>NW_028229514.1:12076357-13291357 GCF_053477565.2 Lygodium microphyllum
CTATGGTCAATAATTTCAATCATTCTTGGATTGTTAGGTCAAGGTTCTATGTACAAACAACTCTATGGACTCATCTATAGGTCTAGGTTCCAATGTGGGTTACTAGACAGTCAACCGTTGGTTCTAATAGGTCTTGGAATGATAAAAAATGGTCAAATTTGATGTTCTAGAAAACTTGTCTAAGTCCGAAATTTGGTTGTTCGAGTGGGCTCTCAAGAAAAATGAATGTCTAAGTGGTCAGGCTGCTCAAACTCAAATGAGGGGTGCCAGTTCAAGGGTCCACTCACTTGTCTAAGGCTTGAGGTCAGTCATTCGAGGCCCAAAAATGGTATGAGTGTCAGAGTGTTGTCCGAGTCAAGCATTTGAATGGACTAAAGGTACTCGAACGTCCGAATCCGAGGAGAATTTGGCTGTCCAAGACCTATGGTCGCCGTTTTGAGCAACGCAAGAAAAGTGTTGAATGAAAAAATATTGAATTTAATGATTTAATGCACAACTTATAATGCACCCATGGTTTTAACTTAATTCAACAAACATTAGGGGAGACTCATAGCATACCTGGAGCACACGAATGCAATGGTACCAAGGATTGCTGTGCTATTGTCTTGTAATCTGTAGCTCTCTGTCTCTCTCTCAATAGCTCTTTCTCTCAATCTCTCAATGTGCAAATGAGCTTTCTCTTCCCCCTTTTCCATCTTTGATTCCTCTCTTTTTCCTCTCTACCCTTGTTCTTTCCCAAGCATTAAAAATCTTTTTCATTTCTTTCTCTATTCCCCTGTTTCCTGGTTATACAGAGACTTATCTTTTCCTTATTTTCTCCTTACTTTCCACACCTTAGTGTATCAAATATGATCAAAGTACACTTCTCCTACTCTAACCAATGCACACAAAGCTTCGTAAACCTAAACTAATCCACAAGAGAGATCAAATGGCCTACGACACCCTCACTTTCTACCTAAAACCGAGTACTATTTTCGAGACGAACTCCTACTCCATCACTCGATTTAGAGCACGCAAGCACTCAAGCTTGAATCCATTGGTATCAGCAACGTATTGGTCTCGACAACATAACCAAAATGTCATCGCTCTTGCGAGCATACTACCAAAACCCACACATCACTTATTGTGCTTCAAGTGTTTCAAGCAGAGAGCTATGGCTACCTATCACATAGCCATGTGCACTCTCCCACACACAAATGTAGTGAGCTTACCTTTGAATCCGATCAAGTTGCCTCCTCCAATGAATCTTCCAGTAGCTCCACGATCCAAGATGCGCTCTCAAACAAGCTCCATCTCCAAGCTCCAAGCTTTGACCTCCATAGCCATGCACGTGAGAAAGAAGAAGAGAAGATGATGATGATGAAGAGAGGAGAAGAAAAGCTTCTCCAGGTCCCTCACTCTCTCTCTCTCTCACTCCCTCTTTCATACACAAGAAGAAAGCAAGTTTGGCCACACACCAAGAGTGAGCTTCTCCATTCACTTTTTGGCATTTCCTCCTTGGGCAGCCATCCCCTTTTTGGTCTAGCCTTTGTCCATTCCTCCACTCTTTTTCCCTCCTCCTTCATATTCGCATTAGCCTTAGCCCATGCCTCTCATTCTTTACAACTTGCATGGGAGAGAGCCTAGAGCTCTTTTACAAAATGAATTATAATGTGCTCGGTGATCTTCTTGCTAAAATATTAAGATGCGCTTGTCCTTGTGTGCTTCCTCCTACATTTAGAATTTTTATTGTGCTTCATATCTTTAGATTTTTCTGAGTGTGCCTTTGTCCTCCATCTTCCCGTTGCCTTGGGATTGTCTTCCACTTCTGATTTTTCAAATTTTTCTATCTTGGTCTTCTGAGGGTTAACATCCATCTTGGATTTTATTATCCACTTCCTCTTCCTTTTCTTTAGCTTTCTCTTCATTGTTTGAAAATTGTATAACAAGTATGATTTTAAATTTATTTTCCTGCATATATCTTTGTGAGTAAAGTATATTGTTTCAACACATCTATAACATAAACCTTGAGCATGTAGTCCTCTAATATCATCACACACTGGTTAGGAGGTTTCCCCAAATAGCACCATGCTGACTATTATGATGCTCATACTGCTCATAATAGAACTGT
This sequence comes from Lygodium microphyllum, assembly GCF_053477565.2. Taxonomy (NCBI): domain Eukaryota; kingdom Viridiplantae; phylum Streptophyta; class Polypodiopsida; order Schizaeales; family Lygodiaceae; genus Lygodium; species Lygodium microphyllum. The sequence goes on from NW_028229514.1 coordinate 12,078,468, forward strand.
TGTCCATAGTCATGACCATGTTTATATCCACTAGCATAATGTTGTTGTCCATGAAATGATTGATAGCCATCATAATATTGACTATGGGATGGTTGATCATCATAGAAGTACTGATTAGCATATTGGCCATGTTCACTAACATAATGCTGCTCATATCCATGACCATGATCATATGTATGTTGTTGTGCATTCACGTATGATTGTCCATTTGCATGCATATCAAAAGTGGAGTGCTATTATTTAGCAAGCTCTTCATTTGGAGCTTTTTAAGTGCTTCTAGAAGCTTTTTGGTCATCACTTGGATTTTTTTGGTTATTTTATGGAGCTTTTTGTTTGATTATGTTATCGCTTTGAATTTAATTATTTTGCAATTGCAAACTAATTAGATCAATTATATTAGGATGTTGAATTGCAAACTAATCGCAAACTATTGAATGCTTTGATCTCTAATAAAAAATAGGTATGCAACTACTTCTAAAGCATGAAGTTTTAGCATAATTTTATAAGTTTATGAAGTAATCCCAATTTAAGTGAGATCCAAAATCCATAGAGTCATACATAATTCCGGAGCATCATCAAGCCCCATGGCATGCACTACCAATACAAGGCATCATATTAAAAATAATGCAACTACAAATCATGTGAAATCATCATCGTCACTAGGATGAACAGATGGCGATCCGCATGCCACATCAATCAAGCACTGGTTGTAGAGGCTAAAATCACCCTCAAGGCACATGCAAAAACGATGCATCTCTGTGCATGCTCTACCAAGGCCGCCACAACCTGAAAAAATATCTAGCACATTGTCAAGATCCTCTGTGAATGTAGCAAGGAACCACCTACAAAAGAAACCATTTAATAACATCCATAACAAAAGCATGACATATCTCAATGCAAAGTATAAACCAGTCTAAGAGTGTATAACTCACCTATAAAAAAATAGTGATCTTTCTGCACCCCCTCGAACCTCTACACCATCCACATAAGTGTGCTCAAATGATGTGCCCTGGAGGTCTATCTCGAAGAGGAAGCTACGTGAGGCAGGAAACCTGTATGGGCTAACCCTCTCGCCAACCTCTCTATCATATGAAGGACATGCATCCCTCGATAAAACAAGCCAATAGTAAGGTCCATGACCTAGCAATGCAGAATCATCTTGTTAGCTACTTAAACGTTTATTTTAAAAAGTTACAAGTTTGTCTTCAGCACACTTACCCCCTCTCGAGTATCAGGGTGTCTATATCCACCCTCACACACGAGAGTCCATGTGCGATGGAGCTTCAATCCAATGGCATGATCTCCTCTAAGCACTTTTCCAAAGTGTTGTGCAAGTCCCAAAGTCATCAAGAACCCCTCATCTGCCAAGAATCTATGGGCTAGGTCCATGACACCTTTGACAAGTGCACTAGAAAATGTATTCCATACGGGAATCCCTTTCAAATGTAAAGATGTATAAGACCATGCAATATCACATGAGTTTATAAACTAAACTAATGCAAGCACATATACCTTCTACCTCAAGGCCAACAACAAGCAAAGATGTAAGAAAATCTGCAAACAACAACTTAGCAACCATATGATGGGACACCATTACATTGGTAAGAGTTGATGGTATTTCCCTCCATGAAGCGCTTAATGCTAAACTTGAAAACACAATAACAAAGCATAAGTAACCATTACAATAGATGTGTATATAGAGAATGGTGATAAAATATACCCATCCAATGCAAAATCGTCGATCGATGTCACGTCTACCAACAGAGCATCTACGATAGTTTGGTATTGAAATCCTATCATCAAAATAAAGTTTGCTTACAAATGTTGATGTTGGCTAAATGTTAAGACTCAGAATGTAAATCTAGAAATCTACATACATGTCTTGCGTATAGCGAGACATCTACAAGACTCCACTGAGTCATGAACGACATAGCCCGAGAAGGTGTAGTATGTTGCAAAGATCCCTCAAAGTGACCCTTACTTTTTTCCTTTTCTTTCCAAATGCTATGCATGTCAAAACCATCTTTTTTGCCTAAAGTTGTAAAGAAAAATAGAAAGAAAAGCAAATTATTTAGTGTTTAATGTTTAGATTTTATATTATCTTCAAAAATATATAAAAATGTACTTTTAACATGACTCCAATAATCCAAAAAATGATACTTGATTCACCTTCTAATTCTTCATCCAATGAAACAACTTTCTCTTTGTGTTTAGACCTTCGCTTTGTTGTACTAACCTCATTTGATTCACTTATATTACCTACGCAATATAAAGACAACAAAATAATACTTTAATAAATTGACTCATCAAATGAAAATCTAAACTCTATCATTCATGCAAATTGGCTTACCCTTGCTATGCTTCAATGCATCATCTATCGTGGGGATATTCTTTCGTTTTCCCATGGACTTTTTCTTCATTGTAGTATCAACAGTTGCATCACTAATGGCACCTAAATAGTGTGAAGTCCACACAATATAATATCATATTCATGCAAATTAGAAACAAGGCTACTTGGATCAAACTAAAAATTTGCATTCCATCCAATATACCCTTTGCCATGCTACCACCACAAGTCGCCTTTATCCCCACAACATGAGGGACCATGTATATTGTATTGGACGTTTCTAATTTGCAAAAACAACAAAGTTAAGAAAACACAAAAGTCTAAAAAGTTATGATAAGTTTCATGTTAAACAAATACATTTTTAGAAAGTACCATTTCCTTCATCCTCTTCTTTGTGCATAGAAATTGCTCTATTTTGTTCCTGAAATCCTGCATATAAGGCAAGTATTACTAAAACAAATAGCTAAGAGCAAGAGTTACCACATATTTACTATGTTTGGCTCTCAAAGTACTTACTCCCTCTTAATTCAATCTCTTGCCGTGGAATGTCATCCAATGGATAGTCTATCCACCATGGACAAATACGCATTTCCCATTCTGACAGACCCCTCTCAAGCAGTGCTTTTGAGAACATACAATTTTCACATCCCAAGTCCATCCACTCCTCCACTAGAGGAGGGAAGCTTACTAGCACTCCACTTTCCTGTAGACTACGCAAGCATCTTTTCCAAAAACATAAGAACAAACAACAAAAGCACTCTTAAGTTAAAATACATTTGTACATATGGTATTTAGAAAATATGGTTTCTTTATACTAGAAATACATGTATACCACCCTCTTGCTTGATTGTGTGAGCTCCGGAACCTTCTCAAAGTCTCCAACATTCTTCATTTCACCAAAAATATTTGCAAATGCCTTTAAAATATGTAAACGTCTTGGGCCTTTAAAAAAAACATCAAAGCCTCCTGGAATCTCAGTGCCATCAACTTGTAAGCTCCTAATCAATAAGGAGCATTCTCCAATCATATGAAACCAATACACCTCTTGCTTCATGTAGCTACGAAATCTCTTTACATCAGAAAAGTGTGACATAGTGGAGTCCTTTGCCTTTGTGACAGTCATGAGAAGTAAAATCTCCCTTTTTCTAATATATTGGTTATTGAACAAAACATAACTTCAATATTGTTGAACCAAATTATGTTCAATTTCAAAAAATAAGAGAACATTAGTCCATGAGGAAAACATACCTCTCCACAGCAATATTAGCACTACAAATGGCATACAATTTGTCCTTGGTAATAGCCATCATGTTCTTTTCATCCCAATTCAATGCAAACAAAACAGAAAAGAAATCCTCTCCATGCGCAGGATTAGCTATTCCAAGGTACTTGTATCCTTTGTCCCTCAATTTATCTTGCTCTTTGTTTATGAATTGTTTTCTTTTTGCCTCATAATTTGCCTCTGGCAATGCAAGCTCCTTGAGGAGGGCCTCCTCTTTGAGTATGGCAGAGTTATAGTCATCCTAAATAGAAAAACCAATACACTATTCTTAGTTATGGTTAAATTCAAGATACCACAATTTGTTATGCTGAAAACTAAAATACTATACCAAACTTTTTACCTTCCATACCAAAAGCGATATTAGCAAACATGGGTTCTTGTACCATGGATCATTGCCATGGTTACTTTTTCCCTCAATTTCATACTCTATTTCAGCCCACTGTCTTTGAGAAGGGCTCATCCTTTCCAAAATGCTTTGTTTATCAGCGATGCCAAACTTTTGGAACATGAAAATTTCATGGCCTAGGTTGGGTTTGACATGTGCTCTTGTTACACTACAACATTGAAAATTGTCTTTAAATTTTAAGATTCATAAATAAATAAAACCTATGCACATTCACATAACTAATAAATGAAACCTATTGGCATTCACACGTAAATGAAACCTATTGGTATAAATAAAATATCTTGACATTCACACATAAATTATCTTTATATTTTGAGATTCACACATAAATAAAAACTATTGGCAATATTCACACACAATTGATGATCTATTAACCCATTGAAAAAGTTAATAGTAATAAGTATACTTACGCATTTGATGTATCCAATGCTAACAATAGTTCTCCTTCTTTCTTCTTCTCCACTTGAATGAATTCACATAGAACTCTAACATGTCGCAAAATATCTTCATTATAAACTACATACATCAAATAATAAAATAAATAATTAGTCAAAGAAGGAAGTATCATCACAATAAACAAGAGAAAGCAAGACAATGCATAGTTACCTTCCTTTATCCTCTTCATCCATGTCTTCAACCTATGATTACCGTCCCATACCAAAAACTTGCACCCTCTTAAATCAGCCCACTCATCAGTCAATTCATCTTCAAACCTTTGGTTAACTTCTCTCCAAAGAGGGCCCCACTCTTCCAAATTTTGGGGAGATACATCCATTAGCTCACCAGTGGGCCTTCTCAAAGAAACCAAAAATTTCCCCATTGTTTCCATATACGAAGCATTATAGAAAGATGAAATCAACCATGTAGCAGAACTAGATGCAAGCCTTATAGCCTCATAGGGCACAAGTCTACACAAAGGGATAGGAGGAGGAGAAGTAGACCTCGTTACAAAAAATGAGGCCAACACATCTGACATAAGCCCAAACTTGACATTCTCTCCAATGTGTCTATCATGCTCACTGACCTTTTTCTTTTCTTCATTAGCAACATCCTCATTCACCTCTTCATTTTCCTCATGTACAATTTGCAAATCTAAAGACCTCCCCTGTGTTGTTTCACCATACTCTGTGGTGGTAGTGTGGGTGCTCATAGGATCAGCATGAATGTCATTGCTTACTTCATCCATGCTATCCTCAAGCGCTTCATCATCAATGAAAGGACATTTTTTCCTTGGTTTTTCACCCTTGTTATTTGGAGATTCAGAGAATGCACGAGAGGATGCTTCTTGATCGATACTTACTAGTCTATTGCATAGACCGAATCTTAACCTTGTAATTGGAGTATCTACAAAAATAATTTGAAAATAGAATATAACATTTATATGGAACTTTAAAAGAGTTGCTTAACCATTAAGAATAGAATATGTAAATTTAAAAGAGTGATTGAATGACTTACTTGGACGGCCCCTTTTGCTTTGACCTCTCCTACCACCACCACGCCGACCTCTAGCCATGCTCAGAAGCACTAAAACAAACCGCAAATCATTTTAAAAATGAAGACAACTCAACTAAATCACATGTTCTATTAATTAATCTCCACCAAAATATGACCATTTGACGCAGACAACACACTTTAATATCATTTGTTATTTGGTTTTAATAAATGTATTAAATTTTCTTAATCATTTGAACCTCCTGACCACATTTTCACCCCCGCACCCCCAAAGGGGGGATACTCCCAACCCCTTGTTCCTGTCTGCGTTGACGCAGACAATGCTGAGTGTTTGACAATTCCCAATCCAAAAAAATCAAATCATGTCACACTTATTTCTTTAGGATGATTTGCGTACGATTTAAAAATGGTTTAATTTTTCATGCCTTGGACTCGCGCGGTTTACACCCACTCTATATGGAGGGGGGGTGTAGGGGGGGCATCAGCCCCCCCTACTACTGTCGCCGGGGTGTTCCAAGGGGGACCGGCGACAGCCATAAGGCCCCCCTTGGCTGGGATTCAGGGGCAGTGCCCCCGAAGCCAAAAATTGTAGGTAACTTGGCTATAGAAGAGATTTAAGGGGCGGTTTAGGGAGGAGCAGTGGTTTAAGGATGAGGAGCTGAGAGGGGAGTGGTTTAGGAAGCAGGAACTGAGAGGGGAGTGGTTTAAGGAGGAGGGGCTGAGAGGGGGGCGGCTATGCACTACCCGCCCCATTTCATAAGGTACCCCGTCCCCCCACCAGGTCGTCTGCATTGACGCAGACAACGGGCGGGTACTCCCTCCTTGCCTTCTCCCTCTCCTCCTCCTCCCTCCAAAGGGGGCTGCGCCGCCCGACCCCCGAGAGTTGTCTATGTTGATGCAGACAGCCCCAGGTGTCCCAAAGGTCTCCTCCTCTCCCATTTTTTCAATTTACCGTCTCCTTCTCTACCTCCCCTTTCCTTCTCTCCCCTCCCATTGTTGTCCTCTCATTGTCTACCTGCTCTTCCATTTCTTTCAACCATGGAGGAAAAATGAAACTTGAAATATAGATTTTTAGCCATAAGGATGGAGTGTGGAGCTTACCCGGTGAGTTTGATGGAGAATGTTGATCTTGTTTGAGCTTGTTGCAGGGGCTGCTCTCCTTCTTGCTTCTTCTTTATGCCTTCCAACTTGCAATGGGAGAGAAGAAGAGGGAAACAAAAGAGAAAAGGAAGAAGAAGAAGAAGAAGAAGAAGAAGAAGAAGAAGAAGAAGAAGAAGAAGAAGGACAAATAAGAAGATATGTTTAAACCATTACACACAACTTTCAATGGCAAGCGATACGTGCATATTGAACATCCATCATGAGAGAATGTTTCTCTCGAACACCGAAAAATTATTTACTAAAAAATGTAAATACTGACGATGCCTGACATCTAACAAAATAAAACGTACTTATAAAAATATGTGCTATAACACGACATGATTTTCGAAAAAACATGATTTATTTTCGAAAATATATGTTTTTTTAAAAAAATTATTTAACAAAATCTTGTGATTTTTCAATATGTAGACTTTTTTTAATGATTTGGTTTATTAATGGACTGATTCGCAACTTCAACCGTCACTAAGAACTTGCCCATGGAGTAAGAGCTCATTTAATCCATATTTGGTGGGGGTAACGAACTATTATTTCTACGTTCAAAGAAATTGATAAATAATAGGCATGCTATTAGACATAATATTTCGCCTTCGTAGCTCCATTGTTTGCTGAGTTTCAAACCGGCTTTTGTGAGAGACGATGGCAGAAGTTACTCTTCAATGGTCAATCGGCTCCGAATCACTGGAACGTGTTGTGCCCCTGAGGGATGGAAAGATTCTTGTGAGCTCTTATTTTCTTTAATCACTTCTACCCCCTGATCGGAAGCTGGTAGATTTGTATGCTATTTTCCAACTTGATGCTTACAGTGAAGAGATCACGGTTCATGGCCAACCGGATATCAATGGTGCATAGCAATTTTTGCTCGATTCTTCTCTTTCATGTCAGTATAAAATAGTACATTGTGATACCACTTTCACCATGGACCAAGATGAAGGACTACACACTGTAGAAAATAGAAAACAAGCCCATTCACTTTCAGGACCTGTTGTAGACATTACATCTGATTCCTTCGCAGAGACGTCATCTCAAACTTCTTCGCCACTTATAACAAATGCTTTTTGTGCACCCGCTGTCTCAACTCCGACTATTGACTTAGAGTCGGATGATGGACTTGATAGTCCTCATTCATTTCCACAAATAAAGAAAGAGATTTTACCTTGGATTGCTAATAGCCCTAGAGGAAAGAAGTTGAAGGCTTTATTGCAGATGAGTGAAGGCCCTTTTTTTGTTAGTGAGATTCCAAGAGAGTACAATGGTTCTGTTGCTTTCGTTCTTCTCCCGACATATGGCACATCTTCAAACATGGATGGGATGCAGCAACAATATGATGGTCATGTCTGGACAAGACCCCATCCAACTAATATCTTCCCTGATGCTACTTCAAGAATTAGCCATTGCCTTGGAGACTTACAATGTCATCGAGTCAATTGTCCTTACTATGAGAGCAACAATCAACATAATAAAATGTATTTTCATGGTTACCTCAATAGCACAGTGAGCAAGGGGCTACTTGCAAGTGAAGAAAAACATTCAATCACGTGTCACTATTGTAGTAAAGTTGTCACTTGTTATGCAACTTGTGGTTGCAAAGTTTATTACATTTTGCCAAAGGACACAAGCATGGAGAGATTGATGCTTCATGTAGGCACTCACACACACAATGCGCAACCAGGGACTTCAATGGCTGCAATTAAAAAAATTAGATCTCTAGTTCACTCAGTTTTGCAAGTGAATCGACATTGTGATGCTAGGAAGATTCAAATGATTGTAGTAAAACAAATTATCACTGAATCTTTGACAACTAATGGTTCAATGGTGGAGGGAGAACAAGAGCTTACAAACTTTTTGGAGGAGTTGATGCCATTGGTTCAAAATCAGAGGTTAGTTTCGGTTATTCAAGTCTGCAAACTATGGTTTGTAGCATTGTTATTAGTTTAACAAACTTTCGTTTGTTGAGGTTGCAGGGTCAATAGTATCGTGACATGCCAGAAAAAAAAAGAAACATGTGTTGTTGGAGATGGCTTTCATAACATTTTGGAGTTGAAAAAAAGATGCATGTTTCCTTTTTTTCATGGTAGTAGATTTCCAGGGCAAGGAGGGGTGGGTGAAAAAAGTTACATTTTCAAGATGTCTACTAAAGGACCCGGCTCTGGAGTGGAATTGGTTAATCGAATGCGATGCTTAGGAAATGGAGTCCTTTGCAAGTCTTGGGTTCACTTTGACTTTACACACAAAATAGATGACTGGGCAACAATGTCTTGTTCTGTGTACAATCCATGGTTTGTTCGGGAACCTTACTTGTTATCAATTTTCGCTGACATATTCTAGTTGCTAATCACTGTATTTCTTATTGCATCTTGAAGGGGATCATGGTGATTGCTATTTGTGATACAAAGGAAGAGGATACAGAAACATAAATTATTTTTTGGAGATGCCTTAATAATGTGATGCTCAAGTGTGGACACCCTCCTGCAGACTTTGCAGGTTTTATGGCGGATGAAGCCGGTGCAAATTGGATGGCGATCCGCACTGTTTTCAATGCGGGACCTGACAATGTTTTGGAAGGAAGAGAGCGATCATGTTTGTTTCACTGGGAACAAAGCTTACAAAAGCACACAACAAAATACGTGCCTTCAAACCTTCGGAAGCATCACTTGAATTTATGTGAGAGGTGGCACCTTTCAAAATCCATTGAAGAGGGCAAGAGGAATACCACAGCTATACAAAATTGGTGGCAGCAAGTAAGACTACCTCGAGATAGTACCGTACCATTGAAGAGATGGATCAAATGGTAGGAGAATAGGATAGATCTTTGGGGTAGTACTACACATGTAAATGTTTTTTTTTGTTTCTATTTGTTACATACACATGTACTAATATCATTGGGTGGGAATACCCAAGTATGAGAACAAAATAGACATGTAAGAGGAATTGCTGAGTTTTTTATTGGGTTGCAGGCTTCCTTGAGTCCTTGGGAGAGGGCTTGTATTCCCAACACAAATCTTTCTAAGAGCATGCATGCAAGTTGGTTGGCAGGGGAGGATGGAAAGAAGAAAATTGGTTTGTATGATGCATGCATCACTGACTTGATCAACTCATATATTCAATGTTCAAGGCAACTGGCCTTCACAACTGGAAGATACTCTGGAAGTGGTCCTGACATGGATGCTCTTATTAATAGGGTGGTTGCAAGAAATACCCCTTCACCTGCATTCATAGCTCGAACAGTTCAAGGAGCAGTTCTTGGCACCCCTATGTACGGAGAGCCTTTCATTTCTGGAAACAAAGAAACAGTTCAAAGGAAAAGAAGAACTCTAGATGGTTGTAGCTCTCATAAACCTAGCTATGTAATGGAGTCAAGGGATAGAAAACAAAAAGGACGACCACACAAGATAAATTTTCAAAATAGAAATGACCAACCTACAGAAGTGGGCTTGGACCATGAGGTGCATGCAGTGCCGATTGAAATGGATCTCCCAACTAATATTGTCTCAGAGGAGGAAATGCATAGAAGTTTGTGGGCCATCCGGAGAATGCTTGTTCATTGCAAACGAAAATGTTTTGGTATTATAAATAGAAAGAAGTGCTGCAACGTGATAGAAAGTAGATCACCTGGGTTACTATGCCCTTCATTTTGGTCAGAGAGGGAATTTCAAGGTAAGCCTATTGCACAATGGTTCTGGTTTTGCCGTCATGATGTGGAGCATACATGGGATGTTGATAAACAAGTTAAGCATGTGCCCTTGAGACCAAGGATTTGGTCTATTGACAAGGGCACCAATGCTTCTACAGAGGAGATTTCAATTCTTATAAAAGGAGGTTTTGTATTCAAGCATGATGGCATTCCACCTACCCCCAAAAATACTACGACCCATGGGACAGAACCACTTACCTCTTCAAGTGGCAAGCGAAGAAAAAATGGAGACATGGTATTTCTAAGGATACAGAAAGAAAAATTGCATTGGCTGAGGCATTGGATGTAGTTTTCATGGCAGAGAAAGTAGTGGTGGCAAATGAGAAAGTCATATTTTATGTTATGTCAAAGCATTTGTATGAGGCGCATGTCAATCCCAAGCCCTTCTATACGTGTCCTGACTTTCAAAAGAGATAGTTGGAAAGTAAACCCTTCCTGGCCTGCAAGCACATGTATTATGTCTACATTCGTGTGCTTAGGATGGACAAAAATCAACATTTGATGATGCATCAACCTTCCCTTAAGCAAACTGATTTAAATTTTATGCTTGCCCTTCTGCGACGCATAAAATGCAAATCAAAGACTTGAGAGTTTTATGTTGGCTATTGTTCAATGACATGGGGACCATGCAGTACTAAATGAAAGATTTAAAGGGCATATGAAGAAGTGGAGGTGGACGTTCATTTTGGATATATGATGTGAAGGGACCACATATTTGGTATTTTTCTTTTTGAGCATAATGAAAACTCTAGTAAAAGTAGACATTATTAATCATGGACCAGTTATCCATTTGTGGATATGATTGGACGAGAATCTAAAAGTGGAATTATTGATCATGCTTTTTTGATTCATTGAGGGGGCCATCTATTTATAGGTTAGGGATCTCTTTATAAACTATGCCTATTTAGTATGCAAAGTAATTTCATTTTTCCTTATTTGATGCTCCAACTTCATTTTTGTTGAGCCAATTTTTTTTCAAGGTAATCTAGATCTTGCTCCTCTTCTCCTATTATGAAAAGTATGCAAGTTTATTGTTTGCCTTTTGCTATGATGAATACATCCATAAAGCTTGGTACTCACTGAGGGGGGTACCTATTTGTAGGTGATGAATCTCATTATAAATCATGCTTATTTTGTGTGCAAAGAAATTTCATTTTTCTTAATTTTAATGCTCCAAGTTCATTTTAGCTAGTTGTGACAATTTTTTTCTCAAGGTAATCTCGATTTTGTTTCATAAAGCTTGTTGATCACTTCGTTTTAATTCCCCTTAGAAAATTGTCTATTTACATGTGAAATATCTCTTTATAAATCATTCTTGTTTTGTGTGCAAAGCATTTTCATTTTTCCTGGTATTGATGTTCCAAGTTCGTTTTTGTTGATTGTGATACTTTTTTCTTAAGGTAATCTTGATCTTTGTCCTTTACTCCTATTATGGAAAGCATGGTTACATAGAATCTAATCATATATCATCTACTCTAGTCACATTTCTAATATATATTACAGTTGCTTCTCCTTCCCATGTTACACCTTCTCAATTGTTTGCTTCCCCTTATCACGTTATCAAGGTGTTTTTTATCTAAACCATGTTCTAATTTCTAATTTTCATTTGTTAATTGGGTATTTTTTATCTAAACCATGTTTCATCTAACCTTTGATTGGCAAGTCTGCTATTGATATAAACCATGGCCAAGTTTGATGTTGAATCAAACCATGATATGGTTGCTTCCCGTCCTTATGCAACAACTCTACTCTTTGCTTCTCTTTTGCATATTGCTCTTCCTTCCACTTTCCATAGTCAATTCTACTAATTTTTATTTTTAGCACAAGGTTTTCTTTAAATTCTACATGAGTCAAATCATGCCTAAACCTACACAGGAGGAGCTAGACATGAGAAAGACCTTCAGAACCGCAAATGGTAAACTAGATTCGTTGTCAAAAGCTACAAACTATGATGAGAAGTGGTCAATAAATGATGCAACCTTTGCCATTGGAAAGGTTGAACAAATACTTGGCCAAGTTTTTCAACAAGAGGATGAAAATGATATATCCCTTGTAGATATGTTAGAGTTAAAGCTCCCTACAACCATTGCATATATGAGAAGCTTTGGAGTGATTAGTAAAAAAGATGAGGAAGATATTGACATTTGTTGCTATCAAGTCCATATATTGATACTATATAATAGTTATATATAAGTGGCTTTCATAATTTGCCTAAATAGTTGCAAGAGAAATAATTATATTTTCCTATATTGAGTTCTTTTTGTGTTTTGTTTAGATTGACTCATAATTTTAGAGATTAGTCTGATTGATAAGGATACTTTTTGAGATGTGTGGTAGAAACCCAATTTTGTTCATTTTTCTCTCTTCGGTATATTTTGAGAGTTTGAAAAAAATGGTCCCTTGAATAGCTTGTTTAATACAAATTTTCAATATGGGTAACAATATTATCCCTCATAAACTTACAAATTTTGTGAAAAAACTCCAAGTTTTGGCAAATACATTGAAAAACTCCAAGTTTTGGAAAATTTTGTAAAAAAACTTCAAATTGGGGGCTTGCTTTTTTAAATCCCCCCTCAAAAGTATTGGATTCCCAAGTCCTTGTGGCTGTTTCACATGATTCTCATATATGGAAGAGTATCCACAATATTTGCAAGGGTGTCCTTGCTTTTGAGGTTGATCATAAGCATAATGATGGACAAGCTGATGTTGCCCATGGTACTTATGATAAGCATATAGCAAAGAAATAAATGATTGTTGCTCATAGTCATATAGCTACCCATATAGATATTGTTACCCATAAGAAAGTGATTGTCTATACTCATATTGTATAAATGTAGCAATGATTGTATTAAGTCTTGTTGAACTGCTGCATCAGCCATAGCAATTGATACAACCAAAACGTGCTTATCTTATACATGCTCTAAACCCTCTTGAAAAACAACATTACCACAAAGATTTACAAGAGCTTCCAAAATGTATGGCTGTACCAAGTGATCCATATGACATGCCAAGTATTGGGCAAGTGCTCATTCTATCTAGATTGTATCTACCATTTCAGCTCCTATCCTGATTTCATCAAAATCTATAAGTGTATGTGCCAACACAGCAATCATGTCAACCATGTGAGCAATTGACTTGTTGAATTCCATTTCTCGTATGATGCTCATAATATTGCCCTATGCAACATGATAAGGAGCAAAACCATGTGACTAATGCTCTTGTTGAGGAATTTCTTGCATCATAATTGTAATATTTCCACACAATAAAAGTTAGTTGGTTAGTTCAAAAGTTAGTTAGTCAATTAATGAGTTACTAAGGTTACTAACTAAAGACTAACCAAGGTAAAAACTAACTAACATGAATAATTAAGGGTTTTTATTAATTAAAAATATTTTATTTAGAAAAATTGAGAGTTGTAAATTTGATATTTTTCTCGGATTGAAAGGACCGTATCCACCCTTCACGTAAGTTACAATGTGAATGAGGCTTATGAGCTACATTAATCACTAGCATTAATGTGTATAGTTTGGATGGTCCAAAAATATTAGATTTTGGGCAAAAATTGTTTATTTTAGATATTTTAGATATTATCCAAAAAAAAGATATGGAGATTTCTAGAACTGGATGTCATTTAAAAGAAAAAGACAAGTGATGTTTTGGTTAGTTTTGGAGATTTTATAAAAATAAAATAAAATAAAAGTGATGAGAAAAATCGCACGCGCCGCGATCGCAGTCGACAGACAGAAAACAGCACTTCGAACAGAGAAAAGAAGAAGAAGTAAACTAAGAGATTTCTAATCAAGTGTCTTGGAGTTTTACCCCCCTTTCAGAGCCAATGGAACCATCAGATTTATGATCTTAGCATCAAATCACTGATCTTTCCAAGATCCCCCTCCACAAAGAGCTCCACTTCTCAGCCACAAGCCCTCTTCTCTAATTCACTATAAATATGAGGCATGGGGAGGCACAAGGGAGCATAAGGAGACCCGAGAGGCTTTGAGAGAGAGGTAGAGAGAAGGATACCCTCCAAGAGATTGTGAGAGAGCTCTTGAAAGAGAGAGAGAGAGAGAGAGAGAGAGGGAGAGAGAGAAGAGTCACCCCGAGAGACTGCACAATTCCCTCTATCTCGAATCTCGACTTAACCATCTTCTCTTATGCTCTCCCATCTTGAATCTATTCCACCTTCTTAATCTCCTGAGTCTACTTGCAGATGATGGCCCCCAAGCGAAGAATGTCACGTGCAGATGGCAATCCCATAACCAACAACAAGGCTTTGGGTGAAGGCATCACTGTCAACCCAACTGTGATACCAATCGTGAGCAATGTATTTCCAAATTGATAGATGCCTATTTTGATTCTCATATGAGATATGTTAGGCCCCATACTATGATGCACCAGTATAGGCCATCAAAAATGATAAATTTCATCTCACCTACTCAAAAGATGGAGTTTGTGAAGTGCACATATCAAGGGAAGTTAATTGCACCTAATTGCATATGGCTTATTTACTGGTAGAGCAATTACAAGGAAGAATTAGTCAAGGGTTATGAATGGTATAGTCGTCAAAAGAACGACATTAAAATATTGTGCATACAAGTGCTAGGTTAAAGCATAGTCAAGGGTTATAAATAGCATAATTGCTAAAAGAATATGACATTAAGAATCATGAATAGAGAGTACTAGTTTAAAGTTTAGATACTTCAAAAGTACTTAGCTTAAGAGCCCAAATATTAAGAAGAACTAGATTCTAGCTCAAGGAAAGGCCTCTTGGAGTCTAATTACTTGATATCATCTCGCACTTATCTTATCAAGTATTTACACGTTATGCCTATAACATGTTTTGATATATGAGAATAATTTCGTGTTTGTCTCATGACTTGACTAAGAGCTAGTACAAGAAATTAATCATAAGGACTAAAACTAAGATGTTTTGAGATCCGTTGGATAACTATAATCCAATTCAGGGTTGGGTCATCGATCAATGTAAGTGACCTATAAAACTTACGTCATGATTAGTGTTTGAACCCGTAACATATGCCTTAGCCGAAGGAAGGAAGTGTTAAGAAACCTTTTACATAGTATCGCTATTAGATCCCAAGGGGAAGAGCAAATATGCAATGGAAATGTTATATCGTCTATTCTTGCATTATTTGGAAAGAATACAATTGGTTTTTTTGTTAGTTAATCGAACAACATCCTAAATGCTTTTACATTCAACTGGTTGTTAGTTTGTTATTTGGATGATTGTTCCAAATGCTTGTGATTTATGCTAAATGCATGGCAAAGGTCTATGATGACAAGTTGCCATGGGGATAAAGAAATGTTTTCTTGGAAAATGATATTAGCACTAAATGCCTTGTTTGTGCTTGATTCCTAAAGTATTTAATTAAGAAAGGATCGCGCTAGGCTACCCCCAAGCTAGCAGTGAGACCCTACTCCGAGGGGGTCATGATTATTGCTACGAGAGGCTTGGATAGGCTCCGTAGGCGAAAGGTCTGTCAGTAGGGATAGTATCGGGCAATAGGAAATGTGAGTGCCAGAGGGGAATCTGGCTGTAAATCCTGCATTGTTCCTAGAATCTGACGAGCCCCTTCGTGACTCGGGATGGGATCCTTGAACCCTAAATACTAGTTACAAGGGTGGAATCTTGGTGGGCAGAATACCTTCGTGGAATTCTTTGTATCTTCCGCTAGGTCGAAAAGATATGGAATTTGTGGTGCCATGTGATTTGGACTAGTTACTTCTGTTGGACAGAAGGGATACATAATTTCTCCTGTATGGGCGGGAGACAAAGATTAGCTTGAAGATAAGTTAAGGAACTTGTTTGAACTTGTTTGCCAAAGGATTGCTTGCTCTGTTTTCGTGTATGTGCTGTAAGTTACGTGAATAAACCCTATTCCTAAAAGGCTTAATTAATGAAGCTAATTTTAAATATCACACATAAATGTGGTAGGACCTAATTAGAAAATTAAAGCTATCAAGGAAGGGGTGGGCACGGGTCTGTCCTACGGCAGGGTGATCCCAGAGAACTAGGAGGCTTCTCACAAGGTTTTATCGATGTCCGACGACCCTTAGGAATTCTTAGATTTGAACCCTGATTCATGTCGTTTTAGGGAATCAGAATGGGACTATGCTCTACGGGCAGAGAGGTTGAGCAATGCATCCCTCTCATTTTCCATTCTCTTTGAACCAAGTGCGACATGGATCTACTTCGGCTTGGGTATCTCTGTGTAAAGTAGGATACCCAGGATTCAATGCTAGAATGCCGTTAGGAAACCTTGGCCACTAGGAGCCCAAATTTCAGGTCGACCCTAGTGGGTTCGACCATGAACGTTCCGTTGCGAGGCGGATTCGGGAAACCCTAGGCAACAAAACTCAAAACATTCCATGGGAGTGTTGGCTAAATGATGCTTATATTCGTTTCTCAATAGACCTCTCAAAGAGTGCCTAGACAGCTGATGTGCGGGCACCTTACAGTTGGTATCAGAGCCAAACTTCGTAATGATGCGTGATTGATTAATGTATGGTTCATAGGCATATCTTAAACATAATAATCTAAGTGGTATGGCTTGACTGTTAGGCTCCTCCTACACCCATAAATGCTGACATGCAAGAGAAGAAATTTCTTCTCAAGCAAATTAGAGCACCCGAGTTTGATGGAGAAGAAATATATGTTGCAGCAGAGGCAGAGATGTGGATTGAGTCGATGGACAATTATTTTGCTACTTCGCAAACTGCTTCTACCAATCAAGCAATGATAGTCAAGGGTTATAAATAGCATAATTGCTAAAAGAATATGACATTAAGAATCATGAATAGAGAGTACTAATTTAAAGTTTAGATACTTCAAAAGTACTTAGCTTAAGAGCCCAGATATTAAGAAGAACTAGATTCTAGCTCAAGGAAAGGCCTCTTGGAGTCTAATTACTTGATATCATCTCGCACTTATCTTATCAAGTATTTACATGTTATGGCTATGACATGTTTTGATATATGAGAATAATTTCCTGTTTGCCTCATGACTTGACTAAGAGCTAGTGCAAGAAATTAATCATAAGGATTAAAACTAAGATGTTTTGAGATCCGTTGGATAATTATAATCCAATTCAAGGTTGGGTCATCGATCGATGTAAGTGACCTATAGAACTTACGTCATGATTAGTATTTGAACCCTCAACATATGCCTTAGCCGAAGGAATGAAGTGTTAAGAAACATTTTGCATAGTATCGCTCTTAGATCCCAAGGGGAAGAGCAAATATGCAATGGAAATGTTATATCGTCTATTCTTGCATTGTTTGGAAAGAATACAATTAGTTTTTTTGTTAGTTAATCGAACAACATCCTAAATGCTTTTACATTCAACTGGCTTACATTCAACTGGCTGTTAATTTGTTATTTGGATGATTGTTCCAAGTGCTTGTGATTTATAATAAATGCATGGCAAGGGTCTATGATGACAAGTTGCCATGGGGATAAAGAAATGTTTTCTTGGAAAATGATATTAGCACTAAATGCCTTGTTTGTGCTTGATTCTTAAAGGATTTAATTAAGGAAGGATCGCGCTAGGCTACCCCCAAGCTAGCGGCAAGACCCTACTCCAAGGGGGTCATGATTATCGCTACGAGAGTCTTGGACTGGCTCCGTAGACAAAAGGTCTATCAGTAGGGATAGTCTCAGGCAGTAGAAAATGTGGGTGCCAGAGGGGGCTCTGGCTATAAATCTTGCATTGTTCTTAGAATCTGACGAGCCCCTTTGTGACCCGGGATGGGATCCTGGAACCTTAAATACTAGATACAAGGGTGGAATCTTGGTGGGCAGAATACCTTCGTGGAATTCTGTGTATCTTCCACTGGGTCGGAAAGATATGGAATTTGTGGTGCCATGTGATTTGGACTAGTTACTTCTGTTGGACAGAAGGGATACATAATTTCTCCTGTATGGGCGGGAGACAAAGATTAACTTAAAGATACATTAAGGAACTTGTTTGAACTTGTTTGCCAAAGGATTGCTTGCTCTGTTTTCGTGTATGTGTTGTAAGATATGTGAATAAACCCTGTTTCTAAAAGGCTTAATTAATGAAGCTGATTTTAAATGTCACACATAAATGTGGTAGGACCTAATTAGAAAACTAAAGCTATCAAGGGAAGCGAGTGGACAGACCCCCGATGGGTCTATCTCCTACGGCATGGTGGTCCCAGAGAGTTGGGAGGCTTCTCACAAGTTTTTACCGATGTCCGACGACCCTTAGGAATTGTTAGATTAGAACCCACTAGCTTGGGGTAGCCTAGCGCGACCCTTCCTTAATTAAATCATTTAAGTAACCAAGTGCGACAACAGTACAATAATCCACTGTTATTGAAATTTTTGTTGCTATTGTTGCTTGAAATGCTAACCAAAAGTAATTCCTACTACTGTCTTGCTACTAAAATAAATTGGAAGATTCACTTCTTTATATACCTATATTTGCTATCATTTTGAAGCTTCAAACAGTTCCAAGTGCTATCTTTTCAATGTATCCTTATTTTAGGAGTGTAAATCTAGGCCGACCCATAAGTTTTGGTCAAAAACCTTGGCAATACCTTCCAAATAAAAGTCTTTAGCAATCTGACTAGTTATTCTACTAAAGTATCAATTACATACTCTTTAAGCTAGCTCTTGCTCTCAATTGAGCCTGAATGATCAATGATATAGAGTTCCAATGGCATCAATCATATATGATCAAAAGTCTCCTGCTTTTTTTGTCCCAGCAAACTAGATGCCCAAAGGGATAAGATTGTTACATAACATTAGAGTGTTATTGACACTAGATCATACAGCAGGACATAGAGTCATTTCATACAATAATTATTGCTATAATAACCAGACCATGAGGTTGTGGTCACTCAACCACTTCAACAACAGGTGGTTTCCCCAGGATTTAGATTTCAAGACAAATACTTTGATGCATTGTCTACTGGATCCATGCATGCCAATGATGTAAACTTATCCAATCATTCAAGTCATACAAAGCTACCATCACATCATCTTGACAGAGGCTATTGGCCACAAAGCTTTGAAAGATCAATGAGCCTTTACTCCTAGTTTCCACAAGTCAATTCAAGCTATTGAGTGTTACAAAATTCAAACTATTGAGTGTTACTAGAGGAGCAACAGTGAAATCTTCAGTCATGAATGGACTAGAACCGTCTTCTAACACACAACCATGATGAGATATTTGTCAATATGATGGCTACATTGTCATCATACTCTTGCTAGTATATTCATTAATCCATGCTGCTATTGGTGTTTCCAACATTGTTGTAGATTTGAATTATACCAATCAAAAATTCATAATGATTATGATTCACATGATGTATACTATGATATCGATTCATATAATAACACACTACTGGTTCAAACCCTATTCTGACTCTAATGATTGATCACATATCAGAACATTGTTGATGCATATGTTCCTTTGTTGCATATGTCTATCCAATACTACAAGCAGTAGTAAAGAAAGCCTTCCCTCTAAACTACAATAATTCCACCAATGTTACCAATACCCAATCACTCACACACTAAAACAAGCTATTAAATAGTTTAAAGCTATTGCTCTTTTTCATGGAATCTTGAAACCATCAGAGCTAATTTCAAAATAATGGCCTTCAATTTCCTAGAGGTGTTAGACCACAATAGTATGAAACTCCTCTCCTCCAAAGCAACATCCAAAGTTTAAGAGCTTGCTAAGCAAAGTGTCGAAGAACTCAGAGTTCAAAAAAGATATCAGTGAGCTTGGTTCCCAAAAATACTCAAGTGCTATCCATTGTGACCTTATAGGTAAGAGCCCCAATTCTTGATGATTAAGCCCAATGCCAATGAAGGAAGTGGTATTGGCCTCATTTCTTGAACCAATTCCTCAATTCTTGATGAATATTCAAGATAACATGATCAACTACTACTAATCCTACTACATAGTCACCTTCAAGTGATGCTAGTTGCAATTGAAGCACACTTTGTTTTTGGTTTCCTTACCCTCATTCTACTGACTAACCACATTACACTTAGGCTGAAAAATGAGCAATTCTGTCCTAAATATACCCTGCATAAACCGTGTCATGCCACACTCCACACTACATGAGAACAAACTACTACTATTTGAATCTCCTTGGACAGATATGCCCTTAAGCTAGACTACCACACCTCTTACAATGCCTTGAAGTTTTCTTAGATTCTAACAAAATACTTTATGCAAATAAGCATTGACTCTGCCCTTGTGCTGAAATAATACACCTCAGATATTGTGTGTGCTTAGGTTGTGATCATAGCCATTTCTTTATGTATTAATCTAAGTTGTACCATGCAAAGAAGAATCCTAAATTCCCTATTGGTTCAATATGGTGATGAATGCTCCTCAATTTCTTGATTCTCTTCTGGCTCCAAATTCACACACTTTTTTTAAAAAATTAGGAATATTGGGTATGCCAATCTACATTAATAGAAAGGCTTAACACCATTTGTGTCCTTCTCTACAATTGTACTTTTGATGTAGCAAACCAAGGCATTCAAAATACATTTCCACAAAAACCTATTCAGAAATCAACAACACAAGGACATTCCAAGGAAATTTGTGCTTTCAAATCCAAGTCCTCCTCATCGTTTCAATCTCCAAAATTCAAAGCCTCTACATAAAAACTCTAGAAAGGACAAGCTACAATCACAGATCCATCTGATGTATGTGCTTGTGATTGTTCAGCTATTGGCCTCTCCCTTTGCTACTCACAGCCTGTTCTTTCATAGCTTCACCTGTATCTAGAATCTCTGCATGTGGTGGGTCATCCTTCTTGACAATTATGACTATCTCAAGTCCACAATCTGTGCAAATGAGGATTCCTACATAAGCTACTTGCTACAAAGATATGCCTCCTCAAGATCTGGCATCTCATCTTACCAAACATATATCCATGTCTTAGTCTTAACTTAGACCACAATTATCCATGCATTTTGCCAACATAATGAGTATCTCAAAAGGTTATTTTCAAGATAGCTCACATGGTTGCAAGTTCTTTTGATTGGCATCATTCTCTACTATGACTGAATTATTGTATCGTTTTGAAGAATATTTGAGAAGATGAAGTTTACTATCTCATAATAACAACATATTTGTTTCCTTCATCGTTTTTTGCGAAGTCCAAGCACCTTGCCAAGATTAAACCAATAGAAGATATTGATTCCAATTTCCTCTATGCAAACTAATTCATGAAAAATAGACGAACATTGGTTGCTAGCAATCTTCTGGATAACACCCTCTAGTGTCAATGCTAATTCCTCACATATAGTTTGCAACTCTTAGTATAATCCACCTGGTTTTCACTGATACAATTGCATTTTCACATATACACACAATGTAAAAGCAACATGATTAGCACAAGGGATGTTGATGCAAGGAATTTATTTTATTTTACCCTACACAACTCTTTCATTGCTATTGAGAAGCTTGCACAGCTCTTTCACAATTGTTGAGAAGCTTCCATCAATTGGATCTTTAGATCCACAACTTTAGTATTGAGAGCTTGAGCTCCAAGGCACTCAATCCTAACAATCAAGTAGATCAACCCAGGCAATTGTAGAATCTTTCCAACTACTTCTTGTAGTCTTTGAGCCCAACTCTAGAACCAAAGAAGACAGCTGAGGCTTTGTGCAATCAATTAGGTTGGATTTGGCTTGGCCATGCTCAATTTATGCTTTGATGGAGTTGTTGTATCCTACTGTTTGGTGGGAATACCACCTGTGAGTTTGGAACACTTGCGAGTCCAGAACTTCCAAACAAGACATACAGATTCAGATAAGAAGAAAGACATCCTATTTTCCCATATTAATCTATCAATCATGCTCTAGCACTTAGAACCTTCTAGAATAGCACAAGTTTCCAGATAACTACAATAGTCACTTGTATTAAAATTGCAATAACACCTCTATCAAATCTGATGTCTTAAAGAAACCAGTAGCTTGAGTTGATTAAAAATATCCAAGATTTTTTTGTTGTCCTGCATTGTAGATAGCTTGCTACTATGAGGGTAGATCACTCATAGATTTGTGAACAAGGGCTTCAAGAATACTTTAAGCCACATAAAATGGTGCTTAATCCATCACATTTGATGCCTAATGATCAATTCTAATGCTCCTTGAGTAGAAAGGTAACTGAGAATGAAACTGTGGCTAATTCTTCCTTGTTCATTCTGGTTAGGAAGAAGAGGTATAATGGTTAAAGAGTGAAATAAGAGCTTCAAAAGCTTACTTAAGAGGCTTGCAAATATCATTGCCAAAGCATAAGTGTAAGCAAGAACTAAAAGCTTGGTCAAATTGAAGATGATTTGCAATTGCTCAACCCCTGTGGCCATGTTTGCTCAGCATCTTTCAATATGGTGCTCTTAGAGGTCCTAGAGAAGTAAGAAAGCAAGCTTTAATGTTTATTAAGAGAGATCAAGTCAAGAAGAGAAGATCGTGACATGGAAGCTTGGACCAAAGCTGAGAGAAGAAGAGAAGCCCTTGTTTAACAAAAAGTAACCCTACTTAGGCTTTTTTTAAGTTCTATTAACCCTACTTAGACCAAGAACCTCCAAAATGGGCCTCTTCTTAACCACAAATTGCTAAAATGTCCAATAACTCGCCATTTCTTCTTCAAATCTTCTCCAAGAACTCTAGAATTAGTAAAGACTAACTATAGAAACCCAACTAGTCATAGTTTAAAATGTACCAAGTCTTATAACCAAATATTGAACTTCAATTACCCTGGATGGTGCTAGTAACAAGATCTAGGCTTTAAAATGACATTGCAAAGAATCAAATTCAAGGCTCTGATACCATTGAAATGGACTTAGCCTAGACTGAATTAAAATGACAAAAATTTTAAGAAACAACAATTGAATCAAATGGCAATAGCCATGCCATAGCTAAAAATGTATTAAGTCTACATCATGATGAAGCCATAGCTGGATTGAATTAAAAGTATAATGAGAACCATGGATGAGTGGTTATTGTAAGAAATCCACTTCTTACTATGGTGGGCATTGAGTATTCATCCTCAATGTTGGTGAGGAAGGCAATAACCCTCAAGCTCCAAGAAATGGAGAATTTTACAAATTTGCTAAAAAGATATGATATGATGTGTTACATGGCACCCTCCTACCTTCTATACTCCAACCTAAAGTAATCTAATTCTTAAACTAAGGTATGAAATTTGTTTTATTACAGTATGTGTGTATTAGGTTTTAAAGTGTGTCTAATCAACAAGATTTAAAGTTTGGGAGAGGTACTTGCATTTGCATGCTTGCTCTTTGGTGCATTGCAATTGATAGTTGTTATTGGACGGAGTGAGTGGAGTAGACGTCCCCACAAGTGTGACAAATCCTGGAGGTGATGCAACTCCAATAGAACGACGAGACGAAGACACCGCGTCCATGCCTCCACAACAGCCACCTGAGCCACGCTCTCTTAAACCGCCATGAGAGCGAGGAATAGCACCTGTATCCCAAGCCAACCGCGGGCTCACTGCATCCGGATCTTTGCAGCGTCCCCCTGAACCACTCCCTCCGTCTGGCCCAAGTCTGGAGCGTTGACCTCATCTGCTAGAAACTAAAGCATCAGATCACGGCGAAGTAGATCTAATAGAACGGCCTGACGGTATGCGAGACAGCTCTTCTGGTCCACCATATCTCTGAGTCTTGCCATCTAATCTAGAGACATATGCATGAAGATCTCCTGTAGCTCCTCATCGCTCATCCCTCAACTCATCCTGATGATCTAAATATCCACAAATGTCACTTGCACAGACAAAAAATGATATTAGCATAATCAATATAAATCATACAAAACACGGTAATATAAATATTTAAAAAATGATCTTACTTAAAATGCATATCTTATGTACCCTTATAAGTGATTCGTCAATGAATTTAGTAGGTGCATGCTCCAAGTATGAAGTATCCTATGGTCCCATGTCAATCTTTTAATACAACTCCGCATACACTGGAAGGTCGATAGACATGTCACCACAAAAGGATGAGTCCACCTTGTTCTCAAAGAATTCTTGGACTCCTGTATTTTCATCATTGTTACTCGATGCTGGCTCCTCTACATGCTCCAAGCTTTCAGTGGCCTCCACCCCTTGCAATATCGACCCCTCTATTTGCATATTGTCCTCATCTATGCTCGAAACATTGCTTTAATCATATACTCTCGTACTTCAGGGAGCTGAATGTACAACATACCACCATCGAGGTTATCAGGGGTTTGGATAGAAAATTACATGTTTACAATCACATACAAGAGAGATTTAACTATTGTGACATGTACCATGTCGTAATAAAATTAAAAAACACATAAGTTCATGCACCTATTCACAATGGGCCGGCAACACAAATGTGCTGCGCAAATCCATCCATTTTTTTTCGGAATCTATTTCGAGAAATCCAGATGGACCTCACCAAACTGTTGCTCTAGCTCCTTCAAGTATCACTTTGAACCACTGCACATCAAATAGGATCATGGAGAAGCTACAGTAATCCACCCTGACAATACTTTGCAAGTTTCCAAAATACTCCATCTCATCTATAACCACGTTTGGATCTGTTGCTCATCGTCGGCTCTCTTGCTCGAACCTTACCATGATACCACAATTTGTTGTGGAGCGCATTTTGTCAATACACTCCACACGGAAATGCCATCTGCGCGACCACCCTGCACTATATATTTTGTATTGTATATTGAAACACTCAATTAGTTGTCGCATATAAAATATAGATACGACAAACCCTAAACACGTCATCACCTTTGGACTACATCCACTCGAGAATTTCCACTCCTCGGTTGAGACCTTCGCCCCTTCGCGAGATGCTGCAGTCAAAGCTCCATGCAACCATCGCATTGACATAAACCACGGCATCTCCTCCATGCCCTCGGGATATCGAATCAGTCGATGGCATGTACTATATTGAAATTCAGATCGCACTTCCTCTTGATCTTTCCTAGCTTGCTGGTACCTAGCGAGCCACGTCTCCATAGAGGCATGGTGCAACATACAAAAGCGATTCACTTTCTCCTCCACTGCAACATCTTTTTTTTTTACCCCATTTCCAACCACCACATCTCCGATCAGTCTATCATCATCCTTCAACGACCATAGCATATTGTTGTCTGAATCCACCATCGGTAGCCATTGTGAAATATGAACTAGTGCCTCAAATACCAACCAACCTTCAGCCATGCTATCTTCTGGCCAAGCTCGTTGTTGCACAAAGCCTTTCAAGGTTTTCATTAAGCGCTCCAAGAAGAACATCCATCGCATATGGACAAGTCCAGCAATCTCCACTTCATCTATAAGATGCACAAGAAGGTGGATTTGTATCGTGAGCATGCTGGTAAGCATGTATTTCTCAAAGAGACAGACTGTCTCTACTACTCCCCGCCTCGCAGATTCAATAGAGGACATCTTAATCTCCTTATGTGAGATCCATTGCAATAAATTTGACAACCTATAAATTGCCCCGTGTATTTCTGGAGTAAGGCATCATGTGATTGCGATTGATAGTACAAACTGCCACAAATGAGAAAGCATTATGAGCAACGACTACACTCCAAATAGCAAAATACGCAGGCCATTTACAATCTATTCGTAGTACAAACCTGACATATCTTATGCCAATAATGGAATTTTAGCCTTGATAATTCGTCATCTTTAGAAAATGGAGACCTAAGAGAACACATCATACTCGTCAGAGTGCGAATAGACTTGACTATTTGCTTCACAATGCCCCTATAGTGTCTCTCTTTCCTGTGATGTGGTCCCATAGCAAGCTGCCCACGTTCTTGAAAACATGCATGGGATCCAACAAATGGTTGATCTGTAAGTGGGTCCAATATGGCAACTCGTAGAAAACTGAGAACCGTTACATTCCATTTGGATGTGACTCTGTGTGGACCATTTTCAGCTCATAGCAGCTTTGGGCATTCTTATGTGCTGGAGGTCATCCAAGAAAACCTTCCCTGAGTTCATGACTCTCTAGCAAGAAAGCGATGTGTCCTTAATATACCATCTTCTTCATGGTTCGTGACCTTCGGGAGTCTAACTGTGGCCCACACAATGGACATGCATGATAACCTAAGGTAACCAAACGTGTCCCAACACCTCTATCTAGTGAATACAAACTTGAACGAGATATGATAGATATTAGCAATGAGAATGGAAGCCTACTTACCTGAGCACTCTCCGAATCCCGGAAAGTCCTGCATCCTCCACATGAGAATGGCTCGAATATTGACAAACCGTCGACCATCGCGCTTGCTCATATCTTGCAGGATGACCCCCTCCTCCCACAAAATCTTAAGCTCATCGACTAATGGACGAAGATACATGTCCATATTTTTGACTTTGTAGCGGCTGAGAACAAGTAAGCTAAGAATGAGATGTCCTTTCTTCGTAGAAAGCCATGGAGGGATATTGTAGTTGACAAGGATTATAGGCCACACACTGTAAGAAGTTGAGCGCAGACCGAATGGGTTCACGCCATCCATTGCAAGACTGAGCCAAAGATTCATTGGCTCTCGGGCAAAGCCTGGGAAGGTAGAGTCAATGTGGCTCCATGCATGTGAATCCGCTGATATTCGTTGAACTCCATCTGTGGACCTATTCTGCGCATGCCATGTTGTCAAGCTTGCCATGCCAAACGTACGAAACATGTGGTTTATGCGAGGGATAAACGGAAAGTGTCTAAGAATTTTTTGAGGGATGGTTTTCCCTTGCAAGTCCTGTCGATACTTGTGAGTACCACACTTTGGACATGTCTCCATAGTCTCGTATTCTCCTCGAAACAGTATGCAATCGTTGATACATGCATGGATGCTGTTGTAGTCCATGGCAAGCTTTCGTAAAACATGATGTGCATCATCACGAGACTCAAGCATGGTATTTATAAGTGGTAATATATGATACTTCAGTAACTTGAAAAAAAAATCATAAAACACCTTGAAAAATCACAAATGTTTTTAATGATAGTGCCGAAAAGAAATCAACGAAGCATACGTACAAGGTACCTAATCAACTCGGTCACATTCGCATCGCTCTACTCGTATTTTTCTTGCACACTTAGGAGTGCAAGCAGTGTCTTCAGGTGAGATACCCGGCACCCATCATATAATGGTATGGATGCTTCCTCTCTAAGCAGATCAGAAGACTTGATATCCATGGGCATCAATGCATCGATCATTGCCTCCATCTCAAGCTCCAAGATTGTCGGTAAGTCTCGAAGGCCGCCTGTCTCCTTTGGTATTGATGGTATAGATTGGGTAGTACCTTCCAAGTGGTGGATTGGCTCAGGCACTCCATCCATCGCACGCCCACGAACTCTTCTAATTGGCTGCAAAGGGTGCACTCCTCCTTGGGACGAGATCTCACCTCCCTGGATAGAAAATTTGCCAGCCACACCCAATCTTTTTGTATATGGTATTCAATTAACTTGCAAATACAATGCATGATTGATATAAACTTTTCTTACCGCTTACTTAAAATCTAAGATCGCTTGATCAATGATCTCAAATTGAAACTCGCCGAAGTGTCGTATGTATTCTATAGACAATCGACGTTTTCGTCTAATTGCCAGCTTAGAGGACATAGGGCACGCTGATTAAGATACGCCTTGCAATCTTGAACATCACAACCTTCATCATTTTCCATTTTGTCTGCGTTATGATAAACAATTTGTTTTTATTATCATTTTTTTTTCTTTCTTAAATTGTTTGAGAAGGGATTTCTTCTCTTGTAACTCAGCAAAAATTAATGTATGTAAAGTCTCCACCCACCCACAAATTAACGTATGTCGGAGTGTTTCCTGTCTCGTGGTATTGCACCGGACCTTGCCACCACTCTCTCTTTGTTTTTTATCCATTCATTCTCTCCTCTCCTTCCATCTCTCTCTCTTTTCTCTTTCTTTATTATGCTATATGTTTATTCCCTCTCTCTCGTTCCTTCTTTCTTTTTCTCTTCCTCTTCCTCTCTCATTTCCTTTAAAAAAGCATATATCTCTCTCTACTATCAATTTCCTTTAACAAAACATCTCTTTGTCTCTATCACTACCACTACCACTACAATAAACAAGAAAAGAAGAAAAAACAACAATATCAACAACAACAGCTACTACTACTACTACTACAAACAAGAAAAGAAAAAAAAACTTCTACTACTACCACTACTACGACAAAACAACAAACAAGAAAACTAAACAATAATAAATAAGAAAATAAAAAAAACTATTACTACTACTACAACAACAACAACAAACAAGAAAACCACTACTACTACTACAACCATGACTATGACTACGTCTACGACCACGACAAACCACTACCACGACCACAACCACAACCACTATAATAAACAAGAAAAGAAGAAAAAAAAAACAACAACAACAACTATTACTATTACTACTACTACTACTACTACTACTACAATAATAACAAACAAGAAAAGAAGAAAAAACTACAACAACAAAAAACAAGAAAACTAAACAACAATAAACAAGAAAAGAAAAAAACTACTACTGCTACTACTACTACAACAAACAAAAAAACTACTATTACTACTAGTAGTACTACTACTACAATCACAACTACGACCATGACTACGACTACCACAACAACTCTCTCTCTCTACCACTACCACTACCACTACCACTACAATAAACAAGAATAGAAGAAAAATCAACAACAACAACAACAACAACTGCTGCTGCTGCTGCTGCTGCTGCTACTGCTACTACTACTACTACTACTACTACTATAAACAAGAAAAGAAGAAAAAACTACTACTACTACTACCACTATTACAACAATAACAAACAAGAAAACTAAACAACAATAAACAAGAAAAGAAAAAAAACTACTACTACTACAATAACAACAAACAAGAAAACCACCACCACTACTACTACTACTACAACCACAACTATGACGACTACCACTACCACTACCACAACAACAAACCACTATCACTACAATAAACAAGAAAAGAAGAAAAAACAACAACTACTGCTGCTGCTGCTGCTGCTACTACTACTACAATAACAATAAACAAGAAAAGAAGAAACAACAACAACAACAATAAAAAAGAAAAGAAGAAACAACAACAAACAAGAAAACTAAACAACAATAAATAAGAAAAGAAAAAAAAACTACTACTACTATAACAACAACAAACAAGAAAATTACTATTACTACTACTAGTACTACTACTACAATCATGACTATGACTAAGGCGACTACGACCACGACTACGACTACCACAACAATAACAAACCAGAAGAGAAGAAATTAAAGAACAACTACTACTACCACTACCACTACCACTACCACTACCACTACCACTACCACTACCACTACCACTACCACTACTACCACTACTACCACTACTACTACTACTACTACTACTACTACTACTACCACAACAACAACAAACAAGAAAATAAGAAATTAAACAACCACTACCACTACCACTACCACTACCACTACTACCACAATAATAACAAACAATTAAAAAAAGAAAAGAAGAAATAAAACAATAATCTCTCTCTCCCTCTCTCTCTCTCCCTCCCTCTCCCTCTCCCTCTCTTTCTCTCTTTTCCTATTATGTTTAATGTTTTCTTCCTCTCTCTCTCTCGTTCCTTCTTTTCTTTTCTCTCTTCCTCTCCCTCTCTCATTTCCTCACTCTCTCGATACACATGATTTTTAACAAAAACAAGTAAAAGAAAAAGAGGAGAAACAAAAACAAAGCAAGAAGGAACAATGCACTCATCGTAAAGGCCCGAGGATGGATTTGGCGGCTCCTCTTCATGACGGTGGCTCCTCTTCACCCTCTGTACACTTCCTCCTCTTCTTCGCGAATGGCGGCGGCGGTGGTGAGAAGCTTTCCTTCTCCCTCTTTCTCTCTTTCTCTCCCTCTCCCTCTCAAATGCAAGATGGAGTTTGCTCTCCCTTTCGCTCTCTCTTTCATTTGTTCGCGCAAAATAACGTGCTTGGGTTTCAGCCCGCGTTTTTTCGTCTGAGCACCATTGCTATTTGCGTCGCTATTAGCATCGCACTTGCGATGCAAATAGCGACGCTATTATTTTGTGTTGAAAAGCGCTGTCGCTATGCCTCCATATCCTTGTAGTGAAGGCCAGGGAGCCTTGTTGTGCAATGTACAAAAGAGGATAACGTGTCATGTGGTTATAGCAAAGACCAATCATATGTGTGCATAGGAAAACAAGAACATAACTATGCCAAGTGTTGTAACGTCCCTCAGTCTCACCTCTTGATGATTGTTGTGAGGACACACCAGTTATACTCAACCCCCCCTCTGTCTCACTCTCTGTTGATAGATACAGAAGGGCAACCCGTTCCTAAAACCCATTGATGTTGACCTCACAGTCACTTATGCAGAGGTTGTATGCCTTGTGTGCATTTGATGGTGCAACTGTGCATCCCACCCTGTGATGGCATATGGTGTGAGGAGGAAGGCCAGGGAGCCTTATAGTGCAGTGCACAAGAGTAGATCGTGCTTTGTGCATTGAGAGGCCCAACCAGTGCGTGCAACACTCCATTCACACATCACACCTCTCTATTAAATGTAAAGGGCAAGGACTAGTCACTCACTCCACCCTCTATCTCACTCTCATTGATAAATATAGAGGGTAGCCCATACTCACAGCCCATCTTGTTAGGATGAAAGCGCACATCACTCAATTGTTTGTCGATGAAGATCGCTTCGTCTATTATTATCATCATGGTGTTGAAAATGAGGCATATCTAGGGAGGCAGCCAACACGTTTGGTACTTTGATTGGGTTGGAAAAGATATCGTATGTTGAAAGGGTCAAACGAGCTGATGAAGTTGCAGAGACAATGCACCAAGGGAGGTGGCTTGAAATTGTACCTGAAGAAGTTATGTTAGTGAGTCAGCTATCCTAAAATGTAAAGTGTTACCACCTTTTCCTGGAATGAGACTTGCTATGACATGGAATTTCTTCCTTTTTTTCCATAGCAATTTTTTTTCTTTTTTCTTTTTTTTTTCTTTTTTTTTTCTCTTCTTTCCAACTCCTGAGGGTGTTTTCACCTTTTCTCGAAGAATAGATCAGCATTACAAGGATCTAAGTTCTTTTATATATTTATATATATATATATATATATATATATATATATATATATAATAAAGAGAATGATAGAAATAACATGTATTAAGACCATCCTCACCACCACTGTTGGATCATACGAAAGGAGAACATAGTAAGGATGGGAGGTGTCTGGGACAGGCTAGCAGAACGAGGTTGCCTCATAAAGAAGATCTTAAGGGCTATCAGGAGCATGAGGAGAAAGACAGTGCAACACCCAAAAGGGGAAGGGTGGGTTGACTGTGATCGTCAGGATCCCCAAGCAGGGAAGTATTTTTTTAGGCAATAGCCATTGATTAGGAAGAAGGGATCATCAGAGGCATCAACTGTCTGGACTTGGACTGATGAGCCATTTGGATTGACGGCAAGTACCTTATAAGGACCCATCCAGCATTGTTGAAGCTTGCCTGGAAACTTACCAAATCAGGAATCATAAGCAAAAACTAAGTCACCTTCCTTGAACTCATTTTGCTTAATGAAGCTGTTATGATAGACTTTTCTATGAGCTTGCATGGCTTCCGTGCACTACAGGGCCATCCTGCGAATCTCATCAAGACACTCAAAGTGCAAGAGACGGTGTTGCAGGGACTCGGTATCTCCCAAGCATTCGTTGATGGCCACGCGCAGAGAGGGTATCTTGAGTTCAACAAGAAAGACGACTTCTATTCCATACACCAACTGGAAAGGAGTTTGTCTTGTAGCTGCCTTATGGAAGGTTCTATACGCCTAGAGTGCCTCTATAAGTCAATCATCCCAATCATGGCGATGTGCAGCAATCGTCCTTATCAAGATCGAGCAAAGGATGCAATTGGTGACTTCAATTTGGGCGTTGGCTCTGGGGTAATAGGGGGTGGACTTACGATGGTGGATCTTATACAACTCTGTCAACTATTACATAATCTTGTTAAGGAAGTGCGTACCTTTGTCTCACTGACAAGCTCTAGGGGATTGCCAAAGCAGGTGATGATGTTCTATGCAGGAACAGGGCCATGCTATTACCATTGTCCTACTTCAGAGCTTTAGCTTCACACCACTTTGTTACGTAGTTTGTACATACCAAGATGTATCTATTTTGCTTCCTTCTAATGGGCGGATCAATGGGGCCCACGAAATCAATCCCCCACTTCTTGAACGGATTTAGGGAAAGAATAGGTTGCAGGGGCATGGCACTGGATTTGGTAGGCTTTCGTATTCGCTGACAAGCATCACACTGTTTGTAGTAATCATAGGCATCCTTATGGAGGGTTGGTCACCAATATCGTGCAAGCAAGTCCTTTCTCGTTATTGCTTCTCCTGCAAAGTGTCCACCATAGGGCTCGTCATGGCATGCTTTTGATACTTATGCCAATTTCTTCTCTTGCAACACATCTTTGCAAGACTTCGTCCTTGCCTTTCTTGTACAGAGTGCCACCTAACAAGGTGTAGGGAGATGATTCCATCAGAAGCTTCTTCTTCTCAGGCTCAAGATGCCAGGGGGATATTGTTGGGTTGCCAAGAGGTTGGCTATGTCTACGTACCATGGAGTAACTGTTTTGACCAGAAATAAGGAAGCATCAAGAAGGTCTGGATCATCTTTCTCTTCTTCATCATCACTTTGAGGGATTTGTGAAAGATGATCATCTAGGATATGAGAGTGACCAAGTTTGGTAACCACTTCAAAGTCAAACTCTTGAAACAAAAGGAGTCATCTCATCATTCTTTCCTTCACGTCGGGCTTGCTCATTAGGAAGGAAAGGGCTTCATGGTCCACGTAGAATTTGAAATGCGTCGACAGTAAATAATATCGAAACTTCTCCAAAGCAAACACTATTGCTAAACACTCAAGCTCCATCACTATGTAGTTCCACTCTCAATTGGTTACTTTCCAGCTTGCATAATCGATTTTTTTATCTAACTTAGAGGGGCCCATCTGGCATAAGTCTGCACCTAGGCCTTCAACTGATGCATCAATGTGCACATGGAACTCCATTCAATTAGGAGGTTGCATGATGGATGCTTCAATCAATAAGATTGGTTGATCTAACTTAGAGGGTCCCATTTGGCATAAGACTGCACCTAGGCCTTCAACCGATGCATCAGCGTGTACACATGGAACTCCTTCATCCAATCAAGAGGCTGCATGATGGATGCTTCAATCAAACACTATTTCAGGGTATTGAATGCCTCGTCACAATCAGTGGTCCATGTAAACTCAGCATCTTTTTTTAGGAGTTTATGCAAAAGGGGATGCCTTCATCGCAAAGTGTGCAATGAACCTTTTGTAATAGCCCACATGGCTAAGGAATCCCCTCAATTGCTTAAGGTTATTTGGGGCAGTCAAGGCGGCAATGTTCTCAATCTTAGCAAGATCTGTTACTATCCCTTGTACAGAGACAATGTGGCCCAAAAGAACTCCTAATGAGATGCCAAAAACACATTTGTCAGGGTTGAGAGAAATCCCGTACTCTCGACATCTGTCAAAACATTGCTCTAGGTGTCCCCAATGCTCACGGATTAAGGTATAGACAAAGAAGTTATCAAGATACACCTCAATGAAATCATACAAATGGTTTTGAAAGATAGTTATCATTACTTGTTGGAAGGTAGCACGAGCATTACAGAGCCCAAACGACATCACTCTGTAAGCATAGGTTCCCCATTCTATTGTGAAGGTTGTTTTGGATTGGTCCTCTTCTGCGATTTGGACTTGGTTGTATCCGCTGAATCCATCCAAGAGGGAATAGAGCTCATGGCCTGCCACTGTGTCCAACAATTGGTCAGTGAAAGGGGTAGAGAAATGATCCTTCTTTGTCTTGGAGTTTAGCTTTCAAAAGTCCACACATATTCGAAGTTTCCCATTCTTCTTGGGTACGACTACAATGGGTGAAACCCATTCACTATTAGCCATGGGATAAATGAACTCAACTTCAAGGAGCTTCAATAATTCGGCCTTCACTGGAGCCGAGTAATTAGGATTCATGCACCTCTATATTTGCCTCACAGGTTTGGCATCAGGCCCTAGATTGATGTGGTGTTGGCATACTGTGGGATCAATCCCCTTTATATCTTTATACGACCATGCAAACAAGTCTAAGTTCTCCTCTAATAGGTCTCGCATGACCAATAGTTCCTCTTCTGGAAGATTTAGACCCACTTTCAGGTGACGTTCAATAGCATTAGCATCTAGGAACGTCAATTGCCTTTCACCTTCCACTTCATGAATAAATGTCCCATAGATTGCTTTTGGGTAAAGATCCGGGACTCCTTCAAGGGTGTGGTCTCATCTTCTGATGATGCATTGTAACTACTATTGTCTTTTAATGGAGGCTTAGTTCGCTCTTTGGGAGTTTGAAAGGGTATCATTGAGGTTTGAGTTTGGATTGGGGATGAGTTACTTATTGGCTTGAGAATTCATCTTTTGAAGATGCATCCAAGGCCGTCACATAACATGAACTTCCTACATTCTGTTTGAGCTACAGGGCTGGGGGTTGTTGGTAAGGTGCATCATCATCATCTTCTTTAAGGAATTGTATTTTTGGACGACAAGAGCCACTGTTGAAGGAAGGCCTATTCTTCTTTATCCATTTCTTATAGAGTCATTGTGTATGACATGATTCATGGATCAGTCCAAAGGGCACCACAATCATTCTGTCAAACAAAAACGGATCTTCTACTTTTGAGGCTTCAGGAACGCCTTTCTCATCTCTGCCTTCTATGAGTAGGATAGATCCTTCTAGCTCGCTTTCATAATCTTCATCTGCATTATCACTTTTGTCCTCTTAGGTTCTGTTTCTACATCTATTGGTATCCTGTAACAGAAGAACAACCTCTTTGTTATGTCCTCTGCTTCTGCTTCTGTCTCTGTCTTTGCTTCTATCTCTGTCCCGCTGACTTTGTCTCTAACTCTATGAGACTGCCATGTAACAGGGAGAACAATACATCCATGCCTCTATTTCGTTGTCAGAGGTGATTTCAAAAGTCAATTCGAGTTTAGGCAGAGGTATTCTCCCATGGACAAAGACTTTGCTTCCTTCAGTAGTTGGCTTACGGTGCTCACTGTTAGGAACTGTGTCTCTATTTTCTTGGAAAAAGATATGTTTGATAGCCTCTTTGTCTCTTGATGTACCATCTGTTACTTCATTGGAGAAGTTTGTTATGACTTCAATGGACATAGAACCATTGCCTTTTTGCGATCCATACAACTTCAACACCACTTTATTGGGTCCTCTGCCTAGGGTTAGAGTTCCTTTGAACCAGTCCATCCTTGCTTTTGCTTCGAAAAGCCAAGGTCTTCCCAACATCAAAGGGTATGAGTTCCCATAAGAATTTAGTTTGACCACCAAGTATCACAGCCAATAGTCTCTTCTTGCAAGGGTTGTTTTTACATATGGAAGGATGCCCAATAGTTTGATTCTGCTTTGGTCTGCCAATCTGATAAGACACTATGTAGGTTGCATACCTTATAGGCCTAGGTCCTTCATTATCACAGCCGTCATTATGTTTACTGATGAGCCTCCATCAATCAATGCGTCTGTAATAAAGCATCCTTCTATCTATACGCCAATCTCTAGGGTTACAGGATCCACGAAGGCGTTGGCCACATCTACTTCCTTTACAAGTTCTAAAGCTCTATTGGACTTTGTTATTGTTGGGGGAGCAATCCTTAGGTTGCGTCTTCTTGTTAAGATGCTTTTGAATCTTTTTTGGCAATTGGGAGACAGCATCAATAACTTTGGAAGGTTAAGTTTGGTTTAAAAGTGTCTAGGTCTTTGACCAAATCATACTCTTTGATAGGATCCACAAGCTTTTCCAATCAGTTGGGAAATGGGGCCATGCCCACTTTTATCTTTCCTTTTTCTTCTAGGAATGGCAACATCTATGCTTCTTCTTCATGAGGAGGTACTTCTACATTCTCTATTTCCTGGACCTTTGGTCCTATCTCTACAACTCTCTGTAGCTCTCTGTGGCTCTGTAGTGCTTTGTACTTCATTGTTTTGGAATGCATTGTTCTATTTTTCTCGAGGAAGGTTAAACTTCAAAGTCTTGGAAAAAGGAACGTTCTCTTTTGGAACTACGGACTCTCCTTTCTTTGCTCGCATTATTGCGGCCACTTCCAATTCCACCAAATTGGAAGCAAGATATTGGGTCTTCTGTTGGGTATCAGAAGTAGATTTCACAGGGGCTAGACTTGGACAATCTTTTGCAATGTGGCCTTCTCCTTTGCATCGACTAAATAAGGGCTTGTAATCCATAGACCTTTT
Organism: Lygodium microphyllum; assembly: GCF_053477565.2. NCBI lineage: Eukaryota > Viridiplantae > Streptophyta > Polypodiopsida > Schizaeales > Lygodiaceae > Lygodium > Lygodium microphyllum. The sequence goes on from NW_028229514.1 coordinate 12,115,223, forward strand.
AGGGTTTTGACAATTTGGTGAGATATGACCATTTTCTCCCCATCTGTAACACTCCACCTCTGATCTCTGGCCACTGCCAAATTGTCATCCTTTGTAACTTTGAGAGGGAAACATCCTTGGACCAAAATTAGGAACAAACTCCCTAGGTTTAGGTCCAATGTCATGCGTTGTCATTTTGGATTCCATCAAGTTGAATCTTGTGTCTTCATGTTTCTTTCTTCATTCATGCATCTCTTTCTTCAAAGAGTAGATATCCTCTGTATGATTCTTCCTCAAATAGTATGAATAGATGGCTCCAGAAATGGTTGGTTTTCAGGCACATTCAATGGCTAAATGTCCCGCTTGATGGCACTTTCCGTACTATGTATTAGAACACATCACATCTTTCCCACTTTCCACAGGAGTGGATATATTGGTGGTATTTACCTTCAACATCTGCAATTGTTCTATAATCACATCCATAAGCTCTTTCTTAATACTTGCGACTGAATTGGATAGGTAGTCCTTCATATTTTCACCTCCTGAAGTACTTGTAGTAGGGTTTTGGGAAGCTTCTATAATTATTGCTTACATGGGTTGGGTTGATCAAGGGGGTCCTCTCTTCTAGTTCTGATTCAAAGCTCCTGTTGAGACTTGGGGTTGTTGATTCTAGTGGGTAGGATTCCACTGTTGTTGAGTCGCCATTTGAGGAACTATTTGAGACTACTACTGTTGTGGTTGAACCATCATTTGAGGCATTGTCGTCTATGTAGCCAATGTGGATTAGGTGCATTGTACTACGGCACTATTTGCATCTGGGGGTAGGGGTAGGGAACTGTCCCTGGGACTACATTTGGTGGGTATACTATTCCTGGCATGGGAGGAGATAAGACTCCTCTTCCTGAGGTCATTAACAATCTTGCTTCAACTTCGTCATACAGTCTTGCACCATCCACTGCAACTTGTAGATTGACTGGTCTTCTCAATTCCACGAACTTGTGAACTTTTGGTTGTAGGCCTCTGAGGAACACTCCCTTCTAGATGCCTTCATCCAAATGATGATTGATCCATCTCTTCAGGGGATGGATTCCATTTGCGAGACATAAGCTTCTGCTCTTTCTTCAGAGGACTGACTTAAGTTCATGAACACCTCTCACATCCGCTCTTCAAAACCTTGACTCCTGAATTTAGTGAGGAAGGCCATCGTCCATGTGCCAAAAGTTCCTGCTGCTTGTCTTTTATACCACTGAAACGATGCACCCTTAAAAGTGGCGGGGAATATTGCTAACCAATGCTCGGGGGTTATGGCATTTTTAGCCACACATGCTACCATAAACTTTGCTACATGAAGATCAAGGTCTTCATTGTACTCTCCCTTAAAAATTGGCAATGGGACTACATTGTTAGCCTATCATCAATATTTCTAGGACAAATCTGACTAGGAAGGGGACCTTGAGTTGCCATGAGGACTTTTGTAAAGAGTGCTTTTAAGGTGTCAAAGGAGGCTTCTACTGCAAGCTCGTTCTCGGCCTTGATTTTTGCCTTCTCTCTTCTCACGTACCTCTGGACTCGGTCTAGTCCTTGCCTCTTGATTGCATCATTCATCAAGGGATTGGCTCCAGCCAATTGGTCTGTACTCAATAGAATAGAATCAAAGGGGGCTTTAGTCTCTGGAGGACTCTCTGGCCAACATCTCTTCTACTTCCTTCTTCTCTAAGTCTTTGAATTCAGCTTTCAAACCACTACAGAGGGGGAGATATTCCGTTATGAAGGTATCAAAACTCATTCTTCTAAGGATCATTGTGGTGCCATCATCATAGTAATGCTAGCTTCTGATGGTTTCAATAGTGTATGTTGCAAAGAACACTCTATCTACCAACTTCTACTGGATTGCTAATTGGATGGATAAATAGAAGATCATCAGTGCACCAGGCATCCCACGTGTCCTGCTCTTGAGTATCTACGAACAAATTCCAACTTCTTTCTTTCTTATTTTCATGAAACTCCACTGATCATGACTCTTGAAGCTTCTTGACTATCTCCCACTTGATGATGTCTAGAAATTCTTCAAATACTCCATTGATACTCATTCTCTCTCTTTTACTCTTCAATTTTGTGGGAGGAACTTTGTTACTATTATGCAAGTTTTGGCAGCTTTAGAAGGTAGTAGAAATAGACCATCATAGAGGGAATGGCCTTGTGCTTTCTCCATTGGGGGTGAATATTTTGTAGAATGTGGCTTTGGTAATGAGAATCTCCAACTCTTCAGTGAAAGAAGGAACTTTGCAAACATCCATTGAATTCTTTTCTTCTTGGTAATGCCATTTCCTTCATTTTCACCCTCTTCTGATGCTTGTTGATGGCAGTTTTTTCTAGCTACGCACAAAAAACATGGAGCCTCAAGAGAGACACTAAGTAAAAGGGATTTCTACTGCAAGAAAATCTATCTTGTAACATCAACAAGCTTTTGTTTCATTCTTTAGAGAACCACTTCGAGGAAAATAACAAATCTTCATGTAGTATCATAGTAGATATCTCCCACGGATTTGATAGAATCAACCATAATCTTCAACATCTTCATAGAATCCATCAAAACTAATAAGAACACAAACGAATACACCACTTTTGAATGGAAATAATCACATATGATTCATCTTCATTATCTTCATAGTTCTCTCTCTCAATCTCTCATAGAGATAGATACATTGTTTTGCATAGAATTGGCTATCTCTGACTCTCTCTTTCTCTCTCAATCAATAGTGCATCATCTCCTCACTACAATAATCAATAATCACTCATAATAATCCTTCTTAGGTCATGGATGCCCCTTCCAAGAGGCGTGTCTGATAATAATCCTTCTTAGGTCATGGATGCCCCTTCCAAGAGGTGTGTCTGATATGAAAGGTCACAAGAGCCACTACAGTGACTCTTCATAGCTCAATACTATCACTTCACTCCAATCTTCTCTTGAGTCTTCAGCAGCACTTCTTCCACTTTCTTGAGCTCTTTTGAACTTACATTCACCTTTTTCCAAGGCTGGAAAACTTTCCCAAAGTCACATATACATTCAACAAAACACTTATAGAGGCATATCGAACAGAATTGAATAGAAACAGAGCAGGAATAGAGGCTCTACAGAAGTTCATCAAAGGGTTACAGAAGGTCAACAAAAAACATCAGAACCTCATAACTCATACTAAAACCATTCCAAACTACCAAAAACTATTCAATGAGCTTTCAAAGGACCTCAACCTTCATCAATCATCAATCCATGCAGAAAGAAGATATCAACCTTCAATGAGCTTCATACACAAAAGAAAATCAGAACAAAATTGAAGCTAAACAAAAGATATCAAAACCTTAACAGAACCTATCAAAACATCACAGAACCTCATATTTCTATTGAGAATCATCATGAGCTTCCAAAACATAATCAATATCATCCAAAAAACTCTCAAACACTTCCAAAAAAACTAATCATCACTCAAAATCCATCAAAAATCAACCATGGAAGCAAGATTTTTCGATTGATTCAAGACCATTGATTGATACAACAAAAAGAGTTTTGTGCAAGCAGTGATATCATAGGAGAAGGTTTAGGGTGCTAGGCGACCAAAGGATATTATACGAGATATAATATAAGGAAGATGGCCACTACATTGCATCAAATGTGGGACAGTTATTGGCACAATTGTGTCCGAGCTTATGGGAACTTTTCTAGACATGCCCTTCATGGCATATGGTAATGAGGACCATCAATATGTAGTGGTAAAGAGTGACTATTAGAATCTCCTACACCTCCCATAGGACTACACAAAGTCGAGTTTCAACCACCAACTCTTGAGCTTCCTATTCTCTTCTTGTGAGCTTTGCTTGCTGTTATGCTTCTCTATGTTGCTTGTTGGGTCTCTCTTATACTCTCTCTTAAGCATTTTCTCCTCCTTGACCTTGGCAATTTCTTCCTTTTTTGTATTCTTGGTCTTCAAGCTCTCAATGTACTAGTTTGATGTTAGAATAAGTTTGTTGGTTTAGTCCACAACTGCCTCCCTAGGTGCATGACAAATTGAGACCTCTGTTGGAGGCAAATGCAATATGTCCAAAACTCTTTTGGCATCTTCAAAAGGACTTGTGATGTCAAAACCTCCACAGCTTTGACCTCCAATAAGCTCTTCCACTAGGCTATTGGGAACTTGTGATGTAAGGTATAACAACATCCCTTCATCTCTTATAATGACATTCATTGGAGTCCCAAAAGGAACACCAAGGAAATAGGGTTTCTATTGCAAGAAAATCTATCTTGTAACATCAACAAGCTTTTGTTTCATTCTTTAGAGAACCACAACAAGGAAAAGAACATCACGAGCAAGAAATCTTCATGCAGCATCATAAAAACAATCTCCCACAGCTTTAACTTTAACCAAATTGATCATTCTCTTCATATTCTTCATAGAATTCATCAATCGGCAAAGAGAACACAAGAGAAACACCAATTTGAATGGAAATAAAATCACATAGTATTCATCTTCATTGTCTTCATAGTTTTCTCTCACAATCTCTCATAGATAGATACATTGTTTGACATAGAATTGGCTATCTCTGACTCTCTCTCTCTCTCTCTCTCTCTTTTTTTTTCGTAAATCTCTCTCTCTCTCTCTCTCTCTCTCTCTCTCTCTCTCTCTCTCTCTCCATCAATAGTACATCATCTCCTCACTACAATACTCAATAATCACTCACAATAATCCTTCTTTGGTCATGGATGCCCCTTCCAAAAAGTGTGTTTGATATGAAAGGTCATCAAAGCCACTACAATGACTCTTCATAGCTCATCATTGTCACTTCACTCCAACCTTCTCTTGAGTCTTCAATAGCTGCTTTTTCCACTTCCTTGAGCTCTTTTGAACTTACATTCACTTCTTTCCAAGGCTAGAAAACTTTCCCAAAGTCACACATACATTCCATAGAATACTTACAGAGGCATACAGAATAGGAACAAAGGCTCTACAAAAGCTCAATAGAGGGTTACAGAAGGTCAACAGAAAGCATAAGAACCACATAACTCATACTAAAACCATTCCAAACAATCAAAAACCATTCAATGAGCTTTCAAACATTCTCAACTTCCATCAATAATTATGTTGAGAATAGCAAATGATGCTTGCATGTATGCCTGTAAAGGCTGGATGTATGCTTAAAAGAGCCTACCCATAAGAGGCTTTGTATGAGAGATATAATAAATATGTATGCTCTAGAAGCTCTAGGAAGAGATATCCAAAATCCCATATGCACAATGAGTACAATGGTACTATCCAAAAAGCTATAAAGGCATGTAATTGGTTGACACTCCATATAAGGTAATGGAACTATTAGTCTGAGTTACTCAATACTGTGTTTATGAGTCCAAGTTAATCTATCTTGGAACCTAATTCACTTGAGTTACAATCTCTCATTTTGATAATGTATTGTGTGTTTAATTTGCTTCCACCATAGCTAACTAGCTCTAGATCCGTGTTTTTAACATGGTATCAGAGCTATGGTTGAGCTAAGTAGCTAGTGGGCATAGTCTTTCAACATTTCCTTCTCATTTTTTTTCTTCTCCTTATACAAACCATTCAACATTCATTGTTGTGTAGGATGTGAAGAAGCTTAAGGAAGTGTTGTAGTGTTGTTCAAGAAGATATGTTTGGAGTTCACATAGGAGGCATTGAGGTCCATTATCATTGCCATATCCTCAAGTTGTCATTTGGGAGAAAAGGGAGAAAGGAAGACGAGAGACAAAGAGACAGGGGCCTTGGAAGTTCATAACGTTGATTCTTTCAACCAACTCATTGAGATTCTTGTAAAGTTAACCATAATTACGCCCCTCTGAGCTGGTAACATAAATTGAGACCCGGGTATCCAAGTGGAGAGGCTCCTTGTTGTCATCATCAAGGGGAGCTACATCCACCATCAATATATCGTCTACAGGAATAGCTTTGACCAACACACACTTGCAGAGGCCTTGTTGACCAGAACTAGAGTACCAAAAAGCATAATCCCCTAGCATATCATTCCATCCATCAATACCTACGTCCTCCTGACTCTCTCCACCTTCTGGAGGGGAAGAAGATGCACATGAGCCGACTGCTATGAGGGAGTAGCTAGCCAAGAGGAAGGTAGCATTCACATGCGCAAGCCGACTGCTGTGAGGGAGTAGCCAGTCGAGAGAAAGGCAACGTTCACAACAAATACAATGTGATCGTGCAAGGATCGAAACTCTAGTCGTGCAACCCTGATGACTCCAAGAACCCCCCCTTGGTCGCCAGGGCCGTTGAACCTTCTAGGTGTAGACTCGACTGGAGTTGGTTCATGACGAGGTCAACAACGCAATCAACTCTAGAATCTTCATTTATTTTTTTCAAATTGTGAGGTGAATTATTAAGGCCTTAACTCCTTTATAATAAAGCCATGTTCACATCTACCAGTTCAGCTTTGATCTCATTCAGATTATCCTCTTCTTCATAAGTTGAGGTAATTGATTTTTGAGCTTAATAGTGATTCATATCCTTGTAACAAGCCAGTGTTTGTATACACAATTGATTAAATCCTTGAAAAATCTCAATCTCATTGTAAGGAGTTAGACACTGCTCAAGAAATTGCAAGCTCATGGTAAGACCTCTCCATGAAATCCATGATTGAAACTCAAAAAATGTTTAAAGAAAATCATGAAATTCAACCCAAGTTGCAAATCCTATGTATCCAAGGAAAATTTAATGAGCTATCAAGTCATGTTAGTCAAGAGTTATCCAAAGAGAATCTGTCAAGCCAAGGAGCATAAAGATAAAGAAGTCCAAGAAGACCAAGAAGAAGATCAAATGTTATCAAAGAAGCAACAAAATAAAAAGGATGAAGAAAATATTTTTCACTGCTACAAACCAACAAAATATTTTGCAAAAATTTCCCATAGAGGGTCTCGAATTCCTTGAGTGGATCTGGTTTCCATAGTGGATGTAACAAACCCTACCAAAAATGTAAAGTTTCAAGCCTTAACTTGACTAGGCTGCCAAAGAGCTAGTCTCCCGGGCCATGTCATCATGAAGGGGGGGCAACAGCCAACAAGGGTAGAAATTCATTATTGGAGGGGGGGGGGGGGGGGGTTTGAGAATAGCAAATGATGCTTGCATATACGCCTGTAAAGGTTGGATGTATGCCTAAAAGAGGCTGCCCATAAGAGGCTTTGTATGAGAGATATAACAAAGATGTACGCTCTAGAAGCTCTAGGAAGAGATATCCAACATCCCATATGCATAGTGAGTACAATGGTACTATCGAAAAAGCTATAAAGGCATGTACTTGGTTGACACTCAATATGAGGTAATGGAACTATCAGTTTAAGTTACTCAAGACTATGTTTATGAGTCCAAGTTAATCTATCTTGGAACCTAATTCACTTGAGTTACAATCTCTCATTTTGATAATGTATTGTGTGTTTGATTTGCGTCCACCATAGCTAACTAGCTCTAGATCTGTGTTTTTAATACATTACTCCATCCTTTATTTAGAAGAAAATCAAATCAAAACAGAAGCTATCATAAAGCATCAAAACCTATTAGAACATCACAGAGCCTCCTATCTTTACTAAAAATCTTCATGAGCTTCCAAAACATAATCAACCTCATCCAAAACACTCTCAAACACTTTCAAAACAATCAAACATCATTCAAAATCCATAAAAAATCAACCATTCAGCCCTAAAAAACAACAAAAATCAACCAAAAAACCAAGTCATTTTAACATTCAACATTCATGTGCTAGGATCGCATCCCATGGAGCTGTAGAGCTCCAAGATTAATATATGGAAATGATCCAACCATGCATGGAATACCTCCCCAGTCATCCATGCTTTCCTTTGCATAGCCATAACAACTCCTTCTTCACAATCTTGGATATAACTTCCACGGATCCTTTGGCCTTTGAGAACGTCAACATTAACATAACATAAAATAGTCATCCATTCCCAAGAGTTTGCCACCATTCCATACACAACTCTTGTTCCTTTCCATGTAAGTACTCTTATGCCTTCATCTCTAGAGCCTTGGAATCTCCTCTCATTAGCATTCCATATGTTGCTTGGAGGGTAGTTGTTTAGCTCATATAATGTTTTCAAACCCTCATGGAAGGTCAATACAATTTCAGATCGAAAATTAATGGCTCATGATTGCTCCAAGGATTCACTCACTTGAAACACCAATTCTGGATGCCACTTGCAAAAGCAATCCCACCAACTCTTCTCGGGAATGCCTTCAATGAAAACAATATGTCTAGTCTGACATATTTTGGCAACTTTCATCTTTACATCGAGGAGAGACACATTTTTTAAAGCACCACTCTGGAAGAGCTCTCCCCTCTTCTACATTTAGCATCATGGCTGGTTCTTTTGCCTTATTGCTTGTCCTCCCCTCTTGCCAAATCAGAAATGTTGTGGAACTCATCCCATATTTGTTAGCGCACTTCTTAAGAGAAACTCTTGCTTCATGATCAACAATTACTTGAGCCATGTCTTTAATAGTCATTGCTTGACAAGTTTCTTTTTGAATGCCTCAGTTGGTGGTTTGGTTCGGGTAGTGCTAATGAGGGGGCTTTAAGTGGAGTTCCTTTAGAGTGAGGTTTCTTGCATTGAACTTGTGGAGAAGAGGGTTGGCATCATCGGGTGGGATTGAACCTCTCCTTCAAGTGCCTACTACTTCAACTAGTGGACCGTGTCATCTACATCAAAGATGTTAAGGCAAGACACATTAGTACCTGCATTCTAGTATGGATTCAATCTAAAACTATAGACAAATCTTTCCATACTTGCATTAGAGAAAGCAGTGTTGTATAAGGGATAAGTAGATGGAATATGTACCTTGGAAGGTAGAGACTACGAGCTACTATGCATCCTCTAGTAGAGATGAATAATCCTTTACAGAGATTTTATTATTGGGTGACTGTGAATTGCTATCTACAAACAAAGCGTGCCTCTTCATAGTAGAAAGAGGCTTTGAAATAGGTTGGAGGATGCCGAATGGAGTGTACGAGGAGAAATAGGGTTGAAGGTACTGCTTGTATAGGTGTTTTAGAGCCTTGTAGAATGCAATGGGCTTGACATGAATGCCACCACAACAACAAACTCACTCACCATTTCTCCGCGGTAGATTATTAGTGCATAAGAATTGGGTAATGAGATGTATTATCTTAGACACACATCTTTTGCATTCACAAGGAGGGTTGGTGGAAGACATTAGATTCAGTTAGACATAGGAATGTAGGAGCATGTCTTGTTATTGATGAGTTTGTAGAGGCTTTTGTTGGGAGAGTGATATATTTATTGAGATACTTATACTCTAGTTATGATCAAATCTAGCTAGAAATTGAAAGCATGGATCTTACTACCATGAAAACACCATTGGGATTAGTGCACATGTGTACTCTACCACAATGGATTCTATTGTGCACATGATGAATGCAATGAATAATGTATTGAGGGATTACATATCTCATCTAACTATGCCTTTTCTAAATGATGTGTTGATAAAAGGATGCATATGAGAGGAATTGAATGAATAGGGATGCACAAGATACATTGCTAATCATATTGTTGATTGTGGAAAGATTATGGCTAGACTAAAAGAGGTGAATCTTACTCCTTTAAGTTAGAATTCAATCTTTAGGGTGAATGAGATTTTGATTGTAGGACATATATATGGTCCATATGGTAGATGGCCATCACTAGCAAAAGTGGATGCTATTGGCAGGATCGAAGAGACTTGCTCTTCAACATCAGAGGTGAGGAGGTTTTTGGGAGCCTGTGCGTTTTATCTTATCTAGATACCTCACTTTTCACCTATTGTAGATACTCTTTATCAGCTCTACTATTAAGAAAGGGGTAGAAATTCCAATGGGATAGGATTGAAGGCTATGAGTAAGTTAAAGAGATTGTTGAAGATTGCACCTACTTTGAGGAAAGCTAATTATGTTGGTGGAAGACTCATTGTCATCACTGTGAATATGAGACCTATAGTTGGGCTACTAGAATAGGATGATGATGAGGACTATATATATATATATATATATAGATTTGGGGCAAAAGTATTGATAGAGAGACATAGAAGGTATTTATAGTTTAAGAGACAATTGTGGGGGTTGTTTCAACTCTGAAATGCAATAAGGAATATTTTGTTAGAGCATAGTGATTGTGGAGATTGATTGTTTACCTCTTTTGGGATAATTATGAGCTATTCTACTCTTGACATTGATATGTTGATGTGGATTGCCTATATTAACTCTATGGATCCTAAATTTTCATACATGATCAGGAATGATAACCGAGTGTTGCTGATATGTTGTCTAGAGCAAGGTATGAAAATGATAAAGATTTGATGGATGAAACTAAAATTGTAGTTGCTATACTTGTTTATGATTGCCACATTTCTTTAGTGGAAAAGCAAGGGAGTATGATGCTTGCAGGTGGATGGGGATTTGCTAAGAGGATAGTAAGCCATCTTCAAGAGTACGGAGAACATCAATGAATTATTTGAGACAAGGAGAGATTTGGGAAGAGGATAACAAGTTGCCTTCAAGCATATGGAGAATAGCAGTGAAATATTGTAGAGGGTAGGAAGTTGCCTTCAAGAATATGGAGAATAGTGAACCGTGGCACACAAGAAGAGTAGACTTGCTGATTGTGGAGCATGGTAGAGAGTATGGTAGATCAGAGTAGAGATGGCTTTTGCTATGGAGTATGGTAAAGAATGGGGGTTGCCTTGTAAAGAGCAAAGTATACTAGAGAGAGAGAGTAGAGTTGCTTTTGTTGTGTTGTATGGTAGAGATTGGAGTGAACCATAATAGTGAGGTACAATAGAGGGGGAGGGCAGGATGAGATTGAAGGCAAGCATGCTAGTACTGTGTTGCTATGACCATCCTCCTTTTGTTGGGGAAGGCCTAGTGTTGATCCATGGCATCTCATGTGATTGTCCAAAATGAATTGAGTGCCTTGGATGTGGGATTTAGTTGAATTTGAATTGATTAGTGTTTAAATCTGAGTCATTTGAAAAGTAAGAAATAATGAGAGTGTTATTATGATGATGCTATGTATTGGTTGCAAAACATGGCGGCTGTGTATTGATATGAAGACCTTTCTCGTTTTTGCAGGTGAGAAGCATTCATGCTGCTTGCTGTGGGGACCAATAGAGTAATAGCAAGAGAAGAAAAACAAAGTGGGCAATTAGAAAGGAAATGAAGTTTTTTTGTTTAAGGTAACACACCATTTAGTGATCAAGCAAGAAGGAGCCTTGGGTGTTTGTTGAGTGTATCGCGTTCACTAAAGGTATGCAAGTGGACCAACAAAAGAACATTCCACAATATAAAAAGAGTGTGCCGAATAAAATGTGATTTTCTTTTTTAAAGTAGTTTGAAAGGGTGCCATCATTGGGCCTTGACACTTGCAAGGATTTGTGCCATTACTAGCAATTGTTTACTAATTGGTCCCTTCACCCTGGCTTTGTGGTGCCTTACCATCGAGGATGGAGTTTGGAGAGCTTGGTATTAAGCCCAATCACGGAATGGTTCAAAAATTGGTGCATAAAAAAAAACTTGCAAGAGCATTTATTCAATCTGGCTTTGAAATGTTGTTCCGATGTGTGGCATCTTCCTAAGGTTATAAAAAGAGCATTTATTCAATCTGGTTTTGAATTGTTGTTCCATTTTCTTGGGAATGACATTTAGAGATGAGGGAAATTTCGATGTTTGGATTTTTAAAAGGTTATATAAAGAGCATTTATTCAATCTGGTTTTGAGTTGTGTTCCATTTTCTTGGGAATGACATTTAGACATGAGGGAAATTCGGATGTGTGGCATCTTCCTAAGGTTGTAAAAAGAGCATTTATTCAATCTGGTTTTGAATTGTTGTTCCATTTTCTATTTTTTTATAATGCGGTGTTATATTGAATTAATCCAAAAGAAAAAGTTTACATCTTCCACCAAAAGGGGAATGATATTTTCATTGGAATGATATTTAGACACGAGGGAAATTCCAATGTCCGGGATCTTCCTAAGGTTATAAAGTGATAGAAAGGTTCGCATTTGTTGACCCACAGTCCACTGTCGTTGTCTCAGATCAATAATTTTACTGCGAGGCGAGCCGAGGCTATGGCCGTCGAGCAAGGAGCTTCCTTGCAGCCTGTGCCTGCTGGTTCTTTCGATGCGGCGTTGACCCCGCGGGTGGGCGTTGGCGTGGGGGTTCTCATCGTCAAGGCAGGCTCACTGGTGCTGGTGGGCCGTCGCCGTTCCTCTCTCGGAGACGGCCAGTTCGCTCTCCCTGGCGGTCATCTGGAATTCGGTATGTCTGTTTCTCTCTCTCAGTCACACATCTTCTTTTCTTTAGCCAGCACCACACCTTCTATGGCAGATGAGCTCTCTTTGTAGCCATCGTGGCACAAGTGCGGGTTTGCTTCATTAGCAGCAAAAAAGGGGATTACGTTGTCCACTACATTGGGAATGCAGAGACTCAGTAATCATGTCAATCTTGTTTCCTTCGCTTCTAAGGAGTAGTACGACTCACTGCTTTCTTCCACCCTTGGCCTGCTCAAGATTGTGATTCACGACGTCAGGTTCTGGCTCGACGTTGCACGGCTTTGTCTTACTCCAAGGAACCTGCTTCATTATTCTCCAAAGTTAGATGGCTTTTTTTGTTGGACATTTTTCTAGCCTTGATTTCAGGCTGCAGAGTCCAGACCATGGAGATTGCCTTTGGCGCTGACGGAGACTGACATCTTCGAGTGGAGACATATGCAAATATTCTCTCTGCACCCGCACATATTTCTGCATCCTTATACAGCTTTCTTAACTGCAGATATTTTTGTGTTTCAATCTCTTTTTCTCTTTCTCTTCTCTCTCTGTTCAGTCTTTATCTTGGTTATTTGCTTCCGCATTGCTTCACTCTGATATGGTATCAGAGCATTGAAGGATTGACCTAGGGTGGACCCACCTGAAAAGGAGATTTTAGCGTGACACAAGGCTGCGTTTTAAGCGTTCAAGTGCGAGTAGGAGGGCTGTGCATCAGAACAAGACTGAGACGAGTGTGGGTGTGCGAGAAAGGAGAAGATATGCTGAAGTTGCTGTTGGTTTTTGCTGTTAGAGAAGGAAGAAGGCTGTGTTTTGGGCCCTCAAGTGCAGATTTTACCTTTTCATGAGTGAACAGGAGCCCTAGCAGACTGTATTTTCACAGTCAGAAGGGGCTACTTTTTGTGCAAGCATTGCAGGTGAAGATGTCTTCTGAGATTGAGACGGAGTTTCAGGTGATCATGGACCGAATGGTGTCCGTCATACCGACTCTTCTATCAGATCAAAAGCTCGATGGCAAGAATTACCGCATTTGGCGGGTCATGATGCTTGCCATTCTAGAGTTATATGATTTGGCGGAGCTTGTTACGGAGGCTATTCGTTGTTTTTCTTTGCAAGACGAGTCTAGACTCTCTGCTAGTGATAAGGTGGAGTTGGTAAAGGCTTAGGCACATTGGGATAAACTTGTGAGAACAAGAAGACAAAGTACAACCCTTAAACATTAGGGTTGTAAGAGGGTGTTCACATTTGAAGTGCGTGAAATATGATAAGTATCCAAAACTGTGTAACATAGGCACATAAAATAAAAGGAATAAATCTGGGGAAAAAAATCTATTGTACGGAGAGTAAAAAGTGCCCTAGTGTCCTATTGAAGATTATCGATACTCCTTTGTGAGTGTAGGTGTGAGTTAAACCCAACAAATCTCCCTGGAGTAAAGAGTGATCAAAATATAAGGGTCATCCACCAAAGGAGATCAAATTTAAAGCCTCGCAAAAGGCTTCAAATTTGTCACGAGGAAGAGCTTTGGTGAAGATGTTTGTCGCATTACTAGTGGTAGGATAGTAGATAAGGCTGATATCTCCTGTATGTAGCCTCTGTATGATAAAGTGATAATGAATCTCAATGTGCTTCGTGTGTGCATGAAACGTTGGGTTCCATGTGTTGAGATATTTGCAATCACACCCATGTGGTCTCTTTGTATGAGGCGGTTTGGACTAAAGATATGCAGGTTGCAGGAATCCCATATGCACAGAGAGGAAAAACTGCTATTTATCTAGCAACTATAAAGCATTGTACTTGACTACCACTTTTTCATATATGATGAATACAATATCATGATGCTTTTCCATCTCAATTAGTGTCTTGGTCATTGTCAATCTCAACTCAAGATTGTGTTTATGAGTCCAAGCTTTCATCTTGGAACCTGATTCATTTGAGTAACAGTTGGTCAATCTTCAGTCTATGTCATCATGAACTTAATCTTCATCTTTCATCCACCATAGCTATGCTCTAGATCTGCATCTTTCGCATGGTATCAGAGCGCAACTGAGTATGGCTTAGCATACCTTAGGTCTCCTCTTTGCTCTTTCAACTCCTCTTCATCTCTGGACAGCTCATGATCGGTGTATGACTCCATTTCCAAGTTCATCCTCACTTTGTCCTCTTGTCTGCCATAGCCAAACGATACCCAGCTTACTTGGAGCTTCTTGATCTACTCCTACAGCCCATATTTTCCCACTCTTTCTTCAAACTTTCCTCTACTCCTGGAGTAGCTCCCTGGTACATCAGAGCTCGACATTGGTAAATCCTAGCTCCAGCATTGCACAAATTGAAAGTTGCTGTCCATTTTGCGCCATATTTTGGTTGAACAGTTCGCGCTTCCTTTGCGTGCTGTGATTTGGTCTGTGTCCATAGGGCAACTAAAGTTCATTACCCAAGCTTCCTTCCCATCAAGTCTTGTGCAAAATGGTTATGTCCATGAATTGCACGAGCTGAAAAACCAAGCTGCTTTTTGCAAACCCTAAAGGGCAGCCATAGCCCTTGAGCTCAAAGCTCATAAGTCTATTCAATTTCTCATTCCTTTGGGCTCAACCAATAATTTGCAACTTTGATCTACTCAGTGTCTCATTCAAATCAGTAAGGGAAGTGAGAAATCAAAGCTCAAGAATCAACATCAAGTGCTTGAATTACATAGTATCTCTTGATACTAGTGTAGTGCTTCTTGGCAATTGTGTTTTTTTAACACATTCAAGGTCATCTGGATTGCTGGTTATTTTCAGTTATTAGAAGCTGATTCCTAGTCATACTCATGCCAAACATGGTCTTTAAGTGGATGCTTCTCATGAAGAGTAGCACTACTCTTGTTGCTCATTTCAATTACATAGAAGATGTTTTTAGTCTACCTGCAAGAGGAAATGGAGTTGCTTACACTCAAGTGTAATCAATGATTCCATCTAAAGATTTTGAAGACACTTTAGCTACCTTGGTCATCATGCAAACTTCAAAGATGACACCTTTGCTTGAGGGGGACATGGACATAAAGACTAATGCAACTAATGCAAGCAAAGTCAATAAAGAAGAAGACCAGGAGAATCTAAAGAAGAAGAGGACCAAAAGATCAAAGTGGTGGACAGTGAAGCTGCAAGCAAAGTGAAGAATAAGTACAAGATCAAAAAGAGCAAGCTTGACCACCCTGACAAGAAGATATACAATGAATTGAAGATCTATGTAAAAAGAAATGCTGAAAATCGTAAGGACCTCACGTTTCCTGACCCAATTGTAGTGACCGGGATAGGCACGAAGATTGAGACAGTAGGTGTTCGTTAGGTGCGGAGAGACTGAGAGTGAGAGAGAGCAGAGCAGAGAGTGAGCATGTTTTTAGGTACAATGATGAGTGTACCACTTTAGGTTTTTTAGATAGATATATATGTGTAAGTACAAGTGCTAAGGGTGTGTTTACACCCGAGCACATTTAAAGGCACAAGGGCCTTTATTCCCAACAACCTCCCACCTAAAGGCAATGCGCCTTAAGAGGAGAAAAGAATCAGCTAAGTCTAGGTATGTACAAAGCTGAAATACATATATCTATCCAACTCCTATCATCTGCCGGCAATGAGCAAACCACTCTGCTGGAAGACCCTTCGTGAGAAGGTCTGCAAGATTATCATCTGTATGCACTTTGACAAGCTCAATGCTCTTGCTGTCAAGTACATCTCTAATGGAGTGATACTTTACTTGTGTGTGCTTTGTCTTTGCATGAAAGACAGGATTCCGTGCTAGCATGATAGCACTCTGACTATCACAATGGAGAATAGGTAACTTTGTAATGCCAAGCTCTCCCACTAGATGTGAAAGCCATAAAGCCTCCTTGCATGCCTCAGTGGCAGCCACATACTCTGTCTCTGTAGTAGACAATGCAACACACTTTTTAGCCTGGAGATCCAAGAGATTGCTCCTCCTGTGAAAGTAAACACATATCCAGAAGTGGACTTCCTGCAATCCGCATGACCAGCATAGCTTGCATCCGTAAAGGCAACAATAGATGGCTTCTGCTTCCCAAAGCAGATGCACAACTCCTTTGTGCCTTTGAGGTATCTCATAATACCTTTCACTGCATCCCAATGCTTCTTGCCAGGGGTTGCCATGTATTTGCTAACCACTCCCACTGCAAAGGCAATAGCAAGATGTGTAGCAACCATAGCATACATCAAACTGCCAATAGCTGAAGCATATGGTATCTTGGCCATTTCAGCCTTCTCATCATTAGATGTAGGGCTGTCCTTTGCAATGAGTTTTACATATGGAGGCAATGGAACCCCAATTGTTGTCCCCCCCTCCATATTGAAACGTTGCAAAACCTTGCAGATATACTCTTGCTAAGATAGATAGAGTAATCCTTTCGACCTATCTCTGAGTATTCGCATGCCAAGAATGTGATTTGTATCACCAAGATCCTTCATGTCAAAGCTGCCATGAAGACTTTGCTTCAGTGAGTTCAAGGCATGAGTATCCTTGCCAGCAATCGGTATGCCATCTACATACAAAACCAAGATAATTAGGCTGACATTTGCTGCCTTCTTAGTGTACAAGCAGTGATCCACTTGACTTCTATGGAAACCTTGAGACTGCATTAATGTATCAAACTTATGATACCATTCTCTTGGTGCTTGTTGCAGCCCATACAAACTCCTTTTGAGTTTATATACCATCTTTTCTTTCCCTTGTTCAACAAACCCTTCAGGCTGTCGCATATATATGCCATCATGCAGATCACCATGTAAAAATGCAGTCTTTACATCCATCTGTATAAGTTCCATATCTTTAGCTGCAACCAAGCCCAAAATGGTTCTCAATGTAGTCATCTTGACTATAGGAGAGAAAATCTCATCAAAGCCAATTCCATGCTCTTGCTTGTACCCCTTTGCAACCAATCTTGCTTTGTACTTTGGTGAGGAACCAGAAGTGACCTTTATCTTGTAAACCCATTTGCATGGAAGTGTTTTTTTCCCTTTAGGCAACTGCATTAAGTCCCTTGTGCCATTTTTCTCAAGAGATTCAATTTTTGACAACGTGGCTTTGTACCATTTCTTGCTATCTTGTCTGTCCGTTGCTTCCTTGAAGCAAGATGGTTCACCACAGTCGGTTAATATGACATAATCAGCCACATTGTTTGCACCAGGAACAAATTTGTCAGGTTGTCTAGTAGCCCTAGACGATCTCCTAACCCAATGATCATTGTTTGTTGGTTGTTCATGCAAATTTTCATTTTCAGCATGTTGTCTTGGCATTTCAGCCTACAAATCAGCATTAATAGCTTGTTATCCTGGCTGTTCCTGTCAAAAGTGGTGCAACAATGGAAGCATAAACATGTGCTGAAATAAACTGCTGATCACAAGACAAAAGAAAGGAAAGAGATAACACAATACAGATGAGAACTCAGATGTATGCTCAGGAAATGGAATCCATGTACTAAGACATGAGACAATACAGATACAATGTGAGTCATCGGCTGTGGAGGCACTGGCACCTGCTCCCTCTCTGCAAGAACTGTCCAGTGATGAATGAATGAATGAATGGATGGAGGAGGGAGCCAGACTATATATAGGACAAATAAATGCGCAAAATATGACGGGTCAGCCAACATTAAATGCTGGCCGGCTAGTTGCAAATAATGCCCAAACCATAATAAATAATGACAAATAAAATGCCTAAATAATCTATGTGCCCAGCTTGTTGAACCACAAGTCCAGACTCAACCATGAAGTGACTAATTTGCTAACACCCTCTCTCAGATCATAGGTGATTTGATACAATACAATATACAATGATAATGTTGCATCATAGTACATACAACAATGGCTACCAGAGTAGAACCATGGATGTCCAAGTAGTGGGTGCGCAAGCCACCACCAAGGTGCCTCGGAGAGAACCTGATGTCGATGTCGATCGTACCAGCTCCTAAAGATAGAGAAGATCATAGTAGCTCTCAATGTCTATCAACAATGCCCTTGATGTAGCATACGTGACCATCTTGTCACCAATGCCGCAGTGCAAAAATGACCATGGATTCCCCTTCTTTAGCCAGACCGCCAAAGTGTCCTCTCATGTGAGCTCAAGACGAAAGCCACCCGCTCTCTGTCAAATAACCAGCCCATCATGAACCTGTATATCAATCCTAACTCGAGGATTTGTACCTGCTAGACTTTGGTTGATGTGTCAAGGATGTCCCTCTCTAGATCCTGTGCATTTGTATAGACATATAGATGAGGAACGGCTGCCCCATCTCACCACCCTCTCACACTCCCTCTCTGGCACTGGAGAGTCGTGAGGGATGTCCGCATCACCACCACTAGAAACTAGCTGAGGAAGGGGCGGGGCTACTAAGCCCTTCCCACGGTCTGAAGAAGAGGATCCCTGTCGCACCTTGGACTTCGCCTTGGTCGGAGGATCGGAATCGGAATTTGAGACAGATAATAACTTGTCGGAGGAGTCCACATCCTGCTTCGTCTTCTGCTCCTTTTTCTTCCTGGAAGGTGCTAACTCAGTGCAGTCCTTTTGTAAATGACCTTTCTTGCCACAGTGGTAACACTGGGCCTTCGACTTCTTTATTTTTAAAACCCTCTTTGAAGCTGCAAAAGTATCATTGGAATCTCCATATAGCATATCATCAGTGAAGGTGCACAAAGGATCCATCTGTAGGGGATTTAGAAATAAGTAGAGAAAAGAAAGGATTTGGAGAGGGAACACAGCCAAACCACGAGCACAGACTACAAAAAACAAGAGTTCACACAGTATAACCCAAAATCTGATCGAAAGAAGCCAAAATCTGCAGCACAAAGTCAAAAAATCAGCTCAAAACTGCTAGAAACAGCAAAAACGGCCTGTGTTGCTAGTCGCCCAGGCCAAAATAGTGTTGAAAACAGCAAAACGCAGGCTGCACACTGCATAAACATGTGTAGGGTACTGTTGCTAGTAGCCTGATGATGAAAACATAAGCAACAGGAGGTGTTGGACAGCAGGCGATTGCAAATCTGCAGAAAACGCAGGTCAAACAGGTCTCCTGTTTAGAGCTGCAGCCACCTGATTAGCAAGGGGGAAAAGAGTCCTGAAATCAGCAATAAAACACAACAGAAACACAAATCCTAACATCTGATACCATGTCAGAAGTGGTGCAGCAATGGAAGCATAAACATGTGCTGAAATAAACAGCTAAACACAAGACAAAAGAAAAGAAAGAGAGAACACAATACAGATGAGAACTCAGATGTATACTCGGGAAATGGAATCCATATACCAAGACATGAGACAGTACAGATACAATGTGAGTCACCGGCTGTGGAGGCACTGGCACCTGCTCCCTCTCTCCAAGAACTGTCCAGTGATGAATGAATGAATGGATGGATGGAGGAGGGAGCCAGACCATATATAGGACAAATAAATGCCCAAAATATGATTGGTTGGCCAGCATTAAATGTTGGCCGACTGGCTGCAAATAATGCCCAAACCATAATAAATAATGATAAATAAAATGCCTAAATAATCTATGTGCTCAGCTTGCTGAATCACAAGTCCAGACTCTTGACTAATCTACTAACAGTTCCTGCACATGTAGTGGCTCATTATCATGGGCAATAGCTGGCTAATAATTTACAGTATCACTTTTTGCATTTACAGGTTCATTTACAGTAGGTATTTGTTGCTGTACAACGGGCACATTTTGCTGTCCAAAAGGTATTTCTTCCCGGAATATAACCCTACGGATCTCCTTAGTCTTTTCGGGCTGTTTATGCATGCGATCTTCCTAAAAGATAACATCATTGCTGCGTACTATTTTTCTTTTCTCGAGATCCCACAATCTATATTCCATTTCACCCTCGTCACCATATCCTAGGAAAATGCATTTACAGTACTTTGGCTCAAGTTTGTTGTGTTTTTCTTTATGAATGTGCACAAAAGCCTCGCAGCCAAACACTTTCAGATGAGCATATGAAGGTGGCTTGTTCGACCACGCTTCTTGGGGAACTCCCCTCCCCAAAGATCTGTTTGGTGACCAATTAATTAAGTGAATGGTGGTCATAACAGCCTCTGTCCAAAAACCATGGGGTAATGTAGTATGAGACAACATCGTACGGACCTTATCCTATATGGTCCGATTCATACGCTCTGCAACTCCATTTTGGGGTGGATTATGAGGGGCAATGAGCTCCCTCTTATTAGAGCGAAGACACTTGAGTATCTTATCTGTTTGATTTTTAGCCAATGCCAAGAATTTTTAAAATTTGTCAAGCACTTCATCCTTGCTACGAATAGGGTAAACCCATACCTTCCGTGTAGCATCATCAACAAAGGTGACAAAATATTTCTTTTCCCCTAAAGATAATCCTGGTATCTGACATACATTTGAATGTATTAACTCTAGAGGATAAGATTTTAAAGAAAGAGACTTTTTGTGAGATGTTTGTGCATGTTTATCGTAAATATAATGATCATAATGCTCAAAATCAGCATAACGAAGACAAGGCAAGTAACCCAAACGAGAAAGCACTAGCACTTTCATTCTGTTTGACTCATGTGTCCCAACTAGCCATGCCACAAAAAAACACTTGGTTGCTCGGTCACGGCGACAACATGGTCACGCACACTAGATACATGAAGTGGATACAAAGTATCACTCTTACATCCTGTCACGAGGACGTGAAAATCTGATGCTTTGCTTATGTTTAATTGACATTTGATTAAAGGATTAATCAAATGTGCAATTAAAAGATGCACGTGTTGCACATGTGGGGTGCAAGCTATTTTTTCACAGTTTGAAGGCCGAAGGACCTTGTGAAAGGATGGGTGTCAAAGGCAAAAAGTGTAACAAGTTACAATTGTTAGATTCTAGGTGAATTTTGGTGTCAGTTTGCCCCTAGGACCATTAATTGGCCATTAAGTGTCAATGGTGACACTAGGGACTAGGCATTAATTAACGGATTAATGCTTGTCCAAGGGTCAATTAATGCATGGGATCACTTTGGGTTGCAAATGGCTCAGCCAATTAATTTTTGGATGGGCAAGGTCAATTTTTGAAAATTAATTCAGCCCTTAATCCATGCTTAGAAAATTGAAAATTAATTTAGTCCTTAATAATTTTCAGCCCTTAATCCATGTCTAGAAAATTGAAAATTAATTCAGCCCTTAATCCATGCCTAGAAAATTGACCTTGCCCATCCAAAAATTAATTGGCTAGGCCATTTGCAACCCAAAGTGGTCCCATGCATTAATTGGCCCTTGGACAAGCATTAATCCATTAATTAATGCCTAGTCCCTAGTATCACCACTGACACTTATGGCCGATTAATGGTCCTAGGGGCAAATTGATACCAAAATTCATCTAGAATCTAACAACTATAACTTGTTACAACTTTTACCTTTGACACTCATCTTTTTCACAGGGTCCTTCGGCCTTCAATTGTGAAAAAGTAGCTTGCACCCCACATGTGCATCTTTTAATTGCACATTTGATTAATCCTTTAATCAAATGTCAATTAAACATAAGCAAAGCATCAAATTTTCACGTCCTCGTGACAGACCACCCACTTGAAATCCTTGCAATCGTCCTCGATTGCACTGTAATGTGTCAAAGCAAACAACATTGCATTGGAATTTTCACAAGACATCATAGTCAACACAACATTGGCCACTGTTGGCTAACTATCTCATATGCCGACCATTTGCTGAAAATTTCCAGCCAACATAAACATAGCATAAAGCTCAACAATAGTCCAGAACTGTTGCCAAAAGCTCATCGGATGCATCCCAAACTCTTGTTTCTCAATAGTGCTGACTACACAACCATAGTAAAGCATAAACCGAGCCGAAACTATGGCTGAATTGTCAATGGCATTCAATACACATGCTGCTGTCCATAGAACAAGCTGAATACCACTGAAACTAATGATTATACACTGAAAACCAATAGTTGGTAATCAGTCTCTCATGATCATAACTTGATGCAAATGTACAGTTTCAGAGTTGCAGTGAAAACCATACCCATCTGCATACATACCACAGTGACTAGTACATTGAATAGTGACCTCATGATAGACATATTGTCAGCACAGTACCTTGGATGCAACTGAGATCCACTATACACGAGAGCAGTCCATTCCCGGAGGAGTGGAAGTGCTACCTCCCCCTTGAGTATCAGGTGGTACTTTGGACCCTTGCCCTGCTGAACTTGAAAGAGCCCGATCCAAAGTCGGCTCTAACTGAAAGGCATCAAGGTAAAGCTGCAACAACTGAGGATGGTCTGCCAAATCATCCTCTTCCATCCATTTAGCATCCATTGGTGAACAATTGTGAAACTTTACCCAATAGCTTATGGAAGTTTTACCTTTGACCTTTTCTCTTTATGTGCCAAAATCTGCTCGGATACCAATATCTCATTCAGCTCCTCTACATTGGACAGAATTTCAGCAGATACATCCTTAGGCACATCAGCATAAAAAGGCCTTAACAAGCTCACATGAAAGGCATAGTGTATCCGCTAGTGTAGAGGCAATTTCCATGATAGCCAGCATTAAACGGAGCATTTGCATGACCAGCACTTATTCCTCGAGCCCCAAAAGCACGACGGGGTACCGATGCTTGCCCCTATACGTGATTTTGCACACCAGGCATCATACCAATGCCGCCATACATCGGATTATGCATTCCATGAGTCATACCCGAGTACATTGGGTTATGCAAGCTATGCATTGGTTGCTGAAAGTTATGGGGAGGTGTGTCATACATTCCCACATTCAGTCGCTCACCCACCATAGCATGAAAAATTGTGCTACCACCAAAGTAAGCTGGCTGCCCCAAATTCTCATGCAAACCTTGCTGTCCAAAAACCATAGGATTAGCATTTAATCATGAACTTGCATTTGCATTTCTTTCCCAATTGGCACCAACTGCTTTTCACCATGAGCATCTTGAGAAGGCTTTGGCTTGTTCTTCGGTGCATCTTGCTATCCCGAAGTTCTAGAATAGGATTTTCTCTTCTTGCCCTTGTTGTCATTCGTAGGAGTGTTCAAAAACCGAGTAAACTAAGGATCTTTTGCCAATTCAACAAAGATATTGGCTGTTGCCCTCATTCAATTCTTAAATGCATCATTGAATTCTATTTCCCCTTGTTGATCATCATCCTCTTTTTGCATTGAGGGTCCAACATCTTGGCCGTCAAGCACATTTTCAGCATGCTGTCCATGATTCGTGCCTTGTCCAAGATCAGGCATTGCATTTCCTTCTTCCCCATGTGAATGTGCATCATGAGAGGCATCATTACTGCTTGATTGCATCCCACTGTATGAAGACATCTTGCTGTAATTTCTCAGCTGAGCACAAAGATCAACACAAGCACAAAGCTTTGGCTTGCAATCAGGTGCCTTGGGCCCACCAAATCAAGAGATTTGATGTATCCCGGCAACGGAACCTTGAAACCAGCCTTCCTTCTTGGAATGGGTGGTGATAACCTGATTTAAGAGTTAATTACAACAATAAATAAATGCATATAAAATGAAACACACACTTTACCATAACATTCTTGGATAGTAGGCTCCCTGTTGGCCCCAAAATTGGTGCCCCTTGCGGTATTTCTTTAGCTTTCATTCAATTGGAAGGAGTACAACTTGAGATTCTTCAATCTCCTCCTGCTAACCAATTGCTATTGCTGTCATAAATGACTAGCAAGCCTTTTGGGTCATTTGCCCCTTGATTCACCCAGGACGACTTCTCCAATTTCACCCTTGGCTGGCCAAATGTTGTCCTAAATCAATTCGGGATGGGCTGGCTCCTGAAATCCCTTGATAATCTTCAATTATTAGCTGTTGATTTCAGTCCCTTGAGCCTTCAATCTGTGACACGGATCCCAAGGTGGCGACTAAACCCTAATTTCTGCTGTAAATTAGGGTTTACTGCAGAAATTACATATCAGCCCACCAAAAATGGCTGAAATCTCCTCCGAATGGCTGAGAATTGCTGAGAATGGTTGACCGTAGGCTGATGGAGATGAGAGAATGTTGTAAAGAGAGAAAATTCTGAGATTTGTCGCGAAAAACTGATCAAAATCAGCTGCTGCCTTGTTGTACCAGCCCCAAACGGATGCACCAACAACAATAGGAGCATCAGAGATTGTGATCTTCAGGAGAAAGTGCATCAGCAGCAATTGCCAGCTTCCCAAGGTCAAGAATACGCAATCTCCATCACCTAAATGGTCTCCAATGGCTGGGAATTTCCAACACCTCTTTCCAACAGCTCCAAAATGAAAAAAAACGAGATTTCCCTCTCCCTTTAGCCCTATTTAGCCTATAAATGGCTGGAAATTGCTGAAAATGGATTAAGAAAGCTGCCACTTGGCAAAACTTTCCCATGTAAGTGGGGGAAAGGCTAAATAGGGCTGAAGGGAGAGGAAAATCTCGTTTTTTTAATTAATTAATTCTGAAAATTAATTAAATGACTGGAAATTGCTGAAAATGGATTAAGAAAGCTGCCACTTGGCAAAACTTTCCCATGCAAGTGGGGGAAAGGCTAAATAGGGCTGAAGGGAGAGGGAAATCTGGTTTTTTTTCATTTTGGAGCTGTCGGAAAGAGGTGTTGGACTGTTGCTGCCAACTTTTGGGGCCAATTCCCAGCCATTGGAGAACATTTTGGTGATGGAGATTGCATATTCTTGACCTTGGGAAGCTGGCAATTGCTGCTAATGCCCTTTCTCTTGAAGATCACAATCTTTGATGCTCCTATTGTTGTTGGTGCTTCCGTTTGGGGTTGGTACAGCAGGGCAGCAGCTGATTTTGATCAGTTCTTCGTGACAAATCTCAGAATTTTCTCTCTCTACAACATTTTCTCATCTCCTTCAGCCTACGCTCAGCCGTTCTCAGCCATTCGGAGGAGATTTCAGCCATTTTTGGTGGGTTGTTCTGTAATTTCTGCAGTAAACCCTAATCTACAGCAGAAATTAGGGTTTAGTAGCCACCTTGGGATCCGTGCCAGAGATTGAAGGCTCAAGGGACTGAAATCAGCAGTTGATAATTGAAGATTATCAAGGGATTTCAGGAGCCAGTCCATCCCGAATTGATTTGGGGCAGCATTTGGCCAGCCAAGAGTCAAATTGGAGAAGAAGTCCTGGGTGAATCAAGGGGCAAATGACCCAAAAGGCTTGCTGGTCACTTATGACAGCAATAGCAATTGGTTAGTAGGAGGAGATTGAAGAATCTCAAGTTGTACTCCTTCCAATTGAATGAAAGCTAAAGAAATACCGCAAGGGGCGGCAATTTTGGAGCCAATAGGGAGTCTATTGTCCAAGAATGTTATGGTAAAGTGTGTGTTTCATTTTATGTGCATTTATTTATTGCTGTAATTAACTCTTAAATCAGGTTATCACCACCCATTCCAAGAAGGAAGACTGGTTTCACTTATGACAGCAATAGCAATTGGTTAGCAGGAGGAGATTGAAGAATCTCAAGTTGTACTTCTTCCAATTGAATGAAAGCTAAAGAAATACCGCAAGGGGCGGCAATTTTGGGGCCAATAGGGAGTCTATTGTCCAAGAATGTTATGGTAAAGTGTGTGTTTCATTTTATGTGCATTTATTTATTGCTGTAATTAACTCTTAAATCAGGTTATCACCACCCATTCCAAGAAGGAAGACTGGTTTCACACCCTTTGGCAATCACTCTAGATCCCTTATAGATCTTCAATTTTCCATCACCAAAGATGGTATCTAGCTGCCCTGTGCTAATCAAGCTCTTCTTGAGCTGAGGTACATGCTATACATGCTGAAGTGTGAAGACAGAGCCATGCTGAAACTGTAACTGCACACTGCCAATACCTGCAATCTCACATGCATAGTTGTCCCCAAGATGGACAACACCATGTCGACCCCCTGTATAGGCAGAGAACCACTCACGATGAGGGGTGACATGAAAGGAAGCACTTGAATCGAGAATCCAGGTATGCATGTCATCATTTGTACCTGCAAGTAAAGCATGTGGATCAAAGTGTGAAGAGACAAAGAGTACGTCACTCCCACTATCACTGTCATGAGTGACTACATTCACCTCTTCAATTTTGACACTGCTTTTCTTAGGTTGAGTGTCTTTCTTCTCTTCCTTGCTATCATCTATCTTCTTGCCCTTTCCTTTCTCTTTTTTCCATTTGTAGCAGTCACATTTATAGTGACCCTTCTTGCCACAATGATGGCATTCAACATCTTTGCCATGTGATTTACTGCGTCCCTTGCTATCATATTTGCCTTTCTGCTGTGATCTGCCCCTAGTATGAAAAGCACTGGAAGACTTACTGAATGCATTGTTTTGCCGATTCATTTCTTCCATGAGTAGAGCACTCTCCACATCAGCATACAAAAGGATCACATTAGAATTGCTCATAGCAGTCCTGAATGTATCCCAACTCTTTGGTAGAGTGCAAAGCAAGAAAGTAGCCTTAAATTCCTCATCAATCATGAACTTCAAGGCAACCAGTTGGCTGAAAATGGAGTTAAACTTACTCAAGTAAGTAGACATTGCTGTACCTTCTTTCATACGCAAATCCATAAGCTTTTTCAGCCAATACACTTTGCTTGCAGCACTCTTTTGTGCATATAGTTCTTCCAGTTGAGTCCATATAGCATATGCAGAATCCAAACCTTCAATGTTAAATAGCAAAGCATTAGAAATCGATAGCTCGATGGTTGAGCGTGCAAGCCCATTTAACTCATCCTAATTGTCGTGTTCTATATCTGCAGGCTTTGCCCCTTGTGTTTTGATCGGCTTTGCCTGCTTCTTTTGCAATAGGATATTGTAGCACTGCTTTTGCCAAATTGCAAAGTTATGTGCTCCTTCAAGTGCATGAGATGGTTGAGTGTGCAAGCTCATTTAACTCATTCCAATTGTCCTGTTCCATATTTACAGGCTTTGCCCCTTGTGTTTTGATTGGCTTTGCGTGCTTCTTTTGCAACAGGATATTGTAGCACTGCTTTTGCCAAACTGCAAAGAATCAGAAGCACCAAACCATGTGCTACAGCATTTCACAATTGATTACAGCTGTTTCGAGGGCATATTCATGGCATTACATGAGAAATCCCAAAATTTAGCTGCAATTTCTATTGTACTGTACCCACGGGCATAAAATTTGACACGCACGGTCAAAGGTCCTAAAATTTTTGTGCTCAAAGCATCAACCACACATCTGCATTTTCTTTGTCATGTATATAACAAGCCAATTTTACCAAAATAGAGCAATTTCAGCAAAACCCTCAAATTTTACCAAGTTTTGATGTTCAAATTGCGTGGAATTCAACCTGTATGTACATAAAATGACCAAATGCTGCACAGGTTTTGCCCAAACAGCAAAAGCCCAAATTGCACGGGGTCCAATGTGCATCAATGTCGAGAAATTGGGTAAATTTCAGCCCAATTTGTGCATGTACATGAAAAGCCCCAAATGTTGGGGACAAAATGTCACAAATTCCTGCAATTTTTGAGATAGATAACATTGTTGCATCTTGCTCACATCAAATCTGGACAAATCCCCAAATTTTCCAAGTCTTGCATGCTCTAATTTTAGTGAAATTGAAAGAATTTTACTAAAATGTGAAAAGGTCCAAAATTGCTAGGCAAATGTGCACCGACTTTGTAATTTCTGAGTCAGATTGTCCAATTCTGTGTTAAGATCCCTAAATTCGGGGAAAGCCTTAAATTTCTGGGCCTAAACCTGCATAGATTTCCACACTTTGCTTGTGCGTGTGAACACCCGGAGGAGAGGAGGTAAAAGCAAACTCAAAATTTGAAAAGAAAAAAAAGGATGTGATGGGGTCTATTGACCCCGTTCGACCGCGCTGGACCATCATGCATCGACTGCTGCCCCCGTCATGCGCTGGCTACTGCCTCCGTCACGCGTTGGACCTGCGTGCTGGTCGTCGACTGTTGCTGGCACCGTTGGTCTTCTACTCGACCTGCTCGCTGGTCTTCTGCACGACCTATGCTACACATGTCGTTTGCATGTGACCACTCTGCCTCACTTGTCGAGTGGACTTTTGTCAGTCCTACGACCTGACACTCCTTGGAAACGCGAACCTTGTAACCACCGCTCTGATACCAATTTGTAGTGGCGGGTTAGGCACGAAGATCGAGACAGCAGGAGTTCCTTAGGCACGGAGAGACAAAGAGAGCGAGAGAGAGAGCAGAGTAGAGAGTGAGCACGTTTTTAGGTACAATGACGAGTGTACCACTTTAGGTTTTTTAGATAGATATATATGTGTAAGTATAAGTGCTAAGGGTGTGTTCATACTCGAGTACATTTAAAGGCACAAGGGCCTTTATTCCCAACAATGAATTTTTACTGACTTTTTTAGCCTTGTATTGCGTAGCCCAAAATACTCCTGTCATAAGCTTGTAAACTCCTCATGTAGCCTTGTACTGCAGCCTTTGTACACTTTGTGAGGCCCGTGTTACAGCCTTTGGATGTCCACCATGTTTGTGGTATCCACACTTAGTCTCTTCTGCGACAGCCTCTGGTGTTTTGCCATGTTTATGGTGTGCCCACACTTTGTAGGTGTTGCTCTCACTAAAGCCTCTACACACTTTGTACTTTCTGGTTGTGATTGAGGAGGGGTGTTGAGATATTTGCAATTACACCCACTGTGGCCTCTTTGTATGAGGTAGTTTGGGATGAAGACATGTAGGTTGTAGGAATCCCATATGCAAAAGAGGAAAAACTGCTACCCATCCAACAACTATAAAGCATTGTACTTGACTCACTTTTTCATATATGATGAATACAATATCATGATGCTTTTCCATCTCAGTTAGTGTCTTGGTCATTGTCAGTCTCAACTCAAGATTGTGTTTATGAGTCCAAGCTTTCATCTTGGAACCTAATTCAATTGAGTAACAATTGGTCAAGTCTTCAATCTATGCCATCATAAACTTAATCTTCATCTTCCATCCATCATAGCCATGCTCTAGATCCGCAACTTTCACACCATGCCACTGCAATGGTACTTTGACTGTCAGTGAACAAAGGAGTAGGCTCTGTGATAGATACATCCAGATCGGCTAGCAAGTATCTAAACCATACACATTCAATTGTGGTAGTGAAAGTTATCTTGTATTCAGCTTCACATGATGTGGCAACAGTGGATTGTTTCTTGCTAAGCCAAGAGATGTAAGATGAGCCAAGAAAGAAACAATTGCCATTAGTGGAGTGACGAGAATCATGATCACCAACCCAATCGGAATCATTGTAAGCATGTAAGTGCAATGGTCCTCCCTTGGCATAAAGCAATCCAAGAGTCTTGGTACCCTACAAGTAATGGAAAACACACTTGACAGCTTGCCAATGTAACATGTGTGACTGATGCATATATTTGCTCAGGGCTGAAACTGCAAACTATATGTCTGGCCTAGTGTTGCATAGGTAGATAAGGCATCCAATTGCTGGAGCATATGTGTGGATATCAAACAAGTCACTGTCATCATGCAATGACAACTTTAGTCGAGGTTCCATTGGTATACAGATTGGCTTGCAATCCTGTAAGTGAAACCTCTTAAGAAGTATACAAATGTATCTCAACTGTGATAAACCAATGTCTCTAGCATCATGAATGAACAGAATGTCCAAGTAATAGTGCAAAGGTCTCAAATTTGACATCTCAAAAGTTTACTGTAAATTTTGTTTAAATGCTGAAATTTGATCAACATGTGTCCCTGTAAGCAAAAGATCATCAATAGATAGACATATGACCAGCAAGGATCCCCCCTCTTTACATACGTAAAGGGTAGACTCTAATGAGCTGTTTATGAACCCTTGGCTGAGTAAAAAGGCATCAATCTTTGCATACCAAGCTCAAGGAGCTTGTTTTAAGTCATATAAAGCCTTTTTCAGCTTACAGACCAAGTGTTTGGATCCCTCATTTGCAAAACCAATGGGCTGATGTACATACATTTCTTCTTGAAGTTCCCCATGTAAAAATGCAGTCTTTATATCTAGCTGATGCACAGTCCATCCATAATGGGTAGCCAAAGCAACTATAGACCTAATGGTAGTCATGCGGGAGGTAGGAGCAAATGTCTCCTCATAGTCAATGTCTTTCTTTTGTGCATAGCCCTTGGCCACAAGTTGGCTTTATATTTGTCAATGGATCCATTTGCATTCCTTTTCAGCTTATAGGCCCATTTTGTTCCAATGGCTTTCTTCCCAATAGGCAAAGACACTAAATCCTAGGTTTGATTCTTTATGATGGAATCAAACTCAGCTTGCATTGCTGCCATCCAATGCACACTATGTTGTGCATCCTAATAGGAGCATCCAAAATGACTATCTTTCAGTCTATAAATACCATGTAGGCATTTGTCTAGCCTCTTGATTGTGTACAAGCTCTTGTTGAATTTCAGATTCATCACCTTGCTAAATATTCAGATCAGCCATGGGCTGATTTTCTGCATTACCCAATGGAGTAGCTAGCTGAACATTAAGTTCACTTGCTGAAGCTCTAGATATATCACCAAATGAAATGGGTAGCAGCCCTTCAAATACATCATTGGCAGCCTGATATGTGTCAAAACCAACAAGAGATAATTTTGATTTTTCATCAAAGACCACATCCTTACTGACAAATACCTTGTTAGAGACAAGATCATATGATCTATATCCTTTGTTCTCATTGCTGTACCCCACAAAAATGCATTTGATAGCCTTGTTATCCAACTTCTTCTTGAGTACCTTGGGAATGTGTGCATATGCAAGACACCCAAAAGCACGAAAATGCCCAACATAAGATTTTCGACTGTTTCAAGCCTCAAAAGGCGTGATATTCTTTAATGCCTTGGTGGGGCATCTATTCAAGACATGGCAAGCACACATAAGTGCTTCCATCCAAAAACTGTGACAAGCTCTTTGCTTTCAGTATATATCTGGCCATCTCCATGAGTGACCGATTCTTCCTCTTTGCAACCCCATTCTGCTGTGGAGTATAAGCAGTAGTGTACTGATGAACAATGCCCTGCCGCTTCAAAAAAGAATTCACCATAGAGGACATTTATTCCCCCCTAGGTTCAAATGGAGAGTCTTCACCCTGCTGCCAGATTGGTTTTCAAAAAGTGCTAGAAAGGCAAAAAATGCATAATACAATTTTAACTTTTTCACTAAAGAGTAGACCCAACAAAAGCGAGTGAAGTCATCAATAAAAGTGACGAAGTAGTAACAACCATCCAATGACTTTGTCTGCATAGAGTCACATACATTTGAATGCACAATTTGTAACGTGGAAGTGACTCTAAAAGCAACATCACGGGGGAACGAAAATTGATGCATTTTTTTCAAAATACTGTGTAAGTGCTCAGGAGGTTTCTCCAAGAGAGGTAAGCCATTAAGCATTTGTGTATATTGCAAAAGCATCAAGCTACCATAGTTTACGTGCCCCATGCGAGCATGCCATAACTCCGCCTGTAACATAGCGGGAGTAAGAGTGGACGATAAATAGGTTGACTGATCAATTGAAAGAGCATCCAACTCATATACTCCGTGACATAGAGTGCCAGTCAAAACCAAAGTCATGTGTTCCTTATCTCTCACCATGCATTTGACATTATCAAAGGTGATATGTAAACCACACCGTGCCAAAGAAGAAATTCTTCTTTATACTTGGCATAAACAAGGTATCCTGTAAGTAGAGAATAGAGCTATCAATGGTTGTCAGCACAATCTCCCCAATACCTCTAATAGGGTATGATGCATTGTTGGCACATTGTACAGACTTGCCAACCGGGGCTGCAATAACAGAAGCAAACAAATATTCGCGAGATGTGATGTGCCTAGATGCACCACTGTCAAAAAACCATGTGAGTGCATCCTCAATAGAGCTAAATGCTCTATCAGCCCAAGAAGAGTCATAACTGCATGTGTAAAAACAATAGTCTCTGTCTGCAACAAAGCACGATGACTCAGTAGTAGTGGAAGGTGCATCAGAAATAGACATCTTTGACTCCTTCTCCTTGGCTCTACGCTTTCTACACTCAGTTATGTAGTGGCTTGGCTTGTTGTAATAGTGGCACTTGCCCTTCTTGGCTTGCATGTCCCCTTGTTTCGTATTGCCTTGTGAAGTGCCTGAAGTCCTAGAGCTCTACAGAGCATTCCTTGATTGGTTGCCCTTGTTCTTTTGCCATGCTATAAAAGCTTGCTTAGAGGCTATAACATTCACACCACTGTTCTTTCGTGTCTACTCAAGGAAAGTAAGTGGCTGTGGGGAAATCCTCATGGTGACGTTCAAGGCCGTATGAAAGGCCAAGTACGAGGGTGGCAATGAATTCAAGGTGGTAGATATCATGTGTGCGTTTGAGTAATACTCATCAACATTCATAAGCTGCTCATGCAAGTCTTGAATTTTATTTAGGTGATCTTGCATAGAATCATCCTCATCCATCTTCATTGTCTCAAGCTCTTTCTTCAAGAAAGAGATGCGAGTCTCATTCTTTCTAGCAAAAATTTGCTCCAAGGTCAGCCAAGCTTCTTGTGAAGAAGCTGCAAACTGAATGTGAGGGATAATAGACTGTTGAACTGCCAATGCAATCAACGGCAAAGCTTGTACATCCCGTGTATCCCATGCCTTTAGTGCTGTTGATCTCTAGGGAAATTGTTGAGATGGAGCAAGCTGAACAGGCTAAGCTACCCATTGTCCATGTCCTCTTGGAGGAGGAGTAGCAAGAGCCACAACTTCGGGCCTAATTTCTTCACTACTGATATTTGTCCACGTCCTCTTGGAGGAGGAGTAGCAGGAGCCACAACTTCGGGCCTAATTTCTTCAATACTGACATAATCCCAAAGATTCTTCGCAATTAGCACATTCTTCATCATGAAGAACCAGAGTGAATAGTTGTTACTATCCAACCTATCCTCCTTGGATATGTAAGTGAATACATCACCTCCCTGATTTGCCATGATAAACAATGCTAATCAGAGAGCAAAAGAGCAACGTCTCAAGCTGGACCAACCTAGAAATCTCAGAATTTCTAGAAATTACAGCAAGTACCTTGCTGTAATCAGCAAATTAAAGCACACTCTATCAAAATTGTTTGAAATGCATGCAGTCCAAGGTGCAATAAATGCTCAGCAGTACTATAGATGCAAAAGCCCCAAAATTTCTTGCCCCAAAATGCTCAGAATCAGTCTACTTCAGACTGAAGCTGTACTACATGTGCCAGTGTTTGATCAATATCCAAAATTTCTTTACCCACTTGCTAAGAAATCTCGGGCAAAAGCACCTCCTCGAGGAATAAAATTTAATTGAAAAATTGAATTTAAAAAAAAACCTACGCTAATCCAAACTTTTCGTTGAGCACTAGCGCTCAAGCTGGAGTTTGGCGGCATGTGCAGGTGGCGCGCTAGGGAGCTGGTTGGTGGGATAGGCCAAGCGGTGACTAGCAAACTAGGCATCGTAGGTTGCAGGGGTGGTGAGGACAGAGGGCCGATGGGCAAGTCGCAGGCGCAGGTCACAGGTCGCAAGTTGCAGGTGTGCAGGTCGGAGGCAGGCATAGGGGGTTAACTGGACTAGAGCTAGGTGGTGTCAGTGGCAGGCGTGTTGGCAGCTGTCGGGCGCCTGTGCTAGCGTAGGCAGTGTGGGCGAAGTAGCACTGAGGCGTTGTAGATCAATAGGTCAGTTGGTGGGGACTCCTGGAGCAGGCGGCGACCTCTGAAGCAAGTGTCAGCTGGTGGTGCTAGTGAGCAGCTGACTAGATTAAAACCAGAGCTGGACCCAATGCTGTTGGTTGTAGAGCAGAGCTGGACCCAATGTTGTTGGTTGTAGAGCAAAGAGAGAGAAGACGGAGTTGAACTCAACTCTGATACCAACTGTGAGAACAGGAAGAGATTGAAGCTTAGCTGAGAGTGGAGTAGATAGTGTAGAGTGTGAGAGCGCGACACCCAATACAATAATCTGAAGTGTAAGATGCAAGTACAAAGTACAATCGTTAAACCTTAGGGTTGTAAGAGGGTGTTCACACCCGAAGTGTGTAAAACACGATAAGGGCCCAAAACTATGTAACATAGGTACATAAAATAAAGGGAATAAATCTAGGGAAAAAACCTCTTGTACGGAGAGTAAAAAGTGCTCCTATGTCCTACTGAAAATCGCCGACACTGCTCTGTGAGCATAGGTGTGAGTCAAACCCAACAAAACTCAACGCTTGCATTCGCTCGTTTTTCTCTCTCATGTACCATAGTTGTTATCTCTCATATTGAGCATTTGACGGTGGTCGAGGAGATATGGCTAGAGCTTGATTAGATGTACAATTGGATGATCGTCATGAAACGAGTTTCTTTGGAAGTGCAGATGCAGACCATGAGTGTCGATAAGTCATATTCTTTGCGGGAGCATATCAACAAGTTGAGGCAGCTTCAGATGCAGGTTCAAAATGCAGTGAAGATGATCACTTCTAAAGACATGGCGATAACTCTTCTTTCACAGTTACCACCCCGCTTCAATGGTTTTTATTCCGCCTTGATTGTTTTAGGGTTGTTTGAGACTCTTTGGTGGGAA
This sequence comes from Lygodium microphyllum, assembly GCF_053477565.2. NCBI lineage: Eukaryota > Viridiplantae > Streptophyta > Polypodiopsida > Schizaeales > Lygodiaceae > Lygodium > Lygodium microphyllum. Next base: position 12,150,115 of record NW_028229514.1, read on the forward strand.
GAGTTGGTTTCTATGGTCTTGGACCAAGAGAAGCAACTAAAAGGGACCAATGCTTCTAAATCTAAGGCCTTGGTTAGTCAGTCCTATCAGAAGAAGGGAAAGGACCTAAAGAAAGAAGGAGGACAAATCTAAGAAGGACAAAGAAAAGGAGTCTACTTGTCATATCTGTGGCAAAACTGGTCACTGGAAGAAGGATTGCCTTGACGAGGAGAAGAAGGAGAAGGAGAAGAAGAAATCTTCAAAGGATTTTAGAGCAGTAGCTGCTCCCTCATTAGCTACTTTTTTCTACTTGGAGGTGGTTGAGGATTCGACCCTGATGGCTTTTGATGCTGCATTCATGGTCCCATACACTCGGGAGTGGATTGTTGACAGTGGTGTCTCCCGGTACATGACTCCTTTTGCAGGTGTTGCTCATTTGTAGCCTTCACATGGCCAAATTCTCATTGGTGACAGTTCTTCTATTCCTATATAGGGGCGGGGAAACATGCATATTATTCCAGATGGATGCAGCGGTGCCCATACATCCGATGTACTTTATGTGCCGGCCTTGGGGTATCATCTTCTTTCAGTGCACAAGATTTGTGTCCTCGGCCTCTTGGTCGAATTTGATGAGGATTCTTTTTAGATTCTCGATTGTGGATTGAGATAGGTTCTTTCTTTAGGTTACGAGGAGAATGGAGTCTACAAGTTGCAGTCTTCTTTTGCCTTGACTTCTCTTCTTCTTACCTCCCAAACTCAGTTTGAGCTTTGGCATGCTCGGTTTGGCCACCTCAATTATGGTTACTTTTAGACGACATCCAAGGGACAACTTGTTCGAGATTTGCCGAATATTGTGGTGAGCCAGCTACCTTGTGTATCTTTTATCCATGGGAGCAAACTCATGATGCTGTTCCTAGCAAGGTTTCGAGGCGGTCTTCAGCACCCTTGGAGCTTGTTTCTACCGATCTTTGTGGACTAATGAGGACGAAGTTCCTTCAATAGAGCTTGTATTTCATGCTAATTGTGGATGATTACAGCACGATGATATGGGCTCATTTCTTGAAGCTGAAGTCAGAGGCTTTCTCCAAATTTGAGGATTGGTTGCTCTTTGAGGAGAAGTTGAAGACCTTACGATTGGATAAGGGTGGAGAATTTGTTTCTAATGAGCTTGCTCGTTTTTGTGCAGATCGTGGTGTTCGCCAGGAGTTTGCAAATACAAACACCCCTTAGGAGAATGGTATCTTGGAGCGGAAAAATCGTAGTGTGATCAAGATGGCCCGTACCATGATGGAGCATTGTCAGACACCTTAATGTCTATTGGATGAGGCTATGGCTACCGCAGTCTGTATCCTTAATTATTCCCCTACTTCCACTGTTGTTGATATGACACCATATGAGGCGTACTTTGGGTCAAAGCTAGATGTTTCTTATTTTAGGTTTTTTGGATGTGATGCCTATGTTCACATCCCGAAGACACAGTGTGACAAATTTGAAGTGACTTGCAAACGATAGGTGTTTGTGGGCTATAGCTCATAGTCTCAAGGCTATCGATTGTATGATCCTATTAAGCGGGATGTTTACGGAAGCCGTGATGTTCGGTTCGTGAAAGTTCCAGCTTCAAAGGGGGGGTGAGGAACACCTTGTTCTTGGAGATCCTGGTGATAGTTGGGCACTAGCGCCTGTTCCTATGGAGTTTGTGCCTTTTGAGGACTCTTTTTTGGATGAGGAGCTTCGTTCTAAGCCATCAGATTCATTAATTGCTCCCCCGCCATTGGTGGACCTTCCAAAAACTTCAGCAGATGAAGAGCGATGAGGCAAGATCCGGCCTCCTCCTCGTTGGGTTTGTGACACTCTTTGTGATGCAGGGATTGAGGGGGTCCTTACGGAGTGGTAGCTGCGGGATGGCCCGCGGCGTTCTTGGAGGAACCAAGCACACCATATTGTGCTTGTTTACACTAATTATTGTTTGATGACTTGTGTCATGCAGGATCGGGAGCCCACTTCCGTGAAGGAGGCTTTACAACATGATCATTGGTGGAAAGTGATAGAGTAGGAGTTGGAGTCGATTGAGGGAAATGGCACTTGGTATCTCGTGCCAAAGCCTCCTCATAAGATCATTGGAGTCAAATGGGTCTTCAAGACCAAGTACCGCAATGATGGCACATTGGACAAGCACAAGGCCCGCCTTGTTGCTAAAGGTTTTGCACAATGCCCAGGTATTGATTTCCATGATACTTTTGCCCCTACAGCTCGGATGGCCACTGTTCGCGTAGTTCTTGCCTTGGCTAGCCATAGGAGATGGCCGGTCTATGAGTTGGATGTGAAGTCAGTCTTCCCTATATGGGGAGTTGAAGGAGGAGATCTATGTTGAATAGGCTTCAGGCTTTGGTTCTTCTGATCGTAAGGCGTACAAGTTGCAGAAGGCTCTATGGCCTTAAGCAGGCTCCTCGTACTTGGAATGAGGAGATCGACTCGTTCCTCTGGGAGAAATTAGGGTATCAACGTTCCAAAGCTGACCCCCAGTTGTATGTATACACCTTAGGTGGAGGTTGTGTTGTTTGTCCTTTATGTTAACGACTTGATTGTGATAGGTGACCATACTCAAATGGTCGAGCAGAGAAAGGCAGCACTTCTTGAGAAGTTTGAGATGACGGATATGGGACTTCTTCACTTCTTTCTAGGTCACGAGATCTATCAGACTCTGAGGGGGATCTTTATTTCCTAGTAGGGGTATGTATAGGAGCTCTTGACTACGTGTGAGATGGAGGGATGTAAGTCTCTTTCAACTCCTATGGACCCGAATTGGAAGGCTATAGCTCATTCCGATTCTCCTTTGGCAGTAGGGGTGCTGGCCAGGTTCATGAGTGAACCCTAGATGGTGCGTTGGCAAGCTACTCAGAGGATTTTGTAGTTTCTATGGGGGACTCTTGATCTTTGGATCTATTATCCCACTGGTACAGGTGCTACGGACTTGGTCCTTACTGTCAGAAGTGGAGCAGTGGTGGAAGCATAAACATGTGCTGAAATAAACTGCTGAAACACAAGACAAAAAGAGGAAAGAAAAGAACACGATACAGATGAGAACTCAGATGTATGCACGGGAAATGGAATCCATATATCTGAACACGAGACAGTCGCATACAACAGTGAGTCACTGGCTGCGTGGGCACTGGCACTGGTTCCTCTCTCCACAGAGTCTGCAAATGGTGAAAATGAAGTGACTGACTGAGGAGGAGCCACTGAGTATAAATAGGCTGAAAAAGTGGGGAGCAATAATGCTGGTCGGACAGCATTAATGCTGGCCGACTGGTGCATATAAATGCCCCAATGGCATAAAATGCCACACCAGAAAAATACCTAAAATACCTAATAAAAAAATGCCCAGCCCAGATCAAGCTCAGACTCACACATGAGCTGACAAATACTCTGCTAACACCCTCTCTCAAATCATGAGTGATCTGATACAATACAATAGTACAATGAAAAGGGATCAGAAACTATACAACATAGAACCACCAAGTAGAACCATGGATACCCAAGCAGTGGGTGATCAAGCCACCACCAAGGTGCCTCGGAGAGAACCTGATGTCGATGTCGATCGAACCAAACACCTGAAAATAGAGAAGATCATAGCATGTATCTGTGTCCATCACCAATGTCTCGTAGTAGCATACAAGACCATCCTGTCAAAAATGCCCCTGGACATAGGTGACCATGGATTCCCTGCCTTTTGGCCCAGACCGCCAAAGTGTCCCCTCATGTGAGCTCCAGACGAAAGCCTCCCGCTCTCTGTCAGATAACCAGCTCAGCATGAACCTGGATGTCAATCCCACCTCCAGGATTTGATTCCGCCAGACTGAAGTCGATGCGTCAGGGACGTCCCTCTCTGGAACCTGTGCACTTGTATAAAAGTATAGATGAGGCACGGCTGCCCCATCTGAACACCCGCTCACACTCCCTCTCTGGCACAAGAGAGTCGTGAGGGATGACCTCATCACCACCACTAGAAAGCAGCCGAGGAAGGGGCCACCAAGCCCTTCCCGCGATCCGAAGAAGAGGATCCCTTCCGCGCCTTGGACTTCACGTTGGTCGAAGGATCGGAGTCGGAGTCTGATGAAGGAGAGGACTCATCAGTAGAGTCAGCATCCCGCTTCGTCTTCTGCTCCTTCTTCCTGGAAGCCGCTAACTTCTTGCAGTCCTTCCGCAAATGTCCCTTCTTGCCACAGTGGTAACACTGGGCCTTCGACTTCTTCTTCCCGTCACCCCTCTCTGAAGCTACATAAGCCTCACCTCCATAATGTGCCGGAAGCCGCCCCTGTAATCTCAAGGATGCCTCATGCTCAAGAAGCATCGAGGTCATATGTAACTTATCATCAGTGGAAGTGCACGGAGGAGCCATATGGAGAGGATAAGAAGAGAAGTAGAGAAGAGATAGAATTGAGAGAGGAAACACAGCCAAAACACAAGCACAGACTGCAGAAAATGAGAGTTCGCATGCAATATAACCCAAAATCTGATCAATAGAAGACAAAATCTGCTGCAGAAAGTCAAAAAATCAGTCAAAAACTGCCAAAAACAGCAAAAACGGCCTGAAGTAACAGTCACCCAGCCACAAGAGATGCTGAAGCAACAAAATGCAGGCTGTAAACTGGAGAAAAACAGGTAGAAAACTGTCGCCAGCAGCTGCAGATGAAAAACGCAGGCAGCAGAGGGTGCGTAGGCAGCAGAGGGTGCGGAGGCAGCAGGCAATGGCAAAATTGCAAAAAACGCAGGCTGAAAACAGCCCCAAAACAGGTCGCTTGGCTGCGACAGCAGTCGTCTGATCAGCAGGGGTACAAAACAGTCCTGAAATCAGCAAGAAAACACAGCAAAAACACAAATCCTAAAAACTGATACCATGTCAGAAGTGGAGCAGTGGTGGAAGCATAAACATGTGCTGAAATAAACTGCTGAAACACAAGACAAAAAGAGAAAAGAAAAGAACACGATACAGATGAGAACTCAGATGTATGCACGGGAAATGGAATCCATATATCTGAACACGAGACAGTCGCATACAACAGTGAGTCACTGGCTGCGTGGGCACTGGCACTGGTTCCTCTCTCCACAGAGTCTGCAAATGGTGAAAATGAAGTGACTGTCTGAGGAGGAGCCACTGAGTATAAATAGTTTGAAAAAGTGGGGAGCAATAATGCTGGTCGGACAGCATTAATGCTGGCCGACTGGTGCATATAAATGCCCCAATGGCATAAAATGCCACACCAGAAAAATACCTAAAATACCTAATAAAAATATGCCCAGCCCAGATCAAGCTCAGACTCACACATGAGCTGACAAATACTCTGCTAACACTTACATGTTGGAGTGATTCAGATTATTGGGCTGGTGATGTGGATCATCGGAGGTCCACGATAGGTTATTGTTTTACCTTGGGTGCTGGTGCTGTTTCATGGAGCAACAAGAAGCAACCCACGGTTGCCCTCTCTTTGATTGAGGTAGAGTATCGGGCGGCCTCTTTTACTACATGTGAGACAATGTGACTTCGCAGGCTCTTGGATGAGCTTGGCTGCCCGCAGACAGGTCCTACTGTTCTATCAATGTGACAATGAGAGTTGCATTGTTTTGGCTAGAAATCCTGTGTTTCATGCTTGGACGAAGCATATTGAGATCCAGTACCATTTCATTCAGGAGAAGATTGGTTGAGACCATTTCCTTGGTCTATTGCCAAATAGAGGACAATCTTGCCGATTTGTTTACCAAGGCGCTCCCCCAGGCTTTACTTTGACAGCATTCCATATCCCTTAGCCTTTGTCGTGTCCAGGATCTGCAAGGGGGTGTTAGAGCTGGTTAGCTTGTCATTCCCTGTGGACAGGCAGCAGGTACAACAGGTTTCCCAGGCAGTGATTGGTGCAGGAGTGCCACATGGCAGCTGCCACATGTGAGGTGTCAGCAGAGTGCAGTTGGACAGCTGGTCCGATTTGCTGTTCAATTGGCTGCATTTAATGCAGCTGACCTAGTATTTTTGGCATTTTCTGCTGGCCTATTTATTGGCCCTGATTTCAGCAGTCTTCCTCAGTTGTTTTCATAGCAGGTTGTGGACTGTGGAGACTGCCCTCGGGGTTGACGGAGAATGAGATCTTCAAGGTGGAGACATACGCAGGTATTCTCTCTGCACCCGTGTATATTTCTGCATCCTTATATAGCATTCTTCACTGTAGATTTTCTGCGTTTTACTCTCTCTCTCTCTCTCTCTCTCTCTCTTCTTTCACTGTTCACTTGTCTTGGTCATTCGCTTTTGCATTGCTTCACTCTAACAGCAACCACATCTATTATCATGGCCTTGACCCTTAAGATAGCACCCTTGGGAGATATGGACTCTTCTTTCTCGGGGCATCATAATCTTATGCTTGTGCAAATGATGGTTGAAACCAGCCTTCCTTCTGTAGAGGGGTGGTAATAACTTAATTATAACTCAATTACAACAAGCAATAATTAATGAAATGCTAAACACAAACGTTTACCAATCAATCTTGGAAATTGGATACCTTGTTGGCCTCAAAACTAGTGCCTTTTTTGGTATTTATTTATCTTTAGTTGCAATTAAATTCGAATACAATGGGATTTCTTCAATCCCCTTCACAATCCAAAAGCCCCTTGCTGTCAATAATGACCAATAAGTCTTCAAATTGACTTCAAATTGATTTGCCCCTTGATTTGCTTGGGCAATTGGCATTCACCGACTCCTTGGTAAATTAAATTTGCCCCAAATTCGAATGTTGGCTAGTCCCTTACTTGAATCTTGTGGAGAATTAATTCTCAGCCTTGAAAATTCAAGTCTCAAGGCTTCAATCTTTGTCATGCTTCTCGAGGTTGTTGTGAAGCCTTGATTTTTGCTGTAAATTAGGGTTTACAGCAGAGAAAAATACAATTTCTTAGCCTCTAGGGATCAGAATGTTGAGATCATCGAAGCAAGGCAGGGAAATGGTTGGAGAATGAGAGAGAATGCTGAATAGAAGGAAAATTCAGACTTCCATGGGGAGAAAATGGAAGAAATTAGTTGCTGCCCTATTTAGATAGAGCCATGAAAGCGTTCTCCATTGATGGAACACACCGAATATGATATCAAGGCATGTCTCTAGCTCCCAGAGGGTCTCTTGTTGGCTGGAAGTGGCATGTCAACTGTTGTAGTAGCTATGGTAGTCTTCTCTCAATCTCTGTCTCAGCTTGCACAAGGCTAGAAATGACTCTCTCTCTTTTTTTTTTCGTGAATGTATGGAAATGACTCTCTCTCTCTCTCTCTCTCTCTCTCTCTCTCTCTCTCTCTCTCCCCAAAGTCTCAAAAATGTCTTTCCCACTTGCATGGGCAAGTTTTACCAAGTGGCAGCTTTGTAATCCAATTTTGTAGCATTGTTTGCATTATTAAATTAATTTTCAGCTTTAAAATTCTGAAAATTAATTTAATAGTTATTTTAGTGCCTAGAAAACTAGAATGACCAACCAACAAGTGAATTGGCTAGGCCAATTCATCTCCCAAGTGTTCATGAGTTTGCTTTAGCCCTCGGATTGACATTAAGTACCGTTAAATGCCAAATCCCTAGTTATTGGGAATAAAGGGCCGCCATGCCTTTTGTATGTGCTCGGGTGTGAACAGACCCTTAGCTTTTGTACTTTAGTACTTTACAACTATCATAAAAACCTAAGAGGTACAACTCTTTGTACCCACACATCGTGCATCTCACTCACTCTCACTCTCTCTCTCTCTCTCTCTCTCTCTCTTTCTCTCTCTCTTCACCATTGCCATTGTTGAATATTGAACCTTCATTGTGCGTAGGCTACCACAAACTACTATCAGAGCTGAAGGTTGCTCGCCTCTCGAGTTCCGTGTAGAGCTGAAGGTTGCTCATCTCTCGAGTTACGTGCAGGCTGCAAGCCACACAGGTGCAAGTGCAGGTGCAGGTGTAAGTGGCAGGTTGAAGACAGGAGTAGGTCGCAACCATCTTCATGTTAGGCTTCAGCAGGTGACATGCAATTCCTGGGGAAGCAACGTCAACGTAGGTGGCAAGCGACGCAGGCAGGCGACATGTAGGTAGGAAGTGACTGACTGGTAGACAGTTGATGGGCAGTTGCAACAAGTCAATGCAGGTTGCATGTTGCATGACTTGCCGACATGTGTTTAAAAGAAAAGAAATTATTATTATTTTTTTGGTGCTTTGTGGGCTGTCACGTGTGCATAAGCACAACTTAACAAATATCAGAGATTTGGCACGCATTTACAAGGGATTTTGGCGTATCCTTGAAGATTTTACTTGGCTGAGTAAAATTTGTGGAATTTTTCACTCTCTCGAGTCTCAAAAAGTGGGCCTTTTCATGTAATTGCAGAAATTGCAATGGGATAGATACAATTTCTTGAAAATTTGACACATTGGACCCCGTACAATTTGGGGCTTTTGCAAAATTACAAATTTTGGATCAAAATTGGTCTTGGTATGTACTTGCAATGCAATTTCTATGCGAATTGAGCACATTGGACTTGGACACATTTGGGGCTTTTGCAAAATTTGTGAGATTTTGCCAAAATTGGCTTGTGCAATCCATTCGAGAGTTATGTTTGATGTAATTTGAGCAGTTCGAGCAGAGAAATTTTGGGGCTTTTGACCGTGGGAGTCAAATTTGTGCTGATGGATGCGTTTGGAGCAGAAATTGCAGCTAAAATTTGGGGCTTTCTCATGAAATTGATGTATTAGCCCATGACACAGCTGCAATTGCTTGTGGTGTGCTGTAGCACACATTTTACACCTCTGAAAATTGATTTGCAGATCTGAAATTTCTGTAATTACTTAACTTTTCGTTGCTGGTTGGTACTTGCTTAGTACCTTGGTCATTTGTGTGATAGTTGGGCTCACATTTGTTGTCTTTTGAGTCATTTTTTAGCTTTAAATCATGGCTGGCAGCAATTTTTTGCACATTAAGAAGCTTGAGGGTGCACACAACTTTGCTATATGGTAGAACCAGTGCTATAATGCCGGTGTGTAGAAGAAACAGGTGAAGCCCATAAAGACAAAGGGGGTAAAACGAGCAACCATGGATCCAGACGAGTGGGATGAGTTAGATGAGCTTGCATGCTCTACCATAGAGCTTTTGGTGTCAAACACTTTGCTCTTCAACATAGAGAAATTGAAATTTGCTTATGATATTGGCAACAACTTGAGGAGTTAAATGCTCAGAAAATTGCAGGCAACAAGATTTATTGGTTGAAAAAATTGATGGACCTTTTTACAAAGGAACGTACGGCCATGTCTGTACATTTGAATGAGTTTAACTTTATTTTCAGCCAGCTGATTGCTTTGGAGTTTCACGTTGACGAGGAGTTCAAGGCAACTTTTTTGCTATGCACTTTACTTGAAAGTTAGGACAGCAATGAGTAATTCTAATGCTATGTTGCTATATTCAGATGTGGAGTGCTCTTTACTCATGGAGGAGCTCAATAGGCAAAATATTTCAGCAAACAAGTCTTCCAATGCACTACATACTAGAGGTAGATCCGAGCAGAATGGCAACTCTGACAACTAAGCATGCAACAAGTCTTGTGGTAAAAATGTGGAGTGCCATCATTGTGGCAAGAAAGGGCACTTTAGGCACGATTTCTTTAAGTGGAAAAAAGAAAAGGGCAAAGGCAAAAACACTGATGATAACAAAGATGAGAAAAAGGATAGCCAATGAAAAGAGAGGAAGTCAGTGTAGTGAGTCATGAGAGTAAGAGTGGTAGCGATGTACTCTTTGCTTCTTCTTTTAGTGCATAGTCATTGATTGTAGATTCTGATGATGACATGCACACTTGGATTCTTGATTCAGGTGCTTTATTCCATGTAACACCACACCGTGAGCGGCTCTCTGACTATACTGGTGGTAGATATGGTGTTGTACACTTGGGAGACAACTATGCATGTGACATTGTAGAAACTGACAGTGTTTAGTTGGCATTTCAGCATGGTTTAATGTTCACTTTGCATAATGGGAGGCATGTATTCCAGCTCAAGAAGAGCTTGATAAGCACAAGGCAACTAGATGATGAAGGCTATCACACCGCTTTTGGGGATAGCAAATGGAAGATATGTAAGGGCTCTAGGATTGTTGCTAAATGCTCTAAAAGTGATACTTTGTATCCATTACATGTATCTAGTGTGCATGATCTTGTTGTTGGCATAACCGAGCACCCAAGTGTGGCATAGCCGATTGGGGTACATGAGTTAAACCGGAATGAAAGTGCTTTCTCGTTTGGGTTATTTTCCATGTTTGAGGTATGTTGATTTTGACTAGTGTGATCATTGTACACATAAAAAGTTTTTTTCATCAAAATCTTTATCCTTTGAGTTGATACATGCAGATGTAAGTGAGATGCTAGGGTTGTCTCTAGGGGAAAATAAATATTTTATTGCTTTTGTATAATCTGCTCCAAAATGGTGTCACAGAGCATATGAATAAGACCATTCAGGAGAAGGTCTGTACCATGCTGTCTCATGTTACATTATCTCATGGATTTTGGGCAGAGGCTGTTATGACAGCTATATACTTGGTAAATTGGTCACCAAACAAGTCTTTAGAGGGGAGAGTCCCTCGAGAAGTGTGGTTGGGCATATACACACTTGAGAGAGTTTGGTTGCGAGGCACTTGTGCACATATGCAAGGAACAATGCAACAAATTGGAGCCAAAATCCTGTAAATACATTTTTCTAGGATATGGTGACAAGGGTGAAATGGGGTATAAATTATGGGATCTTGAGGAAGGGAAAATTGTACGCAGCAATGATGTTATCTTCCGAGAAGGTTGCATGTATAAATAGCCCGAAATGATATAAGAAGTGAGAAGGTTTGTGTTCTAAGAAGAAATATGTGTCGGATAGCAAAGAGTGTTCGTTGTACATCAGCAAATACTTGTTGTAAATGACCCTATAAATGTAGGGAATGATGCGGAAACTGATTAGCAAGAAGTTGCCCATGATATACTGTAGTTTCAGCAACAAAATGTGCCATTGGAACAACCAGAACAATAGGACAGCATGCCGAACCCTTTGAACTCAATGTAGATTTGCAGGCTGAACAATTAGCAAACACTGACCATTAGGTCTGTAGGTTGACCAAAAATACCAAACAACCAGATAGGTTTGTTCTTGGTGCGAATTACATTGTTGATTATGTCATGTTCACAGATTGTGGCAAACCATCGTGCTTCAAGGAAGCAATCGACAGAGAAGACAACAAGAAATGACATAAGGCTATGTTGTTAGAGATGGAATCTCTAAAGAAAAATGGTACTTGAGATTTGGTGTGTTTGCCTAAGGGGCAAAAAATTCTGCCGTGCAAATGACTTTACAAGATGAAGGTCACTTCTGATTCCTCGCCAAAGTACGAAGCACAACTTGTTGCAAAAGGGTACAAGTAGGAACATGGGATTGATTTTGACAAGATCTTTTCTCCTGTAGTCAAAATGATTACTTTGCGAACCATATTGGGCTTGGTTGCATGTGAAGATATGGGACTCATACAGATAGATGTAAAGATTGCTTTCTTACATGTTGATCTGCATGAGGATATATATATGCAACAAACAGAAGGTTTTGTGACTAAGGGGCAAGAAAAGATAGTATCAAGGATTTAAAAGAAGTCAAGTTACTCATTGCTTTTATAGCAAGAAGACAGTAGATGGCAGCCTTATTATACTGATTTTGTATGTGAATGACATGTTGATTGGTGGTAGGGATGTTCATGCACTAGATATATTGAAGCAGAATCTACATAGTAGTTTTGATATGAAGAATTTTGGCAATGCAAATCATATTCATGGCTTGTGTATACTCAGGGATAAATCAAAAGGTCTTCTTTATCTATCACAATAGGAATATGTATCCAAGATTTTGTAGCATTTCAATATGGAGGGGGAGAAAGCAATTGGTGTACCATCGTCTCCATATGTGAAACTTAGTGCAAAGGACACCCTACATTTGATGATGAAAAGGTTGAAATGGCCAAGATTTCATATGCTTCAGTTGTGGGTAGCTTGTTGTATGCTATGGTTTCTATACGTCTTGACGTAGCATTTACAGTGGGAGTGGTTAGCAGGTACATGACACATCTTGATAAAAAGCCTTCAAAAGCAGTGAAAGGTATCATGAGATATCTTAAGGGCACAAAGAATTTATGCATCTGCTTTGGAAAGCAGAAGGTATCTATTGTTAGCTTTACAGATGCAGACTATGCTAGCCATGCTGATTGCAGGAAGTCTACTTTAGACATCTATTCACCCTCACAGGGGGAGTAGTTTCTCAGATCTCTAGGGTATAGAAGTGTGTTGCTTTATCTACTACAGAGGCAAAGTATGTGGCTGCCACTGAGGCATGCAAGGAGGCTTTATGGCTTTCATGTTTGGTGGGAGAGCTTGGTATTACTGAGACTCCTATCCTCCATTGTGATAGTTAGAGTGCTATCATGCTAGCACGGAATCCTGTCTTTAATGCAAAGAAGAAGCACATACAGGTGAAGTATCACTTTATCGGGGGTGTACTTGATAACAAAAGCATTGAGCTTGTCAAGGTACGTACAGATGATGATCTTGCAGATCTTCTAATGAAGGGTTTTCTAGCAGAACAGTTTGTCCATTGCCAACATGTGATGGGAGTTGGATAGTATATGTATTTCAGCTTTGTACATATTTAGACTTAGTTGATTCTTTTCTCAACCTTAAGGCATGTTGTCTTTAGGTGGGATGTTGTTGGAAATAAAGAGCCACTGTGCCTTTTATGCGTGCTTGGATGTGAACACACCCTTAGCACTTGTACTTTAGTACTTTGCATATAACGATTACAAAAACCTAAGAGAGATACAACTCTTTGTACCCACACGTCGTGCATCCCACTCTCTCTCACTCTCTACTGATGCTCACTCTTTCTCTCTCTCTCTCTCTCTCTCTCTCTCCACCATTGCCATTGCTGAATATTGAACCTTCATTGTGCATAGGCCACCATATTAGTGTCACCAATTGATACTTTTGGCTAATAAAATCTCTTAGGCCAATTTCTGGCATTATATATCACCTAGTATGTGTGCAAAATTACTCTAGATAACTTTTGCCTTTGACATCGGTGATTTCCTTGGGTCCTTGTTTGGCTCGTAAATATGAAATAATCTCAATTCCACTTTACAAGTGCAACATATACTTAAATGTTTGATTAAAAATTAATCCTGATATTAAGTAAAGCAATCAAAATTTCATGTCCTCATGATAGCCCTCCCTCTTGAAATCCTTGCAATTGTCCTCGATTGCATTGTCGAATGCATCAAAAGCAAAGCACTGTACTGGAATTTCTATAAGGCATCATAGTAAAGACATCATTGGCCATTGCTACCAAACCATGCTGTTGTCGAACACATGTTGAAAATTGCCAATGAGCATAACCTAGCATAAGACTCACCAAGAATCTCAAAAGCATTGCTAGAATATCATAAGATGCATCTATTACTCATGAGCTTAACTTATTTGGCAAAATCAAACCATAGTATGGCATAAACCATGGCTGAAACATCAATGGCATCACAACACATGCTGTTGTCCATACAATCAGCTGAATACCACTAAAATTTGATGACCATTTTATCACAAATTAATATAAGATAAACAATTTGTAATAATAAAAGCCAATGATCCAATGCTGATCATAACTAATACTACACTGAGCATAAAGTGGTGCAAATGTATAGTTCCAGAGCTGAAAATTATTAAACCATACCATATACATACCAAACATAGTGACTAGTACATTGAATAGTGATCTTATGGCAGACATATTGTCAGTTGTAATACCTTGAATGTATGCTGAATACATCCGAGATCCACTACATCTAGAGCCGTCCATCATTGAGGAGTGGAGGTGCTAGCTCAATCACGAGCATCAGGTAATACTTTGGACCCTTGCTTTGTGAATGTGACTGAGCCAAGCTAGCTCTAACCGAAAAGCATCAAGGTAAAGCCGCAATAACTCATAATGGTTTGTCAAGTCATCCTCCTCCATTCATTTGGCATCTATTGGCGAATAGTTTTGAAACTTTTGGTGAATAGTTCTGAAACTTCACCAAATACCATCTACAAACCCTACCCTTGATCTTTTGCTCTCTGTGTGCCAATATTTGCTTAGTTACCAATATCAGATCTAGCTCCTCAACCTTGGGCTGAATTTTAGCAGATACATCCTTTGGCACATCACCATGAAAAGGCCTCAGTAAGTTCATATGAAAGGCATTGTGTATCCGTTAGTATGGAGGCAATTTCAGCCGATAACATACATCATTGATCCTCTCCAACAATTGGAACGGCCCATAGGATCTCATACTCAGCTTTGGGCACAATCTCTCTTTGCCCTTCATCTTTTTAAGCCTTCATTTTCGGATTTGTCATTTTTCTCAGCCCTTATTTTCAAATCTTCCCTTTTCTCAACCTTTATCACTTTGGCATTTGACTTGACATCACTATCTAGGAATCCTGCATCCTTTCCATGCAGCAATGTATTAGTTGTAATAGCAGTTTCTATAGCTATGACATATTGGAACAATGGATTTAATGCAAAAGTTTCTGAATTCCCTTCGGCAAACCACATACATACTTCTCCACTTGCTCATGAACGGGAGCTGACCGATAAGAAGTAATAGGTAGCAAAGCATCCCAAAACTTCATATTGTATTAATTCGAGTTCTTACAATCTTTTGCATCTAACTAGCTCCATGCTGTCATTATGCCCACTTCAAATGTGCTCGTCAACTAGTTTGCAGCAAACATTTTCTTGAACTTAAACTAAGTAGAAGTTGCTTTTCCCTAAATTAGAAGTGCAGACCACTACTATAGTATATTTCCCTTAAAAAATGTGGTTGCCTTATGAAGTTTAGAGGCCACAGAAGCTATGGAACATGGAGTCCTTGGCTATCAGCTCGGTAAGAAAAGGAGTCATGTGGTATAGGCCATTAGGCTGCGGCTCACTGTGAGCAATCACTAAACCTGTCTGAGAGTCAAGGACCTTGACTATGGTCGTTTTAAAGAAAATTTCTCGCTCCAATTGGCAGAGTTGCTGAATAGATAACAAGTTTTCCTCAAGTTGAGGGACATGGTATACATTGTCTAGCAAAGCCAGATTCGGGACCCTTGTTAGTGGTAACACTAGTGCAACCTTGAGCCTGGATCTTTAGGAGTTGTTTCCTATGCGGACCTGCTCGATTGCAAGGGCTCGGGTACAGAAGATGTCCTCTATAGGAGTCATGTGATATGTAGCTCCACTATCCACAATTCAAACATGTGATGGTGTGCTTAGCTATAACGAGTGGGCCTTTGTGGTAACCTCGTCGAGAGGCAACTCAGAGATGTGGACAAGACTTGTATCAGATGTCTCTACGGAAACGATGTGGGCCTCTACAGACTAGTCAGACAAGCTCTCTGAAGTTGAGAACGTTGTCGATTGAGATGGCTGACCGGTGGTAGTGTGAGTCTGACCTTTCCATTGTCCCTTGCCATCACTGTGCCTCCTTTGATAGGGGTTGTCCGACTGAGGACCGGGGGTTTGTGACTTGGGTTTTGGTGCTGTGTCTTTTGCCTTTGATCGACGCTCCTTGTAAAATGGCCGGTCTTTTGACAATGTTGATAATACCTATTCTTCTTAGGTACATTTGGCCACCCGGGTTTGAGTTGAGACTAGGAGTTTCCTTGTGATTTCGTTGCTTGATTTTGATTTTGATTTGAAGTTTGATTTGGTTTACCCTTCCCTTGCTGCCCCTTCTGAGGATGAGCAATAAGAGGCCCCTTTGAGGGATTATTCATATGAAATTGATCGAATAGTAGTGCATAAGGCAATAGTTGACATTCAAATTCATAGAATGTGGGTAAATTGGGCAAAGAAACCACTTGCTGCACTAAATTGAAGTATTTACACCGCAGCTTGTTAAGAAACAATGTGACTTGATCGTGAGAGGGCTTAGGAGTTCCTGTACTGGAGAATTTGGCAAGGAGACACCGATACTCAGCCAACCTGACTTTAAAGTCATCCCAGTCAGAGATTTTGAAGTTCTGAACCTCATGGTCAAGATTTATTAGACGGGTCCTATCTCGAGTTGCATAGTGGTCAGTCAAGTGTGCCCATCACTTTGACGCTAAGTCAAAATGCTAAAGTTGAGAACGAAACTTAGGCAATAAGCCTCGTATTGGCTTGGCAATAGTAGAGACATTCCTAGCCTTCCATGAGCGGATGACCTCGTATGGAACAAGTGCGGGATTGGGTTGGGGTTTCAATCCCTAGACAAGATTCCATAGGTTTTGAGTTAAGACATGTCTCATCAAGTTGGACCAAGTTGTAGAAATTGGCGTGTTAAAATAAGTCTTGTCATTGAATGCATGTTGGGTGGAAGATGAGATAGAATCATGAGGTGTCGGGAATGTGGATTAAGCTTGGTGGTGGTGGTGGTGGTGATGTCTAATGAGGAGGAGGAGAGGGAAGAGATGGATAGGTAGAAATAGGATGTGAGTGTCCAATGAGTGCCAATTGATATGGAGATACATGAACATGAATGGTTCCAAAAGGTGCTGGTGGAGGTGGAGGCACTGGGACACGTAAGCCTTTTCCAAATGTTAGCTGGAACACATGATAATGATAAGAGGGTCCACTAGGTAATGCCATGGAGGCAAACTGTGGTACCAATTGATCCACACTCGGGAGAGACTGGGAGGAATACCCAGGCTGCAATGATCCCAAAAGTGTAAGGAAAAGGTGGAACATCACTTGGCTAAGGAAGAGATAAGGTCTTAATAGCTGTGCCTAAGTTTGAAGGATCCCCCGGTGTGGTGAATGAAAACACATGTAATCCTACATGAGAGGCAACATGCGGTGTACTTAATGGAGGTTGAAAGGATATGGCAGCGGAATAAGAGGGTGGGATGGGAGGGAGATTAGATAGATTTGTGATAGATGTAGATGTGGGAAATAATGTGGGTTTCTTTTGTTCGTTAAATGCATTAAATTGAAAAAAGGATAATGAAGATGCACCTACTTCATTTTGACCTTTGAAAACAAAATTGTTTGAAGGAAAAGAAGAGGAAGGAGTACTTACAGTTTCTTGTTTCAATTGTGTACTTAGTCTTGAGTTTATAAAGAAATATGTGTCTTTCTCATTACTCATAAACCAGAAATTATTTTGCATACGTCCATGATGAAAATCATCCATACCAATAGGAGAAGGGGAATCATCATTAATAGAATCTGAAATGGTGGATATACCTGACACTGGAGAGAATAAGTATGAAGGCAATGTAGTGTACTCTATGCCAGTTTCCACTTGCGGATGGCTAGTCCTAAGTGGATGTTCCGCCCTTCTTGCATGGTCACTAGATTAGTGCACCAAACCTAAAGGGTGAAATTTAGATTGACCTTCTATCTGTTGCTCGGCTTTATGCATTAAAATGAGATCGTACTTAGTTGTAGTGATCTCGTATGGTTGTGGAACTCCATGGTAGTCCAATGTTTGTCCGGCCATGTTAGGAGCTTGTGAAACAAGTTGTGAGGTCCACTTCGACTCGTTCCTCGATGGATTTAGCTCCGATGTGAGAAGTGGTGCAAAAGTAGTGTTCAAAGTCATCTGCCCTTCTGTTGTTCTTGCTTCTTGTGTAGAGCTTTCAGATCAAGGTCTAGGTTTCTCTCAGAGAACTAGGCTCTGATACCATGTGAAGAAATACCCTAACACAGAAGTACAAATAACACCGTAGAACAAAGCACAGACTGATAGAAGAACACAATGAGGGTTAAGGGTAACTCGGAGACAATGAATACAGAGAATGAATGAAGTGATATGACTATTGAATATATAATGCTTATGTAGCAAACACACTATGCCGTGAATGAACACTGTACCTTGAACTCTTGTATCTCAAGAATCAGGGCAGGGGTAATGAGGTGGGGAGTATGTCGTACTCCGAACGGATGCTGAATCGCAGGAAGGCAACTTCTGGATGTTGAACACCAGTAAATGCAGCCATGGAAGGCTGAATTTGATGCGGACTACAGTGTGTAAGAGAGAGAAAGACTAAAAACGTAGATGAGGGGAGAGAGACAAAATGCTGG
Source organism: Lygodium microphyllum (assembly GCF_053477565.2). Classification (NCBI taxonomy): domain Eukaryota; kingdom Viridiplantae; phylum Streptophyta; class Polypodiopsida; order Schizaeales; family Lygodiaceae; genus Lygodium; species Lygodium microphyllum. The sequence continues at coordinate 12,168,237 of NW_028229514.1, forward strand.
TTGCAGGAGAGAAAACAACAAACATAGGCTGCAGGAGAGAGAACTAAAAACGCAGGAAAAACTAGCAGTAGCAGTCAACATGCTAAAATCAGCTCCGAATAGTGTGTGGTAGATTGGAAATATGCACCAAATTGTTGTAGACAGCAATGGCCAGCTTGGATTGTGATGTCCTCTACGTTCGGGGTGTGGACAGCAAGCTGAAATACTTGAAATATGTAAAAACGAGATTAAGGCTAAATGGAGGGCAGCATACCTATTTATAGAAAGTTTGGGCCCTCCCAAGTGGGTTTGTGCTTATGGGATATAGACACTCTAGGAACGCATTTCTTTTTAAATAAACAAGGTTTCTTCCTTAATTAAGCATGTTTTGGGGCTGTTTAAGTGAAGCTAATGCATTTTTAGCTCAATAGGTTAGACACCTAGTTACATTGATCTAGGTATATAAGGTGTAAGAGACCCAGTTTAGGGCATCTAGATATAATCAGGAACTGACTCTTCACCTTCCTCTCAAGCTTCCATGGATTTTGCCCTTTCTTTTCCTCTTTTCTTGTCTTTCTCTCTCCTCTTGTAGTCTTTCTCCTTCTTATTCTCTCTCTTTCTCTCTCTCTCTCTCTCTCTCTCTCTCTCTCTCTCTCTCTCTCTTTTGCTCATTCTCCTCTCTCCTTTCAGCTTCATTTATTACAATTCTCAGCCTTGAAAATTTAAGTCTTAAGGCTTTAATCTTTTGGCATGCTTCTCGAGGTTGTTGTCAAACCCTAATTTTTGTTGTAAATTAGGGTTTACAGCTGAGAAAAATGCAATTTCTTAGCCTCAAGGGAATAGAATGCTCAGATCTTCGAAGTGAGTTGGAAAATGATTGGAGAATGAGAGAGAATGCTGTATAGAGAGAAAATTCAGACTTCCATCGTGAGAAAATGAAAGAAATCAGCTGCTGTGCTGTCTTGTCTAGATAGCCATGAAAGTTGTCTCCATTGATGAAACACACCGAATACGATGTCAAGGCATGTCACCAGCTCCATGAGTGTCTCTTGCTGGCTAGAAATGGCCAGTCAACTGTTGTAGTAGCAATGGCTGTCTTCTCTTTGTCTGTCTTAGCTTGCACAAGGCTGGAAATGACCCTCTCTCTTTCTCTCTCTCGCTACCCCCCTAGTCTCAAGTTTTACCAAGTGGTAGCCTTGTAATTTCATTTTTCAGCATTATTATTAATTGTCAACTTTACATTTTAAAAATTAATTTAATAGTTATTTTAGTGCCTAGAAAATTAGTATGTCTAGCCAGCAATTAAATGGCTAGGCCAATTTATCTCCCAAGTGTTCTGAGTTTGCTTTAGCCCTCGGATTGGCATTAAGTACCATTAAATGTCAAATTCCTTGTGTCACCAAACTGATACTTATGGCTAATTAAATGTCTTAGGCCAATTTCTGACACTAGATACCACCTAATATCTATGCAACATTACTTTAGACAACTTTTGCCTTTGACATCCATTCATTTCCTTGGGTCCTTGGGTTGTAAATATGAAATAATCTTAGTTGCACTTTACATGTGGAACATATACTTAAAGATTTGATAAAAAATTAATTCGAATGTTAAGCAAAGCAAGCAAAATTTCATGTCCTTATGACAAGGATCTCAAGCTATTGTGCATTTTGCTTAGTGGATGCCAAAGCATTTGAGAATTTGATCCAAGAAAAGTTAGAGAGAAATATCATCTTCACATAATACTCACTAGTGTGGCACAACTTGTGGAGGAGGCTGTTTGGCTTAAGAGAAAGATCAAAGCTAAGAAATATCACTTAAGAAAGCAAGTGGAGGATGCAGCTATCCAAATAGAAGATTTTGAGATTCAAGATTCTATGAAGGTGGCTCCCCTTCTCAATGTTGATGTGATTTTAGGGCAGCCATGGATCTTTGACCACATGGACGTGGTGGATCATTACTCACACTCCATTCTCATTTAGGATGGGACTTGGGAGGTGCCTAAGATCTTTGTTGCAAGAGTTTTATTCTCTTTTCTTTGATAAGTTATCTTAGGAGTTGCCCCCCTCACGATCCTAGGATTTCAAGATCAAGTTAGTTCTAGGAATAGAATCTCTCTTAAAGGCACCCTACCACATGAGCACGAAGGAATTTGAGGAGCTCCAAACACAAATTCAGGACCTTTTAGAGTGAAGATTGATTTAGGTCAACTCTAGCTTGTTCAATGCTCTAATCTTATTGGTTAAAAGAAGGATAAGGCCTTGCGCTTGTTTGGATTATAGGGCACTCAATAAGCTCACCATAAAAAACAAGGTTTCCTTCTCGTGGATAGATGAGCTTTTGGATCAGCTTGCAGGCTTGGTGATTCCTAATAAGTGAGATTTGAAGTCTAGTTATATGAGGAGGAGAACCACCCTAAGAACAAGAATGATGGGCACGTCCAATTGCAAACTTACGAAATAAATAGCCTCCATGGTAGATGTAAGGAAGATTGTAACTTGGCCTTAGGAGAATTATATAAGGACGAGAAGCACCCAAAGAAAGCATCCAAAGAATAAGAATGATAGGCATGTCTAGCCAAAATCTTAGGAAATGAATGGCTTCCATGGTAGCTACAAGGAAGGTTGTAACTTGGCTTTAGGAGAAGCATCCTCCATGTTGGTCCCTAGTGGAAAGCCCAACCAAAGAGGGAAATCAAGATGGGAGAGCTTAACCATATAGGTCTTTGCTCTCTTTCATCAAAAGGATAGAGCTTGGAGGGTCTAGTTCCAAACCAAAACCACAAGTAAGGAGCATAAGTATTACATGAGACCATAGGACATGCATATCTCAACTGGTTTTCATTGCAGCTTTGAAACTGTACATTTGCATTAGTGTCTGATCATTGGATGATCATTAGAGGCTGATTATTAGTTGCTAGCTTTAGTATATGGTCATTAGTTTTTAGTGATATTCAGTTGGTTGCATGTGAAGTAATGCATTGATAGTATGGCCATGGTTTATGTTAGTCTATGATTTACTATGGTTGTTTTATGAGGACACTTTTGAGACAAAGTTAATGGATGCATTCACAGTGGTTTTGACAGTAGTTAGAGCTTCTTTTTGGTTAGTTATGACTTAGTTATGAGGGTTGGAAATTTCAGCATGAGTTGGATAGTAGCATGTGAAGTAATGCATTGATAGTATGGCCATGATTTATGTTAGTCTATGCTTTACTATGGTTGTTTTATGAGGACACTTTTGAGACAAAGTTAATGGATGCATTCACAGTGGTTTTGACAGTAGTTAGAGCTTCTTTTTGGTTAGTTATGACTTAGTTATGAGGGTTGGAAATTTCAGCATGAGTTGGATAGTAGCATAGTAGAACAATAGTGGCGGATGCTCTTTGACTATGATGCCTATGCTTTTCTTAGTTCAGTGTTAGTTTGCTGTTTTCACTTGGCAGTGCAATTGATGACGATTGCAAGGATTTCAAGGGGGTGGTATGTCATGAGGATGTGTATTTTTAATGCTTAGCTTTGACATTATTAAGTTGTGCATATGTGAAATACACATATAAAATGAATGTTAGTTAAGTGATGATCAATGGGGGAGGGGGAGATTGGCGAATGTTATAATAAGTTATGCTTAACAGGTACTAGGTGGTAGCTCGGTGTCAAAACTTGGTCTAAAACCGACTGATGAGTGCTCAGGATCACTTGGTTGATGGATTGGCCTATCCAATTTAATTGTTGGCTAGTGAGATTGTCAGAAGGATGTGAAACTTTATTGCTTTGCTTAGCATTTGATTAAAAGCTAATCAAATGTGCAAATGTGACTTAAATATGTGAGGTGCATGTCAATTATTTCACAATGTGGGACTCAAGACCTGGGGATATCGGTTGGTAACAAAGGCAAAAGTTGTAATAAATTATGTCTAATAGGTACTAGGTGGTATTGGGTATCAGAACTTGGCCTAAAACATTTAATTAGCCATTAGTGTTAGCGGTGACGCTAGGGGATTTGCATTTGTTTATTAATTAATGTTAGTTTTGGGCCAATGAGTGCCTAGGATCACTTGGATGATAAATTGACCTGGCCAATTTAATTGTTGGCTGGTTAGATTATTTGTATTAGTTTATTAATTAATGTCAGTTTTGTGCTAATGAGTGCCCAAGATCAGGGTGATAAACTGGCCTTGCCAATATAATTGTTGGTTGGTTAGATTATTTGGAAATTCAATTTAGAAGGCTGCAACTTGGCAAAACTTGCCTATGCAAGTTTGGGAAAGCTGAATTGGGGTTGATGTTGTGAAGGTATGGTCGTAAGGTGAGCTGAGAGTGCAGGGAGTTGAGAGCAGTAGAGTGAGAGAGAGAGTGAGCACGACACTTGATGTTCGGTACAATGACTTGTGTACCACATTTAGGTTTTGAATATAAAGTGTAAGGGTGCATTCACACCGAACACAATAAAAGGTACGGTGACCCTTTATTTCCAATAACCTGCCACCTAAAGGCAACGTGCCTGAAGGTAGAGGAAAGAATCAGCTAAGTCTATGTATGTACAAAGCTAAAAGACATATACTATCCAACCCCCATCATCTGGCGGCAACGTGCAAACTGCTCGGCTGGTAGATCTTTCGTAAGAAGGTCTGTATGATTATTATCTGTATGTACCTTGACAAGCTCGATGCCTTTGTTGTTAAGTACATCCCTGATGAAGTGATACTTCACTTATATGTGCTTTGTCTTTGCATGAAAGACAGGATTCCGTGCTAGCATGATAGCACTCTGATTGTCATAGTGGAGGATAGGAACCTCTGTAATCCCAATCTCTCTCACTAGATGTGAAAGCCATAAAGCCTCTTTGCATGTCTGTGTGGCAGCCACATATTTTGCCTTTGTAGCAGACAGTGTAACACACTTTTGCAGCCTAGATATTCAAGAGATTGCTCCTCCTATAAACATAAACACATATCCTGAAGTAGACTTCCTGTAGTCAAGATGGTCAGCATAGTCTGCATCCGTGAAACCAACAACATATGAATTTTGCTTACCAAAGCAGATACACAAATCCTTTGTGCCCTTAAGGTATCTCGTGATACCCTTCACTGCTTCCCAATGCTTTTTGCCAGGATATGCCATGTGTCTGTTAACTACTCCCACCACAAATGCAATATTAGGACGTGTAGCAACCATAGCATACATCAAGCTACCAACAGCTGAAGCATAAGGTATCTTGGCCATTTCAGCCTTACCATGATCTGATGTAGGATTGTCATCTGCACTAAGTTTCACATATGGAGGCAATGGTACCCTAATAGCTTTCCCCCCCTCCATATTGAAATGTTGCAAAACTTTGGTAATATACTCTTGCTATGACAGATAAAGAAGGCCCTTTGATTTGTCTTTGAGTATACGCATGCCAAGAATGTGATTTGCCTCACCGAGATCTTTCATATCAAAGCTATTGTGTAGACTCTGATTCAAGGAGTCCAAGACATGAACATCGTTGCTTGCAATTAGCATGTCATCTACATACAATACCAAGAGAATTAGGTTGCTATCTGCTGCCATTTTGGTATATAAGCAGTGATCAACTTGAGAATGATGAAATCCCTGAGATTGCATAAATGCATCAAATTTGTGATACCATTCACGTGGTGCCTGCTTCAGCCCATACAGACTTTTGTTGAGTTTACATACCATGTGCTCTTTTTCCTTGGCAACAAAACCATCAGGCTGTTGCATATAGATTTCCTCATGCAGATCACCATGTAAGAAGGTAGTTTTTACATCCATCTGTATGAGTTCCATGTCCTCAGATGCAACCAAGCCCAAGATGGTTCGCAAAGTAGTCATTTTGACTATAGGAGAAAAGATTTCATCAAAATCAATTCCATGTTCTTGCTTGTACCCTTTAGCAACCAAGCGTGCTTTGTACTTGGGCAAGGAACTAGAAGCGACTTTCATTTTGTAAACCCATTTGGAGAGTAGCACTTTTTGTCCTTTTCGTAAAAGTACCAAATCCCAAGTGCCATTCTTCATGAGAGATTCCATCTCTGATAGCATTGCTTTTTGCCATTTCTTACTATCTTGTCTATCCATTGCTTCCTAGAAGCATGATGGTTCACCACAATTTGTTAACATGACATAGTTAGCCACATAGTTGACTCCAGGAACAAATCTATTTGGCTGTTTTTGCACTTTGGTCAACCTACGGACGCAGTGGCCAATATTTGCTGGCTGTTTAGCTTGTAAATCTGCATTAACAGCTTGCTGTTCTGCAGGTATAGATTGTTGTATAACTGGTTCAGGTTGTTCCAAGTGCACATGTTCTTGCTGAATTTGTGGGACATCATGGGCAAGATCTTGCTGATCATTTACAACATCATTCCGTGCATTTTCAGGGACATTTTCAGCAGGTATTTATTGCTGTCTAATGGGTATTCTTTACTGTCCAATTGATACATCCTCCCGGAATACAACCCTTCTGAATTCCTCTGTTCTTTTGGGTTGTTTGTGCATGCGATCTTCCCGGACGATGACATCATTGCTACATACTAATTTTCTTTTCTTGGGACCCCATAATCTATACCCCATTTCACCTTCATCACCATATCCTGGGAAAATACATTTATAGGACTTTGGCTCAAGTTTGCTGCGTTCTTCCTTGCGTATGTGCACAAATGCCTTGCAACCAAACACTTCCAAGTGTGCATACGAAGGTGGCTTACCCGACCACGCTTCTTGGGGAACTCCTTCCCCCCCCCCCCCCAAAAGACCTGTTTGGTGACCGATTAATCAAGTGTACGGTTGTCATAATAGCCTCTACCCAGAAACCATGGGGTAAAGCAGCATGTGACAACATTGTACGGACCTTGTCTTGAATGGTCGGATTCATACGCTCTGCAATACCATTTTGGGGCGGATCATGAGGAGCAGTAAGCTTCCTCTTAATCCCTTTGCTGTCACAAAAGTCTTGAAAGGCTTTGGACACATATTCTCCACCATTGTCAGAGCGAAGGCATTTTAATGTCTTGCTGGTTAGATTTTCAGGAAGTGCCAGTAATTTTTTAAATTTATCCAAGGCCTTGTCTTTGGGACGGATTGGATAAACCCAAACTTTGTGTGTGGCATCATCAACAAAGGTAATAAAATACTTTTTTCCCCCTAAAGATAACCCTTGCATTTGATATACATTTGAATGTACTAACTCTAAGGGTGAAGACTTTAGAGAAAGAGATTTTTTGTGTGACGTTTGAGCATGTTTACCATAAATCCAATGATCACATTGTTCAAAATCAACATACCTCAAACACGGTAAATAACCCAAACGAGAGAGCACTATGGTCACGCACACTAGATACATGCAAAGGATAAAGAGTATCACTTTTGGACCCCTCGGCAAGAATGCAGAAGCCCTTACATATTTTTCATTTGCTATCTCCAAAGGTGGTGTGATAGCCTTTATCATCTAGTTGCCCTGTGCTGATCAAGCTTTTCTTAAGCTGAGATACATGTCTCACATTATGCAAAACAAACATGGAGCCATGCTGAAATTCAAGTTTCACACTGCCAATATCTGCAATTTTACATGCATAGTTATTCCCCAACTGGACAACACCACGTACAACACCTTTGTAGTTAGAGAAATACTCATGATGTGGTGTGACATGAAAGGACGCACCTGAATCAAGTATCCAAGTGTGAATGTCATCCTTAGAATCTACAATCAATGCATGCGCATCCAAAGAAGAAGCTAGAAGTACATCACCGTCACTGCATTAAAATGAGTGACTTTTTTTTTGCAAGTAAAATGTGGCTAATTATATTACTCAGAAAAACTGATTACAATAGAGTGCTCATGCTCAATAGACTAGCTGGAGCTGATGTAAAGTCACAAATACATCATATATACAAGCCTCTCAAGGCGGTTTGGGGGGGAAATGGGGGCAAGAAGCCATTGGGGGGGGGGGCATATCGCCAACCAGGGCTGCTTGCTTGCATCACGAAGAATAGACCCTGGCCGCCCCAAGTACACATGCAGTGACCACGGAGCTCCTGATAAGCCCTGGACTCGCCTTGCACCTGATCCCATCAGCCACAGAGGAAGTGGGTAATGGAGGTTCAGAGCTCTGCTAAGGTCGCATATGCTGAAAGTTTCTCTCCGCCGAAAGCCTCTTGATACCGCGCCTTCCATATATGCTATCCAGTAAGACTCCCTATGATCTCCCATACCTCCCAGCGGTCTGCTCTGGGCTCTAGTACCTGGCGGATGGGTAGTCTCTCCAGATCGGCCACTGCGCACGACCCTGCCTCGATCATGAATATCGTGTCCTACATCTCGGCCTCATACAAAAGGTAACGGCCCTGGTTGACTGCCTGTCAACAGAAGGCTTCCCATGAGATACACCCAAGGCTGGGTACTATACGGCGAAGGATGCGGCATGCTCCTCTCCACACAAGCTGCGCCTCCTCACATGACCAAAGGTAGTGCTTTGGGGTTTCCAAAGGCTGCTGTGTGTAGTGCTTACAACCTCCCTCCTGCATCTGGGCAAGCAAACTTCCCACCGCCAAGTGTTCATAAGCCACCAACCATAAAAAGTAGGACACTCTCCTCGGCCTCCAGCTATCCCATAGACGGCGCCAAAAGGTCCGTCAGAAGGGCTCCGTGATGCTGTGCTCTGCCTAGTGCTTGTTGCGTGACGGCGCCCAGTTCATATCCCCCTGTATTAATACATGTCTGCCAATCCTGGCAGTGTACTCTAGGAACTTGGGTGGCTTCTTGGCGATCGTAGAGGCCGGCCATAGCCACTCTCCTGGATTCCACTCCATTTCATCAAGTGGTCTGCCCTCCCAGATCCAAAGGCGCCACTCCCTGAGCTCCTTCCAAAAAATATAGGGGTCCAGTCGCCATGTCTTCCCCTGAAGGCCCACCACCCGAATCCTCCTCTACGAAAGGGTAGCAATCTCCTCATCCTGCTGTCCTTTGTCAAGGGCTAGACGTCCCCCCTCTTGAACAGCGAAGAAAGTCCCCTGCGGAGCGCCACCCACTCTACCTGCCACCTGAAGGGGGATGCGTGCTGGTGAAAACCTAGCTGCCCATATCTCCCTGGGCTCTATTGGCTCTCATATTGGGGGAGCAAGCCACTCCCGAGGTATTGTTGCATCTATCTCTCTTCTCCTCAACTCCACTCCTCTCTGGCAACTTGATACTCATTGCAACACCTCGTCCTCCATCCTGTACACCTCCTGCTATGTCTTGATAGTACGAGTTGGGCTGGCCTCCCATCCAGCCCATTGGATGTGGAGGCGCTCACCTATTTGTGCCCCTTCTCGATCTTTGACCTGGGGGTTCTAGATAACCGGATGACGGTCTATTTCCTCCTGGAAGCCTTGGGGGCTCTAGATTAGGGCCTTGTGGAGGCCCTGCCACACGTGGAGTAAGCTGCGAAGGAAAGGTGATCTGGGGGGACTGATCTGGGCTGTCGTGAAGATCCATCTCAGGGACGGCCTCCACTCATCTCCAAGCCTCGGTCTACAATTCTCGAAGGCTCTCCTGCAATAAGATCTTCCAGGTCTGCCCGTCTGGTGTGAGACCGTGGATAACTAGCTTGCCTAAGAGGGCCATACTCTGATACTTTGGGTCTATGATCCCAAGCCCTCCCTCTGACCTATGTCGTATGATGGTCGCCCACACCACCTTGGCCCTGGAATCCCTGGAGCCATAAAACCCTGACCAAAGGAAATTCCGCACTAGGCGACGAAGCTGCACTATGCACGATGAGGAGAAGCACCAACACGAGGTGATGTACCAGGCTGTCGCTAGGAGAACCTGGTTAACCACCAGGGCTCGTCCGGCTAGTGAGAGGCGAACCGTGCTCCAATAGATCAGTTTCCTCCGAACAGAATCAAGGATAGGAAGAAATTGTTGGGCAGGAGTGATGTCGAGTCCCACCTGGAACCCTAGGTATCGGACGGTCTGCCCTTTGCTCACCCATCTAAATCCCAAGTGGATGCTCCACTCCGTGTTGGAGTCTGGGTCTATGAGGAAACCAACTGACTTTCGCCAGTTGATTTTTACTCCCGCTGCAAAGCAGAACACATCAAGAACCAGCCTCACTCTCTCCAACATCAACTCTTCGTCCTCTATGTAGAGGACTGTATCATCTGCGTACTCTGAGTCTAACAACTCAATCTCCTTTCTCAGTGGAAGTTGGAGGCCACATAATCCGCTCACAGGTGACTTGAGGAAGTGAGACATCGTCTTTGCGAAGAGTAGGAACAGGTATGGGGCCAGGGGGCAGCCCTGTCGAACCAATCTCTCCAGCCGAAACTCCTCCCCTTGCCTTTCACCTATGAGAACCCTACTGGTGGCCGACTTGTACAGGCCGGAGATCCCAGGAATGAAGGCTTGGGGGAATTCCAACCTCACCATGGTGCCTTCTAGGAAATCCCAATCAACCTTGTCATAAGCTTTCTCAAAATCCAAGAGTAGTACTGCCAGTCTGTGCCCATTGTACTGAGCCCACTCTGTCACCTCAAAGAAGGTAAATACATTGTCTAGGATGCTCCTATCCTAGACAAAGCCTGTCTGTGTGTCACAGATGATATCTGGAAGCATGGGGCATAGTCGCCTACCGATAATCTTTGCCAATGCCTTATAGGCCACTGACAATAAGGTGATCAGTCTCCACTGGGAGAGCTCCAAGTGGTCTCCCCCTTTGGGAAGAAGACTGATAAGGCCTGCCGAGAGACTTCTTGGCATGTGTCCTGAAGTGAAAATTTCCTGGAAAGCCATTAGTAGGGGGTCCTTCACCACTTCCCAGTAGGCAGTGAAGAAGGCCTTAGAGAGGCCATCCTCCCCCAGGCATTTTTGCCCATCTTGTGTATGGAAAGTCTCCCCTAGTTCCTTCTCTGTGAAGGGGGCTAGGAGGGAGTGTCCCATCTTCTCTGTGACGAGGGACGAGATGTGATCCCATACCCGTTGTCTACATCTCTGTTCTCTAGTTGGAGCTGTAAAAGGCGCGTGTAATAGTTGGTGTCAATCTCCATCACCTCATTTGGGCTAGAACGGGTCCTCCCATACTGATCCCGAAGGTTGCGTATTTGCTCTTCTGTGGTGCGGGGCTGGTGCGCCTGGAAGAACTTCCTACACATCATGTCCCCTTCCGTGCCTAGAATGCTACTGAGATGCGGAAAGAGAACTCCGAGCGCCTGTCCTCTAGGCTAGCAATGGCTGCTCGCGCGCGCACCTCCTGTGCATGGAGGGTGGGATCCCCTGGTGCCTCTTGCAATAATCTCTGCGTGGCTGCAAGGTCCCGCCGGTGTGCTCTCTCCTCCTCCCAACACTGCTGCTTGGCTTGTATGGCTGCCTCTTGGCAGATTCTGCTCGACTCAACTAGGACCTCTGCAACCTCCTTTGCTATCCAGTCCCTCCTGTCCCACTCTCTGGTTCAAATTTGCTCTGTCTGTCTCGTCATCTCCTCCCTCCTATAGATCGAGTCAGGGATCCGACAGGATCGTGTGTCTAGGGTAGATGCTGGGGGGTCAAGTGTCAAGAGAACGGGCAATGATCGGACAAAGTGGTGCCTGCCAACTGCTCAATCTGGCCTCCACGAGAGCCTCCCCACTCTCCCACATAAAACGTGTCCAACCACTCTAGCAGGACTTCACCTAGCCGTTTGTATCCCCAAGAGAAGTCCAATGACCTCTCCCTCCTGTGGAAGGCAGGGTCTTTCCAGGCATCACGTGCTCCGATTGCGAGTAAAAAGACCTCCCATGCCTCCTGCTCCTCCCCAGCCATACCCTGATAGTTTGTGCCTTTGCCCTGCTGGTCCTCCAAGGCTTCCAGGTTGTTGAAATCTCCTCCAACAATCCAGGAGTCCATCTTCGATCTCCACCCAAAACCTGCTACATGTCCTAACCTCTGTAGGGGCATAGACATTGAGGACCTCAATACACGAGTCCCCAATATCCAATCTGATCCATAGAGCCCTTCTTGCTACTATCGTCCCGTGGTCTCGTACACAGGCGGTGAGACTCGGGCCAATAGAGGTGCATACGCCTCCACTCCTTTCGTGGGCACCTATGGCGTGCTTCTAGTAAGTGTGCGAGCTGCTTGGAAATACCTTCCCAACCCGCTGGGCCTGGGTGGGGTTGAGCTTGTGCTCCTGTAGAAGCAAGATGTCGATCCGTCCGGCAAGGGCCGGTTGCAACTCCTGCCGAACAATCAACTTCCTGGAACCACGTGCCCCACTGTAGTGGAGATTGTTCACATTCCAGGATGCAAGGTGTAGGCTCATGGGGAAACTTGTGACTGACCGAATAGGCATCTGTTCGGTGTGGAGGCTGCCGATGAGGAGGAGAAACTATGGGGCATGCAAGTACGCTTTGCCGTAGGTCTAGACGGTGAACTCCAATCCCTCATGGTAGCCCTCGGCCGGACCATAGGGGTGATAGATGCTCTAGGTGGTACTATCAATGCATCTATTGGCCATGCTGAGAGTCGTGACTCTGTACACTGGTAGAAGTGGGCCGCCTGTGCCAGGGGCCACTCGATCACATCCCGCGAAGCTCTCCACTGTGGAGGTGCTCGAAAGACAATGCTCAAGTGTGGGACCTCGGCACCAGCCCACTAGTTAATGTCCATCATGCAGCCAAGCCATTGCTGTGCAAACAGTGCTAGTCCTTCTTCTCCTATCCATTGGGAGATGTGGTCCTCCACTTGACTTTTCAAACCCTTCTCTATCTGTGTCATCATCCAATCTCTTGAGTGCGCGGACTGAAAGAAGAAAGTGTAGTTTGGTCCATCTAGTGGTGCTAGTAGATGGACCTTGTCCCTCCTGGACTTACGAACCATGAAGATCCCCACCTCTAGAGGTAGTAGGAACGCTCCGCGACTCTCAGATAGGACCATGGGCCACTGCGGAAGAACTCTTGTGGCAACAATTGTGCCTGCCTCAGTAAAGTGTGACGGGCGGAAGAACTGTTGGTGCGAGGAGGATGTGGGCGTGAGTGGCTCATTACCTTGTATGGGAGGAGGAGAGGTGGGTCTAGGGGGGATCACCTGAACTGGGGGGCGGATTGGGGAGGGGGGGATGCGCGGCGGGGGAGGTGGTGGGAGGGAAGAAGATCGAGGGATGGTGGGGGAGTCGGAGATGCATGGTGGGTGTGGGGGGGGGGGACTGGTGGCCTTCATAGGGGGGGCCGTGGGCCTGGGTCAGTGGGGGGTGGGTGGGTGTGGGATCTCAGGTGGGGTAGCCTGTGGCGCGGGTGGTGGATGTGGGGGGGGAGGGTGCGGTCCTGTCGGGTGGGGCGGGTAGGGGGGCTGTGGAGTGCTCTATCGAGGGGGCGTCACTTGCCCTCTTGCTCCCTGTTGTTGAGGCTGCGTTGGAGGTGCTGGCTGCGGCCCCCCTTGCCGTCTCCCTCTCTGTCGTCTCTGGACCCATGTGAAGTCGTCAGCATCCACCTATGGGCCTGTCGGCGAAGCCGCCTTGGCTTCGAAGCGCGTACAGTCTGCTGCTTGATGCCCAAAGTCATGGCAGCGCAGGCACTACTGTGGTTGCCTGGTCATAGTGATCTGCTGCCTAAAGGAGTGACCTCTTGCCTCAATCTCCAAAGACTTGGGTATTATCATGAGTGACTACATTAACTTATTCTATTTTTACATTACTCTTTTTGGCATGCTGGTTGTCCTTGTTTTCAGCCTTGTTGGTTTCATTGTTTTTGTTTTTACCCTTCTCTTTCTTCAGCTAAAAGTAATCCCTTTTGTAGTGCCCCTTTTTGCCACGATGATGACACTCTACATTCTTTCCATGAGATTTGCTGCATGCTCAATTTTTAGAACTGCTATTATGCTGAAATCTGCCTCTAGTGTATAATGCATTTGAAGACTTGTTTGCTAAGTTATTTTGCCTATTGAGTTCTTCCGTAAACAAAGAACTCTCCACATGAGAGTATAACAACTGAGCATTCGAATTACTCAAGGCTATCGTGAAAGTATCCTAACTTTCAGGTAGCAAGAAGGTATCTTTGAACTCTTCATCAATATGAAAATCCAAAGCAATCAGTTGATTGAAAATTGAGTTAAACTCATTCAAATGTATAGATGGCTATACCCTTTTTCATGCGAAAGTCCATCAAAATTTTCAGCCAATAAACCTTGCTGGCTGCACTTTTTTGAGCATACAATTCTTCAAGCCTTTGCCACATTGCATATGTTGAATTCAGCTTCTCAATGTTGAAGAGCAAGTTGTCTAACATTGAGAGCTCAATGGTAGAGCGAGCAAGCTCGTCCAAGTCATCCCACTCATCCATGTCTGCTGGTTCGATTCCCTTTGTTTTGATGGGCTTTACATGTTTCTTTTGCACCAAGATATTGTAGCATTATTTTTGCCAGATTGCAAAATTATGGGCACCCTCAAGCTTGTTTCCAGCCATAATTTGGAGTCCCAAATTGACTAACCAGTCACCAAAGACAAGCCCAAATATGACATAAGTGACCACAATGCACAAGAGTACCTACCAGCAATGAAAATCCCAAGATTGCAGAAATGTTCAGTTCTGCATATGAATTTTCAGAATTAAAAATGTTGTTTGCTGCACTCCTCAAGCAATTTCTGACACAATCAGGGATCAAGCCAACAATTACATGTGAAATCCCCAAAATTTCACTGTAATTTTTGCTCCAAAAGCATTACCGAGCACAAATTTGAAAATTTGGGTCAAAAGCCCCAACTTTTTGAGGATAATCTGTTCAAAATTGCATCAAGCAATTCTTGCACAAATTGATGAAATTTTGCAAAAGTCCCAATTTTTTCGGGTCCAATGTGCACAAATTTCATTGAAATTGAAGAAATTTCACCGAAATGTGAAAAAATCTCAAAATTTCATGGTCATTTGTGTACTTATTTTGCAATTTTTGAGTTAGATTGTCCATTTCTGCATTAAAATCCTCAGATCCGAGAAAACCCCAATTTTCTTGGGCAAAATTTGACTTTTTCCCTTTGCGTGTGAACGCCCAGTAACTGCAGAAGTTCAGGAAAAAAAAATTATTGATGACTAACAGGTCAAGTTCGTGACCTGTCCGATCACGCGTGACCTGTTCAACAGATCGTCGCCAGCCATGTGAGTTAGCCTGTTTGGTTGTTGCGTCCTGCCCGTTATGTCTGCAGCCTTGTCATGGTGTCTGTCGGTCATGTCTGCGCTGAGTCCGGTTATGTGTCACCTGGGCCTAGTTGCTTGTAGCGTGTCGCCTACAACAGCGTGATCGCCTGCAGCTTGGTCGCCTACAACGTATGACCTATTAAATGCTACCCGTCAAGCCTGTGTGCAACTCTTGCGACACCTGCAACACCGCCCGTTGGTCCCCGATTGCCTCTCTTGCACCTGCTAAACGTTGATTATTGCTATCAACACCTCTCACTTGAGGTCGACTAACTAGCTTGTCCAACTTCGGGAAGTGTGCACAACCTGTGTGCTTTGATACCAGTTTGTTGTGAAGGTATGGTCGTGAGCTGAGCTGAGAGTGCAGGGAGTTGAGAACAGTAGAGTGAGAGAGAGAGTGAGCACGATACTTGATGTTCGGTATAATGACTTGTGTACCACATTTTAGGTTTT
The DNA here is from genome assembly GCF_053477565.2 of Lygodium microphyllum. NCBI lineage: Eukaryota > Viridiplantae > Streptophyta > Polypodiopsida > Schizaeales > Lygodiaceae > Lygodium > Lygodium microphyllum. The sequence goes on from NW_028229514.1 coordinate 12,183,818, forward strand.
AAATATATATAAAGTAAAGTGTAAGGGTGCGTTTACATCCGGACACAATAAAAGGCACGGTGACTCTTTATTCCCAACAGTTGAAGGCTGAAAAACTCTAATTTTTGCGTTGTCGAGTTGTTGGGAAGAGAGGTTGAGTTGCTGCTACTTGCTTTTGGGGCCATTTCTTTGCCATTGGAAACAGTTTTTGTGAAGGCAGCTTCTTTGAATTTTCTCTTTGTACAATATTCTCTCTCTTTCTCCAATCATTTTCTAACTTTGCTCAAGTTTTACACCAATCTAGCAATTGGAGGTGGAGATTTTGGTGAATCTTTGTTGTAAACCCTAATTGATAGTAGAAATTAGAGTTTGATAGCCACCTCATGAAGTGTGGCCAAATTTGAAGGCTTCAAACTTGAATTTTTAGAGCTGAAATCGGTGTATTTCAAGAGGGTGAAGGTCAATTCCCTACAAATCAAGGAGTAAATTGATTTGAAGGCTTATTGGTTATTTATGATAGTAAGAGGGCTTGGATTAGTGGAGGAGATTGAAGAATCTCAGTTGTACTTCATTCATTTGCAATACAAGTTGAAGAAATATTACAAGGGGCACCAAGTTTTGGGGCCAATAGGCCATCCAATGTTCAAGATTAAGTGGTAACATTTGCATATTTAGTTTATGAATTTTATACTTATTGTAATTAGTGTTAAAATAGGTTATTTACTACCCTATTGGAGAAGGAAGAGTGGTTTCATGGTTTTGTTGTTGGGACATCATAAGATCCTTGACTTGGCGGACATGAGGCACCTAATTGAAGGCTAGAAGTTTTGTGCTAGTGCTGAAATTGTGTTCAATTGAGTATTTACAAGAAGTATGTCATCTTACAGTGAGATGGGAGCAAGCAGTGATGATGTATCTCCTTTTGAAACTGCACATAATGAAGGGCATTTTTTGATGACATGATTGTCTACTCAAAGAATGAGACACAGTAGAGAAAGCATTTGGACATCTTGTTCAATAAGCTGGGTAAGCATAGGCTGGACATTAATGACAGGAAGAGTGAAATTTTCTCGGACGAGATTAACTTTTTGGGGGACAGTGCATGTGCTGATGGTATTTATATGAATCTTGCAAAGATTGATTTGATTGTCACGATGATATATATTACTGTGTTAGATTCCATGAAGATCAGTATGTTGTTGATTTGCAATGGCAAGAGGCATGACCACTTTGTGCTTAGAGATATTTTTTTGATGATGCATGGACTATTGTATGTCACAAAGCAATTGAGATCTAAAGTAATTATCGAGAGTCATGCTCCTCCTTAGGTAGGACATAGAGGGATTGATGCTACAGTTAGAGTAGTGGAGCATTTCCTTTATTGGCCTTCTTTGAGAAGTGATGTCAAGTAATTTATCAGGATATGCTCGCATGTTAGAAAGTGAAGTATGATAGGCAAAATATGCCAGGTTTATCGCAATCCTTGTCTATTCTATATAAGCCTTGGTAGAGTATTGCTATGGACTTTATCTTTGAGCTTTCTAGGATACTTGTAGTGAATGTTGGGATATGAATCATTATTTGTAGATTCAGTAAGTAGGTCCATTTCATTCCAGTAAGGAAGAAGATAAAGGTCGATCATATGGCATGCTTATTTTTGCAACATGTATTTCAGTATCATGGCATGCTAGAGTCGATTATCAGTGATCAAAGCCCTCATAGTTCCATTGGCAAAGCTCCATGTGAGGTTTTGGAAGGTGGCAAGAAAATGCCCCCTATTTTGCACACAAAGGACAAGATCTTTGAGGCTGATTGGTATGTACAACACTTCCTTAGCAGTTTGCCATACAACTGGGTTGATTAATGGAAATGTTTGTGCTTGCTAGAGATTTTAGGGCTCTGTTTGAATTATGAATTACAAATTAAAAAAAGTACCTATACTTCAGGTTAAAGGCCTGAAGGGAGAGGCAGCTTCAGTTACCCCCGACTGCTTGCCTAACCCTAACCAAGGGGTTGTTGACCGCGCCGGGAACGTGGACCGAACCCGCCGCGAGAGGTCTTTCCGTTAGCAAAGGGTGATGCAGTCTATGCAAAGGTTAAGTATGCTCTTCAAAGGCCTCAAGAGAAACAAAGGAAGAGAGTTGATTGCCACAGATGTGCTTTGCAGTTTGCAGAGGGTGATTTTGTATTGTTGCATTTTGAAAAGGTAAGACTGAAAAAATGAAAGGTAAAGAGAGGTTGTATCCAAAGTTGATTATGAGATATTATGGGTCCTTTCAAGTATTGGAGAGGATCAATGATGTTGCTTATAGGCCGAAATTGTCTTCATATTAGTAAATACACAATGCCTTTCATATGAGCTTGTTGAGGTCTTTTCATAGTGATGTGCTTGAGGATGCATCTGTTGAAATTCAGCCAGAGATTGAGGAGCTAGATGAGTTTTTGGTATTCGAGCAGATTTTGGCACATAAAGAGAGAGATTAGAGATAAAGTTTCTAGAAGGCATTTGGTGAAGTTTCAAAGCTATTCACAAGTGAATGCTAAGTGGATGGAGAGAATGATTTGACAGACCATCCTCGGTTGTTGTAGCTTTACCTTGAGGCTTTTTAGTTAGATATGCTTGATAGGTACTAGGTGGTACCGGGTGTCAAAATTTGTATCCAAAGCTAAGTATGTGATATTATGGGTCCTTTCAAGTATTGGAGAGGATCAATGATGTTGCTTGTAGGCTGAAATTGTCTCCACACTAGCGGATATACAATGCCTTTCATGTGAGCTTGTTGAAGCCTTTTCATAGTGACATGCTTGAGGATGTGGATGTATCTGCTAAAATTCAGCTAGAGGTTGAGGTAGTAGATGAGATTTTGGTATTTGAGAAAATTTTGGCACATAAAGAGAGGAAGATTAGAGCTAAAGTTCCTAGAAGGCATTTGGTGAAGTTTCAATACTATTCACAAGTGGATGGAGAGGATGACTTAGCGGACCATCCTCGGTGGTTGTGGTTTTACCTTGAGGCTTTTAAGTTAGATATGCCTAGTAGGTACTAGGTGGTACTGGGTGTCAGAATTCGGCCTAGAACATTTAATTAGTCATTAGTGCCAGTGGTGACGCTAGGAAATTTGCATTAATTAACCAATTAATACCAGTTTCGAGCTAATAAGCGCTTAGGATCACTTGGGTGATGAATTGGCCTAGCTAATTTAATTGTTGGTTGGTTAGATTATTTTTTTGGACATAGAAAATAATTAATAAAGTTGTCAAATTGTATATTCTGAAAATTAGTAAAATGGTTTGGATAATACTAGAAATTCAGTTTAGAAGGTTGCCACTTGGCAAAGCTTGCCCATGCAAGTTTGGCAAGGTTGAATTGGGGTTGAAGGGAGAAAAAAAATCTCGTTTTTGCATTTTGGAGCTATTGGGAAGAGAAATTGGGCTATTTCTTTGCTTTTGGGGCCATTTCTCAGCCATTGGAGACCATTTTGGTGAAGGTAGTTGCATATTCTTGACAAAGGAAGCTAAGATCTCATAAATCTGGCACAAAAAAATGCATAAATGAAATGTTGTGCCTAGCCCACTAAAACACACCCAAACTTACTCATGAGCTGACTAATCTGCTAGCACTCTCTCTCAAATCATGGGTGATTTGATACAATATAGTGATACAATGATACAGGGAGGTGCCATTTGGGAGAGGATAGGAGGAGAAGAGAAAGAAAAGAAGAGAAATTAGAGAGAGATTATAGCTAGAATTCAACATAGACTGCACTTGGCATAAGTTCACATGTAGTGTAAAGACAGCTGATCACAGAAACAATTGCTGAAACCAAGGAAAACCGGATAAGACAATATGAAATCAACCAAAACTAGCTAGAAACAAACCAAAGACAGCAAAAACAGCCTAAAAATATCGTTGCCCATCTTGTAGAAAGATGGAAAGCTTGAAAACAGACACTGGGAATCAAAATGCAGGAGGCAGCAGCATTAAATGCAGTCAACGCAGGTTGAAATCTGATCGCAACAGCAAAATGTAGGTATTGATGGAACAAAAAACACAGGGTTATGGGGCAATAGGAACTGGTATCAACCAGGCTGAAAAATGGTCGCAACAAACATAGATGATCAGCAGCAGCAGTTCGCAGTCCTATACCAACAACAAACAGCAGTCCAGGAGCTAAAACAGGGATGTTTGTTGCCATGTTAGAGGTGGGTGTAGCAATGGAAGTGTAGAAGACTGCTGTTATAGATTGCACAACATGAGAAAAGAGAAACAAAAGAATATTGCAAAGGGAAAACTCAGAGATATTATTAGGAAATGGAATCCATATACCAAGACATGAAACAATCGAATACAATAGTGAGCACTGGCACTAGCTCCCTCTCTCCAATAGGACCTGCAAGTAATTGAGTATGTTGAGAAATGATTGAGGAGGAGGCAGTAGTGGCCAATAAATAGGCCACAATTGGTAAAAAGTTGGCCAGTAATAAATGAATAAAATAATCAAGTTGCCCAGTTCAATAATGGCTAAAACCTCATAAATTTAGCACCAAAAAATGCAGAAATAAAATGCTGTGCCCAGCCTACTAAAGCACATCCAGAGTCCAGACTCATGAGCTGACCAAGCTGCTAACAGATTCATAGCCAACCTGAAAACCCTAAACAAACAGTCCACCTATGGACAAAGTTTGAGTGCATGTCTGAGGGTTACACACATATTTCATGAGATTGCAAAAGACAATGTCAGATTGATACAACAGGAGTCCGGAGATCAGAAAACAGTGGAAGGAAGAGGAAAACAGCCAATCAAAATTGGTAGAAAACAACTCTCTTCTTCTTTGACAACCCTTCAGGCACAAATATAATTTCTAGATGTCCAAAATGAGGGAAAAACATACCTTGGTTTGTAATCCATACACAATAAACCCTAATACATTCACAAGACAACTTGTGCTCTTGGGAGGAAGAGGAAAACAGCCAACCAACATCGGTAGACAACAACTTTCTTCTTCTCCGAGCAACCCTTCAGGCACAAAGATAATTGCTAGATGTCCAAAATGAGGGAAAAACATACCTTGGTCCCCATTCCATACACAAAAAACCCTAATACATTCACAAGACAGTCTGTTGTTGTGTTTGCAGGAAAACCCATGTGGGCTGTATATTGTATCATTGTTTATTGACTTAAAATTGGAATTTCAGGGAACTTAAGTCTAAACTTAACTATTGTGCCCATGGAGTTATGGCACATTTCTTTCTCACTGCAACATTTTGTTCCATTTCCCAGTAATGGTGCAAACACTTTGTTCTATAATTAGGAAGATGAGTCGTTCAAGAAACTTCATTCTAAGAGAAAAGACAGAAGTTGGTGGTTTCCTAAAAAACTAGGCTCACACACACACACACACACACACACACACGGAAAAGAGCTACTCTTGAAGCTGCAAGCAATCTGTTTTTCTCGTGGGTGCTTGATCTGTATGTATGCTCAAATTTGGAGGCTTATTATTGAAGAAACTAGCTTATTTGTCAAAATGCAGGAGAATCTTGGGAGGAATGTGCTGCACGGGAGGTTGAGGAGGAGACAGGTCTGGCTATTCAAAACATTCGTTTTGCATCTGTTACCAATAGTATCATGCTAAATGACAAGTGCCCATCACATTATATCACCATATTCATGCGAGCAGAGCTCTCAGATGAGAATCAAGAACCTCAAAACTGTGAACCCACAAAGTGTGATGGGTGGGAATGGGTTCAATGGCCTAATGTACAGCAACCTATTTTCAAACCTCTACAAGATTTAATAGATAGTGGGTACAAACTACATTTGGTTACTCCTAGAGACTAAACACGGGAGCTAGCTCATAAAAGAGAGTAGTAGACTGTTGGACATGGTAACATCTATGTAAGGAATCATGCTTTCTTGAGGAGGCTGTCTATGCTACATGAGGAGGTATTAAACTATATGAAGATCATCGTGAAGGGGATATTTTTTGGCAGATTCTGCTCCTAGCGGTGGCTAAGGTTGGACTGTTCTCCAGTTCCAACTCTTCGAATCCATCGTCAGTGAGGAGACCATCTCTGTGTGCTTTCTTGCAAGCATGAAACACGTCTCGTTATTATGTCACTTTGAATCTATTGCCTTTTGACTAATATTTTAATTCTGATTTTCAAAATTTCCAGCCACATTTCTTTAACCTGCTAGGCACCGACCTATATAGCAAAAAGTTTTAAGAGGTTCTTGTCTTCCTGAATGAAGAGAAATCTACAGGCACAATTGATAAGTGAAAATTGAAAATCAACTTGTTTGATTACCCCAACATGAGTTGCGACTTGCATCTATGATCCTCCATGGCCTTGAATGAAACTGAACTGTAAAGGATGTGTTTCTTAACAAAACTTATATTGACAGACATGCATGAGCTTGAGACTTGAAACATGTATGAGCTCGAGACTTGTCATTTTGACTAAGCATCCAACCATTTCCTCGTGTGTCGTGTCAACCCTTTGTGGTCTACTAGACCATGAATAACAATGAGCTTCTCACTGTTTTAGTTCTTGTTGTAAAAATGTAAACCTTATCAAAATGCCTTCTTACTTTATGGAGGCAGCATCATTACAGTCCTGCTGCTTCCTTTGTAGGATCGTCTTCTCTAGGATGTTCATGCTTTCTCCAGCAACAGCCTGATAGTCCTCTTTTTTACCACCAAACACACTTTCATACTAGTCATTATGATGGCAATCATTCCTGAGTCTTCATACAGAGAAGCGGCGTAACCAGCTCTGCTGTCGGGTGCATGTGTTGGACACATTTACTGAATCAAGGATTCTCTCTCTCTCTCTCTCTCTCTCTCTCTCTCTCTCTCTCTCTCTCAGAAAGACCACCACAATACACATCAACTTGTGCACTAGGGTATGGGCACAGTTGAGATTATGCAGGGCTTCCTTTCAGAAAGGGAGTACCCCCGTTAATGATCGTACAGACTTCAGCGCATTTGCTCAGAACAAATCACCTTGGTTGGTCTGTAGCTTCAAAACGATGCAGCAAATTGCATAAATGATTGCGCCCACCTTAAACAGGGCGACAATAATAATTGAGGGTCCGATCAGCTTCACATGCTTGCTGGTGTGATTTGGGAGAGAATCAAAATTTTTGGGCAAACGTACCCCCTTGCAAATCGTAATCGTTGGTAGAAATAGTGACTTGATGGATGGCTGGTTAGCCAATGCTCTCTTTGAGTAGCACTATTAATTCTTGCTCTATTGGAGTTTTATTGGGTAGAATGTTGAATAGAGTACTGGCTAATTTGCATGGATTGATCAAAGAGAGAAGTTTCTTGGAAGGCGTGGCAAGTTCATTTTATAAATGATAAGGCAATCAATTAACACAAGAAGAATGATCTTGTAAGGAATGGCATGAACATGTGGAAGACGTGGTTGATGGCCACTTAGTGCTAGCTAGGTTGCTACCATTTTAGGATGTGAAGGAGATTGGGCACATGGTGCTCGCAATCCACGAGTACAAAGGCGTGATAGTAAACAGACTCTTCATTAATAAAACAACCTTGTGTTATAATATTTAATTGGTCTAATACATTTTTAACTTGTAAATGACCAAAACATATTCTAATTCTCAAAAATTGGAAATTAAAGCCATGCCAAAAAGAAACATCACATCACATGATGAACATGGTTATCAAACATGGATCATGTCCCTAATATTGTCATAATTTGACAAAAAGGACATTGATTTTCCATTCAAGCATGAAAAAGCATCTAAGCATTAGCATGTCCTCCTTTCAAGAACCATTATGATACAATTGTCTTTCTTCTTAGATGACTCTCTATCTCTTTGTACATGTATATGCCTCTTTACATGGGCAGAGAACTACAAAAGATATGTTGATGTAAATAAATGTGTATGCCCTTGAAATGTTCCATACTTTTATAAAAAGGCCCCTTCCATTGTAGTAACTATCACCTTTCTTTTTTGGTGGATCCTTAAGACCTTGCAAACGTAAGGGAGGATTGGTCCACATCCCTAGTTGCAAATGTGGCAAATGTCCTACGCTCACTTGAAACTAATGTTGTACTTGTCTCAAGCCCCTTCTAGTAAGTTTGTATGGCTCTATAAGAGTAGAAGGGATTTTAAGGGGCCAAGTCCTATAGTCCTCATGGGGGTACATAGAAGACAGAGCAAAGTGTTCTCGGCAACTTGATCAGGCATATGGAAGAATAGACTCCAGGGGGCATGAAAAGCAACTCCCCTCTTTAGGCTAAATGCATTCATGTGGCCCCTAATGTTGAAGAAGCTCCTATTAAGAGGCTAAATGCATTCATGTGGCCCCTAATGTTAAAGAAGCTCCTATTAAGAGGGATTATTTCTAAACACATTGCTATGTCTCCCTTGTCTTCTTTATGCAAGAGATTTGAGGAAAATGAGAAGCATCTATTCTAGGACTATCCTAGAAAATGGTTATATGATGCCAACTAGAAGGACTTTGGATTCACTATTGTCTTCTTTTATGACAAAGCTAGTTTAGATGAAGCCAACCAAAAGCTTGTTTGCCTAGTAATTGGAATAGCTTTGAAATTTATTTGGCTAAAAGAAAATGATGTAGTCTTTGAGATGGGGTGATGCAGGAGATATATTCCACGGTGGATTTTGTGATTATATTTATTTACTAGGACTCGTACACAAGGTGGATTCCTTGTGCGAGAAGCTGATAGGGATGCTTGTCCTTTTCGGGCGTAAGATTAATTTAATGTACATGTGGGTGATTTTATAAAATACATATTAAATTAATGGACGTTTATAAGTTTAGAGCGCGTATTCGAATTAAATTAAGGTCAAGACGATAGAGTTCTAATCTATTTAATTACTTTGTAGCTAAAGATTGCTAGGTATTCACTTTTGTTGGGTTTTATTTAATTATTTTTTAACAATTGTGAATGCTTCAGTTGTGATGTATAGAGCAGGCGACGATGGCGTTGGGTAGCACCGAGCAATAACGTGAATTCAAATGCGTAGAATAATTATTATTCTTTATGGACGCGTGCCTTATTACTAAAGGTATGGCATCAATATTTATTCAAGCACTTGACAAAATATTTATTATCTTGTATATGTATAGGCGCTTGGTTAAATATTTCATTATTTGATATTTGTATTTGGACACAACCCGACTTTTGAACGCCCAAATGCCTTACTTTATATTTAGGCAAAAGCAAATGCATATTATTTGTAAAATGGACTATTTTTGAGCTTAAAGATAAATAAATCTATAAATACATGCCTTGTGAAGCGCTCACGTAAGGCATGGGGGGAGATTGCACCCAATTTGTCTTTTTGTCTCATGTCATGTAAATTTTATTTTGCTTTTTACTTGTAATTATGAAGGTTTGTAGAGTTCTTTGTTCTTGGGGGCCTTCTGGTATTCGCTATGCAAGCATACAACATTTGATCTATGCACAAGTAATATCAGAGTGAAGCTGAGATCAAGAGCTTTCAATCGCTTACCATCTCGCGCGAAGGCGAAGCTCTTGGAATGAACGGGCTCTACAAGCTCTCTCGCGACGAACTGACAAGACATGTGTGTTCTTGGCGGTGAAGAACCCCCTGTTGAACCCTCTGATCGCAAATGACCTCTCACAGGAGGCAGATGACTACTTATGAAAATCATTTACAAGTCGTTTTTATTCATAGAGAAGTAGACAAGAGTTTTATGAAGTTTGAGTTTATAAGCTTGAGAAGCTTAAAGAGAGCTTAAGTTCTCCAAAATTCATGATCTATGGTGGAAGAATGTACTCATAGGCATTGATTCAATCAACAACGTGCCGCCGTCTTGCGTTGAATAAACGAATTGCTTAAGCTTTTTTTAAAAAGCTTAAAGCTATTAAAGCTTAAATATTTAATTATCAATCTCTTCCATGTTCATACTGTAGTATTCTCGAACCGGTTTGCCAGAGCCGAATATGGAGCAGAAATTAGATCTAATCATGATGTAGCTTCAAGAAGAGTGAAGGGCATGTTAAAACTTGTAAGCACAATTGACTACACTTCAACAATCCACTGTCGATCAAGACGGAGCACAACCTAAAGATATTATTCGACGTATTATTGATGCGACACTAGATGCATATGCTCTTAGGAAAGAGACAAAGATAAGTAAAAGAAATTTTAAATTTCATACTTTTAATGGGGAACGTGATGGAAAAATTGTTCTTGCTTTTATTAGTTAGTTTGATGACTATTTTCATGAAGAGCAATATGCTAAAAAAGATAAACTTAAATACGTCACTAACCATCTAGTAGATAGAGCATTATTATGGCGGATTATTGTTCATAAGAGTGTTGATTGTCTCTCTACTTGGGAAGCCTTTCAAAAGAAAATTTTGTAGAATTTCCTTCCACCTCGATTCCATGAGAAAGCTATCAAACAGTGGGATCTCTTGCAACAAAGAGATCATGAATCTATCCCGTAATACATTGAGCATTTTTGGAGTATCTTACTTTAACTTCGAATGCTTGAAGATGTTCTTGAGACGACTCACAAGTGCAAGTACATGTCCGTGTTTGCTTGGTCACTTCTATGCGGAAGTGAATATGTTTAAGTCAAAGACCTTGGAGGATACGATTTCTTTAGCACGTGATATGAAGGATACAATTCATGGACGAGAAAAGTTGTCTACAATAATTTTTGGTTAATGGTAACTTTGGTACAAAGCAATTTAATTCTAACTTCCAAAGATTCAATCAAAATCACTTTGCTCATTCTTCTTTTTGTAAACCTTGGACTCGACCTCCTGCTTTACCATAAACTGAAAATTCAAACCCTAAGCCTTCCCTCTAGCCAAATCCCAATATACCCAAACTTTTAGCCCTTACCAATAATGTCTCCAAAGCAAAGCTTATGGTTTGCTATAAGTGTCATCAGCTGGACACTTAGCAGTGAACTGTTAGCAAGAAGCGAGCTGTTCAAATCAATTACTTGGGAGCAATTGAAGATGAGGACCATGAAGATATGCTAGACTTCACTGAAGATGATGATATCGGTGATGCTTCAGATACTTTACCAAGTATGCCAAATCCTCATTCATTATTAACAATTAAATATTTTGTGCATGGTCAAGAAAAGATTGTTTTGCATAATGATAGAAGCACACATGATTTTATTTCTGCAAAGTTGATAAAAAAATTGAATTTACCTACTGTTTCAACTCATTATCACATAAAGGCTGCATTCTTAAGCACTAGATACAATGGTACACAAGAAGTACACGATTTAGAGATTAAAATCGGTGATTATATTGAGCGTAGAAATTTCTTGATTGTACCTTTGCAAGCTAGTGATATTATTTTAGGAATGCCTTGGCGTCACAAATATAACCCTGACATAGATTATTCCACACATTCCATGAAAATTCATTTTAATGGAACACAAATCACATTACATGGATTACACACTTTTGATAAATTTTCCTTGCTTAGTCACATACAAACTAAATGTGCATTGAGAAAATGTAGTAAATCATATTTAGTATGGGTGAATGAAATTGAAGCTAAGGAAAATCAGATACATCACAGGCATGTACAATTTCTTTCACAATTTAAAGATTGTTTTGCTGCTGATTTATCACCTACACGTCGTGAAGACTATAAAATAGATTTAATTCCAGGTTCTCAACTACCATGTAAAGCACCTTATAGACACAATCAAATTGAACAAAAAGAAATCCAAGCACAAGTTGAGGAATTGTTGCATCGAGGACTCATTAGGCCGAGTAGTTCTCCTTTTGGTACACCTGTCCTACTAGTTAAGAAGAAAAATAATACCTATATGATATGCATTGACTATCGTGTCCTAAACAAAATCACTATTAAGAATAGATATCCGATCCCTAGGGTAGATGATCTCATGGATAAACTACAAGGGACCACTGTTTTTAGCAAGGTAAATCTCAAATCTAGATATCATCAAGTACGTTTGGATACACCTAACATTTTTAAGACTGCATTTAGAACTCAGTTTGATCATTATGAATTTATTGTTATGCATTTCGGTTTAACCAATACCCTAGCTACATTCAATCGTATGATGAATCATATGTTTTTGAAGTATTAGAATTGTGATTGTTTTCTTTGATAATATATTGGTTTTCAGTAAGGATGAGAATGAGTATTGTGAACATCTATCCTTAGTTTTAAAATTATTGAAAGAGAATCAATTATATGCTAATCCTGACAAGAGTGAAAATTTTCAAACCTAGATTAAACACTTAGGTCACATTGTTTCTTTTGATGGTATCCGCGTTGATCCTAAAAAGATAGAGGCAATTTTGAATTGGCAAATCCCTAAAACTGTACATGAGTTATGTTCTTTATTAGGCTTTGCCAGCTTTTATAAAAAATTCGCGAGAAATTTTTCATTGCTTGCATTGCCTTTGACGAAATTGTTAAAGAAAGGTTTTGTGTATCAATGGTTTGACAACCAGCAAAAGTCTTTTGATTTGTTGAAACACGCTTTAACACATGCACTTATCTTATAATTACCTGATATTAATCACCATTCTTTCTAGTAGTTACTGATGATAGCGGATCAGGAATAGGAGCTGTCCTTATGTAAGATTCACATCCCATAGCCTATTCTAGTTGCAAACTTAAACCTTCTGAGTTGAAATATTCCACATATGATAAATAATTGTTAGCTGTAGTTTAAGCCTTATATCAATGGAAACACTATCTAATGGGATCCAAATTTATGATTAAAATTGATCAGCAAAGTATCAAACATCTCCTTAGTCAGCCACAAATTTTTGACCGTCACATTAAATGGACTGTTTTTTTTCAAAGTTTTCATCCATTTATTCAATATCAGCCATGAAGAGAAAATGTTATTGCCAATGCATTGAGTAGAAGACCAAGTATTCATAATATTTCCATTCTATCTTTTGATTCTCTTACTCCTATGAATGATACCTATGATCATGGCCTCAGTTTTCAAGCTGATTGAAACAAATCAATTGCTTTAATAACTAGATTTCAATTGATTCTTTATCTTATTTTGATGGATTTATATTTTATGAGAAAATATTGTGTGTCACTGTTCAATTTAGATCATTTGTGTTGCATGAAATTCATAATCCTCCATATCAAGGTCATAGAGACATTATTTTCACTTTAAGAACATTGGTTGAAGATTTTTATTGGCTGCAAATAAAATCTGATATTTTTAACTTTATTTTTAAGTGTTTAATTTACCAAAGAGTCAAGTGACACCATGGTAAGCAATATAATTTGTTAATGTCTTTATCAATTCTTGATCATCCATGGGAACATATTTCAATGGATTTTATAACTGGTTTGCCTAATACACAAGCTAATTATGATATGATTTGGACTATAGTAGATTGATTTAGTAAACAAGCATATTTTCTACCATGCAAGAAAATATTAACTATGTCTCAAGCTGCACAATTGTTTTTGAAGATTGCTTTTACTAATCATGGTTTGTCAAAAGTTATTATTTTTGATCGTAATTCTAGATTTTGTAATAATTTTTGAACTACTTTGTTTGCTAACTTGGATACTAAGATTGATTTCTCATCTATATTCCATCCAGAAACCAATGGGCAAATAGAAGCTACTAATAGCACAATTCTAGATATTTTACATGTATACACAATCTCAAAATCACAAACGTGGGACATACATTTATATCTACTTCAATTTGCATACAATAATACACCACACACAGCTACTCATAAAGAATATTTTGAAATCATTTATGGACATAGATTGCCTACACATGTTACATCATTGTCGAATAAAGTTAAAGCTACTGATGATATTGCTAATATGCATGCTACTATTTTTTCTCAAATTAAAGGCATGATTGTGAAAGCCAATAATAATACAATAAACAACCTAATAAGAAAAGACAAGCCGTGAGTTTCAATATTGGTGATTATGTTTGGTTACGTATTGAAAAGAGAAGATTGCAAAGTGTTGAGAAACACCATGTTGTTAAATTAGCACCTAGGTTTTATGGACATTTCAAAATAATTCACAAGATCAATGACAATGCATTTAAATTAGATTTACGCAAACATTGGACGATCCATAATACTTTTCATATCAGTTTGCTATGACCTTTTAGAGGCCAATTACCTATCCGCCCTATTTATGAAAATCCTCCTTTGTTAGAAGAAAAATCTGAAATCCTTTAACCTGAAACTATTCTAGACATTGACTTTATGATCAGTAGAATTTGCCGTAGATATTATAGATATTTGGTTAAGTTTAAAAATCATCATGTTGAAGAGGCCCAATAGATGCACGCTTGCGACCTAAGTGCTTACCCCTGAGTGCTCGCTCCATATTGAGCTTATAGCAATTGAGAAAAATTGCTATCCCGCCTCGGGGGTATGATACCAAGAGGCATATTCCACGATGGATTTCGTGATTATATTTATTTGTCAAGGCTCGTACATAAGAAGGTGGATTCCTTGTGCGAGAAGCTGACAGGGATGCCTGTCCTTTTCAGGCGTCAGATTAATTTAATATGTACGTGGCTGATTCCGTAAAACACACATTAAATTAATGGAGGTTTACAAATTTAGAGTGCGTACTTGAATTAAATTAAGTTCAAGGCAGAGTTATAACCTATTTAATTATTTTCTACCTGAAGACTGCTAGATATTCACTTTTATTTGGTTCTATTTAATTATTTTCTAACAATTGTGAATGCTTCAATTCATATGTAGAGCAGGCAATGATGGCGTTGGGTAGCACCGAGGGCGATAGCATGAATCTAAATGCCTAGAAGAATTACTATTTTTGATGGGTGCGCGTCTTATCACTAAAGGCGTGGCGCCAATATTTATTTAAGCGTATTTTTTAAAAAAGCGCTTGACAAAACATTTATTATCTTGTATGCGCATAGGCGTCAAGTTGAATATTTCATTATTTGATATTTGTATTTGGACATAGCCCGTGGATGCTCAAATATCTTACTCTATATTTGGGCAAAAGCAAACACAAAAGCAAAAGCATGCTATTAATTGTAAAGTGGGTTATTTTTGAGCTTAAAGATAAATAAATCGATAAATACACGCCTTGTGAAGTGCTCACATAAGGCATGGGGGGGAGATTGCATCCAATTTGTCTTTTTGTCTCATGTCGTGAAAATTTCCTTTTACTTTTTACTTGCAATTATGAAGGTTTGTAGAGTTCTTTGTTCTTGGGGACCTTCTGGCATTCGCTACGTACACATACAACATCCGGTTTGCGCACCATGGGGCCTCATGAATCCCTAAATGAATGCCTAGATTCCTTGCTATATGACATTCTTGTGGTTTTGAAGCTTCTTAGGTGGGCTTATCAAATCTTTGAGCTTTTTTGGTAAAAGCTAAGCTCTTAGGCTTAAGGTTTACTCGCATCACAATGATGTTGTAAATATTTACTTTTATTTCTTCAAGTCAATACAAGTATCCACATTATTAAAAAAACTATTATTTTCAAGACTTTTTAAGAACCACCTCATTTTACCTATAGGTAAAAACAACTATCTTTACTATATCATAATTCACAAAACTTCCAAATGTGAAACCGAACCTAAATGACACTTATATAGTACTCCCAAGGCTCCTAATTCTAGATATTTGAAAATATATAAAGCTACTCAAACCAAATATGAATTTTTAAAATATTAGTAAAATGAGATAACAAAAATAGCATCTTGAAATAGCACAAGTTGAATTACATATAAAAAAATATAAATATTTGCACGTGATTTAAGGTTATTTGCTTGGGTAAGTTACTCATGAATATATGTGTGCATCACATGGGTTCAAAATAATGTATTTTTAAAATACCATATATATATATATATATATATATATATATATATATATATATATATATATACAAACAAAAGGGTGTAATATAAAGGGGTTATTTACAGATTTAATAGAAAATGGATATGTTTTATTCAAGAAAAATTCACAAATAAGGATATTTATAAATAGGCCTTGAACGCACGTGATGTAGAGGATATACATATAAGAACTTCCCTGAGGTTGTTTGTTATATTATGGATTGAAAATGTAGAGAGAGAGAGAGAGAGAGAGAGAGAGAGAGAGAGAGAGAGAGAGAGAGAGAGAGAGAGAGAGTGTGTGTGTGTGTGTGTGTGTTAAAGTCCTTAAAGATGCCTTAGAAGCATATAGGACAAAGATACACATCAAGGTTTTAGTTGCAATCCACCTCATGGTACCAAAAACAAAACCAATTGTTGAAGGTGTAAAAGTATTTAAATATATTATGACTCTAAGAAAACTTGATACTTAGGTTTAGTAACTCCAATATGACAGATTTGCCACTTTGATAAATTGCCTATTCACCCTTTTTTTGGTTGCTTCATCTTGGCAATTTCATTTGGTCATGCTATGAGTATGTGATCCACATTTTGCATCCCTTGAAACATTTTGATTGCTTTTAAACTATAGCTTTATCTTTTATGTTTCTAAGCTTCAAGGTTGAGAGAGAGAGAGAGAGAGAGAGAGAGAGAGAGAGAGAGAGAGAGAGAGAATTTAACATTGCCAAATAAAATCATTTTCTCATTTTTTGTTTCCTTTTTGGATTGAGAAATTGGCTAATATGTTTTATTTGAATTAAAATGTCTATCTCAATGGATTCGAAATACTTTCAATTTATCATTGAGCTAAGCCACAATCGCCATGTACCAACTTCTACCCTTGCGGAGATCCCATAAAGAATTTCCCTTATTGGAATTGCATGATCTTTGATGAGGAATTGATATATTTGATTTGCATATGGTCACTCTAAGATTAGTTGATTGTTAATTTTGCAATTGTGCCAGAGGTATTTCAACTCAAGGGAAGGGAAGGGTTGCCAAGCAAGAAAGAATCCAAAATTATTGCTTGTAAATCATGGTGGCATCTAAACACATTGAAGTTCCTTCTCACATGAAACAAAATGATCACAAAGTTATGCTTGAGGGTTCAAATGGATTAAAAATAGAGACTAGGCCAAGTCTAGCCATTTTATTCAACAATTCTAGAAATAGTCAAAATGTAAGCTAGAAAAGCATTAGGTGGCAATTAAATTTTTATGGGATGCCAAGAGGACTTCCTAAGAGCCACTTACCAAGAGCAAATAAGATGATCAAGAGGGGAGTACTCTAGTCCTATGGGTTGACCAACATTAGCCATATGTCACTAGAAGGCTTAAAATATTATGTTGCCATGCAAAATACCCATATATTTTAGAAAAAAAATCTAGCAATGGAAACCTATGGATGTTGCCCAAAACATATGCCACTAAATAAGGTGCATTGGAAGGCTATCATGGGTGTCTCCACATCCAAAATCATACCTTCCCCCATTTGTTTAGTTGTACATATATGATCCCAAGAAATTCAAGTAATGCCACAATGCATAAAGTATTTTTTCCACAACATTAAGCATATTAATCTCATGGATTCTTACAAGCAATCTTTGACTAGGGTAGTAATGGATATGTAGTATGAGGTCATGGGAAACGTAATCGTTTGGGGAACTCAAGGTGCACATGAAAGATCATGAAATATGAGTTGAAATGCAATCAAGTAGTTTCTTGGGTAAGATTTATGAGAGGTTATTTGTGCATATTAATGTGCAACCATGAAGCTACAGTAAAAAATTTCTCATATGTCCATCATTCTACAAATATTATCCTTGTTAGCCTCAAGAATATGAAGGTGTGATGTGTCAAGGCTTGGCCAACTAATTGTTGTTGCAAAGGGAGAGACAAACCATTCATATCACCATTTCCTGTTAGATGGGATAACATGGCATCACTCCTATGGACGATCCCTAATTGATAGTGTAGAGAAAGTTTGAGTTTTTTGGGTCCAAAAATTATCTTTTGCATGAGTTGGGCCATAAAAGACCAATCTAAATGATCAAAAACTTTCTCCGTGACCAATTTCACTATCATTATCTCTTGATTGGTATATTGAACATAGTTTATTGCCATTTGTAAATTGATAATATTATGCAAAGTATTTTGTCCTTTGATGAACCCTTATAAGGCAAGCTACACTATCTTTGGGATACGTTGATGGAATTGATTAGCAAGCACCTTAGGAAAAATCTTATATCTACCACCCATAAAGAAAATAGGATGCCAACATTTTCGAGACGTAGGTGAGAGTAGCTAAGGTAACAATTCGATAACTTCCATTTTCTAAGAATTAGGCATATCCCAAGCACGCACGTGCGCGCACGTGCACGCACACACACACACACACACACACACACACACACACACACACACACACACACACACACACACACACACACACACACACACACACACACACACACACACACACACACACACACACACACACACACACACACACACACACACACACACACACACACACACACACACACACACACACACACACACACACACACACACACACACACACACACACACACACACACACACACACACACACACACACACACACACACACACACACACACAGAGAGAGAGAGAGAGAGAGAGAGAGAGAGAGAGAGAGAGAGAGAGAGAGAGAGAGAGAGAGAGAGAGAGAGAGAGAGAGAGAGAGAGAGAGAGAGAGAGAGAGAGAGAGAGAGAGAGAGAGAGAGAGAGAGAGAGAGAGAGAGAGAGAGAGAGAGAGAGAGGCCTTATAATCTTTGAATCATAGTACATTTTTTTGGAAAGACAATTAATATGTGTAGATGAAAAATATTTTATGAAAAGAAAAGGTTATTACTAGGAATATGGCTTGTATTGAGGCACAGTATGATTGTGAAAACAAGCAAATCGTAGATTGCATTTTTCTAGGTTTTTGACATTACTACATTTTATATTAGAAAGGCAATTAGTTTGTGCTTCTAGGATCTATAGATTTGGATCATGTTCTTGTAGGGATACACCATATACTTGGTGTTAGGTCTCAACAAACCATGAGTCATATCTTGCATATTTCCAATCGTTATTTCATCAAAGGAAACTTATCATCGTATAAAACCCCTAACATGGTATGCTAGACTTTTCTCCAAGAGAGTACAATATTTGAGGGTGATTAAATCTTCTTCATGATGCTTAAAAAGATTGGACTATGACTTATAAGTTGAAGTGTTCAAACCACAAGGGAAAACCAATTTTTCACATGACTAATGCTGTGAAAATTGGGATATGAAATCAATTTGGTTGGTCATGAAGAGTTAATACCTTTATAAATCTTTTGAAAACCAGAACTTCTACATGAGCTAGAATCTTTGTATACTATTATGACTATAGAAAACTAGGCGTCCTCATTCAATGAATTTTTAGCAAAGTGGAAGGATCATCCCAAAAAATTCTTTCACTAGTCACGTAAGTATGGGCACTAATGGACATGTACTTGCACACTGAAATAGGCCTACTCCAAAAGGCACAGGTTGGGTTCAAGGATGCCTCTCTAGGACAATCATATGAACAAGAATCTACACATCAATGGGTAGGTATAGGCTAGATATGTGTGGCCACAGTCCAAAAGGAGGTTATACTATAGTTATTGGCAAGCTATCATATTTTCTAATACTTAAAAGAGGTGTCTTCATTGACTACAAGGTTGATCTACCTATGCATCAAAAGCTCATGCAATTCTTCTTAAGAGTAGAATTTGAAGTAACTTGTGTGACCTCAATAATGGTTGTAAATTTAGATGGATTATTAGAGCTAATCAAGCCTCTATATTTTGGACTATAGGCACTAAAAGATTGACTAGTCATCAAATCATCAATAATTTTGCTAGAGGGAAATAGAAGCCCAAAGAGAAGCACATCAAAGTGACAGGTCATAAGTGTTATGAGACCAAGCTATAGGACGATTCCTAGTTTTTACACCTTACAATTAGTAAAAAATGGGAGGGTGACATTTATAGAAGGCCTTGCATTGAGGTGCTTGAAAGTAGAAGTGGATTTCAAGCAAATCGTGCAAGAGGAAGACTAGATTAATTAAAAAATTGGGTAATGAAATTTTTTCAAAGATGTAATGTTTATTTATTACATGTTGCAATTAAATATGGCTAATTAAAAACTAATTTATTGTAAACATTAGTTCTTTGAACATTGAATATTTTGCTACATTGAAGTAGATATGAATAATTGTTAATATTGGACAAATAAATGGAATAGACATCTACAAGATCTTTTTGGTAAAGAGAAATGAAATGGAATATTTTAACCTTATTTGTATGATTCATACTACATCCACAAATTACAATTGACTTTTAGTAATGAAAAAATTTCAAGTGAGTTAGGAGGCCACAATTTTAGTCAAGATTGATGATGCCATGATAGTGAATATTTCCAAGAAATTAGAAAGAAAGAGTCATAATACTAAGTCATATGTATTCAATTCATTGGAAGTACACATTTTACTAGTCAATATTTTTGTTATGGAAGTAATGTTAGTGAGACAAATATATGTATCATATAAATACAATTATCTTAAAATACAAATGTTGCACTTGTGTAGTGGTAAGTATGCTCTAATGGAGTTATGCACATTGAATGCTTAAGTTTCAAAAGTTTGTTAGACACTAAATGCTTTAACATTGAACATTTAGGTTGTAAGATTTTTATTAGGGAGAGCAAGGTTAGTAAGTCAAATATATGTTTATTAACACTACACTTTTCTTAAAGTTATAGTGTTGCATTTGTGTATTAGTAAGTAGGCTACATTGAAAATTTTCCACGTTGAACAATTAACCCTCAAAACTCGATTAGACACAATGATTTTGTGGATGTGCTATCAAGGTTTGAACCCAACAACTAAACTCAACCAACATTGAAACCATTCAGGTCATCGCCCTATTTGCTTGGAAGCTTCTTTTCAATATGGAGGAGACTTGGAGGAAGATTGCTCTAAGATTGACTGGCAATATTGACCCACCATCTTGACAACACGTTCCTTAGTTCTCTAGAAGGAGAACTATACATTACTATCACTTTATGAAAGTATCATTTTAAGTTTCTTTATGCAAAATAAATTTGGTATGTTTGAGACAATTTCTTCTCTTGAAAGAGCCAACATTTAATCTCCTTAGATGGTAAGGTTGTAATAAGAGGCAAGTGCTTGTCTGTTAGCATCAGAGCCAACTCATTGTCATATATTCAAAGAGACCAATTCATTGGAAAGCATGTGGATTGTGTAGGAGATCACGTGTCTAGGTGTGGTGCAAACACGAAGAGATATTGGTGCATAGAAGTTAAACAATGTTTCAATGGGCTTTCTTAATGGAGGTGGATACTAGTTATATTGAAAGTATTTTTATACATGGATCTTGTTATTGACTACAATAAGGTTAATGAATTATACATTATTCTCATTATTGAATATCATAATTGGTAAGTTTGCTTTTTGTTAGGGTAGTAACTTAATTATACAAGAAGTTTCTATGAGGTTGTAATATTCATGATATCTTAATGAGTGGTTTGATCGGTTTTACATTCTACAATGTAATATAAAGCATATAAAATCATGGCTACTAGAATGATTATTCTAGTAACTAGTACAACAATTATTTTTAATGCATAAATTCCATATATCAAGAAATCAAAGTCTTTCTATCCTTGTGACAAGTAGTTAAGCTCTAGTAACGTCTTTAAGATTACTAACATGGAAACAAAAATGTTAGGGTTGAATCAATTGTGATTGAGGCAACATTATTAAAGGCAAGTAACTGTAAAAGTAATTTGATGAAGTAACAAGAGAATAATCATTGGTAGAAGTAACTATAAAGGTAATCACAAGTGAAAGGTAACTATGCAACGTAATGTGTTATGGATAATCTAAGTAAAGGATAACAATTGAAGTGTACAACATCGAAGTGATGTCAAAGTGATTCGTATGGCAATTGCAAGTAAAGAATATCATTTCCAAACAAGTATAACCATGGGAAAGAAATGGAAAAAGTGATTTATATGAAGAATGACAATTGGAAGTGAATATAAGTGGCAACATTCTTAGTAACATGTTTGTAATTATAAATAACCATTTTACACAAGTTTATTGACTTGTGGTGGAGGGTTAATGAATGAAATGATTAACGATCCACATGCACACTCATGTTACTGTGGACCCACCCATTTGCATGACGATTTGAGGAGAGAGATTCTAAGTAGCACTACATGCAAGTCGATGGACTAGTGATTGCTAGTCTAGCAAGTTGACATTCAGATGTCATGTGAAAGTTGATGGAGGGAGGCCCCATAAGCTTGTTAGGTGAGAAATTATATATATATATATATATATATATATATATATATATATATATATATATATATAGAGAGAGAGAGAGAGAGAGAGAGAGAGAGAGAGAGAGAGAGAGAGAGTTGCAAGGATAACTTTAAGAACCTACATAGAATTTTATCTTATAGAATATGTGATGAAAGTTTGATTTTAGACTTTAAAAAGTGAGATGAAATGTTTTTGAAATGAAACTTTCTTGCAAGGAAAATACATGGATAATGTATCGACCAACTAGAGTGCGACAATGGCTTACATTGTTTATAGATGTGCTCAAATTTGAGTTCTTACTTTGAAAGTGCTCACTATAAGAACTTTACACTACTCTTACTTTTTATCAATAGATATAGTAGTTACCTTTCTATTGATAGAGCAATATCTATGTTAACATTTGATGCGACCTTGTTTAGAAGTGTTTGAATGTTTCTACTCACACAATTAACTAATAATTTATATTAACATTAACTACTAGATAATGTGGCTCTTCAAATCTATCTTAAATCTTATATATATTAGAGTAAAGTCAATCTAGAGATTTTCCTCTTGTGAGTGGCAAAAAGAAACATGGCAACCTTCTTGTACCATAGAAATATGTCTGAATTTAGAATTGAAAAATCATAATTACTCAATCTACTCAACTCTTGAACATCAAATAAAAAATATATTAAAATTTATCAAATTAAAAAAAACCACTAAAATGGAGCTAAAATGATGTGAGAGAGAGAGAGAGAGAGAGAGAGAGAGAGAGAGAGAGAGAGAGAGAGAGAGAGAGAGAGAGATCACCAACCCTGTAGCAGCACAACAACAAACTTCTCCAAGTAAAGGGAATTACCCCATTTTTGAGAGCACTTGTTTGACTTGTTCAAGTCTTAGGCTTAGTAAAAGTTTATGTGGGCTTGACTAGTGTTGATCCATCCACATGTCTCTTTACTTGATTTTATTGATTTGTACGTGTAAATTTTCCTACATGTGTTATGGCTCCCAGTGCAAGATGAGGAGCCTAACCTAGTTGCCATGTTATTGATAGTTGGGATAATGAATGGAGTACCCTATCTACTTTTGATGGAGTTCAAGTTGGTGTCAATATCCTTGTTCATGGAAAACTAAGGTTGAAAGTAAAATGAATTTGAAAATGACAATTACATGGAATTTGCTTGAGAAATACCTAGAAATTTTTGACATAAAGCATTTTCTATAGGCTACAAAAAATGTGTTTGACTACCAAGGTAGATATAACGTACCCAAGTATTTTTTGTTAGGTAGTATTTATGAAAACCATTTTTAGTAATAGGTACAACGACCTTTAACTCGCAATTTTAGATGGACTTTTGAAGTGAATACCATACAACTATCATTTTTATAACTAAAATTTTTGTAAAATTCAAGGTTTTAGATGTTCTTTTGTAAATTTCAAGGCTTTTTTGCTTTATTGTGCATTAAACCTAGGTTTAGTGTACTCCCACCTTTGAATTTGAAATATACATTTGAAACTAAAATTAAGAGGTGTGGGCACCTTCACAATTTGTGGGATTTTAGAGCTGTGTTGTGCTAGCGTTAATGGGGTTAATGGCACCCTTACATGACATGAGTTTCATTGTGGTCACACCTCCTTGCTCAATATAAGCTTTTTGTATAAAACAAGAAAAATGATTATTAGAAAGTTGTAAGAGTGTTTTGTTTGATTGGATGTTGCATGCCCTTCATGGACAAATGCGAGGCGTTAACCCCATTCGCCTTGAGGTAGCACGGGCCTTTTCGACTGGTTTTGTCAGGGGAAGTGAGGGGTAAGAAAACCCAACTCCCATTCTCCACACTAGGTATGGTTGAGCACCGGGGGAGGTGGGGGGGGGGCGAGGTCTCACTACCCCCACTCCCCTTGGGTGCAACCAGGCCCTTAGGATATCTAGGATATCTTGTCATGCTTGATGTCACGAGACTCTTGTCTCAAATCCAACAACCGCTGCACTTTATATATAAATATATCGAAATGGCCGTATAAGTTAGGAATATAAGTGCTTTTACCTCTGGAAAATTTCATTGGAAGGTGTTTGTTTGGGGAAGAAAGGTATTTTGGAGGACTGGTGAGGGGTCGTTTAACGTTAGATAAGAGGATTCTGTGGAAGGACGGACGGATGGTTGGGTCAACCGTCCAAAAGAGAAAGAGAGGGACGGAAAAGGAAACTGTGGACTGGATCCGCTAACGTGCGGGAAAAACGAGCCGCAGGGGTGACACGTGGGAGGGCCCGAGGGAGGACGACGTGGTGGAACGCTGGACAGGGAAACCCCCTCCCCCCACGATTGAATGCACAGGAGGCGACACGTCAGCGGGGGCCGGGGGGGACTCTCTCTCTCGGCTATATAACTGCATGGATTTCCACACTGAGTGATAGACACTCGAGCCTGCAAGCTTTCTATAAGTAGTTGCTGCCACTTATACCACCGATTCATTCTTCTCTGTTTGTCTGTCTGTCTGTCTGTCCGTCTGTCTGCCTGTCTCTGTCTGCCACAAGCATAACTCAGCCATGAGAACCCCCCCGCTCTCCCTCCCCTACCTCCTCCTCTTACTCCTGCCCCCCTTCCTACTCTCTCCCTTCCCGGCCTCCGCCGCCAAGACTCCCCCCGCCCCCTCCCAAGAGCCCGCATGCCGCCTCCAGCCCCCCCCGGGATCCTTTGAACCCAAGCAGGACCTCACCCCTGACGACGCCAACCTCGTCCTCTTCGCCCTCAACCTCGAGTACCTTGAGGCCGAGCTCTTCCTCTGGGCCAGCTTCGGCTATGGCCTCGACCGCATAGCTCCTGAGCTCGCGGCCGGCGGACCTCCTCCCATCGGCGCCCAGGAGGCTAAGCTGGATCCTGTCACCCGGGACTTTGTCCAGCAATGGGGACTCCAAGAAGTTGATCATATAAGGTGCCTACCTATTTTATGTAGGTTTTGAAATACTCTAAAGTTTTGAGGTAAAATGAACACCACGAAACTCGACTACGTACGCCTCTCCTACAAATTTATGAATGATAGATTAATCCATATTAGTATCCCGTGATAGTATTTTTATTACTAAAATCTTTATCAGGACATGATAGTAATAGTAATTATGACTTGTTATTGAAACATAATTATATCTTACAGCACAAGGTCCATGGTTCCGGCTGTTTTTGTGCAGAAAAAATACATTATAATCGGTTCATTGTTCAAAACATATAACAAGCACTATTGTGACAATATTCTTGTCAATTCTCCAAACCTAATAACGTATAACATGCAAAGTTTAAAACGTCAGCTGTAGCATCCACAGGCCCTTGAAGACTGTATTAGACAAAGTTGAATTTTTTACAGTAATTAAGAGTTGTCATGTAACTTGCAGGATACTTAGCAATGGCATATTGCATTACTAACATCTGTTTATGCAAATAGTCTAATATATTTTGAAAACCAAAATAATGGCTAAAATAGTATACTTTGGAATGCAAATATAGTATTTCAGTGATACAAATAATTAACATATGTATTGTCTGCTAGCATTCATATTGCCAGTGCATGATCATGGGTTGATTTATACAGGCAAAGTTATGATATGTATTGTCTGCTAGCATTCATCTTGCCAGTGCATGATCATGGGTTGATTTATACAGGCAAAGTTATGATATCTTAAATCAGAGGGCTATGATATGTTAAAAAAATGGTGTCCAAAGCGTAGCATTGGTTAAGTTTGGTTGCTTGAATACCTATGGATATTTTAAACGATGTTATGGTGCAGAAGACTAAATTTCACTTCCTTTTGGCAGAGTAATAAAGGCAACGATTCCAAATGCCTTCCCAAGGGTGCAGTTGGATATAAGCAAAGCTGTGTTCGCACAGATTTTTGAGAAGGCTATGGGCTCGAAAATGTCGAAGCCTTTCGACGCATACGCAGACAGCCTGAGCTTCCTCTTGGCCAGCTACTTAGTACCATATGTGGGCCTGACAGGCTATGTCGGAGCAAATCCCATGCTCACCACGGCGACCGGGAAGCGGGTAAGCACTGTGATGACAGGAGTTAATTCTGCTGAAAGACTTGCGCTACTCTTAGATATGAAAATTATGAGCATGGAAACAGCTGAATTTAACAAAAAGAAAATCATGCTCATCTAGATATGTTTACATGCATGCTGCTTTCCATGTGCTGCCCACGAGCATGCTGCAGAATGATAAAATATTCACTAGAAAAAAAAAAATACGAGCATGAACACGTACGTTTGAAACAATCATGAAATGTAACGGATTGGCAAAAATTTGAAACAATAATGGGAGGCAAATTAGGATGGTAGGTGGTTGGTTGGTTTTTTTAAATAAAAATAATAATAATAATAATAATAATAATATGTGTGGGTTGGCGGCAGTTGGTGGCTGGGCTGTTGGCGGTGGAGTCTGGCCAGGATGCCCAGATCCGAGCCCTGCTTTACGAGAGGAAGAACGAGAGCGCGTACGGCTACACGGTGGCTGAAATCACGGACAAACTGTCACAACTGAGGAACGAGCTGGGCCACACGCTGGTAGTGGATGAAGGGTTGGTGGTGCCCTTGTGCTTAGGTGCCGCAGGAAGGACACACGGCAATGCGCTGTCGGGCGATAAGTATTCCCTTGGCTATGCCCGGACCCCCGAACAGATCTTGGGCATTGTCTACGGCACCGGCAACCCATCCGTCCCAGGCGGATTCTACCCCAAGGGGGGACGCGGCTACTACGCTGAGCTGTACCTCCACCACAAGCCTTGAAATACATTTTCCACATCCTTCCATGAAATTTTATTTACTTTTTACCATACATAAAAGGGACCGACCTTTCCTTTGTACATGGGACGGGTGCTTCTCCCCCCCACACCATCATCATCATTATCATTAACCAGCTTCAGCTTTAATGCTGCTATGGCCTTCTGTTTGTTTGTTAATTGATGTGCCTACTGTTTCTGTAGTCTGTAACACTCTGCATGTACTTGTCCTTCTGAGAATAAAACTATATACATTTTGAGGGTTTTGCCGAAATCCCATCATCCATCACCATTTCACCTGACACAGCAAACCCCATCATCTGTTAATGATCATTTCACCAGTTTTTGATGCTGCTGCTGCTATGAGATCAGCCTTTGCTGGGTAGTCCATGTGCTTCTTGTGTCGTGCCCTTTTGGAATGGAACCATCCCTAGAATGTCTCATAATTATCTGGAAGGTAATATTATGACGTCGAAGGAACCACCAGTAGCGACATTGACCGGTTGGTGATCTTTAATAACCGATTGTGAAAATACATTCGTAATGGCACCGGTAGATAAATTGAGCAGTTGGTGATCTTCAAGAACCAATTGTGAAAATACAACCGAGATTACTACTGAGCCTTTAGAATATACATTGAAAAATTATGATAGCAATCCAACTTGAATAGTCATGAAAATAGATGGAACGATCTTTTCGAACTGTTGGAATTTGTAACATGGAAATGAACCTTGGAATATTAAGTACTTTAAAGATATCTTAAATTGGATTAAACTTTCCTGAAGTTCAGAAGGTTGTAACATCGAAGTTGCGATGCCACAACAGTAGCAAGATGTTCTCCCATCGATGTTTAATGTTTCAAAGATGCTACAGTCATTTATAAATAAGGTTCCCATCCAATTGCATTTATCTATAGATAATGGTTCTGATTTATTGGCAATCTCTGTTAATTACAGCATCGACATTTCTTCCCAGAATGCGCTTCATCAGCTCCGATTTCAAAGGGTGCTGATCAATTCCTTTTCAGAGAGGATGTGCATTCTCCATCAATTTGATTTGAAAGTATTGAAAGATGTGGAGACTGTTTAGAGAGAGAGAGAGAGAGAGAGAGAGAGAAGTATTCCCCATCGATTTTTATGTAGCGGCGACTGCTTTTTCATTTTTTGTTGGTTCCAAGTTTCCTATCAAATCCCGTCCTTTGAACTATTTAATTCGATTTTGAAAAATGCTCCTTTTTGTCCTTCAATGAAGAGTGTAGTAAAATCAATTTGTTTCAAATCCTTACGTTTGAAAGATTTATAGCATCGTTCTTATCCAAATAATCTTTTTTTTAATTTGAAGTAACGTGGGTACTACTAAATTAATTTGTTTCAAATCCTCACATTTGAAAGATTTATAGCATCGTTCTTATCTAAACAGATCTTTTTTTTTTTTTTGAAGTAACGTGTTACTACTAAATTTTATAATAATAAATCGGACATTAACATGCCCAAAAAAGTCTTAACCACCCAATATTTGATGAGAATGACAATCTTTTTTTTTTTTGAAGTAACGTGTTACTACTAAAATTTATAATAATAAATCGGACATCATAACATGTCCAAAAAAATCTTTAACCACCCAATATCTCTAACATTTTAATTTTGCAATTCGAATACTCCTCTAAAAGTACAAGAGGAAGATCGGAATATATGATACCACCACCCATTTTTCGTAAGATATGTTCAAATGAGTGCGGAAATTTCTAGTAATATATATCTTGAAACATTCATTTGGGATACTATATAACTTGGGATGGTAAAAATCCTCAAATTCTATTTATTTGAAGTAAAAAAGGTTTTGACAAGAGTCGGAAATAACATGTGCAAAAAAGTCTCACTCTAGATTTATAAAGCACCTAGGTGAGAATGGACCCATTGGTCATGACAATGACCATATACTGATGTAGGAAATGTTGTTGTTATGAATAATATTTCTTATGATCACTTTGTAGGAAATCTTGTACTCACAAATGGTTTTAGTAGTGGACCATGCATTT
This sequence comes from Lygodium microphyllum, assembly GCF_053477565.2. Taxonomy (NCBI): domain Eukaryota; kingdom Viridiplantae; phylum Streptophyta; class Polypodiopsida; order Schizaeales; family Lygodiaceae; genus Lygodium; species Lygodium microphyllum. Next base: position 12,212,908 of record NW_028229514.1, read on the forward strand.
AACGTAACGTCGTTCATATACATGGAGTGAGATGTTACACATGGAGTGATGTTGATTGTTTGATGTATGGAGCAATGTTGTATTGTTTAATGATAATGTTTGCAAGAAATCCTCTTGTCATGAATAATTTTTGCAATGAGACCATACATTTGAAGTAATATTGATTCTTTGTGATAAATCTTTGTGGAAAGTGTCATCCAACATGATTGTTTGAACCCATGGTTTCCATGGGATATTCAATGGAACACATGAACACTTTCTAGTCACACATGGTTTGCATGGGATATTCTTGTGTGATGATTCATAAATGCATGCTAATGTACGTGACATTGGTCCCTAAATTTGGTTAGCATGATTGGTAGAACTCATGGATGAAACCATGAGTGATATTCCATGGAGTACATGAACATTTCCTTGTCACACTCATGGTTTGCATCGGAATGATTCAAATTTGTGTCACAATCATGGTTTGCATGGGAATGATTCAAATTTGTTTTCATGATTTGTAAACGGAAGGGACGTACAATAGAACCCACGGAACACATCGAGACATAATCCCCACCTCATGCATGATTTGTACAAGATGTTCTATCTTGTTGATAGAACAAACCCATGGAAAGCATGGGATGTTCCGTTTCATTGGTAGAACTCATGAAAGACTTACACTTCCTAGTCCCCCCTCATGAGGGGTTCATGCCATGGTTCATGAATGTTAACATAATGTTTGAGTGACATAATGTTTTGAGTGACTAAAACCACCAATGTGCGTACATGGTAAGATGGATGTGAAGTGCATGTACATAGTAAGGAATGAAATTGCCATGGTTCACAAATGTTAACGCAATGTTTGAGTGACTACAACCACCAATGTGTGTACATGGCAAGATGGATGTGAAGTGGATGTACATAGTGAGGAATGAAATTTTCATATAGTTGTGCAACATGATTTACTTGTTTCCAGTGTTATTGAATGCTACAATAATTGACTAGTAAGTTGTTAAAAAATAAATGCACACAAAAGTTAAAACATAAATGCCAATGCTAAACTTAAGTCACATGCTTATTTAATACTAGGCAACAAGAATATTGAAAATAGATTACCAAGTGTTTTGAGTGCATGTTGAATTGTTTATTGATTGACCTCTAGTTGAAAGCTAGAATATTGCAAATAGATTACCAAGTGTTTAGAATGTATATTGCCAAGGAGATGAAGTAGAAATTTGGATGAAACAAGTGAAGGTATCTACTTATTAAATACTTAAAGTCACAAGCTTATTGAGCACTTAAGCCATTAGGATCTAGGTCACTATTTTAAAGCAATTATTTTATTTCAACCATGGGTCTCATGGGGAAACTTACATAATAAACTATTGTAAAAATTTGAAGTATGATGTTGTGAATTTAATTTAGGGGTGTATGCATCTAGAAACACTTGTTTATTGACAAGGTTTTCAAAATGCGATGAAGCAGATTGAAATTGTTGTATTATTGGGGCTAATTTTGAGGGCAAATGAGCATTTACATTAGTACTAAGTGCTCTGCTTGGTCTCCTCCTAATGCTTTGTATTGAAGTACCACTATTGTTATCTTGGTGATTTGCAGTGAAGCTCAATTTAGCACTCCTCTATAAATGTAGCAATATATTTAAATATTTTTTAAATGTAATTTTAGGGTGCATCTAAAATTAAACTAAGAATGCTATTCAAATTCTTACTTGTATACGAAAATGCAAGCAATATCCCTACTTAAAGCAATATCAAAGTGCAAAGAAAGGATTAGTGCATAATATAAATTTATGTATCTCAACGAGTAAAGTTACATACATTTTTCTAGTAACATAGATTCATTGTCTCACATCAAATAGAAAATATAACATCATTTTTCAAAGTGTAGTTTTACTTGTTGAAAACTTCAATATCTAGAAAGAAATGAATAACATTGTCCATTACGTACATAAATTTGACCTATATATCCATCGTTCTAAATCACTTTATATTAATCATTGGAAAGATAACTTCCTCTTTCTCCTTGAATTATTGAAAGTTAAAGTGGGTTGAACAACATGCAAGGGTAATGTGCCATGTCCTCTCTCAGAATGTGTTATAAGTATCGATTATTATTTTTGAGTCGCTTTAAGCATTTCAAAAGGAAACTATCTTGAAGATGAAAGAATAAAATAAAAACAAATAAGCAAAGACACCAAAGATAATAACTTTAATGATAGTGAAATTGAAATAACACTTGATGTGGAGAATTTAAATTCAAATAACTTTTAAGATAAAAATACAAAATCAAAGAAAATATTAAACATTGTCATTTTTAATTGTTTAAATCTTTCGAGTTTGTCAATGGCAAAATTAATACTTAAATGTGAATAAAATTAGAGACAAATAAGTACTTAACAAATAAAACTAATTTCAATGAAGCACCATTTGAAATTATATATGAGCATGTTTTGAATGTCATAAGAACTAAATACTTTAAGTAGACAATGAAATACTTTATACAAACCAAACCAAATATTGATAGATTGTTAAAATAGGAAATGATAGATATTTGTAGAACTTCCTTGTATACAATGGGGATGATAGTATTTATCATATACTCTTTATCACTAAACAAGACCTTCAATCCATGTGGTGATTTTACTTGAGAGAAACTATATATGAATATGTTCTAAAGAAGCTAATAAGAACTAAAGTCTTAAAGTAGGCAACAAAATATGTTACGCTTGAACATCAATATTGAAAAATTGTCAAATGAGGAAATGAGACACTATGATACTATTTGTAGAACTTTCTTAAATACAATATTGATGGTGCTAATTACCATATTCTCATTTTCACTAAGCAAGACCTTCAATCCATGTGGTGATTTTACTCAAGAGAATGCAACACAAAGTTTCCCATGAGTAAAGTTTGGAGTCTTTAAATATAGCTCCAAATATGATAGTGTCTATCCTTGAAATTATTATTTGTTGTTACAAATGCTAAATGGATAGGAAATTGCATATGTTTCATTGAGAAAGGGAGTTGCAATGTAGCTGGGATAAATACTCTTTTCCCAACATTGGTTCATGTTATTATCTTAGCCTCAATGTCATTTTTGTTAATTGCCTTACATATAAGTCTAGTGCAATTGCATAGACCTTTCATAGGATTTCTATTTCTAAGCAACATTATTGGAGCATTTATCTTTTATAGAAGGACATGAGGAGGAATACCTCCGCCAAGGTTAGGAGAATTAAGAAATTCCATAGAGTACAGGAAGGAGTTCTCATCAATCCCCACAATAGAATCAACACTATAATATTGTTCGACCTCTCTTGGCAACAAGTGCAATGCATGATTATTTAGCATTTTCACCCCACTATTTCAACATGCAAGAATGGTACGCTGTCAAAGCGTATAGGGTTGAAGGTCACCGCAGGGGTTTGGCAAGAAAATAGGACAAGATAGATGGAGATGTGTCTTCAAGAGATAAGTACATTAAAATGAATGTTTGAAGGTTCAAGAGGTACTTCATGGTCAATCACAAGGGTTTGAGAGGGAAGAATGTATTGGGATTTAAGAGCAGTCTCCAAAGATGGGAGAGATAAACGAAGGGTTGAAGGTTTCAAGCCAAGTTCTTGAAGATGTTAATAGCGCTTCCAACTGCATGTTCTTAGCAAAGATCACAAGAGTATTATCTCATAAGTTCTAACTCAAATCAAGCTTATTTTTTTGATTGTAAGAGCAATCACAAATTATAAAATTAAGTACAATATGCTGTCATGTATCATAAACAACTTTGCATCCCATCATTCATACATGATGCCATAGCATGAACCAACTTTGCATGATTACATTCAATGTAGACTGTTAGGGACAAAAGCTTAGGAGTCAATTGCAAGGCTTATAGGGCAAAGAGACTTGCTTCAAGAAAGCTTCAAATTGAGTTCCTGATAAGGATAAGGTACCACAACCAAGAAATAAGAGAAAAAGCTCCTCTTAATTCAACTCAAAGCATCTATGAACGATCTACAAGCATTGGCCTACCATAGGGGCACATAATACTTGCATATTTTGACAAGATGTATTCTGTAGAGTAAGAAATGAATTAAAAGAACAATGCTATAGATAATTCTCTGAATATGGCTGAAGATATCAGCCCAAATATCTTCTGGAATTCACCTATGATGATAACATAAACTTTCCCTAACACGGTGTTGGTGCATTTGGTGTCGAGTCCACCATGGGGGTAAGAGACAGCAGGGTGAATGTAGATTTAGGGAGAGGAGTAGACGGAAGAGAAGGAGTTTGAAGAAATTGAAGAGGTAGAAGAATACTCCCAAAAAGAATTAGAAAATGTAGAAGCATACTAACAGAGATGAAGCTTGTCAGTTTATTCCTGCATTATGAGAAGATAAAACTCTAATAGGAAAAAATATGTATAAAATAATATCTTCCTCTACGCTGCTCAGATCACCAATCTGATGCTTCCATTGGCTCCGAAAGGGGGGGTAAAATACCAGGATACCTGGCTAGAATTCTGCCAGATCACTCCATCTCCCACTTTGGAGTGCTATTCAATGTTTGAAAACAGCGATCGCCCGTTGCGCACTTTTGCAAATCTCTCTTTTTACATAAAATCCTCTCAAATTAGCTGAAACTACATGCTTTCTTTTACATGTTATCATAATATAGAAGTTGTCTACAATTTTTATGGATTTTTTACAACAGATAATATTTAAAATATCAAAAATTGGCTAAAACTTATCCAAAAATCTAATATTTTTGAACCATGGACATTAACACTAATGTCTAAAATGGCATTGGCTCTCTAAATCAATAAGAAAGCCACACTCTAATTTTTTTTACACGGTGTGTGCGTAGCGGCATGACAACACTCACTAAAAAATGACCTATGATCGTTTATGCTATCCACATCTTGATAGATACATTTAACCAAGTCCTGCATTGATCCCCATTCAATACCATTATGGCTAGAATTTATAGCATACCATCATTATTTGAAAAACATTTTCAATCTCCAATGTTTTATAGCCATTCAATAAACTGATGCCTATTCACTGTTACTCGCATGCTCTGTGTTAGTTTCAAAACCTTGATGTGCTACCACAAATTGGAACAACAAAGAGTTGCACTCGCAATTCCTCACAACTACCCTTTGGTATAGTATGTAAGATTTGCCTAAAATCTCCACGAAGAAAAACAACCTTACCACCAAATGGCTTATCACTATGCATTATTGATGCCAGGAAGCATATTCCACGGTGGATTCTGTGAGGTTTTTCGATGGATTCCGTAAAACTACATTTATTTGGCAGGGCTTGTACATAAGGTGGATTCCTTGTGCGAGAAGTTGATGGGGACGCCTGGCCTTTTCAGGCGTCAGGTTAATTTAATGTGTGTGTGCGTGATTCCATAAAATACATATTAAATTAATGGACGTTTATGAGTTTAGAGTGCACTCCAATTGAATTAAGGTTAAAATAGAGTTTCAACCTATTTAATTATTTTGTAGCTGAATACTGTTAGGTATTCACTTTTGTGGATTTTATTTTATTATTTTCTAACAATTGTGAATGCTTCAATTGATGTGTAGAGCAAACAGCGGTGGCGTTGGGAAGCAGCGAGCGATGACATGTATTTAGATTACCTAGAAGAATTATTATTTTTGATGGACGCGCGTCTTATCACTAAAGGTGTGGTGTCAATGTTTATTTAGATGCACTTATTTATCAAAACACTTGATAAATATTAATTATTTTTGTATACACATAGGTACTCGGCTTAATATTTCATTATTAGACATTGCATTTGGACACAACCTGATTTTTGGACGTCCAAATGCTTTACTCTTTATTTGGGTAAAAGCAAACACAAAAGCCAAAAGCATGCTAATTGTAAAGTGGACTATTTTTGAGCTTGAAAATTAATAAATTTATAAAGACATGCCTTGTGAAGTGCTTACACAAGACATGGGGGGAGATTGCACCACCAATTGGTATTCTTGTCTCTTGTTGTGCAAAATCTCTTTTTTCCTTTCTCTTTCCTTTATGAAGATTTTGTAGAGTTCTTTGTTCTTGGAGACCTTTTGACGTTCACTATATGTGTATACATCACCTGATCTGCACTGTCGGAGGGGTTTTTGTTGAAAGGTTGTATCCACCGGGGATCCGAGGTAGAAGGAAGTGGAAGATAGGAGATGGAAGATATGAAAAAGAATAGACAAGAGATAAATATGACAAAGACAAAGCACAATGAATTGAATCAATATGTATTGATTGAACTTGAAATCCTTTGTCTGGTACTACTCAGAAGTAATCTCCAGGCATTAGATCTCCTGGAGCTCCTTCGTAGACAAAAAACGTGGATCAAAATAACAACTCCTTCTCTACTACTCAGAACCCAAATTTGATGGGTTTGTTGGCTTCAGAAGGGGGGTAAAACCGCAAGACACCTAGTCAGGGATCTCCCAGATCACTTCTTCTTCTTCTTCCTCCAGTTCCAAGTGCAGTTTTCAGTCTATCAATAGCGATCGCGACGCCTGCAATTTCATCAATCTCTCTTTTTTATGAAAAATCCCATAACTAGCTAAAAAAGCAACTTGCTTTTTGCATGCCATCCTAATCTAAAATATTTTCTGACTCTTTAGATTTTTTAAAAATAAATAATATCCAAAATATCTAAAATAGGCTAAAATTGTCCAAAAATCTAGTATTTTTGGACCATCTATGCCATAGACTCTAGCATTAATGACTTAGATCACATTGACTCTCTTAATTAATAAGAAAGTCGAATGATGATGCATTTCATACTTTTTCACATTGTCCGTATAGTATCACGATAGCACACAAATGGTATCAAAGCGAAGCTAAGATCAAGGGCTTCCAATCGCTTATCATCTTGTGCGAAGGCAAAGCTCTTGGAACAAACGGGCTCTATAGACTATCTCACGCTGTTTCGTGGCGAACCGCCAATACCAGCTTAAAATTATTAATCTTTTTCTTTAAATCTTAAAGTTTTAAGCTTTACTAAGACTTCAAATTCAATTTTAAATCTCCTCCGTAGCGGGTGTTCGCATTGTGTTATTCCCAAACCAGTTTCGAAACTCCAACAAGCCTCTGTTCACACCTGCAATTTGGTAGAGTTGATTCACAGCAAGCAAGCTGTCACACATAGTCTATGCGGAAGAAATTTTCCCTTGGAAGAAGACCGTCATCAATTGTCGTATCGGAAAAAAAAAAGCAAGCCTTGTAAACCCAAATTTGAGCTATGCTCATCCTTCTAATGAGATTTCGAGTGTGTGAGGTTGTTTGAGATTTTTACAAGATGTTCGATCAAAACATGGAAGATTTTATGGGCGAAGGTGATTTGCCAGAGTCGACTTTGGAGCAAAAATTGGACCTAATCATGATGCAACTTCAAGAAGAGCAAAAAGCACGTCAAAATTTGCAAGCACAATTGGCTATACTTCAATGAGCCACTATTGATCAAGACGAAGCGCAACCTAAAGATGTCATTCGACGTACTATTGATGCGACACTCGATGCACAGACTCTTAGAAAAGAGGCTAAGATAAGTAAAAGAAATTAAATTCGGTACTTTTAATGGGCAACGTGATAGAAAAAATTTTCTTGTTTTCATTAGCCAGTTTGACGACTATTTTCATGAAGAGTAATATGCTAAAAAAGATAAACTTAAAGGCATCACTAACCATCTAGTAGACAAAGCATCATTATGGTGGATTATTATCCACAAGGGTGTTGATTGTCCTTCTACCTGGGAGCCTTTCAAAAGAAATTATTGCAGAATTTCCTTCCATCTCAATTCCATGGGAAAGCCATCAAACAGTGGGATTTCCTAAAACAAAGAGATCGTGAATCCATCTTGCAATACACTGAGCATTTCTGGAGTGCCTTACTTCAACTTTGAATGCTTGTGAAGGGGAGCTACAAAGCTCTACTCCGAGACCTACGGACCGCTTATTGATCAAGCATTTCAAGCCGAGCAGCCATGGCTACCTCTCACATAGCGACGCGCAATGCCTACCTTAGGGATGTAGTGAGCTTACCTTGATGCTCGATCGAGTTCCCTCCTCTCTCTTGCACTTCGGTAGCTCCATATTGCGGCAAGATCAAGCAACCTCAATCCCTCTTCGTTAAGCTTCATCCTCCATAGCCACATGAGAAAAGAGAAGAGAAGAGAAGATGAAGAGAGAAGATGGGGAGCTTCTTCTCCATGATCCCTCACTCTCACACACTCACTCCCTCACTCACTCACACTCCCTCAATCCCTCACTCAAGCACAAGCAAGAAGGCAAGAAATAAGAGAAGAAGAAGAAGAAGCTTTGGCCACACACAAGAATGATCTTCTCATTCACTTTTGAACTTTATATACATGCCCTACTTTTTGGGCGGTCATCCCCACTTTTTACATAGCCGGCCATCAGCCTAGGCCCTCTTTTCCTATTTCCCACCATTCTAACTTATCCCATTCCCAACTAGTACATATAATTTGCACAGGAGTGAGCCTGGCACTCTTTCATAAGGATTCGGGAGCGCTTTCACAATTAATGGTGCGCTTTTACTCTTTTCTTTTCTCGAGGCGACATTGAGGCCTTCTGGAGAGGTCGTCATTCAAAATTTTCAGGGTCTGACTTCTAACTGAGGCACCTTTTCCTTCCTTTGTCATGTGCCCTTTTGGTTATCTCCTTTTTAAATTTTCTCGCTCCTCTGTGCTGTGGTAAACATTACCCCCTTCTAGCTGAGTATCAGTCCCATGGCGCTGTGGTGGGGAGTAGTGGGGTAGTTGGGGTTGTTGCTAAGTGGAACTGGTGGGTAGATGAGCACAATCAAAAGGTGCTGTTGTGAATGAGAGGTGATGGAGTTTGATTAACGATGATCGGGAGAGATTTTGGCGTGCTTTAGACTTCATGAAGATGCTCGGCATTTCTCACACAGTTGTAGCTCCCATTCTGTGATGGGCTGATAAAGGTTTTGCATGGGCATCTCTAATCCTATTCATTGCCAGGTGGCTATTGAGAACGATGTAGCCATGCATCCCATGCTGATCCGAAAGCACTTAATCAATAAGCAATCCGCAAGTCTAGGGGTTTAAATATACATTTGGAGAATATGAGGTTGCAAAATCTATACCAATGGTGGGTCCATCACTGAGTTTTCCTTTTGCTTGATTTGGTTCAGTCATGGTAGCCATCAATAGGCAGATGGTCGGCTACATCAAGCATGTTGGTCCATCCAACCATCGGAGTATGCAAAAGCTCCTGAAGCTGTTGTAGTGGTGTCCTATCCGACTCATGGATAAATTCTTGGTCATTGGCAGACGTCGTGGATGGTCTTCTTTAGCTGGGTAGCCATTCACTGAGTCACGATCATAGCCTGCAAGAGAAAGTTGTGCACTCCCTAAGGGGTGTGTCTGTCTCACGGTGTGGTATAAGTGCATGTGTAGTGGAACTGGGAGATGGGTCTAACCTTGGGTAAGCCCTTGGTAATGTCCCACACTTGAGGACCCAGTTCGTGTGTTGTTGGAGGTGCAATGCAAAACTTAGGGTGACAGGTCTGGAAGTCTTGCCCTTGATGTGCCCTAAGTGTGAAGTGGGGGAGGGGCTAGGTGTAAACCCTAGGTGTAGTGAGCGAAGTGAGCTCTCGTGCTTTTTCCTTTTCTTTTTTTTCTTTTTCTTCTCTTTTTTTTTGGAAGAATTGCATACAAGGAATATGTCTTGGCTAATGCCTATCACCTTCAGCTGGATTACGAGGCGGTCGCAAGCATTGGGATAGGAATGCGTGACTTTGTAGATATTCTTTAATACCGTCCCGGGCCTTCAGAGGTGTGGATGACAAGAAAGGATGATTGCACCTTGTGAAGTGGGTATCACATATATCCTCTAAGATTTCTAGGCAAAAGGAGGGAAGCAGGGTTGCCCTCATCATTATTTAGTCATGGCTCTACTATCTATCCCTAGGTTGATGTCAAAAAAGAGTGGAGGGAGGTGGGCTTCCTCGGCTATGGGTCTCTACATTAGTAGAAAATTGATAAGCCTAAGATAATTACATGTAGTTAAGAAGGTTGGATTTGGGCAAGAAGAAAAATTTGCGAGGAAGCGGTTGATAGATGGGAGGAGATTCTCTAACCTAAAGACCAGGCATTCCTCGGGGCTCCAAGAATTAACATTATATATCTTAGAAAAGTCAAAATCCCCATGAATATTTCGATCATAGTTAACTCCATGCCTACGGGGGTAGGGCATGTAGATGGGGTTGCGTTCTTAAGGGAGTGAGCTACAGAAGGCGGTCTAGGCATCAAAATTGGTATCCCAAATCCTCCTCCGCCACTTCGACTATGCCTCGTAGCCTTGGAGGGTTTTGGGAACCCTGTTTACCTTGTCTTGCCAGTAGTCTTCAGGCTCTTGCCTCCATTTGGTTATTATGAGACTTCTTTCCTCTATCCACCTGTTTGCAAGATCATTAGCCAGATCCTTGATCTTGGCCAGAATACCTAGAGGCAAAGCACTGTCCAGAGAGCGTGGATAAGAAAATGAAAGTTCAAACGGCCTCATTTGGAACTCCTGTTGATGCCATATGACCAATTCGTGAGGCCAATTGATAGGATGGGGATCCCCTCGTAGTGGCACAGGCTCTTCAGGGAATTGTCTTGGCAGTGATTGTGCTCTGCGTTGGGCTTCCTCTGCTAGTTCTTGTCTTCTTCTTCTGGCTGCCACAATGTGCTCGGGCATATGGGCATCTTCGGGCTCTTCAGGCGGGAGGTTTGGTAGAGGCGGATTGGGAATTCTTTGTTGCTCTTCTTCAGCATCCTGCTCAAAGTTCGGGCCCTCTTCGACATTCTGCTCGACAACTGATGGAACAGGTTGTGGTGGTGGTGGTGGCTGCTCATGCTCTTCAAACCCAAGTTCCTTAAGCTCAAGAGTGGAGAGGCCGGCACGGCGTAGGTAGTGAAATTACTGCTCTTTTGTGATTCCTGTGCCTGTTGGAAGCTCCCGTTCTTGAAGGCCATACTTTAGTGCTCGAGTGGTCAGTTCTAGCTTCCTTCTTACCTTCTTCACTGAATCATTGCCCTCTGCATGGATGACATGTAGTACTGTGCTGAGGAAGGCTTGCCTTTGTGTGTTGGCACATACATCAGCAACTTCTGCCCTAGGCTCCGCAAGCACTCTCTCGCACTCAGCCATCGCCAAGCGTTCTGTTAAATCCCTAACTCTTTCAAAATTGTTTCTTTTCCACTCACTGGCTCTCTTGTCCATCTTCTTACTTCCCTCTAGCTCACTTGCCAAGGTTGTCACAACCTATTACTGCTCATTTGTTAAGAACCAGAGTTAGTTCCTTTCCCTAGATTTTCGAGCTAGCTGTTCTTCAGCAATTTCTTTTGCCTGATTTACAATGGTGAATATTTTTTCTGCCTCAACAAATAGCTCTGACTTTTCTTGCACAAGCTGCTCGTGACTTTGGATCTCTGCGAAGTGCAATCTTCCTTGGTTGAAGGCCATGGCCATGAGGCCCTCTATGTCTCCCTTGGTAATCTCCAATGCATCTTGCAGTCGTTGTGCCTCATTCTGCAGCCTTTGCACTTCTGTTGCGGGAAATCCCAGGCTTTCCTGTTCTAGGAACTCTATTTCCCTCTCCAATCTGTCTTGTTCTTCAAGTTCATACCATAGCCGAAAAGCTATGGCATCTTCTTGTTGCTCACTTGGCTCGCCCTCCTGAGCTTCTATCTGTCTGTACCTTTCCAGTTCGGCAGTTCTCTGTTGCAAGTCAGCATACTGCTGCACTAGTAACCTCAAGCTTCGTTGTTCTGCCACCAGGTTTTGCTCTTCATCTTCTAGCCTTTTGTCTTAGGCAGCTCTCATTGTCCTAGGCTTCCTTGGTCTTTGCTTCCAGCTGATCTTGTAGAGTTTTCACTTCCCTTCTTCGGTCGGCTCCTTGCTTTGAAACTTCTAGCCTTAAGGCTGCCAAAGTTTCCTTTTCTTTCTCTAACTCCACCAGGGGTATCTTCTTTTCTTCTTTTGCCTTGTCCAATTGTGCTAGAAGCTCAACCACATAAGCGTCATAGTCGGCACCAGATGGCATGGGAGTAGGGGCTGTAGTGCTAGAAGCTCAGCCACATAAGTGTCATAGTCGGCACCAAATGGCATGGGAGTAGGGGCTGTAGTGGTTGATGCCTCTAGCTTCTGCCATTTTGGATCTTGCCTAGACTCGGTATCTGCGCGGCAGGCGGGCCTTTTTGCTCCGGCTTCTAGTACAATTTCAGCCACTTTACTGACAAGTAGCTGCATCATGTTCATCAATTGGGTCGTGTCTAGAGAGGGCGTGGGTTGCAGGGTGGTTGTGGTTGTGGTGTCGGTTGGTGCTGGCACAAAGGAGGAAGGCAAGGGGTGCAGCAGGGACTTGCCCTTGCCTACAACTACTGGGGCCGTTTTCACACTGCCACTTGCTTCAGCTTCATGGTGGGGACTCAAAGGATCGATCTCTCCTCCCCCATGGGTTTCTTCGACAAATCTATGAGTGGCCTCTGCCAACTCAGCAAGTTCTTTCATTCTTAGTTCTTCGGCTTCCTCCTCTGCCCTTCTTTGCCTCTCTTCTTCTACCCTATTTGATTGTTCTCTAATTTTTTTGAGTTATTCCTCTTCTTTTTTCCTTCGTTTCTCCTCCACCCTTCTTGACTCTCTTTGAGCCCTCTTCATCTCGGCTCACTCTTCTTTGCTTAGTCTTTCTTTCTTCTCCTTCTAGCTCTTGTTACTCTTCTTTTGCTCTCGTGGTTTAGCCGCTTGAGTAGGTGGTACCTCTGGCTCTCCTTTGTCGCTTATTATCCTTTCACTCGAGCCTTCTTCCTCGCGGTGAGGTGAGCTTTGATGCACAGCTTGCTCTTCATCTACACTACATCCTTGATAGCCTCATGGATGATTTCCATCAAGACACCGCCATATTTGATTATGGAGGCTTTCAAGCAGGCTTTTTCCTTGCGGATCGTGCAGTAGAAGCAGGAGACTCCCCACCAGCTAGTGCTTCGGCTGGAGCCAGGAGCGCGGTTGAACTCTTGATTTTTTTCTGCACAAAACCGTTCCAATCCACCTCCTCTGGAACTCCTGCAGCGATGCTCTCTAGTAATGGCACCCCGATTCTGTTCATTAAAGCGTTGTATCTCTGTCCTGAGAAAAGGGCGTGGACCATTTGAGCTTGCATCTTTGTTGTGGGGTCTAGAATATCAGCCAAACTGATTCCATCCAATGTGTGCACGCCATCTTTTTTGACTCCCATCATGGTATATACATCTCTTCTTGGGCGCCTCTCCTTCTTGGACACAAGCCCTAGGGCTTTCATGACGATAGCTGCATTAAGGGGCACTTGCACCCTTCTTTCCTAGTCACTAGTCCTTATTGTGACCATGCCATGGCTTCTACCTTCATCAAAGCTCTTTAAAAAGTCAGCGCACATGCTGTAATATACAACCTGTCTGACCATTTCCACATACTTTTGGAGGTTGCATTTATCCACCAACTCCTTCACTGCCGGCTCTTCCAGGATGGCATTGTCTAAATTCAGGGTATGTTTGAACATGAACTGGTGGCTAAATCCACATGTCTCAACACTGATCCCATACTTTGTCAGCTCCTCTTCAGTGAATGGAAGTTTACCCCCCTTTTCTTGTCCTGCCATGGTAGGTGCCTGTCATTACACCATGCCAATATTAACGTTATGAATTGACTCATCACTAACAAAAACCCAAGAAAGAATACGCGTGACAATTTTCCGTGCTGCTTCAGAGGTATGAAACTTGGAAATAATTTAAAAACATCATCTATTTCCTCCTTGCATTCTTTCCTATTTAAATTCAGTTGATCATTTTGATCCATCACTACACCTTGCTACATCACTTGGCTCTCACTTTGCTCCGCTCCCCTCCCCCTTCCTTAAGTTTTAAAGGAATCCTTCCTAGGATTAGCAAGGGAAGAAGGAGGACTCACATGGACTTTGTGGGGCCAGTTACTTGGCCAACAACCAAGTATAGAGGTTAGGGTTATATTCAAGCTGGGCATGATGATCAAGTTCACATGGTCGTATGGAAGCTTGGGTGATATAGGTCAAGACATCATGAAAGATGTCCCCGGAGTTGAGGCGGCTAGCAACGTGCAGTTCCTCTTCCGTAAGGAATTGCTCAATGCAAGGGTGGGCTCATCTAAGTGTATATTGCGTGTAATGGCCAAAATCCTAAACTAAAGAGGTGCCACATAAGTAGAGTCATGCTCAATTGTTTTGATTGCCCTTCTTTGCTCGGCATTGGTCATGATGCGGCAGCCTTTTTTCTCCCATTGGAGTCGCAAGGCATACCACAGTTGTAAGAATGAAGAATCAAAGCTGGCAAGCTGTGTGAGCTCCTCCAGTTCTTGTTCAGGTGTGTGCAGAGCGAGCAGGCTTGTGGTACGAGGTAATTAGTCTTCTAAGAATGGCTTGCTCCTTTAAGATTTCTCCATTAGCGATTAATTCGGCGGCAATTTTGGGGAATTTGACGGTCATAAATTCGTAGTCTTCCCAAGTGCATGGCAACGCACGAACATCAGAAGCAAGGGGTTCATCGAGAAGCCCTAGGTCAAGCCTCTCATAGCTCCTAGCAAATGTGGTGAAGGTGTTATCTAACGCCTTGATGCATGTCACTACATTATCTCCCGAGGTCTCAGCAAGATCCTTGGCCACTGAAAGGAAAGATCGTCTTTCATACGAAGGACTAAGACCTGCTGGTGGTGATGGTGTAATTGGGCTAGACATTGGTGACTCCATTGATGGCGTCACAGATGGGACTTTGCACTCAGAAGCACTTTGAGATGTTGCAGGGGGCTCTAGTGGCATAGGGGATGTGCTGCATTCTATCTGAGCCGGCATGGGGGTGCTCAACTCCTCTGACTTGGATAATTCTGGGGCATCTAGCTTTGCACAATAAATGTGTTGGGATTCATTAATCACAACCGGTCCTGGTCCAGCTTGCTTTGTAGCCTCGGCTCCGTATGTGCAAGCCTCTCTAGTTGGAGTGAGGTTGCTTAGAGTTGAGCCTCTTGAATGTCCACTCTTAGGCACCCATATCCAGGGGTTGCCCTCATAGTATCCTTATGCTCGCAAGAGATCTTTGGGGATCCATCGCAGTATGGTCGTGCGCCTACGTTGATAGCGTATGAGTTGCCTCTTAGGCTGTGACTAATAGTTTTTGCATTTAGAAGCACGTTTCTACGGTTTACAAGGAGGTGGCCCTTGTCGTTTTGGCACCCATATGAGCGTGGACTCCTTGGCCTTGTGAATGGCCTTGGTGGGCTTGGTTCTAGTAGTTTGAGCATGGGGTGAGATATCACAACCCTTCTCCCTAGGCTTGGTCATAGGCGTGGTCGTAGGGGTCTCTATCGGTGGCTTTGCAATTGTAGAAGGATCAAGATAACCCTTGCTGAAAGTAGCCACTATGCGCACATTGCCTATAGCAAAATGGATGCAATCTAGGTTATAGTCAACATTACAGTTCGTTTTCCTTTTAAAAGTGCGACCTAGTAGTGACTTATTACCGGCCTCTTTATTGTTTGGCAACACATAAAAGAAGACTGGTATACTTTCAGACTTGATAGAGACAGCCACTTTGCATTTTTCTAAGAGTGAGTAAGTGTTGCCCCCAAATGGGTTGAGTTTAGCATTTGTGGGCTGTAATTTAGGTTGATCAATGCATGTCCAATGGTCATGCGTCAAGATATTATAGTCGGCACCTTCGTCGATCAAGGCATCAAAAGAATACATCCATTTTGCAGTGACCGTGATTCGTAGGTAGGCGGGTGCCACTGCTTCTTCATCTTGATCTGTCAGTTCAGTAATAGTGGCCACGCAAACGTTGATAGGGGCTTCAAGCATAGGTGGCTCGTGCAACGGATGGGAAGGATGATAGTACTTTTTCATGCAATTGCCATTGAAAAAGCCTATTCCTTCACCTTCGAGCATCTCCAATTCAACATTGCCTGTTCTACTAATTGTACGTACTCGGAAAGGTCCTAGTCCTTGAAATTTCATTTTCTGTTTGTGACCCTTCACAGAGTATAGTAGAACCCCTTGATCAAAGTTGCGCTGTTTGACATGCTTGTCAAACCACATCTTTCTTTGTGCCTTCTAACAAATTAGAGCGTGGGTGGCTAAGGGTCGAGTCTTCGTGAGACGCTCTAACTCCACTAAGCGGTTGGTCCAAGCCTCTCTTCCCTCCCAATTCTCTTGGGCTGCTATCCTTAAGCTAGGGACAAAGAACTCTAATAATAGAATGGCCTCCATTCCAGAAGTCAGCCTAAAGGGCGTCTGTCCTACAGCCGTCTTATAAGCTGTACGAGAGGCCCACAAGACCACCATTAATTTGTCATCCCAGTCACTTCGTGATGTGGATACCAGCTTCGTAAGCACGTTGACTAGGATTTTATTTGTGGATTCTGCTTGGTCATTTGCTTTAGGGTAATAGGGCAAGGACCTTCTATGAATGATTAGGAAGGTCGAGAGTAGGTGGGATATCACTTCATTAATAAAGTGCGTGCCCTGATCACTTATTAGTTCAATTGGACAACCAAAACGTGAAAGGACTTGCTCCCACAAGAACTTCGCAGTGGTACTAGCGTTGTTCTTCCTAGTGGCTCTTGCCTCTGCCCACTTTGTCAGGTAATGCCCCATTGATGTAGCGTGCCCACAATGATGTAGCGTGCCTAGGAGTATTGTGCCGCAGGACTGATAGGTCCAATGAAGTCAATGCCCTGTTTTTCGAAGGGCTGTCGTGCTATTACGGGGGTCAACTCCATCTTATCCTTGTGCACATGCACCTTAGTCCTCTGGCACTCATCGCAGTGTTTTACAAATTTAGCAACATCACGGAATAGGGTGGGCCACCATAGTTGGGATTGTAGCACCTTACGGGCTATTGTATCCCCACTAAAGTGTCCTCCAGCTATTCTACCATGCGCTTCTCTCAATACATTGTGCATCTCATGCTCACACACACATCTACTCAACAAACTGTCTTGTCCTAGCCTATAGAGTTGGTCGGCGACGATCAGTTGGTATGGCTAGATCTTTAAGATAAGTCTCCTTGGCTTGTCTTTCTCAATAGGTCTCTCAGGTAGACCGTTCTCTAGCACTTGAACTACATTATTGGCCCAATATGACATCAAATCGGCTCTAAACAAGTCTCTTTCGCTAGACAGGCCAAAGAGATGAGCGTCCGGTAGGTCATTAGGTTTGCCTTGTCCAACAGCTTCTCCTATGGGTATGCGGGACATGTGATCAGCCATGTAGTGCTGCTTTCCCTTACGTACAACCACAGAGAAATCGAATTCCAACAAGAGAAGTAACCATCTAGCTATGCGACCTGTAGCGCATGGCTTGTTCACGAGATAAAGCAAGGCTTGATGTGGTCAACAAAAAAGACGAAGGGGGTGGCCAACAGATAATGCCTAAATTTCTTTACAGCAAACACCATGGCTAACCCTTCCCTTTCTGTAGTGGAATAGTTCATCTCCGTTTCAGTGAGCTTCCTGTTGGCAAAACTCACAGGGTAATCTAGGTTATGCTCACCAGGCTAGCATAAAACAGCTCCAATAGCAAACTTAGAGGCATCTATGTGTACATGAAACGTTATGCTCCAATCTGGGGCTCGTAAAATTGGTGCAGTGGTGAGAGTCTTCTTCAACTCTTCATATGCACGATGGCATTCCTCAGTCCACTCGAATACGATCAGCATCTTGTACAACGGTCTAGCAATTAGTGTGTAATTTAGTACAAAGCGTTGACGATAGTATCCCGTATGGCCTAAGAAACACTGAACGCCCTTGTAGTTAATGGGTGGTGGTAGGTCGACAATTCCGTTCCTTAACACTACGTGCCCTAGGATACATTTGTGTTTCACCCAGAACTGGCACTTTAAGGGGTTCAACGAGAGATTGTATAACCGACACCGTTCAAAGACAGCTCTCAACTTTTCTAAGTGTAATTCACACACACTCGAATTTTACCATTCTTTTTTATAACGATCACTATAGGTGATACCCAATCTGTGTACTCAATCTCATATATAAATCCTGCCTTCATGAGCTTATTGATTTCCTCCTTCACTGTATAGGCGTGTTTGGGATTCATAGGGTAAGGTCGTTGCTTTGTTGGCACCGCATCTGGAACCATTGGGATATTATGGGTCACAACCCTAGGATCGAGTCCTTTAAGTTCCTCCAAGGACCAGGCAAACACGTCGATATACTCTCGTAGGAGAGCAACAAGTTTAGCCTCCTCATCCTTGGTCAAGTCTTCAGCAATGAACACAGGTCAAGGCTTCTCGCCTTCCCTTGCCAAGTTGACTTCCTTGACCTTGGTGGGTCCCTCAATTGGCTCACTGGTTTACCCTTGCCTCTTTGCTCATAGCAAAATCACCACTCTATCACCCTTCTTAAACTTTGTGAAGCGTTTGGGGAGATCGTGCGGCTTCTTTTGCCTCTCTGCTTCTGAGTGCTTAGTTCGCTTCTTGGCCTCCTCCTTTAGCCATCTGCACCTTAGGTGGACTGGCAAGCCCCCTTTGGTGCGTCTGATCTTAGAGGGTTGGGGTATTTCGGGATCACTCTTCGTATTGACTTCTGACTCCGAGTTAAACTCACATCCCTCACTTGAGGAAGGAGTTTCGCCAGGGGGTTGTAATTCAGTAGATGTATCCCTCTTAAGCACTGGAACTACCAATGGTTGCGCCACTCTTGCTTGCTCGTAATCCATGGCTCCTATGCGCTCCAACTACGATCTATTGCACTCCATTTGCATGACTTCTCTTTCATTCCAGCCTGCCCTTTCCCTTCTAGGCCTAGAGTTTGCCTTGTTCTGTTTGATCGTTCTCCCTTCAGTGTCATATTCTATCGTGTCTAACTCTTCTTCACTCTCGTCTCCAATAGAGCGGCAATCCTCGTACTCCTCATCATCAGAGTCTTGCCCCTCTGACTGCTCGTCATCCCCCAGACTTTCCTCTCCAATCTCCTTTTCATCAAGGACTAAAGCCCAATTGTATAATAGGTTAAGATCATGAATTTTGGTCCATTTCCACTCAGGCTTAGCCAAAAGATCACTTAGGGATTTTAGATTGGCAGCCATGTTGCCCTTCAGTTTATCGGTCAGGTACTCTATGATTTCCTAAAGCTCGAGCTTGTTGGTGGGGATATGGAACAAGACCAGTTTCCCTGGGTTACGTGAGCTTCCTGCCATCATGCAGAGTGGCACGATGGGCTCCCTTGCTGGCATGCTTGGGGATTTAGTAGCTTGCTTATATAGCTCTTCCTCATCTGAGAACGGTAGGTCAATGGTTGCCAAGACGTGCATCCAATCCCGCTCGTCCTCAGGGCAAGGGATGTACTTGGTCAATGACCCATAGGGTTTGCTTGCATGTGCATCACCTTTTAGCATAGTTGAGATAGCATCAAGGTCGGCTGGGGTAGTCTTCCAGGTATCCATCTCAACCTTACCACTTCTGTTCGATTCCCCAAGAATATGAGATTGGATGACCGCAAGCCCAACATGAGATTGGATCTTGGCTTGGTCCTCCAAAGCCTCTGCCTCTTCCTCTACCTAGTGCCATCACCAGTACTGGTCAATAGTCCATCAGGACTGGATTGCCTTCCTCATCATAGGATATGTACGGGTTCACGTAGGTCTATTCTTCACTAGATTCTTCCACATAGTGAACACGAGCGTCACTTGGTGGATGGGTTACATAGGGCCCTGGTGGTCTGGGTATGCCTGTTGGGTTTATCTCTAGCCTAGGAATGGCCGGTCTTGCATCATTTGGTGCTAGAAGCGCCAACTGGGCTCCCTTGTCAAAGAGGTTAGGTGGCCTGTTGCCTAAGTATGGAGGGTTGTATTACTGCGCATATGGGAATCTCCTTGGCAGTCTGCAATGTAATGCATCATGATCGAACCTACCGCAGTTCGAGCACGGCCTAGATCTAGGATCTTGGCACTCAACTGGGAGATGGTTACCACCACAGTGTATACACTGCACATGCAATCGCACAGGTTTCCTCATTTGGTATTGCAATCGTACAAGCTCCATTCTCACCTCAGCTAGCTCCTGGCCTTGGTCAACACTCTTTCCCTTATCTTGTATGCTAGAGTTCTCTCTCTCTCCTGAAACTATTGACTGCTCTAGAGCTCTCTGACTTGTACTATCCCGACTGGTGTTCCTCATGCTTCACTCCCTAAGCTAATCATCCACCCTTATTGCCTCTTCAAAGACTCTAGCTAACACGTCTTGGTGTAGAGTGGAGTTACTAGCCAAAGCCTTGTAGAGCTCTTCGCTTTGAATTTCATTTATAAATATGGTGGACACAGCCTTCTCGTTAAGTCGCTCATTTGCAAAGATCCTCTTGAAGAGGCTATGCACGTGAGTGACATAGTCCCTTACGTCTTTCTTTTCCCTCTGACTGACATTCGTCAACTGGACAATGAGATTTTCAGAGTACCATGCCTCAGAGAATCTCTTGATAAATAGATCCTTAAGATGGGCAAAGTTCGTGTGCTTAGCTGCTGCATCTAGACTAGTGTACCAAATTCTCCCCTTATCACCTAAGCACATACCGAAAGCTTGAGAGCGTTGTGCAAGGTCTATGAGACTGTTTGCTTCGCAAACTTGTTCAAATTACTGCACAAAGCTATATGGGTCATTGCTAGGTTCATACTTGTCTAGTTGCTTTTCTACAATAGGGATTCTAGATTGCCCCTTGTGTGACCCCTAATCCCGAGAGTAATATGGTGGCTAAGGCTGTTGCACTCTCCTCACTGGACGTATTGTCCATGAGCCGCTTGGCTACGAGTTCACTCAACGATAAGTCAACCTCTGCTACTCATTCTCTCTCTATATTTGGCCCTACTTTGGCTGCACCAGCTGGGCCTCGTACATGTCTACATCTTGTTGAAGTTTCCTAGCCTTCTACTCATGGTTATAGGCAATTATGCTCTCTAGCACCTTTCTAATCGCATTTCTTTCCTCTTCTAGGCTTGCTACCACTTCCTCTATTGGTCTACCCTGAACTACTGTCCTAGTCAACAAGTCGTACTCATTGACTAACTCCTGCACTAAGACTGGGAATTCTCCCAAGTCCAATCGGTCCTCTCCTTGTCTGCCTTGTGATCCTGACATTGCTCCCATTTCTAGCTCCACAAGGTCGTCGATCAATTTGAGTAGCTCTAGCAGCGTCCGATCCTCTATGTTGTCGCCTTCTGGATCTTCGTGTCCTCTTAAGGTCCTACTGATGGGGCTCTCATGCACCCAACTATGTTTTGGGATCTTCTCCTAATAGTGGATTCCTTGATGTTATTATATCTCCTGATGAGTTCCTTGTTATTGAAAGCAGTTGTCAATCTTATTCACAAGTTGTGCTTCGTGCTTTCTAGTGCTCAGTGCGAAAATAGGTATTTTCTTTTCTTGTAGTGCACCTTTGGTGATAAAATCAAAAGTGAGGTGCGAATGTAGGAAATGCTCAATGCAAACTCCACTCTTCCCCTCATGTTCGTAACCTGATATGGATCTAACTGCAGTTCTAGCTGATCTAAGTTCTTACTGGAAGTCCATGCTGCGTTCTCTATTCTGCTTTAGGGTTGGTTGGTTGGTTACCGAAAGTCAAGTCAAGTTCTAAATTCGGTCCGCTCAATGTCTAGTTATTTGGGGTGAATCCTCGGTTATCTTGTCTAATCTCTGGATTCTAAGGGCTAAATTGGGTTTCCAGGGGGGTCAGAGATGTAAACAGGGTGGCCAGGACTGTCAGGCAGGTTCAAAAACCCTCTATTCTAGTGAAGTGGTATCGTCCGATTCTGAAAATCGGACGGGCTGGTGGGATTTTGAGACTCGGACAGGGTGGTTCGATTGTGAAAATCGGATAGGGTGGTCCGATAGTGATGCTAGGACCAATGGTTTGATTCTCACACTAGGAAAAATGGTCCGATTCTCGCAGTTGGACAGTCCAATTCTCACAGTCGGACGGTCCGACTCCAGAAATCGGGTGGTCCGATTTTGGGAATCGGACCGGGCTGGTCCAATTGCGCAGACGACAGCCTGCAGGTTGCTCGCGATGACTCAAGCTCAGCGCTTACTCATGGAATCATCCAGTGCCTTCCATATAGGTGCAAAACACTACAAGGAAATGCCAGACATACCTAGAATCACTGTGGTGCTCGAATCTCTCTCTCTCGCAAAGCATAATGTCAAATGTGGTCTTTCCTAGTTCCTTTGGCCTCTTATTGCCCCATCCTAGCCTGTTGTAACCTTAGAAGCTAATCTCTCACACTCTTCCAACTAGAAATTTGAATTTGTGTCCCTATTTCCTTATTTCCAGCAGCAGTAGCAGAACCCTTTTTGTTTTTCTTCTTTTTCCTATCCTAATCTTAATCTAATGCAACAAAAATAAAAAACAGAGATGGAGATGGATGGTTCTACTCTAATATTCAACAACAAATCAAAATACTTACTTGCTTTAAGGATTAAAACCTCCTAAATCTCCTAACTATCTCGAGCATCGGTTCGGGCTGCAAACCCTACTTCTATGCTCGATTCGATGTGCACGGCACTCGAGGCTCGATTCCGTCGGTCCCGGCAATGGAACCAAAATGAAGGGGAGCTACGGAGCTCTACCCCGAGACCTACAGACCGCTATTGATCAAGCGTTTGAAGTCGAGCGGCCATGGCTACCTCTCACATAGCTGATGCGCAATGCCTACCTTACAGGTGTAGTGAGCTTACCTTGATGCTCGATCGAGTTCCCTCCTCTCTATTGCACTCCAGTAGCTCCACGATCCTTGCGGCAAGATCAAGCAACCTCAAGCCCTCTCCGTCAAGCTCCATCCTCCATAGCCGCGCGAGAAAAGAGAAGAGGAGAAGAAGAGAAGATGAAGAGATAAGATGGGGAGCTTCTTCTCCATGATTCCTCACTCTCACACAGTCACTCCCTCACACTCCCTCAATCCCTCACTCAAGCACAAGCAAGAAGGCAAGAAACAAGAGAAGAAGAAGAAGAAGCTTTGGCCACACACAAGAATGATCTTCTCATTTACTTTTGAACTTTATATGCATGCCCTACTTTTTGGGCAATCCCACTTTTTACATGGCCGACCATTAGCCTAGGCCCTCTTTTTCTATTTCCCACTATTCTAACTTGTCACATTCCCAAATAGTGCATATAATTTGCACAGGAGTGAGCTTGGCACTCTTTTACAAGGATTTGGGAGCGCTTTCACAATTAATGGTGCGCTTTTACTCTTTTCTTTTCTCGAGGAGATATTGAGGCCTTCTGGAGAGGTTGTCATTCAAAATTTTCAGGGTCTGACTTCCATCCAGGGCACCTTTTCCTTCCTTTGTCCTGTGCCCTTTCGGTTATCTCATTTTTCCATTTTCCCGCTCCTCTACTCCATTTTCCCACTCCTCTGTGCTGCGGTAAACAGCTTGAAGATGTTTCTAAGGTGACCCACAAGCGCAAGTACATGTCCAATTTGCTTGGTCACTTCTATGCGGAAGTGAATATGTTTCAAGCCAAAGACTTTGGGGGATGTGATTTCTTTAGCGCATGATGCAGAGGATAAAATTCGTAGACGAGAAAAGTGACCGTAACAATCTTCAGTTATAATGGTAACTTTGGTACAAACCAATTCAATTCTAACTTCCGAAAATTCAATCAAAATTGCTTTGTTCCTTTTTCTTTCCGTAAACCTTGGACTCGACCTCCTGCTTTACCATCAAACACAAATTCAAACCCTAAGCCTTCTCTTCAGCCAAATCCCAACATACCCAAATTTTTAGCCATTACCAATAATGTCTCCAAACCAAAGCCTATAGTTTTCTACAAATGTCATCAACTTGGACACTTAACAGTGAACTGCCAATCTAAGAAGCAAGATGTTAAAATCAATCACTTGGGAGTGACTGAAGACGAAGACCATGAAGATATGCTAGACTTCACTGAAGATGATGATTATATCGACGATGCTTCAGATATTTTACCAAGTATACCAAATCCTCATTCATTATTAACAATGAAATGTTTTGTGCATGGTTAAGAAAAGATTGTTTTGCATGATGATGGAAGCACATATGATTTTATTTTTGCAAAGTTGGTAAAAGAATTAAATTTACCTACTGTTCCAACTCATTATGCCATAAAACCTGCATTCTTAAGTACTAGATACAATGGTACACAATAAGTTCATGATTTAGAGATTAAAATTGGTGATTATATCGAGCGCAAAAATTTATTGCTTGTGCCTTTGCAAGCTAGTGATATTATTTTAGGAATGCCTTGGGGTCATAAATATAATCCCGGCATAGATTATTCCACACATTCCATGAAAATTCATTCTAACGAAAAACAAATCACATTACATGGATCGCATACCTTTGATAATTTTTCCCTTCTTAGTCACACACAAGCTAAATGTGCATTAAGAAAATGTAACAAATCATACTTAGTATGGGTGAATGAAATTGAAGCTAAAAAAAAATCAAATGTATCCTAGGCATGCACAATTTCTTTCACAATTTAAAGATTGTTTTGCTATTGATCTACCACCTAGTTTACCATCTACACATCCTGAAGATCATAAAATAGACTTAATTGCGGGTTCTCAATCACCATGTAAAGCACCTTATAGACACAATTAGATTGAACAAAAAGAAATCAAGCATAAGTTGAAAAATTGTTGAACCGAGGACTCATTAAGTCTAGTAGTTTTCCTTTTGGTGTATATGTCCTATTAGTTAAGAAGAAAAATAATACCTATAGGATGTGCATTGACTATCGTGCCCTAAACAAGATCATTGTTAAGAATAGATATCTGATCCCTAGGATAGACGACCTTATGGATAAACTACAAGGGGCCACTATTTTTAGCAAGATAGATCTCAAATCTAGATATCATCAAGTACGATTGGACACACTTGACATTTTCAAGACTACATTTAGAACTCAGTTTGGTCATTATGAATTTCTTGTTATGCCTTTCGATTTGACCAATGCACCAGCTATATTCAGTCGTATGATGAATCGTATATTTTTGAAGTATCAAAATTGTGTGATTGTTTTCTTTGATGATATATTGGTTTTCAGTAAGAATGAGAATGGGCATTGTGAACATCTATCTTTGATTTTTAAATTGTTGAAAGAGAATCAATTATATGCTAACCTTGACAAGAGTGAACATTTTCAAACCCAAATTTAATACTTAGGTCACATTGTTTCTTCTGATGGTATTCGTGTTGATCCTAAAAAGATAGATGCAATTTTGAATTGGCCAATCCCTAAAAATGTGCATGAGCTATGTTCTTTCTTAGGTCTTGCCAACTTTTATAAAAAAAATTTGAGAAATTTTTCATTACCTGCATTGCCTTTTGATGAAATTGTTAAAGAAAGGTGTTGTGTATCATTGGTCTAACAATCAGCAAAAGCCTTTTGATTTATGGAAACATGCTTTAACACATGCACCTGTTTTGCAATTACCTAATTTTAATCGACCATTCTTTCTAGTAGTCATCAGTGATGCTAGCGGATCAAGAATAGGAGCTGTCCTCATGCAAGATTCACATCCCATAGCATATTCTGGTTGGAAACTTAAACCCTCTGAATTGAAGTATTTCACCTATGATAAAGAATTGTAAGCGTAGTTCAAGCCTTATGTCAATGAAAACATTATCTAATGGAATCCGAATTTATGATCAAAACTACCCAGCAAGGTACCAAACATCTCTTGAGTCAGCCACAAATTTCTGACTGTCATATTAAATGGGTTGCTTTCATTCAAAGTTTTCATCCACTTATCCAATATTAACCCAGAAGAGAGAATGTTATTGCTGATGCATTGAGTAGAAGACCAAGTATCCATAATATTTTCGTTCTATCTTTTGATTCCCTTATTCCTATGAAGGATACCTATGACCATGACCCCAGTTTTCAAGCTGATGAGAAAAAATTAGTTACTAATAACTAGATTCCAATTGATTCTTTGTCTTATTTTGATGGATTTATGTTTTATGAGAAAATATTGTGTGTCACTATTCAATTTAGATAATTTGTGTTGCACAAAATTCATTGTCCTCCATATCAAGGCCATAGAGGCATTAATTTCACTTTAAGAACATTGGTTGAAGATTTTTATTGGCCACAAATTGAATATGATGTTTCTAACTTTGTTTCTGAGTGTTTTATTTTTCAAAGAGTCAAGCGACACCATGGTAAGCAATATGGTTTGTTAATACCTTTACCAATTCCTGAACATCCATGGGAACATATTTCAATGGATTTTATAATTGGTTTGCCTAACTTACAAGCTAATCATGATATGATTTTGACTATAGTAGATCGATTTAGGAAACAAGCATATTTCCTACCATGCAAGAAAACATTAACTAGATGTCAAGTTGCATAATTGTTTTTGAAGACTGTTTTCACTAATCGTGGTTTGCCAAAAGTTATTACTTCTGATCGTGATTCTAGATTTTGTAACAATTTTTGGACTAATTTGTTTGCTAATTTAGGTACTAAGATTGATTTCTCATCTGCATTCCATCCTGAAACCAATGGGCAAATATAAGCTACTAATAGTACAATTCTAGATCTTTTGCGTACATACACAATTTCAAAACCACAAACATGGGATACACATTTACGTCTACTTCAATTTGCATATAATAATACACCGCACACAACTACTCATAAAGCACATTTTGAAATCATTTATGGACATAGATTACCTACACCTGCTACATCATTGTTGAACAAAGGTAAAGCTATTGATGATATTGTCAATACACATGCTACTATTTTTTGTCAAGTTAAAGACATGATTGCAAAAGCCCAATAATCATACACTAAACAAGCTAATAAGAAAATAAAAGCCACAAGTTTCAATGTTGATGATTATGTTTGGTTACACATTGAAAAGAGAAGATTGCAAAGTGCTGAGAAGGACCCTGTTGTTAAGTTAGTACATAGATTTTATGGATCTTTCAAAATAATTCACAAGATCAATGGCAATGCATTTAAATTAGAACTAACCCAGCACTGGAAGATACATAATACTTTTCATATCAGTTTGTTACGACCTTTTAGAGGCCAATTACATGTCCACCCTGTCTATGAAAACCCTCCTTTGTTAGAAGAAGAAACTGAAATCCTTGAACTTGAAACTATTCTAGACACAGACTTTATGACCACTATATTTGGCCATAGATACTCTAGATATTTGGTTAAGTTTAAGAATCATCATGTTGAAGAGGCCCAATGGATGCAGGCCCGCGACTTAAGTGCTTACCCCTCACTGCTCACTCCACATTGAGCTAATAGAAATTGAGAACATTTGCTATCACACCCATGGGGTATGATGCCATGAGGCATATTCCACAGTGAATTCCATGAGATTTTTATTCCACGGTGGATTCCGTGAGGTTTTTTTATGGGTTTTGTAAAACTATATTTATTTGTCGGGGCTCTTACACAAGGTGGATTCCTTGTGTGAGAAGTTAACGTGAACACTTGTCCTTTTCAAGCGTCAAGTTAATTAAATGTGCACATGGGTGATTTTGCAGAATACATATTAAATTAATGGATATTTATGAGTTTAGAGTGCACTCAAATTAAATTAAGGTTAGGATAGAGTTCCAACCTATTTAATTATTTTGTAGTTGAAGATTGCTAGGTATTCACTTTTGTGGGTTTTATTTTATTATTTTTTAACAATTGTGAATGCTTCAGTTGATGTGTAGAGCAGGTAGCGGTGGCGTTGGGAAGCACTAGGCGATGGCGTGCATTTAGATTACCTAGAAAAATTCTTATTTCTGGCGGGCGCGTGTCTTATCACTAAAGGCATCGTGTCAATATTTATTTAGGTACGCTTATTTATTAAAGCACTTGATAAATATTTATTATTTTTGTATACGCATAGGTGCTCGGTTTAATATTCCATTATTAGACATTGTATTTGGACACATCCCGATTTTTGGACGCCCAAATACTTTACTCTTTATTTGGGCAAAAGCAAACACAAAAGCCAAAAGCATGCTAATTGTAAAGTGGGCTATTTTTGAGCTTGTATATTAATAAATTTATAAATACATGCCTTGTGTGTCAAGAATCGCGTGGTGGGGGGACTTGCTCAAGATGCTGCGCCGAACACACACAGAATGCACAAGGAGAAGCTCACTCAAGAGACAAGAAGAGAGATGGAGGCCAAAACGTTTTCTTGCTGATTTCTTCTTCTTATTCCACACACTTTACATTGTACACAAAGTATAGATAAAATACAACATAAAGAAAAGTGGCCTACTAAGTCAAACAATGCATAACCGACTACACTAGTCGACTGGCGCTATAACTATGTCAGCTGTAAATAGGTATAACAACCTGAATATAATAAGTAATGAGTCAGTGGCCATGTGAGAGTCATAATGACCACCGACGTGCTAAGTGTAGACGTGTGGACCCATCTAACCAGACGGTCCATCATCAATGTCTGCATGTGTTGAGCTTGTCATCTCAACGCTCCCCCTCAAGCTTAACTGCATCTCTGCAACTCCAAGTAAGCTTTGAAACTTTTGAAGCTTCTCTGTATCCAATGCCTTCGTGAAGATGTCAGCTATCTGATCCTGTGTGCTGACATACGCCAAGTCAATCTCACCTGTTAGTACCTTCTCTCTCACAAAGTTGCTAGTGTACCTCAATATGTTTTGTCCTGGCATAGAACACAAGGTTCCTAGCCAACTGTATACTGCTCATGTTGTCACAATAAATGACAACTAGACCTTCCACCTGCACATCCAAATCATCCATTAACTTTTGTAGCCATACTACCTCACATGCTGCAACAACAGCACCTCTATACTCAGCCTCTGTACTCGACAAAGCAACTGTAGATTGCTTTTTGTTGCTCCAAGCAACTGCTGCACTACCAAGAGAGAACATGTATCCGCTAGTAGATCTTCTATCAGACATACTACCAGCCCAATCTGCATCTATGTATCCAAACACCTGTACATCTGTACCTGCCTCATAGAAAAGTCCATAATGTAATGTGGACTTCACATATCTCAATATGCGTCTGACTGCATCCAAATGTGGCTCTCTAGGTACTTGCATTAACTGACTCACAAGACCAACATCGTAGCTCAAGTCTGGCCTTGTAGATCAAACTCCCCACTATCCTCCTAAACATAGGAGGGTCTTCTATCTCATCCCCAACATCAGCACTCAACTTTACATTCTGCTCCAATGGGATTGAAAGTGGTTTGCATGCTGTCATACCATACTTGGACAACATATCCAAGCCATACTGTCTTTGGGACAGCCATATACCATCATCACATCTGATCACCTCAATGCCAAGGAAGTACCTTAGCTCACCTAAATCCTTCATCTCAAACTTCTTCTTCAAAAAATCCTTGACTTCAGCAATCCCACTATCACTATCACCTGTAATAATCAAGTCATCCTCATAGATGACTATGATGACCAAACCTGCATCTCTCTTTCTCACATAAAGTGAGTGATCAGCATCAGAAACATAAAAGCCAATATTGACAAGATACTCTTTGATCTTGTTAGACCATGCTCTAGGTGCTTCCTTGAGTCCATAAAGCGCCTTCTTCAACCTACACACATACGTGGGATGCTCTAAAGCTTCATAACCTGCTGGTTGATCCATATACACTTCTTCCTGCAAATCACCATGCAAGAAGGAATTATTCACATCCATTTGCTGCAACCTCCAACCTTTGGTTGTTGCCAAAGCAATCACACATCTGACAGTTGCCATCCTAGCAACTGGACTGAAGGTTTCATCATAATATATGCCATATGTCTGGGCATAGCCTTTTGCAACCAGCCTAGCTTTATACCTACTAATAGAACCATCTGCATTGTGCTTAATCTTATAAACCCATTTACATCCAATAGCTTTCTTTCCCTTCGGCAATGATACTAGATCCCAAGTCTTATTGGCCTCTAATGCAGCCATCTCCTCATCCATTGCTGCATCCCAATGAGCATGACCAACAGCCTCCTCAAAACATGTGGGCTCAACATCCTCAACTAGTTTCACCATATAAGCATAATGGTGAGCTGCATAACCTTCAAAACCAAATCTTTTAATAGGGTATCTGACCCTGCTAGATTTGCGTATCACCGGATCACTCAATGGAGCCTTTACATTATTATGAACTCTCTGTACACCTGGTATCTTGACAGAAGGAATACCAAGCTCATCATCTAAGCTCTCTGAGCCACTGGAGTCTCCATCAAGAACTGCATCAATGCCATCCGACACTTTATTCTTTCCTTTGTCTTTACCTGTAGTGCTACTAGATGCACCTGAAGATGTAGAGGTACTCCTTAGTCTCCCAAACCAAGGACTACCAGATGATGTCTCTGGTCCACTAAGAGTCCGGTGATTCTTGCTTTTCAGCCTGCACACAAGTGTCATGATCATCATCATCATCCAATGTATCACCACTAGATACATACCAACTGCTCATTTAATCAAAGTTGACATCCCTGCTCACTTTGAACTTACATGTGACAGGGTTATAACAACGATACCCTTTCTGCTCTAAAGAGTATCCAATAAAGACACACTTTTCAGCCTTTGGATCCAGTTTCTTCCTCAACTCATTTGGCACATGAACATACGCAATGCATCCAAACACTTTCAAGTGTGAGACATTAGGCTTCTTACCTGTAAAACATTCTTCGGGGGTCATACCATGAACTGCAGCTATGGGAGTTCTGTTCATAATATAAACAGCAGTATGAACAGCCTCAGATAAAAAATGCTTAGGCATATTCTTTTTAGCCATCAAGGCACGTGCAACTTCTGCAATATGCCTTTTTTTGTATACCTGCATGTGAACTGTCTCTTTATCCCATGAGACCTCAAAAAATCATTGAACTCATTTGAGAGGTACTCTCCCCCTCCATCTGACCTCAAGCACTTTACTTTCAAGCTTGTTTCTCTTTCAACTGCAGCCTTGAAAGTTCTAAAGTGCTCAAAAGCTTCACTCTTTTCCTTCATAAAATATACCCACGGCTTTCTAAAACAATCATCAATGAATGTGACAAAGTATGAACTGCCTCCAAGAGATACATTTTGTGTAGGCCCCCAAATGTCTATATGCACAACATCAAGGATATTTCTACTTACATCTCTGTCATGTGAAAAGGGTTGTCTTGCCTGCTTACCAAACTGACATGCTTCGTATACCTTATGAAATTCTACAACTCTAAATGTAGGCAAACCTGTAATCAACCCTTTGGACTGCATTAATTTCAACCTTTGTACATTTGCATGTCCAATGCGTTTGTGCCAAATTTCAATATTTGCAACAACACCTTTTCCTTTAGCATAATAGCAGCATTCATAGTAGGAATTCCAGCATCCAGAGTAAACATACGTCCAACTCTACCTTCCTTTGCAACTAACCTGCACTTGTCATTGAAGTCTTCTACAAAGCAGCCCTTTGCATTAAATCTGACTTGCAGCCCTTGCTCTACCATTTGACCGACTGACACCAAGTTCTTTGTAATAGATGGCACATGTAATACATCTGAAAGACTCTTTGTCTTACCATCATGCAAGGACAAGGAAACTTTTCCAATGTGTGAAATTGGGTGGCATGAATTATCACCCGTCTGCACATAATCTGCATTTTGCAAATCTTGCATCTATCCAAACCATTTTGCATGGCTGGTCATATGATTGGATGCACCTGAATCAACATACCAAACATCATCATGTGTTCCCTTTCCTGTAACAGCATTCAGCATATGCTGCATAACAAACAGACGTTCATTTTTATCTTCATTCTGTCATGAAGACGATGCATAGTTTCCTTGCTACAACTTACCACTGTGGATATCATCTTTCTTAGCATAACATTGGGTTGCAATATGATCTGTTTTGCCACAGTAGTGACACACAATACCAGAGTTGTTAGAACCTCTGTTCTGCCATCCACCTCTTCCTCTAAAGCTCCCCCTGCCTCTAAAGTTACCACGACATCCTGAAACCTGCATATCGCCAAATTGCTGATTCAATCTATTTTGCTGGTTGTCACTACCACGTCCTGTACCACGGCCTCTTGAAGAGAAACTGCCACGTCCTCTTCCTAAATTGGAGTAGAAAGCTTGGACCTGTTCACCACTTTTTTTAGATGTCTCACTCTGCATGTTGATCTCTTCAGTGATCATAAGAGAAACCAACTCATTGAAATCTGGAAATGGCTTTCTAATATATACAGAAGTTACAAATGACTTCCAAGCCTTTTCATTGTTAAGTCCACCCAAGGTAGACGATACCAAATCATCATCATTGGGCATTGCATCAATCGCTGCCAAGGCATCTACAATGCTCCTTACCTTCAGTGCATACTCATTGATAGACATCTTTCCTTTCTTCAATGTATTCAACTCTTGCTTGAGTTGAATCTTTCGTGCCTTTGTATTTACGGAAAACATACTTTCAAGTATGGTCCAAGCTGCATATAAATTCTGTACATTTCTAATATGTCCCAGCATATTATTGTCAATTACTACAGACAACCAATACATGACCTTTTTATCTTTTGCATTCCATTCCTTCCGTGCTTTTGTCTCTTCTGCAGTTGGAGGATCACTCACCTTCGGCTCCTTTTCTTCACCTGAAACAAACTCATAGAGGCATTTTTCAATAAGGAAGTTCGTGACATGGAACTTTCATGATGGATAGTTGTTCTTGTCGAGCTTCTCAATGATGGGGCTTCCACAGTTCTCTGCAATTATCACAAAACTAATACTAAACAGCAAGCAAATCTTCTGCAACCCTCGACCTGTAGTGCACAGCAATACACCAGACAGTCTTTTTCACTGTCTGCTCAACAATACATGCAATCTGCAACCTGTTTGTAGATAAACCTTATGTTTGTTTCTTGCAAACATCTCAAGAATTACAAATTCGCAATCTGTAACCTGTGCACCCACTTTTGGTCAAAACAGCCAAAGTCACAATGTACCTTGAAACTGCTGCCCGCAACCTTGTGACTCTAAAACGGGGCCTGAAACGGCCTCAGATGCCCAAATCTCACAGAGCGCTCTTCGCGCACACCAAATCTCATTGCAATCTGAGATTTTTGCTCGACCCTGCTTCCGGTGCCTCCACAGGCACTATCCAAGAGAGAGAGTGGAAGAATGGGAGAGCTTCTTACCCGTGGCTTGCTTGCTTGAACCTTGCTTCTTCTCCTTCACTTTAGCCTTCGAAATCAGCCTCTCTCAGTGGCACGGCTCTGATACCATGTCAAGAATCGCGTGGTGGGGGGACTTGCTCAAGATGCTGCACCGAACACACACAGAATGCACAAGGAGAAGCTCACTCAAGAGACAAGAAGAGAGATGGAAGCCAAAACGTTTTCTTGCTGATTTCTTCTTCTTCTTCCACACACTTTACAATGTACACAAAGTATAGATAAAATACAACATAAAGGAAAGTGGCCTACTAAGTCAAACAATGCATAACCGACTACACTAGTCGACTAGCGCTATAACTATGCTAGCTGTAAATAGGTGTAACAACCTGAATATAATAAGTAATGAGTCAGTGGCCATGTGAGAGTCATAATGACCACCGACGTGCTAAATGTAGATGTGTGGACCCATCTAACCAGGCGGTCCATCATCAATGTCCGCATGTGTTGAGCTTGTCATCTCAACATTGTGAAGCGCTTACACAAGGCATGGGGGGAGATTGCACCACCAATTGGTTTTCTTGTGTCTTGTCTTGCAAAATCTCTTTTTGCCTTTATGAAGCTTTTGTAGAGTTCTTTGTTCTTGGGGACCTTCCGACATTCACTACATGCACATATAGCACGCGATCTGTGCACCAGTTATGTCCTTTAGAGTCCTATCAAGCACCTCAAAAGTGTATCAATGCATCATGGGAGCTTCATCCCATAAAATAGGACTAGTTTCTTTCAACAATCCGGCAAGATTACTTTGAATAGGTATATTGTAAGTAGAATGGTTATTCAATTGTAAGGGTATTTTGAAGGGTTTTATGGCCATTTGGCAAAAGTAATGTGAAAATAGCAAAAGATGGTGTGGTCAAGGCAATGTAACCTTGACCACACAACTTTGCTAGTAAGCATTTATAGAGAAATATTTTTCCTAAATCACGTGGATCATCTAGAAAAGCATTCCTTTGTCCATCGGTTAAGCATAGCTTCCAAAGCAAAGAAAAATTTCACTTCTTCAATTCTGTCGTAAATCAATTCATCTTGTAGGAAAGGGTTTGCATAGTGATACATCCTCACCTCAAGTAATCTTGGATACTCAGCTAAGGTGCGACCATGTTGATGCAAAAGTTCTTGCATATGCAACAATGCTTCATTAGTAGCCTCATCTTGCAAAGAAACATTTGGTCTATTTTGCAAAGATAATTGATGCACTATATCCTCAGTGAGTGCCTCAGTGAGTGGTACTAAAAAGTCTTCCCAAAGTTGACCAGGTCATGTCAACTCACAAAATATCAAAATAGAGACAAATACAAGTCTCAATTGCATACTGGTTTGCATTCTTGCAAGCACATATGCCATTCTTCAAGAGTTTTCAACATATCTTTTGCTATGCAAACTTCCTTAAAACTAGAATATATGACATTATCAATTGTACATAGTGCCTCAAATGAAGTGCACCCCTTACAAACAATAAGGAGTAGATGCAAGCAGTACCTCTCCCTACATGTAAGAGCAACAAAATAGATCCAACCACATGTATTTTCCTACTTTCTCTTTGTCCATATTTTTCTTTATGCATTCCAAACCAAACATATCGAAAACTCTTGATACAGAAGTGTGTTAGCCTTAGGATGCATACAATTGCAAGTAAACTACTTTGTGAGAGTTATTTTTCAAGAATTTTCACTTTTTATCACCTCATGAATATTATTTAAGTCACAAAAAGCAACACTATTTTCACCAAGTAAGTGCACTTGCAAGCGTTGAATATTTGGCTTCTCATTGTGAAGTTGATACTCAAATATTCACCAATATGGTTTAGAAGCAAAATATACAGTGTATCCAAGTAGCTCTCAATTTCATTTATATCTTGCCTGCCCATTTCATTTGATATGGAACCGTGTGTAGTTGTCAATCTAATGATCGCATGATCATGGCCCTTATAAATATGATTGTACAAATATTTAACTGTAGCAATTATGGAGCATAACTCTACATTTACGTGTAGTATTTTGGACTCAAGTGAGGATTGTATGGTACAATCTATTGATTATCGAGGATATAACCTTTCACATTAAGCTTATTTCCATCATCTCATTGTTTGTACATAGGATAACCAGTATTATCAATTGTACTTGAATGGACGTATTTTTTTGTTTATCCCTTTGAACATTGACCATCCCTCATGCAATGAATTTTTTCATTTAACATCCCACACAGACCATGTACATTGCATTTCGTGATACTTTGATGTAAAAATGAGAAGTTATATTTATCTGAAAGTTCAGCATACACTAATCTATCATAGTGTTTTGGTTCAATGGGTTTAAACCGTGACTCTAATATCAATAGTGTGTGAGAACGAGGTAATTCTCTCTTTTAGAATTCTATCACAAAAACAAATCTAGCAACTTGATCAAAGAGTTATTTTTAAATGATTGATTGTATCACATCCTTATGATTCTTATGAAAAACTTGAGTAGTAAGATCTAGGTGATCATATGCAGTCTTGCTAAGCAACAAAGCATTTGTGATTTCTATCCACTTAGGATTACATGTCATGGTTATAAATAGATCTAATTTTCCCTTGCTCCATACAATGGCTATAAAAGCTTGATATAACTAGTGCATGAACCTTGATCCATGTGTAAAGAAAGATAGCAATACTTTTATTTTGCCTACAACAGATCCACTAACATGATTCTCAGTTGCATCCATTGGATTGACCATATTTTTCAATCCTTTGTATACTTTTGTTCTCAAAGCCGCTTTATTATGATGATACCAGGCTAATCTACATTACTTGACGCTAGTCGGCTAGTTCACTATATGTATACCCTCTATATCACGTGCGTTCATCAAGGCCTATTTATAAATATCCTTATTTGTGAAATTTTCCTTAATAAAATATAACCCTTTTCTATTCAATCTATAAGTAACCCCTTTATATGGGACCCTTTTGTAAGTAAAAAAATGTGTAAAAATGGTATTTTAAAAATCCCTTATGTTGAACCCACATGGTACATACATATATTTATGATTGACATCCTCAGGTGATTCTACAATAAGCATCAACAATGTATTGTTGTAGGAAAAGACCACCACGCAAGAGGCATGCATTATTATCATCACATACTTTAAGTCAAAAAGTGTAGAATTGTAATTAACACAATCCTTGTTATGAAGGACAATGGAATATATATGTGAACCTACATCTCTATAAGGAATTCTAATATGCCATTGATAATCTCCATTTGGAAAGAGAAGAACATATAATATATGGTATATATGCTTAAAGTAAGTTAGATATGGTAACACAAGTGTTGAGAAATGCAGATCCTTGAGTAAGGTCTAGCTATGGAGGATGTAAATCAATGATAAGAAGCACGACGACTAAGACTAGACACTGACTGTTACTCAACTGACTTAGGTTCCAATATAGATTAGCTTGGACTCATATACACAATCTTGAGTAGAGAGACAAGATTGAAAGTGCAAAGTACAATAGCATTCATAATTTAACTTAATGTCAAGTACATGCTTTTATAGTTGTAGGATGGTTCCCCTTTTCTCACTGTGTCTATGGGATTTAGGTAGCTTCTCCTAGGCTATTACATGTCCATTTCCCTATTGCTCCATACAAAGAGACTATCTTAGGAGTGTGATTACATAAATCTCAACACCCCTCCTCAATCACAACCATAAAAATCACTGAGCATATAGAGGCTATCATGAGTAGAACTGTGCTAAGTGTAGACATGGAAAAACCAACCATAAAGACAGATGCTATCATAAGCCTCACTAAGTATGCAAAGGCTATAGTGCACTTGTTACATGAGGATTACAAGGTATTTATCTTCAAATATAACATTGCAAGCTTTTTGTGATTTTCTTTCAGCAAGAGATCTTCTTTTCCTTGTCCTTCTTTACTTTAATGCTCAATGCTTTGCTTGAATCTTTTTTGACTTTGATCTTTTGGTTTTCTTTTTCATGGTCTTTTTTTCCTTTGACTACTTTGATATTCTTTCCATTGTTCTTCTTCTCCACTTTTCAAGCTTTGATTTTTTGGTCTCCCTCAAGAAAAGAGGTCACAAGCTTCGGGTTTTGCATGATGATCAAGGTGGCTGAAACATATTCATATTCTTTTGATAAACTCCTTAGTAGAACTTGAATACAAGCACCTCCATTTCTTCCTACAAGTAGAGTAAAAACATCTTCTATGTAGCACAAGTGAGAAAGAGTAGTTGTGTTACTCTTCATAGAAAATCCATATGAAAAACTTCATTCCCATGACTAAGGATCAACCTCAAATATTTGATTTTTAACCTGAAAAAGAGTTGAAAGCAATTGTGTCAAAGGACACAAGACATAGCTGTGTTAGATAACACTTTGTAGTATGAAAATATACTATGCTTGTTGAGTTTGATGCTGAGCTTGATGTTGAATCTTCAAAGTCCTTGCTGATTTGAAGTGGAGACTTTGCTGGAAACTGAATGGTTCAGTAGATCAAAGAATCAATGACTTGCTTGAGCCCATGGGAATGAGTAAGTGAAGTGAAAAATGAGCTTGACTGAAAATGATTATGGCCACTTTAGGGTTTCTGGATAGGTGACTAGTTTTTTCTTCACAGCATCTCAAGGAGTGGATCATTCGGCATGAGATTTAAGTGGAAGGTAGCGTACATAGTTGGCTTTGGTTGTCTTATGGTCATAGGATGAACCGTGGACTACTTGTGTATTAAACATATGATAGGCTGACAATGTGGATCAGGGCCAGTGACAATGAATTTATGCAATGCCAAAGCAAGGATGGCTCAATATGATGGGTTAGGGTGTTGGGCAGTTGTGTCCTAAGTAGAGGAAAGATTTGGAAATGAAAGCTTGTGAAAATATTCCCTAGATGGAGAGATCTAGGAGCTCCAACAAAGGTAGGTATTGATGGCTATGGTAGTCAAGAGAGTATAGTGATGATGGAGTGAGGAGATGTAGTCATGAGCTAGAGCTGACCTGACTAGAGGTTGTGGGGAGATGGAGGAGTAGTGAGTTGAGCTAAATCAAGCTCACCATGGCCTTGATACTATGTTGAGAAACACAAATCCTTAAGCAAGGTCTAGCTATGGAGGATAGAAGTCATTGATAAGAAGCATGATGATTGAGACTAAACACTGACTATTACTCAAGTGAATTAGGTTCCAAGATAGATTAGTTTGGACCTCATAAACACAATCTTGAGTAGAGTGACAATTTTGAAACCACAAAGTACAATAACATTCATAATTTAACTCTATGTCAAGTACATGCTTTTATAGTTGTAGGATAGTTCCCTTTTCTAATTGTGCTTAGTGGGATTTAGGCAGCTTCTCCTAGCTTGCTATTGCATGTCCCTTGCCTTGTTGCTCCATATAAAGAGGTTGTCTTAGGAGTGTGATTGCATAAATCTCAACAACAACATCCTTGGAAAGTGTAAACATGAATATTACAATGATCAATTGTGTTCTCATCACCTTGCCCATGTATGATTGTAGCGAAATCACTTATAGTTAGAACAAAATATTATTTGGAAGTGGTCTGCCGACTCTAAAAAATAGTCATTCTTACATCCACAGATGGATTGGCTTGCAGCATG
Organism: Lygodium microphyllum; assembly: GCF_053477565.2. Lineage (NCBI taxonomy): Eukaryota > Viridiplantae > Streptophyta > Polypodiopsida > Schizaeales > Lygodiaceae > Lygodium > Lygodium microphyllum. Next base: position 12,251,829 of record NW_028229514.1, read on the forward strand.
CACCCACTGATCTAAATACTCTTGCATAAACATTGTGATCATGCATCATACATTGAAGCTCCTCCAACAAATTAGGTAGAAGCCCAAACATAATCCCTACATGATTTGATAGCTCATGTTCAATATTGTAACTATAAATATATGCAAAATTTGACCTCTGATTTTTATTCACATTTGCTAAGAGAGAACCAATGTGATTATATATTGATCCATGAACTCGAAAAACATAATCAATTCCATACTAAGATAAAAGCATATCTATTCTTGCACCCATTGAAACAAATGTGAGAGCATTATTGTAAGCATATATGTTCTTTTTTAATTCTCTACTATGTGGTTTTGATCCACCTAACAAATTACATAGAGGTTCTAGTGGTAGCTGTAAAGATGGTAAAACCAAATTTCCACCCCTACAACAATGTTTCTCTATCCAATCAGAGTGCATACTCTTTGTTTCAAAACACCATAACTTGGCCATGCAAAGCTCACAAACCTTGCATAATGTTTCAACATTGTATATAAGTGGTTCTTGATATAGAAGAATGGTTGTTGATGGATGAACATCCAAGGTTGGCATTTTGTGAAGAATAAAACAAAGTCCACCATTTTCAAGAAGAAATGTAGGGTGGTTATTCCTGCATTACCCATCCACCACAACATTAGTATTACTTATATGCATATTAGTCCTTTGACCAATGTCAAGTGGGTTGTGTTCATTGACAATCAGGTGTGCTTCTAAAGATTGCATTTCACCATTGATAGTTGACAATCCATGATAATTTGCATCATACTCATAAGTTTAATTCATAGTCCTAATCGCGACTTGCAAGTTGAAATTGCTTGTGCAACTACCATGCCCTTGACCATCAACCAAGGGCATGCTTATATTCCACTCATATCCAAAGGAAATAAAGACACAAAATGACCTTGTTGCTTAAGAATGACATTGTATGCATGTCTATCACTTGCAGACATAGATATGTATATATTCTGTACATAAGAACTAGCTACAATATATGATAATTTGCATCATACTCATAAGTTTGATTCATAGTCCTAATTGCAACTTGCAAGTTGAAATTGCTTGTGCAACTACCATGCCCTTGACCATTAACCAAGGGCATGCTCATATCCAAAGGAAATTTCTTGTGCAACTACCATGCCCTTGATCATCAACCAAGGGCATGCTCATATCCAAAGGAAATAAAGACACAAAATGACCTTGTTGCTTAGGAATGACATTATATTCATGTCTATCACTTGCAGACATATATATGTATATATTTTGCACTTAAGAACTAGCTACATGAGGTAGCACAATTTTGTTCTAAATCTTGCATTCTTTCTATCTTTACATCTGGTAACAATAAAAATATGTCTACATGCATTGAAGGTATGATCTCTATGTAAAGCATGTACCGGGAGCACCATTGTGAAAGGAAACCTAAGAGAAAATATAGTGCAAATCAAATTAATGTGATCATTATTACCTCACCTTAATAAAAAACCAAAGAAAGTGCAAACAATAAATATGATCTAAATAATATGAGATTGTATAAATGGCAGCCATGTTATAATTGATCTAGGTATGAATTTACAAACCAAAAATATGACTTAAATATAAAAGCATATATGAACAGAGGCCTAAGGAAATATATAAAGTAAAACATAGCATACTGGGAGCATCATATATTACAACAAATCCAAGAGAAAACACAAAGAATATATATATATATGATATTAATCTCACAATATATGAAGATATTTCCAAAGATAAAAGAAGTTGAACATATTAGCAATTTTGGAAACTCAATTAAAGTTTCAAATCCTTTTACTTGATTGTTCATCAAAATGAAGAGGATGAATAAAAACGGTCATGGAACTATGGCTTTGAGGATGAAGCCATGTTATGATTCATTTGGGCTAACATGGGTGAAAATATGTTGAGATAAACTTTAAATAAGGCAACTTGTGCATCGAGGGAAACACTCTCTGGCCCATGTAAGTTAACATATGTGCAAGCAAGCAACTCATGTACTCCATCCTCGATATGGCTACTACTTTTAGCTAGCTAAAACAACTTCTCCTCATGATCTCTAGAGGTTTTTGTTGGCCACATTTTTTAAATGTGCTCACATATTTCTCCTGTGTATCCCCTTATTTCTTCCATCTCACTTTGTAAACATGTTACATCAATTAACTTGCCATCAAGGATGATTAAATTTTTTAGGGAAAGAGATTAAGTCACTTTGATTTTTGGACAAAATCTTTACTCCTTTCTCAATGGCATCCAAGCAGCATAAGATCCTCAAGGATCCAATGTTATCGTGATATTCTTAAACACATTTAAGGGTACAACTACTTGATGTCTTCCTTGCCATATTCTTCATTCTACGCATAGTCATTCAAGCATTAGGAGTGTAGAGTATAATATCATGATTAAATGCATGGTCCCTGACATCGAATGGCTCACCATGTTCTCTGTTGCGCAATTAAAAAAATGATAGATAATTTGCCACATGCACTATCCAAATAATACTTAGCTTCTATTAGGCTTGGTTCTAAGTTTTTCATTTGCAACATTAATATCGGAACACTTATAAACATGGTCAATATTCATAGAAGAAAGTTACAATGATTTACATTGGTTATTTCTATGGGCAACTAAAAAAACTAAATTGTCTACTAAACAAAGTAAATATATTAGCATGGCCATAGAAATATGGCAGATATATAGCATACTAAATGCTTACTAGAGAGATGTACCATGTGTATTTGCAAGAAAAAGAAAAAGACTAAGAAAAAAAGTTGAAATATTAATGCTCTAGAGGACTATCTAATCAAAAGTCCTTCTAAGTGTTACTCAATCACCTTGAATTTGAGAGAGAGAGAGAGAGAGAGAGAGAGAGAGAGAGAGAGAGAGAGAGAGAGAGAGAGAGAGAGAGAGAGAGAGAGAGAGAGAGAGAGAGAGAGAGAGAGAGAGAGAGAGAGAGAGAGAGAGAGAGAGAGAGAGAGAGAGAGAGAGAGAGAGAGAGGGAGAGAGAGAGAACATGCATCTACACACTTTATGTACCAATTGGAATGAAGGCCCTATAATGATAAAAGTAAGCCTTTTAAACTTGTTAATTTTGTGCTTGAAGGGAACGAACTGGTAAACCATTTAGTATAATGAAAATAATTTAATTGAACTCAATAAATCTCATGAAAATGAAAAATGATAATGAAAATATGTAATTAACTTTTAAGATTTTTAGAATCTGATTAAAAAATGACAACTCTGATTGAAAACATAATCAAAATATATCCAAAATATGGCGATGGTTGATATTGTGCATATGTTGGGGATGGGGGGTAAGTGAGGCCAACCATATAGCCATTGGAATATAAGCCTATTTAACTACTTAGAAAAAAAAGAACTAGCTTGTAACACCCTATTTTTCTAGTATATGGCAAGCAAATTCATTGTGTATATAATGCAAGGTGGGGGGGGTAAGTGAGACAAACCATGTAGCCCTTGCAACATGAGCCTATTTAACTACTAAAAAGAAATAAATCGCTTGTAATGCCCATACACTTATTTGCAAACTAATGCCCAATGCAAAATAATTTTCAAGGTATATAAAGATTATTATTTATATAATTATTAACATATAAGAAAGTTGAGAGCACACCTTGAAAGAGTGAGGAGACGAAGAAAATACATTGAAGACATTTGTGCGATACCTACACAATCAAGCTATCTGCTTTTTTTAGTAGGTCAACTTAAAACTAAATGCTCTACTAAACAAAGTAAAGAGATGACTAGAACCACTAAAACATGGTAGAGATACAACACACTAAATGCATACATAGGAAGACATAGGGTGTGTATTTGCAAGCAAAAGAAAAAGACCAAGTAATGAGTTGACATATTAATGCTTCAAAAACTATCTAATCAAAATTCCTTCACAAAGAGAGAGAGAGAGAGAGAGAGAGAGAGAGAGAGAGAGAGAGAGAGAGAGAGAGAGAGAGAGAGAGAGAGAGAGAGAGAGAGAGAGAGAGAGAGAGAGAGAGAGAGAGAGAGAGAGAGAGCATGTGCACTTTAGGTAGAGTATCCAATGTGAGGGCCAAAGGAGGATGTATAACAAAATAGATTGAAAATACATCCCTTTCATAAGTCATAACACACCTAAGAAACTATGCTTAGTTTGTGGAGAAAGGGGTTGATGCAAGAGGGAGGTCTATTTTTATAGGGACTCAAACCCTAGAGGCATAAACAATAATTGATATTTGTATACACATTCTAACAATATTCAACCATTTAATGCTACATTTTTTAACAAAGAAAAATAAACACATAAACTTAATTATAAAAAATAAAAATAACAAAAATAAATAAATAAGAAAACATAAATAAATGTCTAACACATCAATAAGATATTAGATGCTAACTAAATTTACAATAAGACATAGATAAAAGATAATAATAAGATAGTAAAAAATAAAAGGTTGAAGAAAATATAGGTATATATGGTGAAAATTTAACATTGATGCTAGGAGGCATATTGTTGTGCAAAATTGCTTTTGCTTTGTACTTTAAATTATGAAGGTTTATAGAGTTCTTTGTTCTTGGGCACCTTCCCGCATTCACTATGCACGCGTACAACAACTGATCTATGCACTAAACACAATAGAAAAACAAAAATTCCAATTGAAAAATGTTAAATGATAATAATCAAACACATGATATATTAAGAAAAGTATAAAATAATAATAATAATAACACATGATATTTATATAATACTCAAAAAAAAGTAGTGGGGGGCATGGCAGCATGAGAGAGAGAGAGAGAGAGAGAGAGAGAGAGAGAGTGTGTGTGTGTGTGTGTGTGTTAACATAAACATTATCATTAACCGATTTATAAAAAAAGATTAGATTTGTAAATATTTTATAATTAAAAATATAAAATTTAACTAAAATATTAACATTAAAAATAACCAAAATAATAAGGTTAAGTCAATTCTATAGTCAATGATAATATTAAACATAACTGAACTAATTATGTTAATTGAATTTGACATTCGAGAATGGCATTAAACACAGACAAATGAGCTTCAAAGTAATAAATGAGAAAGAAATACTAAAATCATATGTTCTTAATATCAAAAGGGAGATGCAAAAGCATAAATCCACATAGATGAAGCTAATGAATTGATGCAAATGTAAAAGAGTAGTAATGGTATTTAAAGCAAATCACAAATGTAAGGTGAGAGAGTATAAAAATATTTTCTAAAAACAAAAGAAAAGTGAAGGAAAAATAAAAAATATTAATTATCAACCTTTCAAAATAAATATAAATAATAAAAAATTAGTTATGAAATATTAGTTTCATAATAACACACAATAATAAGAATGACAAAAACCAATAGTACTAGTATCATTATACTAGCAGGAAGGAGGAGGCAACTTGTTTGGGCATCAAGGTAAACTCACTACACGCCGATAGGATCGAAGGTGCATCGGCTAAGGTGAGAGATAGCCATAGGTGTTCTCTTGAAACACTTGAACAATAAGCGATATGTGGGTCTTAGCGGTTGAGCGTGAGCTTGGCCTCTACATTTTGGTTCCATTGTTAGGATGACCAACAGATTCAAGCTTGAACACTTGCATGCCTCAAATCAAGTGACAAGGTAAGGGTTTCATCCCCGAACCGAAGCTTGAGATAAGTAGGAGGTTTTGGGTTTTTAATCTTGGCAACAAGTAAGTATTTTAATTTTTCGATGATTAGGCAAGTAGAAGGAAGCATTTTAGTAATTTGCTTTTGCAATTAGAGTAGGTTAGGACCAAGAAATTGAAGGAAAAAACTTTAGGGTTTCTGTTGTTAAACAAGCCTAAATAGGGCATAAACAGGGAGAAAAATGGAAAAAAAGAGTGCTTCGAGGTGTTAGAATCGCACGAGGAGTCATCGGGTAGATTAAGGCTAAGTCCATCAAGGGTTTAAGATCCTAGGAGAGGCAAAGAGAGACCTCATTTTCAGGTTCTGCAATAGAGAGAGAGAGAGAGAGAGAGAGAGAGAGAGAGAGAGAGAGAGAGAGAGAGAGAGAGAGAGAGAGAGAGAGAGAGAGAGAGAGAGAGAGAGAGAGAGAGAGAGAGAGAGAGAGAGAGAGAGAGAGAGAGAGAGAGCTTGTGTAAGACTTGGTGCTTCCAGCAAATTAATCAAAGGCCACAAGAGTTTTTGGCTTGGATGAGGAGTGTAGAAACCTTTTTGTACATCTAACCTTGGATCTTAGAGAATCTTGCTATTGTTTAGGTGCCGATGGAATCGGACACAATCTGTAGGCATTCGATATGCATAATCGAACGCTTGGATGTCCTACACCCGTCTGATTCTAAGAATCAGATGGCCAACACTTGACCCCAACTTGATCACAAAAATCAGACTCAGACACACTAGACTTAGACATCCCAATAATCAGACCACTACCATGTGTCCGATCATGAGGATCGCACACTCAAACCTGACCTTGTTCAATTTTGAAAATCTAACTCTTGGACCACCTTGTCCGATTTTGGCAATCAGACACACTCAAATCGAACCAACCCATCCTATCCGATTGGACATACCCTGTCCAATTTCGAGAATCGGACATCCCATAATAGAACCATTTAGAATGGAACACCTGTCAAATCGAACGTCCGATTCTTGGAATTGGACACTGTAGAATCAGACTAGATTTTGACAAATCAAAATTGACAAATTTAGCATTTTCGAAATGAGAAAGAGTACAATTGCAACAAGATAATTCACCGCAAGCCTTACAAGCAAATCTAACCCTAGAAACTGCAGTCGAATGGCCAAGCACAGTGTTGACACTCACATCAGCATATTCGACACACTTAGAGCCGTAGGCTAACCAACAGACCCCATTCGACCCTAAGCAAGTGAATGACTAAGCACGGACCCTAGAGACCAAAGGAACCAGTTAGGAATCGAGCATAGAGCCCCATTAGGCTGAGTGTGTAGACGAGAGTGCGAGAGTTGCAATTGTCATTTTATATTCTCACCCACATTGTTTTCCATCACTTGAAGTGCACTTAAGAAAAGCTAAAAGCCTGATTTTGCACTTGCATAGAAGAGAGTATGCACATACTCACACACCAAGTGAGCATAAATTGAGGATTGTTTATAAATAATAAGGAACTCGCTCAGACCTAACAATCATAATGAACCCACAAACATGAGAAGACCTTGAAACGTAGTCGGGTGATTGAGAACCTCAAGCATAGGACCAACACCATTGGAGGAGTGGATCTACCCAACTTGATCAATCTCATTGACAACCTAGTGGAGCACGAGGCCACAAACATGCAGAGTCATGCAGTAACCACGGACGTGATGAAGAGCTTGACCTAGGCAGTTTTCCGATAGAAATCTAGTGTCTATTCGCCAATTACGATCTATAGACCCATATAGACTACCATGGTAGGACGTTCAAGGATATCATAATAGACCTCGAAGAGGAGAGGAGACTAGTACGAGAAGCTTTGCAAGGCATAGTGGCCTACAATCAAGAATAGCAAGCCAAAAGCTTGTGATATAACATAGAAATGTAGGAGATTCAACAAGTGCTACCCCTAGGAAGCAGAAATAGGACAAGGCCAGACGTAGAGAGGAAAAGAGCACTAGAAGGTGATCTCACGTTGAGTGAGCTTCCTATGAAGTGACCACTTGACAACTCATCATTAGTAGAGCAAAGCGTTGCTACAATGTCAACCTTGTTATTTGTAGGTTTAGGAGTCAACCAGGGCTTTCAGAGCCAATCAAGAATCCCTATCGTGGCTAAGCAACTAGACAAGTACCAGCCAAACAATAACCCATATAGATGTTAGATATGCTCAATGCCCCACCCTCATAAGGTGCCACCAATGATCCATGGTGCTCAAAGTTGTGCAGAAATTCTTGATAGTGATGGTAAAGTTGTTGGCAAAGGAGAAAGAAGGAACAACCTATATGAGCTAAGTGCTCTTACAGCCACCGTTGGAGTGGGCACAAGTAAGCTTTGGCATGAAAGGTTTGGACACATTGGATTTGCAGTGTTGAAGGAGATACACAAGCAAGGTATGGTTTCTCACCTACTTGCAATGACTGAATTGAAGGAACCATGTGAAGCTTGTATGATAGGCAAGCAACAAAGAAAGGCATTTCCACAAGAAAGCAAGAATAGAGCACAAGCTTCTCTAGAGTTGGTGCATGCTGTCTTGTGCGGAAAGATGCCTACACGGGCCTTGGGGGGAATCTTCTTATTTTATGTTGATTGTCAGCGACTATAGTAGAAAGATGTGGGTGTACTTCCTTCGTGATAAGGCTCAATTTAGTAAGTTTAAAGAATGGCTAACACTTGTTGAGAATGAAATAGGGAAAAGTGTGAAGAAATTTAGAACAGATGGTGGTGGTGAGTTCAACTCAAAGGATTTTGAAGACTTTTGCAAGAGCAAAGGGATCAAGCGTCAATTGAAGACGCCTCACACACCTCAACAGAACAGTATTGTGGAACGCAAGAATCGCACCATTGTGGAGATGGCCAGATGCATGCTAAAAGGCAAGGGATTGCCTAACCATTTTTGGACTGAAGCTATTAATACTGCAGTCTATATTTTAAATCGGAGCTACATAAAGGCTCTTAAGGGAAAAACACCTCATGAGGCTTACATTGGTACAAAACCATCTATCTTACACTTCAAAATTTTTGGATGTGAATGTTATGTACATATTCCAGATGAGAAGAGAAACAAGTTACAGCCAAAAAGTAAATGTATCTTCTTGGGTTACAATGATGAGCAGAAGGCTTACAAATTACAAGAGGCAAAGAAGATCATCCCGAGCCGTGATGTGGTGTTCAAGGAGTAGCTACATATAGTGGAGGAGGAGAAGGCGAAGAAGTAGTCCACTATGAACTTGTCCCGAGAGCTATCCATATCCTTAAGGAGGAGGAAGCATCATCTTCAGATGATGAGGAAAAAGTTCACCAACTTGACATCACCCCACCAGAAAAGCCATTGCCATGTTGGGTGAAGCAGCTCTATGGCCACAATAATCCTATGCCCACATCTATTGAGGAGAAGGCAGACTGACTAAGGAGGTCTCAGAGAATAGAGGAGCAAAGGAGGGCTTCTGCTCACATAGTCAATATGGCCTTGATGGCTGAGATTATGAGAGAAGTAAAGGAGCCAACTGACTTAGAAGAAGCACTTGCAGATCTAGCATGGAAGTCAGCTATGCAAGCCGAGTATGATAGCATAATGAAGAATGACACTTGGGAGCTAGTGGATCGGCCAATAAAGCGGAAGGTTATTGGCACCAAGTGGATCTGGAAGGTAAAGTACAAGGCTAATGGTACTTTAGAAAAGTACAAAGCTAGATTGGTTGCACAAGGATTTTCACAGGTTGAAGGGTTTGATTTTCAAGAGTCATTTGCCCCAACTGCCAAAATGACCACTATTCACACAGTACTTGCAGTGGCCACCCACAAGCAGTGGCCAGTTTACCAAATGGATGTTAAGTCAGCATTCTTAAATGGTGACCTCAAGGAGGAGGTGTACGTGGCTCAGCCACCAGGGTTTGAGGGCCCCCCATTCTAAGAACAAAGTGTGTAAGCTGATGAAGGCATTGTATGGGTTGAAACAAGCCCCTAGAGCATGGTGCCAATAGATAGATAAGTTCTTTTAAGCTTAAACTTCAAAAGATGTGCCTCAGATACTAACTTGTATGTTTACAGGGATGGTGGAAAGTCTGTAGTGATTGTCCTATATGTGGACGACCTTCTTATTATAGGTGACTATGAAGATATGATCAACCAAACTTGAAAGGCTTTGAGTTTTGAGTTTGAAATGATAGTTTGCTGCACTATTGTTTGGGAATTGAAGTCTAGCAAGAGCTAGGAAAAATCTTAATCTCTCAAAAGAAGTATGCATGGGAGATCTTGAAGGCATTTGGCATGACCGAGTGCAAGGAGATAGCTACACGAGGTGAATGCAAAGTTATCCGTTGAGGATACATTAGCACTAGTAGACATTGGGAGGTACAGGAGGATGGTCGGTAGTCTAATCTACTTGTGTAATACCAGACCAAATATCAATTTTGATGTTGGTATTTTGAGCAGGTTCTCAAAAAAACCTCATGAGAGTCATTGGAAGGCTGGGATGCGGGTGCTCAGATACTTGAAGGAAACTCTTGACTATGGTATTACATACAGTTCCGGAACTTCTTGTGGGGAATTGTGACCCAAATTGGGCAGAAGACATTGATTCTAGGAAGTCAGTTTCTGGTTATTATTTCTCTTTGGATTTAGGAATTTTATCTTGGATTAGTAAGAAGTAGCCAACAGTGGCATTGTCTTCTACTGAAGTAGAGTACAAGGCAGCTTGTTTTGTTGCATGTGAAGTAGTATGGTTGAGAAGGATCCTATAGCATATGGGAGTGCATGATGAAGAACCAATTATGCTGAGATGTGACAATTAGAGTTGCATCACCATTGCCAAAAATCCAGTGTTTCATGCATGCACCAAATATATAGAGATCCAGTATCACTATGTGCGTGATTTGATGGAGGATGGGATAGTGGAACTGGTCTGTTGTCCAATAGAGGAGAATGAAGCAGATATATTCACCAAAGCACTTACGAAGGATCTGCTTCAAGTTCATCTTTAGAGACTCGACATTGGGCCGAGGAGATAGTTCACCCATGGGTGGACATCGAGGGGGGGTGTTAGATATTCTCAATGCCCCACCCTCATAAGGTGCCACTAATGATCCATGGTGCTTAAAGTTGTAAGACCCCCATTATGAGGAGAAGCCAAATTTGAGCCCAGGCATTGGTTGAGTCTTGATTTGTATATCAGATGAGGTCTATGTGATCGGATGGCAAAAAGGTGACCATTGTGGATCTAATCTTTGGGTTGGACTGAGTAGTTAAGCTGGTAGCAACTCGAGGCACATTGCATCAAGTTGCGGGGTAAGGGAGTTAAAAGGGGCCTCTATTTTGGGGTCTGGGGGCCGTGGAAGTGGCCCCTGGTTGTGGGCGTCCGAGAGCAGCACCCCCGACCCGACGGTAAAGGGAATATTCCCTAGAATATTCCCTAACCGACTAGTGGAGGCTCATATGGTAGGTCGATCATGCCAACCTAACCGCCTTCATGCACTATAAAAGCTAAACCCCTTCACAACCATCAATCATCTATCTTTCACCCAGTCAAAGTTCTTCCAGCTAGCCTTAAGCTCTTCACCTATCTTTTGTCTAGATCACCATCTAAGCTTCACAGTGGAAGTGCACAGGTGGATAGAGCCATCTTTGTATCAGTTGTTTGGAGCTAAAGAAAATTTCTAATTCTCCTCTTATCTATTGTGTACTGGAGCTAAAGAAATTTTCTAATTCTCCTCTTATCTATTGTGTACTCTCTATCTCTATCTCTTTCTCAGATTCTGTTCGCTGCTCCGTGTAATTTTTACAATAGCTTTGTAGAGAAGTTCAAGAAAGTCTGCGAGGCCAATGGCCTCACCGATCTTACTCTACGCTTGCAAGCTTTTGATCTATGCTTAGGAGATAAGAGTAGGACCTGATATGCAAGTCTAGACTCTACTGCGTGGATTGACTTTAACAACCTCAAGAGTCTCTTCATTAAGAGATTCTCTGAGTCTAGGTACTTCAATAACCTTCTAGTACGACTAATGAACATCAAGCACAAAGACAAGGAGGACATCATAGACTACGTCACCCATGTGCGGAGTCTCTTCAAGAGAATCCCAACTAGTGAGTGACCCACCAAAAGAGCAGTCTCCATAGTCTTCATCAACAGGATACGAAGCGAGGAACTCTTCAAGGTCTTGTCAAGCAATTCAAGCTTGCAGCGAGATGCACTAGCTAGGGTCTTTGACGAGGCAATCAGAGTGGACAATCAGTTAAAAGAGAGAATCTCCAAGAGCTTTACACAAGAGGAGACTAATGCTAGAAACTTTGAGAGTTTCAACATCAAGGGAAAAACTAGGCCCAAGTACTCAGGATAAAGAAAAGGGCACAAATCCAAGTCAGGAGCTAACGGAGATGAAGTTGGAGCTAGCCAAATTACAAGAAATGATGAGACGGCCAACACGTCCTCATGTCCAATGTGTGTATTGTGGTGAAAACCACTTGCCACCCGCATGTCAAGACCTGAGGTCTCGACCTTGTGCCAATTGCAATAGATTCGATCATGATACCCTGCATTGCAGGCTACCAAGGAGACTCCCGTACTCACAACCATACGAACAACCTTACCTATAGCGAATAGGCCACAAAACTTCTTCAAAAGGGGAGCCCCATTGGCTCTCCCAGCACTTAATGATGCCAAACTAGCCATTCGTACAATGGAAATAAACCCCATAGGCATATCTAGACCACTTGGACCCTACGTAACCCATCCACCGACTCCAGTCCACTACGTGGAGGAGCCAAACAATGAAGAGCCTTATGTGCAACCCTATGTATCGTATGACAAAGAGGGCAATGCAATCCTTATGGATTATCAACCTATACCGATGATGGAGTTAGGAAGGGGTAGATGCAAAGGCCTAGAAGGGCAAACCCAAGAATCAATTTATTATTGGAATTGTGATCACTCAGGACACATCTCCTCATGTTGCCCCAAACGGGAGCATGCTAATCGGGAAAAGACCCGATCTTAGATACCCAAAGTGTAGAATCACTCATCTATTTGTCAAATGCGCTAGATGAAGGCCACCCTCTAGTGCGACAAAAGATCCATCTGTACCATTAGGACTGTTTGGAGTCATGACATTTAACAGAGAGGACACACCCATCTCGTTGCATGTCATGACACACACTCAGACAAAGCAAGGTGGCATATCACTACCTGGACCGAGCAACTTAGATGCAATCTCAATCGAAAAGAAGAACCATAGGCGAAGGAGAAAGTAAGTTGATGCTAAGGTCATGCTAAAAACCAAAGTGCCACGATGCTACTTGCCAAAAAAAGGTGACGAATGCAACAACAGAAATGTCAGCTCCAAAGACGACCGAGAGGGGGAGTGCAAAAAGGTCAAGTCATAACCCAACCTGAAGTGCCAACTGGAGGCCATCAAAAAGGTGAAGGAGTGGGTAAAAGAAGCATAGGAGCATCTGAAGGATGTTGAGCCCATATTGGAAGATGAGATCGATGATCTCTCAAGTGTAAGCACACCAGCCTCACCTCCACGACCAAAGTTGAGGGACGCAGTTGTACCACAAGCAGTGCCGCTTAAACAGAGCCTACATGCTACGTGCCAGCAAACCAGTCGGAGCCATTGGCCAAGAAAGATAGAGTTAGGAGAGAGGCAAGTAGCTAACAACCTCCTCAACATGCTAGTGAACACCTCGGTGACTCTAAGCCTAGGAGACCTACTTAAGTAGCATCTGACACTATGGCAAGAATTAAAGCAATGGTTTGAAGGACCAACGGAGCAAGGGATAGCTGATCTATGCAATCATGACGTAGTAACTCAGATACCTAGTCTAATGCTGCACTCGGTACCCAAGTCCTTGCACGTCAATGTTTTTTGAGAAGGCACCAAAATGCATGCAGTTTTACCAGCCCTAGCTCTAGGAGACGCCACGACAAAGGGAATTGTAGACACGGGAGTAGGAGTTAGTGTGCTGAGCCACGCAGTTCTCCAGGACTGAGGTAACCCACCTGTTGAGAATGCTAGGTTCAATGTCACCCTAGCCAATGGAATGAAAGTGTGGTCATTTAGAGTTTAAAGAAATAGCTATTGAAGATCGCAAGGATCCAATTCTCTGTTGCCTTCATAGTCATGAAGGGAGTGGACTATGACATCCTGTTAGGTCGGCTCTAGAGATGCATAACGCACATGTCATAGAAGACTGGGATAACGGTATGATCTTGTTAGGCATTCTAATGGAGGTAGTAAAAGTAGAGATGGATACATGAAAGACCACACTAGTTGACCTAGATGCCATCTCCACCATACTAAAGGGTGATGCACAAATTAGGAAATAATACGGGCCACTCACCTAGTACATCCCTTGACTTGAGGATGAACGAGATTGGATGCATGTGCTAGCCATGATCGATTTGCAATTCTTTGACAGTGAGGAGTATGAGAAAGCTACTAGGATAGCTAATAACCCCAGAAACCCACCCTCAGTGCCAATCTTCATGATGGCCAAAAGCTCGAACAGACGATCCAACCCCATCGAACTCCACATCCTAAGTAACAAGCGAGAACTCCTAGAGATCCTAGAATATCTGACAAGTAAGCTAGAAGGCAATCTAGTTGCTAACCTTAAACCTCTTCAAGTTCTCTTAGACGAACTTAAGTGTGACGATGGACCTAGGAGGATGGTTCTAATGAAGAATACAAGAATTGATGTTCCTTCACTGATGGAACCAAAATGTAGAGGCAAGCTCAAGCTTAACTGCCAAGACCCAGGGACCACTTATTGGTCAAGTGTTTCAAGCGAGCACTAATGGATACCTCTCACATAGCCAACGCGCTATCCCTCTCTATGAGCGTACTGAGTTTACTCTATTGAGTTGCTTCCTCTCTCAAGCACTCTCATAGCTCCATGATTTGTGATGCATGTTCAAGCATCCTCAAGCCTCTTCCTTCAAGCTTCATCCTCCATAGCCATACGCGAGATGAGAGAAGAGAAGAGGAGAAGAAGAAGAGAGGAGATGGTGGAGGGCTTCACCTCCAAGATCCCTCACCCTCACACACTCACTCCCTCACTCACTCACACTCCCTCCCTCAAGCACTCACAAGCAAGGAAGAGAAGAGAAGAAGAGAAGAAGAAGAAGAATTTCCTTTGCCACACACCAAAGAATGAGCTCTCATTCACTTTTTGAACTTTATATACAAAACCCTAAATCCCTTTTGGGTGGTCATCCCCTTATCCCCTTTTTTACATGGCCACCTAGACACTTTTTTCCCATTTGTCCTCCTCTCTTCCTAGCTTGGTCCTCTTGCCCATTCATGGTCACAAATTGCATAGGAGGGAGCCTGGCGCTCTTTTATAGAAGTTTTGGCTACGCCTTTATATTTAAAGGTGCACCTTCTTGCTTTTGGCTTATTGCAGCTTCCATGCTTGCGCCTTGGACTCGTGGTGGTTGTTCGCATGCCTTTAGATTTCCTCTGAACCCACTCTTTTATAGGGCACCTTTTCTTTTTTCTGCCTCGGACTTTTCCTCTTGATGCCTCTTTTTCCACTTCCTTCGCTTGCAGTAAATAGAAGGAGAGATGGATATTGTAGAATATGACACTGAGGGAAGGGTAATAGAGCAAATTCAAGCTTACTCCAACCCATCTAGGAAGAATGCCTTTAGAATCGAGAGAGGAGTCATGCACATGGATTGTGATCAAGCCTGGTGGCAACCTGGAGCACGTATAGGAAATCGACTATAAACAAGTAGGTATTGCCCAGCCAAGTGCTTCACTAGTGCTTAGGACAAAGTCACCATTTGAACTAGGGCCACTAGGTGAGACTCCCTCTTCTAGTGAAGATAGTGAGTTTGATTCAGAGTTGGAGGTAAGTTCAGATAGTGATCATGAGGTGCCACAACCAACTAAAACTAGATGCACGAAAGGGAACCTGCTAGTCCATCTGAGGTGCCAAAGGTTGAAGGAAGAACAACACGAGCAACTTAGGGAGGCTAAAGAGCAAAGGAAGCCACAAGATCTGTCAAAAAGTGATTTACTAAGTTTAAGAAAGGCGATAGGGTAGTGATCCTACTTGGATCCAAATGACAAGGGCAAGCAAGCAAACCAATAAAAGGACTAGATAAAGTCAAGGAGGTTAATCTAGCTAAGGAAGGGGAGACATCCCAACCTATCTTTATTGCTAATGACTTGATCGAGGAAGAGGAAGCAAGTCTCATCGCTCTCTTGCAAGAGTACATGGAGGTCTTTGCTTGGTCCCTCGGTGAGCTGAAAGGGGTAGATCCGAGTGTTGTGACTCATAATATCCCCATGGCCCCTGATGCAACATCGATCAAGCAATGACCATACCCTATGAATCCCAAGCCAACTCATGTTGTCAAGGAAGAAATTGACAAGATGCTAAGGGTAGGATTCATTTACAAGATTGAGCATATGGACTGGGTCTCACCCATAGTGATTTCATTGAAGAAGAATGGAAAAATCAGAGTGTGCATCAACTACAAGAAGTAAACGCTGCTACTAAGAGGGATAATTATCCATTGCCATACACCAAACATATACTCGAGAGAGTAGCATGCAAAGAGGCCTACAATTTTTTGGATGGATTCTTAGGATTCAATCAGGTGCAAGTGCACCTTGACAGCAATAACAAGACTGCATTCGCCACAGAATGGGGCATCTTCACCTACATAGACATGCCTTTCGGGTTGACTAGTGCACCTATTACTTTTCAGAGGCTCATGTGCACAATATTCAAGGGCATGCTAGAGGAAAGAGTTGCATGTCTTCATTGTTGACAACTTATGTGTTCATTCCAATTGGAAGGAACACTTAGACAAACTCCGAGCAGCCTTTGAACAATGTAGACTATATCGTCTCTCATTGAACCCCTTAAAGTGCCAATTCTAAGTGAATCATGGATGCATCCAAGGGCATGTAGTGTCAAAGAATGGCCTTGCCACTAACTTCTCAAAGGTCAGGGTTACTGTCGATCTTCCACCCCCAATCAATTACATGGGAGTTCGGTGCTTCCTTGGCCATACAAGGTACCATTGACGGTTTGTGCTAAACTATGCAATGATTGCTAGACCCTTGTTCAAGTCGTTGTTAATATTCGAATGGACTTAGGAATGCCAACATGCATATGAGGAATTGAAAAGGCTCTAACCACCGCACCAATCTTAAGGGCCCTAAACTGGTGCAACCTTTCATTTTCATATCGACACTTCGAAATTTACAATTGGAGCTATGTTGTGCCAACCTAGTGACCACAATCTAGACTATCTAGTGAGTTTTGCTACTAGACAACTCATGGATACAAAAATGAATTACTTCACGACCGAATGAGAGGGATTAGCCATGGTGTTTGCCATGAAGAAATTTCGGCATTATCTTTTGGCTATGCCCTTTATTTTCTTCGTTGACCATCAAGCCTTGCTGTATCTAGTGAACAAACCTTGTGCTACATGACCCATAGCTCGATGGTTACTTCTGATTCTCAAATTTGACTTCTCTGTCATTGTACCAAGGGAAAGTAACACTATATGGCTGATCATATGTCTCACATACACACTGGAGAAGCCGCTAGACAAGGCATTGGAGATGAATTACCCAACGCACATCTATTCACTCTATCCAGTGAAAGAGATCTGTTTAGAGCCAACTTGATGCCATACTAGGTGGATGACATAGTTCAAGTATTGGAGCACGGACTACCTAGCCGACCTATAGAAAAGGCCCAACTAAGGTGACTCATTCTCAAAATCCAACACTATCAATTAATGTCAAGCAAACTCTATCAGCTAGGGCAAGATGAGTTGCTGCATAGAGATGCTTGTGTGAGCACAAAATGCATGACATACTAGTTGAGGCGCACTGAGGAAATGCAAGAGGACACTTTAGTGGAGATACAAGAGCCCGCAAGGTCTTGCAGTCTCAATAGTGGTGGCCCACACTTTTTTGAGATGTGGCACGGTTTGTGAAACACTGTGACAAGTGCCAATGTACCAAGGTGCTAGTTTGCAAGGACAAAATGGAGCTAAGTCCCATTATAGCATGAAAACCATTCAAGAAATGGGGGATCAACTTCATTGGGTCTATTATCCAATAGCTCAATATTCGCAAGCCAAATACATCATGGTTGCCACCGATTATCTCACAAAGTGGGCAAAATCTCGAGCCACCCAAAAGAATGATGCATGAACCACCACTAAGTTCTTATGGGAGTAGGTAATCTCTCGATTTGGTTACCCCATCGAAATTGCTAGTGATCAAGGCACACACTTCATCAACAAGGTGATTGCTCATCTCCTGTTTACCTTCCTAATCATCCATCAGAAATCCTCACCCTAGTACCCTTAGGGAAATGGACAAGAGGAATCAATAAATAAGATTTTGGTAAATGTCCTGACCAAGGTAGTCTCTGCTTCATGCAACAACTTGGATAACAGACTAATGGCAGCCTTATACGCCCATCGAATAGCCTATAAAACGATTGTGGGACAAACCCCCTTCAGGTTGACCTACAAAACAGAGGAAATTCTACCTATAGAATTCTTCATACCTAGCTTGAGAATTGCCATTCAAGAGAGATGGGAGGGGAAGGAAGCATGGATGGAACATCTAGTTGAGCTAGAATGCTTATCAGAAACTCGGCTTCTGGCCACCCATGTGCTGATCTGTGAAAAGGTACGATGCAAGAGATGGTTTGACAAACCTATCAACCAGCATTGAGATTTTGAATAGGGAGACTTAGTACTATTGTACTCAGCTTCAAGGGACATAAGCAGAAAATGAAGTTTCAAGGGTTAGGACCTTTCAGAGTTCACACCATAAGACAAACCGACAATGTGAAACTCGAAACCCTGGAAGGTGAGGGCATAGATTTCTTCAATGGCAGCCACATAAAAAAGTACTACCCCCCCATGCATCCATTCACAAACTCCCTGATGCTAGAAGCCCCTATCAATATACGCATAGCCACCATTACAAAGATTGAAGTGGAGGATGAGGAAGTAGTAGCTCCGCTCCGGCTTACCTACACATGACCATTACAACCGAGTAGACACATACGATCGATGAGGGCACTGACTTTAATGTCTCGACTCATGATCATTAGACTCAAATCGGCAAACCATGGGTACAATCCACTAACGCTAAACTCAACCCATTTGGTGGCCGATTGTATGCACTTCTAGGAAAGTGCAAAGTTGCAGCCTCTATAGAGTCTGAAAGCTTGCCCATGATCTTTTATATATTGCAAAACACGAAAGATGCAAGCTCGGAATAGCTGTTAGGACGAACCTTTAAGAAGCAAGCCCACTGTAATGTCGACTACTAGTCATCACAATGCATCCACCTGGCCATCGGCAATGCACAAATTGTGACAACTTTTAGCAAGGGCTACATGACCCCATCATAGTCTGCAAAGCCACCAATAGAGAAACCCACCATTGAGCCTAAGGAGGGCGGTTGTAATTTGTCATAACCCGCCAAACCTCAACACTAGTGAAAAGTCGACCACAAATCTAAAACCCTTGAACACCAACTCAAATGGGTGCCAAAATGCCCAACCATGTACTCTCAAGGCTAGAAACCTTCCCTTGAAACCTAGGAGGCCTCGAAACAACTACAGGCATCGACAAATCGTCAAGCCACCATGGATCCCCAAGACCTTATTGCAAGTGCAAGGCTATTATGAGGGTAATGCTACCCTCAAGCTTGTGACTACACAAAGCATCAAGTTCATGCACGTCTTGAACGTGGAGGATGTTGCCATGGAGGAACAAGTAGTGAAGCAAATTGTCCAACAATGCCATCTACAAAAGTACATGGAAGCAGTCGACCAAGCTGTTGACTATGAGAAGTGTGGGGAATTTCTCTCAACCTTTGGTAGAAACCGCGGTACTGTGACAGTGTGGGAGAGAGAAGAAACCTGCCAGGTCGAGATCCCCAGAGTTGGTGGAGAAAGCATTGGGACTATCCAATAAGGTGGAAAGGCGGCTGAAGAGAGATGTGTATGCCATGTTATGAATGGACAAGGTGGTGGTCCACAAAAACAATGACATCATCTTGGCAAACATTCTCGTCCCCAAAATCCATCTCTAGGCCAAAATGATCCATGAGTTGTTCTCAAGCCATAGGTGCAACTCAATAATGAGCTGAATCAATGTACCTATGTTGGAGAGCATTGCAATAGGATCCCTTAATGAAGTGAACCTAAATGGCTTTGTGCAAAAGACCATTGATTTTTTAGCAAAATCACTAGCAACAAGAGGGAGGCCAACAAGAGGAGAGTCCCCTACTACCAAGGCAAAAAGAAAAGCATCATCCTCAAAGGCCTCTACCATAGGATTCGGTGGGGTCTTGACAACCATAATAAGGGAGGCCTTGGGGGAAGGACGGGATGAAGAAGAAGGAGTCGAAAGAAACACCAGAGAGGCCACCTACTCACCATGAGCAGTAGCCACACTCCAATGAAAGGAGGTGAGCGAGGATGAGGAAGAAGAATGAGAAATGCAAAGTATCCAATGAAAACCCGAAGGACCAAAGAAGAAGGATTCACAAGAGGAGGTCAAGGAGGAAAGCAAGAAAAAAGAAAAAGCAGACCTACAAAAAGCTAAAAGAGAGTCTGAGAAGAAAGAGGAAGAGAGGAAGAAGAAAGAAATGGAGGTGGAGGGATTGAAGGAAGAATCAAGAGAATATGAGGAAAGAAAAAGAAAGGTAGTGGAAGAAGAGGAGGAGTTGAAAAGGAAGGAAGATGAAGACGTGGCTCCAGCAACACTCCTATCTATTGAGCAACTATGTAGGCATGACGAGTTGGGTGCCATGAGCCCTTCTAGAGATGGGGGCATGAGCATGCAAGCGCTAGAAATTGTGCCAACCACAATGAAGGAAGGCAAGGGCAAGGTTTTGATCTATCCCACCCCTACCCTCATAGTGTCCACCACTCCCACAATCATATCCACACCAAGCTCCACGGTCAAAGTGGATGCTACTAACCTCATGGCATAGGTACAGTATTTTGTTAATAAGGAAATGGCCCAAGGAATGGGAGAGGGTACCCCCATAACAGGAACTAAAAGACCAACACCAAGAGACACCTAGTCTAGGAAAGATCCCAAGAAGCATAATGGGGAAACCTCCACAATCTCCATGCCCATGACAGAGCTGTCACCTACAGTATATGACGAATACATCAAGGAGCTCCTCTCACAACTAGAGAAGGAAAAGGAAGGTAAGAGGATGACAATGGTTGAACTAGAGGCAGAAAAGGAGGCCATGACTGTGTCACAACTAGAGAAAACTCGTCAAGTAGCCATGTGCCAAAGGGAGATAAGTGAGTTGAAGGAGCAATTATGAGACAAGGACGAAGCAGAAGTTGAGTGGCAAGCAAGGCTGGATGAAGAGACTCAAGCCCTAGTAAGCCTGTGATGCCATAATGACAAGCTCGTAGGGCTTTATGAAGACCTACGAGAGGGGAGATGGAAAAGTTCCATAAAGCCATAGAAGAGTTAGAGGTGATAAGGGAAGAAAGGGCATGTAGATACCAAGAGGAGATCGAGAAATTGAAGCAAGAGGCAACCTCAAAGTAGGAGAAGCAACACAGATTGAAAAGAGAAATCAAAGATCAAGAGCATAGTTTGATTATATTGGCTCAAAGGCAAGGAGAAAGCCTTGAGGAAATGAAGAAGAGAGCATAGGACTGGGAGAACCATAATGAGAGAAAATTCAAAGCTTTGGTGCACCATCTGGCTCAGGTGGAAAAGGACAAAGTGCTAGCTAAGAGCAGAGCAAAGGCCGCCAAAGTGAGTTTCAAAGTCTAGCAACACGCCTTCCTGATCACACTACTGGACGTCACTCAAATGGAGAAAGAGGAGGCCATTGACTCCATAAAGAAGAAGCTAGGGATTGCACATAGTGCTTTAAAAGTAGGCATGTAGATGCCAGTGCAACCCATGGGTGTCAGCCTTGGCCTTGAAGAGCAATGAAATAATCTATTGAAGAGGTTTGACATGGAACCTCACAAAGAAGAACTTGTCTCACAACCTCCTTCCCCATGCCCAAAAGAACAATAGTAGTAGGTAGACACCTTTGCTGAAAGAAAAGCAGAGCTTAAAAGGAATAGGTAATCAATGATGGAGCAAGCAAAGCATAGATTGAATGCCAAGCCAATAGTGGTCCCGATCGTGCTTATCCCACCAAGCCAATACGACAGCCCAATGAGCTTCAATGCCAAACTTGTGATCTGGGAGGAACAGGAGACTGCTAGAAGGCCCTTCGACCTTAATTTCTAATTCTCCACTGTAATATCTCCGCACAATAAAAGTTAGTTGGTTGGTTCGTAAGTTAGTTAGTCAATTAATAAGTTAGTAAGATTACTAACTAAAGACTAACTAAGGTAAAAACTAACTAACATTAATTATTGATAATTTTTATTTAATTTAAAATATTTTATTTAGAAAAATCAAGAGTCGTAAATTCGATATTTTTCTCGAATTGGCAAAGACCGTAGCTACCCTTCACGTAAATTACAAGGTGAACGAGACTTATGAGTTATATTAATCACTAAGTTCATGTGTATAGTTTAGAAGGTCCAAAAACATTAGAATTTGGACAAAACTAGTATATTTTAGATATTTTAGATATTATCCTAAAAGAAAAAGATATGGAGATTTTTGAACTGGATGTCATTTAAAAGAAAAGACAAGTGATATTTTAGTTAGTTTGAAGATTTTATAAAAAGAAAAATAAAGAGAAGTGACTGGCGAAATCGCGCGCGGCCGCGATCGCAGTTTACAGGCAGTAGACAGCACTTCGAACAGAGAAAAGAAGAAAGAGTGAACTGAGAGCTTTCTAACCAAGTGTCTTGGGGTTTTACCCCCCTTTCGGAGCCAATGGAACCATCAGATTTATGATCTGAGCATCAGATCACTGATCTTTCCAAGATCCCCCTCCACAAAGAGCTCCACTCCTCAACCACAAGCCCTCTTCTCTAATTCACTATAAATATGAGGCATGGGAGAGACATAAAAAGCATAAGGAGACCCCGAGAGGCTGCGAGAGAGAGGTAGAGAGGAGGATACTCCTCCAAGAGATTGTGAGGAAGAGCTTGAAAGAGAGCTTGAGAGAGAGAAAGAGAGAGAGAGAGAGAGAAGAGTCACCTCGAGAGGCTGCAAGGAAGAGAATTAACTCAATTCCCTCTATCTCGATCCTCGACTAAACCATCTTCTCTTACGCTCTCCCTCTTGAATCTATTCCACCTTCTTAATCTCTTGAGTCTATTTGCGGACGATGGCCTCCAAGCAAAGGATGTCGCGTGTGGATGACAATCCTGCAACCAACAACAAGGCTTCGGGCAAAGGCATCACCGTCAATCCAACTGCGGTTTCGGTCGTAAGTAATGTATTTTCAAATTCATAGATGCTTGCTTTGGTTCTCGTATGAGATACGTTAGGCCCCATACTATTGCACGAGAATAGGTCATGGGAAAGGATAAATTTCATCTCGCCTACTCGAAAGATGGAGTTTGTGAAGTGCATATATCAAGGGGAGATAATTGCACCTAGTCACATATGACTTATTTGCTAGTAGAGCAATTACAAGGAAGAATTAGTCAAGCGTTATGAATAGCATAGTCGTCAAAAGAACGACATTAAAAGATTGGGCATATAAGTGCTAGATTAAAGTATAGTCAAGGGTTATAGATAGCATAATTGCTAAAAGAATATGACATTAAGAATCATGAATGGAGAAGTACTAGTTTAAAGTTTAGATACTTTAAAAGTACTTAGCCTAACAGGCCAAATACTAAGAAAAACTAGATTCTAGGTCAATGCGAGGCCTATTGGAGTCTAATTACTTGAGATCATCTCGCACTTATCTTATCAAGTATTTATACGTTATGCCTATAACATGTTTGATATATGAGGATAAATTTCTAGTTACCTCATGACTTGACTAAGAGCTAGTACAAGAAATTGATCATAAGGGTTAAAAACTAGGATGTCTTGAGATCCGTTGGATAAGGATGACTTTTGCCAATCCAAATTCAGGGTTGGGTTATCAATCAAGGTAAGTGACCTATAGAACTTACATCATGAATAGTGTTTGAACCCTTAACATATGCCCTAGCCGAAGGAAGGAAGTGTTAAGAACATGTTTGCATGGTATTGCTCTTAGATCCCAAGGGAGAGAGCAAATATACGATGGAAATGTTATATCGTCTATTCTTGCATTGTTTGAAAAGAATGCAATTGGTTTTGTTGATTGATCGAACAACATCCTAAATGTTTTTACATTCAATTGGTTGTTAGTTATTGTTTGGATGATTATTCCAAGTGCTTGTGATTTATGGTAAATGCATGGCAAGGGTCTGTGATGACAAGTCGCCATGGGATTAAAGGAATGTTTTCTTGGAAAATGATATTAGGCTGATTGCCTTGTTTGTGCTTGATTCTTAAAGGATTTAATTAAGGAAGGATATATTGTACGGGTGGATCACCTCCATGGTCGCACCGCGTATTAACCCGAAAGGGCACTGCTCGATTCACGGGCCGAAGGTCGAGTGGTGAAAAGGCCAACCACGGGAATGATGTTTCGCTCCTAGACAGCTTGTGGGTCAGTTGGAGCTCTGGACACCCCTTGCTAGGTCAAGAATGGAGTTGAAGACCTCCATGGCCCCTAACATCTGGGCATGTTGGGAGATTCTATTCTAGATAAAGGATTGAGTTTTTGGTGCCATGTGAATTGGACCAGTTACTTCTGCATGGCAGAAGGGATACTTCTGTTGGACAGAAGCGAAACATAATTTCTCCTGTATGGGCAGGAGACAAAGATTAACTTGAAGATAAGTTAAGGAACTTGTTTGATCTTGTTTGTCAATAGATTGCTTTGCTCTGTTTTTGTGTCTGTGCTATAATTTACGCGAACGAACCTTGTTCCCTAAAAGGCTTAATTAATGAAGCTGATTTTAAGTGTCACACATAAATGTGGTAGGACCTAATTAGAAAACTAAAGCTATTAAGGGAAGCGGGTGGGCGGAATCCCCGACGGGTCCGTCCTACGGCAGGGTGGTCCCAGAGAACTGGGAGGCTTCTCACAAGTTTTTATCGTCATTCGACCTTTAGATATTGATAGGTCAGAACCCGATTCATGCCGTTTTAGGGGACCGGAATGGGACTATGCCCTATGGGCAGAGAGGTTGAGCAACATATCCCTCTCGTTTCCCATTCTCTTTGAACCAAGTGCGGCATAGATCTGCTTCGGGTTGGATATCTCTGCGTAAAGTAGGATGTCCAAAATCCGATGCTAGAATGCTAATAGGAGACCTTGACAACTAGGAACCCAAATTTCAGGTCGATCCTAGTGGGTTCAGCCGTGAACGTTCCGTTGCGAGGCGGATTCGGGAAACCCTAAGCGACAAAACTCGGAACATTCCTTGGGAGTGCCGGGCAGCGACGCTTAGATTTGTTTCTCGATAGACCGCTCAAAGAGTGCCTAGAAAGCCGATGGGCGGGCACCCTCACAGTTGGTATCAGAGCGAAATTTTGTAATGATACATGATTGATTAATGTATAGTTGTAGACATATCCTAAACAAAATAATCTAAGCAGTATGGCTTGATTGTTAGGCACCTTCTGTACCCACAAATGTTGACATGCAAGAGAAGAAATTCCTTCCCAAGCAAATTAAGGTACCCGAGTTTGATGGAGAAGGGATAGACATTGCAGCAGAGGCGGGGATATAGATTGAGTCGATGGATGACTATTTCTTTGCTTCGGGAACTGCCTCTACCAATCAAGCAATGATAGCCAAACTTAAGTTAGTTGGCCAGGCTCGATTATGGTGGAAGCAATGGTGCAAAGATGAAGGTGTTTCTGAAGCCACTGTTACTTGGGTTCAGCTGAAAGATGCTGTACGCAGACGATACCTTCCGCCAACCTACCAGACTTTGAAGATGAATGAATTCTGCATGCTAAAGCAACTAGAATTAACTTTGGAAGCTTACTACTCAAAGTTTGTAACCCTACTAAAATACGCACCACCTATGGATATTGCGCAGCAAGTATCCAAGTTTTGCCATGGCCTAAACGCTCCTCTGAACCACCGTCTTGAAGCAATGCGTCCAACAGACTTGCAAGACGCATTACTCCGAGCGAATCCAATCGTCCAAGAATTTAAATCGGAAAATTTTAGTAAAGATGACTCCCGAGATCTGGGTAAGAGATGCCATACATGTGGAGAGATAGGGCACATCCGTAGGAGATGTCCCTACCGTCAATGTTTCCATTGCAATGAGCTAGGACATGTCCAAGTAGACTGCCCTGACTTAAGTCCAAAAGATACGGAGTCTCCAAGAAAACGAAGTTACACAAGTGCAGTCTTCGGATATATAGAGGAATCAGATGAAGACGAAAGCTTAGAACCTACTACACCACTTCAGGATTTTTAGAAATCCTAGAAATTTTGTCGACATGAAATACAACTTGTATTGGAATAAACTTTACTCTTGTAACTACAGTTAACTTGAGTAATATGAGTTGCGTCTATTTTGAGCCTAGAACTTGCAAATGATTAGAGATACTCTGACAAGGAATGATAGTCATAATGTGCAATGAATTTCTCTTAAGTCATTTCTTCTCAACTAATATAGATTGTGTCTTACCAGAATGTCGAAGCTTGGAAGTATTCTTTAGTAGTACAAGCAAAGCCAATTGTCCATGGAGCTCAGTCCCAAACTAAGGGCAGGACAATCTCGAAATATAGTTTCCAAGATAAAGGATCACTCCAATCTGCTAAAAGAATCCTAGAACACTTTGGTCTAAAGAAGAAAATCTTACTAAGGACAACCAAAAATCTTGTGACCACAAATGATAAAGCTCCGCGCTGTTTCTATTGCAAGGAGTTAGGTCATTTCAAAAGGGAATGTCCAAAGCACCCTAAACACCGATGCTCTGAGTGCCACAACATTGGACATAACTGTATCAATTGTCCCAATGGAACTCGAAGAGAACTTCAGCTTACAAGAAATAAGCCGTACAAGCTCCAGTGATCTAGAATATATCAAGTGCTTAGGAAAAACCTAGAAGATATCCATGAGATGTAACTACAATAAATTTTCTATTGTAACCAAGACTCAAATATATCAAATACCATAGGTTGTTTTTTTTTCAAAAAGACCGTATGTTTGTGACAGATCAAAGTAGTGCAACAGAAGCGTGGTGTTCCATAACCCACATATTCCAATATGATACCCCCTGTTTCTCTCGAGATGAGGACATCTCGATTTCTCTAAGGGGAGGAGGATGTAATATCTCCGCACAATAAAAGTTAGTTGGTTGGTTCGTAAGTTAGTTAGTCAATTAATAAGTTAGTAAGATTACTAACTAAAGACTAACTAAGGTAAAAACTAACTAACATTAATTATTGATAATTTTTATTTAATTTAAAATATTTTATTTAGAAAAATCAAGAGTCGTAAATTCGATATTTTTCTCGAATTGGCAAAGACCGTAGCTACCCTTCACGTAAATTACAAGGTGAACGAGACTTATGAGTTATATTAATCACTAAGTTCATGTGTATAGTTTAGAAGGTCCAAAAACATTAGAATTTGGACAAAACTAGTATATTTTAGATATTTTAGATATTATCCTAAAAGAAAAAGATATGGAGATTTTTGAACTGGATGTCATTTAAAAGAAAAGACAAGTGATATTTTAGTTAGTTTGAAGATTTTATAAAAAGAAAAATAAAGAGAAGTGACTGGCGAAATCGCGCGCGGCCGCGATCGCAGTTTACAGGCAGTAGACAGCACTTCGAACAGAGAAAAGAAGAAAGAGTGAACTGAGAGCTTTCTAACCAAGTGTCTTGGGGTTTTACCCCCCTTTCGGAGCCAATGGAACCATCAGATTTATGATCTGAGCATCAGATCACTGATCTTTCCAAGATCCCCCTCCACAAAGAGCTCCACTCCTCAACCACAAGCCCTCTTCTCTAATTCACTATAAATATGAGGCATGGGAGAGACATAAAAAGCATAAGGAGACCCCGAGAGGCTGCGAGAGAGAGGTAGAGAGGAGGATACTCCTCCAAGAGATTGTGAGGAAGAGCTTGAAAGAGAGCTTGAGAGAGAGAAAGAGAGAGAGAGAGAGAGAAGAGTCACCTCGAGAGGCTGCAAGGAAGAGAATTAACTCAATTCCCTCTATCTCGATCCTCGACTAAACCATCTTCTCTTACGCTCTCCCTCTTGAATCTATTCCACCTTCTTAATCTCTTGAGTCTATTTGCGGACGATGGCCTCCAAGCAAAGGATGTCGCGTGTGGATGACAATCCTGCAACCAACAACAAGGCTTCGGGCAAAGGCATCACCGTCAATCCAACTGCGGTTTCGGTCGTAAGTAATGTATTTTCAAATTCATAGATGCTTGCTTTGGTTCTCGTATGAGATACGTTAGGCCCCATACTATTGCACGAGAATAGGTCATGGGAAAGGATAAATTTCATCTCGCCTACTCGAAAGATGGAGTTTGTGAAGTGCATATATCAAGGGGAGATAATTGCACCTAGTCACATATGACTTATTTGCTAGTAGAGCAATTACAAGGAAGAATTAGTCAAGCGTTATGAATAGCATAGTCGTCAAAAGAACGACATTAAAAGATTGGGCATATAAGTGCTAGATTAAAGTATAGTCAAGGGTTATAGATAGCATAATTGCTAAAAGAATATGACATTAAGAATCATGAATGGAGAAGTACTAGTTTAAAGTTTAGATACTTTAAAAGTACTTAGCCTAACAGGCCAAATACTAAGAAAAACTAGATTCTAGGTCAATGCGAGGCCTATTGGAGTCTAATTACTTGAGATCATCTCGCACTTATCTTATCAAGTATTTATACGTTATGCCTATAACATGTTTGATATATGAGGATAAATTTCTAGTTACCTCATGACTTGACTAAGAGCTAGTACAAGAAATTGATCATAAGGGTTAAAAACTAGGATGTCTTGAGATCCGTTGGATAAGGATGACTTTTGCCAATCCAAATTCAGGGTTGGGTTATCAATCAAGGTAAGTGACCTATAGAACTTACATCATGAATAGTGTTTGAACCCTTAACATATGCCCTAGCCGAAGGAAGGAAGTGTTAAGAACATGTTTGCATGGTATTGCTCTTAGATCCCAAGGGAGAGAGCAAATATACGATGGAAATGTTATATCGTCTATTCTTGCATTGTTTGAAAAGAATGCAATTGGTTTTGTTGATTGATCGAACAACATCCTAAATGTTTTTACATTCAATTGGTTGTTAGTTATTGTTTGGATGATTATTCCAAGTGCTTGTGATTTATGGTAAATGCATGGCAAGGGTCTGTGATGACAAGTCGCCATGGGATTAAAGGAATGTTTTCTTGGAAAATGATATTAGGCTGATTGCCTTGTTTGTGCTTGATTCTTAAAGGATTTAATTAAGGATATATTGTACGGGTGGATCACCTCCATGGTCGCACCGCGTATTAACCCGAAAGGGCACTGCTCGATTCACGGGCCGAAGGTCGAGTGGTGAAAAGGCCAACCACGGGAATGATGTTTCGCTCCTAGACAGCTTGTGGGTCAGTTGGAGCTCTGGACACCCCTTGCTAGGTCAAGAATGGAGTTGAAGACCTCCGTGGCCCCTAACATCTGGGCATGTTGGGAGATCCTATTCTAGATAAAGGATTGAGTTTTTGGTGCCATGTGAATTGGACCAGTTACTTCTGCATGGCAGAAGGGATACTTCTGTTGGACAGAAGCGAAACATAATTTCTCCTGTATGGGCGGGAGACAAAGATTAACTTGAAGATAAGTTAAGGAACTTGTTTGATCTTGTTTGTCAATAGATTGCTTTGCTCTGTTTTTGTGTCTGTGCTATAATTTACGCGAACGAACCTTGTTCCCTAAAAGGCTTAATTAATGAAGCTGATTTTAAGTGTCACACATAAATGTGGTAGGACCTAATTAGAAAACTAAAGCTATTAAGGGAAGCGGGTGGGCGGAATCCCCGACGGGTCCGTCCTACGGCAGGGTGGTCCCAGAGAACTGGGAGGCTTCTCACAAGTTTTTATCGTCATTCAACCTTTAGATATTGATAGGTCAGAACCCGATTCATGCCGTTTTAGGGGACCGGAATGGGACTATGCCCTATGGGCAGAGAGGTTGAGCAACATATCCCTCTCGTTTCCCATTCTCTTTGAACCAAGTGCGGCATAGATCTGCTTCGGGTTGGATATCTCTGCGTAAAGTAGGATGTCCAAAATCCGATGCTAGAATGCTAATAGGAGACCTTGACAACTAGGAACCCAAATTTCAGGTCGATCCTAGTGGGTTCGGCCGTGAACGTTCCGTTGCGAGGCGGATTCGGGAAACCCTAAGCGACAAAACTCGGAACATTCCTTGGGAGTGCCGGGCAGCGACGCTTAGATTTGTTTCTCGATAGACCGCTCAAAGAGTGCCTAGAAAGCCGATGGGCGGGCACCCTCACATCCACCAACTTGTGTAGAGTATTGCTAGTAAAGGTGGTGGAAGAGGTCATTAATGTGGAAAGCCACTTGGGAGACAAGTGGACCTTGGAGAGAGAGCAAAACCCCACCCTATGGGGGACTAAGGATGTAGAATTTTGGTAGGAAAAAGTTTTTGAAGTGCCTAGGGTTGTGAAAGGCTATGAGTGACAACCCTTATGGAGGGGCATTTTTAATGTGAACATGGATGCCTAGATGGTTTTTTTAGCACCCTACCCTTTGAGAGAAATAATCCAACCTTCATGCAATATTCGAGAAGGGTAGGAGTGGATTTTAACTCCATCATCCAAGGCGGGTACGACTACCCATGGATCTACAATGTCAATGTGATTAAACCCGAAGAGGCCCTTGTTTTCATGCCAGAGGACCTATATGATTCAATAGTGCGCTTCATCAATGAATTCTCTTCCTGTCTCGATCCCGCCTTCATCACAACGTGTAATTATCTTAGACTACTTAGGATACTACTTAGACAGGATCCTATGCCACAAAAGCATCGTCTTACACCCCTCTTTTTTTATCCCAATGGAATAGACAACTACACCATGGCAAGATTGATGATGCAAGCCACTCTACTTTCTTCATTTTTCTTAGCCCTCGTGGAGGATATGAATGATAGCCACTTCACATGCTGCAATCATCCATTCCTTTCCACCACCACTCTCCAAGTATGCCTGAACCTTAGAGGGTACATGCAGAGCTGGCAATTCCTTAGTAAATCTCGTAATCCCCCAACTCCACCCTCTCCCAACATGGATGATGAGGATTAGCCTTCATCATGATTATGTAATTCCAAAAAAAAGAAGAGAGAGAGAGAAGAGACTAAAATGAAAAGAGAGGAAAATCATATAAAAAGTAGCCAGCTCCACATTGACCATAGTCACTACACCTAGGGGATCTCAAGTTAGGCGCATCTGGTGGCCTCGGTCGGCCAGCTCCATTCCTAGCCCCCTAGCCCATTTTTGCTTCCCCACTCCACGCTTAGGGCGCCTCAAATGTGGGACTTCCAAACCTGTCTCCCTAAGCTACACCCACCGCACCTCCCTTATGCACAAACTGGGTCCTCAAGTGTGGGACAACACCCAACTCCTAGTTCCCCTAGCATGAGATCAATGCACCACACAATGAGGTAGACACACCCCCAGATAGTGCACCTTCTTTTCTTTTTAGATAAATATAAATGTTGCAACCCACCAACTTCAGAGGCCCCATCATCCACTCAATTCACTCTCGGCCCCCAAGACCAATCCCCATGAAACCCTATCATCATTTACTTCCATGACCGCTGTCGCCCTGACATGTCACCATGTAGCCAAAACAAAGCAAAGGAAGACCAACTAAGTCTAAGTCAAAAAGTGAATGAAGAAGCTCATTCTGCTCAGGCAAGAAAACTGCAAGAGATGGCAACCTCAAAAAAAACATGGGAGAGCTTTGAATATTTTGGTAAGGTCCTCTCAAGGATGAGGGAAGGTCCTGTCAAGGATGAAGGATACTCTCTCCAGGAGGAAGGAATGTACTGAATATTCTAGGAAGATTCTTTCAAGGATGAGGGAGCACCTTTGAAGGCTCTTGCAAGGAAAGCGTGAGGCACAATGTAATTCATTTTATAAGAGGTGCCAAGTTTCTTCCCGTGCAAGTGGTAAAGTTTGCATGGACATAGGTGAAGGGATAAGGTAACTTGAAGGGAATAAGGAGAAGCCATGTTAAGCTCACATCGTAGCAACCTCAGAGGTCGAGAGGAGGCATCTGTCCAACACCATTGTTAGTTTCAAAAATAGAGCCATCCATTCGCTATTCTCTAAGAAGGATCCATCCAACACGATCTTCAATTTCAAGGGACAGATCCACTCAAGGTTAGCGTCAGGGAGGGACCTGCCCCAACTATATCTACAATTTCAAGGGCTGGTCCATCCAACACCATCCCCTACAAGGGCTTATATAAAAACTCAAAAAAGCCATATGGATACGCCCATCCCAACTTCCAATTACTACACATCAGTGCCATGGGATTGGCACTAGGCTAGGAAGGGGGTAATGTTAACCACAATACAAGAAAAAGTGGAAAAAGTGAAAAAGTGCAAGTTGAGACCTAAAAGAGGCATCCCAAAGGAAATTAGACACAACAAAAGAAGTAGGAAGGGAAACGATTGAAGCACAAGGGAGGCCTCAAAAGCTAAGGGAATGATAAAGGTAGATGGGCGGTAGGAAGGAAGCTAGGAAGATAGGAGGAAAATAGGAAAAAGGGCCTATGCCATGGCCGGCCATGTAAAAAAGGTTTGTATATAAAGTTGAAAAGTGAATGAGGAGCTCATTCTTTGGTGTGTGGCAAAGTGGACTCATCTTCTTCTCTTCTCCTCTCCTTCTTGCTTGCTTATGTGTGCTTGAGAGAGGGAGTGTGAGAGTGTGAGGGAGTGAGTGTGTGAGGGTGAGGGATCAAGGAGAAGAAGCTCTCCATCGTCTCCTCTCTTCTTCTCTTCTCTTCTCTTCTCTTCTCTTCTCTTCTCTTCTCTTCTCTTCTCTTGTTTCACACACGGCTATGGACAATGGAGCTTGAAGGTGGAGGCTTAAGGTTGCTTGAGCTCGCATCACGAATCATGGAGCTACCGATGTGCTTGAAGGAGGAGGCAACTCATCTGGGCATCAAGGTAAGCTCACTACACCCTGATAGGATCGTAGGTGTGTCGGCTAAGGTGAGAGATAGCCATAGGTGTTCACTAAAACACTTGAACAATAAGCAGTCCATGGGTCTTGGTAGTTGGAGGCAACTTATGAGTGTCAACCTACTGCTCAAATTGCTCATACCCTGTTTTTTTAGCTACCATGGCCATGCTGATAAGAACATCAGGAGGATGCATGGGGCATTCATGTAAGTAATGGCCTGGGGGGTAATACTTCTTAATGTGGCTACCATTAAAGTGTCCAATGCCTTCCCCCTCCAAGGTTTCAAGCTCAACATTGCATGTCCTGCTAATTTGACGAATATGATACGATCCTAGGCCGCAAAGTTTCAATTTCTACTTAGAATACAAGAGCACCAAGTCACCTTTATCAAAGAAACATTGTTACACCTGTTTATCAAACCAGGTCTTATGCGAGCCTTTTCAGTGCAAGGAGAGCATGTGTGGCCAAAAGGCAAGTTTTAGTGAGGCATTCCAACTCCACAAGGCAGTTAAACTAGTCTAATGCCTTCCCAACACTCTTGAACTATAATGTGAAGACCGAGGATTAGAAACACAACTAGCATAGTAGCATTAGTACCATAGGTGAGTCAAAATGGAGTCTAGCCAGTTGTAGTGTTAAAAGTAGTATGGTAGGCCCAAAGGGCAGCCATAAGTCGTTATCCCAATCAAAGCATGAAGCAAAAACAGTCTTGCTCAAAACATTCAAAAAAACCTTGTTGGTGGACTCAGCTTGGACATTGGCGTGAGGATAGTATGGAGATGACTTGCAATGGATAATTTAATGAGAATGTAGCACCCCAAATAAGCCTCGGTGCTGGAGGTGGGCAGACTACCCATGAGCAGTGGCAAAAGAGTGTAGAGCATAACGAAAGGCAAGGAGCTAGTAGCCTACTTACAACTTTGATATTGGCCCCTATGACTCTACCACCAATGGGGGATGTACTTAGGCAAAGTTCCTCACTATGGCGAGAGTTAAAGCAATGGTATGGGTAGAGGGATCTAACGAGCCAAGAATAGTGGATTTGCATGACCACGACGCATCACACAGATATCGAGTCTAACATTGAATTTAGTGCCTAAGTCCTTGCTTTCTGGGAAGGCATAAAGATACATGTGGTCCTACCAGTGGTAGCATTAGGAGATGTCACAAGAAAGGGGATCGTAGACAAAGGAATGGGAGTCAGTGTGCTTAGCCATGTAGTCCTACAAGCATGGGGTAACCCACCGATGGAGATCACAAGGTTTAACATCATGCTAACTAATGGCATGAAAGTTAGGCCATTTTGAGTACTAAAGGAATCTGGCCCTTGAAGATAGCAAGAGTCCAATTCTCAGTGAACTTCATAGTCATGAATGGAGTGGACTACTATGACGTCATGCTAGGCTAACCTTCAATGCGAAATGCACGAGTGATAGAAGATTATTGGGGCAAAAATATCATATTCTTAGGCAACAGATCAGAGGATGTGAGAGTCAAGATGAA
This sequence comes from Lygodium microphyllum, assembly GCF_053477565.2. Classification (NCBI taxonomy): domain Eukaryota; kingdom Viridiplantae; phylum Streptophyta; class Polypodiopsida; order Schizaeales; family Lygodiaceae; genus Lygodium; species Lygodium microphyllum. The sequence continues at coordinate 12,286,244 of NW_028229514.1, forward strand.
TACTTGGAGGAAGACCACTTTGATCAACCTAGATGCCATCTCTACTGCTATGTTGAAACAAAACTCACAAGTCAACAAACCCTATGGGCCACTAACAAAGTATATCCCTTCTTTGAGTATGAGTGGGATTAGATGCAAGTGCTAGCCACCATCGATCTTATGTTTGCATATGAAGAGAAGGATTATAAGCAAGCTGCCAGGGCAACTGGTGAGTCCCAAAAAGTCACATCATCTCAGCTGCCATCGTTGAAGAGTAGGATCCCAACATCAGTACCACTCTGCATAATGGCCAAGAGCTCTAGTAATCAACCAACACTAGTGTACTCACCACACGAGCCTCCAATGCTGAACCCTACCACCATCACTGAGATAGAGGATGAGAAGGAGGAAATGGTAGCACCTGCCTACCTACGCATATTAGTGATTGCCTAGAAAACACACGCCTTTGACGCCCTTATCAATGAGGGAGCTGACTTCAACATCCTTACCCATGAGCATTGGACTTGTAGCCCATGAATGCTAAGCTCAACTCATTCGGGGGGCAGTTCTACCTCTATTGGGAAAGTGCAAAGTAGCAGTCTTGTTGAGTGTTGAAATGACTTGTTTTTTGGCTATTTTTTGTTGTTTTTGAGAGCTGAATGGTTGATTTTATGAGATGATTGATTGATTTGGAAGTGATTTGAGAGTGTTTTGGATGATATTGATAGTGTTTTGGAAATTTGATTATGTTTATTGGTGGTTCTATGATGTTTTGATAGGTTCTGATTGGTTCTGTATACCTTCTGTTTTGCTCTGTTTTGGTCTGTTTTGTTCTGATTGTCTTCTGTAAGGAGGGATGGAGTATTGATTGATGAAGATTGAGATCTTGAGAAATCTTATTGAATGGTTTTTGAGAGTTTGGAATGGTTTGAGTATGAGTTATGTGGTTTTGATGACCTTCTGTAACCTTCTGTAGGTCTTCTGTAGAGCTTCTGTCTCTGTTCTGTTCTGTTCTCTACTGTAGCTGTTCTGGTACTATTCTGTGACTGTTCTGTATGCTTCTGTATGTGTTCTGATGGATGAGAGTGTAGCTTGGGAAAGTTTTCTAGCCTTGGAAAGAGGTGAATACAAGTGCAAAAGAGCTGAAAGAAGTGAAAGAAGTAGCTGCTGAAGACTCAAGTGAAGACTAGAGTGAAGTGACAGTAGTGAGCTATGAAATGACACTGTAGTGGCTCTGGTGACTCTTCATATCAGACATACCTCTTGGGAGGGGTATCCACGACCTAAGAGGGATTATTGAGAGTGATTTTTGAGAGATTGTAGTGAGGATATGATGTATTATTGATGGAGAGAGAGAGAGAGAGTCAAAGATAGCCAATCCTACTGAAATAGAGTGATTGTATATGAGAGATTGAGAGAGAAGACTATGAAGATATTGAAGATGAATACTATGTGATATATTTCCATTCAAAGATGGTGTATTCCTTTGCTTTCTTTGTTCTATTGATGGATTTTGTGAAGATATTGAAGAATATGGTTGATTCTATCAAATCCGTGGGAGGTCTACATGATGCTGCATGAAGATTTGTTGTGCCTGGTGTTCTTTTCTTCATTGTGATCATATGAAACATGATAAACAAGCTTGTTGATGTTACAAGATAGATTTTCTTGCAAGAGAATTCCCTTTTCCTTGGTGTTCCTCTTGGGGCTCCATGTTTTTGGTGCGCAACCGGGGAAACTTGCCATCAACAAGCACCAGAAGAGGCTGAAAATGAAGGAATTGGCATTGCCAAGAAGAGAAGCATTCAATGGATGTTTGTGAAGTTCCTTCTTCCACTGAAGAGTTGGAATTTCTCATAATCAAAGCCACCTTCCACAAGAAGTTCATCCCACAATGGCAGAAACACATCACCATCATGATGCATGCTCTATGTGGTGGACAGTTTCCTCTTCCTATTGAAGCAGCAGAAACTTGCATCTTGGTGGCCAACTGTTTGGGAATAAACTAAAGAGCAGAAACAGAGAGAATGACCATACATGGAAGATTTGGCATTCATTGAGAAGTTTCCAGACAACATCAAGTGGGAGATTGTGAAGAAGCTTCAGGAGTCTTGGTCTGTAGAGGTTCACAAAGACAAGAAGGAAAAGAGTTGGAATTTGTTCGTGGATGCTCAATAGCAAGATACATGGGATGCTTGGTGTACTGATAATCTTCTATTTGTTCAATTAGCAACCCACTGGAAGTTGGTAGACAGAGTGTTTTTCACAACATACACTGTTGAAACCATCAGAAGCTGGCATTACTATGATGATGGCACCACCACAATGCTTAGACGGATGCATTTTGACACCTTCAGAACCGAATACCTTCCTCTGTGCAGTGGCATGAAAGCAGAATTCAGGGACATTGAAAAGAAAGAAGTAGAAGAAATGTTGGCAAGAGAATCCTCCAGAGACTGAAGCCTTCTGTTAACCCTCTATGGAGCACTAACAACATAGTGGAGCCACACCCCTGATGAATGACACAATAAAGAGGCAAGCATTAGAACGAGTCCAGAGGTACATGAGAAGAGAGAAAGTAAAAATCAAGGCTGAGAACGAGCTCGTAGCAGAAGCTGCCTTTGACGCCCTTGCGGAACTCTTTACAGAAGTCCCAATGGCACATCAAGCCCTTCCTCCTCCTACTGGAGGTCCACTTCCAAGCCAAATCCGTCCTAGAAATATTGATGACAGGCCAGCGAATGTAGTTCCATTGCCAGTTTTTAAGGGAGAGTACAATGAAGACCCCGATCTTCATGTAGCAGAGTTTATGGTAGCGTGTGTGGCTAACAATGCCAGAACCCCTAAGCATTGGTTAGCAATATTCCCCGCCACTTTCAAGGGCGTGGCGTTTCAGTGGTATGAGAGACAAGCAGCAGGAACTTTTGGCACATGGGACGACCTGAAGTTGGCCTTCCTCACTAAATTCAGGCGTGAAGGTTTTGAAGAGCGGATGCGAGAGGAATTTATGAATCTAAGTCAGTCTTCTGGAGAAAGAGTGGAAGCTTATGTCTCACGAATGGAATCCATCCTGAAGAGATGGACTAACCATAATCTAGATGATGGCATTCAGAAGGGGGTGTTTCTCAGAGGATTACAACCAGAAGTCTGTAAGTTTGTGGAGCTGCAAAGGCCAGCCACACTGCAAGCTGCAACAGAAGGTGCAAGACTGTACGATGAAGTGGAAGCTAGATTAGCGATGAATACAGGAAGAGGAGTCCTACCTCCTCTGATGCCAGGAATGATGTATCCACCAAATGCAGTTCCTGGGACTGTTCCCTACCCTTACCAACAGATGCCCCCAGTATCACAGTACAGTGCACCAAATCCACAGTGGCCACAATCCATGCCTCAAATGGTGGTTCAACCACAACAACAATGGCCCCAACCAATTTCCTCCATGCCAAATCAGCAGCAACAGTGGAATCCTACCAACTGGAGCCAACAGCCAACAGTTCAAACAGGAGCTCTGAATCAGAACCAGAACAAAGACCCCTCTGTACCAGCCCAACCGGTTTATGCAGTGATTACAGAGACTCCTCAAAACCCTCCTGCCAGTGCCTCGGGAGGAGAAAGCTTGAAGGACTACTTATCCAACTCAGTTGCAAACATAAAAAAGGAGTTGATGGATGTGATTATAGAGCAGCTACAGACGCTGAAAGTGAATACTGTCAGCATATCCAATGTTGCAGGAGCAAGAAGAGATGTGATGCGGTCAAATAATTGGTGTGGTAAGTGTCATCAAGCATGCCATTTAGCCACTGAATGCACACGCAAACCAACCATTCCTGGAGCTTTCTGTTCCTACTGTTTGTGGAAGAACCATACAGAGGACATTTGCTCTCTGAAGGAGATGCATGATAGGAGAAGGAAGGAAGAAGACGCAAGATTCAACTTGTTGGAATCCAAAATGACAACACATGATATTGGACCCAAGCCTAGAGAGTTTGGTCCTAATTTCGGACCCAGAAGATTTCCCTCCCAAAGTTACAGAGGAAGACAGTCTAGCGGTGGTCAGAGATCAGAAGTGGAGTGTTATAGATGTGGAGAAAAGGGACACATTTCACCAAATTGTCCAAATCCTAGAAGGTTAGTGGATTACAAGCCCTTATGCAGTCGATGCAAAGGAGAAGGCCACACTGCAAAAGACTGTCCAAGCCCAGCCCCAGTGAAAAACCGTGCTACTGACAGTCCGGCCAAGGCTCAAGAGCCTACCTCCAATTTAGTGGAATTGGAAGTTGTTGCCATCACACGTGCAAAGCAGAAGGAACCACCTATCCAGAAAGAAAATAACCCTCCTGCTAGAACAATGAAGTTCAATCTTCCACCAGAAGAACAGAACAGAACATAACAGAGCTTGACAGTGCCGTACAGAGCCCTACAGTGCCACAGAGAGTTACAGAGACAGTTACAGAGACAGGACCAGAGGTCCAGGAGACCGAAGAAGAGGAAGTGCCACAAGTAACAGAAGAGGTTCCTATGATGCCTCTATTGGAAGAAAAAGGGAAAATGAAAATGGGTGTCACCCCATTCCCTAATAACCGATTAGAGAAGCCAGTGGATCCTATTAAGGAATACGTTCTGGTCAGAGATCTAGACACCTTTAGACCAAATCTCACATTCTGACAATTGTTGATGTTGTCTCCCAGTTGTCGGAAAAGGTTCAAAAGTATATTGACAAGAAGACGTGGCTTAAGGATTGCTCCCTCAACAGTGACAAAGTCCAACAAAGCTCCAAAGCCTGTCAAAGAAATGGACACGGCTAACGCCTTTCTAGATCCAGGTACTCCAGAGACTGGCGCGTGGATAGAAGGCTGCTTCATTGTAAATGCACTGATTGATGGTGGTTCATCAGTGAACATTATGACGGATGTGACAATGAAGGATCTAGGCCTACAAGGTGTGCAACCCACCCAATGGCTAATCAGATTGGTGGATCAGAGCAAAATCAAGCCTTTGGGCATTCTCCCATATGTGAAGACTACAGTGGCTGGAAAAGATTATTGGCTAACCTATCTGGTGGTGAAGCCAAACTCTTATGGTACATCCTACCCTCTGTTACTGGGCAGACCATGACTTTTTGAAGCCCGAGCAAGGACAGATTGGTTCAAAGGAACCTTGACCTTGGGTAGAGGACCCAACAAAGTGGTGCTGAAACTGTATGGTTCTCAAAAAGGACATGGATCCACCTCCTTGGAATTATCTTCTAACTCCCCTAATGAGGCTACAAATGGAACATCAGCAGATGAAGATGCTGTCAAACAAATCCTTCCCAAGAAAACAGTGGCATGTTCCTTAACAGTGGATACTGTAAGCCGACTTCCAAAAGATACAAAGTCATTATCAATGGGTGAATACTTCCTGCCTGAACCAGGAATGTCTTCTGAAATCACTTCTGACAGTGAGATAGAAGCATGGATGTACTACTCTCCCTGTTACATGGTCGTAGCAGAAGTAGAGACAGAGGCAGAAGAGGAGACAGAGAATCTGTTCTTCTGTTACAGAGCTCCTACAGAGACAGAGACAGAAGCAGAAGCAGAAGTAGAGACAGAGACAGAGACAGAAGAGGGTGAATATGATATGGACGAAGAAGGTTATGAAAGTGAGCCAGAAGAACCTATCCCACCTGAAGAGGCTATATATGAAGAAGAAGTTCCAGAAGCTTCAGAAGCAGACAAGCTCATGCTATGGGACAGAATGGCGAAGGTACCATTTGGTCTGGTAAATGGGTCTTCTCATATGCAAAATCTTTATAAGAAATGGATTAAGAAGAACAAGCCATCTTTCAGCAGTGGCTCATGCCATCCTCACCCATCCTTGCCAAAGAAAGATGATGATGATGCACCGTGCCAACAAGCACCATTCCCACAAACCCAACAGAAATCAGAGGGTCCCTGTTATGTGACATTCCTGGATGCGTCATCAAAAGATGAGTCTTCAAGCCAAGAGGTAATTAATTTTGAAACCAAACCTGAAACAGCTCTAATCCCATTTCAACATCTTAAGGAGCAACCTAAGTCTCCACCAAAAGAAGAAGTTGGTTCTAGTGGGACATCAGAAGAGGACACCACTCCCTTGAAGGAGTCGGATCTGTATCCAGAAGCAGTCCGTGGGACCTTCATCCGTGAAGTAGAAGGTGAAAGGAAATTAACTTTTGTGGATGCAGAAGGCACTGAATGCCACTTGAAGGTGGGTAGCATCCTCCCTGAAGGTGGGTAGCAGCCTCCCTGAAGAGGAGTTCTCAACCTTGTACAACTTGTTGAAAGAGAATTTGGACGTGTTTGCATGGTCTTACAAAGACCTAAAGGGGATTGATCCCACAATATGTCAACATCATATTGACTTGGAGCCTGATGCCAAGCCAGTACGACAACGACAGAGGCGAATGAACCCGAATTATTCCACATTGCTGAAAACAGAGCTGCTAAAGCTTCTGGAAGCCGAGTTCATCTATCCAGTGGCAAATAGTAAATGGGTTTCACCCATCGTGGTTGTACCCAAGAAGAATGGCAAATTGCGAATATGTGTGGATTTCCGAAAGCTTAATTCCAAGACAAAGAAGGATCACTTTCCTATCCCTTTCACAAACCAACTATTGGACACAGTGGCAGGACATGAGCTTTATTCCCTTCTGGATGGATTCAGCGGATACAACCAAGTCAAATCGCGGAAGAAGACCAGTCCAAAACAACCTTCACCACAGAATAGGGGACCTACGCTTACCGAGTGATGCCATTTGGGCTATGCAATGCCCCTGCTACTTTCCAACGAGTCATGATGGCCGCATTTCAAAATCATCTACACGACTTTATTGAAGTATATTTGGATGACTTCTGTGTCTATAGTTTGATCTGTGAACATTGGGAGCACTTGGAACAATGCTTTGACCGATGCCGGGAGTATGGAATTTCCCTCAACCCCGACAAATGCATCTTTGGGGTCTCTTCTGGAATTCTGTTGGGCCACATTGTCTCTGCACAAGGGATATCAACAGACCCTGCAAAGATCGAAAAGATTGCAGCTCTGACAGTACCCACCAACCTCAAACAGTTGAGGGGATTCTTAGGCCATGTGGGTTACTACAGAAGGTTCATAGCCCATTTTGCAACAAAGGCAACCTCCTTGCACAAGCTTTTGAGGAAAGATGCAGAGTTTACTTGGACGGAAGAATGTGACAAAGCCTTCCACACTCTGAAGCAGTGTCTGATAGAGGCACCCATTCTGCAAGCTCCTGATTGGACGAAAGAGTTCCATGTACACACTGATGCATCAATTGAAGGCTTAGGTGCTGTCCTCTGCCAGAAGGTCTCCTCGAAGCTGGATCAACCCATCTATTACGCAAGCCGAAAAGTCACTGATAGGGAACGGAACTATACAGTGACAAAGCTGGAGTGCTTGGCAATGGTGTTTACCCTCGAGAAGTTTCGCCACTACCTCATGTCCACCCACTTTAAATTTTATGTGGATCATGAGGCCCTGTCCTTCTTGATGAACAAAGCAGATGTGAAAGGACGAATGATGAGATGGCTCCTTCTATTCCAGGACTTCGACTTTGAGGTGATTACTAAGCCTGGTCGTTCCCATGTTCTGGCTGATCATCTGTCCCGTATCCCACAAACTGCAGATGAGGAGCAGGATGACCCAGACCTCCCTGATGCTTCCCTATTCTTGGTAGAAACTGTAACTCCCTGGTATGCAGACATTGCCAATCTGCTGGCAACTCAACTATATCCTCCTGGTATTTCTAGTCGGGAGAGGAAGAAGCTTATGCTGGAATCAGCCCCCTACACCTTGTTAGGCGGTGCACTGTACAAGAAAGGCAAAGATGAAGAGCTCAGAAGATGTGTTGCAGGAAATGAGATTGGGATTGTTTTGAAGGCTTGCCATGACGAGCCATGTGGAGGTCACTTTGTAGGAGAAGCTACAGCCAAGAAGGCTCTGCTAGCAGGATATTGGTGGCCTACCATTCATAAGGATGCCTATGATTACTGTAAAAGATGTGATGCTTGTCAAAGAATGGGGAAACCCACCAAGACAGGTGCCATGCCACTGCAACCTATCCTTCCCCTGAAGCCTTTTGAGAAGTGGGGCATTGACTTCGTAGGTCCAATTGATCCTCCCACCAGAAGGAAATAGAACAAATACATCCTCGTATGTACGGATTATGTCACAAAGTGGTTTGAAGCTAAAGCCCTAAAGCGGGATGATGGTAACAGCGTGGCCCTGTTCATGTACGAGAATATCATCACCCGTTTTGGTAGTCCCTTAGAGCTGGTAAGTGACAAAGGCACTCATTTCCTTAATAAAGTCATGGAAGAATTGACAGAGTTGTATAAGATCCGCCATCGCAAGTCCACTCCTTATTACCCCAGAGCCAACGGCCAAGTCGAAGTCACCAATCGCATCCTCTGCTCGATTCTGACAAGAACGATTGCCGCACATCATCGCGATTGGGATGATCGACTTATAGAGGCCCTCTGGGCATATAGAACCTCCCATAAAGCAACAACAGGACAGACACCCTTCCAGCTGGTGTATGGTACAGAAGCTATTTTCCATGTTGACCTGGAACTACCCTCTTTGAGAGTGGCTATCAAAGAGTGTTTAGGGGACGATGATTCACTGCAACGCCGTCTCCTACACCTGGAATGTTTGGACAAAATTCGTAGGATGGCTCTACAGTGCATGGAAGCCATGCAAGCTCGACGTAAGGCTTACCATGATAGCTTCATCAAGCACAAGGAGTTCAAAGAAGGTGATTTGGTCCTAGCCTATGATTCACACTTTGGCAAGTTTCCTAGCAAGCTCCAACAGCGGTGGATGGGCCCCTATAAGGTACTTGCCGTCAACCTAAATGGCTATGTCCAAGTGCAAGCCCTGGATGCCTCTGATGATCCCTTTCTAATTAATGGATATCGCGTGAAGAAGTACTTCCCTCCTTGGGGATCTTAACAATTACGGTCACTTGATCTTTTCCCTCGTTGGCGTGGCACTATCACTCTTATGATGCTACTTTTGATAGCCGTTCTTCAGTCACTCCTGATGAAGTGGACGCAACCCTTTGTCCCCTCAAACCCCCCTTCCAACCTTGATCTCTTATCCTCTATTTTTCACCAGCGACGACAGTGGTGAGGTTGGTTCTAACAATTGGTCTTTCTACTATTCCCTTGCTCAATTCGAAAAAAAAAAAAGGAAAGTATACATATCGGTCATGGGAGAAAAGGACTAAGGTCCCTGTCATGCCGACCTATTCTTCGAGAAAAGGTGGAAACACCCTCAGGAATAGGGGAATATAAAAGAAAATGAAAAAAAAAACAAATCTGTTATGGGAGAAAAGGAAGCAATTCCCTGTCATAGCAGGCCTCGTTCCAAGAAAAGGTGGTAAACACCCTTGGGCGAGAAGCTGGCTGTGGAAAAGGTGGCAACACCCAGCAGTCTAGAAAGTGGATTCATCACTTGAAATTTCCAGGATCCAATTCCGAAGCTGCCTCCCTTGGTACGCTTTGTCCTGGGTTTTTCTACAGAGTGACTAACTGTCTTTTAGCAAACGACATATTCATGGCCAATACAACATTCGATTTGAGGGCTACCTCCCTGGGTACACCTCTTCAACAACTGATGACGCGATCTTCATCGACACCCAATCGAGTGACGTGAGCTTTCATCCTAACCGGATGGGGAAGTGAGTATGGGTTGCCCTCTGTAACTATCAACAACGAGTGAGACAGAGGGTGGGGCGAGAGACCAATTTTTCCCTTCAAATCAAATGAGAGGTGAGAAGTGTGAATGAAGTGTTGCACGCACGGGATGGGCCTCTCAATGCACAAAGCACAACTTGTTATGTGCACTGCACCATAAGGCTCCCTGGCCTTCCTTCTCGCACCGTATGCCGACACAGGGAGGGATGCACAGTTGCACCATCAAATGCACACAAGGCATACAACCTTTACACAAGTGATCATGAGGATTACATCAACGGGTTTCAGGAAAAGGTTGCCCTCCTGTAACTATCAATAGAGCGTGAGACATAGGGGGTGGGCTGAGTGTGACTGGAGTTTCTTCAATCAATTACCGAGAGGTGAGATTGAGGGACGTTACGACACTTGGAGTCAGGTATGTTCTCGTTTTCCTATGCACCCACGGGATGGGTCTTTGCCATTATCACAAGACACATCACCCTGTTCTGTACACTGCACTGTAAGGCTCCCTTGCCTTCCTCCTTGCACTTATGCCAGACAGGTTGGACACACTAATGCACCATCAAATGTGCACCCTGGCATACTCCTTCTGCACCATTCCCCCTTGTCGATTCCTCAACCGGGTATGAGATATGGGTTTCAATCATTCTTCTTCGAGTGATATTAGTCATGGGGCGAGTGACTGTTCTTTCATTTCATTTGAGTGATTGTGCGTGGAGTGTAGTGTTCCTCATCATCGACGAATTTCCTGCGATTCCTTCCATTAGCTACCTCCCTGGGTGCTGCTGCATGGTCCCTTCCATGACGAACATGTGCCGAGAAGATTTTTTGGTACCTCCAGTGCCGACGACAACACTGGACGTGCCATCGACACTCAACCTTGCTTCTTAACGAAATGGGCCAAGTTTTTCTAACCCTCCCACTTTGGTTTCTTCGTGATGTTCATGTTTTAAGTGTGGGGAAGTTAGTGGATGGTCTGTGGCATGGTCTTAGGTCCCTGTTGTTCGGTTAACCCTATCCGTTAAGGTCTTAAGTGTGGGGACGCGTCCCTACGCGTCTACATTGCACATCCTTCTGCATATGCCTTAACCTGCTCATGCATGTATGCCATGCCTTGCTGTTATCCTTGATGGGGTCCCTTCCCACCCAAGCGTTCATTTTCCACCCACCCTTGGGACTGTTCCCTTGAAGTTTTCCTTCATTCTCTGATTTTGAGGTCCTACCCTGTGAATGCACCCTACGTTCACCGAAGTCCAAAACCAACCTTATAGCCCTGTTCCCTCCTTTGAATTGACTATTTTTCCTTTTTACCTACCCCTGTTCCGGTGCACGGTTTTTGCGTTATTAATTTTTGAAGCATTTTGCGCAAATTAGCCGGTTTTCCATGTGAACGTGCTTTGCTTGCTTTGGAATCGTGATCTGACATCATAGCCCTACCAAACACTTTTCCCCTGATATTTTTCCTTTTTACACCGTGCCATTCCGATACACGGATTGTCCAATATTAAATTTCCAATTTTTTAAGACTTTTTCGTGCGTCTTTTTGACATTTTTCCATGTGAACCTGGCCTGTTTGCATCGGAATTCCAATTTGATGTGCCAGCCGTGTCCCCTGTGTCTTCCCCTACCTTTTTCCTTTTTCCTCCACCCTCTTTCGACTTTCGGATTTTTTCTTATTAATTTTTAAAAGAGTTTTCGGGCGTATTTTTGGAGTTTTTCGCATATGAACCCCTTCTACTTCCACCGAAACTGCAGTTTAATGTGATCATCCTATGCCATCCCTTCCTGCGGACATTTTTCCTTCTTACTGCATGTCATTCCGGTGAACGGTTCGTCCGATATTAATTTTTGATCCCATTTTCGGGTTTGTTTTTTGGATTTTTCCCACGTGAACGCATCTTATCTCAGTCAAAATTATGTTTTGATGTGCTAGGATTGTTGGGCATGTCTTTCTGCCCAGATTTTCTTTTTTTGGTTTTTTTTGTGTTTTTTGCACGTGGCCGCCCTTTACCCCTCTCGGAACCTCCATCGCATATTTTTCCTATCTTCCCCCTGCCGTGCTGCCCACTTTTTGTTTTTACGCCATTTCGTTTTGACGTTCGGATTGGGAGTTATTAATTTTTCTTTATGTTTATGAGTTTTTACGCGCTCCGTCCCGCGCGTGAACGCACTCGTTTTCAATTTTCCGCATCTTAACGCGCCCCGGTCGTGTCCGCGTGCCCCATCCCTGCTTCGAGGCATCCTTTCCCTCTGGTCACCGCAAATTTTTTAACCCCTGCCCCGCGCATGCGCGCGGAACAGGGGTGTCTCACTTCTTCTTTTGTTTTCTTTTTTTTTTTTGAAACATTAATTTATTTATTTATTTATTTATTTATTTATTTATTTATTTATTTATTTTTAACTATCTTTTTCCCACCCTCCCCTTCCCCCAACGGACCCTCCCCTCCCAACTACCCTTCCCCTCTCTCTCTCTTCCTTCCTTCCCCCACCTCCCCTCCTCCCTCTCCCCACGCCGTCTTCTCTCTCTTCTCCTTCCTTTCTTCTCCCTCTCCTCCCCTCCTCCTTCTCTGCTCCTCCCTTCTCTCCTGCCTCCCGCCTGCGTGTCGCCCGCCGACGTCCGCATCCGCCAGGGAGTTCGCCAACACTTCCGGTCGCCTTCGTCGAGCGCCGCCCGACGTCCGCATCCGCCAAGGAGTTCGCCAACACTGCCCGTCCCCTTCGTCGAGCGCCGCCCGACGTCCGCATCCGCCAGGGAGTTCGCCAATCCCCTGCAGCCGTCGCCAGGAGGACGTCAGTCGCCGCCCCTCGCCGCGGCCGTCGCCCGTCGTCAGCAGGCTGTCGTCAGGTCGCCGCCGCTAGCCCCGATCGCCGTAGCCGCTCCGCCCAGGTCGCCGCCGCCACTGCTGACGCCGAAAGCCGCCGCCACCCTCCTCCTCTTCCCCCTCCTCCTCCTCTCTAACTGCAACTCGAGGTTAGTTTAACTAACCTTACCTTAGTTTAATTAGTCCTAACCTAACCCCACCTAATTAACCTTAGTTAGGTTAGTTACCATTAACCTTAGTTAGGTTAGTTACCATTAACCTTAGTTAGGTTAGTTACCACTAACCCTAGTTAGGTTCGTAAACTTAACCTAACCCCCCCTAATTAACCCTAGTTAGGTTCATACCCTAACCCTAACCCTAACCCTAACCCTACTTAGGTTAACTAACCCTCTTAGGTTAGTCTCCACTAACTTGCCTTAACTGACTTCTCTGACTTCACCTAGACTAACCTAGTTCCATTTGACTAACCTGACTTGACTTAGTCAGCCTTACATGACTTACACAGACTAACAGGACATAACTGACTTACTTTCAACTTACTTACCGGACTCAGCTGATTTTCCTGATTTAACTAATTTTATTCATTTCTAAATTAATTTCCACATCATAAAAATTCAAAAAAAATTTCTAAAAATTCCCTTCGATTTTTTCCAATTTTTGGAAATTTTTTCGCTGGAAATTTCCAACCCCAAAATTTTTGACAATTAACTATTTCACAATTTATCCCCCAAATTACCAACACATGTAGAAAATTCATTTAAAATAGTTAAAATTTCTAAAAAATTTCTAAAAAATTCTTTAAAATTTCCCCTCATCCATCTTGACCATTTTCCCTTCATTTTTCATTTTAAAATTCATTTTTCACTTTAACATATTATCATACATGGTACCCCTATTTTTTTTAAAAAACAACAAACAAAAAACCAACAAACGGAAATTAACCATACAACTCTCTATTTTATTTTCATACCCTAAATTGTGGATATTTCCTCCATGGCTGCATTTTCATTTTTTCCCTTCATCACATATTTCTGTACTCTATATCTTGATTTCATTATTATTCTTCTTATTATTTAAACAAAAAAACAAAAAACACAAACAAACAAAAAAAAAACACACAAAACACAACCAAACACCAAAACAACTTCACACACAAACACCACCCATAAATAATCACAAATTACAAAAATTAAAAACCTAACAAAAACAATATCACCACATCCACTAAGGTGTTGTCTTTGTTGTTTCGTCAGTGGTCTTTACTTTTCCTTTATTGGATTCACTTCTTTTGGGAGACTCTTCCGTGCGCATTTCTGCATTACATACACACCCCTTCTAGGTGTTTATTTTATGTGTTTTATTTATTTTTATTTCTCCCTTAATCACAAATTAATTATTAACATGAACTCTTTATTCACTCACAGTTTCCACGCGCATTCGCTCTAAACACACACATATTTTTTCTAATTAAAATAAACCCGCTGTTCACTTAGCACGCGCTACGTGCGCTACAGAGGCACTTTAATTTTTAATTAAAATGAACCAGCCGTCACATGAGCACGTGCTGGCAAAAAAGCACTCCACATCACCTTAATTTGTAATCAATGAACTTGCATTTAGAGACCCAGTCTGGGTATCGCAGTCCGGGATTCGAATTAACGCACCGTTTTCACCTAATAATTGGTAATTAAATTTATAATAAGGAACCGCCGTTTTCTTGCTAAGGTTTATCACCTAATAAAACTTCACCCATTCTTAATAATTTCTTAAAATCAACATTTCATTAAATTAATCCCCCCTCACTGCACTTAATTCCCCTTTTTTAATGAACCGTTTCGTGGGATGGGTATGCGCAGTCATTAGAGTTATTTCCATAGTCCAACACTGGTTTATCAACGATGTAGTCTTGTTATGTGTCGGATGTGGTATTGTTTTGGTTTACTGTCTTTGTTATGGTTACGGGTGCGGTATGCAGTTTTTTCTTTTATTGCCTGATACGGGGTTCTGGGTGTTTGTCTGATGCATAGCATGAAGCTTTCAGTCGCATTTGTCTCAAGGTCATGTCGAATTTTTTCTAGGCTGTGGTTTGCTTGGGGTTAGTTGGTCGAGTCACGTTTTATTGTTTTGGTTGTTCTCTTATCCTTGGTTTTTTGTCTATTGCCTTGCAGGCATTCTCCTTGATTGTCTGTGTTTGTGGTGTGTGTGTAATCATCTGAATGGCGCCTTCTCACGCTCCTCCTCCTATCCAGTACGTCCCACTAGTTAGTAGGGATTACTCTTCCCTACTCACTTTTGAGCCTCTCATAAAGGCGGGACTTGCTGCTTTTGTGGCTACTTCTTTTCCACTGCTTCCAGAGAATCCGTCGTTATGTGATGAGTTTCTGGCCTCTTACAGCAAAAAGACAGGACTAGTCCAGGGAATTTCTATGACTTTCACACCTCGAGGCTTAGGGAAGGCTCTGTCTCTTCCCTCCAAAGGTGAATCTTTTGTTACCACTTATCAGCTTTTCTCTAATGAAGAGATTCTAAAGCTGTTGCAAAAGCAGACACGGGAAATGATGGATGTTAAGAAGGTGATCAACTCTTCAGGAGTTTCCTTTTCTATGATCACTGATCTCGTATGGAAGACGATCTTTCAGTTTCTCCAGGACAGGTTTATGCCTGCCAAAACGCCATCCCAGTACTTGTCCAAAGAGCTTTTTACAGCTTCCAGGATGGTGTTGAAAGGAGTTGCTATTGATTGAAGCACTTACCTCCTCACTAAATTGGATCAACATTTCGTCAAAGTCACCAGGGGTAATGTTACCAATGTCACATATGGATCATATTTGTCTGCCTTCTTGACCTATTCAGGTTTACAGAAGACTGTGCCTCCACCTCCTCCATCTGATCCTGTACCTCCTCCTCCACCTTCAGATGAGTCAGAACCCGTTGACATAGAGGATGATGATTCTCCGCCTCCCCTGGTCATCCAGCGCAAACGGTTGAAGCGGGTAGCGGATAAAGCTCCTTTCGTACTTCCTTCAGTACCCATCCCTGCTACCTCTGGCAGTGATCTCCCTGGGTATCTCACTTGTAATAACCTGTTCAGAGCATATCAAGAAGGATCATTGGAGATATCAGTTCCCTCCCTGAACAGTCTCGTCTTAGGAGATGCGATTCCTTTCCTCTGTAAAGACATTCAAAGTTCCATTGAATTATCAGTGACCGCCTGTGTTCAATAGCTGTACACATCTTTTTATAAAGAACTCATGCAGTCTAAGGACCAGTTGCATAAGGTAACATCTGAGTTAGCTTCTGCTAAGGATACCCTAGCAGATTTGTTTAAGCAAATGGAACAACAAACCCAACTGGTTGCCACCCAAAGCGATGAGATCTCTTCTTTGAAGATCCAGTTACTAGAGGCTCAATCCCAGGTTACTAGCCTTTTAGGGGAGAAGGAGAGGATGTCCAGAGAAGCGCAGGAGTTCCAAGCTATCTTAGATGACAAACTTTCAGCTTTAGAGATTGCTAATGACACAGTGGCAAACCAAGCCTCTCAAATCAAGCAGTTGCAAGATCAACTGGTGAAGTCGCGCTCTGTTCCTCCAAGCCCTAATGTTCCCTTGATTCCTTCTCTTTCACAGCAGGACTTGGCTGCTCTTCAAAGACAAGCTACTTTGTGTCCTCTATTCCAAGATAAAGTGGAAAGATTGCAGTCCAGAATGGACTTGTTATGGTCTACATTTGAGTAGTTTCAGGAATATGTTCCACCAGAACATTCTTTCTTTGTCCACTACCACTTACAGAAGTTGGTCTTCTACATGAAGCTTTCCACGATGGATTTACCTCTTCCAGAGGATGGCTGGAGTGGGGCTTGGTCTGCTGAGTTGTTGACAGAGGTAGTAAGGATGGTGTTTGAAGATTCTGTCACGCCAGATACCATGTTGATGTTATACATGTATCTACGAGGAGACTTGTTAATTCCAGATGAGGTAGATATGGCATGGTATGTGGGGGATGTGGTCTTACAGGCTATTTTGTATGTCAACCATTTGGAGTTGCGCATAGCTGACATGTTTCAGAGTTACTCCTCCAAAGTGGCTGATTGTCATGATAATTCTTGGCATCCCATGATTGATTCTATGGTCCTGAATCAAAGACAGAACACAGTCCCTGCTTATGCCCAGAGTACTAATCAACTGAGGATGGATCTCTTAGCCTATCTTTCAAAACATAATCTGTTTGATGCTACCTTCTTTGATGCCTATCATCGACGATCTCTCTTAGGACCTTCTGTTCCTACCCTCCTCTATTACCAACAAATGGCTCACCGATATGCTATATATCTTTCCCTTTGTCAATCTAATTCCACAACTATTTTACCCCTTCTTTTCCAACCTTCCTCTTTCCCTCAAATTTCCATTTTTACATACTGTTCCTTTATTGAGGATAGGGTATTTTCCCCTTCTCCACCCTGTCTTTCTCCATCCATTCATGTACCCTCCACATTTCCTATTTATCAGTTAACACACTTCCTTAGTGATTCCCTCCAAATTTCTACCACTCCTTCTTTAAACTTTTCTTCCTTTTATGATTTTTCATATCCCTCCCTTCATCCACTTTTCCTTATTCCACTACCCTCTCCTAACACTTCTATATCTCAACCACCTCAGTTGGTTAGTAACTGTGACGGGTTTGATAATCAGATTTCCAGAAAAAGGGGATGGAGTTCGGATGATTGCCTTACAGGACCTCAGATCAATTGGCCAGTAATTCCAAGAGAATGGACAGCTTCCAGTCAAGCTTATCAGAACTATGTTCATTTTGCAAAGCAGTATTCGCAATCTGCAGATCCTTCAGTGAGATTAACTGCTCACTTTGCTTGGTACTTGGCGTATATGCATAGGCACTCTCATAATGATTCCAAACCTATTCCCAAGTTGTGCATGAATGTTAATGTGAGCATTGATTCCCAACAGCTGGATATATTGTATTTTCATGCCCTTTGTTTGCCTAGCAGATACCTGGTCCTGTTGGAAAGGATGTGTTGTCTCCAGTTTTTTCAAAATCCTCCCAAAAACTTTGTAGATGAATCCTTGTCTATGGATCGTTTCCGACAACATCAATCTTTCAAGAGGGATCATCTTCATTGATACCTTTCCAATGTATGGTGGATGTTTTTTAATGAAAATCTCTCTTTTTGGAGGAGTCATTCAGATGGTTGTGTTGTATTAGTGTTTGTGTTGTGAGTTCATTTATGTCAAATGAGCGTGATGGTTTTCTATTGGATTGGATTTCGTGTGCGAGCTACATTTTGGAGAATTGTGGTGTTGAGGTCGTAGTTGGAGAGTTGAAGCTGATGCAAGATGAAGAAGAAGAAACCTCTTATATCCTTTACAAATTTGTTGTGCTTTTTAGTTTGATAACAAGTGTTACTGTATAAAGGGTTTTCCTTTCTTTGTATTTTTATTCTAAGTTAGGGTCGTGGTGGATGGATTCTTTTTGAAACGATATTGAAGATCAAAGTTGCGCTTTTAAATGAACTTGTATTCCCTTTTTCCTGGGTCGCGAGGACGCTTCTTTTCTAAGTGTGGGGATATGTTGAGTCTTGAAATGACTTGTTTTTTGGCTATTTTTTGTTGTTTTTGAGAGCTGAATGGTTGATTTTATGAGATGATTGATTGATTTGGAAGTGGTTTGAGAGTGTTTTGGATGATATTGATAGTGTTTTGGAAAGTTCATGATGTTTATTGGTGGTTCTATGATGTTCTGATAGGTTCTGATTGGTTCTGTATACCTTCTGTTTTGCTCTGTTTTGCTCTGTTTTGTTCTGATTGTCTTCTGTAAGGAGGGATGGAGTATTGATTGATGAAGATTGAGATCTTGAGAAAGCTTATTGAATGGTTTTTGAGAGTTTGGAATGGTTTGAGTATGAGTTATGTGGTTTTGATGACCTTCTGTAACCTTCTGTAGGTCTTCTGTAGAGCTTCTGTCTCTGTTCTGTTCTGTTCTCTACTGTAGCTGTTCTGGTACTATTCTGTGACTGTTCTGTATGCTTCTGTATGTGTTCTGATGGATGAGAGTGTAGCTTGGGAAAGTTTTCTAGCCTTGGAAAGAGGTGAATACAAGTGCAAAAGAGCTGAAAGAAGTGAAAGAAGTAGCTGCTGAAGACTCAAGTGAAGACTAGAGTGAAGTGACAGTAGTGAGCTATGAAATGACACTGTAGTGGCTCTGGTGACTCTTCATATCAGACATACCTCTTGGGAGGGGTATCCATGACCTAAGAGGGATTATTGAGAGTGATTTTTGAGAGATTGTAGTGAGGATATGATGTATTATTGATGGAGAGAGAGAGAGAGAGAGAGTCAAAGATAGCCAATCCTACTGAAATAGAGTGATTGTATATGAGAGATTGAGAGAGAAGACTATGAAGATATTGAAGATGAATACTATGTGATGTATTTCCATTCAAAGATGGTGTATTCCTTTGCTTTCTTTGTTCTATTGATGGATTTTGTGAAGATATTGAAGAATATGGTTGATTCTATCAAATCCGTGGGAGGTCTACATGATGCTGCATGAAGATTTGTTGTGCCTGGTGTTCTTTTCTTCATTGTGATCATATGAAACATGATAAACAAGCTTGTTGATGTTACAAGATAGATTTTCTTGCAAGATAATTCCCTTTTCCTTGGTGTTCCTCTTGGGGCTCCAAGTCTTCATCAAGACTAAAAGCCTTTCTATGATCTTCAATGTGTTACCTAACACTAAGGCTGTTAGTAGGGAATCGCTACTGGGTCATGCATTCAAGAAGCAAGTCCATTGCAATGTTGACTAGAACTCATAGCTCATTCACCTTGTTCTTGGTAGTGTTTGCATAGTGACAGCTTTTAGCAAGGGTAGCATGGCTCCATCTAAGCTTGTAGAGCCACTGGTAGGGAAATCTAGTGCAAAATCTAAGGAAGGGGGTCGTGACTCATCCCACCCCACTAGGGCAAACCAACAACCACCCAAAAGAGAAATGACACAAACCACTAAGCCACAGTTCAAATGGGTACCTAAATGACAATCACGACCACCTAAAAGCCAACTTGCAAGAAACCATAATTCTTGAATATCACACCTTAAGCCCTAGGAGACAAAGTTAGCAATATAGAACCAAACGAATGGCCAAGCTATGATGGGTGCCTAAATCCCTGTTGCATGCTCAAGGCTATTATGAAGGTAATACTTGGATTTGATTACCTAAGATCATGAGTGCCATGCGTGCCCCTTAGCCACCACCTCCTAGAGCCCATCTCCAAAACCTTCAAAGCCACCTAGAACCGAGAAACTGCTTGAACTAAAGGCTTCCAAACCCATAGAGTCCCAACGGTTTTATCAACCAAAATCGTAGCTTGCTTCCCCTAAACTGATGCAACCTGACACTCTTAGTGTCCATGTTGTTCCACAAGTAGGAAAAAATGCAACCTCAAAGCTGCCACATAAGCCCCTTGCACAAGTTGCTGATGAGAGCTCTATTGACAAATCCACACACCATGTGCATCAATTGCTGAGTTATCTAGCCCAGTTAAACCCCAACTTCCCATAGGCCTTAGACCCTCCTATGAGGCATCGATCTATTCTCACTTTGGCCTCTAATTTAGCTAATAGGGGGGATGACTTGGTCATTGGCATTCGATGGTTGGATGCCACCTTCACTATGATTGCTAAAAGCTACAAGCAGTTGGGCTTAGGTCTCCTAGTAGATCCTTTGGCAATTGATGTACGCACGCTCCCATGCACCTAGGAAGAATCTGAATTTGTGTTCATCAAAGTCCCCGGTGGTAGCCAAAGAATTGATTGCCAATGAGATTTCTCATGAGAAAGCTCATAAAAAGAGGCTAATCACCTCTTATAGCAAGAGCAAAGTCTCTGCCACAAGCCACCAGCTAGAAGAACTTAAAAAGTTGGTCATCACTAACACATCCTTTCTACGTAAATTGTATGCTCTCCATCTTCAACGGGAATAAGAGTGTTGCCCAATTATGACCAATTCCAAGAATAGATGCGCCATCAAAACCTCTAAGTATGACCCCACTTATGTGGATTCTACCTCCTTTAGAATATTGGCCATCACTCACAATCGACCCTTAGAAGATCATGACATGGCCCACAGATCAAATCTTCACCAAGGAAGAGCTACACATTGCCAACTGTTGGAAGAGAGAGGGAGAGAGACAATGTAATGGAGCAGCAACCTGACCTTCAGGTCGTTCATCATCTTTCATTATTTCATAGACTACTAGCATAGCATAAGTGTATACAATAGTACTAAGGTCCGTAGGACCATTCACACTGGGTCTAAGACCACCGACTTATTTAATGTCCCACACTTGCCGATACAGCTGGACACAACTAATGTCGGTCATACATACTGACAGGAGAGTAATGGGAGCTTGATATTCTTACACTCCCCCTCAAGCTCAAATCATCTGATGAACTCCAAGTAGCTGTCTGAAACTACTAAACTTATCTTTACCCGAAGACTTGGTAAAGATATCTGCAACCTGTTCATCAGTCTTCACATGCATAAGATCTACTCTCCCTGCATGAACCATCTCTCTGATAAAATGGTAGTGTACCTCTATGTGTTTTGTCCTGGCATGGTAAACTGGATTCGTTGCCAGGAGTAAACTACTAAGATTATCACATAATAAGGTCACTCTGACCAACCTCAGTCCTTGACTGTTTATGATAGTTTTTTGCAACTATTCTCTGCAAAAAACCAGGGTA
This sequence comes from Lygodium microphyllum, assembly GCF_053477565.2. Taxonomy (NCBI): domain Eukaryota; kingdom Viridiplantae; phylum Streptophyta; class Polypodiopsida; order Schizaeales; family Lygodiaceae; genus Lygodium; species Lygodium microphyllum. The sequence goes on from NW_028229514.1 coordinate 12,307,539, forward strand.
TTTCAGCCCTTTACAACCTCAAAAACATCCACAAACATGTGGTATAACCTGTAGGTACATCAGTCACAGTACATAGACTTTGCAGGTATTGTAATTCTGTGTCATGCAAGCTTATTGCAGTAAAGAGAATACGCAGTCTGAAACCTGTAATTTTTCAGTACCAGCAATGAATTTACTGTCAAAAACCACTTTAAAACATGTCATACATGCTCCAAACTTTCCCAGACATTTGCTAGTATATGTAGGCAACTAGACATAGTCAAACAGGCACAAAACAGTGCATATCCAGCAAGTACAAGTGACATAAATCTACTCACAGATTGTATACAACCAATGAACTATCAAACCAAGATGTATTTCAGCCCAAGAGATCCTCAAGCCACTTCATACATATGTCACTGTGTGTAGGGATCAATACATAACCATATGGGCATTCACACACTCTCTGTCTTCAAGAAGTAATCTCAAAAAGTACATGGATTGTTTATGACCAGCCAACACACTGTCAAAGCATTTGTTCTCTGATTCAGATTTCAGTTTTTAAGAGCCTTCAATGCTCATAGCATTCAACAATCATATCCCATACCATACAACTCCCTGTAGGTAACAAAAGGCATGTATTTCTTCAAGTCAATGAGTGTATGATGATGACAATTTTATGACAGTTTTCGGCCTGTCACATTGGCTTCCCAAAACTGAGCATTTCAGTCAAAAATTTCAGTCCACAACCATGTCAGACAGTGCATATGGTTCCCAGATTATGTATATGCTTCAACGGTTCTCCTGAGCATGCCAAGGAGCTCTAGGCTCTTGAATAGAGTCAAGTGTATGCTGTATACTCACTGATTACAGCAGTTCTTTACTGTTTTCAGACCTGTGGTCAACTATTATAGCTCATAGATGAGCTCATGATCAAGTACTGACACATCTAGGACTTCAATGACCTTCCACAGAGCATAAACAAGCTGTGTGTCAGTCATGGATGATGGAGTTGATGATTTGCAGACCATGAGGGCAACAACATAAATAGGCGCAGTTCACGCAGCCTGTAGATCTGATTCCAGCAGCTACTATTGATGGTAATGATGATGATGAGCACTCAAATATGCTCAAGGGTGCTCCCCAAAGCTCCCACAGAAGCCTCAAACACTAACATGAAGCACAAAATCCATCTGATAAAAAATGCATACCTTGTTGCACAGACACAATGACAGCCTGCACAATGACAGCATGTTTCTCTTCAACCACTGCCTTGAGTCTTCAGGCTATAGGTCTTTCTCACAGTTTCATACCTTCAAGAGCCCATCCATGATGGCTCTGATACCATGTTGGAAGAGAGAGGGAGAGAGACAATGTAATGGAGCAACAACCTGACCTTCAGGTCGTTCATCATCTTTCATTATTTCATAGACTACTAACATAACATAAGTGTATACAATAGTACTAAGGTCCGTCGCGGACCATTCACACTGGGTCTAAGACCACCGACTTATTTAATGTCCCACACTTGCTGATACAGCTCGACACAGCTAATGTTGGTCATACATACTAATAGGAGAGTAATGGGAGCTTGATATTCTAACACCAACAAAATCAACTCCAGTGACTTTCTAACTAATGTCGATCTACGTTACCCATGTAGACATTCGACCTCATGACATGGATCAACATGCTCACTTGGAATATAACCCACACTTTTACGCTTAGCTCATGCAAATGTGAAGCACTGCAATGTGCACTTAATGCCCCTAACTTTTCATCCTCTGATCCTAGGAAGGATTTCCATCCTTCTTAGAGGGGAGGGGTTAAGGTGGAAAAGAAGACATGTCTTAAAATCTCAACTGAATTTTCAAAGCTAAAAAGACAAATGAAGATAGACTTATGATCAAGGAAAAATTCAGGAAGTTGTTGGAATGTGTGGACTGCGTGAAGCAAAATTTTTCATTCTAGACTTAAGCATTTCATCTTTCCATAGCTTGCATTCATTATCTACTTATCTTGTCGCAAAGAGTTGTCTCAAGAAACTAATGATGAGTTGTAATGTCATAACATGAATCCAACATGGTAGGTCAAGACAAAGGCAGTAAGCTTTCATTCATGGAAGAAGAGCAAGTGAATTATGGCCTAACAACTAAAATAAGGACCTTCAACCAATTCAATTTCAGGAACATCATGAACTTGGAAGACATGGTCGTGGAAGAATAGGCTGTGAAGTGGATTGTTGACTAATACAACTTGAGCAAGTACTTAGAGAAGGCTCAGCAAGCTGTGGATTATAGCAAGTGCATAGAATTCCTATGAACTTTTGATGCTGACAAGAACAACAACACTATAATGGTGAGACAAGGAGAAGAAACCCACAGGGTCGATGTAAAGAAGCTAATTCCCACATCAAGCCATTAAACTAAAAATACAAGAAATAGACATAAAATGCCAAGAAACCATAGCCAAGGTGTCTAGGCATGAAATGATATTACCAATGTTGGCTAAGAATCAAATGATGAGTGGCTGTAGCATGGTATGTACCCCAAGCTATGGTGGCCAAGAGTATTCACCCTCTTAGATGGTGGGAGGTTGAGACCTCAAACAAGTAATAATGTATAATGGCAAAAAGATACTTCACATTTTACATCTCCACCTTTTATACTTAACCCTAATCTACCCTAGACTAAGGCATTTATGCTTTATTACAAGCCATCCCGATCTAAAAGAGCTTTGTCCTCAAAGCTAGAATTGGGATAATTTACAAGGAAAGATTACAAGGATAGCTTTGTAAGTGATGAATCCATGCTGTAATGAAACTCCAAGATGAAGAAGATCTCATATGTCAATGAAGTATAAGTATGAAATTTGAATATACTGCTAGAACAAAACAGGTTGCTGCACAAGAATGGCCATAACTTGAAGAAGAAATGTCCAATCACCATGTATGAGCTATAGAAATGTAGATGACAATTCCTAGTATCCAGCCATGCCATAAAAATCCAAGTTTGATGACCATAGAGAAATTATTTTTATGACACAAATTTAATACAACAAGCTCTCCTAATCAAATATTACTCTGTTTCCTGCAAAAGCCATGGAAAAGAATCAAGGTATGATGATGGTTTCCAAGTAGACTCCTCCATGGGAAAACCTCGCCATTTAATAAGGTATTCCAACAGCAGATGGTTTCTTAAAACCTTTTCTCTTTTGCCAATAACCTTTTCAGGCTCATAAATGATAAGAACATCTTCATTCATGGGAGATAACTCCTCTAAAACCTTTATGGCTGGACCCACGTATTTCTTAAGTTGGGAAACATGGAAGGTAGAATGAATCCTTATTGAAGAAGGCAAATCAAGCTTGTATGCAAAAGACCATTGTGCCATTTGAAACTTGGATACTCTTCTCCTTTGCCTTGCTAAAATTCCTTCATCATCTTTGATGCTTGCTCATCAAGCGAATACTCCTCTTGAATGTCATGGATCCAATCCTTATGCACGGTTGAAATGGTAGAGATGGAACATGTCCACATTCTTGATAAGGCATCTGCCACCACATTATCTTTTCTAGCCATATAAGATATCTCAAAGTCATATCCTTGAAGAGTAGCTAACCATCTTCATTGCTTGGGAGATAAATTTGGTTGTGAAAGGAAGTATTTCAGAACACAATGATCGCTTTTGACCTTGAAATGGCTGCCATAGATATAATGATACCACTTTTTGATAGCATGCAATATTGCTAATATTTCTTGCTCATAAACATGTAATTGATGCTCCTTGTTATCAAGATTTTGGCTCTCATAAGCTATACTCCATGATCTTGACATAAAACAGCCCCAATTCCTCTTCCACTAGCATCTGCACATATAATAAACTCCTTAGAGAAATCCGGGCATACAAGGATGGGTGATAAAATTAGAAGATATTTTAGCTCATTGAAACTTTGATCGGCGATGGAGTCCCAAAAGAAAGCCTCCTTTTTGAGTCTATCCGTCAATGGAGCCGCCACATGAGCATAATTCTTGATGAACCTTCTATAGAAGGATGATAACCCAAGGAATCCTCTCAAAGAGGTTGCAATCATAGGAGTAGCCCGTTCTTTAATGCATTTTACCTTATTGGGGTCCACTCTAATCCCTTGTTCTCCCACAACATGATCTAAGTATTCAACTTCATCTTCCATGAAAGAACACTTCGTCATCTTGGCAAAGAGTGTGTCTCCGTAATGTGTCAAAGACCTCTCTCATATGCTTCAAATGCTCATCCTTGGATTTGCTATAGATTAGGATATCATAAAAGAAAACAAGGGTTGTTTTGAACAAGAAGGGTTGCAATATTTTATTCATGAGGGCTTGAAAAGTAGCGGGTTCATTGGAAAGCCCAAATGGCATATCCAAGAAGTGGTATAACCCTCTTTCACTCCTAAAGGCTATTTTGAACTCATATCCTCCTTCATTTGAATTTGATGATAATCCGATCGAAGATCTATTTTGGTGAAGATCTTTGAATCTTTAAGCTCATCCAAAAGATCATCAATTTGGAGAATAGGATATCTATTCTTGACTGTTGACTTGTTCAAATCTCGATAATCAATATACATGAGAAATGATCCATCTTTCTTTTTTACTAAGAGCACGGGAGAGGCAAACGGTGATTGACTTTGCTGAATTAAACCCATTTGCAGCAATTCTTTGACTTGTCGCTCCACTTCTTCCCTTTCAAACTTCGATAAGCGATAGGGAGATTTGTTGATGGGCTTTGTGTTAGGCAACAAGTCAATAGGATGGTCAACCTCTCACTTTGGAGGTAAAGATGATGGTGGCTAAAATAAATCCTTGTATTCCTCCAATAGCTCTTCCAATCTTGGATCCCTTTTCTTTGAAGAAGAAGATGGGTGATTTTTTTATTTCCCTTCATTTACTTTTACAAGCAAAAGAGTGAAGATGCATGACTTGACATTGATTTCTTTTCGCAATTTCTTCATGGAGATGAGTTCTATTTATTTGTGATCTATACCTTTCAACTCTATGTGCTATCCTTGCCAATTAAATCCCATTTGCATTTGCTCTAAGTCTAAGGTGAATTTGCCAAGTGTTTTCAGTAAATTATATCCAATGACAATGTCAATAGGCCCCATATCCAAAGTGATCAAGTCTACTTGTATTGTGCAAGAGGGTGATAACTCAATTGAAGTGCATGGACACACTTCTTTACTAGATTCATATGCATCATTGGCAACTTGTATCCGCAAGGAAGAATCCATATTAATGGGTAGCAACTTCAGCCCATTCAAAGATTTGGTGTTGACGAAGCTATGAGTGCTACCCATATCCACTAAAATATGTGCAACCTTGCCATTAGTGAAACCTTTGAGTCTAAGTGTATTTTCCCCTTTGCAACCGGTCCATGCATCATGTGAGATGGTACACAAGAAAGCATGAGAATCATGAAAACCACCTAGATAAAAAGAAAATCCATCCATGGGATCATAGAATTCTTTGTTGGTGGCATGCTCTTCTTCATGAATCTCTTCAACCATTGGGTATGCATCAACATGCAGTAAATTTCCCTCTTGATCTTCTTCTTCTTCAACTTCCACTTCTTGAGTGATCACCATGTTGATTTTTGAGTTCTTAGCTTTACACTTTAGCTTATGATCTTGTGACCACTTCTCCCCACATTTGAAGCATAATCATTTTGCATACATTTCTCTAAGCTTGTCGTGAGAAAGGAAGTTGCTGTTAGAACTATTTTGGGGCAATCTAGGAGCATTTTCATGTACAAAATTTCCACCCTATTTAGAGGCATAAACTGTGGGAAATGTTGGCACTTTGCTATTATAACTATTTTGACTATTATAACCTCTGTTTTTATGCCTAAAAGAGTCTCTTGATTGGCTGAAAACTTACCTATATTTTATAGTTTGATTGGAAATATTATTGCCCATACTCCTTTGCTTGAAATTTCATGCATCTCTCTTGTACTTCAAGGAGCATCTTTCAGCCAATTGTATAGCCTCATGTAATGTTTTTGGTTGTTGAGCTCCTACCTTCGATGATAGGGCAGGATCAAATCCAAAAATGTATTTATTCAGCTTAGCAAAATCTGAAATGCCTTCAACATACATGGAAAGATTCAAGTGTTGGAATAGTCTCTAACAGACATTCCTCTTTGAGCGCATGCATACCATCTTCTTTGAAACCTTTCTTTTTCCAAAGGAGACACAAAGGCATCAATCATTGCTTGCTTGAACTCCTCCCAAGAGTCAAAGTTTTGCCCAATCTTGTGCATGTAACGCCACCAAGTATGGGTGTAACCTTCAAGATGAAGAGCTGCGAAATAAATCTTGGCTTCTTCACTTCTAGGATAAAGGGTGAAGTATAACTTAAGCTTATTGATCCACTCCTCCCATTCCGAAGGTGAAGCATTATCTCCTTTGAAATTAGTGATATTGATCTTTTCCTTAGATTCTTTTTCATTGTAAGATGGCCGCCCATGAGAATGTTGTCTCCATGAATCTTTGTTCCATGAATTTTTCCTAAAAGTAGGTGGCCCAAAACCATGAGATGAAGGTTGTCCATTTGAAACATGCTCTTGGTTTGGGATGTCATGAGCTGATCTTCGCTCATCATGCCTTCCACCTTCATGAACTTGATTGTTGATTGCATTTCCTTTTTGTGCATTTGAGGGCTGATGATAAAAAGTCTTGTAGAAGGGGTCACATCCATGATAATCATTATCCCATGGAGTGTTGTCTTGTTCCCCTTCATGTCTATGATTATCTTTTGGGCTGCTAAACTGAGGCCTTGGGATATGAATGCCATGAATTTGTGAAGGATGATGGTTGCCCCTCACTCTAGATGGTTCTTCCCTTTCAAAAGTGTGCATAATTGGCTGAGACTTCTCTTTGCTTGGATTGGAAGGATTACCAACAAAGAGAATTGCATGGGAGTCTTCAATAGTTTGAGGCTCCCTTAGTGGCTTGCTTCCAATTTCCTTTATGGCTAAGATGAGTTCTTGGAATAAAGATTTGTTGCTTTGCTGAAAATCAGAGATTCCTTGGTTTACTTGTTCCATCCATTGCAACAAACCTTGATTCATATGTGTTAAGCCTTCATTCAAAGTCTTCAAATCCTTAGAAAGGCCTTCATTGACATGTCCTAACTCTTTTAACAGTAAAAGATAATCATTCCCTGCATGCTCTTCATGTATGTCATGTTGTCCTTGATATGTGCTGTAAGCAATCCCAATGCTTAATTCTTCATCTATTTGATCAAAATTATGGACTTCATTTGTGTAAATTTTATCCTCTTGAAAGTCTCTGACACCATCATTCAATGCCTCAGTAATGGGATCTTTCTTCTTATTCCTGGCCATTAGGAGACAATGATGTAATAGTTAACAGTTTGTCACTTAATCCCCTATTTCTCTCAGAATATAGCACCAATCCCAATGATTAATAGCTCTATGGGAAGCTTATTATATGGGGATATACAAATTTCAAAAGATATGGACTTGGGTTGGATAATTTGGGTGGAACAATATCAAACAGTGTCCCCCTATATGCTGTCTGGGTGTTGTCTCAACTACTTAGTGTTAGAAAATCAGTAATAACTTGAGCTCTCGATGTCAGATCACCAAAATTTTGATTGAAATCGAAGCTTAGGATCCCCTCTTTGAATGAAGCTGTCAAGTTCCTAATTTGGATCAGGACAGAATTTTCTGTTATTGAATCTTCAGGTCTGAATAGGAAATTCCTGCACCTTGTCCACCACCTGTAAGTACCCTGTTTGACCCTCCTGTAGGAATACCTTGGATAGAAGAAACCCTTGTAAACCACTGTAGCAACCATGAGAGGGTTATGGGAAACTTGTAGGACTCAAAAATAACCTATCGATTGGTATATGCATGCTGTTTGATCTGTAACAACTCTGTCTAACACCTATAGGTACCCTAAAAATAGGAGATGCCTTGCACCTCTTCCAATGGTCTTTCAACCACTTATGGAACCCTGAATATGGCTGATCAATGTTGTACTAGTGCCAAACTCTGATAACGGGGAATGTACCTGCACTTAAATTCGAAAATTGCATGGGCTCTGAGACAAGAGGGGTGTGCAAAGTTCCACCTCAAGCCGGGTTGTGCAACCCTTCAAAGTCTTAATCGGGAGGGGAGGGTCACCTCTCTTTTGTCTTACCACCTCACCTGGCATTCGCTTTTCCTCGCGGGAATCAACGTGGCAAGTACATTCTAATGGCTAATCGAACAAGGATGCTATGTATTGACTGAAAAAGCCTTTAAATTCTTTAATGAAATGCAAGTGGGTATTGGGAAATGACTAAATTGAAAGGGCTATGGATAGGGCATTACCCTTTTGCAGCGACTCGTTGCTTTTACAATATTCTCACTTACCATTTTCATCATTATTTCAGTCCTATAGCATCAATGTTCAATCACCCAACAAAATCCAAGTCAAGTAGGCAATGAGTAGCATTTATGCAATCAATTCAGCATCAACATTTGAATGGGCAACAAAGAAATTCATCAGGCAATCATAATCAGTTCTGGGATGAATTCTACATGCCTTTCAATGAGAATTTAAGAGGTTCTATACACTCAATCTCTCTTATGAACAATGGGAATGGTTCAACAATTGGATGAAAAGAGAGATTAAGTTGAAAGCAACAGAATTATCTCTTTAATGTTGTTGAAGAATAGTAGATGAATCTAACCAATCAGCATTCAGCATAAACCACCACCAATAGACCAAGATTTTAGATCATAAAACCAACTTCAAGAAAGCTTTGTCCAAAATAATTGCTCCCATATAATCTTCAGCTTCCAATCAATAAGATTGCTCCAATGCAATCAAGAGAAGCCAATGATTTGCTACAATAGCTTGTTGGAGAATATCCTTTGAGCTTGATGAGTGTAAATTCTCATTAGAATCATGGATTCCATGAATTTTCAGACATTGCCATGTTCAAGAGGCTTCAATGCTTTCAAACTTGAAGAAATTCTTCAATGTAAGCCCAATCTTTGAGGAATACCTTCAATTCAACTTTCCTGGGGTTGTAGACAACAAAAGCCCCATTAATTGAAGCCTCAATGAAGTAAGATTTGATGAAGATTGATGCCTGCCATGTTTTCCCCAATCTGAGATGAAGAAAATGCTTCAATCTTGCTTGGAAGCTCCAATGTTTGCTCAATGTCGGTCCAATGCTTGATGTAGATGCTTGCTCTTGCTATTAGGAAGCTAGAAGAAGCCAAGAAGAGGCCAAATCTTCAAGAAATTGGAAGATTCTTTATGATGTCCACTTTCAGCCATAGCTAGGGTTGTGAAGGAATCTTCATGGTTGAAGGAAAGTGAAAGATCAAGCAATAGAGTGTAGGTACTTCATGTCAGGTATGCCAATGATCAGTCAAGAGAGGGAGAAGCTTAGATGATGAAGAAGTGTTGATTCTTCAAGAGGAGAGGAGATGAAAAAATGGCACAAACTATTCAGCCCCTTCTCCTGCTCCATGTGGTGATTATCTTGCTGAAGATCCCTCAAATAGGTAGTCCATTTGTTGCTCAGGGAATCAAGAATCAATCCCAGTAGGTGTCTTGAAGAGAGATGATCATGGCAAAGAGAAATGAGCAAAGATCTCCATGGCAATTTTCAGCAAGAAGCTTGGAAAGAGGAAAGAGAAGCTTGTTCCAAAAAGTAACCATAGTTTAACCTCTCTAAACCATGTTTAGGCTTCAGTTAAGTCCATGATCCTTCAAAATTGACCATGTACCACCAAAATGACTATGGATCCGCCATTTTTTCTTCAGAAATTCTTCAAGACCATCAAATTTAGTCACAGTTTACTACATAGACCTTAACTAGTCATGGTTTTAATTGAATCAAATCCTGTGACCAATTCTTGTCCTCTAGTTACTCTGTGCCTAAATTATAAATAGATTCATCATGAAAATGACCTTCCCATTGGATCAAAATTGTGCTCTAATACGAATGTAAAGAAGCTAATTCCCACAACAAGCCATTAAACTGAAAATACAAGAAATAGACATAAAATGCCAAGAAGCCATAGCCAAGGTGGCTAGGCATAAAATGATATTACCAATGTTGGCTGAGAATCAAATGATGAGTGGCTGCAACATGGTATGCACCCCAAGCTATGGTGGCCAAGAGTATTCACAATATTAGATGGTGGGAGGTTGAGACCTCAAACAAGTAATGTTGTATAATGGCAAAAATATGCTTCACATGCTACATCTCCACCTTTTATACTTAACCCTAGCCTACCCTAGACTAAGGCCTTTATGCTTTATTACAGTTGTAAACCCCTGAATTGGTGGAAAGAGCATTGGGCTCGGTCAATAAAATTGAGAGGTAGCCTAAAAGGGATGTCTATAGCATGCTAGGAATGGACAAGGCCCTAGTTTGCTCACCAACGATGAAGTCAGTCTAGCTGACATCCCAAACCCTGAGTTCAAGCTGTAAGCAAAGATAATCCATGCTCTATTCTCTAGTCATAGGTACAACACTTTAATGAGTAGGATTGGAGTACCATTATTGGAGAGCCTCACGACTAGATCCTTAGACGAGGTGAATTGGAATGGCTATGTGTAGAAAACTATTGAAGCATCTGCAAAGGCACTAGCCACAAATGTAAGACCAACAAGCGAGGAGTCCTCAAATTCCACAGTAGGGAAAGCACATAAGAAACCATCAAGCAAGGCCTCCAACATAGGATTTGGAAGTGTGCTCACTACAATCATTCAAGAGGCCATTGGAGACCTAGAAAAGCTTGAAGTAGTGGAATAGACTCCAAAGCGCTCCCCTTCCCATAGATCACCAGCCCACCATTCACCACTATAGGTGCAAACTCTAGTCTCCTTCTCCATAGGGAACCTAGGAGACAAGGAAGCGACAAGAGTGTAAAGAGAAGAGATGGAGAAAGCTACAAGGAAGAGGGAGCATCTAAAAGAGTTGAAGAAGCTGGAAGATGAGCAAAGGAAGAAGCAGGAGGAAGCAAATGAGTGGGTAAAGAAGATTGAAGAAGAATCGCAAAAGGCAAAGGAGGAAAGAAAGAGGAAGTAGTTGGAGGAGGAGGAAAGGTTGAAAAAATAAGATGATGAGCATCTGGCCTTGGCCATGAGGCTGTCAATTGAGGAGGCCTCCCTCCCTCGAGAGCCAATAGAGATAATCTTAAGAGAAGAACCAAGATCAAGCACCATTGTAGAAGAGATGGCTCAAGAAACCATCGCGTTGGGCAAGGGAAAAGCCCCACTGCACCCACCATCTCTAGCCTTGAATGTCACACACCTACTGCCACTCAAGAGACCTCAAGAGTCCAGATGGACCAAAGTAACGTGGTGGCATGGGTACAATACTTATTGAGCTCAAAGTAGCTAGGCCAAGTATCCAGTGGTGGAGCTCAGCACCTAGTGGTAAAGCTTCTGTGTTACGGGCAAAGAGGCTGCTGGCCACAAGGGGTATTGAATCTCAAAAAGATCCAAAGAAGCCCAAAGTAGAAATGTCAATGACATCCATGTCGCTATCCCTGCCACCAATGGCTAAGTATGATGAATACGCATAGGAGCTCTAAGGACAACTGGAGAAGATGAAAGAGGAAAGAAAGGCCACCATAGCAGAGCTCAAGATTAAAAAAGAGGCATTTTATACCCATTAGCTTGAGAAGAAAAAACAAGTCACTATATACCAAAGGCAGGTGAATGACCTAAAGGAGTTGGAAGCAAAGAAGGAGGTGGAGCTAAGAAAAAAAAAAGGCACACAGGAACTCTGGTTAGGGCAACAGGCTGAAAAGCTCCCATCGGAGAAGGTGGAGGAAGAAATGAGCTTGGGAACAGATTTTTCAAGCCTCATGTAGGGACAAAAGGACATGAAAGAGGTCCTTGAGCAACTAAAGATGACCGTGGATGAGCTCACAGAAGAGCTGAAAAAAGTGAAGGTTCAAGCTCACGCACAATACAGCAGAGAGAGAAGCCAAACAAAACTACTCCTCAAGGAACTGCAGGAGATGAAGGCCTAAAAGGATAAGGAGTCAACTAAAAATCTGCTAAAGGCAGAGAACCAACTTCTCAAGGCTCTCCAAGATCAAGAAAGACTATAAAAAGAGTTGGCTCGCCATAAACAAGACAAAGAAAAAATTCTTGACGCTAGAAGGAGCAAGAACAAATAATGGCAATGCTATCAAGAGAGTTGGGTGACAGTCAAGGACGAATGGTGGAGAAGGCCAAAGCTTGGGAATAAAAAATATTGGAAGGGTTAGAGACCTAGCCGCCTCACTCTAGCAGAAAGTGGATGGATCATGGTGGTAGAGGCAAGGGCCAAAGCAGTGGAGGCGGGGCTAGAGGTCCAACAATAGGCCTTTCTAAATAATTTACTTCATGTAACTTTAGGCATGAGATGAGGACAACAAAGAAAGCCTAAGGAAGAAGCTGGAAATCATAAGAGCCATAAAGTACGGGCTCCAAGAACACATTCCCAGAACCAGTTCAAGCCCAAGCCTAGAGCAACAAAGGCAGATTTTGCTACATGCATGGCTCTCTAGAGAAGACTTAGAGCAGCTGGGAGTTGGAGGCCAAGCCTAGAGCAACAAAGTCAAATTCTGTTGTAGGCAGGGCTCTCTAGAGAAGACTTAGAGTAGCTTGGAGTTGGAGGCCAAGAACAACAAGAATAATCGACCCCGCAACCACCCAAGAGGAACCATCAATTGAGGAAGGCCTAGATTTGGAGCCATTGGATGACCTCAAAAATCAATTTGCTAAACAAATCCCAACCATGCCTCCATCAATAAAATCAAAAGGCCAAGAAGAAGATCCAACTAGTGTAGAAAGAATCATTGAGGCCAAAAGAAAATGCAGAGAGTTGGCAGATTTCACAATGAGAAAATTAATGCTAGACCACAAGATATGTGCGAGGTCCAAATGACACAAATCAAGGAACAATTGCGAATCAATTGGGCATTGGAATTAAACCATTGGGAGCAGTGGGAGAAGGGAGCACACCATTTTAATTTAACTTCTTCTATCCTGTTTCTCTAAATCAAGTACTACCCCTCCAGTGGTTGAAGGAGCTATCCACGTCACAAAGGCGTTGGAAAAGCGATGCCTGGATGAGAGGGCAAGAAAACCCACACTATGAGCCTAGAAAGGTCAAAGGCTATGAAGCCCAACCTAAATGGTGCCAAAGAGTCTGGGACAACAATTTTGAGGCATGGATGGCTTTTTGCAACATGTTACCATACAAAAGGGATGACCCAATCTACATGGCTTACTCGAGGTGCCACGGTGTGGATTTTGACCAAGGGAAGCATGGCGAGTACGACTTCCCTTTGATCTATAATGTTAACACCTCCAACCTTGAAGAGTGCCTTGTTTTTGGAGCTCAAGACCTTTGGCCTTCCATCACTCACTTCCTAGATGAGTTCCCAGTGTGCCCTGACCCCGCCTTCCTTACCACATGTAATCGACTCTTATGAGTCCTATTAAAATAGAAACTAGTGCCACAAGAAGAGTGCTTGTGCTGCCATTGCTCTATTTTAACATCAATGTAGGGATAGACATCTATGCAATGACTCACCTCATGTTGAGGGACACTCTCTTGCCATCATTTTGCATGAGTCTCTTAGAAGATATGAGTGATAATAGGTTCTCAAAATGTAACCATCCTTTCCTCTCTACTACCCCACTCAATGTAAGGATTAATTAGAAGATGCTAAGCCCCACATTCCTTAGAAAATCCCTTACGCCCCCTCATGAAGCTCCTAAAGAGAGGATGAGGATGACACCTAGCTTGTCTCCTCATACTTGTACCAAAAAGAAAAAAAAAGAAAGGAAAAGGAAAAAGAAAACAAAGAAAAAAGAAGAAAATAAAAAGAAAAGAGAAACTAAAGAAAAAAAGAAAGGAAAAGGAAAAAGAAAACAAAGAAAAAAGAAGAAAATAAAAAGAAAAGAGAAACTAAAGAAAAAGGGAAAGAATAAACAAAGTCCACTATAACATCAGAGTGCCACAACCATTTCACCTAGGGGTTCTCAAGTTAGGTGCATCCGGTGACCTTGGTCAACCGGCTTCATGCCTAAACCCCTAGCCCTTCCTACCCCCCACTTCACACTTAGGACACATCAAGCGGGTAGGACACACCTAGGGAGTTTGTGCTCACCCTGGCTGTCTCCCTAAGTCACATCCACAGCACCTCCCCTATATACAAAGTGGGTCCTCAAGTATGAGACAACACCAAAGGCTTCCCTAAGGTTCGAACCAACTCCTAGTTTCACTAGCATGGACACCATGAACTACCCAATGAGGTAGACATACCCTCAGGTAGTGCACTTCCTTTTTCTTTTTTCAGGTACACTCAACAATTGCGATTAACCACTAACATCGGAGGCCCCTGATAACTAATCAAATCTATTCTCAATCTCAGTTCAATCCCTTATCCAATTTTTTGATGCTTCTTCTTCCCTTCCAATCTCCACAAAGCCCCATCACTGACCCACATGGCAACCCTTCAACCACCCAAGCCCTCAAGTCAACAAGTGCAGCAAGTGCCATGGAACTGGCACTTGGCTAGGAGAGGGGTAATGTTAACTTGAGTGCAAAGAAAGCAAAAAGAAAATTTAAAAGACGCAGGGAAAAGTGGAAAAGGGCAGCTCGCTGAAGAAATAGGAAGAAAAAATGTAAAAAGCATAAGGACAACCTTAAAGGTTCAAGGCAAGTGCAAAAGATAAAATGCACATTTTAAATATAAATTCTCACTCTAAATCCTTGTAAAAGAGTGCCAAGATCCCTCCTATGCAATTTGTAAATGTAGACAGGCATGGATGAAGACACAATGCAAATAAGAGAAGAGTACCTAAGCTAAAATGGCCGATCATGTAAAAAAGGGATGGGTGCCCAAAGGGGATTAGAGTTAGGGTTCTGTATAAAAGGCAAAAAGTGAATGAAGAAGCTCATTCTTGTGTGCGGCCAAAAGGAGCTCTTCTCTTCTCCTTCTTCTTCCTGATCTTGCTTGCTTGTGCTTGTGCTTGAGAGAGGAAGTGTGAGAGTGTGAGGGAGTGAGTGTGTGAGGGTGAGGGACCATGGTGGAGAATCTCTCCATCTTCTCCTCTCTTCTTCTCTTCTCTTCTCTTTTCTTGTCTAACACACATGGCAATGGAGCATGGAGCTTGAGGATCGAGCTTGCTTGAAGCTTACACTTGGATCGTGGAGCTATCGGAGTGCTTGACAAGGGAGGAGGAACTCGATTGAGCATGGAGGTAAGCTCACTACACTCATAGGTGTGAGAGCATGTACGACTATGTGAGAGGTAGCCATTGCACTTGGATTGAAACACTTGAAACAATAAGTATTTTATAGGTCAGTCAAGTGCGAGCTCCCACACTTGTAGAGGCCTTTTAATCGAGACACATGGTCTTTCATGCTCTCTTCATTATGTTGCTGCTCAATATTCATGAGTCAAAAAATTAAATTGTCCCCATACCCTGCCTCTATGAATTGCTTAATGAAGAGAGACTTAAGGGATACGAAGGAAGCCTTCTCAGTAGCATCGAGACCAGTAAACCAAGTACAACTGTTCTCACCCCATGCAAAGCCCAAAGGTTTGAGCTTGCTTAGCATCATCTATAAGTTTATTGACCTCATGAACTTGCTCAAACTGATCTATGAAGTTGTATGGGTCATCTCCAACACAATACTTGTCGATTTGCTTGGCCACTAGGATTAGGCCTTGGTCCACTAGGTAGATGTGTTACCCATCCCAATCACAATAGTGTTTGTGCCAAATGAGCTCCTATAGTGAGCATATCCATGTGATCAAAGAGCCTGCATTGGTCAAGGTCAATTAGGGTGTCAATGGGGATGATCCTAACGTTCCAGCGTGTTCTTGATCCCATCTAGTTGAGATTTCATATTAAAAAGTTCTTGCTTTGTGTCCATGGTGTGTTCGAGGATCTTGCTAAAAGTACTAGTTCCTTGATCTTTAAGGGCCATAAGTTTTTCCTCAAGGTCTATTGGGGAGAGACGAGCATGATCAAAGCATGTAGCCAGTTGGTAGCTATCTAAGGACTCTCAAACATCTTGTGGGAGAGAGTCAAGAAATGTTGCTTCATCCATGGTGAAGGTTTTTGGGATAATAAGAGTTTTGAGGCTAGGGCTCCACTCCTTGGAAGGAGACAGGTCACCTTGCCATTTCACAAGTGCATACAACTAAATCAATGTGAGAGGTTCCTAGGCCTTGGCTGTGGTCCTTATTGATTAATGGGTCAAATATTTTAGAATTTCCTTGTGTGTGTTTGGTTTAATTGTTGAGTGGGATTGTGAAGTACCTTAAGGGTTCTATCAATGTTGGTCACACATTCTCTTCATCATTTCCATTTTCAAGGTTAAAAGAAACACAAAGTGTGAAATCAAGCTTTCTTCCTTTCAAATGCAATGTGCAGGGGTGCAAGCAATTCCTCACAGTATCACAAGCATGTCATGCTAACAATATGGCAAGCAAGGACAGCACTTTGATGCAAATACGTAAAGCAAGAGGTTCAAATTTAGAATGTGAGTAAGACAAGTATGAGTGAGCCTTAAGACATAGTGTGTGTATAAGTGGGAGTGTGACTGAGTGTGTAAGTGATTGGTTAGTGTGAGTGTGTGAGTATGAGTGAGGGATAAGTGAGATGTGAGTGTGAGTGAAGGATAAGTAAGATGCGAGTGTTAGTGAAGGATAAGTGAGATGTGAGTGTTATGGATATGAGTGAGTGAGTATAGGTATGAGTGTGAGTGAGGATGAGCGAGCATGTATGAGTGAGGGATGAGTGATGGGGGATGAGGATGAGAGAATGAGTGTGTGGATGAGGTATAAGTGAGTGAGGGATGATTGACGAGTGAGTGAAGATGAGCGCTTATGTGTAAATGGGTGTTGCGTGGGTGAAGGAGTGTGTATTAATGTGTGTGTGTGTGTGTGTGTGTGTGTGTGTGTGTGTGTGTGTGTGTGTGTGTGTGTGTGTGTGTGTGTGTGTGTGTGTGTGTGTGTGTGTGAGGGATGATTGATAAGTGAGTGAAGATGAGCACTTATGTGTAAATGGGTGTTGCGTGGGTGAAGGAGTGTGTATTAATGTGTGTGTGTGTGTGTGTGTGTGTGTGTGTGTGTGTGTGTGTGTGTGTGTGTGTGTGTGTGTGTGTGTGTGTGTGTGTGTGTGTGTGTGTGTGTGTGTGTGTGTGTGTGTGTGTGTGTGTGTGTGTGTGTGTGTGTGTGTGTGTGTGTGTGTGTGTGTGTGTGTGTGTGTGTGTGTGTGTGTGTGTGTGTGTGTGTGTGTGTGTGTGTGTGTGTGTGTGTGTGTGTGTGTGTGTGTGTGATAGGGAGTGAGAAGAAAGGAAGAACAACTTTTTAAAAGAAAAAAAAAGAAAAACTTACCTATGCTTGTCACTGCTTGCTAGCTGCCACCACCATCACTTAATTATCATGGTCGCCACCACCATCCTACTAGCTCCTACGGGCCACCAATTATTGTGGTTGCCAGTTGTCTACCAGCCTACCATCCACCACCTAGTTATCATGGTCACCGCCATGTTGATTGTGGTCACCACCAACTTACCTGTCATTACTTGCTAGCCACCACCACCCCTGCTCATCCAATGCAAATATATATATATATATATATATATATCCTTACATTGACTATCTCTTTTTTATTTTTTTAAAAATAAAATATATTTAAAAATAATAAAACTATTATTATTCTTCTCATCCTTATCCTCTTCTTCTCCTTTTTTCCTTTCTTCTTCTTACTCCTTCTTCTCTCTTCTTCTTTTTCTTCAACCTCTTCTCCCTCTTTCTCGCTCCATTTTCTTCCTTCTTTTACCTTCTCCTCCTCACTCTTCTTCTTCTTCTTCCTCACACCATCTTCTTCTCTTCCACTCCTTCTTCTTCTTCTTCTTCTTCTTCTTCTTCTTCACTCCATCTTCTTCTCTTCCACTCTTCCTCTTCTTTCTCTTCTATGCTCCTTCTTCTCCTTATTTCCTATTCATCTCTTCCTTTTGCACTTCTTCTTCTCCTCCCACTCTTTCCATCTCCTCCAACCTTCTTTCTTTCCTTCACCTTCTACTTCTCTTCTCTCATCTTCCTTCTACCTTGTCATCTTTCTCTTCTTCTCCTTTTTCTTCTTATCCTCTTCTTACCCTTCTATCCTCTTCTTCTACCTTCTTCTTCTTACTACGCTTCTTCGTACTCTCTTCACCTACTCCCTATATACCTTCTTCTACACTTCTTTCTCTAACTCAACAAGACAAGAGCTTCATGAGACAAGTATGAGGGTAAGCAATATATTTGATTTGCATTTAATATGAACATGTAGTATGGAACCTCCAATAAGGGCAAGCAATCAAGAAACCTTGCTACACAACATGCCCAACAAGAAGAGTATCTTGAGTTTTGTGTTTTGCATTTTGCATTTGAGTTTTAAGTTTTTGTGTTTTGGTGTTTTCTTCTACTCTACCCTATTCCAAGCTCAATCCAATAAATTGGTTCCTTTCAATTTGGCCTTCCTAACCTAATTGCATGGGATTCGGAATGCTAGCCACAGATATGAATGATTGGTGCCTCGTCAATCCCATCCATGCCCATGCAAAAGCCTCCTATTCCATCACCATGGTAGGAGTATAAGAACCTTGGGGGGTTGCACCGTCCTAGGTCCCACCAATGGAACCAAAATGTTGAGCCTAACACACCAACAATCTAATAAAAGATAACAACCGCTAGATTTTGTAAAAATATCGTGCTCTTTGGCCCATCATTGATTTACAAAACTAGTAAGATATGTTAATGTGGAAACAAAGCTGAAAAGTTTAAGTGCTAAACTAATTCGTGAAACTTATGATAACCCAGGGTAATACATCTATCGCTAGTTTGAATGAAATTCAGGAGAAGAAGTATCTCCTTAAGCAAGTTAAGCCATAGAAATTTGATGGCAAGGGCAAAGACGTTGAAGCTGAGGTAGAGATTTAGATTGAGACCATGGAGGACTACTTTACTACCACAGGAACTACCCCTACTAATTGCTATGATCACCAAGTTGAAATTGACCAGTGAGACATGCATGTGGTGGAAACAGTGGTGTAAAGACCAAGGACTTACTAAGACAAATGTTATCTGGGAAAAGCTGAAAGAAGTTGTGCGTGGTCGATATTTGCCACCAGCTTATTGCTCACTAAAAATGAATGAGTTCTTTAACTTAAGACAGTTGGGAATGAGCTTGGAGGCATATTACTTAAAGTTTATCTCACTGGTTAAATATGCACCTTCCATGACTATTGCTCAGCATGTGTCTAAGTTTTGTCACGGATTGAATGCTCCTCTGAATACACGCCTTCAATCTATGCACCCAACTGATTTGCAAGATGTTTTGATTTGTGTAGCACCTCTTATTCAAGAGATTCAGTCAAAGCCAAGGAATAATAGGCTCTGGAATCAAAATAAAGGGACTTCACAGGGCTATGTTAAGTAAGCCAAAGGTCTGGTCAAGGAAAGAGGGCCAAAATAAATGCAGTCGAGAGCTTCATACCTCTGGGAAGTACTTCAAGAGTACCTAGGTGTTTCCACTGTAATGATCTAGGCCACTTTAAAATACAGTGCCCAAAGCTTGGCCAAATTCCTCGCCAAGGACAAAACTGATGTCAAAACCAAGCTTTAATTGCAAAAAGGAAAAGCATCTACTGTAATTCTTAAAGAGCTTGAAAAAGATGGAAACCCAACTATGGAAGCCGATATGAAGAGAGCATCAATTCGTGCTACCCTCCATAAGAAAGGTCCAAATCGCTAGTTTTTGGTGATTCAAACACTGGCAGAATATCAGGGTAAGTCCTTTAAAATTTTGATTGCCTGTGGAGGCACACACTCGTTCATGTCACCAAAGTGTGCCAAGAAATTAGATATAGATACAATACCTACATCTAGGTTGCTTGTGAAACTTACCAATGGAAAATAAATCTTGTCTACTCAACAAACTTGCAGGGTGACATTTAGCATGGGAAGCAATCTCTATGAAATGGGATTTAGAATCATGATTTTAGGGGCCTATGAATGTCTATCGAGTATGGACTGGATAATCCCCAATGAGACATATATTCAGTGCAGAAAAGACCAGATGATTTTTCAAAACCTAAAGGGGGGAAAAGTGATGACCCAAGGTGAGACAGGAAAACCCAAGGTTCAACTAGCCAAATCATCTCGCATAATAAAAGGGTTAAGAAAATGATTACCTATGTATCTCATAAAATTAAATAAGTTGAGTAGAATAATCAAGATGAGGGAGAGCCATATTGGTTGAAGGAATATGATAACATATTCCCAGAAGAGCTAATTGAATTACTACCTGGAAGAAAAGTCCATCACGAGATCGGACTTGAACCAGGAGCTGCTCCAATCGCTAAGAGTCTATATAAAATATCTATCCCTTGGGCAATTGAGCTGAAAGAGCAACTCAAGTAGTTACTAGATCAAGGATACATCACACCCAATACTTTGCCATGGGGAGCCCCAGTATTGTTTCAAAAGAAAAAGTATAGAACTCTCTGCCATTGCATTGATTATCGAGGACTAAACTATGTAACAATCAAGAATAAGTATCCGATCCCAAGAATCGAGGAGCTACTTGATAGGTTGCAAGGGGCAAAAATCTTTTCCAAGATTGATCTCCAATCTGGTTATTACCAAATAAGGATCAAGGAAGAAGATATCCCCAAAACTGCTTTCAATACTAGATATGGTCATTTTGAATTTCTTGTAATGTCTTTCGGGTCTAACTAATGGCCCTGCTACATTTAACAGATTAATGTAGGACATTTTTCAACCTTATCTTGATGAGTTTGTCCTAGTATTCTTTGATGACATCCTAACATAATCCAAGAGAGACGAAGACCATGAGTTGCAATTGTGTATTGTGCTAGACACAATGAGGATGCACAAGCTTTATGCGAAGAAAAAGAAGTGTGCCTGTTTCAAAAGACAGATGAAATATCTCGGATTCATAGTATTTGCAAAAGGAATCTCTGTAGACCTAGCCAAAGTTAGAGATGTTCAAGAGTGGCAACCTCCAATGATAGTTAAGAAAGTGAGAAGTTTTTTAGGGCCAATTGGATGGTATAGAATTTTCAACAAAAATTACATCCTAATAGCTACACCTCTCACTAATTTGTTGAAAAAGCAAATTGCTGTTGTGTGGACACCCATTGAGCAAGTCAATTTTGAGCAGCTCAAGAAAAGTTTGGTAGCAACGCCCATTTTAAAGCTACCTGACCTAAGTCAAGAGTTTGAGGTCGTAATAGATGCAAGTTCTATTGCACTAGGTTGTGTGCTTATGCAGTAAGGTCATCCGATAGCCTATTCCTCAAGGAAGCTAAAAATCCACGAGAGGAATTACGCCACCCATAATCTCGAGTTGTTAGCTATGACCCATGCTCTCAAATTGTAACAACATTATCTGCTTGAAAGCAAGTTTACTTTGGTCACTGACCACAAAAGTCTCAAATGGATCTTTACTCAACAAGACCTCAACATGAGGCAGTGTCAATGGATTGAAGTCTTACAAGAATTTGATTTTGAAATCAAGTTCAGACGTGGAAAAGAGAATGTGATTGCTAATGCATTAAGTCATAAAGCTTTTTTGAATGCACTTATCATGGAAGAGCCATCTAAATGAGAGACTTTAGCTACCATGATATCGATGCCTAGCAATCCAGTCATTGAGCTAGCCAAAGAAGAGGTAGACAAGGATCCTAAATATCAGCTAATACTTATTAAAGAAATCCTAGTTAAGGACACTGATCTCTTAAGCTTAGAGTCAAATACCAAAATTGCACTGTAGATGATGGACTTGTCTATTTCAGAACAAGGCTCTGCATTCCTCTTAGTCAAGTGCTGAAAAAGAATACATAGAGTGTATCTCTGTCATCTACAAAGCACTAGATGAAGTTGCTACAATGATATAATCCCCATCACTATCCTCGGGCTGCATAACATTGATCTCTTCAATTTTAACACGTGAGTTAGCAGGTACTATGCTGCGATCAGAAGACTTTCATGCACTTTCTCTTTCCCCTTGTCTTTGTGTCTTTCATTGCGCAATTCATGACACTGTGGCCTTATGTGGCCTTTCTTTCCATAACAATGACAAGTCAGATTAGCATTTCTCCCATGAGACTTACTACGTGACTTGCCATACGACTTGGACCGAGATTTTTGCAAATCCCGTCCACGACCATTACTGCAATCATTCTTTGCATTTCCATCATGTCGACCTCTAATAGTCAAAGCATGAGACACAAGAGACACATCCAAATTTTTATGGTTTATCTCTTCCTACAGAAGAAAGCTCTCAACATCAAATAGCTTCAGAGTAGTGGCAGAAGCACATAAGGCAGTGCGGAATACATCCCAAGACTCATTAAGAGTTCCAAGCAAGAACAACGGAGTGACATCCTCTTTGAAGTCAATGCCCTACAAAACTAAGTTCTTAAGAATAGCATGAAACTGGCTCAGATGAGCTAACATGGTCACATTCTCTTTCATGCAGAGATCCATAAGCTGTTTCAGCCAATACATTTGACTTGCAGGACTTTGCTTATCATAGAGGTTCTTGATCTTATCCCAAAGCTGCCAAGCACTCTGTGCTTCCTCAACCACATTGTAATGCACCTGTTTAGTGAGAGACAAGATGAGGGTGGACTTGCATAACTCATTAAGCTCCATCCATTCGTCATTAGTCATAGTTTCAAGCTACTCCCCACACAACCTTAGTGGCTTTATCTGCGATTTCTACACCAATACCTACCAAACTTGGCTCTTCCAATAGGCATAATTCGTATCGTCAAGCTTAATGATGTTGAACATAGCACTGTTCGTGGAACAAGATGCGATACTGCAAGCTGAAATAGTGCAAATAATTCAAAATTGCTTGCTATAAATTGCAAAAAATGACAAAAAAACCATCAAAACCAAGGCAAAATGGTGAGAAACAAGTATTTAATGATGTTGCCCACCAAGTACCATCAAAAGTACATCAAACTAGGATGATTCAGCATGAAAAATATATGACAATCTAGAGATATACAGCAGTAGTGTACAATGAGAGCTGACAATAGGCAAAACCCAATATTCAAAGTCAAACACTGATAGTCAATCTAAAACTAGCATCAAGCGAGTGTAGACAAGTATGTAACAATCAAACTGACATGAGCCAATGCTCAAGCATGTCAAACAAAGTCCATTAGTAAAGTCGGTACACCCCCCAATCAACAAGGTAAAATGTACATACCACTGCCAACACCTGACACAAGTTGGTATCTGCTCAATAAATATAGAGCCGAATCAGCCCAAGTACATCTACATGGACCAAGGTATATCAACCATACATCATCCACGAGGAGATCCTAGTCTCAAAGATCCAAAAATCTCAATATGCATAACCCACACTGCTAAATGTCTGATAAGTGTACAAAGGCGCTCCCACTAGCACAAAAGCCATAAGTGTCAAGCAAATAAGCTCAAACAAAGCACGTAAGAGCATCAATGATGACGGAGTATCCAAGATCATACATCAGTAAGACATCTAGAGCATATGAGCAGTCAAGTATCCAATGATAGCATCGAATGCCATAAAGACAATCCCCATCAATCTCTAATGAGACAAAGCAAGACCAAAATAAGCTCCAAAGTATCCAAAGTCAAGCCCAAATGAAGCTCTAGTAGTATTCAAGTCCAAACAATGTAACTAGCATGTGTAGGTAACATAAGCATCAAGCATGTACCAACGGGTCATACATAGACCATAGCTATAACCTCTGTCATAAAGCATGTCAGTGTAGACCAATTTCAAGTGAATTCCAACCAATACGGAGCTCAAACAAGGCTCAAAATACATTCTGGAACCATCCAAAGCATTTGCCAACCTTTATTTACATCCCAATAATCATATGAAACGCCCAAGAAGCATAAAGTGACTAAATAAGCTTTAGTCATGGAGTGTACATCAGTGATTTACTGTGTAAAACTAAGTATTTTAGGCCACTAAATCAGCTCCAAATGATGGCCAATCAGTAGGCATACATTCCCCTAACATTCGGGGGCCATTCAGGACTAATAGGGCATCAAATGTCAATGCCAACCAAGCTATAGCATCAAATGTTAGTGTAACACTATTTATAACAGCATGTGGACTGCTATGATAGTCCCAAAACAGTGCTAAATTAGACCCAAATCAATACCAATGCTCAATGCTTCAATGTTAGGTTCCAAGTATGCTTCTAGGCATCAAATGAGGCCTATCCAAGTGCCCAATGGTTGGAGTAGTTGGAGAAGATCAATGTTAAGCTGAGGAAGATACTCTTACGGG
Organism: Lygodium microphyllum; assembly: GCF_053477565.2. Classification (NCBI taxonomy): domain Eukaryota; kingdom Viridiplantae; phylum Streptophyta; class Polypodiopsida; order Schizaeales; family Lygodiaceae; genus Lygodium; species Lygodium microphyllum. The sequence goes on from NW_028229514.1 coordinate 12,331,920, forward strand.
TCACATGATGGCACAAACTGATATGGAGCCTGTGGAAGGGTTGGGCAAGGTCAAAGCAAGGTTGGGGGTAGTCAAGGACCCCCATGAACTCCCTCTTGAAGGGCAAAGTCACCGATAGAGTGTAGGCGTCACAAGAAGCAAGAGGACATGGCTGCCCTACTTCACAAAACCTATGGACTGAAGTGAAATAACAAAAGAGAGCTCCAATACCTCTGAAGGAATGCCTTGAGGGTGCCCAAATGGGTCGGGTAGGTGCTCGAGAAGCCAAGGAGTGATCGGAGCTTAAAGGAGTCGGATATGGCTGCCAAGAGTGAGAACCAATGGTGTAGGGATTCGAATGAATGATGAAGAAGTCACGACCAAGCTTGAATGCTCAAGCAACCATGCTATGATACCAATTAAAAGGTGAGAAGGATTGATGGGAGAGCTATGGCGGGAGAGTAAGAGCAAAAGAGAGAGAGACTCACAATGTGGAAACTCCAACAGTCACAATGTGTGACCAGCCTTCCCTTTATTCATTTGTCACTAAAAGAGTAAAGAATAAAGTGTTGGTGACGGGCAACCACTACCTACAATTTGCAGGCATGGGTACTATTAGTGTAGTAATACACGGGCAGCTAGGTAGAGGCACCTTTACCCCCAACAATGATAGTTCCCCGATAGACCACTAAAATGTGCTAGCAGGGAATTGTTAGGCAGGCATGTGACAACTCCACTCTAACTAACCAAGCATCCTCCTCTCCAACCCAAGAAATGAACTCACCTAGCTTATCTTCTTGCGTCTGATGACTTGAAGGCTTGAAGACAGTTGCACGATCACAATCAACACGATCTAATACCGTCACTCCTTTGCATCCACAACCAAGCACACCAATGAGTCAAAAAGCTAGTAGAGAAGACAAGAAAGTGGCAAGAAGATTGTGAAGAGCTTCATCTTCCCTCGGTCCCTCGCTCGACACACCTCTCACTCTCTCCTTCTATGTCACTCTCAACACAATGGAAGCAAGATGATAGACTAGAAAGATTGAATATAAGGCTTAAGTAGTCACACGGATAGAGCTTCTATATCATGGATGTGCCAAAAAGGGTGAATACAATTGAGACCTCCCACCCTTATATAGACCGAGAATTAGGGTTAGGGTTAGGTTTTGCATCCCTTTTGTGTTTAGGATTTGCGCTCCTTTTGCATTTAGGGTTTGCATCCTCCCTTGGGCATCCTACCCACTTTGTGGACTTTGGGCTAGTCAATCATCATTATATGCTTCAACCTTAGCCAAAATCAGACCAAGCCTAAGATATTCTAATCACAAATACATGTGTGCAACCCATGCAACACTTGTAGGTGCAACAAATACAATTGCGGGTGGTGAATACAATGTGCACGAGAGTGAGTCTGCCGACTCAAAGTCAAAAAGTGAATGGAGAAGCTCATTCTTGGTGTGTGACAAAACTTGCTTTCTTCTTACTTCTTGCTCTTACTTCTTCTTGTGTATGAGAGAGGGAGTGTAAGAGAGGAAGAGTGTGTGTGTAAGAGAGTGAGGGACCATGTGTGGAGAAGCTCTTCTTCTCCTCTCTTCATCATCATCTTCTTCTCTTCTCCTTTCTTGCATTCATGGCTATGGAGGTTGAAGCTTAGAGCTTGTTTGAGAGCACATCTTGGATCATGGAGCTACCGGTGGATTTGCAGGAGGAGGCAACTTGATCGGATTCAAAGGTAAGCTCACGACATTTGTATATGGGAGAGTACACATGGCTAGATGAGAGGTAGCCATAGCTCTCGGCTCGAAATGCTTAAAATAATAGGTGGTCTATGGGTCTTGGTAGTGTGCTCATGAGAGAAACAACAAAAAATCCTTTAAAGATGATCAAGATGCATATCAAGTTTTTAACTTACATTATGCTAAAGACCAAGCAAATGAAGAAATTGAAGCATTTGTGAAGGAGTTTCATAAAGCAATATATCAATCTATGGAATCACATGATATGTTTTCATTTGATGGATTTATGTTTCCATTTGATTTGAGTGATCGTGAGAATACTTCTTTGTTTTCATTTGACTTGGGAGGCAATGATGGGATGTATTTCTTTTGTAGTGGGTACTTATGGATGTGATGACTATTTTGATGGTTACCCTTTTGACCCTAGAAGTGTATTTGGCTTTCATAACTTCCATTCTTGGTGGGCTATAAATATATATTACAATACCTATCCTGAGCATATTCAATCATCTTTTCTAAAGCATCACAAATCCTTCAAAATAGTGGTATTAATATAGTCACAAGACTGTGGACAGCTTGTGCACAATTTCTATCATGAATTTTGGCAACAACGATTGAATCTTATGTGTTGGATAGGTTCCTTATGGTCTTTTCTTTCCAATAAGACTTTATTCATGTCATTTGGACTCCTATGTTACAAGTTATGGGCAACTTTTGATGGCAACCGTGTTTTAACAGCCTATAGCAATCCACTAAACTCACTTAGTTGTTTCCATACTTTGAAGGACTCTTATTTGGCATGAAGACTTTTATTTCAGCATGGATTTCTCCTTCACCATGGGTTTACAAGTCAATAAGCTATCTTGAACATATTCATTGTACATTCTCTAAATTTTGCTAGCTTTGAGGACAAAGCTTCTTTAGGAGGGGATGGTTTATAATAGAACAGATTTCATACCTTGGTTTAGGAATTAGGTTACTTTAGGCTAGAGTATAAAATGTAGGAGGGTGCCATCGTAACAGATTATAACCTATCTTTTTAGCACATTTGTGAATTTCTCAATTTTCTTGGAGCTTGAGGGTTTTTGCCTTCCCCACCAACCCACCATAGCAAGAAGTGGATTTCTTGGAGCAGCCTCATATCCATGATTCTCATTATACTTTTGATTCAATCTAGCTATGGCTCCATTGGTTGTAGACTTAATACATTTTCAACTATGGCATGGCTATGGCCAATTGATTCAATTGTTGTTTCTTGATTTTCTTGTCATCTAAATCAGTCTAGGCTAAGTTCATTTCACGTACACTTGCATATCAAAATAGAAAGTGAACCTCTCTCACCTCATTTAATGATTTTCAACATGTCAAAAAGAAAATGGACCATTCCCTTACTAAAGTTAGCATTCATATTCAATTGAATGATTACCCATTCCTTATTGAGGCTAGCAACACCATGCAAGCCAATTATACAACTCGTATCAACCCATAAATTATTTAATTTCCTATGCCTTTTAGTAATTGATTACCGAGGATCCATTTACATACTTCGAAGTAAAGCCCATCAAATTGTCAAATAGATGGATCATTAGGCATAACAATTGAGCGATTCAATTCTTATTCAAAAACATAATCCTTATAGCACACTTAGTAAGATAATTTATCATCATCTAAATCAATGAAGCAAACATATCCAAAGAGAAAACATTTAAGGATGTCATTGATGTAGTGCACACACACACACACACATACACAAAGTTGATTTGGTTTATTAAGGCATCAATTTGTTGGTAGCTATAATTCAAGGTTCACATTCAGAGGGAGCCATTGCATTTGACTTGATAATTTCATTGGGTGAGCTAGATTTGTGAAAATTCAATCTAGTCCACCACATATTGTGTGTCAAGATTGCAATGTGGTTGTGTGTCAACACCCAATCAACTGTGAGCCTACTAATAAGGGTGCTAAAGCAATTGAGAAAACCTTTGTAGAGGGTATTTGTGATAAGCAAAGCCTCTTTGGCCCATAGAGCTCATGTGCACATATAGACATAGGTAAAAAGAGTAGGGAGTAGCTCTCATGGGGGGTTTGTAGGGGGTTTTCAAAGAAAATGAAAAACCCCCAATGCCACAGGTGTCACAACTCTATAGAAGCAGAATTTGTATCCTTTTTCATTAATTTGTCTATATAATGATTTATTAAATTTATTTCCTTTGCACTAATTAGATATAAAGAAAAGTGCATTGGAGCTGGCCATTGATGAGTGGTCACAGGTTATGGTGGACCCACGCGGTGGGTTAGAGAAAAGATAGTTCACACTTCCACCTATATGGCTCGATTGGGCACCTATGACTAGAACTCACGCATATCAGGGTTAGGCTCGCACACAGAAAGGATTGATGCCTTGAAGTGTGGGCTAGATCCACCAGAACAGACAGTTACAATCAACAAGATGGCATGATCATGAAATGCTTGTATAATGTGCATGTGTGGGCAAAAAGCTTGAAATGCACATTTCTTTGCATAGGAAAGTCACATGAAGATTCGGATAACATTTTTGCGATGTACACCGAAAAAGCTTTCATATGACACCCATATTGAGGGGGTCCCTAAATTTTAGGAGGTCCCTAAATTTTAGGAGTCTCGAATTAGCCTAAAAATACTAGTCCTAAAAAATAGGGATGTCATTCTAAAAATAGTAAGTTCTGTACTCTAACTGTGCTTACTAAATTTGGTTGTTTCTATTCTTGACAGTATTCAACCCAAAAAGGAAAGTCATAGAGAAGAGACAAGTGTCAAGACACTTGTCACACAAGTTTCCAAGTGTCCCACCACTTGTCACATCTCATGACATGTGGCTGGACACTTGTCTTGTGCTACTCCACTTTCCCCTTTTGTACTAGCTCTCCCCTCTCCTATAAATAAGAGCTCGTTTTTCTTCATTGAACATCATTTTTCTTTGTTGTAAACTCATGTACAGCACCCACAGATAGCCAGAAATTGGCCCCATCCATCCCCATCATCATCCCCCACTTCTCCATTATCAAATTTCTCCATATTCCCTCTTCTATCACTGCTGTTTTACAAGACAACAAGCCTGTAAATTCATTACAGCATCTCCTTCTCAAGCTCTATCTTCCATTTTAGCAACAAGAAGCAAGCCCTATCCATATAGTGCTGCTGATCAACAATGGAGAAAGGCTGATTTTCCCTTTTTCTTCTCTCATACTGTAAAGAAATCAGTTCTCATCATTGCATAATAGATAATGCATGTGTGTTTGTACATCTTTGCATGATCTTGTGAGAGTGAGAATTACTTCTTCTCACTCTCAGGTTGATTGTAACTGAGCTCTTCCCTAAGGGACTTGGGTTGAGCAGAAATACATTCCTTCAGGGGGGGGAGGGGTTGCCCATCTTCAACCCTCAATCTTGTCTCCATTACTTTTACATTTTCATGGCTGTAATTTTGTGAGTAATTTTCATTTTCAGCTTTAAGTGTTCATTCTCTTTTATATTAAATCTTGAAAACAAGCGAATATCATAATTGTTAAGCATACTACGTTGTTTGGGGCCTTTACAGTGGTATCAGAGCTTTGGCTCGGTCCTCACCCCCAACACTGGTAGTGCTTACAACTATAAGTTTGTTTGTTTTCAGCCCTTGCATTGAGTGCTTGAGCTTTTTTTTTTTTTAAGAGTCTCAATGGATCAATCGAGTGCTATCCTTCAAGCCATTCAAAGTCTTAGAGAGGAGAATCAGCAAATTCGTGAGCAACTTCTCAAACTAGAAAAAGTTGAGAATCCCAAAGAATTCAAGGAAAGAAGCCCATCTACTTCAAGGAGACAAAGCCATACCAATGAAAGGAGCCGATCAAGAAGTCCAACTACTTCTAAGAGGCAGTCCCATTCTACTTCAAGACAAAGAAAGAGATCGCGTCGAAGCTCATTCTCTTCTTCAAAGTCATCTGGCGCCTATTCTGATGGATCCTCTTCTAGTAACGAAGAGTCACACCCTTCTCGTGGAAGACCTCATCATCGTCAAAGGCGTCGACATTCTTTACCCTCGTCTCCATCTTCATCCCCATCAAGCACTTCATCATCTTCAACCTCAAGATCGACGAAGGCATAGGAAGAAGAAGAAGACTAAGTCACTATCTCAACTTGAAAAGAAGATCAAGTTCAGTATGTATGATGGTTCCCGAAATCCTGATCTTCTTCTGAAGTTTATTCGTCAATTTCAAATTTTGTATGGTCGTGACAAGTATAAAGAAAAAGAAAAGATTAAGTTTGCAGCTTTACATTTAACCGACTTAGCCCATACTTGGTGGACGGGGTTGGAATATGATCATACTGCCCCAAAATCATGGCGGTCCTTTGTTCACATGATACAAAGCCAATTTCTTCTTGTTCATTTCAAAAGAGATGTAAAAATGGAATGGGATCGGCTTTGGCAAAGGAAAAATGAGTCACTTGGTGACTATACCAAGAGATTTTGGGAGCTACTTTTGAAGGTCCAACATTTCAAGAAGATCAGCAGTTCGGAAAAGCTTAGGAAGTTTCAAGGAGGTTTGCATTTTAAACTTCGTACTGCTCTTAATCATTATCATTGTTCTAGTCTCAGGGAACTCATTGACCATGCTGAGACATGGGAAATGGAGCACAATGGCAACAAATCATTCCAAAAGAATGATAACAAGAGAGTAGCTGACGATGAGGAGTATTTAGCCCCAAATAAAGGACAAAAACAGCGGCAAAAGCAGCCATCAAATCAAAAGAAGATGAAGCCCTATGCACCTCCTAATGCTCCTCAATTTCACTCCAATCTATACCCACAAGCAAAGCAACTTTCCGAAGAAGAAAAGCAACGCTTCATGAAAGAAGGGAAGTGCTTTAAATGTGGACAAACACGCCACATAGCAAAGCAATGTCCAAACAAGGGACAAAGTAAGGTTTCTGACAACAAGCCTAAGTCGCCAGTGAAAATCAATGCTATCAGTGATGTAGTTGCAAACACAACTCACATTCTAGAGACGCACAAATTATTAAAAGCTTGGGGACAGTTGCAAGGTAAGCAAGCACTATTCTTGATGGATCTTGGGGCGAATGAAAATATCATTTCCTTGCAATTAGCTAAAGAGCTTGGATTAAAGAATGAAGAGATGGACACTCCGACAGAAGTTCGCCAAGCTTTAAATGCTGATGAAGGTGACACAGTGAAGACTGTGATACCCTACATTGGCAAGCTCAAGTTTCAAATTCAAGACTACAGAGACGAAGATACCTTCTGTATCGGAGTCCTTGATAGTTGCGATGTGATTCTTGGCATGCCCTGGAATCATAGAGTAGATTCAACCATCTTCTCTCAGAAAAAGAAGGTAGAACTCACCAACAAAGGCAAGAAGTACGAGATCCAAGCTGGAGTTTCTGGAGACAACATACCTATGGTAAGCCATGTGCAAGTCTCTAGAGCAATTAAGGATTGTGTTCAATGTTATCTGCTTTATGTCACTGATGTAAAAGATAATATGAATGCTGAAAACCAAGAGCAACTTCAACTCTTGGAAAAGTATAAATATTGTTTTTCGGAAGATCTTCCTTATCAGCTTCCCCCAGAAAGGCCAGAAGACCATCATATTGATATTATTCCGGGCAGTTCTCCTCCTAATATAGCACCATACCGTGTGAGCCGTCCTCAACAAGAAGAAATCAGAAAGCAGGTCGAAGACCTACTCAATCGTGGGCTAATTAGGCCAAGTAGCTCACCATTTTGTTCACCGGTTCTTCTTGTTCAAAAGAAAGATGGCACATTCAGGATGTGCATTGATTATCGAGCCCTCAACAAAATCACTGTGAAGAATCGGTTTCCTATTCCCAGAATCGACGACATTTTGGATCGTCTAGGAGGCTCAAAGGTTTTCAGCCGCATTGATCTAAAGAGTGGTTATCATCAAATTAGGGTAATACCACAAGATGTACACAAAACTGCTTTTCGCACTTCATACGGTCTTTATGAATTCTTGGTGGTTCCTTTCGTTAACCAATGTACCAGCCACCTTTAATCGAATGATGGAGTGCATCTTTAGAGAGCATCGACAATATGTCGGTACTTTCTTTGATGATATTCTTGTCTTTAGCAAGAATGAAGAGGAGCATCATCAACACTTGGAAATTGTTCTACAATTACTACAACAAAATCAACTCTTGGTAAATGGTAAAAAGAGTGAATTTTTCATGCATAAAATAAATTACCTTGGGCATGTCATCTCTTCTAAAGGGATTCAGATGGATCCTGAAAAGATCAGGATAATCCAAGAATGGCCTCATCTTCATGATGTACATGAGGTGCGATCATTTCTTGGCTTATGTTCTTATTACTGTCGCTTCATCAAGCATTTTGCACATATGGCTTCTCCACTTCATGACCTTACAAAGAAGAAGATCTCTTTCTAATGGAAGGAAAAAGAGAAGGCAGCCTTCACAAGGCTGAAAACAGCTCTTACTTCTGGACCTGTTCTTATCATTCCAGATCTGGTAAAACCATTTGTGGTGGAAGCAGATGCTTGCGGTGATTGTATTGGTGCAGTGCTAAATCAAGAAGGCCATGCCATAGCCTTTGAAAGCCGCCGTCTAAATGATGTGGAGAAAAGGTATGACATTTATGAAAAGGAGCTCTTAGCAGTGGTTCATGCTTTAAAGATATGGAAACATTATCTTTTAGGCAATGAATTCCTTATTAAAACTGATCATCAAAGCTTGAAGTATTTCAAGACTCAAAAGCATTTGCAGGAGAAACATGCAAGATGGGAAAATTTCTTGTCTATGTTTCATTTTCAAATTATATACACTCCAGGGAAACAAAATGTAGTTGCTGATGCACTTTCTAGAGTGCCTCGCATTGCAACTATTACAGTGGCTCATCATGAAGATTTTCAAACGATGAAAAATACTTATGATGAAGATACTGATTTTGCAGCAATTTGGTCAAATTTACAGCAAGGAGGTTCTCATCCAGATTATTCCATCAAAGACGGTTACCTTCTCATGAACAATCGCCTTTGTGTCACTCTTTCTGTTCGACAAAAGGTGCTTAAAGAAAGTCATGAACCCCCTTATGCAGGGCATAGAGGGAGGGCAGCCACTCTAAGTGCAACTGAGCGCTACTTTTATTGGCCAACATTACGAAGAGATACACATAACTTCATTGAGGCTTGTCTGGTATGCCAAAAATCCAAATATGATAGGCAGAAGATTCCAGGATTGTTGCAACCTCTTCCAGTGCCCAAAGATCCATGGGAATCTATCACAATGGATTTCATCTCAGGTATTCCAAGAACACCTCAAGGTCATGATATGATTTGGGTCATAATTGATAGATTCAGCAAACAATCACATTTTATTCCATGTCATAAAACATTGAAATCCACACAAGTTGCAAGACTTTTCATTCAACATATCTTCAAATTACATGGTATGCCTTCTGAGATCATTTCAGATAGAGACTCCAAATTCACAAGTAACTTTTGGCGTGCTTTATTTGAGAATTCGGGAACCACTTTAAAGTTCTCCTCAGCTTTTCATCCTCAAACTGACGGCCAAACAGAGGTGATGAATCTCACTCTTTTGGATATGTTGAAAGCTTATGTTAGTGAACATAAGTCACAATGGGAGAAATATCTTCTCTTATTGGAGTTTTCTTACAACAATACAGTACACTCATCCACAGGGAAAGCTCCAAATGAAATAGTACATGGTAAAGTGATTCCTCCTCCAATTATTCGCACTAAAGATAAGATTTTTGCTGCTGATGAGTTTGCTTCAGATTTAAAAACCACAATGGATCAAGTTAGAGCCACTATCAAAGTTGCCCAAGAGCGACAAAAGAAGCAAGCAGATAAACGAAGAAAACATTTGGCTTTTGAAAAAGGTCAATATGTCTTGCTAAAGTTTGATAAAAGCAGGCTCAAACAAGGTTCTGGTCAAAATTCATCTTTTCCAAAGCTCTCCAGTAGATACTTTGGACCCTTCAAAGTGATTGAGAAAATAAATGAAGTTTCTTATCGACTTGAGCTTCCTGCTCATTGGAAAATACACAACGCTTTTCATGTAAGTTTGCTAAAACCTTACATAGGACTAGAACCAAAGGAACCCATTACTGAAGATCCCCCAGAAGTTGAAGAAACGGAGCAACTCTTGGAACCTGAAAAGATTTTGTTTCTCAAGGATCGAACCACGAGAAGTGGCCTTGTGACACGAAAATTCTTTCTAAAATTCAAGAATCTACCCACAACAGATGCACAGTGGGTAGATGAAAAATTCATGAAGGATTACCCAAATATTCTACAGCAATATCAAGAAGCTTTTCAGCTGAGGACAGCTGAATAAAAACCAGAGGGCTGTCACAACTTTATAGAAACAGAATTTGTATCCTTTTTCATTAATTTGTCTATATAATGATTTATTAAATTTATTTCCTTTGCACTAATTAGATATAAAGAAAAGTGCATTGGAGCTGGCCATTGATGAGTGGTCACAGGTTATGGTGGACCCACGCGGTGGGTTAGAGAAAAGATAGTTCACACTTCCACCTATATGGCTCGATTGGGCACCTGTGACTAGAACTCACGCATATCAGGGTTAGGCTCGCACACAGAAAGGATTGATGCCTTGAAGTGTGGGCTAGATCCACCAGAACAGACAGTTACAATCAACAAGATGGCATGATCATGAAATGCTTGTATAATGTGCATGTGTGGGCAAAAAGCTTGAAATGCACATTTCTTTGCATAGGAAAGTCACATGAAGATTCGGATACCATTTTTGCGATGTACACGAAAAAAGCTTTCATATGACACCCATATTGGGAGGGTCCCTAAATTTTAGGAGCCTCGAATTGGCCTAAAAATGCTAGTCCTAAAAAATAGGGATGTCATTCTAAAAATAGTAAGTTTTGTACTCTGACTATGCTTACTAAATTTGGTTGTTTCTATTCTTGACAGTATTCAACCCAAAAAGGAAGGCCATAGAGAAGAGACAAGTGTCAAGACACTTGTCACACAAGTTTCCAAGTGTCCCACCACTTGTCACATCTCATGACATGTGGCTGGTGGACACTTGTCTTGTGCTACTCCACTTTCCCCTTTTGTACTAGCTCTCCCCTCTCCTATAAATAAGAGCTCGTTTTTCTTCATTGAACATCATTTTTCTTTGTTGTAAACTCATGTACAGCACTCACAGATAGCCAGAAATTGGCCCCATCCATCCCCATCATCATCCCCCACTTCTCCATTATCAAATTTCTCCATATTCCCTCTTCTATCACTGCTGTTTTACAAGACAGCAAGCCTGTAAATTCATTACAGCATCTCCTTCTCGAGCTCTATCTTCCATTTTAGCAACAAGAAGCAAGCCCTATCCATGTACTGCTGATCAACGATGGAGAAAGGCTGATTTTCCCTTTTTCTTCTCTCATACTGTAAAGAAATCAGTTCTCATCATTGCATAATAGATAATGCATGTGTGTTTGTACATCTTTGCATGATCTTGTGAGAGTGAGAATTACTTCTTCTCACTCTCAGGTTGATTGTAACTGAGCTCTTCCCTAAGGGACTTGGGTTGAGCAGAAATACATTCCTTCAGGGGGGGGAGGGGTTGCCCATCTTCAACCCTCAATCTTGTCTCCATTACTTTTACATTTTCATGGCTGTAATTTTGTGAGTAATTTTCATTTTCAGCTTTAAGTGTTCATTCTCTTTTATATTAAATCTCGAAAACAAGCGAATATCATAATTGTTAAGCATACTACGTTGTTCGGGGCGTTTACAACAGGGGGGTGATTGGGGGTTTTGGTTTTCCAAGAAAACCTCTTTGCAATAAGAAACCCCTTCAATAGGGTTTTCCAATTGTGAAACCCTTTCTATTTGGGGAAAATGCATAAGGCCTACCTCCCAGACTTCCCAAATTTGGGCTAATTCTCAATGTCATGCTTGGCACATTCTTTGCTCTCAGCTTCTCCTCCTCACTTGCCTCCACCAATTCTAGCCTACATCTCCCCTATACATTGCCTTCATGATGCTGAACATTACACATAATAGGGCCTCTGTTGCTTATAGGTAACAATTTCCTTCCAATTAATCATTCTATAATATCTTTGTCCCTCCTTCATGCTTCATTTTTTACTCCATCAAAATCTATTCATGTGCTTGCAAGTCATCAAGCTAAGGGTATCAACAATTGGGGTGTGGTAGTTTATACATTAGGTTGATTGGCATGCACATTGATGTCTCGACAACTCAAGCCATCTCTCTCTCTCTCTCTCTCTCTCTCTCTCTCTCTCTCTCTCTCTCTCTCTCTCTCTCTCTCTCTCTCTCTCTCTCTCTCTCTCTCTCTCTCTCTCTCTCTCTCTCTCTCTCTCCTCAAGCCATCTCTCTCTCTCTCTCTCTCTCTCTCTCTCTCTCAACCATTTCCTCAAACAATATATCTATATTGATCATCATCTCAAGTCAATTGTGTGCAATGATTGGTTTGAAGATTCACATCAATGTTAATAGCTACAAATATTAGCAGCAACCATGCTTGCTATAGGTTATCGAGGTGTAAGTATCAGTCAATTGGAGCATGTCAATTCATACACCACAGGAGGCTGAACAGTGCGCACATTGACATCTTAGCAACTCCAAGACAAGCTAAATTTGTGTGTGTGTCTCCCCCAACCATTGCCTCAAACAATATCATCATCTCAAGTCAAATGTGTGAAATGATTGGCTTGAAGTATCACATCAACGTTAGTAACTATAAATATTAGCAGTCATTAATAACAACCAAGATTATGAGGTATATTAAATTGAACTTCACTTTTTGGCTTGAATGTGGGGAGAAAAAAACATTTTTTCTTTGTTACTTCACCCTTGCAATAAAATTTAGGTATAATTTTATTATGAGGAGAAAAAAATTTGACCATCCTATTAGACTATTGAGAATAAGCTTACAAGCATGCAACCCATGAGGAGACTAGTTGCAAAGGCTCACAGATTTGTCTAACAATATATTTTTAGATGTACTTCTAGCAAATGTTTGAGTCTATCTTTTGATGTTCAATATGCATTTTTGTCACTCTTTGCAACCCTTTGGCTTAGATCTCTTACATTCAATAGCTTGCCCTTGAGTATGATTTGTTTTGAGTCTGTTTTAATGGCCATGGTATAGAGTTTAAATTTTTCCCTCGCAAATTGAGAAACAAAGGGAATATAACTAGCATGTCTATGTTATGCCTTTGAGCTTTGACTACAATAGCTCTACATCCACCTTGCACCAACTACAAATTGCTAATTTTGGAGTTTCTATTGCCACATACTTCAACTAAAAAACACTTCTCCAATGTGGATTATTGTGCAATTGCATTGGTGTGCTAAATTTGGAGCAGCCATTCAAGATTGCGCCCTATTGTTTCTTTTGATTTTTAGCATGACATTGACAACGGGTTAATATTCATGAATTGCACAATCATTTCGTTTAGGCAAAATAGTATGCAAAGATGGCTTTCATTATTGTGCAATGATTTTTGCTAGTAATATGTATGCTATTGTACTGGTTGCATTCTCAAAGTGTATTAGGTTTAAAATAAAAAAATCTCTATATGTGCGATATATTTTGGTAATTGGTCTTTGTGTTGACTAATTGCATACACACTTGAGAACCAATGGCCATAGATGGGAATATGTCACTCGATGGTGCATGAGATCAAATGTGAACAGATCAACCAAACAATGCAAAACTTGATGGAATCGAGTGAATAGGGAATGGAAAAGTATATTTGATTATAATTGAAAAATCCCATTGGGCCATTCATCTTATTGGCATATGACAAGTAGGGAAAGAAAGACAAGGAAGCTATCGATATCTTTTGATGCTGATATGTATGACACCAGTGAGAGACGTTGTGGAGGAAAACAAGTAGTGGACCTAGGAGATGACTTCGTCCATAGATCCTTAGATCTTCTAGGTGAAAATCCCTTCCTTCGCTCAATTTGCAAAAGAAATTTGAGATTGCTTGTCTGTATGGAAGGTTCTCACTATCCACGATTTCATTATTTTCGTACTTGATTTACAAGTTTGATCGGGCTGCATTGCTATGGAAGAGCAAGCAAGAGAATCAAAACAATGCAGGGAATGCCCTTGACATGACAGTAGGAAAAGTTGAAGGAGCAGGAGTGGCCATAGATGATGACCCTATTGTGGACAATTCCATGGTAGGTGACCATAAGAATTACAAACCAAACATAACAACTCTAGGATTGGAGGAAACCATGAGGCAAATGACGGATTGCCCATTGGAGATAGAAGAGAGGAGAGTGGTATGGAAGTGGGAGGCACTACAAGCCACATTGGCTAGTCAGAGAGGGAGTCCCTTGATGCAATGCTCGAAATACTAAGAGAAAGACTAAATCATCTGATAAAGAATGATAGGGCTTGCAAGCAAAACAAGAGAGATGCAAATGAGGTCATAGGAGAACTAGAAACATCTATTTGTTTTATTTATCAGGCTACCTCATCTATGAGGCACATAAACAATCGATATGATTTCCAATTGCAATGACTCATTGGGAGACCATACTTGTAAAGGCCAAATATAATTTCTATGATTGAATCTTGTCTTGAAATTGCATTTCTTTGCCTATTTTGGAAATCACTATTCTTGACAAGTTGTTTATAGTCATAGCAACATGTCCTCTTGTTTGATAAAATAATTATCTCTATGCATTGAAATGTATGTGTATCCATGAGATATATATTTAGACATGTCCAAAGGGTGTGAGGGAAATGACTTTAATACACAACACTAACATGTTGGTGAGTGAAAATGAGCAACTGGGGACATGATGCTTCATGAAGTCAAGTGGGGAAACACATGCAAATATTATTATTTTTGTCTTTCTAACACTTACCCGTAGTGGGAGTTAGGTTGATAAACAAAAATCCCAAGTGGTATCATGCATGTTCGACACATGGTTCAGATATTTCAGTTTTGAGACACATGCCTCATGCAAGAAGAGGAGAAAATGTGTTCTCATTTCCGATTTTGAGTCCCCGAGTGGAATTTTACGTGGCAAGGGGCATATTTGCCATCTAGCAATTAAGAGGAAGCAAGGGGCAACTTGAAAAATTAAGGAAAAAAGCAAAAACGTGAGTAGTTCTTTTTGGGGGAAAAGAGAAGAGAAGTGTTCGACACAATACAACACAACAAGAGAGAGAGAGAGAGAGAGAGAGAGAGAGAGAGAGAGAGAGAGAGAGAGAGAGAGAGAGAGAGAGAGAGAGAGAGAGAGAGAGAGAGAGAGAGAGAGAGAGAGAGAGGAGGGAGGGAGGGAGAAGAAGAATCTTGCAGGCTGAAGAAGAAGAACAAACTGTCAGAAGAAAGAGATAGTGAAGTTGAAGTTATTGGAGCTGAGAAGTAGGATGGCAGAGTTGCTGAAGTCAATGGGCTGATGCGAGTTATCAGTTCTCAAATGATGGTAATAAGAGTCTCCTTTTTGTCTTGTTTTCTTCTACTGCTTTGTGCGGCAGAGAGTTTGCAGATTAGTTTCGGTGTGTAGATATGAGTGAAAGACAGTAGAGGGTTGTTCTTCTTCACGATGAGAGTGATGTTTGCCAGTCATTGAGTGAGGCTCCCAGTCAATAGAGAAGAATGGAAGTGAAAGGTCTCTACAACTGGAACTGGGTATGTAACAGGGAATATGTATTATGGTTGAATGTTGAATACACAAGCTCAGGTTATTGGAAAATCTGAAAGGATTTGCAGCCAAGAAGATAATGGATCAGAGTTTGTAAAGTTCAAAGCTCCTGCGACTCTTCATCAATGCAAGATCGTGCTTTTGGAACAGAGAAGTTGTGTTTGCTATATAAAGCGTGCAAAAATTTATGATTACAGACTGTGCAGAGCTGTTTCAGGACAACAGATCAAGGGATTTGACTCTGAGTTGTTCTGAAGAATTGTAGATTGGAAAGAGGGCTACAACTTTCCTTTTTGAAGCTTGACGATTCGAGGTCTGGTCAGAAAGTTATGAGCTGTCCTGTGTGTAATGCTCTATGAAGCAGTTTATGTGCTTTATGAGGCAATTTCCATGAATTATGAGGAAACATGTGAATTCAACAACTTCTACAACACCAACTTGGTTTCCTATGGATGTCATCATGATTATCCATTGATATATCAATGCAAACTCGATTTTGATGCAGTAATGGAATATCTATATTTGTGAAATGCTTGTAGCAGTTGAATGGGCATGAAAATTTGCCGTATAAAGCTTTGATTCCCTGAGTATTTGATTTGCATTTATGTGTGCTTTGAAGGATGAATGACAGGGAGGGTCTACAATTGATTTTGTACTGCTTGAAGCAATCATGCTTTGTGGAGCTGTTTGCTGTGTGGGGTTGCCATCCCTAAAAAATAGGAGTTGTGTGAATCTAAAAGCTCTTGTTGTCATAGTCTATGCCATGGTTGTTTCCGCATCAGATCTTCTCTAAAAGTGGTAAAATCTGAGCTTGAAAGTTTGAACTGTTTAAGTGCTAAGTTGAAGTCTTAGTAAGGAGAAAGTGATAAGGAAATTTCAATCATGTGTTCAGTGGTGTCGTCTCGTGGGTTTTGTTGAGGGAAGATCCTCGATCTTTAT
The DNA here is from genome assembly GCF_053477565.2 of Lygodium microphyllum. Taxonomy (NCBI): domain Eukaryota; kingdom Viridiplantae; phylum Streptophyta; class Polypodiopsida; order Schizaeales; family Lygodiaceae; genus Lygodium; species Lygodium microphyllum. The sequence continues at coordinate 12,348,295 of NW_028229514.1, forward strand.
CCTGTGGTGTTGTCTTGGGGGTTGTTAGAGGCCAACTACCCAATTCACCTACCAACATGAAATGTTGAACTGTCTTATCTCACTTATTAACAAAGAGAACATGAATAACAATATAGCACAAAACTGCAAATAAGACAAAGACTTCATAATAGAAATGCAATGGTACACATAGCACACAAAATAAGATGGAAACAGATTTAGTGTTGGGGTAGCAAAGAGTCAATTAAGACATATGTTGAACTATAACAAGGCTAATGAATAAGTATAATGACCCATGCAAAGAACAAACTCTGTAAGTTATGCGATGATTGAGATGGTGGCAAATGGGCATGCATCATTGTAGGATGACAATTGTAGTAATTCCTACTAGCATGGCAAGTAGCCTTCCAACTCAGCAATGACAACACAACAAATTGGATGACGTGGTAGCATAGACAAAGTAGCAAATAGAAAAATGCAACCCATAGCTACTTGTGCAACAAAAAATGCATCATAACATTGACATGGTTGCATGCAACATTCAAAAATGCACTTTTGATGTGGCAACCTGTTGGAGAAAGTAGAAATAGGCTGAGAATTAGTCATCTCATCATTGGTGGGGCTGGTGGCTAGCAAGTGCCTAATGATGAGAGCTAGCATGCATTAGCCCAGCTAATGCATGTGCTATTTGGGAATGCGTTCCATTTAATTCAAATTAGTATATTTAAAAATGAGGCTTATCATGGGGTTGTTCATATATGGCAACTCAGCATACAAGGCATTGTTAATTCGATAAAAATCACACCTTTGAGTAGAGTTGTAACACGGAACATTAGTAAGGTTGATCAAATGAAAAAACATGAGATATATCAAACACGCTTTGGCATGAGATAGCAAGCCAAACAATCTCTTTGAATCTTTGCGCTATGGGCTCTTGCGAGTGCAAGCACTATTCTAGCTTCATACACAAAATTGCCACATGCATAATCTATCATTTCCTAACCATCGATGCAAATATTGTTCAATGTGCAGCATGCAACAATGCATTTGGCAAGGAACTTGGGGTAAGGACAACTATGATGTACTCACTTATGGTAAACACTCCGTTACTGTTAGAGAAATGAGGTCTAAAAAGGTATTGACCACTAAGTGCACATGCACAAAATCTAGAGTTATAAAAATGGCCATGCCACATAAACATCCAAGAAGTGCAAGTCCAAGTTTACAATGCATTATATAAACATTGAGTAGTTCTTTTTCCTATCAAACCAATTAGATGCATTGACACCTCTAGGTTTGTCCATGTTCACATGGGTGACATCAAGAGCCCCACAACAATTAGGCAAACCCCTATGAAACATGAGTCCATCCTTGACTCTGCCCATGCTCTCAACATCACACTACCATTGTATAAAGCAAGATCTATCTAACAAGACCACATCCACAAACTTGTGCACAATCTTTAAGATAGTTGATTTCCCAATCCCAAAGTGTTCATCAATGTCTATGTATGGTGTTCCAATTGCAAGGCGAAGTATAGCAATAACCACCATTTTCTCCATTATAATGACTATTCTCAACATGTTGTGATTATTTTACACATGGCTCTAAAATATAGTGGAGTAGCCATGAATGCGAATATCTAAATATAAATATAAATATAAAATATGTTGAGCTATTAAGTATGTGTGAAAAATTACATGATTATTTTTTAAGGCCACTCCTTAGTCTCTTCTTGCTACTTCTAGTTGTTGTCAATTGTCACCTATTATTTTTAATAGTTACTATTTATAGGTATTGCTATTTATGATAGCTTATTAAGTTGATTCTTCCAATAAATCTTAATATCCTTGGTAACTTCCTCCACACCTCTAGGTTGTTGTAGCTGCTATTTTTAGCATATGTTATCTTTGGTAGTTCTTGAATTAAGTTAACATCTAGCTAAATATTTCCATGTAAATACTCGAATATCAATTTCTATTAACTTTAATGACTTTGGCTCACTAGGATGATTACACATTGGTTGGGCGCAATTAGCTTACATACCAAAATCCTCAATCAAGTACGAAGTCATGTATTGCCTATTGGTTTAGCTAATAGCCTTCCAAAGCTTTGGCGGGTGTTTAAATCTCACTAAATGTGATATTTCTTAATTGAGGGAATTACTTGTTCTTACATTCCCAAGACATTCCCTGGGCGTGGATAATGTAGGTTTGGGGGGGGGGGGGGGGGTATTGCCTACCTAGATTTGTCCACAACTTGTAAAAAGTGGAACCAATACTTTTTCACTTTGTTGTGTCACACTCCACTTTTGGGGATGGTGGGGCTTTTCTCCTTATGTGTAATATGGCCTCATTTAAAGGCATTTTGTGCTTTTTTGGGAAGAGAGATAAGTAGGATAGAGGAGCCAATAAAATGTCACCTAACTTGGCATAAATAGTTTGATGCATAGATGTGACAATTTGCAATTTTTTTTTGAATGTTTGCACCTTAATGCATCCTTGCGATCAGTGGACAAAGATTTAAGATTCATCCTTCTGATGGAAAGATTTGAAGCCTTCCTTTAGAAACAATTTGAAGAAAATTGACCTTTGAAGGGTCATGAAGGGGAGCATTCAAAAAATATTTCGAGAGACAAATACATTCACATATTTGAACTATCTACAAGCAACCTTCTTTCTCTTCCGCATTGCATAAATCACCAAGGCAATGGCTTGATTGCAAAATCTTCAGGGGCCCCAATGGGCCGCTAGTGCTCAAAATGTGTCATGAGACTGGTGCCTTTAGGGTAATGCCACATAGGAAGTCTTGAGTAGGCTTTTAGAGTAAAGGTAGCCATGTTTTGAGCAAGTAAGGAAGGGAGGGAGGGAAACATTTTAAAGCATCAGCCTTGTTCACTTTACTTGTAACACTGCCATACAATCTAGTTTGATTTAGGCGTGACACAACCCTTTGCCCTAGTGCTATGGTATGGCCCTTACAGCTTGGCGGGTAATTGCGTTAGCCTAACAAGTGGGCCACATGAAATTATGTACGAGAGAGAGAGATTCGCAGGGCAGCAGCTTGAGGCAATAATAAGGCATTTGCCTGTAGCCCTATGGCTGGCGAATGCTTAATAGTCTAGCTAGGAGAAACAACGGCCATTCGCGTATCGCCTCCAGGAAGGGGTTACCAGTAACAGAAAGCAACTGGCCTTGCTGGCAAACCCTAGCACTCAGACCAGAGGTCTTGCCTTGTCTTAGGGATGGAGAGGAGGTCAGGGATTCGAATACCCTTTAGCAGCTAAGAAGAAGCAGAAGAACGTCTCAAGGGCTACTCGTTGATTCAAGTCATCGGGTCAAGACTTACCCATGGCATGGCTTGCCGTGACCTTGGACGTTTCTTTAAGCCAGCAACGAAGCTTCACGAAGACCATCAGCAATGGTAGCAGTGTTTCGTTCATAGGCTGAAAAAACGATTATTTGCATGGAAGTTCCATGGAATTTAAGCCACAGCATCATGATTCAAACACGAAGGACGAATTACAAGTTCTCTAATGAACTGTACTTGCTCAACATTACATAAGCCCCTCAGCATAAAGCTTTGGTTCTCTTGAGTTGCATTCATCAGAGGACAGGACCTATGTCAAAGATTTGATCTAATAGTAGGGAGCTTTGTGAAAACAAATGCTGGAGTAAGGCAAATGGTTATTGAATGCTCATAAACCCTTGCCCTTTAATTTGTAAGAGGACAATCTTTTGGCAAAAGAAAGAAGACCGCCGGGCGGTACAGAGGCAGGGATCATTCAGGCCATTGCCAATGGACAAGAACTGGTTCACCGTTTTGCAGAAATGTAGCCAGAAGAGGAATTTGGACATGCCAATTACACTTATATGCTCCAGCACTACCTGGAATGCCATCCAGTGTAAGGGAATCATCTTTTGCCAATGCTGGTAGAATGTGGGAGTTTGCCCTAAAAGCACAGCAGGTTTTCTATAAGCTACCATATTGGAATAATTTCTCATACACTTTTAAATAGCAAGAGTGTTTGAAGAGAGGCGAACACCATCTGCAGAAATGCTGGCAGAAGAGGAACAGGGGCCAGGATCATGCAGGCCAATAGCAATGGTGTTTGAAGAAACGTTGATCACCATTCTGAAGAAATGCAAGCAGAAGAGAACTTTGGTTCCTGTCAAGTGCTTGTATGCATACATGCTCCAGTGCCACCTGGTAATTCATTTGGTTTATGGTAGCTATCTTGTGGCAATGGTTATAGAATGTGGCAGATTGCTTAAAGCACAGCAGGTTTTCAGCAAGGGTGCATTTAGTAATGCGTACTTGCACACTTCTCTTGTACAGGACAATAGCAATGTTGTTTAAAGAGAACTTGATTACCATTCTTCAAAAATGCAGGCAGAACAGGAATTCGGATCATGCCAAGTGCTTGCATGCTTACATGCTCCAGCATCACCTGGAATCTCATCCAGTTTATGGCAACTATCTTGTGCCAATGCTTGTAGAATGTGGGAGTTTGCTGAAAGCACAGCAAGTTTTTGACAAGCTGCAGTATCGGAATGAGTATTCGTACACTTCTCTCATGTCTGGATACATCAACTGTGGGGAACCACAATACGTCTTTCAGCTCTATTGTAAGATGCAGGAGGATGCTTGTGCACAGCCTAACAAATACACATATCTGCTTTTGTTGAATGCTTGTGGTAGATTGCAAGATGAACAAAATGGCCGAGGGGTACACAGTGATGCAATCAAAAGGTGTGTGGAAAAGGAAATTCAGGTGGGCAGCACACTGGTAGATATGTACAGCAAATGTGGCTTACTTTTAGAAGCACATAAAGTATTCAAAGGGTTGATGGTTCGAGATACTGTCTCATGGAACATACTGATTGCAGGATATACTGAACATGGGCTTGGCAAAAAAGCACTAAATTGTTTTCAAGATATGCAGCTAGATGGTGTGATTGCAGATGCATTTACATTCACTTGCATCTTGAAAGCTTGTAGCACCATGGGAACTCTGGAAACTGGCTACACAATGCATGCTGAAATAATAATGAAAGGACTGGAAAAAGGGCTTTATGTGGCCGGTGCACTGGTGAAACTTTATACCAGTGTTGCGTTGCTAGCAGAAGCATGCATTGTTTTCAACAGTTTGTGTCTACAACATACATTATTGTGGAGCTTGCTGATTGCAGGATATTCTAATCAGGGTCTTGATGAAAATGTCCTGAACTCTTTCAGGCACATGCAGCGGGACGGTGTGTGTGCAGATGCTGAAATTTTCATTTGCAGCTTAAAAGCTTGTGGAAACTTAGGAGCCTTGGAAAGAGGTCAGGAGCTACATGCTGACATAGCGAAACGAGGAATGGAAACAGAGCTCCAATTGAGCAGCATGCTAGTGGATATGTATGGGAAGTGTGGATCGCTTGTAGAAGTCCACCAAGTCTTCAAGTTGTTGCCAGTTCAAAATTTTCTATTGTGGAATGCACTTATTGTTGTCTATGCTGACCATGGTTGTTATGAGGAAGTGTTGAACTGTTTCCAGCAGATGCAGATGGAGGGTGTGTCTGGAGATGCTGTCACATTTGTTTGCTGCTTGAAAGCTTGTGCCTGCATAGAAGCTCGAAAAACAGGGCTAGCCTTATACATTGAGATATCTAAAAGGGGCTTTGAAAGACACCTTCATGTGGGGAACATATTGGTGAATATGTTTGCCAGATGCAGCTCATTCAAAGAAGCACAGCAAGTATTAGAACAACTTCCAGTCCAAGATGTAGTCTCATGGAATGGCCTTATTGCAGGGTATGCTGGACAAGGGCTTTATGTGAAAGTGCTCAACTGTTTTCAACAAATGCATCTGAAATGTGTGCCTGCAAATGCAGTCACATTTCTTTGTGGCCTGAAAGCTTGTGACACCACAGAAGCTTTACAAGCAGGCCAAGAAATACATATTGAAACAGTGAAACGAGGATTGGAAAGTGAGCTATATGTGGGAAACACTTTGGTAGTTATGTACGGCAGATGTCGCTCTCTTGCAGAAGCATTCCAAATTCTGGACAAACTACCATTCCTGGATGCAGTTTCTTGGAATGCATGCATGTCCTCCTTTATTGAACAAGGGCTTGTTGAGGAAATATCACACTGTTTTGAGCAAATGCAGCTGGCAGGCTTGTCTGCGGACATTGTAACATTTGTCAGCAGCTTGAAAGCTTGTGAAGGCATAGACAGGTTGGATACAGGCCACAGAGTGCATGCTGAAATTATAAAAAGGGGATTTGAAATCGATCTTTATATTGGCAGCTCACTGATAAACATGTACAGCAAGTGTGATTCTCTTGCAGCAGCGCACCAAGTGTTTAACAGGCTGCCAACACAGAATGTCATATCATGGAATGCACTTATTTCAGGTTATGTCAAACATGGGCTTGTTGAACCAGTGCTTGACTGTATTAAACAGATGTATTCAGAAGGTTTGTTTCCAGATGCTGTAACATTTGTTCTCACCTTGAAAGCATGTGGTGCCACTGGAGCCATAGAGACAGGCCGTGAACTACATTTTCAGATTAGGAAGCTAGGATTAGGAAATAATATGTTCGTGGGGAATGTGCTGGTGGACATGTATGGAAGATGTGGTTCGGTAGCAGAAGCACATGGAATGTTTGAACTGCTTCAAGCTCAAGACACAGTCTCATGGAATGTACTGATTGCTTGTTACACTGAGTATGGGCTCAGTGAGGAAGCAATTAATTGTTTTTGGCAAATGCAGGTGAATGGCATAACACCTAATGTTATAACATTCGTATGCACCTTGAAAGCTTGTTGCACCATTGGAAGTGTAGAAACTGGCCAGAAGCTACATGCTGAAATAGTCAAAAGGGGATTGGAAAGCGGACTGCATATTGGCACCACACTGTTGGACATGTATGCCAAACATGGATTGCTAGTGGAAGCACATGGCATATTTGATAGGCTGCCAATTCAAAATGCAGTAACATGGACTGCACTGGCTGCAGGATGTACTGGATATAGGCTTGATGAGGTTTTGGATTACTTCAAACACATGCAGCTGAAAGGCATATTTATGGATGCTGTGGCATTCATTCCGTGCCTAAAAACTTGTGGTGCCATTGGAGCCTTGGAAACAGGTAGGGATATACACACACAGATAATTAAAAAAGGAATAGATAGAGAGCCTTACATAAGCAGCAGACTAGTTGAAATGTATGGAAAATGCAACTCTTTTGAGGAAGCGCACCAAGTCTTTGACCGATCACCAATTCAGCATGCATTGTTGTGGACAGCACTCATTACAGTTTACCTTGAACATGGGCTTGCTGACCATGTGCTGACCATTTTCAAAAAGATGCAGCTGGAAGGTGTGCCGATGGATCCTGTTGTATTAGTTGTGTGCTTGAAAGCTTGTGGCATGGTAGGAGCATTGGAAATAGGCCGGAAAATCCATACTGAGACAAGAAAACTAGGTTTAGAAAGAAATGCTTTTGTAGGAAACATGCTCATATATATGTACGGAAAATGTGGCTCTGTTGCAGAGGGCCAGGAAGTGTTTGACAAGCTTTTAGTCCGAGATGTGTTTTCATGGACTTCCATAATAAAGATACATGGTGATAATCATGAGGGTAAAAAGGCTGTGGAATACTTTGAGAGGATGCAAGGACAGAACATTAGACCAAATGCTATTACTTTTACCTGTCTTCTTGCTGCATGCAGCCAGGCTGGCCTGGCCTTGGAGGGTCTTGATTGCTTCAGACTGATGAAAGAATTCAAAATTGAACCAAGAATGGTTCATTATGGCTGCATGATTGATCTTCTTGCACGATCAGGACATGTTTATGAGGCACAGAGACTTATTCAAGCCATACAATGTGTTCCTTCCCAAGCAACCCTTATGGCTCTGCTAATTGCATGCAAAATTTATGGAAGACTTGATCTAGGACAGAGATGCTTTCAGAAACTTGTGATGATTGATCAAGAGGATGCTGCTGCATACATGATGGCAGACTTGCACACACACACAGAAAAGTCAATCGATGCAAAGAAAGTGGATGAAATCGGAAAAGATGCCACTGTAGAGCAAAGTCCAGGGAAACTATTGATTAAGGTAGATAGAAAGTTGCATGAATCTGTCGTGCTAATGAACCAAAGCTTCAACTTGACAGAATCATTAAAGTTTTTAAGTTTTAATGAAGAGATGTATATCAATTCTAGGTTTAGAACTGCAATAAAAAGAAACATCCTTGGAGTTTGTAACATCAACGTGCTTCATGTCCAACAATTCTACTAAAAGTTTACTAAGCTATCCTATTTCATGAAAATGTAGTCGTCAAACCTTGAAGACAATACGACTGAAGAAAGGTATAGTAAATTCTAAAAGAGAAACTGTAACCTAATTACTATTAGGTCTAGCATACTCTAACTGAAGTTGTGACCTTGAGCTTGGGTAACCTCATAACACTTAACCTCCAGGCTCAAGTGATATGCTGAACTCCAAGTTAGGTCTCCAAAGTATGTAAGCTTATCTCCACCCAATGACTTGGTAAAGATGTTAGCTACTTGGTTCTTAAGAATCAAGTGAATTTTACCCTTCTACTTGTTTTAAGGATAAAATGGTAGTGTACCTCAATGTGCTTTTCTCTTGTATTGTACATTGGATTGTTTGCCAAGTCCATGGTAGCGGTGTTATTGCATTAAAGTCTAAGTGGCTTATTACATAAGCTCCCAAATGTTGTAACAACTATTGAATCCAAGCAATCTTAGAAGTAGCTAGTGCTATTTCTTTGTACTCAAAACTCTAGCTGGACAATGCTATTGTATGCCATTTATTGCTACTCTAGCTCACCATAGCACTTCAAGATTGAAAGCATAATTACTAATGGATTTCCTATCGTAAATGCATCTTGCCCAATCTACATTAGTGTATCCAATCAACTCTATGTCTTTAGTATACTCGTTGAAGAGTCCATACTCGTGTAGACTTGATATATTACAATATACTTTCCATTGCATCAATGTGAGGCTTCTAAGACTTGCATAAATTGACTTGACTTTTGCATAAGTAATATATGCATTAGGGGAAAAAATGAGCTCTCTTTTGAACCCACTCCCCCTCCACCCCTCTTTTCCCACCTTTAAAATAAGGAAAAGTGGGGAGAAGAATAGTAAAATAATCATATTCTTTCTCCACTTTTTCAATGTTATTTTGTCTTTTTAATATTATCCACAAAGGATTTGCTCAGATTCCTTCTCTTTTCTCATTGAATAGCTCTTTTTTAACTAATCTATTCCATTTCCATTGACATATTTGTGTGTCTATCTAACCTACCTTTCCACACTAAGCTACCCGATTTCGTTTGACATCTTTGTATGTCTATCAATCTACCTCCATAAACTCAATTATCCTATTTCCATTAACACATATGTATGCCAATTTGTGCATTTTCAATCTACCTCTATAGACTTAATTACCTTGATACTATTAAAGTGGCTTAGTGTCTCTCCAATCTATCTCCATAAACATCACCCTCTATTTTCATTAACATTTGTGTATGTCTATCTCTGTGTGTCTGTCTCTCTATGCCTATTTGTGCCACTCCAATTTACCTCCATGTATTCAACTACCTTATTTCCATTAAAATCCTATGTAGACATCTATGCCTTTCTAGTCTATCCCATAGACTTAACTGCCCTACTTTTATTAGCACCTCTCTATGTCTATTTGTGCCTCTCTAGTTACCCCCATAGATATCAAACCCTCTATTTTCATTGACATGTTTATGTGTCTATCTAGACTACCTTGACACACTCAACATACATTCAACTAAAATTGTGTAATCAATTCATATATCTCTAACTTGACCTCATAATCAATAAGTAAAATGAATACATGCAAGAATAATCTACACATTGAGACAAAGCTTGAATATACTCCTTTATTCAAGAGGATATTATATGTACTAGTTTACAAAGCTACATGTAGATGGCATTAAAGCATATGGACTCCTAGGTTGATGGGAAAATATATCTAATTTGATTTCTAAAATAAAAGGCCAATTAATGAGTTGATTGTGAATATTGGCCAATGAAAGCAAATGCTTATAAGGTTGTTTAGAATGATAACATAGGTGAAGGCAAGCTTGGATCATCTATTCACTAAAGGCAAGTACATTGGAAGAACTTTTGAGTAACTGAAAGTTCAAGGTCACGAAGGAGAAGTTGATCAAGTACACATTAAAAGATGTCTCAAATAAGTTTTTGTTGTGAATGCACAATCTATTTGTGACAATGCACAAGGACTCACTCAAAAATATTTAAGGGTGTTTAGGTTGAGTTTGGTCATATATTGAAGAGAAGTAGAATGATGCCTTTTCTTCAACCTACAAAGTTGATAGAAGTCCAAAAGCTACTCAACACAAAGATTTTGGAGTTGATAGGAGATCTAGTGTACGTTAATAGTTTGAAAACATTGAAGGTGGAGACAAAAAATAGTTACAAGGTTTAGGCTCACAAAGCTCAATAATTACTATTTGGATCTATGTAAGATAGAATCGGTAATGGTGATGTATTACAATATTGTTGTAGGAGAATGTGATGGTTGTCAAGATTGTGGGAGAGAAGGAAGGAGTCTCACTTGTAGCTTTCTTGCTTGCACAATGGGAGAATACACACACAAGTGGAGGCTGAAAATAGTTTTCCTCTTCTTAGTTGTGTAAGCCAAAAGAACTCTCGTACAAAGAAATAGAAGAACCCTATATATGGGTCTCAAACCAAACTCAACTAACTAAGGTGGCATGCTAACTGAGCCATGAACTAGAGTAGATAAGGATAGCTGTCATCTAGCTATTATTCATGGGCGGTGTACCAACCGCATCTGCAACTAACAAGTCGGTGACATAAATGCACAACGGTCACCCTGGCATATCACGAGTGGAGCTCGATATCTCAACAATCCCCCTCGAGCTCAATCCCAATTCCTGCACACCAAGCAGGTCTCTGAACTTGCGCAGCTTCTCTGCGCCCAATGCCTTCGTGAATATGTCTGCTACCTGATCCTCTGTGCTGACATCAATAAGACCTAGTAAAACCCTCTCCCGCACATAGTGATAATGCACCTCAATGTGCTTTGTTCTAGCATGATAGACTGGGTTATTTGCCAAGTGTATACTACTCATGTTGTCACAATAAATGACAATTGGCCCATCTATAGGGCTGATGCATATCATAAAGTAGCTTATGCAACCAAGCTACCTCACATGCAGCCATTGCTGCGCCCCTGTACTCAGCCTCTGTGCTCGACAAGGCAACTGTAGGTTGTTTCTTGCTGCTCCAAGTGACTGCAGCACTCCCAAAAGAGAACACATATTCACTGGTAGATCGTCTATCAGAAATACTACCAGCCCAATCAGCATCAGTGTATCCATGCAACTGTATTTGAACCCCAGTCTCATAAAATAGTCCATACTACAATGTGGACTTCACATACCTGAGTATGCGTCTAGCCGCATCCAAATGCGGTTTCCTTGGAGCCTACATAAACTGACTTACCAATCCAATAACATAGCTCAAATCTGGCATGGTAATAGTCATATAAATCAAACTTCCTATTATGCGTATGTACATAGTAGGGTCTTCCAGAAGCTCACCTGCATCTACGCTCAGCTTCACATTTTGCTCCAAAGAAACTGAAATAGGCTTACAGCCTGTCATCCCATATTTGGACAGCATGTCCAATCCATACTGCCTCTGCAAGAGCCGTATCCCACTTGGTGATCTAATCACCTCAATGCCCAAGAAATAACGCAGCTCTCCCAAATCCTTCATCTCAAACTTCTGCTTCAATAGCATTTTTACATGAAGGATATCTTCATCACTATCACCTGTGATAATCAAATCATCAACATAAATGACAAGCAACATAATACATTTCTATGTTTTTCTCACATAAAGTGAGAAATCTGCCTTGGAAATCTGAAAGCCAATAGTGACAAGATACTATCCTATCTTGTTAGACTATGCTCTAGGTGCTTGCTTCAAGCCATACAATGCTTTCTTCAACCTGCAGCCAAACTCAGGATGAACAGCATGCACATAACTTGGTGGTTGCTCCATATATACCTCTTCTTGCAAATCACCATGCAAGAAGGCATTCTTTACATCCATATGATGTAAAGACCATTCCTTTGATGCAGCCATAGCAATGACTGGTCTTACAGTTGCCATCCTTGCAACCGGACTGAATGTTTCTTCATAATCAATGCCATATGTTTGTGCATACCCCTTGACTACTAATCTTGCCTTGTATCTATTCACAGAACCATTTGCATTGTGCTTCACCTTATAAACCCACTTACAGCCAATTGCATTCTTACCTTTAGGCAAAGGTACCAATTCCCATGTAGCATTTGCTTCAAAGGCATCCATTTCTTCATCCAAAGCTTTCTCCCATTTTTCTTTTCCCATGGCTTGCTCAAAAGAAGTGGGTTCTGGTTCCTGTATCACTTTGACCATATACGCATAGTGAATGGCTGTAAATCCATCATATTTCAGCCTATCCACAGGATACCTAGCTCTGGTAGACCTGCGCAAAGCAGGTTCACTCCTAAGTGCTCTCAAAACATCCCTGGTCTTCCTTACTCCAGGTGTAACAATAGAAGGAATACCCAACTCATCATCAATGCTCTGCTCTGAGCCACTGGATTCACCATCCACATAAGAGTGACCTGCATTCACATCAAACATGGGCTAATCTACCTTCTCTTTTCCTTTTCGTGATACATGCATACCACTATCTGCATTGCTTTGAGAAGATTCTCCTGATCTCAATTGGCCTATCCATGGCGAAGAATGTGAACCACTGCTAGAGTACGCTCCAGGTCCACTAATATCTTGTGACTGCTGTTGTGAATTCTGTGCAACATTACCATTTTGTGCATCTACATTATCAATCACATTTACTGGTTTATACCAGCTACTCATCTCATAAAAAACATCATCTCTGCTCACTGTAAACTTACGAGTAGAAGGGTTATAGCATCTATACCCTTTCTGCCAGAGAGTAGCCAATAAAGATGCACTTCTCAGCTTTTGGATCCAACTTAGATCTCAACTCATTTGGCACATGAACATAGGAAATGCAACAAAAAATTTTCAAATGAGAAATATCTGGTTTCCTACCAGTATACCTCTCCTCTGGAGTCATCCCATGTATTGCTGCAGTGGGAGTCATGTTCATTATGTAGATTGCTATAGCAACTGCCTTAGCCCAATAATAATCTGGCAGGTCTTTTTCATTGAGCATGGCACGAGATACCTCTCCAATATGCCTGCTTTTTCTTTCAGCAATTCCATTTTGTTGTGGGGTATGACTACATGAATATTGCTGCTCTATGCCATGCTCCTGCAAGAACCTTGCAAACTCATTTGAGAGATACTCTCCCCCTTCATCTGACCTTAGGCATTTTATTTGCAGGTCTGTTTCTTTTTCAACCATAGCTTTAAGAGTTTTGAAATGCCCAAAAACTTCACTTTTCTTTTTCATAAAATACACCCAAACTTTTCTGCTATAGTCATCAATAAAAGTGACAAAATAATGACAGCCTCCAAGAGATGTAGCTTTAGTAGTCCACACATCAGAGTGGATTAGTTCCAATGGCTTCTTACTCTCTTGAACATGTCTAGGAAATGGTTTCCTTGCCTGTTTACCAAACTGACAGGCTTCACATACCTTATGCATTTCTGCAACCTTGAATTTTGGCAATCCTGCAACAATATTTTGGGCTTGCATTGATTTAAGTCGGTGTACATTAACATGACCAATGCGTTTATGGAAAATATCAATATCTGCAACTACATCGGTCCCATGTGCAAACATTGCTGCACTCAATTCAGGCATGTCTGTATCCAAGGTAAACATTCTGCCCTTCTTCTTTCCTTTTGCTATCAAGCGACCTTTATTTTTCATATCCTCAACAAAGCATCCATGAGAATTATATCTGACCTGCAAGCCCTGCTCAACCATTTGACCAACAGAAACCAGGTTCTTGGTGATATTTGGGACATGAAATACATCTGACAGGTATTTCTTTTTCCCATCCTGCATAGACAAATGAAATTTTCCAATCTGCACAATAGGATGTGCAGTATCATCACCAGTTTCCACAAATCCTGGTTTTTTCATTTTCCTTGCATCGTGCATCCATTCTGCATGACCTGTCATGTGGTTTGATGCACCTGAGTCAACATACCACACATCATTACTTTCTTCTGCACTTATCACAGAATTGGTTATGTGCTGCACCATAAACAAATGCTCATTTCTGTCATCACCCTATCTACTAGAATATGCATAATTCCCTTGTTGCAATTTTCCATTCATGATGTCATTCTGCTTTTTATAGCAGTCCTTAGCCATATGACCCATTTTACCACAGTAGTAGCATTCAACATTGCTGTTTGCATTTTGGCCTCTTTGCCATCCACCACGACCTCTTTGGCTCCCCCTGCCTCTAGAGTTACCATGTCCTCCTCCATAGGATTGGTTTTCTTGAGTTTGCTGCATATTCTGATTTCTACCACGGCCTCCAGATCGGCCTCCTCTACCCCTGCCTCTACCTCTTCCAGTATTTGAGTAGAAGACAGCTTCTTTTGAAATTCCTCCTGAAGAAGATGCACCACCATTTCTCTGCTCCTCAGAAATTAGAAGAGCAATCAATTCCTCAAAATTAGGAAATCTTTCACGGATGGAAATGGATGTTCGGAACTGTGCATAATCCTTTCCTAGACCATTCAAGGTCACAGAAACTAAATCATCATCTTCCACTGGCGACCCAATGGAAGCAAGTGCATCTGCAATCTTCTTCACCTTCATGTGATAGTCATTGATGCTTATATTTTCTCTTTGCACATTATGCAACTCTTGCTTGAGCTGCATTTTCCTGGCTTGCGTATTTGTGCTATACATTTTTGACAAAGTATCCCATGCCTCCTTTGGCGTACTTGCATCTTGAATATGCACAATTATAGAGTCTGAAATGCTGATAGACAGCCAGTACATAACTTTCCTAGCTCTCTCATGCCATGCTTTAAATGCCTGTATTTGCTGTTGATTGGGAACATCAGGAAGAACTGGTTCTTCTTCATTTCGTGCAACAAATCCACAATATCCTTTTCCCATAAGGAAATTCGTCATTCTAAACTTCCATGCTTGGAAGTTGTTCTTGTTAAGCTTTTCAGTGACAATCTGTGAAAGAGAATCAGATGCCATTACAGAACACTGCAAAAAATTCTGTCACTACAAAGAACACAGCTTCAGCCTCACAAGGGCAAATCTGCAAAACTGACGAAAGTGGTATTTGACCACATAGTCACTTCCTAGTGACGATTTTGCATCAACAGGCAACAAGGATGATTCTGTAACTCCCAATGTCTCTGCGCACAGGCATATGATGCAATTTCTACAGTAACTTTTCACCGACCTATGGAATAGTGGTCGCACAGCATAAAACTAGGCCTTTTCCCGAGTGCGTGCAGAAAACTTCCACCTCCAAAACAGGCCCCGAAATGGCCTCAAATAAAAAACAGAGCCCGTAGCATATACTGCCCTCTTGCTTCACCGCGAAGGGCGTCTCAACCTGAGACAATGCACTCTTGCACTTTCCGGCTATGCTACCTGCAGAGACTTGCTCCCAAAACAGAAGAATGAAAGCAACATTGGTCCTCTTACCAGAACACCGCGAACTTGGCTTGCTTTCTTGAGCTCCTTACCACGAACAAGGCTCTAATACCATGTCAAGATTGTGGGAGAGAAGGAAGGAGTCTCACTTCTAGCTTTCTTGCTTGCACAATGGGGGAATACACACAAGGATGGAGGCTGAAAATAATTTTCCTCTTCTTAGTTGTGTAAGCCAAAAGAACTCTAGTACAAAGAAATAGAAGAACCCTATATATGGGTCTCAAACCAAACTCAACTAACTAAGGTGGCATACTAACTGAGCCATGAACTAGAGTAGATAAGGATAGCTGTCATCTAGCTATTATTCATGGGCGGTGTACCAACCGCATCTGCAACACTGACAAGTCGGTGACATAAATGCACAACGGTCACCCTGGCATATCACGAGTGGAGCTCGATATCTCAACAATGGTAAATTGTAGTTTATTATAAAATTGGATGAAAGTGAGATTGTCAAAGGAGTAAAGCTTAAAAGAGTTAGTGTCACTTTAATGAACATAGTCTTATAGTTTGACAAAACAACCCAAGGAACTTTAGTGTTCAATTAGATGCCACATACGTCGGCTTATTGCATTTGAAGTTTACAAGGAAACATTTGAGTTGTTTTGGCTCTTCTTCATGTGTACAAGTATTCCAAACATCATTGATCACTACGAACGTAACAAGATGCTCTTAGTCAAAGCATATGGCGAATACCTGATTGAATGGCGCTTTGTAAGAGACTTAAAGACTTTGATATGCATGTATGGAATCTCCAATGGTGCAAATGCAAGGTTTCCATGTCTATATTGCTTGATGGAAAGAAGGGTGGAAGAAAAAGATGGAAAGAAAAACTGGCAAAGAGTGACAAGTATTGTACTGACATGTGATAAAGAAAATCCCACATGGAAGCCTATCCTCAACATTTCATTATATCATGTTAACATTTATTTATTACATGATTTCATTACGATTATATAGAAAACTATGTATGGACATTTTTGCTTATATAATGCAATAAAAAATAGGGCATTGCAACATGTAAGAATGTGGAGCAATTGCTATCAAAGATCACGTAACAATTGAAAATGATGAGAAGAGATCAAGAAAATCTAGAAAAAACTGAGGAGCCAATCCTAAGAAGTTTCTTTTAGTGCCTATCGATAAGGAAGGGAATGCAAATATTTGTAGATTATAAGACTACAATGGTTGAAAAAAATAGTATGATGTAGTTCTTTATTAAAATAATGGAGAAAAGAAGAGGTAAATGCTAAGATTTGGATTATTCTCAACAAATCGGCTCCTCTGCTTTGAAAGATAGTAATTATTGATGAAGATAAGAAAGAGTTTACTAATACTGTATATAGCTTCTACGAAAATATGATACAACAATGAAGTAAAAGCTCTATCACACATTACATGGTATATACTAAGTCAAAATTTTAGAAATATATGAGTTGTATAAGTTATTTTGGATATTTTTATTTGTGTGTGATATATGACTTTGTAGCATAACTTTGAGACACATGGACCATACTTTGTAGAATAGGGAAGCATTGGAGTTTGATCCACACAAGGGATGGAAAATTCACATTGGATAGTATGTGGTGCATACCAAAGAAAAACTAATTATGGCGGGGGGATGAATGGTAGTAATCCAATGATTCAATTACTATATTAGTGGTATAGGATCATAGTGGTAGACAAAGCTCAAGTCTTGCACAGGAAACCAAATGACAGTGTCTATGACTCGATAATAGATATAATTGAATCATGTCATATCACTACAAGAGCATGAATTAAGCGCTAAAGAGAACCATGTTAAGTGGCTAGAAATAAGGCTTTGAGAAGGTAACAAATGTTGAGAAACCCTTCACCCTTCACCCGTAGTTTGCGTTTTTTTTTTGTGTTTTTGTGTTTTGCATTTAGGGTTTGCGTTTAGGGTTTGCAGCCCCAAGAAGGGGCGCCATCCTAGACTGATTGTGCCTATTTATAGGCCACTCTCTTATTCATTCCTTACATCTGATTCATTCAGTCTGTCACCTCTTCTCTCCAGCCTCTCCACTACCATCACACCCCTTCAGGAGGACATTGCGATTCGTGGTTTGTGACTGTCTTCATCATCTTCCTTGTGTTATGATACCCTTGTTCCCTTGTATCACATTCACTCCATGATTCAGATCTTCATCATTCCATTCATCAGAGTTTCTTCTCTCTTCTCTTCTCTTCTCCATGTTTGTCGAGTTCACTCCGTTTTCCTCCCCACAAATCCTACTGCTCGTTGGTACGTCATCTTTTGACATGGTATTAGAGTTGGATTTGCTCAAACAGCGGCAAAGATTCTCCACTTCAGTGAAGGCAAAGACCAGTGGCGGTTTTGGCATCCACTTCTCTTCTTCTTCCGCTACATCAAAATCTCATTTTTGCAAGTTTAAGATGTTTTCAGCTTGCTTCTCACACCCCTTTCGTAGAGGACATCACAGTCTTAGCTGTCCCTTGCTGTCATCTACAGTTTGACACATGTTTTCAATCTTCCACATGTAGTTTGCAATTGTTTACAGCACATTGATTGTTGCTGATCACTCTCCATTTAGAAAACAATCTCGTTTTTGCAGATTTTAGGTATTTCAGCTTGCTGCCCACACCCCAGACGTGGAGGACACCATGGTCCAAGCTGAAAATTGCTATCTACAACATAGCGCCTATTTCTAGCCGATCACACACTGTTCGGAGATGATTTCAGCATATTGATTGTTGTTGCTAGCTTTTCCTACGTTTTTAGTATTTCTCTCTCTTGCAGCTTGCATTTTTAGTATTTCTCTCTCCTCACTTGTGTTTTTCTACTTGTTTCAACCTCTTAGTGCTGGTCGCATCCCCCTCCCACTGATAGCTCACTTCCAACCCTTCCATTTGTAAAGATTTTGGGAGAGAAGGAAGGAGTCTCACTTGTAGCTTTCTTGCTTGCACAATGGGGGAATACACACAAGGGTGGAGGCTGAAAACAGTTTTTCTCTTAGTTGTGTAAGCCAAAAATAACTCTAGTACATAGAAATAGAAGAACCTTATATATGGGTCTCAAACCAAACTCAACTAACTAAGGTGGCATACTAACTGAGCCACGAACTAGAGTAGATAAGGATAGCTGTTATCTAGCTATTATTCATGGGCAATGTACCAACCGCATCTACAACTGACAAGTTGATGACATAAATACACAATGGTCACCCTGGCATATCACGAGTGGAGCTCGATATCTCAACACTCCCCCTCGAGCTCAATCCCAATTCCTGCACACCAAGCAAGTCTTTGAACTTGCGCAGCTTCTCTGTGCCCAATGCCTTCGTAAATATGTCAGCTACTTGATCCTCTGTGCCGACATAAACCAGATCAATAAGTCCTAGTAAAACCCTCTCCCGCACATAGTGATAATGCATCTCAATGTGCTTTGTTCTAGCATGATAGACTGGGTTATTTGCCAAGTGTATACTGCTCATGTTGTCACAATAAATGACAACTGGCCCATCTGTAGGCTGATGCATATCATAAAGTAGCTTATGCAACCAAGCTACCTCACATGCAGCCATTGCTGCACCCTTGTACTCAGCCTCTGTGCTTGACAAGGCAACTGTAGGCTGTTTCTTGCTGCTCTAAGTGACTGTAGCACTCCCAAAAGAGAACACATATCCACTGGTAGATCGTCTATCAGAAATACTACCAGCCCAATCAGCATCAGTGTATCCATGCAACTGTATCTGAACCCCAGTCTCATAAAATAGTCCATACTGCAATGTGGACTTCACATACCTGAGTATGCATCTAGCCGCATCCAAATGCGATTTCCTTGGAGCCTGCATAAACTGACTTACCAATCCAATAGCATAGCTCAAATCTGGCATGGTAATAGTCATATAAATCAAACTTCCTACTATGTGTCTGTACATAGGAGGGTCTACCAGAAGCTCACCTGCATTTGAGCTTAGCTTCACATTCTGCTCCAAAGGAACTGAAATAGGCTTACAGCCTGTCATCCCATATTTGGATAGCATGTCCAATCCATACTACCTCTGTAAGAGCCGTATCCCACTTGGTGATCTAATCACCTCAATGCCCAAGAAATAACGCAGCTCTCCCAAATCCTTCATCTCAAACTTCTGCTTCAATAGCATTTTCACATGAAGGATATCTTCATCACTATCACCTGTGATAATCAAATCATCAACATAAATGACAAGCAACATAATACATTTCTATGTTTTTTTCACATAAAGTGAGAAATCTACCTTGGAAATCTAAAAGCCAATAGTGACAAGATACTGTCCTATCTTGTCAGACCATGCTCTAGGTGCTTGCTTCAAGCCATACAAGGCTTTCTTCAACCTGCAAACAAACTCAGGATGAACATCATGCACATAACCTGGTGGCTGCTCCATATAGACCTCTTCTTGCAAATCACCATGCAAGAAGGCATTCTTTACATCCATCTGATGTAAAGACCATCCCTTTGATGCAGCCATAGCAATGACTGATCTTACGGTTGCCATCCTTGCAACCGGATTGAATGTTTCTTCATAGTCAATGCCATATGTTTGTGCATACCCCTTGACTACTAATCTTGCCTTTTATCTGTTCACAGAACCATCTGCATTGTGCTTCACCTTATAAACCCACTTACAGCCAATTGCATTCTTACCTTTAGGCAAAGGTACCAATTCCCATGTAGCATTTGCTTCCAAGGCATCCATTTCTTCATCCATGGATTTCTCCCATTTTTCTTTTTCCATGGCTTGCTCAAAAGAAGTGGGTTCTAGTTCCTATATCACTTTGACCATATAGGCATAGTGAATGGCTGTAAATCCATCATATTTCAGCCTATCCACAGGATACCTAGCTCTGGTAGACATGCACAAAGTAGGTTCACTCCCAGGTGTTCTCAAAACATCCATGGTCTTCCTTACTCCAAGTGTAACAATAGAAGGAATACACAACTCATCATCAATGCTGTGTTCTGAGCCACTGGATTCACCATCCACATAAGAGTGTCCTGCATTCACATCAAACATGGGCTGATCTACCTTCTCTTTTCCTTTTCGTGATACCTGCATACCACTATCTGCATTGCTGTGAGAAGATTCTCCTGATCTCAATCTGCCTGTCCATGGCGAAGAATGTGAACCACTGCTAGAGGACACTCTAGGTCCAATAATATCTTGTGACTGCTGCTGTGATCTCTGTGCAGCATTACCATTTTGTGCATCTACATTATCAATCACATTTACTGGTTTATACCAGCTACTCATCTCATAAAAAACAACATCTCTGCTCATTGTAAACTTACGAGTAGATGGGTTATAGCATCTATACCCTTTTTGCTGCAGAGAGTAACCAATAAAGATGCACTTCTCAGCTTTTGGATCCAACTTGGATATCAACTCATTTGGCACATGAACATAGGTAATGCAACAAAAAATCTTCAAATGAGAAATATCTGGTTTCCTACCAGTATACCTCTCCTCTGGAGTCATCCCATGTATTGCTGCAGTGGGAATCCTATTCATTATGTAGACTGTTGTAGCAACTGCTTTAGCCTAGTAAAAATTTGGCAAGTCTTTTTCGTTGAGCATGGCACGAGATACCTCTCAAATATGCCTATTTTTCCTTTCTGCAATTCCATTTTGTTGTGGGGTATGACTGCATGAATATTGTTGCTTTATGCCATGCTCCTGTAGGAACCTTGCAAACTCATTTGAGAGGTACTCTCCCCCTCCACCTGACCTTAGGCATTTTATTTGCAGGTCTGTTTCTTTTTCAACCATAGCTTTAAGATTTTTGAAATGCCCAAAAACTTCACTTTTCTTTTTCATAAAATACACCCAAACTTTTCTGCTATAGTTATCAATAAAAGTGACAAAATAATGACAGCCTCCAAGAGATGCAGCTTTAGTAGTCCACACATCAGAGTGGATTAATTCCAATGGCTTCTTACTCTCTTGAACATGTCTAGGAAATGGTTTCCTTGCCTGTTTTCCAAACTGACAGGCTTCACATACCTTATGCATTTCTGCAACCTTGAATTTTGGCAATCCTGCAACAATATTTTGGGCCTGCATTGATTTAAGTCGCTGTACATTAACATGACCAATGCATTTATGCCAGATATCAATATCTGCAACTACACCGGTCCCATGTGCGAACATTGCTGCACTCAATTCAGGCATGTCTGCATCCAACGTAAACATTTTTCCCTTCTTTTTTCCTTTTTCTATCAAGCGACCTTTATTTTTCATATCCTCAACAAAGCATCCATGAGAATTATATCTGACCTGCAAGCCCTGCTCAACCATTTGACTAACAGAAACCAGGTTCTTGGTGATATTTGGGACATGAAATACATCCGATAGGTATTTCTTTTTCCCATCCTGCATAGACAAATGAAATTTTCCAATCTACACAATAGGATGTGCAGTATCATCACCAGTCTCCACAAATCCTGGTTTTTCCATTTTCCTTGCATCGTGCATCCATTCTGCATGACCTGTCATGTGGTTTGATGCACCTGAGTCAACATACCACACATTGTTACTTTCTTCTACACTTGTCACAGAATTGGTCATGTGCTGCACCATAAACAAATGCTCATTTATGTCATCACCCTATCTACTAGAAGATGCATAATTCCCTTGTTGCAGTTTTCCATTCATGATGTCATTCTGCTTTTTATAGCAGTCTTAGCCATATGACCCATTTTACCACAGTAGTAGCATTCAACATTGCTGTTTGCATTTTGGTCTCTTTGCCATCCACCACGGCCTCTTTGGCTCCCCCTGCCTCTAGAGTTACCATGTCCTCCTCCATAGGATTGGTTTTCTTGAGTTTGCTGCATATTCTGATTTCTACCACGGCCTCCAGATCGGCCTCCTCTACCTCTGCCTCTACCTCTTCCAGCATTTGAGTAGAAGACACCTTCTTTTGAAGTTCCTCCTGAAGAAGATGCACCACCATTTCTCTGCTCCTTAGAAATTAGAAGAGCAATCAACTCCTCAAAATCAGGAAATCTTTCACGGACGGAAATGGATGTTCGGAATTGTGCATAATCCTTTCCTAGACCATTCAAGGTCACAGAAACTAAATCATCATCTTCCACTGGTGACCCAATGGAAGCAAGTGCATCTGCAATCTTCTTCACCTTCATGTGGTAGTCATTGATGCTCATACTTTCTCTTTGCACATTGTGCAACTCTTGCTTGAGCTGCATTTTCCTGGCTTGCGTATTTGTGCTACACATTTTTGACAAAGTATTCCATGCCTCCTTTGGCGTACTTGCATCTTGAATATGCACAATTATAGAGTCTGAAATGCTGATAGACAGCCAGTACATAACTTTCCTGGCTCTCTCATGCCATGCATTAAATGCTTGCATTTGTTGTTGACTGGGAACATCAGGAAGAATTGGTTCTTCTTCATTTCCTGCAACAAATTTCCAATATCCTTTACCCATAAGGAAATTCGTCATTCTAAACTTCCATGCTTGGAAGTTGTTCTTGTCAAGCTTTTCAGTGACAATCTGTAAAAGAGAATCAGATGCCATTACAGAACACGGCAAAAAATTCTGTCAATGCAAAGAACACAGCTTCAGCCTCACAAGGGCAAATCTGCAAAATTGACGAAAGTGGTATTTGACCACATAGTCACTTCCTAGTGACGATTTTGCATCAACAGGCAACAAGGATGATTCTATAACTCCCAATGTCTTTGCGTATAGGCATACGATGCAATTTCTATAGTAACTTTTCTCCGACCTGTAGAATAGTGGTCGCACAGCATAAAACATGGCCTTTTCCTGAGTGTGTGCAGAAAACTTCCGCATGCAAAACAGGCCCCGAAATGGCCTCAAATAAAAAAAACAGAGATACCAAGGGCTAAAGGCCTTTCCCACAGCATACATTGCCCTCTTGCTACACCGTGAAGGGCATCTCAATCTGAGACAATATACTCCTGCACTTTCCGGCTGTGCTACATGCAGAGACTTGCTCCTAAACAGAAAAATGAAAGCAACACTGGTCCTCTTACCAGAACACCGCGAACTTGGCTTGCTTTCTTGAGCTCCTTACCACAAACAAGGCTCTGATACCATGTCAAGATTGTGGGAGAGAAGGAAGGAGTCTCACTTGTAGCTTTCTTGCTTGCACAATGGGGGAATACACACAAGGGTGGAGGCTGAAAACAATTTTCCTCTTCTTAGTTGTGTAAGCCAAAAAGAACTCTAGTACATAGAAATAGAAGAACCCTATATATGGGTCTCAAACCAAACTCAACTAACTAAGGTGGCATACTAACTAAGCCATGAACTAGAGTAGATAAGGATAGTTGTCATCTAGCTATTATTCATGGGCGGTGTACCAACCGCATCTGCAACTAACAAGTCGGTGACATAAATGCACAACGATCACCTTGAAATATCATGAGTGGAGCTCGATATCTCAACACCATTGCCCTCCTACCCCTTGAGGCAGACATTGCAGTTTATGGTTCATGCTAACCTCTTCCTTCTTCAACAAGGCACACTGGTACCCATGACTTCTTTACCAATAGATTGCCCTTCTACTAGGTGCTACTAGTGTGACACAAAGGATCATTCCACTGATGACTGTATACTTTGACCTTTTCTCCCCACCCCCCGGAGTATATACGTCTTCCACCAGGCACTCCTTGTGCCACCTCTCCTTTCTGGGCCATAGAATTCATTCTGTATCGGCTAACAGAGTACTATGCTCAAGGCAATAAGCCACATCCGATGCGCAATAAGTCCTTTCAAGCACACGGAGGATTGATTGGCATTACAACCTCTTGGAGATAATTGCAATGCTAATGGCAGTCTTCTCCTACCTATTCTCAGGTATAGTGGCTCCCACAGCTTGTGGTTCTGCACTTCGCTCCATCGAGAGACGATGATTGTTTGATGCTGTCTCCTCGTCAGTCCTCTCCTTTGAGAGATAGTGGCTACTTGACTCCTTCCTCATCTTCGGCTTCCCGGTCCACTCCATTGAGAAGTAGCGACTGTTGCCCATCATCAGTCTAAGCCCCACCCTTCACCCTCACCTACTTAGGTTCGAGAGGCCATCTCTTTGGGAGTTCTTCACCACCCTAGATACCTTCTTCAACATGCCAGACATCACTTTCTTTGTCATTAGATGATAAAGTCTGTGATCCATGAGTTTTTGGATTCCCTATCTATCGTAGAGGGGAATTTAGCGAGGGATGATCTCTTTTCGCTCTCCGAGAGGGCTACTTCTCCTACTTTTTCTTCACCTTTAGAGGGGGCTCCTTTACCTCCCACTTTAGAGAGGGAACTTACTCCACATGAAGTTCTTTACCCATCATCTAGTTTCTTGGGGTGGTTGTCTTCGAGCGGTCATCTCTTCTACTCATACCCAGGGCCATGAGGATCTACCTATTGGAGGTTTAGCCGTGACTTGGTGACGAGGCCTTCATATTCCTTCCAGCATGGATGCACGGAGCTAGTGGCTTCTCTCCTGAGGTTGAGTTTCGGGTTCTCCAGTTCACTCTGTCTACTGTTCTTTACTATAGCTTACCTTTCAGATGGAAATCTTGGATCTTAAGGATATTCTCCATCTTCTTCCTCCTATGAATTGCATGATTTCATCATCTTTGTACTAGGGCGCTTGGGCAAGTGAACAATTTCCCGCGAGGGACACTGTCCAAGTGGCACCTGCTACATGAGCATTCATCAGCATGTAGCATTCCATCTCCATTTCACTCTTCTCTTGTTCCCCTTTTTGGGCCTAAGAGGGGGTGTTGAGAAACCCTTCACCCTTCACCCTTCACCTGCAGTTTTCTTTTTTTGCGTTTCTGTGTTTTGTGTTTAGGGTTTGCAGCCCCAAAAAGGGGTGCCATCCTAAACTGATTGTGCCTATTTATAGGCCACTCTCTCATTCATTCCTTACGGTTGATTCATTCATTCCGTCACCACTTCTCTCCAACCTCTCCACTACCCTTACACCCCTTCAAGAGGACATTGCAGTTCATGGTTCGTGGATGTCTTCATCATCTTTTGTGCTACAACACCCTTGTTCTCTTGTATCACATTTACTCCATGATTCAGATCTTCATCATTCCATTCATTAGAGTTTCTTCTCTCTTCTCTTCTCTTCTCCATGTTTGCTGAGTCCACTCCGTGTTCCTCCCCGCAAACCCTACTGTCTCATTGGTACGTCATCTTTTGACAACAAATGGGTGGGAAAAGGGCTAAGATAGTAAGATGAAAAATGTGTTCAATGCGGATACAATCAATTTTTTGAGAGAGAGAGAGATTATGTGTGTGCATGCACATGTATGAATGAGTTCTAAAGTACAAGAATTGTATATTAGAGTTACATGCTCTATCCTATTTATTGAGTTTTCAAATCTCTTGCTGTATAGGTAAAATGGTGATGGGTGCATTTCACAAACTTTTATTTTTCCATATGAACCTCCTCTTAGATCGTGCAAGGTGTATATAGCTTTTGGGTGTGTTGTCATACCACTACGCGGACACAATGTAAAAAGCTCTAGAGTGTATCGTCATTCGGCTTTCTTATTGATCTAGAGAGCCAATGTCATATTAGTCATTAATGTTAGTGTCTATAGTGTGGATGGTCCAAAAATACTAGATTTTTGGACAAGTTTAGCCAACTTTTGATGTTTTAGATATTATTGCTTGTAACTATCCAAAAACTGTAGAAAACTTTCAGAATAGGGTGACATGTAAAAGAAAGCACATGGCTTTTAGCCATTTTTGGGAGATTTTATGCAAAAAGAAGGATTGGCAAAATCGCACAATGCGCGATTGTAGTTTTCTGGCAGTGAACAACACTCCGGGAAAATTTTGGCCAGGTGTCTTGGTATTTTACCACCCCTTTCAAAGCCAATGGAAGCATCAAATTGGTGGTTTGAGCAATAGAGAGGAAGCCATTGTTTTATGCACGTTTTTGGTCTACAAGAGGTTTATCTTCTCAGAATGCAGAAATAAATTGATAGGCTTCATCTCTGTGAGTATTCTTCTACATCTTCTATTTCTTTAAACCCCTTCTCTTCCGTCTGCTCCTCTCCCTGAATCTCCCTTCACCCTACTATCTCTTATCCCCGTGGTAGACTTTCGACCCTAAACGTTCTAACATCATAGTTTAAGCCTTATATAGGAACCAATGTTTATAAAGGCTTGCACATTTCTACCAAATAAGTGTCATCTACTTTTCCTTTAAGAAATTTCTTTCTAGAAGTATTCCTTTTTGAAAATATTTATCTAGCATTGGACTTGGATGGATTATACTAGTAATGCACATGCACGTCTCTCCTTTCCATTTTCCAACATTTGTAGTTTATCTTCTATTTCCTTATTATTTTCCCAGGTTGAGTATGAAGACTTATGCACATAAGATAAAAAAATGCATTATGAAGGGAGACTCCATGCATTGCCTTGCATCACCTAGTGCATCATGATGAATTGGAGTTGATAGATAATATAATCTAGCTAGTACTTATAAAAAATGAGACCCTTGAGTTTTCAAGGGGGAACACATATATTCCACTCTACCACCATTCTAACTACCTCTATTCTCTAAATCCTCTTCTTCACTACTCCCCCATTATTCTCTACTCCACCACTCTTCTTTCCTACTTCATCATATACACAATCTCCCTCTCCTTCATCCCCCATCCATCTTCCAACTTCATCACCTTTTTTATCCCCCACTTCATCATACCCTCACCCTCTCCTACTCTTGCCCTCATCCTCCCTCATTCTTCATCTCTCCATATCTCTATTCTTTCCATTCCACTACCCCAAACACCTTTGCACCATCATCCTCTCCATCCCTTCTTCCTCTTTCTCTTTGTAATTGTCACCACCATTATCCCTCCACTTATGTGTGTGTGTTTTTCCCTACCATTTTGGGTTGGGATGCATTAGTTGTAACCTAAATATTAGTTTTTTAAACCATTTACTTCATATTATACCATGCATTTTTCTCTCTTTCTCTTTTATATCATGATCTCTCTATTCATGTGTGTAAAAGTGCCCTAGTCTACTTTGAATTTGGCTACGTGGTGCCCCTTTTACATCCCTTAATGTGCAGAGAATAATCCCATTTTTGTAGAGGCCACAAGTGCTCATTCTCTCCCTCGTCAATGGCTAGCCACAAAAAATCTTTTGCTTAGAGTCCCATATCATGTTCATTTGAATGAAGCATCTACTAGCTTAGATGTAGTCTTTGATAATAGCACTTGTTAGGTTGCTAGTGGACCATCCCCTTCTCAACTTGATCTAGGTTCCTCAAGCTACCCTCAAAGGGGTCCTACTCAGCATCCCCATGAGAAAGCATGTAGAGGCTAAGTACAATGGCTCTCAAAGAAATCATGAAAGTACTAATACTCTTTTGATCTCATCACTCCAAATGCAAGCTTCTTGAGACTTATTCATGAAATTATGTAATATCTCTATCAAATATAATTTTAGTTGACTTAACAAATGATACTGAATGTTGTGCAATATATACAAAGCATGTTGTCGAGGATTGGAAAGGCTAGGCCTAAATCCACTAGGGATCAAGGAAAAGAGAAGACAGATTGAAGAAATAAATATCAAAATGATAACTCTTGAATACACTCTTGGATACACTCTAGAATACACGAAGTAGATAAATCCAACAAGAAATTGTATTACTCTTTTGTACAACTACAATAAATCCCTTTAAGTTGAATGCATTATGTCTAAGATGATAGGTTAGTCTGAGACAATAGCTTAGTACCACTCTTTTAGCCCTAAAGAAATGACAATAGCCAGTACAAAAAGGAAAACATTTAGTTCTCACCTACAGTAGTAGGTAAAGAAATCTTCACATTTGTCCTGAAAATAACATCTTATAGGCAGGCCTTTTTGGGCTAAAGGCATTCGTAAATAGATTGAATCACTTGTCTTTTACTTCAGACCTACTAATCACAATAGTAAAGCACTTGTTTATTTACTCGATATTGTTAATCACATAGTAAATCACTTGTTTATTTACTCGATATTGTTAATCACATAGTTAATCACTTGTTTATTTACTCGATATTGTTAATCACATAGTAAATCACTTATTTATTCACTAGCCATGTTAATCATAGCAGTGCATCATCACTTGTTTATTCACCCAATCATGTAACAATGTCTCAGATCCCTATTTATAATCATTTACAGTAGTTGAGGTCTGCTTTTCACTATTGCTTTTCATGCTTTTTTCCTTCAAAAATCTTGATGTTTACTTTTTCTCTATTCATTTTTTTCATGTGTTTGTGGATGCAACTTGTTTCCATTATAACTTTCACAGACAGGCTCAGAATAGGGTCATTCAGATACTCGGAGCAAACACACCTGATCGACAAGCAATCACATAAAAAATTAAAAAATCCCTTCAGAATAGCCAAAAAGTCACTTTTTCTAAATAAGGAGATCACTTTTTGATATTTTTTGGCTTGAAGAACTTGTACTACTCAAAATAAGTCTTGGCACATTGATAATGGTCTCTAATAATTTAATTTTGATCACTTATATGCCCAACATATGAATTCATACTTTACACTATGTCATTAGCTAACTTACTCTTGACAGGTTACATAAATCACTAAATAACTCACCTCATAGGCACACACTCATGTCCTGTGACATTGAAGAACCTTTGTTTAAAAACACTTTAGACATGTAGTGTCTCAACAACTTCATTGTAACTCCCAAGGACTTTCAAGTTGTAAGGAATCTTTAAGTAGTGAGGATGCATTGGCTCCAACGAATAGTATTTGTAATGTTGTCTTTTTTAGACAAGTATCATCCACGTACATAGGATATATGGCTTTGTCTGACTTCAAAACTACTCTAGCAGCTTAAAAATATGAATAATTTTTTTACTCTCAAGCTTCACTCTCAACTTTAAATGTGCATCTTTTGCTGTATTTTTTGCTTCTTAATTAGGTTATCTATTATGATTATTACTTTCAACATGAAAAACATTCAAAAAGTGACAATTTCGTCTTGCACACTTTACTCACAATTTCTTTTTATGTGCTATCACTTGGTTACAAGTTCAGTGAAGGAAAACGATAGGAAAGACCATTCATATAAAGATACATATTAGGGAGTCT
Organism: Lygodium microphyllum; assembly: GCF_053477565.2. Taxonomy (NCBI): domain Eukaryota; kingdom Viridiplantae; phylum Streptophyta; class Polypodiopsida; order Schizaeales; family Lygodiaceae; genus Lygodium; species Lygodium microphyllum. The sequence continues at coordinate 12,378,167 of NW_028229514.1, forward strand.
TTACAGGGTCTTTTAGAAATAGAATTATTCTTCGAGATAGTACAAGTATTCGATATTAAGTTTTGATGACTTACTGAGATCTTTGGATAGATTTACACACATGTAAGGACTTATCTTGAGTGGTATGTCATCCAAGCCAAAAATATAAAAAAGTAATGTATTTATAGAAAAACATTGTTCATGACTATTGTTGATTGTTGAAATGACTTTATTTTTTGGCTAATTTTTGTTGTTTTTGTGGATTGAATGGTTTATTTTTGATTGATTATATGTTGATTAGTTGTTTTGGAAGTATTTAGGAGAGTTGTAGATAAGGTTGAATAGGTTTGAGTAGCTCATGATAGTTTTTAGATGAGATATGATGTTCAGACATGTTGTGTTGATGACTTGATAGTGTCTGATTGGTTTTGATTGAGTCTATTTAGCTTTTGTTTTGTTTTCTTTTCTTTGTGTATGAGAGGATAAAATGATAATTGATGGAGTGTTTGGAATCTTATTGAATGATTCTTGATGGTTTTGAATGGTTTTAGTTGAGCTAAATGCATTCTGATGACCTTCTATATTGTATTGTAGACCCTCTCTTGAGCTTCTGTGTAGAACATCTGTCTCTGTTCTATATGCCTTTGTAAGCGTTATGTGGGATGGATATGTAGCTTGGGAAAGTTTTCTAACCTTGGAAAGAGATGAATAAAAGTTCAAAATAGCTCAAAGAAGTGGAAAAAGTAGCCGTTGAAAACTCAAGTAAAGATTGAAGTGATAGTGACACTGTTGAGCTATGAAAGGACATTGTAGTGGCTTTGGTGACCCTTATATTAGACATACCTCTTGGGATGGGTATCCATGACCAAAGAGGGGTTATGTATTATTATTCTTGATTATTATAATGTACTATTGAGAGATATCATGTATGAGAGAGATAGAGAGTAAGAGATAGCCACTTTTTGACGAAAAACAATGTATTTATGAGTGAGAGATCATGAGAGAGACTATGAAGACTATGAAACTATTGAAGATGAATGCTATGTGATGATTTTCATTCAAAGCGTAGCATTTCTTATTGTTATCTTGATTCTTTTGATGAAGAATATGAAGAATTTATTGAAGTTTTGTTGTGATAAATCCATGTAAGAATTGTGATATGAAGTTGCATGAAGATTTGAGAAGATTGGTGTTGTTTTTCTTTTTGTGGTTGATTAAATTATGAAGAACATGCTTGTTGATGATACAATATATATTTTCTTGCATTAGATTCTCCATTTTCTTGGTGTTTCTCTTGGGGCTCCATGTTTTTGGTGTGTAGTTGAGGAAAATCACAATCAACAGACATTAGAAAAAGGGACTAAAAATGAAGGAAATGGCATTGTTGAGAGGAAGAGAATTCAATGGATGCTTACAAAGTTCCTTCTACCATTGAAGAATTGGAAATTTTCATTGCCAAAGACACTTTCTACAAGAAAGTTATCTCACAAGGGTGGAAACATATTACCATCTTGATGTAGGCTCTATGTGGTGGACTATTTTCTCTCCAAGAAGTGGATGTGGCTAATGCCTTCTTGGATCCTGGTAACCCTAGAGATTGGCATGTGGATTGAAGGATGTTTTATAGCAGATGCATTGATTGATGGAGGTTTTGGAGCCCCAAGAGAAACACCAAGGAAAAGGGGTTTCTACTGTAAGAAAATCTATCTTGTAACATCAACAAGCTTTTGTTTCATTCTTTTGATGACCAAAACAAGGAAAACAACAAATCTTCACGCAGCAACATAGTAGATATCTCCCACGGATTTGATAGAATCAACCATAATCTTCAACATCTTCACAGAATCCATCAATAAAACAAGGAACATAAAAGAAACACCATTTTTGAATGGAAATGACTCACATAGTATTCATCTTCAATGTCTTCATAGTTCTCTCTCTATCTCTCATAGTAGATACATTGTTTTTAGGCATAGAACTGAGTTTCTCTCACTTCTCTCTCTCTCTCTCATACTCTTGCTCTCTCAATAATACATCATAGCCTCACTATAATACTCAATAATGGCACTTAATAATCCTTATTAGATCGTGGATGCACCTCCCAAGAGGTATGGGAGGTATAAAAGGGCACCATAACCACTATAGTGTCTCTTCATAGCTCACTACTGTCATTGTCACTGCAGTCTGCTTTTCAGTCTTCAGCAGCTGCTCCTTCCCTTTGTTTTAGCTCTTTCAAAAGTTAGAAAACTTTCCCAAAGTCACATATACATTCTACAGAATACTTACAGAAGATCTACAGAATAGAATAGAATAGGAATAGAATAGAGATAGAGGCTCTACAAATTGTCTACAGAGGGTTACAGAAGGTCATCAGAGAACAACAGATCCTCATAACTCATACTAAAACCATTCCAAACTATCAAAAACTATTCAATAATATTTCAAAAGACCTCAACCTCCATCAATAATTAATCCATGCTTCATACAAAAGAAAATCAGAACAAAACAGAAGCTAAACAGAAGGTATCAGAACCAATTAGAACCTCAATAGAAACTACCAGAACATCACAGAGCTTCATATTTTCACTAAGAATCATCATGAGCTTCCAAAACATAATCAGTATAATCCAAATCACTCTCAATCACTTCCAAAAACAACAAATTATCACTCAAAGTACATCAAAATCATCCATTTAAGCCTCAAAAAACAACAAAAATCAGTCAAAAAGTCAGTCTTTTTCCACTCTCAACATATATCCCCACACTTAGAAAGGAAGCGCCCTTGCGACCTAAGGAAAAGAAGAATGTAAGTTCAGTAAAGAGCTCAATTCGATATTCTTTAGTATCTTCAATAATCACCCAAGCACAACCCCAACTTATCACCTTTATCTAACAAAGAATACTACTAAAGGAAAACATCGTTATGCATTATCATATCTTATAAACAATAGAAATTCATGACAAATTTGTAAAGGATATAAGAGGTCCCTCAACTTTGCATCGTAGGCTTGCCATCCACCATCACCATCACTGTCAATAGTCGAAAAGAGAGCTCTCAAACAAATTATTTAACCAACACGAACTCATCACATAAAAATTGATACATCACAAACACAAAACAACCATTTGAATGGAAACTCCAAAAAATATATATCATTAAGAAGCATACAAGATACATTCAAGGGTATCAGTGAAGATGATACCTCTTGAAAGCTTGATGATTATGAAAGCGATTCATGGATAAGGATTCATCTACAAGAGATTTTGGAGGATTTTGAAAGAATTGAAGGCATCACATCCGTTCTAGCAAAACAAGGTATCTGCTAGGTAGACAAAGGGCATGAAAATATAGGACATCAAATTGTTAAGAATCAATGTTCACATTGACATTTATACAAAGCTTGGGAATGGCCTTTTGATTGTTATGGGAATGCCTATGTATATATGCTAGGTACCAAGCAAAATGGGCTGTCAATCTCACTAAAGGATTTAGAGATAGTGAATATTGTTGGGAAAAATGGAGATAATTTTGGTATGCTTGAATAGTAGTTTTCATGTCCCCTGGAATTAATGACCGATTAATTTGTGGTCCCGTGAGAGAATCAGTTGAGCTCCATCCTCTTCTTCTTGGAATCTACTGATCAAATCCTTCATACCCACTAACCAATTGAGGGGGTTGAGAAATAGAAGTGGTAGGAGATGGAAGAGGAATGAATAAAAGAGGATGAAGAGATGGGTAGGCAAAATCATAAAATGGGGAATAATCTAAATAAGGATTAACTGAAAATTTAGGCGAATCAGTTAAGAAAGGTGTTAATTGATAAGCAAGAAAAGTAGAAGGTATATGGATAGATGGGGAATGACAAGGCGGAGAAGGGGAAAAGACTTGATCTTCAATGAAAGAACAATAGGTAAAGATTGGAATTTGAGAAAAACCTTGAGGTTGGAAAAGGAGAGGTAAGATGGCTGCTAAGTTGGATTGATAAAGGGAAAAATAAGCATCATAGTGATGGGCTATTTGTTGATAATACGATAAGCTAGGAATAGAGGGACCTAAAACAGATCGTTGATGGCAGGCATCAAAGAAGGATGAATCAAATGGATGGTTCTTGGAAAGATAAGCTAAAAGATCCAGGTTAGTGTTTTGCACATGAGTAGGGACTGTATTCTATTGTTGGTTTAGGACTATAGAATCAATCATTGAATGCCATAAAGTGTCAGGGCAAGCAGCCACTTTAGAAGAATAGCACTGAAACATTTCATCTATCCTCAACTCCAAATGGTTGACATATAAGGCAGCTTGTAAGATCACAAACCCTACATACCAAGCTAGATCTACATCATCTGGAATTAACAGATTACCTCGTAGATACATATAAGACAAAAACATGGTATCCAAAGTCATAGAATCTTTAAAGTCCATACAGACAACTTCTGTCACCAAATTAGAAGACCATGCTCCAATCCAACCATCCTTAGGAAGAGATAGATCCATCATTGAGAGCTTAATATAGAAGGCTAACTTCTGCAGCTGATAGTGGACAAAAAAGGAATGGTCGGGAGGAAAATACTCCTGAAATTTCTCAAAGGTAGACTATAATAAATCCATCCTGGACTGCAATCTTTCCTCTTTAACTTGAAACAATGGACATAACTTGGCCTGTCTCTGGAGAACTGCCAAGTCCTGTTAAGATATAGAAGGAATCACGGGGACATTGGGACTTGGAGGGATGGACCGTGACTGCGCCAGTTGATCCTTCAACTGTTTAATCTAGGAAGCTTGGGATTCCACTATATTGTGAGCAGTCTGCAAAGCTGATAGTTTTGTATCCAGAAGAGTATTAAACGCTTGAGCTTCTTTGGACATTTTCTCTTTCTCTTCCGAAACTCTAGTGACCTCTGACTAAGCTTCTGCTAATTGAGTTTTCAAAGAAGATATTTCTTCTCTATGGGTCTCAATCATTTGTGTCTGTTGCTCCATCTGCTTAAGCAGATAAAAAAGAGTGTCTTTAGCAGAGGCTAGCTCTGTGGTTTCCTTATGCATATGGTCTTTGGATTGCATCAATTCTTCATAGAAAGAAGCATATAACTGTTGAACACAAGCTGTCATTGAGAGTTTAATAGAACTTTGGATGTCGTTACAAAGGAAAAGAATGGTATCCCCTGTCATTAAGCTGTTCAGCGAAGGAACCGATATATCCAAAGAACCCTCTCAATGTGCCCTGAATAAGTTGTTACATGTGAGGTAGGTAGGGAGGTCACTTCCAGAGGTAGTAGTAACTGACACTGAAGGAATGACTGGTGAAATTGTCTCTGCTACACGCTTCAAGCACTTCTGCTGAATGACCAACGGACGAGGGGAGTCAGTATCCTCTATGTCAATGGATTCTGAATCTTCTAAAGGTGGAGGGGAAGGGACTGGATGAGATGGAGGAGGAGGTAAAACACCCTTCTTAAGGCCTGAATATGTCAGGAAAGCATATAAATATGAACCATAGGTTACATTGATAACATTCCCTCTAGTCACCTTGACAAAATGTTGGTCCATCTTCGTAAGAAGGTAAGTACTCTAGTCAATGGCAACCCCTTTTAAAACCATCTTGGAGGCTGTGAAGAGCTCCTTGGACAAATAGTGAGATGGTGTTTTGGCAGGCATGAACCTATCCTGGAGAAATTGACAGACTAGCTTCCAGAGAGGATCAGTGATCATTAAGCAAGACACTCCTGAAGTATTAATCACATTCTTGACATTGAGGACCTCTTTAGTCTGCTTCTGTAACAGCTTGAGGATCTCTTCATTTAAGAATAGCTGTCGGCTATGACAAAGGGTCCTCCTTTGTAGGGAAGAGACAAAGCCTTCCCTAACCCTCTAGGTGTCAGGACGATGGAAGTACCACGAACCAAGCCTAATTTCTTACTGTATGTTGCAAGAAACTCATCACAAAGGGCTGGATCGTCTGGAATCAGAGGGAGTAGAGTAGCCACAAAAGATGCAAGGCCAGCTTTCGCAATAGGGTCAAAAGTTAGTAGGGAAGAATAATCCCTACTAACTAATGGGACATACTGAATAGGAGGAAGAGCTTGAGGCACCATTCAGATGGAATATACACACACACACACACCACACACACAGGCAATCACAGTGAATGCCTGCAAAACAAGTGAATATCTGTAAAAAAGAAATCGACCAGAATAAACACACAGAGATGCGACTAGCTGACTAACCACCCCAAACAATCCACATAGATGTGACTAACTGACTGACCACCCCAAACAATCCACACAGATGTGACTAACTGACTGACCACCCCAAACAATCCACATCCTAGAAAAAATTCGGCATGACCCCTACACATATGCGATTGAAAGCTTTATGCTATGCAACAAACATGCACCGGAGACCCCGTATCAAGCAAAAAAGAAAACTATAGACCGCACTCGTAATCGTATCATACAATCAAACCATAATACCTTAATAACCCTTTTAGGACATAATTAGAACTTCTATATGCAATGACAGCTTGAGAGACTGCACGTACCCATTTCACGAAGCGTATTTATTGAAAAGCAGAAAAAGTGTAGTGAGGGGAATGATTTTAGTGAAGGGTTTATTTTAATAAATTATTAACAATGGTTGAAATTTTATTAGGTTGTAAATCTTAATAAGAAAATGACGGTTCATTTTTCAATTGTTAGTTACAATTTATTAATGCGAAACGATGCTTTTAACGAATCTCGGACTTCGATGCCCAGAATCAGGTCTCTAAATGCATATTCATTGATTAAAAATTAAGTGTGTGTTTAACACTTTTTGTGTAGTGTGTGCACTTGTGATGGCGGGTTTATTTTTTTAAAACTTAAATGTGTCTGTAGCGCACGAAGTGCGTGCAAAGTGAATGGCTGGTTCATTTTTATTTGTTTAGAAAAATGTGTGTTTGGCGCGAGTGCACGTGGAAAAGTGGGTGATTTACGTTCATTTTTAACCATTAACCGTGGTTAAGGGGTGTAAAAAAAATAAAGCAAAAAATATAAATACCTAGTAGGGGTGTGTATGCAAGAGACTGAGGGCGCAAATGCAATGAATCCAACAAGAAAAAGTAAAAGCCACTACTGAAAAAAAAATGAAACGCCTTATTCTTAAAAAGAAATATGAAGGCGAGGTTAGTTGGGTCATATTTGGTTTAGTTAATTCGGATTAGTATTTGGGTGTTATTATCATTTTTATTGTTATTTATGTGTTTTTTTTGTGGTTTGTGTTTTTGTTTAATTTTTTAAATGTTTGAATTATTAGGGCTTTTTTTCTTAAAAACAAATTTAATAACTAGCTTTCTACAATCAACATTGAGTGAGATTTAAACCATTAGGCTTCAACAATGGATCTGTATTTTCAGTTTTTTTTTTCAACCTATTTTTGAAACTTAAAATGAAATTCTTATGAATTTAGGTAAAAATTTAACGTTTTGGCCTTAAAATAATAGGGTGATCATATGTCAAAGCATATTCAGCTTAGATATTCCAAAAGTAGTCAAATACATTGATGGAAATTTCTATGATTTTTTTTTGAATTTAATTATGATTTTACTGATTTTTTTTCAATTTTCAAGAAGGTTTCAAGGATTTTAAGGATTGTTAATTTTCTACAATTAATTCTCTGCATTATAACCAGTAAGAGAAACCAAAAAAATACCCAATTTGGTAAAGAATATTTCAGCTATTTTTTGTTTTTAATTGAATTTTTATGAGTTTTTATGATTTTTAAGTGTTTTAGGTGTTTTTTTTCTTTTTGGGTGTTAATAGGTTTTTGAAAAGTAAAAGAAGGTACCCGAGCTATGTGTGAACAACAAAGTGTGCTCAGATGGCATGCACCATGGCACGGACAAGTTGAGACGTGCATCCTTTCGCGGGAACACCCGCGTAGAGCAGCGCATGAATACGAACACGAACATGCAGTGGTGCGTGAACGCCCACAAACAAGGTGGGAGGACGAGGTAGGGACGTCAACGGGGGGTAGGGAGGGGGAAGAGGGGCTTAGAAGGGGTGGGAAGGGGGGCTAAGGGAAAAGGTGGGGGGGGGGGGGGGGGGTAAACGGGCGGTTGGGTAAAATAGGGGGAGGGGTGCCAAATGGAGGGGCGGGGGTCAAAGATAAGGGGGATCAAATTAGGGGGGGGGGGGGGTTTCAAATTAAGGAGAGGGGGTCAAATTAAGGGGGGGGGGGGAGAGTCAAATTAGGGGGGGGGGGATCAAATCAAGGGGGGGGGCGGGGGGGGGGCGCAAATTGGGGGGGAGGGGCAAATTAGGGGAGGGGTCAAATTAAGGGGGGGGAGGAGGTCCCGGGCGGCCATGGAGGGAAATGGGGGGTGGGGAAGGAAGGTGGCGGGAGGAGGAGGTGCAGGTGGTCGAGAAGGAGGTTGAGGAGGGGGACTAGGGCGGCAAAGGAGGACAGGGTGGGGCGGGTGGTAGAAGAGGAGAAGGTGGAGGTGGGGGAGAAGGAGGTTGAGGTGATGGACAAGGGTGGCGAAGGAGGACAGGGCGGGGTGGGCGGCATAAGAGGAGAAGGTGGAGGTGGGGGAGAAGGAGGTTGAGGTGGTGGACGAGGAGGTGGAGGCGGTCGAGGGGTGGCCAAAGGAGGACGCGGGCGGCACAGCAACGATGACGTTCGCAGACGGGGCAGTGAAGAAGAAGAAGGAGAGGAGGAGAAGGAGGAAGGAGAGGAGGAGGAGAAGGAGGAGGAGGAGGAGGAGGAGAAAGAAGAAGAAGAAGAAGAGAAGAAGGAAGAAGATTGGGGAGAGAGAAAGAGAGGGAGAGAGAAAGAAGAAGAAAGAGAGAGAGAGAGAGGGAGGGAAAAACCGTCGAGGAAGAGGGGGTTTGATTTTTTTTAAATTTTTAATTTGATTAATTTTGTTGTGGTTTTTTTTAATTTTTGGTTTTTTTTTGGGGTGTTTTTGTGTTGGTTTTTTTTCTTGTTTTTATTTTTGTTGGTTCTTTATTTCTCTGTTGTTTTTATTTTAAAAGTGAGTGGGGGGGGGGGGGGGGTGGGTTGGGTTAGTTTTAGTTTTAGTTTTGTTTTGTTGGGTTTTTTTTTTGTTTTGTTTTTTTTTTCGTTTTTGGTTGGCGTGTTTGTTTAGGTTTTTTTTTTTGGGTGGTGTTTGTTTTGGTTTTTTATTGTTGTTGGGTTTCTGTTTTGTTTTGTTTTTTTTCTTTAAAAAAAATTTGGTTTGGATTATTTGGTTGGTTTTTTTTGTTGCTAGGTTTTTTGTTTTGTTTTGTTTGTAAGGTATTTTTTGTTGTTTTTGTGTTAAAAAAAAGACCTATAAATAAAAAAAAGAAAAGAAAGAAATAAAGAATGGAGGCTGTCCTCATCTCGTGTGCGTGTGCGGGGCGGTGGTAAAAGAAATTTGCAGTGATAGGAAGCAACGCGGGTTGGGATGGCGACGGGGAAGGCACGGACGCCACGGGGGGGTCGTGAGGTGCATAAAAATAAAAACACGCACATTCATGCACAATGCGAGGCGCATAGGGACACAACAAAACAAAGAAAACTTAATAACTCGCAAACCGTTCGTTGGAACACAATGTGGTAAAAATAAATCTGGGTCGAAAGGTGAGAGGGAGACTGTGGAAAAGTACAATGGGGTGTTCGGGATCAAATCAGGGCATTCCCATGGGAAAAAGGCAAAGAATAGGCCCGAAAACCCATACGACAATTAATATAAAAAAATCCATTCATTGAAATGAAACACAGGAAAAAGAAAAACTGTGAGAAAAGTCATATGGATAGGCTAATCATGTTAGAACACAAATCCGATGGAGATAAGACCTGTTCACATGGAAAAAACCCAAAAATCAACCCCAAAATGGGATACAAAAATTAATATAAAAATATATGGTCACCAAAACGAAGGGAAGTAAAAAGAAAAATGTCTCGGGAAGGGGATTCACAAGGCTGTCACATCAACACACAGTTTTGAGGGAATTAGGAGGGGTTTACATGTAAAAAACACAAAAAAGACGCCCGAAAACACATGGAAAAATTAAAAACTAAAAATCTGGTGGTCGGAATAGGGGGAGAAGAAAAAAAGAGAGGAAAAAGGTGGGGAAAGATTGGCTGGACACTGTTGTCAAATTAAACTGGAAGTTTGGGGCAAACATGGCATGTGTATATGGAAAAAATGTGGAAATCATGCATGAAAAGGTCCCGAAAACTCGCAAAAATTAATGTAGGACCAACATGCATTGGAATAATGAGGAGTAAAAACAAAAAATGTTAAGGGGAAGGTGATAGTTAGGGCTGTCATGTTAAATCACGGTTTTGAAGCAATAAAGGCGTGTTCACATGAAAAACCATCAAATTTACGTGAAATGCATCAAAAATATATATATCAAGGACCGCGTGTTGAAATAGGGGTTGGAAAAAAGTAAAAATGGGCAGTTCAAAGGGATGAACATGGTTAGAAGGGTGGATTGTGATACTGATGAACGTAGGATGTGGTCACATGCAAAATGTCAAAATAAGAGAGAAAGGAAAATAGTGAAAAAATGGCCCCAAGGGTGGGGTAAAGTTAGACGAGTGGGTAGGAAAGGGACCCCATGAGGGTAAAAACAGGTCATGGCGTACATGCATGATCAACTGGAGGCATATGCAAGGGGTATGCACATCAGACGCGCAAGGACGCATCCCCACACTTAAAACCTTAACGGACAGAGTAAAATGCATCAAGATAATCTAAGACTCATCAACCGACTGGACTCTAATGTCCCCACACTTAAAAACATTACATACAGTTGCAGTCATAAAGATAGGGTTAGAAAAACTTGACCCGTTTCACCGAGCATTGTAGTTGATGGTTGATGTCACGTCCTGTGTCGCAGTTGGCTCTGTAGGAGGTACCGAGGTGATGTCACAACATACGTCCAACGTGGCAGGGACCATGCAATAGTACCGAGGGAGGTATCTAATTGATAAAGCCCATCTGGTGGTGTCGTGGACGAAGGATAGTCTCTCAGCTCGCAACACTCAGATGGGAATGAACGAATAGTCACTCGCCCCATTACTGACATCACTCGAGATAGTATTGATGGTAACCCCGATCTCACATTAGAAATCGACAAGGAAAATGATGTAGAGGGAATATGCCAAGGTGCACAAATGATGGTGCATTAGTGTGTCCAACCCTATCTGGCATAGGTGCAAGTAGGAAGGCTAGGGAGCCTTGTAGTGCAGTGTACAGAATAGGGTGACATATCTTGTGATGGCAGCAAAGACTCATTCCGTGTGTGTATAAGGAAACATAAATGTACCTGACTCCAATTTTCATAACGTCCCTCAATCTCATCTCTCGGAATGGATTGAGGAGAAACACCAGTCACACTCAGCCCACCCTTTGTCTCACACTCTATTGAAAGGTATAGAGGGCAGCCTATTCCTGAAACCCATTCATGTAATCCTCACATTCACTTGTGTAGAGGTTGTATGTTGTGCACATTTGATGGTGCAACAGTACATCTCGCCCTATGCCAGCATATAGTGCAAGAAGGAAGGCCAGGGAGCTTTATGGTGCAGTGCATAGGAACAAATCGTGTATTATGCATTGAGAGGCCCAACCCGTGCATGCAATACTCCATTCACACATCTCACCTCTCATTTGATTTGAAGGGAAAGACTGGTCACTCAACCCACCCTCTGTCTCACACTCTTTTGATAGATACAGAGGGCATCCCATACTCACGTCCCCATCCTGTTAGGATGAAAGCTCGCATCACTCAAGGGGTTGGTGATGAAAGATCATGTCGGCTGTTGTTGTCGCAAGAGTGTTGAAGATGATGCGTACCCAGGGAGGTAGCTAACACGTTTGGTACTTCAATGATTTGTATGAAAGGTCGTTTGTTAAGGAGGGTAGACGGATTGATATTGTAGAGACAGGGCACCAAGGGAGGTGGCTTCAAATTGCTTATAGAAAGGTTATGTTGATAAATCATCTATCCTGAACTGTGGGGTGTTACCACCTTTTCCACAGGCAGCTTCCTGCCCAAGGGCGTTTCCAGCTTTTCTTGGAACAAGGCCTGATATGACATGTTTTATTCCTTTTCTCCCACAATACTTTCTTTTTTTTTCGTTAATAAAGAGAATGGTAGAAATACCATGTGTCAAGACCAACCTCGCCACCCTTGCTGGATCAGACGAGAAGAGAACAAGGTAGGGTTGAGAGGTATCTGTCAGGGCCTAGCAAAACAAGACCACCTCATGAGGAAGATCATAAGGGTTATCATGAGCACGAAGAGAAGGACAGCGCGATGCCCAAAAGGAAAAGGGTGGGTCGAACGTGATTGTCAAGATTCCCAGGGAGGGAAGTACTTCTTCAGGCAATAGCTATTTATTAGAAAGGGATCCTCAGAAGCGTTGACAGCTTGCACTTGGACAAAGCCATTTGGGTTGATAGCAAGTATTGTAGGGACCCTTCCAATGTTGTGGAAGCTTGCTTGGAAACTTGCCAAATATCGAATCATAGGCCAAAACTAGATCACCTTCTTTGAACTCCTTATGCTTGATGAAGCTGTCATGGTAAGCCTTACGTCGGGCTTGAGTGGTTTCCATGCACTACAAGGCCATCTGCCGAATCTCGTCTAAACATTCCAAGTGCAAGAGGCGGCATTGCAGTGGCTCATCATCTCCCAAGCGTTCTTTAAATACCATTCGCAAAGAGGGCAATTCCAGTTCAACAAGGAAGACGACTTTTGTACCATACACTAGTTGAAAAGGGGTATGTCCTGTAGCTGCCTTATGGGAGGTTCTGTATGCCCAGAGGGCCTATGTAAGTCGATCGTCCCAACCGCTGACGTTTCTTTTTCTTTCTCTAGCTCCAGCAAGGCCACTTTCTTCTCTTCTTTTGCCTTGTCCAGTTGTGTCAGTAGCTCGGCCACATATGCATCATAGTCAGTGTCGGCAGGCATGGGAGTATGGGGCGTGGTGGTCGATGCCTCCAGCCTTTGTTGTTTAGGGTCTTGCCGTGACTTTGTATCTGCGGCAGTGGGCCTTTTCAATCTGGTTTCTGGCACGATTTCAGCCACTTTGCTTACTAGCATCTGCACCATGTTCATGAGCTGTGCCACGTTGAGGGGAGGTGTGGGTTGTGCGGTGGTTGTAGTCGTGGTTTTAGTCGTTGTCGGCACAAAGGAGGAAGGAAGTGGATGTAGTAGGGACTTACCCTTGCCTACGACCACTGGAGCTACTTCCACACTTGCATTGGCTTCGACTTTATGGCGGGGGCTTACGGGTCCGAGTTCTCCGCTTCCATGGGTCTCTTCCATAGATCTTCGTGTAGCTTCTGCCAATTCGGCCAGTTCCTTCAGTCGCTGCTCTTCGACTTCTTCTTCCGCCCTTCTTTTCCTGTCCTCTTCTGCCTTCTTCGACTCCTCTCTTATCCTTGCAAGCTCCTCCTCCTCTTTCCTCCTCCTTTCTTCCTCAGCCCTCCTAGACTCTCTTTGAGCCCTCTTGATGTGAGCTTGTTCTTCTTTACTTAATTTCTCTTTCTTCTTCTTCTATCTCCTGTCACTTTTGTTTTGTTCTTTGGGTTTGCTCGCTCATGTAGGCGGCACCTCCTATTCTCCCTTGTCACTTATTGTTCTTTTGCTTGATTCCCCTCCTTCATGGTGAGGTGGGCTTTGATGTGCAGCTTGCTCCTCCATGACGCCCGCATCCTTTATTGCTTCATCTATGATGGCTGTCAGAATACCACCATATCTGATTGTAGCTGCCTTTGACGCAGGTTTCTTCCTTGTGGAGCGCGCGGTTGAGGTAGGGGATTCTCCTCCTGCTGGTGCTTCCGCCGGAGTGAGGAGGGCAGCTGAACTTTGAATGGTTTTCTACACGAACCCATTCCAGTCTACCTCTTTAGGGATTTGTGTTGCGATGCTTTCTAATAGCGGGACCCCGATCCTGTTCATCAATGCATTGTACCATTGGCCTGAGAAGAGGGTATGGATCATCTTCGCTTGTAAGTTCACTGCTGGGTTCGGGATGTCAGCCAAGCTAATTCCATCCACGGTTTGCACCTCTTCTTTCTTTACCCCCAGCATGGCGTAAACATCCCGTCTCGGCCGTCTCTCTTTCTTGGGTACGAGCCCCAGGGCCTTTTCTATGATTGTTGCATTGAGGGGCACTTCGATTCTTCTTTCCTACTCCCCTGTCCTTACTGTGACAGTGCCACAGTTCCTACCCTTGTCGAAGTTCCTCAGGAAATCCGCATACATGTCGTAATCCACGGCCTGCCCCACCTTTTCCACATACTTGTGGAGGTGGCATTTGTCCACCAAGTCTTTAATCGCAGGTTCCTCCAAGATGGCCTCATTCAGATTCAGTGTGTGCTTGAAGGTGAATTGATTGAATCCTCGTGTCTCAATGCTGATGCTGAATTTGGTCATCTCTTCTTCAGAGAATGGGAGTTTGCTCCCTTTGTCTTGTCCTGCCATGGTGGTGACCTTTCAACACACCATGCCAACATTAATGCCTAACAATTGGCTTATTTCTAATCAAAACTCATATTGAGAGAAAAATGTATGTGCCCAAAATTGGTATACTTGCTTAGAGGCTTGAATTTTAGAGATCAGCCCATAGCAACAATTGCTATTGTTTTCCCTTGCAGTATTCTTCTCTAGAAACTTAATTAATTATAACATTCTGCTAGCTAGATAGCATAACTCTCATTTTTGCTCTGCTCTTGCTCACATTGCTCTCCCCCTCCGTCTTGAATCTTTCAAGGAATCCTTCCTAGGATTAGCACAGGAAGGACGAGGTAAATGCTGTTTCACGTGGGTTGACTTACTTGGCCAAGAACCAATCATAGAAGCTTGGATTGTATTCAAGTTGGGCATGACAATCAAGAGCAGATGGTTGGATGGAGACTTGGGAAATGTAGGTCAAGACATCGTGGAAGAGATCTCCAGTATTGAGGCGACTGGCAACATGTAATTCCTCTTCGGTGAGGAATTGGTCAATGTAGGGGTGAGCGAGCACCTGATAGTCTAAATGCTGGTTATGGCCAATGGCCAAAACCCTAAACGATATAGGTGCCACATAAGTAGGGTCATATTTGAGGGTTTTAACGGACTTGCGTTGCTTAGCATTGGTCATTATCCGGCAACCTTTTGTCTCCCATTGGATCCTTAGAGTAAACCACTGCTGCAAGAACGTGGAAGGTGAGCTTGCCATCTATGTGAGCTTTTGCAACTCGTATTCAGGAGCAGAACGAGGAGGCTTACGATACGAAGTGATGAGTCTTCTGAGGGCAGCTTGTTCCTTTGAGATTTCGTCGTTTGCTATCAGTTCGGCAGCAATTTTGGGAAATTTAGCGGTCATAAGTTTGTATTCTTCCCAAGTGCATGGTAATACATGAACATTCGAAGCAAGCATTTTGTCAAGAAGAGCTAGGTCTAGCCTCTCATAACTTCTAGTGAATGTAGTGAAAGTTTCGTCCAACATCTTGATGCAGGTTATTAAGTCATCCCCAGAAGTCACGGCAAGGTCCTTAGCCAAGGAGAGGAAAGGTCGTATCACGTATGAAGGTTTAAGACCGGCTGGTGGGGGTGGTGCAACTAGACTGGATAGTGGTGACTCCCTCATCAGTGTCACAGGTTGGGCTTTGCACTCTGAAGCACTTTGAGATGCTGTAGAGAGCTCTGGGGGCATGGGGGTTGTGCTGGATTCTGAGTGAGCAGTCATAGGGGTTTTTAAGTTCTCTGGATTAGGTAGGTTTAAGGCCTATGGCGTTTGCTTTGGTCGATAGATGAGTTGAGACTTACTAGCCACAGCTGGCAATGGCCTGTTGACTATGCTCTGGGCACCACTTGTGCAAGCCTCCCTCACTAGGGTGAGATTGCTTGTAGATGAGCTTTTTAGCTGGCCATTTTTAGGCACCCAAATCTAGGGATTGCCCTTATAGTATCCTTGTGCTCACAAAAGATCTTTGGGGATCCAACGTGGCGTGATTGTGTGTCTACGTTGATATCATTTAGACTGCCTCTTAGGCCGTGACGGTTGATGATTTTGGCGTTTAGGATCACACTTAGGTGGTCTACCCGGATGTGGTTTTTGCCATTTTGGCACCCATAGAAACTTGGACTCCTTAGCCTTGTGAGCGCTCTTGGTGGGTTTGGGCCTGGGGTCGAGAGCCTGGCACAAGGCCATAGTTTTCTTCCGTTCAAACTCGGGCTGAAGCGTGGTCGTAGGGGTTTTTACCGATGGCTTCGTAATGGTGGAGGAATCAAGACAGCCCTTGCTGAAAGTCGTCACTATACACACATTGCCGATAGCAAGATGTATGCGGTTTAGGTTGTAATCCACATTACAGTTTGTTTGCTTCTTGAAAGTGCGACCCAATAGTGACACATTATCGACTCCTTTAGTGTCAGGCAACACATGGAAGAAAGCTGGTAAAATTTCAGGCTTAATGGAAACGACCACCTTGCACTTCCCTAGGAGTGAATAAGCAGTACCCCCAAACGGGGTGAGTTTGGCGTTAGTGGGATGTAGTTTCGGTTGACCAATGCGTGTTCAATGGTCATGCGTCAAGATATTGTAGTCGGCACCTTCATCAATCAAGTCCTCGAAACAATACGTCAGTCCTGCTGTGACTGTGATTCGCAGGTACGCTGGTGCCACTGCTTCTTTGTCCTAATCTGTAAGGTCGGTTATAGTAGCCATGCAGACGTTCATTGGGGGTTCTAGCATGGGTGGCTCATGTAATGGATGGGAAGGAGGATAGTACTTCTTCATGCGGCTGCCATTAAAAAAGCCTATTCCTTTGCCTTCAAGCGTCTCCAACTCAACATTCCCTGTCCTACCAATCATGCGTACCCTGAAAGGCCCTAGCCCCCGAAACTTCATCTTCTGTTTATGTCCTTTTACAGAGTACAGTAGAACAAGGTCCCCTTGTTCAAAGTCTCGCTGTTTGACATGCTTGTCAAACCACATCTTTCGTTGAGCCTTCTCACAAATCAGAGAGTGAGTGGCGAGGAGTCGGGTTAGGCGTTCTAGCTCCACTAAGCGGGTGGTCCAAGCCTCTCTTCCCTCCCAATGCTCCTGGACTGCTAGTCTTAAGCTAGGGATGAAAAATTCTAAGGGCAGAATGGCTTCAGTTCCATACGTCAGCCTAAAAGGCATTTGTCCTACCGTCGTTTTATAAGCTGTGCGATAGGCCCACAAGGCCGCCATTAGCTTGTTGTCCTAGTCACTTCTTGAAGTGGACATGACCTTTGTAAGCATGTTGACTAGGATTTTATTTGTGGATTCGGCTTGGCCGTTAGCCTGAGGGTAATAGGGAGAGGACTTCCGATGCATTATTAGGAAGGTAGAGAGCAGGTGGGCGATCACTTCATTAATGAAGTGTGTGCCTTGGTCGCTTACAAGTTCGATTGGACAGCCAAACCACGAAATGACCTACTTCCACAAGAACTTTGCAGTGGTCCTAGCATCATTCTTCCTCGTGGCTTGTGCCTCTGCCCACTTTGTTAGATAGCTGGTTGCCACTATGATGTAGTGAGCTTGGGAATATTGTGCCGTAGGACTAATCAGTCCAATAAAATCGATGCCCCATTTTTCAAAGGGTTGTTGGGCTATGACAGGGGTCAACTCTATCTTGTCTTTCCGCACAGGCACTTTGGTCCATTGGCACTCATCGCAGTGCTTTACGAATTTAGTTGTATTGTGGAAGAGGGTGGGCCACCATAGTTGGGATTGTAGCACCTTTCGGGCTGTCGTGTCCCCGCTAAGGTGTCCTCCAGCGATTCTTCCATGTGCTTCGTTCAATGCATCGTGCATCTCGTGCTCACACACGCACCTGCGCAATAAACCGTCTTATCCCAACTTGTAGAGTTGGCCATCTATCAGTTGGTATGGCTGAATCTTCAAATAAGTCTTTTCAACCTGGCCTTCTCAATGGGTCACTCAGGTAGTCCATTTTCTAGCACTTGCACTATGTCATCGGCCCAATACGACGTCAGATCAGCTTTAAATAATTCTCTCTCACTAGACAAGTTAAAGAGATGAGCATCTGGCAAATCGTCAGGCATGCCTTGTCCAACTACTTCTCCTGTGGGTATGCGGGACATGTGGTCAGCCATGTAATGCTACTTTCCTTTGCAGACAACCACAGAGAAGTCAAACTCCAGTAGGAGGAGTAACCATCTAGCTATGCATCCCGTAGCGCAAGGCTTGTTCACAAGATACAGCAAGGCTTGATGGTCAACAAAGAAGACAAAGGGAGTGGCCAAAAGGTAATGCCTAAATTTCTTTACCGCAAATACCATGGCCAACCTCTCCCTTTTTGTCGTGGAATAGTTCATCTCAGTCTCTGTGAGTTTCCTGCTGGCAAAACTCACCGGGTAATCCAAGTTATGTTCACCAGGCTGGCATAGCACGGCTCCAATAGCGAACTTAGAGGCGTCTATGTGTACATGAAATGTTATGTTCCAGTCTGGGGCTTGTAAGATTGGTGCAATCATAAGAGCCTTTTTCAACTCCTTATATGCGCGCTGGCATTCCTCCGTCCACTCAAACACTATCAATAGCTTGTACAATGGTCTAGCTATTAGTGCGTAATTTAGTACAAAGCGTCGATAATATCCAGTGTGTCCCAAGAAGCACTGAACTCCCTTGTAGTTATCGGGTGGCGGTAAGTCAACAATGACTCTGACTTTGGAAAAGTCAGTAGCAATGCCGTTCCTTGACACTACGTGCCCTAAGATGCATCTCTGTTTTACCCAGAACTGGCACTTTAAGGGGTTCAACGAGAGGTGGTACAGTCTACACCTTTCAAAGACAGCTCTCAATTTCTCCAAGTGTTCGGCCCAACTAGAGTGTAAATATAAGTCGTCTACAAACACTTCCAGTTCGCACCTAAGCATGTCCTTAAAGATAGTGCACATTAGGCGTTGGAAAGTTGCAGGTGCATTCATTAGCCCAAAAGCCATGACAATGTAGGCGAACACGCCCCATTTCGTGGCAAAGGCAGTCTTGTGCCTGTCGTCGGGGTGCACTTTGCACTTGATTGTAGCCCGAGAAACCATCCAGAAAACTGTAGGTTTCTTTTCTTGCTACCCTCTCAAGCATGTGCTTGGTGTAAGGTAAAGGATAGTTATCCCTCTTCGTAGTGGCATTTACTTTTTTGTAGTTCATGCACACTCGGATTTTTCCATTTTTCTTCATGACAATCACGATAGGTGATACCTAGTCCGTGTGCTCGATCTCATATATGAATCCTGCCCTCATGAGTTTATTAATCTCCTCTTTTACTGCATGGGCATGCTTGGGATTCATGGGGTAAGGTCGTTGTTTCATTGGCACTGCATCTGGGACCATTGGGATATTATGAGTCACGACCCTAGGGTCGACTCCCTTAAAGCAAATACGTCAATGTATTCTTGCAGGAACGCAACGAGTTTGGTCTCTTCATCCTCCGCCAAGTCATTTTGCAACGAACAGCGGTCTTGGTTTTTTACATTCCCCAGCCAAGTTAACCTCTTTGACTTTGGCGGGTCCCTCGATCGGTTCACTAGTCTGACCTTGTCTTTTTGCACCTAACAGAATCACCACTCTATCACCCTTTTTAAATTTTGTAAACCATTCGAGTAGATCCCGTGGTTTCTTCTGCCTTTCTACTTCTGAGTCCCTTGCTTGCTTTCTGGCCTCCTCTTTTAGCCTCCTATGCCTCAGGTGGATTGGCAAGTCTCCCTTGGTGCGTTTGACCTTAGAGGGTTGCGGTATCTCGGGATCACTCTTAGTGTTGACTTCCGACTCTGAGTTAAACTTGCATCCCTCACTTGAGGAAGGCATTTCCCCAAGGGGTCATAGTTCTGTAGGTGCATCTGTCTTGAGCACTGGGATTACCCATGGTTGTGTTACTCCGGCTTGCTCGTAATCCATGGTTCCTATGCATTCTAGCCAGATCTGTCACACTCCATTCGCATGACTCCTTTTTCATTTTGACTGGTCCCTTCTTTCCTAAGCCTCGAGTCTGCCCTGATTTGTTCTATTGCTTTTCCTTCCGTGTCGTACTCTATTGTGTCTATCTCTTCTTCACTCTCTTCTCCCGTAGAGTGACAATCCTCATACTCCTCATCATCCGAGTCCTGTCCTTCTGACTGTTCATCATCCCCTAATCTTCCCTCTTCAATCTCCTTGTCATCAGTAACTAAAGCCCTGTTATATAACAAGTTCAGGTTGTGGACCTTGGTCCATTTCCATTCTGGTTTAGCTAAAAGGTCACGTAGAGGTTTTAAGTTAGCAGCCGAATTGCCATCCAATTTATTGCCTAGATACTTTACGATTTCCTGAAGCTCTAATTTGTTGTTGGGGATGTGGGATGAGTTTGGTTTGCCCGGGTTGAGTGAGCTTCCTGCCATCATGCAAAGTGGCACAAATGGCTCCTCAGTTGGCATGGTTGCGGCTTTAGCAGCCTGTTGATATGATTCTTTTTCATCTGAGAATGGTAGGTCAATGATTTCCAAAACGTGCATCCAATCCCTGTCATCCTCAGGGCAAGGAATATATTTAGTGAGCGATCCATAGGGTTTGGTCATTTGAGTATCGCCTTTTAGCATAGCTGAGATGGCAGCTAGGTCAACAGGTGTCGTCGTCCAAGTGTCCATCTCTACCCTCACTGCACTAGTTCTATTCCTCAGGAAAATCAACCCATTGCCCCAGTCCTCTATGACACGTGCATTCCTCATTCAAGGTCAGCCTAATAGTATGTCGTAATCCACTCCCTTCATGACAATGAAGTTTACCGAAAATTGCACACCGGCAATCTTTACTGGCCAATTCTTTAAGACCCCAAATGGTCTTACCCTCATTCCGTTTGCTAATGTGACATTAAACCTAGTAGTCTCTACAGGAGGGTTTCCCCATGCCTCCAATACTGCATGGTTTAGCATGCTAACACCGGCGCCTGTGTCTACAATTCCTTTTCCATGTCTCCTAAGGCTAGGACAGGCAAAACTGTGTGCATTTCAGTGCCTTCCCAGAAAGCATTGATGTACAAAGACTTAGAATTTGAGTGTAGAGTTAGACTTGGGATCCGTGTAACTGCATCATGATCTTGGGATCAGCACCCGCAAGTCCTGTGTGTCCCTCGATCAAGTCTTTTAACTCTTGCCACAAGGAATGATTTTGCCTAAGCAGATCTTCCAAGCTTAGAGTTACTGGAGTGGACAACAAGGTTGTGAGGAGGTTACTGGACCCTTGTCTTCCTCTAAGGCTAGCAGTTCTAGGCCATACGTTCTCTCTGCCTTGGTAAGTTCCCCCCCAGTCTTGCTGCTGAGTCGCTCCCAGTGGTGTAGGTATACTCACAGCCTGTGGTTTTGAGGGTGATACTGGTGTACTCACACTGGAGAAGTCATCCATAGGGTCTTCCAATATGGGTTCAGCATCCTCAAGGTGATTTTGGGCGTCCTTGACCCACTCCTTGACCTTGGCTATAGCCTCGAGTTGCCATTTGGGGTGGGGGTATTCCCCTACCTTGGCACTCCCTAGCTCAGCTGCCTGGGAGCCGAGGTCTCTGCCTCTGCATCTGTGACCTTCTTTCCCGTTACTAGCGTAGTCATTTCCTCGGTTTTAAGGGTTATCTTTGGATCGGCTCTCTTTTTCTGTCTCCCGGCTTTTTTTCCCCATTGAGGTTGCATCAAGGTTACTTGGCCCTGGAAAGGAGATGCCTGCTTGTTTCGTTTGAGCTCACGTCATAGCATGTAGTGGGATGGGCGTGTCCTCACTACCAAATGTTTCCACTCCAAAGAGCCCCAATGGCACCAACGGCATGTTGACAGAGCTGGTTGATGGCTTCCACCTAGGACAGTCAGGAAACAGATGTGTGATACCACACTCTGTGCATCGGAGGTCCGCTTTGTCCTTGTTAGCTTGTTCTCGTTCTGGGCAGCGTGATGAAATGTGGCCTGGGTGGCCGCAAGTCCAGCACGTGACTGGATCCTGGCTGGGCCCTCCAAAGCCTCTGCCTCTTCCTCTTCCTAAAGCCATCACCGACACTGGGTGGCCGATAGTCCATCAGGACTGGGTTGCCCTCCTCGTCATAGGATAAGTACGGATTGACATATGTCTCTTCCTCATTAGGGTCCTCCACAAAGTGAATAGGAGCATCGCTAGATGGGTGAGTTACAAAAGGCCCTGGTGGCTTGGGTATACTGGTTGGGTTCATCTCCAGCCCAGGTACGGCAGGTCTTGAGTCAGTCGGTGCTGGAAGAGCTAACTGGGCTCCCCTGCCAAAGAAATTAGGTGGCCTATTACCTAAGTATGGAGGGTTGTACTGCTGCGTGTATGGGAATCTCCTCGGCATTCTGCAATGCACTGCATCATGCCCAAATCTACCGCAATTTGAGCATGGTCGAGATCTAGGATCTTGGCACTCAACTGGAAGGTGATTGCCACTGCAGTATACACATTGTACATGCAATCTCATAGACTTCCTCATGAGCTCTTGCAACCGTGCAATCTCCATTCTCATCTTTGCCATCCCTTGGTCGTGGTCTACACTCTTTCCCTTATCCTGCACGCTAGCAGTTGCTTTTTTTTTTCCCAAAGTGGTTGATCTCTTAGGGTCCCTCTGGCTTGCACTATCTCGATTGGTAGTCCTCATGCTACGTTCCCTGAGTTGATCATCTACACGTATTGCCTCCTTGAAGACTCGAGCTAGCATGTCTTGTTGTAAGGTGGAGTTACTGGCCAAAGCCTTGTAGAGCTCCTCACTCCGAATCTCGTTTATGAACACTATAGACACTGCCCTCTCGGTAGGTCGCTCATTGGCAGGGATTCTCTTGTAGAGGCTACGCACTTGAGTGACGTAATCCCTAACGTCCTCCTTCTCCCTTTGACTGATATTCAGCAACCTAACAATGAGGTTATCTGAATACCCTGCCTTCAAAAACCTCTTGATGAAGAGGCCCTTAAGGCGAGCAAAGTTTGTACGTTTTGCGTCATCCAGACTAGAATACCAGGTCCTCCCCTTGTCGCCTAAGCACAGGCCAAAGGCTTGAGCTCGCTGCACAGGGTTAGTAAGACTGTTTGCCTCACATACTTGCTCGAACTGCTCCATGAAGCTGTACGGGTCACTGCTAGGTTCGTATTGAGCTAGTTTTTTTGCTAGTATGGGGATTCTAGCCTGCCCTTTAGCCCCTTTCGTGACTCCCAATCCTGACAGTAGCGTGGTGGCTAGGGCAGTAGCACTCTGTTCCACGGATGTATTGTCCATGAGTCGCTTTGCCACCAGTTCACTCATCATGCCAGCCTCTGCTGCCCGTTCCCTCTCTACAGTCAGTCCAGACTTGGCCGCCCCAGCTAGGTCTAGTACTCGTCTAGCCTCGTATATATCTATGTCTTGCTATAGCCTTCTAGCCCTTTGCTCATGGTTGTAGGCAATTATGCCTTCCAGTGCTCTCTTAATAGCTCTTCTCTCTTCTTCCAGTTTAGCTACCACTTCCTCTTCAGTTCTGCCTTGGATCACGGTCCTGGTGAGTAGATCGTAGTCGTGGACCAGTTCCTGGACCGAGGTTGGAAATTCTCCTAAGTCTAATTGGTCTTCCCCTTGTTCGCCTCTTGATCCCGACATTGTTTCTGCTTTCAGCTCCACGAGATTGTCAATGAATCCAATCAGCTATGGCAACTTCCACTCCTCTATCTTGTTGCTTCCCGTGTCTTCGTGTCTTCGTGTCTTCTCCAGGTACTACTAGTAGCACACTCAGGCACTTATCTAAGTCTTGGGGTCTTCTCCTACTAGTGGATTCCTTAATGTTATTAGATATCCTGGTGTGTTCCTTGTTATTCGAAAGTGGCTGCGATCCTTATTCACACGTTATGCTTAGTGCTTTCGTGGTGCTTGGTGCAAAAATAGGCTTTTCTCTTTTCTTGCTGTGCAGACTTAGTGGGGCACAAGAGTGAAGTGTCGATGCAGAAAGCGTTTAATGCAAACTCCACCTTGTTTCCACCCACATTCCTAGCCTAATTTGAGTTCTCAACTCGGTTCCTAGCTATTCTATGGTCTTTTTGCGGGTCTGTGCTGCATTTTCTATTCTGCCCTAAGTTCGATTGGTCTCTGAGGTTCTAATGGTCAAACTGGGTCTTGGGGGTGTCCAGGATTGCGTCTTGGGGTCAGGTCTGTGGCAAGGCCAGCAAAAGATGCTTATCTTTTCCTTCTGGAAGGATGGTCCGATTCTGGGAATCGGACAGAGCTGGTCCAACTCTAGGAGTCAGACCGTCCGATTCTTGCAGTCAGACAGATCTAGTCCGACTCTGGTAGTCGGGCGGGGTTGGTCTGATTTTGGGACTCGTCCGACCCTGGTGGTCCGATTCTGGGAATCGAATCAGGAGGGTGGTCCTATTTTCAAAGTGGTTCGATTATGGACTGGTTTGAGTCTGACTATGATGGTCCGACTCTAGTGGGCAGTTCGAGTGCCATGTGGCACGTCCGATCGGGGTGTCCGATTCCGGGAATCGGATAGGGCTGGTTCAACTCCCTCAATCGGACGGTCCGATTCTGGGAATTGGACGGTTCGACCCCAGGACTGGGGTGGTCCGATTCTGGGAATCGGACCATTGCAAGTTGGTCCGACTGCATCGGCGGCGGGTGCGATTCCGACGCGTTTGGATCCCTCTTAATGTCTACTGCACACAATCACTACAGACTTCCCATATCTGATTAGATCACTATTGAAAAACACTAGACTCACCTGGAGTAGCACGAATCGATGGCACCCAGAATTGTGGTGGCATTTCCTCTTCTTGTGAACCAGAAGATCTCTCTCTCACACAAGGCTAACCAAAGAAATGAGGTTTGTCCTGGCCTCCCAAGCCTCTTAAGGTCCTTTCCTAGCACTACAGAACCTTATAGCCAGTTCCCTTTCCCTGTTTCACCTAGAAACTTAAATTTGGTCCCCTGTTTCCCTATTTTCAACAGCAGCCAGAACCTCTGTTTTCTCTTTTCTTACCCCAATCTAACCTTAATCTAGTGCAGTCAACATGCAAAACAGAAATGCAGAGTGGTAGTTGTTAACCCCAACACGACGAGAGCGAAAGAAAGCAGAGAAGATGCAGGGCAAAGGCGAAAAGAAGGTAGCCCGACGGAAGGAAAAGAAGGAGAAAAGCCCAAAAGCGCAAGGACAACCGTTAAAGACCAAGGCAACCACAAAAAGGGAAAGGCGCATAAAAAGCGTACCCTAAAATCTTGTAAAAGAGTGCCGGGCTCTCACCCGTGCTATTTGTAAATATAGAAGGGTAGTGAAAAGAAAGCAAGGAAGAGAAAAGAACAATGGAAAATAGGGCCTGGGCTATGACCGGCCATGTAAAAAAGGGAATGACCGCCCAAAAGGGAAGTAGGGTTTTGTATATAAAGTTGAAAAGTGAATGAAGAGCTCATTCTTTGGTGTGGCAAAACTAGTCTTCTTCTTCCTCTCTTCTTCTCTCCTTCTTGCTTGTGTGTGCTCTTGAGAGAGGGAGTGTGAGAGTGTGAGGGAGTGAGTGTGTGAGAGAGTGAGGAATCAAGAGGGTGAAGCTCTCCACCATCTCCTCTCCCCTTCTCCTCTTCTTCTTTCTTCTCTTCTCTTGTGCGCGCGGCTATGGAGGATGAGGCTTGGAGATGGAGGAGGCTTGAGGATGCTTGAGCTAGCATCAAGAATTGTGGAGCTACCGAAGTGTGAGAGAGAGGAGGGCACTAGATCAAGCATCAAGGTAAGTTCACTACATTCGTAGGATCGACGGCGCATCGGCTAGGTGAGAGATAGCCATGAGAGCTCGCTTGGAATACTTAAAACAATAAGCAGTCTGTGGGTCTTGGCGGTTGAGCGAAAGCTCCCACATTTTGGTTCCATTGCCGGGACCGACGGATTCAAGCTCGAGCACTCGCGCGCCCCATATCGAGCATCGAAGTAGGGCATTCACCCTGAAATGGAGCTTGAGATAGGTAGGAAGTCTGGTGTTTTTGATCTTCAGAACATGTAAGTGTTTTGGAACAATCTGGTTATTAATGACTGGAAAACATGGAGAAATTGTTTCAGTGTTTTGTTTTCGATTCAGGATGTGTTTAGGATAGATTAGCAGTAGGAAGTCACACACGAAAAGGCAGAGGGCTGCTGCTGTGAGACAAGGGAGAAATCACAGGAACAAAGGGAAAAAATGGAGTAGATGCAAGGTAACGGCATAAGAAACACCAGGGAAGGAACCTGTAGGGTGTAGGGCAGAACTAGCAGAGTATAAAACTCTGGGAGGGTAGGAGGACCCCATTTCCAACCAACGGAGAGCGAAAGAGACAGAGAGTGAAAGAGTGAGCGAGCTGGGCAGCTGTCCGATCGACTAGAGCTAGGAGGACATCGCATTCGGCGACTTCAGGTAATCGATCTCGTCTGCCCCACTCCAACTCTGTCGCGGGGTAATCGCACGACCAATAGGACAATACACCTAGTGAAAATCAAGCAAATCGGTGTGCGCGACCCATCGGACCGGCGGAATCGGACGGCCGGCCTAGTGTCCGATTCCCAAAATCGGACACTCGGACAATTGTCCGATCGGAACAACCCGTTCAATCACTAGACTCGGACTAACTGGTCTGATCGGACGTGCCATGTGGCACTCGGACCGCCACCGGCCCTTTTTGTTAAAATCAAATGCTCGGACCAACTCGTCCGACTCAACTACTCGGACCACTCGGACGCCCTGACTTGGACCCACCCGATCCGATCGGACGGAGTAATACACGTCACCAGTCGGACCATGTCCGATCGGACCTCCTAGGACCGGACCTCCTAGAATCGGACCTCCTAGGATCGGACCTCCTAGGATCAGACCTCCTAGAATCGGACCGATTCCTCGCACACTCACCCGTCCGATTCAAGGTAAGTTCACTGCATTCGTAGGATCGACGGCGCGTCGGCTAGGTGAGAGATAGCCATGAGAGCTCGCTTGGAATACTTGAAACAATAAGCGGTCCGTGGGTCTTGGCGGTTGAGCGAAAGCTCCCACATTTTGGTTCCGTTGCCGGGACCGACGGATTCAAGCTCGAGCACTCGCGCGCCCCATATCGAGCATCGAAGTAGGGCATTCACCCTGAAATGGAGCTTGAGATAGGTAGGAAGTCTGGTGTTTTTGATCTTCAGAACAGGTAAGTGTTTTGGAACAATCTGGTTATTAATGACTGGAAAACATGGAGAAATTGGTTCAGTGTTTTGTTTTCGATTCAGGATGTGTTTAGGATAGATTAGCAGTAGGAAGTCACACACGAAAAGGCAGAGGGCTGCTGCTGTGAGACAAGGGAGAAATCACATGAACAAAGGGAAAAAATGGAGTAGATGCAAGGTAACGGCATAAGAAACACCAGGGAAGGAACCTGTAGGGTGTAGGGCAGAACTAGCAGAGTATAAAACTCTGGGAGGGCAGGAGGACCCCATTTCCAACCAACGGAGAGTGAAAGAGACAGAGAGTGAGAGAGTGAGCGAGCTGGGCAGCTGTCTGATCGACTGGAGCTAGGAGGACATCGCATTCGGCGACTTCAGGTAATCGATCTCGTCTGCCCCACTCCAATTTTGTCGCGGGGTAATCGCACGACCAATAGGATAATACACCTAGTGAAAATCAAGCAAATCGGTGTGCGCGACCCATCGGATCGGCGGAATCGGACGGCCAGCCCAGTGTCCGATTCCCAGAATCGGACACTCGGACAATTGTCCGATCGGAACAACCCGTTCAATCACTAGACTCGGACTAACTGGTCCGATCGGACGTGCACGTGGCACTCGGACCACCACCGGCCCTTTTTGTTAAAATCGGACGCTCGGACCAACTCGTCCGACTCAACTACTTGGACGCCCTGACTTGGACCCACCCTGTCCGATCGGACGGAGTAATACACGTCACCAGTCGGACCATGTCCGATCGGACCTCCTAGGATCGGACTTCCTAGGATCGGACCTCCTAGGATCGGACCTCCTAGGATCGGACCTCCTAGAATCGGACCTCCTAGAATCGGACTGATTCCTCGCACACTCGCCCGTCTGATTCTTGAGAATCGGATAGCGGACCCTAAGACCCCCACTTCACCCTAACATACCTGGTCCGATCCCCACAATCGGACCACTGGTAAATCGGACCACTGGTAAACCGGACGGCCGACTCCCAGAGTCAAACCAAACCAAACCTGACCCATCCAGGGACACACTGGGGCACTCCCCTAGTGACCCATAAGGCGGCCAGGACTAGAGTGGCAAGCCTGTCAGGCCCAAAACGAGCAAGAGTAAGTAAGATGCAGGGAAAGCACTCACAGCACTCTGATTAAATTTCCGCACTTGAAGAACACTTAGGAAAGTCAAAAGCCTGTTTGAGCACGAGTGCACGGGGATAACACACTTACGAGTGACCCTAAGTTGAGCACTGCATTCAAAAAATTAAAAAGAACTCACTCAGATAAATTGCCAAAACAAAACCCACCACTAGGAGAAAACCCAAGCGTGACAGACATACAGAGCGCAGGGCAGGATCAAGCAAGGAGCAACAATGACAAGGATTTGACTGACAACCAGGTGCGAGGATTTCACCATGACAGAGGGAGTTTCAGATCATTGGTTTGCAGGGGAGCTAGATGTTAGCACATTTCCGGAAGCCATACAGTAAATGGTGAGCAGTTACGATGCGCACGCCCGGTACGAACACCATGGCAGGACAGCGGAGGCAATCATTGCAGACCTAGAGGAGGAGAGGAGGCTAGCCCGCAAGGCATTGCAGGGCATAGTAGACTATAATAGGGACCAACAAGCCAGGAGCCTAAGGCAAAGCATGGAGCTGCATGAGGTGCAGCGAGTGTTGAACTTGGCTGGCCGAAATCGAACAGACCAGGAAAGAGCACTCGAGGGAGACCTGATGCTGGGCAAGCTCCTCATGAAACGGCTGCTCGATAACACCGCGGCGGAACAAAATGCCGTTGCACTAGCAACCTCGCTACTTGCAGGACTGGGGGCAACCCGGGGTTCAAAGAGCCAAGCCAAAATACCTATTGTCGCTAAGCAACTCGACAAGTACCAACCACCGGACGACCCGTACAGCTTTGTCGAGCAGTTCGAGTAGGTCTGCGAAGCCAATGGCCTCAATGACCAGACCCAGCGTTCGCAAGCATTCGGACTTTGCTTAAGCGATAAGGGTAGGACGTGGTATACAAGTCTAGATGATATAGAATGAGCCAACTTCAATAACCTCAAGGACCTCTTCGTCAAGAGGTTTGCCAAACCCGGATACTCTGACAACCTGCTAGTGCGTTTGATGAACATCAAGCAGAAGGAGAAGGAGGGCATCCGCGACTACGTGACCCACATTAGAAGTCTCCTTAAGAGAATCCCCGTGGGCGAAAGACCAACCGACAGGGCAGTGTACCGTGTTCATCAACGGGATTCGGGATGAAGAATTGTACAAAGCACTAGCGGGCAATTCGAGCTTGCAAAGGGACGTGGTGGCTAGGGTTTTTGAGGAGGCCATTGGGGTCGATGACCAGCTGAGGGAGCGGAGCTCGAACCCGGAAGAAATCAACCCACGGAGTTTAGAACAAACGCCAACCTCTAGCGAGCAATCCAACACGTCATCCCACGATAAGGGGAAGGCCGCCGAGGCAGACCATGGCTTGGCCGAGGTCAAGACAGAACTGGCCAAAATACAGGACATGTTAAGGCGACCTACGCGTCTGCACGCCCAGTGCGTGTACTGCGGAGGAAACCACCTGCTAGCAGAATGCCAGGACCCTAGGTCAAGACCCTGCACTAACTGTGGAAGGTTCGGCTATGATGCCGCACACTGCAGACTACCACGATGGCCAGCTCTATCCGGCTAACATGCCATAGCCATTCTACGGAAGGGGAGCTCCTCTCCTCTTGCCCTACCAGCACCTAACGACACGAAGCCAGCGGTCCCTAGGCTGGACATAAACCCTACCGGTATCCCTAGGCCACCTAGTCCCTATGTGACCCACCCACCGAGCGATGCTCCTATGCATTACGTAGAGGAGCCCAGTGACAAACAAACCTACATATACCCGTACGTCTTGCATGATGACGAGGGCAATGCAATCCTCATGGATTATCGACCAGTACCGGTGATGGCACTAGGACGAGGACGGGGTAGAGGCCTGGGAGGGCAGCCACCGGATCCAGTCACTTGTTGGACATGTGGACATCCCGGTCACGTCTCATCACGGTGCCCAGAAAGAGAGTAGCAAAATAGGGACAAAGCCGACCAAAGGTGTGCAGAGTACGGAATCACTCATCTTTTCATAGATTGCCCAAAGCGGAAGCCGCCTTCTGGTTCGGCTAATTTGCGGTCTGTCCTGCTGGGACTGTTTGGTGTTGAAAACCCTGATGGGGAGGCCACACCTATCCCCCTACGAGTGATGACCCGAGCACAAACGAAGCAGGCCGGCGTCTCTCTGCCAGGACCTAGAAATCTCTACGCTACCTCTGTAGGAAAGAAAAGCCGTAGGCGGAAAAAGAAGAGGTCAGAGGCTAAGGTCGCACTAAAAACCGACAGCATCACGACCTTGCCCCACGGCAAGAAAGTCTCAGACGCAGAGGCAGAAACTTCAGCCCCTAGAACTGCACAACCGAAGAGCGCTAAGGTAGGGGAATACCCACACCCCAGGCGGCAATTGGAAGCCATAGAAAAGGTAAAGGAATGGGTGAGGAACGCTCAATAGCACCTCAAGGATGTCGAGCCCATCACGGAGGATGAGATTGAGGACCTCTCCAGCATGAGTGCGCCATCATCGCTACCCCACCCTAAGTCTGCCGAGGCGGCTACGCCACAAGCAGTACCGACAAGGACAAGGCCAGGCCTAGACATAACAGAACCACAGGACAGCCGTGGCCATTGGGCCGGATAGTCTGAACATAGGGCAGGACAGGTGTTTAGCAATCTCCTAACCACACTAGTGACCACCCCTGTAACGGTTGCGCTGGGAGAGCTGCTCAGGCAGCACTCTACCCTGTGGCAGGACCTCAAACGGTGGATCGGAAGACCACACGAGGAAGCCCCAAGAAATGCTCAAGACCAGGATGCGAAAACGCACTTGCCAAGTTTGACGCTACACTCAAGCCCTAAGTCCTTGCACATCAACGCCTTCTGGGAGGGCTCAGAAATGCACACAGTCCTGCCAGTCCTAGCCTTGGGGGGCACAACGAGAAAGGGGATTGTGGACACATGAGCGGGGGTCAGTGTGCTCAACCATGCAGTGCTACAGAAGTGGGGAAACCCACCCGTCGAAACCGCCTGGTTTAACGTCAGACTAGCAAATGGCATGCGAGTAAGACCATTCGGGGTCTTGAAGAATTGGCCAGTGAAGATTGCAAGAATCCAGTTCTCTGTCGACTTCATCGTCATGAAGGGAGTGGACTATGACATCTTATTGGGTCGACCCTGGATGCGCAATGCCAGAGTTATCGAAGACTGGGGTAACAACCTGATCTTCTTGGGCAACCGAACTGACGCTATGAGAATAGAGATGGACACTTGGAAGACCTCACTAGTCAACTTGGATACCATCTCCACTCTACTCAAAGGAACCAACCAGAACAAGGAACCCCGCGGGTCCTTGACGAAGTATATCCCTTGCCCAGAGGATGAGCGGGATTGGATGCACGTTCTCGCTACACTTGATTTGCCGTTCTCAGATCATGAGGCGTACGAGCAGGCTATCAAAACAGTTGGCAAGCCAAGAGAAACACAGCCCACACCTGTCTACATGATGGCAGCAAGCCTCCATGACGGACCCTGACCTAAACCTGTCGCCTTCCAAGTGCCAACCAATAGGAGAGAACTTCAGGGAATACTGAGGTATCTAACAGACCGACTGGAGCACAACGTAGCCGCTAATCTCAAGCCGCTCCAAGACCTCTTGGAACAACCCGAATGGAAGTGGACCAGAGTGCACGAACTAAATCTCAGATACAACTGGGCATTGGTCCCCGACCAACAAAATAAGGCAGAACAGGCCTTGGCAAACGATGAGCAGTCCAGCGAGGTGGATTCCAGTGACGAATACGTAGATTGCCAACCCTTCGATGAAGAAAGTGAGGGTGAGATGGACACGGTAGAATATGATACCGAAGGGCGAGAGATTGAGCAAATTCGAGCAGATGCAAAACCACAACCGAGGCCGGCCCTTTGGATGGACCAAGGGGTCATGTGTGCGAAATGCGATCGTGCTTGGTTGGAACAAATGGGGGCTGTGGATTTTAAGCAGGCCGGCCTGACCCAACCAAAAGCGGCAGCCTTGCTTAGAACCGAGTCGCCCTCCGAACTGCGGCCGCCAGGGGAGACTACCTCCCCTAGTGAAAATGAGGAATTCGACTCTGAATCTGAAGTTACTTCGGAGGATGACCCAGAAATCCCTAGGCCACCCACGGCTAGATGCACCAGGGGAGATCTACCCATCCACCTGAGGCACCGACGACTACGACAGAATAAAGCAGAGCGCCCCAACGACGTGCGATCGGAAGAACAACGAAAGCCGCGAGACCTCCCTAAGCGCTTTTCGAAATTCAAAAGAGGGGACAGGGTGGTGGTTCTGCTAAGTGCCAAACGCCAAGGGATAATCCGCGAACCCATCGAACGGCCAGCCAAGGTCAAGGAGATAAACCTAGCCCTGGAACGAGAAACACCCCGACCGGTGTTCATTGCCGAGGACCTAACCACGGAGGAAGAATCCAGCCTCATCACTCTTTTGCGGGAGTACCGGGATGTGTTTGCTTGGTCTCTAGACGAGCTACGAGGGGTAGATCCGAGTGTTGTGACTCACAACATACCCATGACGACGGATGCAATGCCGGTCAAGCAGCGACCATACCCCATGAATCCCAAGCACGCCCATGCTGTCAAGGAGGAAATTGACAAATTGATGCGAGCCGGGTTCATTTACGAAATTGAGCACAGGGACTGGGTATCACCCATAGTCATTGTGATGAAGAAAAACGGCAAGATTCGAGTGTGCGTCAATTACAAGAAAGTAAACGCAGCGACAAAGAGAGACAACTACCCCTTACCGTACACCGAGCATATGCTTGAGAGGGTGGCAGGTAAGGAAGCCTACAGTTTCCTAGATGGCTTCTTGGGATACAATCAGGTGCAAGTGCACCCTGCAGATAGGCACAAGCCCGCCTTCGCCACTGAGTGGGGCGTCTTTGGCTATGTAGTCATGCCATTCGGGCTAACCAATGCCCCTGCCACCTTCCAACGCCTCATGTGCACCATATTCAAGGATATGCTTCGCAAGGAGTTGGAGGTCTTCGTCGATGATCTATGTGTCCATTCGGCCTGGAACCAACATCTCAAAAAACTCTGCGCGGTCTTTGAACGGTGTCGTTTATATCGTCTCTCTCTCAACCCCCTGAAATGTCAGTTTTGGGTAAAGCACGGTTGCATCCTGGGACACGTGGTATCCAAGAACGACATTGCCACAGACTTCTCAAAGGTCAAGGTTATCGTGGACCTCCCACCCCCAAGTAATTATAGGGGGGTTCAATGCTTCTTAGGTCACACAGGATACTACCGACGGTTTATACTAAACTACGCGCTGATCGCTAGGCCATTGTACAAGCTGCTAATTGCCTTCGAGTGGACCGAAGCCTGCCAACGAGCCTACGAGGAACTGAAAAAAGCCCTAACAACAGCACCTATCCTACGACCCCCATATTGGACTATGTCGTTCCACGTACACATCGACGCCTCTAAGTTCGCCGTGGGGGCGGTGCTATGCCAACCTGGTGAGCATAACTTAGATTACCCAGTGAGTTTTGCAAGTAGGTAGCTCACTGAAACAGAGATGAACTATTCAACAACAAAAAGGGAGGGATTAGCCATGGTGTTCATCGTGAAGAAGTTCCGGCATTACCTGCTTGCCACCCCCTTCACCTTCTTTGTCGACCATCAAGCTCTGCTCTATCTAGTCAACAAACCTTGCGCTACAGGACGTATAGCACAATGGCTTCTCCTGCTCCTGGAATTTGACTTCTCAGTGGTAGTACGGAAGGGAAAACAACACTACATGGCTGACCATCTGTCCCGAGTACCCACAGGAGGAGCTGCTGGACAAGGCATAGTGGATGAATTACCAGACAGCCACTTATTCCACATGTCCAACGAAAAAGACCTATTCAGGGCCGACCTGACACCATATTGGGCAGACGACATAGTCCAAGTACTCGAGCATGGGCTGCCCAAACGACTAATGGAACGGGCACGGCTTAGGCGATTAATCCTAAAAATCCAGCCCTATCAGTTGATTGCAGGCCAGCTCTATAGGCTGGGGCAAGACGGTCTGCTACGAAATGCGTATGTGAGCATGAGATGCATGATGTGCTCTCAGAGGCGCACAACGGCATTGCAGGAGGACACTTTAGCGGGGATACGACAGCATGGAAGGTGTTGCAGTCCCAGCTATGGTGGCCCACACTCTTTTGGGATGCCTCACAATTTGTCAAACACTACGATGAGTGCCAATGGACAAGGGTCCCGGTCCGTAAAGATCAGATGGAGTTAACCTCGCCGGTCATTGCTCACCAACCTTTCGAAAAGTGGGGTATTGACTTCACAGGACCCATCAGCCCTGCGGCACAATATTCACAGGCTAGATACATAGTGGTAGCCACGGACTACCTCACCAAATGTGCGGAGGCGAGGGCCACACGGAAAAACGACGCTAGGACAACTGCCAAGTTTTTATGGGAACAAGTGATCTTGCGTTTTGGGTGCCCCATCGAATTGGTCAGCGACTAGGGAACGCATTTCATCAACGAAGTGATAGCCCATTTCCTATCCACGTTCCTCATCATCCATCGCAAATCCTCACCATACTACCCTCAGGCTAACGGCCAGGCTGAGTCAACCAACAAAATTCTCATCACTGTCCTGACCAAGGTCGTCTCAGCCTCACGAAGTGACTGGGATAACAAGTTGATGGCAGCCCTGTGGGCCTACCGAACAACTTATAAGACGGCCGTCGGACAAACGCCTTTCAGGCTAACCTATGGGACCAAAGCTATTCTTCCATTAGAATTCTTTGTCCCTAGCCTGCGGATAGCACTACAAGAACGATGGGAGGGGAGGGAGGCATGGACACAACGCTTAGTCGAGCTAGAACGCCTATCAGAGGTACGTCTGCTAGCCACCCACGCGCTTATTTGTGAGAAAGCTAGACACAAAACCTGGTTTGACAGCACGTAGCAACAAGAGTTTGAGCTGGGCGACCTAGTGCTCCTCTATTCAGTTAAAGGACACAAACAGAAGATGAAATTCAGAGGTCTTGGGTCCTTTAAGGTCCGCCCAATCAGCCGTACTGGTAATGTCGAGCTGGAAACACTAGATGGAGAGGGAATCAGCTTCTTTAACGGCAGTCGAATCAAAAAGTACTATCCGCCCATGCACCCACTGCATGAACAACCAATGGTGGAAACGCACGTTAAAATATGAGTAGCCACACTTATGGAAATCAGAGAAAATGAGGACGAGCTTGTAGAACCTGCCTACCTCCGCATCACGGTCACGGCCAAGCAAACGTGCTCCTTCAACGCCCTGATCGACGAGGGGGCGGATTTTAACATCTTGACGCATGAGCATTGGACCCAACTTGGCGCACCAACACTTCATCCCACAACAGCCAGATTGAACCCATATGGGACCCAATCCTACCCGCTCCTCGGCACATGCAGGGTTGCCGTTTCTATCGAGACTGAAACTATTCCCATGCTGTTCTATGTCCTACCCGATGCCAGGGAGGCAGGCACATAGTCACTGCTCGGGCGAACTTTTAAAAAGCAGACCCGTTGCAATGTTGATTATGAGTCACAACGCATCCACCTAACAATCGGGAATGTGGCTATTGTCACAACTTTCAACCAGCGCCTCGTAACCCCAGCATTGCTCAATGGACCACCATTAGAAATAGTTGCACACAGGACTAAGAAGGAGGGCCGTGCATATGTACTACACCCAGATCCCCATGCACCACAACCCGCCAAACCTAAGGCAAAACCCCAACAGACTCGCTTGCACTGGGTGCCGAAGAAGCCTCGGGATCAGCCTAGAACTAGACGCGCGGGTCGGCAAAACACATACAAACCTAAACCTAGAAGACCAAAATGCCATCATCACAAGCGTCGCGTCGTTAAGAAAATATGGGTCCCCAAAATCCTGCTGCGTGCACAAGGCTACTATGAAGGGAATGCCTTGCTGTGGGTCCCCAAGGTCCCAATTGACACGGGCCCTGCTCCTACGTCAATTGCAAGGCCTTGTCCTCAGACACTTCAAGACCACGAACAGCAGAATCCACCCCAGTCATCCGACTCCTTTGCGAGTCATCCCACAGGCGTCATACATGCCCAATGGCCCAAGCACTGGCCACTACTGCCGGCGGTATCACCCAACCACCCTAGCCCGCAACGCAACAACCCTGCCGACCACCCTAGCATGGTCCCTAAGATCAACCCCGACCCATCCATCCGACCATTGGCCGAGCTGCTGACTCAAACAGGCCCCCAGCAGCAGCTCTGTGCCGACAGAACCTCTAGCCCCAGCAAACCTCAACCACCCGCCGGCCTTAAGCCTTCCTATGAACGGAAGTCATTCCTAACGCTGGCCGCGGACCTTGCCGAGGACACGGGGGATGACGTTGTGGACTGCATCAAACAACTCGACGCCACCTTTGTGGCACTGGCCCTTAGCTATGACCGCCTAGACTTGGGAATGTTAGCGAAACCCCTTGCAACGGACGTGGGCACCATGCCTTGCTCTTGGGAGACTTTCGAATTCACCTTCGCACAAGCTTCACGCTCTGCCGCTGAGCTACTCGCTCGCGATGTCTCCAAAGAGCAAGCCATTAAGCAACGCCTCATCCCATCGTTTGACCCGTGCACGACGTCCGGCCTCACTAGCCAAGAAACAGCAAGGTTGTCCCACCTCGCGGACATCGAATCTCCCTTCTTGAAGCGATGGTACACTCTTCGATTAAAATGGGCAATGGAAGGATGCCGCATAATGACCAACGCCGAACAACGCCGAGCCATCAAGATGGCCGAGTATGATCCCACATACGTCGCACCCACCTCGTATCGAGTGTTATCCACTCTTCGAGGTCAAACCATGGATGATCATATCTTAGGACACCCCTATCTCGATCGCATCCTGACAGAAGAAGAGCTCCACATCGCAAGTCGGATCAACTCCGGAGATTTCCTCACCGATGTCCTCACATACATCACCCATGTAGGCATCCGACCCTGTGACGTGGACCACTCTGCACACCTCGAATATAATCCCAACTTCTACAATTGGCTCCTCCACAAAACAACCTGAACGCCTTGGACCCACACCTTAATCCTGGGACGGATTTTTTCTTTTCCACAAGGGGGATGGGGCAGTAAATCAGTGGGGCAGTAAATCAGTAAATCTAAAAAGCAAACCAAGCATGAAAGTTAAAACTAAAAAGTGAATCACGCATGAAAAAGCTCCAAATTAAAATGCCATGCAGGAACAGGTGATAGAAGTTTAAAAGGAAAAAATCAGGATTATAAATGATAAAATCTGCTATGGTTGTCCTACAAATTGGTTGCCAAAAATACTAAGGAGCGAATTGACTGGATGTACAGGTAGTGACCATGGCAGGCCAAGACAAAGCGGGCAAACTCCCTTTCTCGGAGGAGGAACAGGTGCGGTACGGCCTCATGGTGGAAACCAGAGCATTCAATCAGCTGAAGTTCCGCCACATATTCAACTTGGAAGATGTGGTTATTGAGGAACCAGCGGTGCGACGGATCATGGAGCAATGCCACTTACAACGGTACCTGGAAGTAGTGGGCCGGAGAATAGACTATGCCTTGTGCGCAGAGTTCCTATGCACCTTCAACAAAAACAGAGGCACCATCACAGTACGGGACGCGGGAGCCACCAAATAGGTGCAGGTTGAACTGACCCCTGAACTGGTAGAAAAAGCTCTGGAACTTCCGAACAAGGTGGAGAAGAAGCCGAAAAGGGACGTCTACGCCATGTTGGGAATGGACAAAGTGAAAGTCCACACTAATGACGGAGTCAACTTGGCAAACATCCCTGATCCAGAGATCCAACTGCAGGCAAAAATGATGCATACCCTATTTTCGAGTCAACGGTACAATAGCATCATGTCCAGGATAAATGTGCCTTTACTCGAAAGCATCGCGGCTCATGCACTGGATGAGGTGAACCTCAACGGCTTTGTGAGAAGGATGATTGAGGCCTCAGCAAAGGCCCTGGCAACAGGAGAAAGGGCCGTAGCAGGAGAGTCCCCCTCGCCTCGATCGACCCTCAAGGCCTCATCCTCCAAGGCCTCCACCGTAGGTTTTGGAGGTGTCCTCACAGCGATCCTCCACGAAGCAATAGGGCAGGGACGTGCTGAAGAGGACAAACATGGAGGCGGCGGAAAAGGAGGCGAATCGCCGTCGCAGTCCCAGCCCCGATCGGAGGAACAGTCGGATGAAATAGAGACGGACATCGACAAGGAGGAAGAATGCCAAGCTGCACCAGAAAGGGAAGCGGAGCAACGGACCAAAGCCCTGCATGGAAAGAGAGAGGAAGAGCGAAGGAGAAAAGAGTAGGAGGAGCTCGAATGGGCCCGAAGAAAGTTGGTAAGAGAAGAAGAGGAAAGAAGAAAAAGAGTTGAGGAAGAGTTGAGGAGGAGAGAAGAAGAAGAATTGGAGCTGGCAACGCGTCGCTCCATCGAGGAACAGCGTAGGAAAGACATAGAGGGAGCGGGCAGGGCATACCAATCCGAATCTAAAGCACCCGGCCCCAACACTGGTGCGCTGGAACCTGTGCCGCCGCCTCCTACAGAAGGGAAGGGAAAAGACCCGGTCAGACCCGTCTCCCCTCTCCTCACACCAACCACGCAAGCCACTCCCCTCAAGGTGACGCCCCCTGACACAGCCGCCCTGATGCACACCGCAAAGGTCGATGAAAGCAATGTAGTTACCTGGCTACAATTCTTAGTGGAAAGAGAGTTGGCAAGGGAAGCAGCTGGGGCCACCCCAGTCTCAGGGGCCAAAAGGGCAGCGACGACCGAGCTGGAGCCAGGGCCAGAGGAGAAAAGACAAAAAGTGGAGGAGACTGCCACCACTACGATCATGCCCCACTTTCCACCCCCAACAGGCCACTATGATGACTATGTAAAGGAGCTGCTCGCGCAGTTGCAAACAGCCAGGTAGGAAAGGAGGGTGGCGGTGGAAGAGCTGGCAGCGGAGCTCGAATCGCAAGCTGCCCTCCAACTGGACAGAGTAAGGCAAATAACAGAATATCAAAAAGAAATTGCTACGCTTAAGGAGGAGGCCAGCACCAAGGAGGTGGAGGTGCTGAAAACCCTGAAGGAGCGCGTCGCTACCTGGGAAGGACGAAGGAAAATCCTAATGGAGCGTCTCACCAGGGAGAGGGAGACAAATGCCCACCTTTAGCGCATAAATGACCAGCTATCTGCAACCAACTTGGAGGCACAGAGCCAGCTCGAAAAAATTAGACAAGACGTTGCAGAGCTGGATCAATTGAGGGCAGAATAGGTGCGCAGGTTACATGTGACGTGAGACCAACTCAATGAGCAGATTGCAGAGCAGCACCGAGAGCAGTCCCGCTTGCACCAGGAGCTCGAAGCCCAACAACAACAGCTCATGGCAATGACCTTCCGACAAGGGGAAAGCCTGAAAGACATGGAGAAGCGGGCAAAGGAGTGGGCAAATCATAACGAGCAGAGAGTGCGGGACCTAGCACGCCGGCTGGCCAAGGCGGAGGGCGACAAAGTGATGGCTGAAAACCAGGCAGAGGCAGCCCAACTTGCTATGATGGCTCAGCAGCGCACTTTCATCAACACGCTACTCCACACCACCCACTCAGAAACAGAAGAGGCCAATGATCAGTTGCAGAGAAAGCTAATCAGTGCGCGCAAGGCCCTTACGGCAGGCTTGTATGTACCACTGCAACTAGGAGGTCCTCCGCAGAGCCTGGAGGAACAAAGGAAATGTCTGGCACGAGCAGGACTGACAACACAGGAAATGGATGACCCAGGGCTCACTGAGGAGAAAACACAGGAGGAGGAGCAAGCGGAAGGGGGTGAGGCCGAGCTTGAACTAGGGCCTCAAGACGAGGAATATGCCCCGCCACCCCCTCAACCCCAACAAACCGAAGTGCCACCCCATGACGCACCCGCCGAACAAAGAGCGGACCACACCACCCGAAGGAAGGAACTGGTGGACAAGTCAAGAAGAAAAATCAAGGCCAGACCCGCCCTGAAACCGCCTGCCCCTTTCCTGCTGCGCACCCAAGACTCCCCCGCTAAGTACCGCACTGAGATGATTATCTGGGAGCAGCAGGAGTATAGCCGAGACCCCTTCGACCTACGCTTTGAGTTTCCCACCGCCCTGAATAGGGTGCTGCCCATTCAGTTGGTGGAGGATGTCATTGCCATGGGGGCTCGGCTCAAGGCTAGATGGTTAGAAGAGCGTGAGGCCCACCCAACTACTTGGGGGGTCCGAGGACCGCGAATTTTGGCAGGACAAAGTCCTCCACGTACCTCACACCGTGGAAGGCTATAGTTCCCAACCCACCTGGAGGCAACACATTTTTGACGTCAACTTGGAGGCGTGGATGGCGTTTTGCAACACCCTCCCTTCGGAAAGGAACGACCCCACCTTTATGCCGTTTCCTCGAAGGGTAGGAGTGGATTTTAACCCGTCCATCCACGGCAGGTTTGACTTTCCCGTTATTTATAATGCCAACTCCACTTCCCATAGGAGCACTCTTCTCTTCACCCTGCCTGACTTGTACAACTCCATAAATAAATTCCTTACTGAATTCTCTTCTTGCCCTGACCCAGCCTTCATCACCACCTATAACTACCTTAGATTAATTAGAATCCTAGTACACCAGGAACCCGCACCCCAAGAGCGCCACCTTCCGCTCCTTTATTTTGATCCCAATGCCATAGATAGTACCACCATGACTCGTCTCATGATGCGTGCTGCCCTTTTGCCATCCTTCTGTGGTGCACTGCTGGAAGACATGAATGACAGCAAGTTCACACAGTGCAATCACCCCTTTCTCTCCACCACCACCCTTAAAACCCGCCTCCATACTAAAGGCTACTTGCTGAGCCGAAAGTTCCTCAACAAGGCCCCCCGGCCTCTGGCCACCCTTCCCCACCATTCGGATGATGAGGGGT
Organism: Lygodium microphyllum; assembly: GCF_053477565.2. NCBI lineage: Eukaryota > Viridiplantae > Streptophyta > Polypodiopsida > Schizaeales > Lygodiaceae > Lygodium > Lygodium microphyllum. The sequence continues at coordinate 12,419,389 of NW_028229514.1, forward strand.
AGAACTCCCGTTATCCCTTGTACTGCTGCCCCCATGTAACCATGTCAAAAAAAAATTTAAAATAATAATAATAATAATAATTATATATATATATATATAATCCTGAACACAGTCAAAGGTGTACTTTATCTCCCCATTACCACCCTTCTGCTCCACGCGGCCCCCGTCGCCCAGTCTCCTAACTACGTAATATTTAAATATGCACACGCACGGCACTCATATAATACCTACATAGAACTAATTCACAGTTTGGGTCCTCAAGTGCAGAACAATACTCTCAGCTTGCTCAGAGTTTGCTCAGAGTTTGACATGTCTCCCAAACTAAGTCTTGTGCACAATACAGAGACTAGCACCACCCCTAGGGAGAGACCACCTGACAAGTTTTCAATTGCAGGTACCGACAACCACAACCCAAGTGGCATTCATTCTTCATCAACCTCCCATGCTAATTGCCCACCCAGCATCCAGCGAGCCGGTAAAATCACTCAACGCGGCATCCCTAACCAACCCCCGCATACCTAGTCACCAGTGCAGACCCCAAGCCCCTGTCCCCCTGAAGTCTTCAGCGCCTACCACCACTTGCTCCCTACGCCAGTATGTGCCATGGGACTGGCACTCGTCTAGGAGGGGGGCAATGTTAACCCCAACACGACAAGAGCGAAAGAAAGCAGAGAAGACACAGGGCAAAGGTGAAAAGAAGGTAGCCCGACGGAAGGAAAAGAAAGAGAAAAGCCCAAAAGCGCAAGGACAACCGTTAAAGACCAAGGCAACCACAAAAAGGGAAAGGCGCATAAAAAGGGCACCCTAAAATCTTGTAAAAGAGTGCCGGGCTCTCACCCGTGCTATTTGTAAATATAGAAGGGTAGTGAAAAGAAAGCAAGGAAGAGAAAAGAACAATGGAAAACAGGGCCTCGGCTATGACCGGCCATGTAAACAAGGGAAAAAGGGAATGACCGCCCAAAAGGGAAGTAGGGTTTTGTATATAAAGTTAAAAAGTGAATGAAGAGCTCATTCTTTGGTGTGGAAAAACTAGTCTTCTTCTTTCTCTCTTTTTCTCTCCTTCTTGCTTGTGTGTGCTCTTGAGAGAGGGAGTGTGAGAGTGTGAGGGAGTGAGTGTGTGAGAGAGTGAGGAATCAAGAGGGTGAAGCTCTCCACCATCTCCTCTCCCCTTCTCCTCTTCTCCTTTCTTATCTTCTCTTGTGCGTGCGGCTATGGAGGATGAGGCTTGGAGATAGAGGAGGCTTGAGGATGCTTGAGCTAGCATCAAGAATCATGGAGCTACCGAAGTGTGAGAGAGGAGGGCACTCGATCAAGCATCAAGGTAAGTTCACTGCATTCGTAGGATCGAAGGCGCGTCGGCTAGGTGAGAGATAGCCATGAGAGCTCGCTTGGAACGCTTGAAACAATAAGCGGTCCGTGGGTCTTGGCAGTTGAGCGAAAGCTCCCACAGTAGTCCTAATCTAATGCTTCCAACAAACCCAAATACTTACTTGTTTCACGGATTGAACCCTCCTAAATCTCCTAGTTATCTCGAGCACCGGTTCAGGCTGCAAACCCTACTTCTATGCTCGATTTGATGCGCGCGGCACTCAAGGCTCGATTCCGTCGGTCTCGGCAATGGAACCAAAATGGAGGGGAACTTCAAGCTCTACCCCGAGACCTGTGGACCACTTATTGCTCAAGTGTTTCGAACCGAGCGGCCATGGCTACCTCTCACATAACCGACACGCAATTTATGGGTGTAGTGAGCTTACCTTGTTGCTCGATCGAGTACCCTCCTCTTTCTTGCACGGTAGCTCCACGATCCTTGAGGCAAGCTCAAGCAACCTCAATCCCTCTCCCATGAGCTTCATCCTCCATAGCCACACGCGAGACAAGAGAAGAGAAGAGCGGAGGGGAGGATGAAGAGAGGAGATGGAGAGCTTCTTCTCCAAGATCCCTCACTCCCACACAATCACTCCCTCACACTCTCTCAATCCCTCTCTCAAGCACAAGCAAGAAGGCAAGAAACAAGAGAAGAAGAAGAAGAAGCTTTGGCCACACACAAGAATGAGTTTCCCATTCACTTTTCAACTTTATATACATGCCCTACTTTTGATGGGTGGTCATCCCCCTTTTTTACATGGCCGGCCATTAGCCTAGGCCCATTTCTCATTTCCCACCATTCTAGTCTATCCTATCCCCAACTAATGTATACAATTTTCAGGGGATTGAGCCTGGCGCTCTCTTACAAGGTTTTGGAAGCGTTTTCGCACTTAGTGGTGCGCTTTTTATTCTTTTACTCTCCTTGGGCGGCTCTAAGACTTCTTGAGGATCGTGCCCATGCGTTTAATTTTTTCCAGGGTCTAGTTGCCAGTTAAGGCGCCTTTATCTTCTTTTCATTTTTCCATTTTCCGCTTCTCTGTGCTGCGGTAAACAACGATCCCCTATAATCCGCAAGCAAATGGACAAGTCGAAAGTACCAATAAGAAGCTTGTGGGTATCCTATCCAAGATAGTCTCTGAAAAGAAGCAGGACTGGGATACAAAATTATATGTGGCGGTTTGGGCGTATAATACAATGTTTAAACGAGCCACTGGCCACATCCCATTCAAATTAGTTTACGGAGAGGAGTGTGTATTGCCCTTAGAAATTGAGTTGCCGACCATTAGATTCGCAATCAATCATTCTTTGGGTGATGAAGATGCCCTATTTGAGCAGTTTATGACTATAGCCCACTTGGATGAGCTCAAATTGCAGAATTTGTTGCACCAGGAGATAGCTAAACGTCGGATGAAATGGTTGCATGATCTGAAAGTGAAAAAATATACCTTTAATAAAGGGTAGTTAGTTCTATATTACGATGTGCGTAGGAAGCTATTTCCAAGAAAGTTGGAACCTCGATGGGATGGCCCTTATAAGATAGTTCGGATAGGTAAAAATAAGTCCATAGTTCTATTAGCTGATCTACAAGGGGTGGAATTTAAGAATAAGGTTAATCTTAATAAGATTAAACCTTATTATTTCTAAATATACTAACGCGCTAAATGCATTGCAGGTCCATGCTGGGGCTAATTGGAGACCTGCTGGAGAGCTTAAATTGGTTGATGGGACGGTTAATCCCTTATTTGGAGCACCCATATCTTGAGCAAAGATATTATCAGGGGAGGCTTATCTGGTGGAGCAAGGGATATAAAGTGATTGAGCAAGAAGACGGTACCTTTGTGTAGGAAATTAAAGTTTTTTTCCATCATTGCTTACAGATCTTGACAAGCATCCCTGTTGAGTTTAATGAAGAAGGTGCGATGGAGCCGTTAGTTCATCCTCTAAATATGTTAAACTTTAATTATCATAATTACGAATAGGGGAGTTCTTGATGGCTGGCTGTGTAAACCCATTATGGACGTACACATTACACTTTGATGGAGCATTTAGGGGCCCTAATAGGAAAGGAAGTGTTGGAGTAGTTATCCGAGATCCCCGATGTAGAGTTACAATGAAATTAGCTGCTTATCTCGGGGTAGGATTTACTAACAACATGGTCGACTATAAAGCCTTGATTATGGGATTGAATATTGCTAAGAAAGGTGGTATTAGGTGGTTTTTAATAAAAGGATTAGTTGATCTTGAATCAGCTAGATGGGACATATACAGTTCGGAATCCTCTCCTTCGTATGTATTATCAAATTGCTATAACGTTACTTGATGAATTTGAGAGCATATCTCTTCAGCTCATTCCACGTTATTGGAATCAATTTGTGGATTCCTTAGCTAAATTTGCTTATGAAGAGGACCTCTTCTTCAACTGTGGTTCTAGTCCAGATGTTGTTATTGATAATGAGACGAGACCTGGTCGCTTGTGGGGAATGTTATCAGACTACGCGTTATATGGCAGGCGATGGTTGATATGGGTAATGCAAAGAGTAGCCGAGACCCATCTACCGTTGTTATCTTGGATCCATAGGTTGATCCGATGACATGTTATGCGTACGCCTCTTGTTATATATGCAGGAGGCATGGACCATACCTTGATGCATTTAGTTTAGGGCTGAGAGCCCTATTTTTCCCCTTGGAATGGAGTGTATTTGCGTATATCTACCTTCTTCCAAGGAGGGATCTCTATGAGCTATTTTGTTTAATTCCGTTAGGCTAAGAGGGCCAGTAGCTTTAAGTAGTTAATGTTTGATTTCTTTAGGCCAAGAGGACCCTTTGTTTTTAGGTTTTAATAATCTATCTCTTTAGGCCAAGAGGGACCATTAGTTTGTAGTGAAAAGTGCTATTTCTTTAGGCTAAGAGGGCCCTATCTCTGTTTGGTGCAGGTACGTTTAATGCTTTGTTGTTTTAGTGATTGTGCCATACAGGTTGATGAAGTCACTGGAGGGAGGCTTTGTTGCAAAGGAGCTTCTTATGGTCATTCCAGGTGGTTTCGTTCCCTTTTCAAGTTTTTCCCCTTAAGAAATTAATGATATATGTGCGGGTGAGGGTTACTTTCTTTTGTTTGTTGGGGACCGGCACTTGAGGCATGAAGTCCCAGGTTTAGGCTCTGTATGTCTAGGGGAGGTCTGAGTAGTCCTTGCCTCCTGCAAGGCATTGTCAGGCATTGAAAGACCTGTTTTAGATGGGAGTTCTAGTGACCTTGTTCTACTGACCTGCTAGGTGGCCGTTCTAGGAGTTCCTGTTAGTTGAGCGTTAGAAAATGATTAAGTGTCGCCTTGCAAGGGCTTGGTAGGTTTTTGGGTACTGATACACAACCTGAGGCTGATGCCCTGTTCTCCTTGGGTCACTACGCTCAGCTCCCTCCTTTTTACACGCCCGAGTATGGAAAATAAGAGGTTAAAAGAGTAATGTGCTCAAAGAAAATATTTCTTGCTCAAGCTATAGGAGTTCTCGCCTAGTAGAAGCTCCTAGTTGAGTTGTCCTTAGTTAGGTAGGTAGTCTAGACCACCACTTAGGGTGACCTCTTTGATAGTTGTTTATTTGCTTGGCTGTGTTGCAGCAGTTGGTTAGTGACTAGCTTTGGGCCTTCTATCATATTATGCTGGGCCTACTCCTCGTGGATTTCATGCCTTGGTTTTGTTAGGGGCTAGGGTATGAGTTGTGATGTGTTGTGTTGTGTATTTTTTGTATCAGCTTGATGCTCCTTTTTGTTGTTTATGTGCATATCTCTTCGTGGGATTTGACGGGCTGAGTCGCCCCATCCCATGGTTGCCAATGACAGATGATTTCTGATGCCGAGAAGTGCTTAAAAATAGCCAAAAATTACGAATATCAGGGGAAAAATAGACTTCGTCGAAGGTGACGGTGGAAATCAGTATGATTTTAAGCGGCAAGTGCCTAAAGTGCTAGTACTAATTTTCATGGAAAATCAAATGATGGCGGATGGTCGAGCTGGAGTTTTCCTAGAAGCAAAACACGCAAGTCTCAGATATCAATTTCAAGGTCGTTTGATTCCCCATTTAATCCCTGCAAGGTTCGGGGTTGTGAAGCGGCTACTGGATTTGGAAGTCGAGAAGAGGGTGAGGGGGCCCAGCTTTGTAGATTTCGATGCCAAGGAACCACCCGTCCAGACGAATCTCGAATTCGATGTCGCTTGCCCCTCCAAAAGTGAAAAAACCACTTGTTGGAAGTGTGAAAGCAAAAGTCATGAACTAGATAATTTGGGTTTTAAGCTTAAGCTCTAATTGAGAGCTTAAAAGAAGCTCACAAAATGAAACGTTGTGGGGGGGCGTCAGTTTTGGCGACCCATTTTTTTTCCATTTTTTATCATTTTTTGATTGGTGTGAGGCAGGAGGAATCCTCTTGGCCCTGAGATGCTTCTATCCTTTGCCCTCCATTGCCATAAACAGATCAAGGAATGATGCACTGAGCAAAGAGAAAAAAAACCCGTATTTCTCTCTCCTCCCTCTCTTTCCTGCATAGAGGCAATTCATGTGCAAGAAATCAAGAAGAAGAGGGGTTGAAGGATGCTTGTCCGGCTGTGATTGGATTGCTTCAAGATGAAGAGGAGGTTGAGGAAAGAGGTTCAACACTGAAGAATGGTTGCTAGTTAGTCTGTGGGCTGCCCAAAATAATTATTTAAAAATCCACAACACACAAGACACGCGGTATGCTTCAATTTTATGAAAAAATTTGCTTGTTTTTGTTGTTTCATGGTCCAAATGTTGTTCATATGCAATGAATGTTTGTTTGAATCTTGTTTGTATCATGTTTGAGGGCTGTAACTATATAAATGTAGAACCCGTAATGATTTAGAGCCGTTATTAAATTTTTAAAACCCGCAAAATGTCATTTTTCAATGAAAATGAGTGGTTTTTCTAATTTTGAGTTGGGAAAAAGGGGTGAAAATGGGATAAAATCAGAAAAAATGTTAAGTTTCAGTCAAAATAATAAGTCAACACAAATAAATGAGAGAATACCTATTTTTCATGAATAATAAATAGAAAAAATAGTAAAAAATATAGAAAATTAGGATTTTCACGCTTAAAAAATATAGAAAAATAAGATTTACGTGCGTGAATATTTGGCAAGGTTAAAGCATGATATCAAGCCTCAGTTTGGCCTCGTCCTTTGTGTTATAGTATGTGTTCATTTGTTTTTTCATACAAAAATGTCACAAGACAACCATTTACACCTATGCAACGCAGCAACACCTAAATGGTGGGGGGGGGAGGAAGTTTGTGCGATGATCTAATTGCTGAAAAGATACAAATTCTGATTTCTCTCTTTGTGCATAGCATTTAGGGATTGTTTCATAATTAAATATAGGTGACTAGTAGCACGGAAGTTCCGGTGCTAGTCCCTAAAGTAGAGCAGCACGTAACACTTAGTTAAAATTCATGAAAGGGCTATTTTCCGCACCTCACATGGCTAGTTTTTTAATCATAAAATGGTTGTGCACAATCATCATACACCTTGCCTCAAGCATGTCACGTGGTATCTCTTGGAATGCATTGCAATTGATTGATAAACTTTGACCAATGTTAAGAGGACATGAAACCTAAGTCGTGGGTTAGATGAGCACTTCCGTTGGGGAAAGTTTTGTGAGGCAAATCAAAATCTCTTGAAATACTGAATTATGAAAGAGTGGAGTTTGCGCGAATGTTATATGTGTTAGCGATGCATCTTGGGGCTAATCCCCGAGATTTAGGAGAGTCGCAGTGGAGCCACGACAATCAGCCGAGAGCTGCTTCCCTATGTGTGTATTACGAGGCATTATGCCTATATGTTATGGGATCTCCCTCTGAGGAGAAGGGAATGTGAACGTTGGACTACATATTGGATACAAACATAAAATCATCATAAGCATTCAGTGCAAAGTGAGTTTTAGACGCTCCTGGCCTGCGAGGCCGTGTGGTGCGGTTGTCTGTTATATGCATGAGGCCCGACTAGTGCCATAGCCAATGCCGGCCCATTTTAGGTCCCATAAAAAATTATCCTTCTTCATCTTCGAGTTCAGCTTACGAAAGTTGATACATATTCGAAGTTCCCGTTCTTCTTGGGTACTACCATAATGGGCGAAACCCATTTATTGTTAGCCACGGGATAAATGAACTCTGATTCAAGAAGCTTCAATAATTGAGCCTTTACCAGAGTTGAATAATTAGGATTCATATGCCTTTGTCTTTGCCTTATAGGTTTGGCATGAGGCTCTAGGTCAATGTGATGTTGACATACTATGGGATCAATCCCCTTTAGATCTTTCTACGACTAACCAAACACGTCTAAGTTCTCCTTTAGTAGGTCTCGTAGGACCACTAGTTCTTCTTGTAGAAGATTGAGACCCACTTTCATGTGATGTTCTGTACTGTCAGTATCCAAAAATTTCACTTGCATTTCACCTTCCACTTTGCGGATAAATGTCCCACGGATTGCTTTTGGATAGAGGTCTGACTCCTTCAAGGGAGTAGTGTCATCATTTGATGTTCCACTAGAACTAGTGTCTTCCTTCTGAATAGATGACTCGTTTGTCTGTTGAGATTGCTGGAAGAGTATCAGAGCTTTGTTTGTTTTTGTGTGAGTGGTGATTTCTTATGGACTTAGGGATTCATCTTCAGAGGATGCATCCAAGAATGTAACATACCACGGACCTTCTATAAGCCATGGCTCTGATGGCTCTGGCTTCTATTGATAAGGGGCATCATCATCATCTTTTCTCTAGAGTGAATGGGTAGGACGATAGGAGCCACTAGTGAACGTAACTTTTATACCTTTGATCCATTGCTTATGCAAATTTTGCATACTTTGTGGTCCATTGGTCAACCCAAATGGAACCATGGTTATTCCATCCAATACCTCGAGATCTTCGGCCTGTGAGGTCTTTGTAGGGACATCAACAAGATCATCTGCTATTAGAGGAACTTCTTCATCTGCACTTTTCGAACTTGCTTCGTTTTCTTCCTTATCATTTTCATCCTCTTCCTCTAGAGGCTTCGTCTCTACTTCTATAGAGGCTCTGTAGAGAAGAATAGGTTTTCTGCCTCTGTGTCTACTTCTACTTCTGCCTCTGTCTCTAGCTCTGTCTCCACTTCTGTCTCTATGACTGCCATGTAATAGGGAGAAAAATATATCTATACTTCTATCTTGCTGTCAGAAGTGATTTCAGAAGTCAATTCGGGTTGAGGCAGGAGGTATTCTCCCATGGACAAAGACTTTTCTTCCTTTGGTAGATGGCTTACAATGCCCATTGTTAGGGACTGTGCCTCTATTTTCTTGGGAAAAATCTGTTTAATAGCCTCTTCATTTCCTGATGTACCATCTGTTACTTCATTGTAGGAGTCTGTGATGACTTCGATGGATGTGGATCCATTGCCTTTTTGCGAGCCATACAATTTCAACACCACTTTATTGGGTCCTCTACCTAGGGTTAGTGTTCATTTGAACCAGTCCGTCCTGGCTCTTGCTTCAAAAAGCCAATGTATTCCCAGCACAGTAGAGGGTACGAGGTCCCATAAGAATTTGGTTTGACCACCAAATATATCAGCCAATAGTCTCTTCATGCAAGGGTTGTTTTTACGTATGGGAGGATGCCCAACGGTTTAATTCTACTTTGGTTTATCAATTTGATAAGCCACTGGGTAGGTTGCATTCATTGCAAACCTAGATCCTTCATTGTCTCATCTGTCATTATGTTTACTGATGAGCCTCCATCAATGAATGCATCTTAAATAAAGCATCTTTCTATCCATACACTAGTCTCTAGGGTTCCAAGATCTAGAAAGGCATTAGACACATCCACTTTCTTCACAGGTTTTGAGGCTCTGTTGGACTTTGTTGTTATTGGGGGAGAAATCCTAGTCCACATCTTCTTGTCAATATGCTTTTGAATCTTTTTCGGCAACTGAGAGATCGCATTAGCAACTTTGAAATGTTAGGTTTGGTTTAAAGGTGTCTAGGTCTTTGACCAAGTCATAATCTTTGATTGGATCTATAGGCTTCTCTAGCCTGCTGGGGAATGGGGCTACACCCATTTTCATATTTCCTTGTTCTTCTAGCAATGGCAGCATTGGCACTTCCTCTATTTATGGTGGTGTTTCTATATCGCCTATCTCTTAACCTCTGGTCCTGTTTCTAGGACTGTCTCTGTGACTCTGTGGCACTGCAGTGCTTTGTACTACTGCACTGTTTTGTCCTGTACTGCTCTTCCCTCTGTTGGCAGGTTGAACTTCGCAGTCTTGGCAGGGGAGTTGTTCTTCTTGGCGCGCGTGATAGCGGCAAATTCCAACTCTACCAAATTGGAGGCAGGCTCTTGTGCCTTCTGTTGGCTATCAGTGGCATTGGCCTTGATAGGGGCTCGACTTGGATAGTCCTTTTTGAAGTGTGGACTTCTCCTTTGCATTGGATGCATAAGGGCTTGTAATCCACAGATCTTCTAGGGTTTGGACATTTCGGTGAGATATGACCCTTTTCTCCACATCTGTAACATTTCACCTCTGATCTCTGACCATTGCCAAACTGTCGTCCTCTGTAACTTTGAGAGGAAACCTCCTTGGACCAAAATTAGGACCGAACTCCCTAGGCTTTGGTCTAATGTCCTGCGTTGTCATTTTAGATTCTACTAAGTTGAATCTTACATTTTCATCTTTCTATCTTCATTCATGCATCTCTTTCATAGAGCAAATATCCTCCATATGGTTCTTCCTCAAACAATAGGAACAGAAGGCTCCAGGAATGGTTGGTTTTCGGGTACATTCAGTGGCTAAATGTCCCGCTTGATGGCACTTTCCGCACCATGTATTAGAACGCATCACATCTCTCCCAGCTCCCATAGGAGTAGATAGATTAGTGGTATTCACCTTCAGCATCTGTAGTTGCTCTGTAATCACATCCATAAGCTATTTTTTGATACTTGTGACTGAGTTGGATAAGTAGTCCTTTAGATTTTCACCTCTTAAAGTACTTGTAGTAGGGTTTTGGGAAGCTTCTATAATTACTGCATATACCGGCTGGGTTGATCCAGAGGATCCTCTATTTTGGTTCTGATTCAGAGCTCCTATTGAGACTTGGGATTGTTGATTCCAGTTGGTAGGGTTCCATTGTTGTTGAGTCACCATTGGAGGAACTGTTTGAGGCCACTCTTGTTATGGTTGAACCATCATTTGAGGCATTGTTGTCTGTGGCCATTGTGGATTATGTGCATTGTACTGCGGTATTATTTGCATCTGGGAATAGGGGTAGGGAAATGTCCTTGGGACTATATTTGATGGGTATACCATTCTTGGCATGGGAGGAGGTAAAACTCCTCTTCCTAGAGTCATTGACAACTTTGCTTCAACTTCGTCATACAATCTTGCACCTTCTACTACAGCTTGCAGATTAACTGGTTTTCTTAATTCCATGAACTTGCAAACTTCTAATTGTAAGCCTCTGAGGAACACTCCTTTCTGGATGCCTTTATCCAAATGATGGTTGGTCCATCTCTTTAGGATGGATTCCATTCGCAAGATATAAGCTTCTACTATTTCTCTAGAGGACCGACTTAGGTTCATGAACTCCTCTCGCATCCGCTCTTCAAAACCTTCAAGCCTGAATTTAGTGAGGAAGGCCAACTTTAGGTTGTCCCATGTGCTAAAATTTCCTGATGCATGTCTCTCATACCATTGAAATGCCATGCCCTTGAAAGTGGCGGGGAATATCACTAACCAATGCTTAGGGGTTCTAGCATTGTTAGCCACACATGCTACCATAATATTTGCTATATGAAGATCGGGGTCTTCATTGTACTCTATGGAAGCTTTCACTCAACCACCAAGACCCACAAACCGCTTATTGTTTCCAAGCCGAGCACTAATGGCTACCTCTCATATAGCTGACGCGCTACCTATCCATGAGTGTAGTGAGCTTACCTCCATGCCGATTGAGTTACCTTCTCTCCTGCGCACTCCGGTATCTCCACGATCTAAGTGCAAGCTTCAAGTAAGCTCCATCCTCAAGCTCCATGCTCCAAGATCCATTACCGTGAGCAAGTCAAGAGAAGAGAAGAGAATAGAAGAGAAGAAGAGAGGAGAAGATGGAGAGCTTCTCGTCCCCGGTCCCTCACCCTCACACACTCACTCTCTCACATTCTCACACTCCCTCTCTCAAGCACAAGCTCAAACAAGCAAGAAGAAGAAGAAGAAGAAGAAGAAGAGGAGAGACACATTTGGCCACACACAAGAATGAGGTTCTCATTCACTTTTTAACTTTATATATAAAACCCTAAATCCCTTTTGGGCGGTCATCCCCTTATTCCCTTTTTTACATGGTCGGCCGTAGGCCCTTTTTCCCCTTGTCCTCCTATCTTCCTAGCTTCCTTCCTACCGCCCACTACCTTTACAAATTGCACGGGTGAGAGTCTGGCACTCTTAAATTAAACCATGGTGTGCCTTGCACTTTTTTTAAAAATAGTATAGACTTGCGCTTTTTCTCATGCGCCTTTTTCCTTGATTTAGGACTTTTCTGCACTTCTTGTGTTCCCAGATTCTTCTTGACGCACCTTCCTCTTCTGTTTCACTTTTACCTTGGCCTTGTCTTCTGCTTTAGATTTTCCATCTTTTCCACCTTGTTCATTTGAGGGTTAACATTATCCCCCTCCTAGATGAGTGCCAGTCCCATGGCACTTACAGTTGTAGGTAGCAGACTTTGGCATGCACCGAAGAAGTGGACAGAAGGGACATCAATGGTTGCCGTGGAGGAGTGTTGGTGGTGGTGTGGAGGAAGGTTGTTAGGGGCACGTTGTGGCCTAGGAGACTGGTGGTAGGGTTGTTGGAGTTGATGGTAGGGGGGATTGCATTGATGGCCAGCACAAGTGTTGGTTTGTTGGGGATTTTGCACATGATGATTCTTGGCGGGCTTCCAGGATGATAAATGATAAGAATTCAGAGTTGGGTGTCGATGAAGAGTGAATGAAACTTTTGTTGGAGTCTTTAATACCTAAAATTGAAAGCCTCTCACATGTGGTCTCTCCATAGGGATAGTGCTAGTCTTCTTTATCGTGCACAAGATGTAGTTCAATTAGTTTAGGAGACAGGTCGAACTCTAAGCAAGCTGAGAGTATTGTCCTGCACTTGAGGACCCAAACTGTCTATATATTTTGGTGTAGATATTATGTGAGTGCTCATGCATACTTAGATATTACGTAGTTAGAAGACCGCGAGTTGGTTTCTTGTAACAACGTGTGGATGAAGCAAAGTTGTCCATGTTGAGAAGAAATACACGTGAAGGTGTATGAGACATCCTTTGCGTTGTGACTGTACGACGCAACTTAATTGAACACAGGAACACCGCACTTTTAGTAGCTGGTAGATATTGGACTTGCATGATGAGGACGGTGTACTTTTCATGGCCATTCATGCGGTGCTTACCATGATTGATTGCAATGGTATTAAGGCAGAGCACAAGAGGGAATCATGCGAATGGGTCAAGGTGACAGGTGTAACCATAGGCGAGACAAGCTCCCTAGGTATATCCTTCCCTTGATGTGCCCTGAACAATTGTGGGTGATGCTAAAGGGCTAGGGGACTAGGTACGGAGTAGCCGACCAAGGTTACTAGACATACCTAATTTGAGGATCCCTAGGTGCTGTGTCGTGATTGTGGGTGCTTCTTATCTTTTTTGTCTCTTTTCTTTTCGTTGTTCTTTTCCTTTTCTTTTTTTTTCTTTTTTCTTTTTTTTTGGAAACTTTCCTGAGTACAACCATTGCAATATGTTGGGGCTATCAGCCTTTCAATGGGTTGGGAAATGTCAAGCTTCGAAGGCTGGAGAAATAGATATTACAGCGATGATTGTGTCTTAGCCTCATTGTTGGAGCAACAGTTGTTGAGATGGGGAGATACACTTGAGATTTTGCAATACTCTTTGGAACGTGCGATGTTGGTACAATTGAGGTGACAGTTGCCATGAGTACCCGGTGTAAAGTGTAACCTAGAAAGAGAAAGTGGTTATGATCATGCTTTGGGCCATGTGATGTGGGCGATTGGCAAGGGTGATTTTTGCTTTCAGCAGCATGGCTCTGTCAAAGCTCTTCATGAGGTTGGTGGTCTTGCGGTGTCTTAGGTATTGAACACTTTCGCACATAGACTTGCATCATCTTGCATCCACTTATCACTTCATGAGGGTACATGCACAATATATGCTGCAACTATAATAAACCAGTGCAGCGCAAGGAGACATCACTTATTTGAATTCCATGGTGTTGACCTAGATACTTATCACCTGTACTTGATTATCTTTTCCTTTTGCTAAAGTCGCGAAATATATTAAGCACATATATGAAAAGTTTGTACAATTGGGGAACCTATCAGCACTTAACCATTTGGACACAAAAAGTCATGGCCAGGTAGCATTTGATAAGCCTTTTATACAACATGGGGCTACTCTATTTGTACGAAGTGGGGGGAGTCTGGGTGATCGGGCGATTGAGGCTCTGTTGGTGAGGGGCTCTTGTGAGGCTGGGCGAGGAAGATGTCAGCCGGGACCTGAATGGTATAGTCCCTGGCCGCAACTGTTTCCAGAATGCTTTTGAACAATGCATCAAATTCCTGCTTGTCTCGAGCTGCCCTCTCCTCTTTGGAGCACCTAGGGCCCGAGCTTCTAGGAAGAGCCCACACGATCGGGGTTGCCACTCTCGGGGCATTCCCTTGAGCTTCTCTTCCCCTGGCCTGGGGAGTTTTTGGCCTACATCTGGGGCGGTGTTGCTTGGGGCCTCATTTCTTTGCATACCTTTTAAGGGTAGGTAGCGTTCCGACGGAAGAGCTTGTGCTGCATGCTCCCTCAGATGGCGGATAGTGTCCTTGCAAGCCAGCTGAACTGGGTGCTCCATGTCGGCTACCATAGGGGGACCTACAAAATGCGAACCAAGGATTAGGTCGTGAGGCAGGATAAAACTATTCACATGGAAGGGATTATACAATGGGTTATCCAGCGCATATGACGAAGAGGGGTGAGGTGAGGCATGCAGTGTTTGTTGCAAAGGGCCGGCCCCAGTGATGATATTCATCCTGCTTCAACAATGGAGCATATCCTAGCTATAGCGGATCTTGGATTATGCTAAGCTACATGGACTGATTGGATTGGAGTGGGCTCATTCCCAGAAGGATAGACTGGAAAGGGGAAATGTGTATAGAAAGGGACGGTGCCCCGTTTACACCATCAGAGATGTTGGTCAGGGATTCCTATGGTGGTAATGAGGGTTGCATGCCCTCCACCTAGAGGTGAAAATGGTCACACGACTTTTAAATGTGTGATGAGAGGAGGACCTGAGGATCTCAGCCTGTCAAACCCAACTCTTTTCCCTACGCTTGACTATCATTGCTTGTGCGTGTTGATCTTATCTATATAGGGTCACAAAATTCATTTTTTATTTATGTACATATTTACGAATCCATGTGACTTTATGAGGATAAAAACCAATTGTAGAACTCCGGATTGTACTGGAGTGTGGCACATGCATCGAGTACTCGTAGTAGCTTACTCAATAACGATAGATATTTTGCAACATCAAGTAGCATGGCACCTTGTTCGAGTCTACTGGCAACATGTAACTCCTCCTTGGTGAGAACCTTATCAGCTAGAGAGTTCTCTTGGCTAGTTCTAGCTAAGTCTGCACCCTGAATGGCATTTATCACTCGAAAGGAAGTTGGTGCCATGTAGGTTGGGTCTCTTTGAGACTGTCATTTGGCCAATCGTTCCTTTGAGACTGTCATAATTTGGGCTCCTAGTTCGGCCATTGCAACACGGTTTTCAAACCAACATTTTTCAAATTGACTTCGACCCTCCGACTGTCGCTTTAGTTGCTCTATCCCTAAGAGATTTGGTTGGTAGAGCACATCATTGAATGTTACAGTTAAGCATAGTTGGTCAGCTTCCTCGTTAGAGGTGAGTCACATGCATTCATGCAGGAGCCTGTCATAGTGTTCGTCAAGATATTCTTGCTCTTCCCAGGATAGGGGAAATGGCAAGTATTCTTCAAGCTTCTCCTTAGGGAATGTGCCCATGTCTACTAGGACATAGACACTGCGAACACTTTGAGCTTAGCATCCAACTCAATTAAGCATTTCTGTAACACTTCTATGTTCAACGAGGGCTTGCTCGATTGCTATCTCATGCAAGGTTCTAGGAGTTTCGCTAGGCTTTAGCATAGCTGGGGGATCAGGCCTAGATGAGCAAGATTGGTCAATGCTAGGGTTGCTTATGCTCTCAGGGTTTCCATGTTTCCCCTGAGGCTTTATTGTTGTGTCATGGTTCTCGTTAGATGTGACTGGTATAAATTTGTCACCCTGTTGTGATAGTGTTGTATCCACTCTTGATTGGTCAATGCGAGTTCTGTTGTCGGTGGATTGAGTGTTGCAAGAAATCATTGATGGTAATGGCGGCTGCTTTGATTTTTCAGAACACATGGATGTGTCTGAGGTTTCATTGCTATTAGGAGAGACATCAATGGGTTCATTGGTGGATGGTCTCGATGCTTTATTCCTCAGCTCTTCGGAACTCTTGGTTTCAATCTTCTTGGGGTCCACAGCCACTTGCAACTGCCATTGTTGTTTTCATTTTTTTCTCTTCTTTTTTTTAGGCAATTGAGGTGTATCCCTTGAAGACTTTGGACCTTGAACTAGGTCAGTCGTTGATGTGCTTGGCTAGGCCTTAGCATTCTCTTTCTCTAGTGTGTCCTCATGGAACATAGCCGTGTCTTGCTGAATAGCCTCGCTAGGTTGTGAGGATACAACTGCCTCTCTTTTTGGAGAGTCTAACTCTTTAGCCAATCCCTTCTATTTAACTCCTCCAACGTAGGCTTTAGGCGCTTTGGAAGTGTTGGAGTTGTTAAGGATGTTGGTTGCGGCACCTCCTCCGCAAGTGAACTACTATGGACACGTTCCACAATGGGCGTTGTCACGGCCAGGGGTTGTGACTGTTGTGATCCCTGATTGGAAGTAGTAGCAACTATTTCAGTGGACTGGCTACTGTTAGTAGGTTGCAGTGTCAAGTCCCTAGGGCGATTAGAAGTGGCCGTGTCTTTTGTTGCACTTTGAGAATTCACTTGTGTAGATCAAGCATGAGTTGATCTAGTCACATTAGGTTGCACATGCATATCCTTGGGTCAAGATCTACCGATGGTGTCATGTCCCATCTCTTGGACATTTTGAAGCTTAGATGGAGATAGAGATTAGGATTGAGCAGTTGCACTTGATGATTGATGTTGTGCTTCCTGTGTCCATTTAGGGAAAGAGGGTGTAGGAGACATGGGACTTCCAAGTGGCTCCGACAGTGGTTGGAAGATTTTCTCGTGGCTGTTAGATGATTTTACCATTTGCTTTGTTGAGCATTTAACCTTGCCATGAGCAATGTTGTGCTTATGATGCCTGTTATCCTCTTGGGGAATCAAAGGCTCCTTGGGCACTAGTGGATTTTGCGTATCCTCAATGATTACATCTAATATCTGCTTGTCAAGCACGCTAGGCTGAGGATCTACCCTCCGATTAGTCCCATTTGGTTTCTTGATTTCGACCGTGAGGGGCTCGGTCACTCCAATTATTTTGACTCGAGACTTGGTTTTTCGTTTAGATCTCCTCCTACACTTCCTTGCTCTTGATACGATTTGGCCTTCAGTCGACAGAGGGGGTTTAGCAAAGGGATTTTGTGACCCAAATCCATCGGTTACCTGTGTAATACCCTTGAGCATGTAGTAACGATTTGGATATCCATCGTGACATTGTGCTGACCCTCCATCGATGCCTTCGTCTATAAGGCTTGGGCTTCTTTTGGGGTCTTCTAAGATATTTGTAAGTCTAAAGCCCGTCCTTGGCATTGTCTCCTGACCTTCTTGTTTCAGGCATGGCCTCACTCACATGTTCTCGTTGTTCGACCTGTGGTTGTATCAACTCTTCCAACAAGTCCTTGATCTCATTAGCTGGCTTGACTGTTATGTCAGCACCTTCCTTGCCTTTCCCTCGAGGTTCAATGAGGTCGCCCTTGCTAAAGATTGTGACTATCCTCACACGTGGTAGTGTTAGGTGTATTCTCTATGCTACATAGTCGGCCTCACACTTGGTCGCCCTTTTGAAGGGTCTTCCTAGGAGGGTTTCCTTCCCGCAATTAGCACTATTTGGAGGAACATGAAATAGGATAGACAAGCTTTCAGTTTCAATTGTCACAAGGATTTTTCACTTCCCTATGAGTGCTTGTAGGTGTCCCCCATAAGGGCTAAGAGTTGCATTAGTTAGTGTGAGCTCTGGTTGGCCTAATAGGGTCTATGCTTCATAGGTCAAGATATTAAAATATGCTCCTTCATCAATCAGAGCATCGATAGTGTGCTCTCTTTTCGTGGTGAGTTTGACCCTGAGATAAGCAGGCGGTACTATGTCTTCATCTTCTGGGTTTTGGCTCATAAATTTAATCCTTCTGACAAATGCCCTTGGGTCCCCAACTGCACGACCATATGTGTATTCTCCACTAATGTCTTGGATCGCCAGTGCAGTGCTATTCAAGATGCATCTATCGCTAGGACTGTCATATCTAGTCATCCTTGCCATTGTAGCTTGATGTTGTTGCTTCTCGCTTTGACTAGATGCAGTCTGAATGCAACATGTACGTGTTTTTGTAGTGTGGCCTTTTTACCCTTGTTGGATAGATTGGCCCATTGAGGTTCTAGGGTCTCTGCTTGTCTTTGTTCGGGTATGGGCTTTTGATTGCTCCTTTGTGAGTGAGAATCCATGCTTGTGTAGAGCCATTACTACACTATGATCTAATTTGGAGGACCTGTCACAATGCGCATTTTCTCTCCAACCTACTTGGGGGAGGTGCGGAGGGGGCAGAGCCGTTACAGTAAATGCCTACAGGGCCGTTACAGTAAATGCCATGCACAATTTGAAGGACCATTTATAGTCAAGTTTGGAACTACTTGCTCTAGATTTCAGCCCATTGATAGATCTATGACGTGGTTTTGGCTCTATATGGTCTCTTGGTCAGTTTTAGGGTCTACAGGTTAAAATTTGAAAAAATCCAAATTCGGCCAAACAGGTCCGAATTGCAGGGGCCGAATGCTTGATTCGGCTCATCTGAGGGCTGAGTAGAAAGGGCCGAATGTAATTGGTCTGAATGTCAAATTCGGACAATCCGAGTCTGGTTGTCCGAGGGCCGAGTGGCCGAGTGGACCGAGGGCCGAGTCACGTGGGCCAAGTCAAGTGGGCCGAGTCAAGTGGGCCAAGTCGTCGGCAGGGCTGAGGGCCGAATTTCAAAGTTGGTTCGAATGCTTCACTCGGACGGGCCGAGTGAAAAGCGTCCGAGAGTAGTGGGCCAAATGGCCGAGCGGGGTCCGAGGGCCGATTCTGGCTCGGCCCAGAATCACTGTCTCACTGGGACAGGCCGAGCGCAATGCATTTTTTCGTCGGACTTCAAAAAATTCGTCGCACCGAGCGATGGAGGCCTACCTACTAGTTGAGCAGCTCCAGATCCAACCTACTCATGCAGTGGAAGGTGTGGAATTACCTGGGCTGGGAAAATAACTCCTAGATGCCTAGATCGAAGAAAGTCCACGCAATGAAGCTCTCTTCCTCTCTCTGCTCCCCTGAAACCCTGCAATGCAAAATGTGGCGTGTCTTGCCACTCCTAGCTCCTTATCACCTTGCCTAGGTGCTTGCACTCACCTTAATCTTGCTTCCCTTACTAACATTTAACCCAAATTTTTATTTTTTGCCATTCTTTTCCCTGTTTGAGGCTGTTATGCAGCAACAGAAAACCCTACTGTTTGCTCCAATGTTTTGCTCCTATCCTTTCTAAATGCAAGAAAAAATCATAAGGAAAATACATACACTACTCTATCATACTTTTTCAAGTCCAAAACAACAAAAACCTACTTGCTAAGGAGATCAAATACCTCTTTAAACTCCCTCGCTTCCTATCTATCTACCTCAAGCACCGGTTCGGGGAAAACCCTACTTCAATGCTCAATTCGAAGCGCGCAAGTGCTCAAGGCTTGAATCCATTACAACAAAACCAAAATGTGGGAGCTTTCCCTCAACCGCTAAGACCCACGGACCACTTATTGTTTCAAGCGCTACCTCTCACATAGCCGACGCGCTACCTGTCCATGAGTGTAGTGAGCTTATCTCCATGATGCTGATCAAGTTACCTCCTCTCCCGCGCACTCCGATAGCTCCACAATCCAAGTGCAAGCTTTAAGCAAGCTCCATCCTCAAGCTCCACGCTCCAAGCTCCATTTCTGCGAGCAAGACAAGAGAAGAGAAGAAGAGAGGAGAAGATGGAGAGCTTCTCCCCGGTCTCTCGCCCTCACACACTCACTCCCTCACACTCTCACACTCCCTCTCTCGAGCACAAGCTCAAACAAGCAAGAAGAAGAAGAGGAAGAAGAAGAAGAAGAAGAGGAGGAGAGCCATTTTGACCACACACAAGAACGAGCTTCTCATTCACTTTTCAACTTTATATACAAAACCCTAAATCCCTTTTGGGCGGCCATCCCCTTATCCCCTTTTTTACATGGCCGGCTGTCTAGGCCCTTTTTTCCCTTGTCATCTTATCTTCCTAGCTTCCTTCCTACCGCCCATCTACCTTTACAAATTGCACGGGTGAGAGCCCGATACTCTTAAATTAAACCATGGTGTGCCTTGCACTTTTTTTAAAAACAGTATAGACTTGCGCTTTTTCTCATGTGCCTTTTTTCTTGATTTAGGACTTTTTTGCACTTGTGTTTCCAGATTCTTCTTGATGTGCCTTTCTCTTCTGTTTCTCTTTTGCCTTGGCCTTGTCTTCTACTTTAGGTTTTCCATCTTTTCCACCTTGTTCGTTTGAGGGTTAACATACTCTCCCTTAAAAATTGGCAATGGGACTATATTTGCTGGCCTGTCATCAATATTTCCAGGACAAATCTGACTAGGAAGGGGACCTTGAGTTGCCATGGAGACTTCTATAAAGACTGCTTTTAGGGCGTCAAAGGAGGCTTCTACTGCAAACTCATTCTCATCCTTGATTCTTTCCTTCTCTCTTCTCATGTACCTCTGGACTCGTTCTAATGCTTGCCTCTTGATTGCATCATTCATCAGGGGGTTGGCTCCACCTAGTTGGTTTGTACTCAATGTAATAGAATCAGCGGGGCTTCAGTCTCTAGAGGACTCTCTGGCGAACATCTCTTCTACTTCCTTCTTTTCAACATCTTTGAATTCAGCTTTCAAACCACTACGGAGGGGGAGATATTCCATTCTGAAAGTATCAAAACTCATTCTTCTTAGGATCGTTGTTGTGCCATCATTATAATAATACCAGCTTTTGATGGTTTCAATAGTGTATGTTGTAAAGAACACTCTATCTACCAACTTCCAGTGGATTGCTAATTGGATAAAAAGAAGATTCTTAGAACACCAAGCATCCCACGTATCTTGCTGTTGAGCATCCACAAACAAATTCCAACTCATTTCTTTCTTGTTTTTGTGAACCTCCACTGACCACGACTCCTGAAGCTTCTTCACAATCTCCCACTGATGATGTCTAGAAACTTCTCAATGAATTCCAAATCTTCCATGGATGGTCATTCTCTCTGTTTCTACCCTTTAGTTTGTTCCCAAACAATTTGCCACCAAGATGCAAGGTTCTACTGCTTCAACATGAAGAGGAAATAGTCCACCACATAGATCTTGCATCATGATGGTAATATGTTTTTGCCATTGTGGGATGAACTTCTTGTAGAAAGTGGCTTTGGAAATAAGAATCTCAAACTCTTCAGTGGAATAAGGAACTTTGCAAGCATCCATTGAATTTTCCTCTTCTTGGCAATGCCATTTCCTTCATTTCAGCTTCTTTTGATGCTTGTTGATGGCAAGTTTCCCTAGTTGTGCACCAAAAACATGGAGCCCCAAGAGAGACACCAAGGAAAAGGGGTTTCTACTGCAAGAAAATATATCTTGCAACATCAACAATCTTTTGTTTCATTCTTTTGATGACCAAAACAAGGAAAACAACAAATCTTCATGCAACAACATAGTAGATATCTCCCACAGATTTGATAGAATGAACCATAATCTTCAACATCTTCACAGAATCCATTAATAAAACAAGGAAAATAAAATAATACACCATTTTTGAATGGAAATCAATCACGTAGAATTCATCTTTAATGTATTTATAGTTCTCTCTCTATCTCTCATAGTCGATACATTGTTTTTAGGCATAGAACTGAGTTTCTCTCACTTCTCTCTCTCACATACTCTTTCTCTCTCAATAATACATCATAGCCTCACTACAATAATAAATAATGGCACTTAATAATCCTTCTTAGGTCGTGGATGCACCTCCCAAGAGGTATGGGAGGTATGAAAGGGCACCATAGCCACTATAGTGTCTCTTCATAGCTCACTACTGTCACTGTCACTCTAGTGTGCCCTTCAGTCTTCAGCAACTGCTTCTTTCATTTTTTAAAGCTCTTTTAAACTTAGATTCATCCTTTCCAAAAGTTAGAAAACTTTCCCAAAGTCACATATATATTTTGCAGAACACTTATAGAAGATCTATAGAACAGAACAGAATAGGAATAGAGCAGAGATAGAGGCTCTACAGAAGGTCTACAAAGGGTTATAGAAGGTCATCAAAGAACAAAAAATACTCATAAATCATACTAAAACCATTCCAAACTATAAAAAACTATTCAATAATCTTTCAAAAGACCTCAACCTTCATCAATCATCAATCCATGCTTCATACATAAGAAAATCAGAACAAAACGGAAGCTAAACAGAAGGTATCAAAATCAATCAGAACCTCAATAGAACCTACCAGAACATCACAGAGCTTCATATTTCCACTAAGAATCATCATGAGCTTCCAAAACATAATAAATATCATCCAAAACACTCTAAATCACTTCCAAAAACAACAAAACATCACTCAAAATCCATCAAAATCAACCATTTAGGCCTGAAAAACAACAAAAATCAGTCAAAAATTCAGTTTTTTTCCACTCTCAATAGGTTCATCAGTGAACATAATGACAGACGTGACAATGAAGGATCTAGGCTTGCAAGGTATGCATCCTATATAGTGGCTTATCAATCTGATAGACTGAAGCAGAATTAAGCCTTTGGGCATTCTCCCATATATGAAGACAACCCTTGCAAGAAGAGATTATTGGCTGACCTATCTAGTGGTAAAACAAAATTCTTACGGGACCTCATACCCTTTGCTGTCGGGAAGACCATGGATTTTTGAAGCAAGGGCATGGGGTCGGATTGGTTCAAAGGAATTCTAACCCTAGGTAGAGGACCCAACAAAGGGGTACTGAAGTTGTATGGATTGCAAAAAGATAATGGATCCACTTTCATTGAAGTCATCACAGGCTCTTCCAATAAGATTACAAATGGCACATCATGAGATGAAGAAGCTATCAAATAAAATTTTCCCAAGAAAACAGAGGCACGGTCCTTGACAGTGGGCGCTCTAAGGGGTGTGCTACATGATCAGAGTTGCGCAGTAGAAGCGTGATGGGTCCTAACCCACATGTTCTAGAACACCTCATATTTGACCCAAGAATGACTTTGGAAATCACTTCTAACAGTGAGATAGAGATGTGGATGTATTATTCTCCTTGTTATATGGCTATGACAGAGCGATAGAGATAGATAGAGATAGTGAAAAAGATAGAAGAAGAGCTAGAGACAGGAACAGAGATAGATGCAAAAGTAGAGGTAGAGAATACAATAAAAAATGTGTTTTTCTCTTACAAAGCCCCTATAGAGGCAAAGACAGAGTCTAAAGAGAATGAAGATGGCAGTGTAGAAGAAGACTATGAAAGTGAGATGGAAGAATCTATCCTACTCGAAGAAGGCACAAATGAGGAAGAATTTCCAAAGAGGCTGGAGAAGCCAAAGATCCCATAATGTTAGATAGAATGACTATGGTACCCTTTGGACTAGCTAATGAGTCACTTCATATGCAAAATATCTATAAGAAATGGATTAAGCAGAATAAGCCTTTCTTTAGCAGTGGCTCTTGTCACCAGAAGTTACCCTTCTCAAGAGAGGATGATGATGATGCACCTTGACAACAACCACCAGTCCGACAGCCCAATTAGAACTCTAAAGGGTCTTGTTGTGTGACGTTCCTGGAGGCATCCTCGAAAGACAAGTCCTCAAGCCAAGAAGTAACTAATTTCCAAACCAAACCCAAAATGGCAATGATACCATTTCAGCATCCCAAGGAGCAAGCAGAGTTCTCATTGAAAGAGAAAGTTGGTTCCAGTGGAGCAGCACAAAAGAGGAGATCGCTTCCTTGAAGGAGTAAGATGTATACCACCCAGAGGTAGTCCATGGGACATTCATTCGTGAAGTGGAAGGTGAAAAGTAATTAACATTCATGGATGCTGACGGTATTGAACCACTTGAAAGTGGGTATCGGTCTTCTAGAAGAGGAGTTGTTGGTCCTGCATGATCTTTTGAAAGAGAACTTGGATGTGTTTGCATGGTCATATAAAGATCTAAAGGGGATTGATCCCACATTGTGCGACTTAGAGCCTAATGCCAAGCCTGTGAGGCAAAGATAGAGCGCATGAATCCAAATTACTTTGCCTTAGTGGAAGCCGAGTTACTGAAGCTTCTTGAAGTCGAGTTTATTTATCCAGTGGCCAATAGTAAATGGGTTTCACCCATCGTAGTAGTACCCAAGAAGAATGAAAAGCTGCAAATATGTATAGACTTATGAAAGCCAAAATCCAAGACTAAGAAGGATCATTTTTCTATTCCTTTCACAGTCCAACTGCAAGACCCTGTGGTAGGCCATGAGCTTTTTTCCCCCTTGGATGGATTCAGTGGATACAACCAAGTCTAGATCGTAGAAGAAGATCAATCCAAAATAACTTTCACAATAGAATGGGGAACCTATGGTGATAGAGTGATGCCTTTTGGGCTTTGTAATGCTCTTGCTACCTTCCAACTGATAATGGTCACATTCTAGAACCATTTGCATGATTTCATTGAGGTATACCTAGATGACTTCTATGTCTATAGCCTAATGCATGAGCATTAGGGACACCTAGAATAGTGCTTTGATAGCAACAGACCCTGCCAAGATTGAGAAGATTGTATCTTTAACAATGCAAACCAATCTCAAACAATTGAGGGGATTCCTTGGCCATGTGGGTTATTATAGACAGTTTATTGCAAACTTTGTGACAAAAGGTAGCTCCCTTGCATAAGCTCTTGAGAAAATTTGTAGAGTTTACGTGGACCACTGATTGTGATGAAGCATTCAACACCTTGAACATGTTTGATTAAAGTACCCATCCTGCAGCCTCCTAAGATTGGATGAAGGAGTTCCATGTGCACATTGATGTGTTGGTCGAAGGCCTAGGTGCAGTCTTATGCCAAAAAGGATCCTCAAAGTTAGATCAACCACCTATCTATTATGCAAGTCGAAAAGTAACAGATAGAGAAGAGAACTGCATAGTGACAAAGCTTGAGTGCTTGGCAATGGTGTTTGCCTTAGAGAAGTTTTAACATTATCTACTATCACGCATTTCAAATTCTATGTGGATCATGAGGCCCTGTCCTTCTTCATGAACAAAGTAGATGTGAAGGAAAGAATGATGAGATGACCCCTTCTATTTCAAGAGTTCAGATTTGAAGTGGTTACCAAGCCACTTGATTGCTCCCATGTCCTGGTTGATCATTTGTCACGAATCCCTCGTAGCGACGAGGAGGATGACCCAAACTTTCCTGATGTTTCCATTTTTCTAGTCAAAACTGTAAACCCATGGTATGAAGATATAGATAACCTCTTGGATACTCAACATTATCCTCCTAGTATCTCCAATTGTGAGAAGAAGAAGTTATTGTTAAAATTGACCCCCTACACCCTCTTAGGTAGCACATTGTACAAGAAAGGCAAAGATGAAGTATTATGCCAACGTGTAGCAGGAGATAAGATTGGAATAGTTCTGAAAGCATGCCATGATGAGCCTTGTGGGGGACACTTTGGAGGAGAAGAAACAACACCGAAGGCTTTGCTTGTAGGATATTGGTGGCCGACCCTTCCACAAGGATTACTATGACTATTGCAAACTTTATGATGCTTGTCCGAGAATGTGAAAGCCTACCAAAACCAGCGCTATGCCATTACAACCCATCCTTCCCCTAAAGCCATTTGATAAGTGGGGAATTGATATCATGGGGCTGATCGATCCTCCCACCAAATAAAACTAGAATAGATACATCTTGGTATGTACCAATTATGTTACAAAGTGGTGTGAAGCCAAAGCTCTCAAGTGGATAATAGCAACATCGTGGCTCTATTCCTGTACGAGAATATCATAACCCATTTGGAAAATCCCCTAAATCTTGTAAGTGACAGAGGTACTCACTTCCTTAACAAGATTATAGAATAATTGATAGAGCTGTATAAGATCAGCCATCGCAAGTCCATGTCTTACTACCTTGGAGCCAATGGCCAAGTCGAAGTTACCAACCATATACTCTGTTTGATCATGACAAGGAAGATTGCTATATTTTATCGTGATTGGAATGATAAACTTGTAGAGGTCCTCTAGGGCGGCATACAAAACCTCCCACAAGGTTGCTACATGGCAAACCCCTTTCCAGTTAGTGTATGGCACAAAGGCTATCTTCCTTGTTGAATTGGAATTACCCTCTTTGCACTAGCTATCCAAGAGCACTTGGGAGATGATGAGTCATTGCAGTGCGGTCTCTTGCACTTGGAATGTCTGGATGAGACTCACAGGATGGCCCTATAATGTATGGAAGCCATGCAAGCTCGACAAAAGGCCTATTATGATAGCTTCATCAAGCAAAAGGAGTTTAAGCAAGGTGACTTGGTCCTGGACTATGATTCATATTTTGGCAAGTTTTTAGGAAAGCTCCAACAACATTGGATAGGGCCCTATAAGGTACTTGTTGTCAACCCTAATGGCTTTGTCCAAGTGCAGGCCATTGATGTCTCTGATGATCTCTTCCAGATTAATGGCTATCGCCTCAAGAAGTATTTCCCTCTTTGGGGATCCTGACAATCATAGTCAACAGACCCTTTTCCATTTGGGCATTACAGTGCACTTCTTCTCATGTTGCTATTGATAATCATCATGCTCTTTCTAATGAGGCAGCCTTACTCCACTAGCCCCTCATCATTGCCTCCCACCCCTATTTTGTTCTCTTCTCATCTACTCCAGCGGAGGTGGCCAAGATGGTCCTGATACTTAGTATTTCCATAATTCTCCTTAAAAAAGAAAAAAGAAGAAAGAAAAAATGAAAAGAAAAGATATATCAATCGTGAGAGAAAATGACTTTGGTCCCTATTATGCCGACCTATTCTTCGAGAAAAGGTGGAAGCATCCACGGGGGAGTAGGGAAAAAAGAAAAAAAAAGAAAAAGAAAAAAAATCAATCAAAACTGTTATGGGAGAAAATGAAGAAATTCCCTGTCATAATAGGTCTTGTTCCAAGAAAATGTGGCACACATACTTGGGGACGGGAAGTTGGTTATGGCAAAGGTGGCAATACCCCACAGTCTAGGATAGTTGAATCACTAGCAAAACTCTTCCTGGATGTAGTTCTGAAGCCACCTCCCTTGGTGTGCTATATCTTACAATTCCATCAGTGCATCTGATTCCTACAATAGATGACATTTTCAATATGCATTCCAAGTACGAGACTTATTGGCTACCTCCTTGGGTATGTCTCATCCTCAACACCTTGATGTTAGCACTAAGTGATCTTTATCAACAACCCTTGAGTGATGTGAGCTTTTATCCTAATCATATGGGGATGTGAGTATGGGTTTCCCTCTGTATTTATCAAATGAGTGTGAGACATAGGGTGGGGTGAGTGACTAGTCTTTGCCCTATAAATTCAAGAGAGATGTGAGATGTGTGAATGGAACATTGCATGCACAGGATGGGCCTTTAAATGTACAATGCACAATTTGTTCTTGTGCTTGCATGGCACTATAAGATTCCCTAGCCTTCCTTCTTGCACCATATGCTGGCACAAGAGGGCAGGATGCACAATTGCACCATCAATTGTGCACAAGGCATATAACCTTCACCCGAGTGACAATGAGGATTACATCAATGGGGTGTAAGGGACTCGGTTTTCCTCTTGTATTTATCAACATAGCATGAGGTAGAGGGGGGTTGAGTGTGATTGGTTTCCCTTTCATCAACTAAGAGGTGAGGATCGATGGATGTTATGATAATTGGAGCTAGGTACGTTTTTGTTTCTCTATACACACACGGGATGGGACTCCTCCATCATTACTATACACCTCACTCTGTTTAGTGCACTGCACTACAAGGCTTCCTGGTCTTCCTTCTTGCACCTATGCTAAATGGGTTGGGTCGCACCAATGCACCATCCACTGTGCATATTGGCATACTCCATTTGAAACATCCCTCTTTTTCATTTCTAAATTGGGTGTCATATATGGATTTCAATTATTATCCATCGAGTGACACGAGTTATGGAGCGAATGCCTAATCTATCATTTTCACATGAGCGATTGTTGAGATGACAGTTGTATTCTTTGCCATTGACAACTTAACCATCTCTTCATCGACAATGCTACCTCCTTGGTGTAAAATATTACACGGCGCAGCGAACATAATCTGAGAAAGAGATAGAGAGTACACAACAGATAAGAGGAGAATCAGTAAATTCTTTAACTCCAAACAACTGATACAAAGATGGCTCTGTCCACCCGTGCGCTTCCACTATGTGAAGCTTAGATGGCGATCTAGACAGAAGATAGGTGAAGAGCTTAAGGCTAGCTGGAACAACAACTCTGACTGGGTGAAAGATGAGTGAGTGATGGCTGCGAAGGGGTTTAGCTTTTATAGCCTGTGAAGGTCGTTAGGTCGGCCTGCTGACGACCTACCATATGAGCCTCCACTAGTCGGCCAGGGAATATTCCAAGGAATATTCCCTTTACCATCGGGCCGAGGGCGCTGCCCCCGGACCCCCGCCAGGGGGGCTGCTGGCCCCCCTGGGACCCCCCCAGCCAGGGGCCGCTTCCACGGCCCCCGGACCCCACAATAGGGGCCCCTTTTAACTCCCTTACACCGCAACTCGATGCAATGCGCCTCAAGTTGCTACCAGCTTAACCACTCTGTCTAACCCAAAGATTAGACCCACAATGGTCACCTTTTTGCCATCCGGTCACATAGACCTCATCTGATATACAAGTCAGGACTCCACCAATGTCCGGGCTCACACTTGGCTTCTCCTCATAATGGGGGCCTTACAACTTTGAGCACCATGGATCATTGGTAGCACCTAATGAGGGTGGGGCATTGATCATATCTAACACTTGGGTGCTACTATATGGTCCCTGCCATGCTGGACGAGTGTGATGTGATGAGCCATGTTACCTTCAACTGACGACTATGACCCTTCACGTGTCAGTGATGGTTTACCTCGACTGTCTACAAACCGGGCCAAGTTTTTCTAACCCTACCCCTTTTTTTTTACAAGTATCGGCCCTATTTTAAGTGTGGGGATGTTAGAGTCCAGTTTGTTGTCAAGTCTTAGCTCCATATTGCTTAATATCCCCTCCCCTCGTGTAAGTTCTTGAGTGTGGGAATGCGTCCCTGCATGTCTGTTATGCATACCCTCATGGAAACGACCCTATCTCATCATTCATGTATACTATGTCCTCATTTTGCCGTAATGGGTTCCTTTTCCACCCACTTGTCCTATTTTTACCCCGTCCTTGGGGCCATTCCTTGTTTGCTTGTCTTTATTCTTTGTTTTGTCACTTTTCCATATGAATACATCCAATGTTCACCGAAATCCATATCCCACTTTACAATCTTATTTGTCCCTTTGAATTGGCCACTTTTCCTTTTTATGGCCCTTAGTTCCGAGCCACGATTCATGAGCTATTAATTTTTGAAGAATTTTTTATAAATTAGATGTATTATCATGTGAATGTGCTATTAATTTTTGAAGAATTTTTGAATTTTTTTAATATATTAGGCGTATTATCATGTGAATGTGCCTTTTTTATATCAAAACTACAATTTGATGTGATAGACCTAATCTTTTCCTTTTTTCAAACACTTTTTCTTTTTATAGCCCCTCTTTTCGATACATGGATTGGCTGTTATTTACTTTTGTGTATTTATGGGTTTATTTTTACACGTTTTTTTAAATTTTCTATGTGAACACACTCTTTCCCCATCAGAATGATGCTCTTTTTGGATATCCTCAAGCTATTAGTTCCCCAAATATATCTCCTTTTTTGTCCCCCTTGTTCTAACCATTCAATTTATTATTATTAATTTTTATTTGTGTTTCCTTACACGTTTTTGCTCTTTTTTCATATGAACATTCCTTTCTTGCACCAGAATTGTGTTTTGACCTAACAATCCTGTCGTCCACAATTCCTCGAACATTTTTTCTTTTTGTTGCCCCTTGTTCCAACTTACAGATTGTTAAGAAGTAATTTTTATTCAAATTTTCAAGTGCGTTTTTATTTTTTTTCCATATGAATGGGTCCTATTCTTGTCAAAACTGCATTCTGACATGATAGGCTTGCTTGACTCTTCATTATGACCGATTTCCCTTCTTTCTACATTTTGTTTCAACTGACATTTGTGTTTCCTTACACGTTTTTGCTCTTTTTTCATATGAACATTCCTTTCTTGCACCGGAATTGTGTTTTGACCTAACAATCCTGTCGTCCACAATTCCTCGAACATTTTTTCTTTTTGTTGCCCCTTGTTCCAACTTACAGATTGTTAAGAAGTAAATTTTATTCAAATTTTCAAGTGCGTTTTTATTTTTTTTCCATATGAATGGGTCCTATTCTTGTCAAAACTGCATTCTGACATGATAGGCCTGCTTGACTCTTCATTATGACCGATTTCCCTTCTTTCTACATTTTGTTTCAACTGACAAATTTTGCGAAATTAATTTTCGTGTAATTTTTGGAGGTTGATTTTTTATATTTTTTCATGTGGGCCCTCCTCCTTGTTGACAAACATGCCGGACATGTTGTCCATGCCATTTCCCCTATTGCCCTACCATGTTTTACTTTTTACAGCATCTTTATCCGATACTTGGCTCTCTTCTAATTAATTTTCATGTTCAATTTTGAATTTTTGCCTCCATGTGTGGCATAAATGGTTGGTTTTGCCTCTATATACACATGCCTCAGATGTTCGAATTCTCACCTACTCTCGACCGTTTCTATCAACCGAAAATTTTTTACCCTCCGCCCGCATTCGTGCACGGGATAGGGGACACACTTTATATCTCTTTCTTTTTTCCTTTAAGAAAACAAATAAATAATACAAATAATTTTTTTAAAAAAATCCCTCCCCCCACAATTATCCCCTTGCCTCTCCCCTCTTCTCTCTCTCTCTCTCTTTCTCTCCCTTCCATGTGCGTATTTTCTTCATTTCCCTTGCTCCCACTTCCTCCCTACTCCCTACTCTCTCCTCCATCTTCCCTTCTTCCTCTTACCATCTCCCCTCCTCCCTCTCCTCCTCCACCCTCCACCCTCCACCGTTCTCCCTCCTTTTCCCCTCCCCTCCCCTCCCCTGCCGTGCCTCGCAGCGCCTACCCTTGTCAATAGGGCCCCCGTGCCAAGTTGCTACCTTGTTGTTGTGGTTGCATTGCCACCTAGTTGTGCCATCACCCGCTCGATCTTTGCCGACCACTCGCTAGGACCATGCCGCTTGCCCTGGCTTCCCACCGCCCATTGATTCGCCTAGTAGCGCTGGTGATGCACCCATGTGGTTGTCGCAATCTTGTCGTGCCACGCCGCCCACCGTCGTCGCCACGCTCGTTGGCCATCGATGAGCCACCGCTGCTTGCCCTTCCTCCTGTTGCATTGCCTTTCTACTCCTCCTCCCCCTTCCACCCCACCCATTCCCCCCACCCAGCGCCTCCCGCCCGCTTGCCCCCTACTCCCTTCCCCCTGCCCATGACCCTACCCACCCACCTTTCCTGCCTTAACCCCCGCCCAACTCCCTTCCCCCCACCATTGCTCCCCCCCTTTTTCATTGTCCCCGCTCCCCCTTCTCCCCTTCCCAATAGCATGTCAAGATTGTGGGAGAGAAGGAAGGAGTCTCGCTTGAAGCTTTCTTGCTTGCACAATGGGGGAAGACACACAAGGGTGGAGGCTGAAAAACAGTTTTCCTCTTCTTAGTTGTGTAAGCCAAAAGAACTCTAGTACAAAGAAATAGAAGAACCCTCTATATGGGTCTCAAACCAAACTCAACTAACTAAGGTGGCATACTAACTGAGCCACGAACTAGAATAGATAAGGATAGCTATCATGTAGCTATTATTCAGGGGCGGTGTACCAACCGCATCTGCAACTGACAAGTCGGTGACATAAATACACAACGGTCACCCTGGCGTATCACGAGTGGAGCTCGATATCTCAACACTCCCCCTCGAGCTCAATCCCAATTCCTGCACACCAAGCAGGTCTCTGAACTTGCGCAGCTTCTCTGCGCCCAATGCCTTCGTGAATATGTCAGCTACCTGATCCTCTGTGCTGACATAAACTAGATCAATAAGACCTAGTAAAACCCTCTCTCGCACATAGTGATAATGCACCTCAATGTGCTTTGTTCTAGCATGATAGACTGGGTTATTTGCCAAGTGTATACTACTCATGTTGTCACAATAAATGACAACTGGCCCATCTGTAGACTGATGCATATCATAAAGTAGCTTATGCAACCAAGCTACCTCACATGCAGCCATTGCTGCACCCCTGTACTCAGCCTCTGTGCTCGACAAGGCAACTGTAGGCTGTTTCTTGCTGCTCCAAGTGACTGCAGCACTCCCAAAAGAGAACACATATCCACTGGTAGATCGTCTATCAGAAATACTACCAGCCCAATCAGCATCAGTGTATCCATGCAACTGTATCTGAACCCCAGTCTCATAAAATAGTCCATACTGCAATGTGGACTTCACATACCTGAGTATGCGTCTAGCCGCATCCAAATGTGGTTTCCTTGGAGCCTGCATAAACTGACTTACCAATCCAACAACATAGCTCAAATCTGGCCTGGTAATAGTCATATAAATCAAACTTCCTACTATGCGTCTGTACATAGTAGGGTCTTCTAGAAGCTCACCTGCATCTGTGCTCAGCTTCACATTCTGCTCCAAAGGAACTGAAATAGGCTTACAGCCTGTCATCCCATATTTGGACAGCATGTCCAATCCATACTGCCTCTGCAAGAGCTGTATCCCACTTGGTGACCTAATCACCTCAATGCCCAAGAAATAACGCAGCTCTCCCAAATCCTTCATCTCAAACTTCTGCTTCAATAGCATTTTCACATGAAGGATATCTTCATCACTGTCACCTGTCATAATCAAATCATCAACATAAATGACAAGCAGCATAATACCTTTCTCTGTCTTTCTCACATAAAGTGAGAAATCTGCCTTGGAAATCTGAAAGCCAATAGTGACAAGATACTGTCCTATCTTGTCAGACCATGCTCTAGGTGCTTGCTTCAAGCCATACAAGGCTTTCTTCAACCTGCAAACAAACTCAGGATGAACAGCATGCACATAACCTGGTGGCTGCTCCATATAGACCTCTTCTTGCAAATCACCATGCAAGAAGGCATTCTTTACATCCATCTGATGTAAAGACCATCCCTTTGATGCAGCCATAGCAATGACCGCTCTTACGGTTGCCATCCTTGCAACCGGACTGAATGTTTCTTCATAGTCAATGCCATATGTTTGTGCATACCCCTTGACTACTAATCTTGCCTTGTATCTGTTCACAGAACCATCAGCATTGTGCTTCACCTTATAAACCCACTTACAGCCAATTGCATTCTTACCTTTAGGCAAAGGTACCAATTCCCATGTAGCGTTTGCTTCCAAGGCATCCATTTCTTCATCCATGGCTTTCTCCCATTTTTCTTTTCCCATGGCTTGCTCAAAAGAAGTGGGTTCTGGTTCCTGTATCACCTTGACCATATATGCATAGTGAATGGCTGTAAATCCATCATATTTCAGCCTATCCACAGGATACCTAGCTCTCATAGACCTGCGCAAAGTAGGTTCACTCCCAGGTGCTCTCAAAACATCCCTGGTCTTCCTTACTCCAGGTGTAACAATAGAAGGAATACCCAACTCATCATCAATGCTCTGTTCTGAGCCACTGGATTCACCATCCACATAAGAGTGACCTGCATTCACATCAAACATGGGCTGATCAACCTTCTCTTTTCCTTTTCGTGATACCTGCATACCACTATCTGCATTGCTTTGAGAAGATTCTCCTGATCTCAATCTGCCTGTCCATGGCGAAGAATGTGAACCACTGCTAGAGGACGCTCCAGGTCCACTAATATTTTGTGACTGCTGCTGTGAATTCTGTGTAGCATTACCATTTTGTGCATCTTCATCATCAATCACATTTACTGGTCTATACCAGCTACTCATCTCATCAAAAACAACATCTCTGCTCACTGTAAACTTACGAGTAGAAGGGTTATAGCATCTATACCCTTTTTGCTGCAGAGAGTAACCAATAAAGATGCACTTCTCAGCTTTTGGATCCAACTTGGATCTCAGCTCATCTGGCACATGTACATAGGCAATGCAACCAAAAATTTTCAAATGAGAAATATCTGGTTTCCTACCAGTATACCTCTCCTCTGGAGTCATTCCATGTATTGCTGCAGTGGGAGTCCTGTTCATTATGTAGACTGCTGTAGCAACTGCTTCAGCCCAATAAAAATCTGGCAAGTCTTTTTCATTGAGCATGGCACGAGATACCTCTCCAATATGCCTGTTTTTCCTTTCTGCAATTCCATTTTGTTGTGGGGTATAACTGCATGAATATTGCTGCTTTATGCCATGCTCCTGCAAGAACTTTGCAAACTCATTTGAGAGGTACTCTCCCCCTCCATCTGACCTTAGGCATTTTATCTGCAAGCCTGTTTCTTTTTCAACCATAGCTTTAAGAGTTTTGAAATGCCCAAAAACTTCACTTTTCTTTTTCATAAAATACACCCAAACTTTTCTGCTATAGTCATCAATAAAACTGACAAAATAATGACAGCCTCCAAGAGATGCAGCTTTAGTTGTCCACACATCAGAGTGAATTAATTCCAATGGCTTCTCACTCTCTTGAACATGTCTAGGAAATGGTTTCCTTGCCTGTTTTCCAAACTGACAGGCTTCACATACCTTATGCATTTCTGCAACCTTGAATTTGGGCAATCCTGCAACAATATTTTGGGCCTGCATTGATTTAAGTCGCTGTACATTAACATGACCAATGCGTTTATGCCAGATATCAATATCTGCAACTACACCGGTCCCATGTGCAAACATTGCTGCACTCAATTCAGACATGTCTGCATCCAATGTAAACATTCTGCCCTTCTTCTTTCCTTTTGCTATCAAGCGACCTTTATTTTTCATATCCTCAACAAAGCATCCATGAGGATTAAATCTGACCTGCAAGCCCTGTTCAACCATTTGACCAACTGAAACCAGATTCTTGGTAATATTCGGGACATGAAATACATCGGACAGGTATTTCTTTTTCCCACCCTGCATAGACAAGGGAATTTTTCCAATCTGCACAATAGGATGTGCAGTATCATCACCAGTCTCCACAAATCCTGGTTTTTCCATTTTCCTTGCATCCTCCATCCATTCTACATGACCTGTCATGTGGTTTGATGCACCTGAGTCAACATACCATACATCATTGCTTTCTTCTGCACTTGTCATAGAATTGTTCATGTGCTGCACCATGAACAAATGCTCATTTCTGTCATCACCCTGTCTACTAGAAGATGCATAATTCCCTTGTTGCAGTTTTCCATTCATGATGTCATTCTGCTTTTTATAGCAGTCTTTAGCCATATGACCCATTTTACCACAATAGTAGCATTCAACATTACTGTTTGCATTTTGGCCTCTTTGCCATCCACCACGACCTCTTTGGCTCCCCCTGCCTCTAGAGTTACCACGTCCTCCTCCATAGGACTGGTTTTCTTGAGTTTGCTGCATATTCTGATTTCTGCCACGGCCTCCAAATCGGCCTCCTCTACCTCTGCCTCTACCTCTTCCAGCATTTGAGTAGAAGACAGCTTCTTTTGAAGTTCCTCCTGAAGAAGATGCACCACCATTTCTCTGTTCCTCAGAAATTAGAAGAGCAATCAACTCCTCAAAATCAGGAAATCTTTCACGAACTGAAATGGATGTCCGAAACTGTGCATAATCCTTTCCTAGACCATTCAAGGTCACGGAAACTAAATCATCATCTTCCACTGGTGACCCAATGGAAGCAAGTGCATCTGCAATCTTCTTCACCTTCATGTGGTAGTCGTTGATGCTCATACTTTCTCTTTGCACATTATGCAACTCTTGCTTGAGCTACATTTTCCTGGCTTGCGTATTTGTGCTATACATTTTTGACAAAGTATCCCATGCCTCCTTTGGCGTACTTGCATCCTGAATATGCACAATCATAGAGTCTGAAATACTGATAGACAGCCAATACATAACTTTCCTGGCTCTCTCATGCCATGCTTTAAATGCCTGCATTTGCTGTTGATTGGGAACATCAGGAAGAACTGGTTCTTCTTCATTTCCTGCAACAAATTCCCAATATCCTTTTCCCATAAGGAAATTCGTCATTCTAAACTTCCATGCCTGGAAGTTGTTCTTGTCAAGCTTTTCAGTGACAATCTGTGAAAGAGAATCAGACGCCATTACAGAATACTGCAAGAAATTCTGTCACTGCAAAAAACACAGCTTCACCCTCACAAGGGCAAATCTGCAAAACTGGCGAAAGTGGTATTTGACCACACAGTCACTTCCTAGTGACGATTTTGCATAAACAGGAACCAAGGATGATTCTGAAACTCCCAATGTCTCTGCGCACAAGCATACGATGCAATTTCTACAGTAACTTTTCACCGACCTGTAGAACAGTGGTCGCACAGCATAAAACTGAGCCTTTTCTTGAGTGCGTGCAGAAAACTTCCGTCTGCAAAACAGGCCCCGAAATGGCCTCAAATCAAAAAAACAAGGTCGCCAAGGGCTAAAGCCCTCCCCCGCAGCATATACTGCCCTCTTGCTTCACCGCGAAGGGCGTCTCAACCTGAGACAATGCACTCCTGCAATTTCCGGCTGTGCTACCTGCAGAGATCTGCTCCCATTACCAGACCATCGCGAGCTTGGCTTGCTTTCTTGAGCTCCTTACCACGAACAAGGCTCTGATACCATGTCAAGATTGTGGGAGAGAAGGAAGGAGTCTCGCTTGAAGCTTTCTTGCTTGCACAATGGGGGAAGACACACAAGGGTGGAGGCTGAAAAACAGTTTTCCTCTTCTTAGTTGTGTAAGCCAAAAGAACTCTAGTACAAAGAAATAGAAGAACCCTCTATATGGGTCTCAAACCAAACTCAACTAACTAAGGTGGCATACTAACTGAGCCACGAACTAGAATAGATAAGGATAGCTATCATGTAGCTATTATTCAGGGGCGGTGTACCAACCGCATCTGCAACTGACAAGTCGGTGACATAAATACACAACGGTCACCCTGGCGTATCACGAGTGGAGCTCGATATCTCAACATAGCAATCCCCCACTTCTTTTTTTTTTTTTCAATTTGTTTTTTGCCTCTGTCACTTCTTTGCTCCATTCGTGGTTGTTCGTGCATAGGGCACGGTTGGTCGTGGTGTTAGCGGTCGTTCACGTGCAAGGATGTGTGTGTAGTCTTCTTCGTGCGGTGGTGAGCTTGCAATTGTTCACATGCAGTCAAACACAGCCCGTGCTCGGGTACTGTATTTCTGATTTTATGTGCAACTTATGTACTCAGCAAAGTGTCCCATTAAGGCTTTGCAATCTACCACTTAGTATGATGTTGGACATGGTAAAAAACCATTCATACCTCACTTTCTTATTTTTGATTACTTGGCTTATGCTTTTTTTCCAGTGCAACAATGCAAAAAGTTGGATGATAAGGCTGTAAAAAGTATTTTTGTTGCATACAATAATGAAAAGAAAGGATGTACATTATATGAACCATAAAGTAGGCATATCTTGGTCAAGTGCCATGATGTTGTATTTGTGGAAGATGCTATTTAGCATTTACTTTTTGTTGGAACTTTTGGTCTATCCACACATGATCATGATCTTGGAAACAAAGATATAGAGGATGATACCATAGAGTACTCGCAATTGTGTGTGTGTGGAGAGAAAATAGAGTAAGACATAAGACAGATGTAATGTAGAGTTATATTCATATTGATAGAATAGATGAACAAATTCAAGATAGATAGTACAATGTGGGATAGAGCCTCTTTTATAGGCATAGGCAAGTTGCTCTTGCTTACATCATATGTGACATCATTGTCACGTGTGCCACACATGGGTGTATCTATATATTTTCTCATGGATCCAATACATCTCTTTTCTACCAAATAGAGGAGGATTCAGGTGACCTTGTTAGAGAGGCATATTTCAACACCCTCCTTGGCTTGAATAACATGCCAAAAGGTACATAAGGTAGGTAAGATATGATAGATATGGTAGGTGGTACTCTCTCCTTAATAACAAATAATGAGACATTTGGAAATTACTTATTAAGTCTAGGATATAAGGGTTTAAGACATTTGAAAAATACTAACAAAGTCTAGGATCACAAGAGTTTAAAACATCTAGAACTTAAGTTATGAAGTCCAGGATTACAAGATATGTTGAGGAGATACAAAAAAACATAGCCATTATAAAATATAATATTTAAATCATACTCATCAAATTTTCCAAGTGAGAGGCCAAGAATAGTTGATTATGCTCAATGGCAAGTACATAATATGAATCTCATTAAAAATAGAGAACTCGAGCTTTCCTAACTCTGTCTCAACTCTCATGATAACATTGTCCTCCATCTTTCCTTGGCCTTCTCCTCCATCTTTCCTTGGCTCTGGCTCAACTCTTGTCACCACTTCCTAGGCCTTGGCCTTCTCCTTGTAACGTGCCCGCCTATCGGCTGTCCAAGCACATTTTAGCGGTCCATCGAGAAACGAATCTAAGCGTCGCTGCCCAGCATTCCCATGGAATGTTCTAGGGTTTGTCGCTGAGGGTTTTTTGAGTCCGCCTCACAAGGGAATGTTCGCGGCCAAACCCACTAGTATCGACCTGAAATTTGGGTTCCTAGGGGTCAAGGTCTTGTGATAGCATTCTAGTGTCGGGTTTTGAACATTCTACTTTACGCAGAGATACCCAATCCGAGGCAGATCCATACCGCACTTGGTTCAAAGAGAATGGGAAACAAGAGGGATGCACCGCTCAACCTCTTTGCCCATGGGGCATAGTCCCATTTCGGTCCCCTAAAACGGCATGAATTGGGTTCTAACTTAACAATACCTAAAGATCGAATTGCAATAAAACCTTGTGACAAGCCTCCGAGTTCTCTGGGACCACCCTGTCGTAGGATAGACTCATCGGGTTCTTTCCACCCACTTCCATTAATAGGTTTAGTTTTCTAATTATGTCCTACCACAATTATGTGTGACATTTAAAATCAGCTTCATTAACTAAGCCTTTTAGGGAACATGGTTCATTTGCGTTATTGACAACAGAGACATGAATACAGAGCAAGCAATCCTTGACAAACAAGTTCAAACCAATTCCTTAACTTATCTTCATGTTAATCTTTGTCTCCTGTCCATACATGAGAAATTATGTATCACTTCTATCCAATAGAAGTACCCGGTCCAAATCTCATAGCACCATAATTTTCATCCAGTATCTAGAATAGGATCTTCCAATGCCTCCAGATGTTGGGCTCATGGCAGTTTGCAACTCCGTTCCGGTCTAGGAAAGGGGTGTCTAGAGCTCCACTGACCCCAAGTGACCTATGAGTGAGACACAACTTCCGTGGTTGGCCTTTTCACCACTCGACCTTCGATTTGTGAATCGAGTAGTGCCCTCTCGGGGTAATCCGCGATGCGATCTTGGAGATGATCCACCCGTGCAAAATATCCTTCTTTAATTAATCCAATTAAGAATCAAGCATGATAAAGACAATCAGCCCTAATATCATCTTCCAAGAAAAACATTCCTTTATTCCCATGGCAACTTGTCATTACAGACCCCTACCATGCATTTATAATCAAACACAAGCAACTGGAATAATCATCCAAACCACAATCCAACAATCAGTTGATTGTAAAAGCATTTAGCATGTTGTTCGATTAACCAACAAATATATGGTATTCTTTCCCAAGCATTGTAAGAATAGCCACAATAATATTTCCATTGCACATTTGCTCTCCCCCTTGGGACCAAAGGGTAAAATTTACTTAACATTCCCTTCTTTCGGCTAAGGCATATGCTAAGGGTTCAAATACTGTACACGATGTAAGTCCTATCATTTCTATGCGAGTTAATCAATCTAGCAAGAGCATTTATGCCTCTTCTCTAAGTGACATTTATCTTTTAGCCTTTCCCTACCATGCAACATTTTATCTTGACTTTATCTTCCTTTCTCCTAAGGCAAGGAGTTGCGTGTCGTTGATGTAAAGTTCACATAATCTCTCCCATGTATGTACCATCTATGTGTATCTGCGAACCTTAAACATTATTGTCCTAGGTAAAGATTAATCAAAGACTCATCAATGTTTAATACTTTAGAGTCCCATATGCTGCTTATGATATGCATGGATTCGTTGCATAGAAACTAGGTGCAATCAACTTCCCTTGATACAAGCACTTCACAACTTCATTGTTAAATATTTGAGATGCGATTTATCCTTTTCAATGACCTATTCTAGAATGGCAAAATATGGAGCCTAACGTATCTCATGCGAGAATCAAAGCAAGTATCTATCAATTTGGAAATACGCAGTTGGATTGACAGTGATGCCTTCCCTCAAAGCTTCATTGCTGGTTGTAGGATTGCCATCCGTATGTGGCATTCTTCACTTGGGGGCCATCGTCCACAAGTAGATTTGAGAGATAAAGAAGAAATTGATTTTGAGTTGGAAGAGCATAAGAGAAGATGGTGAAGATCGGGATATGGGGAATTGAGCTGACTCTCCCCCTTGCAGCCTCTTGGGGTCTCCTCTCTCCCTCCCTCCCTCTCTCTCTCTCTCTCTCTCTCTCTCTCTCTCTCTCTCTCTCTCTCTCTCTCTCTCTCTCTCTCTCTCTCTCTCTCTCTCTCTCTCTCTCTCTCTCGTAGCCTCTCGATGTCTCCTTGTGCTCCCTTGTGCCTCCCCAAGCCTCATATTTATAGTGAATCAGAGAAGAGGGGTTGTGACTGAGAAAAAGAGCTCTTGGTGGAGGGGATCTTGGAAAAATCAGTGATTTGATGCTCAAATAATAAATCTGATGGCTCCATTAGCTCCAAAAAGAGGGTAAAACTCCAAGACACTTGCTTAAAAATCTTTCAAATTACTTCTTCTTTTTCCCCCTGTTTGAAGTTCTATTTATTGCCTACAAACTGCAATCGCAGTGCGCGCAATTTCACCAATCTCTCTCTTTTTTTTCTGTATTAAATCTCCAAAATTAACTAAAATATCACTTGCCTTTTTTAAACAATGACATCCAATTCTAGAGATATCCATATCTTTTTAGGACAAAATCTAAAATATCTAAAACATGCTAATTTTTACCCAAAAATCTAATATTTTTGGACCATCCATACTATACACATTAATACTAGTGATTAATATGGCTCATAGGTCTCGTTCAAGTTGTGACTTCCGGAAGGGTAGCTATGGTCCTTGTCAATCTTGGAAAAATATTGGATTACGACTCTCGTTTTAAAAAAAACATATATTTTTAATTAAATAAAAATCGCAAGTTATTAACGTTAGTTAGTTTTTATTTTAGTTAGTCTTTAGTTAGTAATCTTACTAGCTTATTAATTAACTAACTAACTTTTAAACTAACCAACTAACTTTTAATTGCGTGGAAATATTACACTCCTCCATCTTTCCTTGACTTTGGCTCCAACTCTTATGGTAACATTTTCACCACTTCCTCTTGTTCTCTCCAGATTGCCAAGATCTTCTCCTTGTCTTGACACTTTACCTAATCTTTCAAACGTTCTTGCTCTTGGAGAGTCCCAAGGAGTCGATTTTCCACCTCTAGCAGCCTTTTACTTGATGCCTCAGCTTTTAGTGCCCTAGCCTCTTGCAGTTCCTTCAGTAGTCATTCATTTTGCTATCTCTCCTTATGAAACTCTGCATTGGCACGTGTCTTCACCCTTTTCAGCTCCTCTCAGCAAGCTCATCTCCAAGCTGTTGAAAACCAGAGTTGCAGCATTGGAATGTGTGCACAAGAGGGAGAAGAGAGCTCAAAGTACAAGAATGAAATCTTGCTTACTAAGTTGCTTAGAGTACAACTTGGGTACACTCTCCCACACTTTATAGTGACCCATAGGCTGTTTATATAGCCTTTGCCAAGCTAGGGTTAGGTTTTCCCTTGCCCCTAGGGCTATTCACACTCATCTGCCCTTATACTCCCTTGCTTATAGTGGGTTCCTATGCCTTCCTTCTAACACCCCCCCTCAATGCCAGGGTGGCATTGGATTACAAGGCATGTAAGAGGTTCCCCCCCTTCTTGGGATGCCTTTATAAATCAGGCTTACAAGGTTGTTTTAGGTAGATGATTTAAATAGTCAAAACAGTCGATCTTCAGATGGATTGGAGGCATAGTTGGCCACTAATTCTTTGAGTATATCAGGAGTGTTGGGGCATTTACTAGTGATATGCCCTATCTTATTGCACTTGTTACATTTCATCTTCTCGGGATACTTCTTCCAGCACTTGTTTACAAGATGTCCTTTTTTCTTTACAGAAAGAATATCTAGTGAGAGCTGTATGAACCAATACTTAATCATGGGAATTCAAAGTTGCCTGACTGTTGCTGCTTTCTTTGTGGTTCCTCTTTTCTTCATCCAAACAGGATTGAATGGTACTTACCATTGTAGGATCTGGAATGTTGGTGAGAGTGGTTACAAGAGTAGGAAACACCTGTTTTACAGCTTTTAGGAGAATAGCAATAGTATCTTCTTCATATATTGGAGCTTATACAGAGGCAAGATGTGCCATAAGTCCCTTCATATGAGAGATGAATTTTCCCAAATCTTCTCGTGAATGATATTCCAAGCTAAAGAATTCAATTTTAAGGAAGATTTTAGTATTTTTGCCAGTGGCTCCATAGAGCTTTTCAAGCTCATCCCATTTTTCTTTAGCAGTGTTTAATTGATCAACATGATGAATCAAGGATTCATCTAAGTGTAACATTATGATTGCTTGAGCACGTTGGTCATCCTCTATATCAATGAGATTTGCAGAGTTTACAGCTCTACTACCTTGAATGAGAGGCCAATACCCTCTCTCCATCATTTTGTATTTTATAAGTACCTGCCATGGGTGGAAATCTTTGCCATCAAACTTTCGAATTTGAGGACGGACATCAGCATATGTTGTGGTCCTTGGGAAGGTCTTACCACTTGTTAGGACAAGGGTAGTGTCTAGTCCCTTACAAACTATCCACTGAATGTGGAAGCAAATTAGACAATTTTAAATCAAAGTTGCAATGAAGAGAAAGGCTGAAAATCATATAAATGTAATATTTCAAAGTATGACTGTGGTGGTCCTTTCTTATGTGCAAACTTCTTCCGAGGTTTAATAGTCTTTTTGGGTTTTAATGAAGTAAACCTAGACTGGACATTAGGCTCCTCCTTGTGGTATGTCTTAGTGGATGAAGCTTGTGTTGGACAAGGTTGGTCTATGATCTCAATGCTTGTTGCTGATGATTCCGAGGAGAGTACAATGACACTTATGCTTTTGATTTCATTGACTAGTGTACTTGAAACAAAGTCACTCACTCTATGCAATACACTTCTAGTGTATGATGGTCTATGTGTTAATTGTACACATAACCTTACAACAATATACAAAGAGGAATAAAAAAAACTCACTGGATTTTAGTGAATGCCCAGTAAGCAAATGATTAGATGATTCATGATTAGTGTTTAGAAAACACTATTGTCAAGCTTAGTGAAGTGCTTGAATGGAACCCGGTTGGAAGTCGGCTTTCCAATGCTTAGTGATGTCCATTGAGCATGCCCAAGAGCTTTAGAATCTAGAATAGGCTTCAGAGACTCTACTTCAGTGATTAGAATCACTGTTAATGAAGCTCAGAGTGAAAAAATAACAAAATGTCAAGCTTGGAGCTTGTTGGCTATGGCTGCCTCAAAAAACACAGTTAGGGTTTGGTAGAGATCTCTCTCTGTGAGAGGAATTTCCACGAACTCTTGTAGATGAGGATAGCCCACTAGGGGGGCTATCAAAGCCCCAAGATAGCTGCTGGGATCGCATCGCCTACTGCATGTATAGCAGCACGAATTTTGCGCTGTAAGAAACTATGCTTGTTTCTGGGAATCACACAATGCCGGCCTCACACGTGGACAATGTTAGAGGTAGACCTGACAAGGAGCTG
This sequence comes from Lygodium microphyllum, assembly GCF_053477565.2. Classification (NCBI taxonomy): domain Eukaryota; kingdom Viridiplantae; phylum Streptophyta; class Polypodiopsida; order Schizaeales; family Lygodiaceae; genus Lygodium; species Lygodium microphyllum. The sequence goes on from NW_028229514.1 coordinate 12,463,317, forward strand.
TGCCCTGATGTGCGGAAGAGATCTCCAGAAGAAAGCACAGGCTGATATGGCCTCCTTTGTTCTCCCCAAGTCCTCCAATGGAGGTAGGTTGCAGGCAGCTATGGAGGAAAGAAGGATAAGATGAAGGAGGTAAAGGCTCATGTGCACTTAGTGATAGCCGAGGCTGAGGGAAGCTGAGGAGATCAGAGATGGCTCTGATACCATGTTGAAAACTAGAGTTGCAGCATTGGAATGTGTGCACAAGAGGGAGAAGAGAGCTCAAAGTACAAGAATGAAATCTTGCTTACTAAGTTGCTTAGAGTACAACTTGGGTACACTCTCCCACACTTGATAGTGATCCATAGGCTGTTTATATAGCCTTTGCCAAGCTAGGGTTAGGGTTTCCCTTGGCCCTAGGGCTATTCACACTCATCTGTCCTTATACTCCCTTGCTTATAGTGGGTTCCTATGCCTTCCTTCTGACACAAGCTCCTTTAGCTATTCAAGGCGCTCTCCCATGTCCTTTTGCTCCTATATGAGGCTCGAAAAGTCCTTTTACTCTTGTATGAGGCTCGAAAAGTCCATTTCTAGCCCCATTTTGCCCTCTATCTTCTCCACTTGGAGTTCCCTTGCACTCTCTTCTTCCTTCTCCATCTCCATATTCTTCTTTGCTTCTAGTTCCCTCTTTAGATTATTCAACTGCCTCTGATAGATGGTTATCTACTTTGTCTTCTCTAGCTGGTGGGCAGCAAATGCATCCTTCTCAATCTCTAACTCTGCCATAACATCCTTCTTGTCTTTCTTCATCTTTTCGAGTTGGCCGAGGAGCTCTTGCACATATTCATTGTAGTTGGTTGCTACTCTGGTGTGGCTAAGGGCATGGATGTTGTCAATGCATTGACCTTAGACTTCTTTGGGTATTTTTTGGATTATGCATCCATAGCAATAGGTCTCTTTGTCCCTATCATTGGGGCTCCACCACTTGTGTCGCTCAGCAAAGCTACTTCACCAAGTTTAGTAGGTATTTCATCCACACCACCACATGGCTTTGGTCCACTTCCACTTCTTTGAGGTCTCTTGGGTGGTAGAAGGCATGGAAATCAGGGTTGGTGGTGGTGGGTACATGGGGGCCTTTCCTTTTCCTAGTACAATGGGCCCTTGAGCTCTTTCCTTTTACTATAGCAATGGAGCTTGGTTTATCACTTGGTCTTTTTCTTGTCAACTCTTCTTGACGGGAGGCTTGCTCTACTGACAACCTCAAGGCGAGGGCCATTTCCTTAGCATCTTCTCTTTTTAGCCTCTCGTTGTCCTCTAGTTGCTCCCTTTTTCATTCATCTTCCACCCTTTTAGACTCCTCTTTCACCTTTCTTAGTTGCTCCTCTTCTTCTTCTAGCTTCTTTTTCTGTTCATCTTCTAGCTGTTTTGACTCCTTCTATGTGGCATCTAATTCGTTGTCTCCTATTGTTGTGGTTTTCTTCTTCTTCCTTGGGATGTTTAACTTGATTTTCTCTCTTTCTCCTTGGCTCAATGGGAGTGAGCCCTCCTTAGTTTTCTCACTCAAAGTCTCTTGTTGCTACTGGGATTGGAGTAGAGCTTCATTCTTTTTTGTAGCTTGCTCTACTTCTTTCTTTTTCACTCTGACGGCCTCTTCATCCCCAAAGTTTCTAGTGGAGAAAGAGACTAGGGTGGTGCTCATCTTTATGGGTGATTGCACAGGTGATTCGTGGGCCCACAAGTGCTTGGGGGTTTCTTCCATCACTTCTTGTCTTTCTAAGTCTTCCAACGGCCTCTTGGATGATGACGGTGAGCACATCCCCAAACGCTATGTTAGAGGCCTTGGCTATTGGCTTCTTCCTTGCCATCTCCATTGTGGAAGCTAGAGACTCCCCATCTACTACTCTAGCTCCTATGGCTAGCACTTTCATTGAAGATTCAATAGTCTTACACATATAGCCATGCCAATTGATTTAATCTAGAGACTTAGCCTACAAGGCTCTTTAGCAATGGCACTCCAATCTTGCTCATTAAGGCCGTATACCTTTGGATGGAGAATAGAGAATGGAATGTCTTTGCCTATAGCTTGATGTCAGGGTCAGGGATGTTGGCTAAGATGACTCCATCATTTGTGTATACTAGGGCTTTGTCCATGCCTAGCATGCAGTTGACATCTCTTTTGGACTGCCTCTCAGGCTTGTTGACTAGCCCTAGAGCTCTTTCCACCATTTCATGACTGAACTCAACTTCCACTTTGCGAGTCTCTTCTCCTTGCCTCACTGTTATGATGCCACGGTTCTTGTTAGCATCAAAAGTTTGCATGAAACCTATGTAGTTTGCTATAGTTAATGGCTTGGCTGATCTTCTCCATATATTTACTAAGATTACACTACTTGACAATCTATTTTATTACTTGCTCTTCCATCACAATATCTTCTAAGTTCTGGATGCTTCTGAATTTAACCTGATTAAAGGCCATTGTTTTCACCATTAGGTTGTATTTGGCTTGCTCTTCTTCATAAATGGAAGCTTGGTGTCTTTGTCATGCCCTGCCATCTTGGGTTTGTGACATGATGCAAAATCTTACTCTTAGTCACTTGAAATAACTTTTTGTAAGAATATAAGGGGATCATGAATTTATGCTATGGAAAGGTGAAATGCTCAAGTACATAATGTAACTTTTTGCTTGAAGCAGTCTATATAGTCCAATCAAGAATTTCATGAAAATTTCCTTAAGTACAAATTTACTCTTATCCATCCTTTTTGCTTTTAAAATTTGGTTTAAGGTTCAACTCGTGTCTTCTTTTCCACCTTACCCCCTCCCCCAGGAGTGATGAAAATCCTTCTTAGGATTTGAGGATAAAGGGTTAAGGGAATTAAGCACATGCTTGTTATGCTTTACTTCATCATGAGCCAACCGTAGAGGTTTGGGTTATACTCCAAGTGGGCGTGATGGTTTATGCCATGAGGTCTAATGTCTCCATGTGTAATGTAGGTCAGGACATCAATTAGAAAGTCACTAGAGTTTATCTTGCTAGTGATGTGTAGTTCTTCCTTGGTCAAGATTTGATTGAAATAGGGGTGGGCCATAATATTGGTAGGTGAATTGGGTAGTCAGCCTCTAACAACCCCCAAGAAAACACCACATGATAAAGATGAAGGATCTCCCCTCAACAAAACCCACAAGACAACACCATTGAACACATGATCAAATATTCTTGATCACTCACTCCTCACTAGGACTTCAACTCAACACTTAAGTAGTTTAAACCTTCAAGCTCAAAATTTACCATTTTTAGAGAGAATATGATGCTGAAAAAACCATGGCTGAGACTCTGATAACACGAGCTTTCAGATTCACACAACTCCTATTTTTTAGGGATGGCAACCCCACGCAACAACTGCCCCACAAAGCATGGTTGTGTCAAGCGATAAAAAATTAGTTGTAGATCCATTATATTCTTCTTTCCTCAGAGCAATCATAAATACAAACCAAAAACGCAGGTAACCAAAGATTTATATGGCGAATTTTCATGCTAATTCGGCTGCTATAAACATTTCACGGTTGTAGACATTCCAATACTGCAACAAAATAGAGTTTACACTAATGTAGCAATGGATAATCATGATGAGTTTCATGGGAAACCAAGTTGGTGGTGTAGATACTGCTGAATTCACTTATTGCCTTATAGAGCACTGCAGAAAACAACTCATAACTTTCTAACCAGGTTTCGGATTGCCAATCTTGAAAAAAGAAAGTTGTAGCTCTCTTTCCAATCTAGAACTCTCTAGAGTAACTCAGAGCTAAATTCTTTGATCTATTGTCATGAAACATCTCTACATAGCTTGTAGTCCTAAATATATTATGGCTCTATACATCAAACACATAACTTCTTTGTTCCAAGTAGCCCAAACTTGCAAATGGGAAGACACTTTCTTTGATTTTAGATTATCATTTCAGCATTCTAGCAGATACATTTTAGCATATCTTGCATTGATGAAGAGTTACAGGAGCTTCAAACTTTATGAGCTCTAATTCATCATTTTCATGGTTGCAAATCCTTCCGAATTTCCACTAACTCGAGTCTATGCATTCAACATTTTCCCATAATACATATCCTCTGCCACATACCCAATTTCAGATGTAGAGATCCTTTACTTCCATTTTTCTCTCATGTATGGGAAGCCTCACGCAAACAACTAACATGCACCACTCTCAACACTATGAAGAATAACCCTTTGCTATCTTCCACTCATATCCATATATCAAAATAGATCTGCAGATTATGTGCCCCATGCAACCGTAGAAGAAAACAAGACAAAAGGAAGACTCTTATTACCAACATTTGAAAACTGAGAACTCGTATCAGTCCATTGACTTCAATAGCCCTGCCATTATGCTCTATGACTTCGATAACTTCAACTTCACGGCCTTTTTCTTCTAAGAACTTGTTCTTCTTCTTTTGAGCATCAAATTTCTCCCTTCTCTTCAGGCTGCAAGATTCTTCTCTCCCTCTCTCTCTCTCTCTCATGTTGATTGGCTTGTGACAATTCTCCATCTCTTCTTTTTTTTTAAAAACTCCTCTTGTTTTTACTTTTTCTCCTATTTTACTAAGTTGCCCCTTGCTTCCCCTTAGTTGCTAGATGGAAAACATGCCCCTTGCCATGTAACATTCCACTTAGGGACTCAAAATCGAAAGCGAGAACACATTTTCTGTATGAGGGTATCTCTTCTTGCATGAGGCACATGTCTCAAAACAGAAATATCACAATCATGTGTCGAGCATGAATGGTTGGGGATGTCCATCTATCAACCCGACTCCCGCTATGGGTAGGTATTTGAAAAACAGAAAAAATGATATTTGCATGTGTTATCACACTTGACTCCATGCAACATCATGTCCCCAGTCACTTATTTTTACCCACCAATGTGTTCCTCTAATGGTTGATTGCGATGGATCATTAGGGCCAAAAACGCTTCAAAGAATACACTTTTGTTAATCACAGGATTAAGGAAAGGGCCAAAGAGAGTTTGCCACGTGTGCAAGACATCCACCCACAAATCTATATGTTTATTTCCTTGAGTTCACAATTTGTTGGCCTCCATCTCATCTGTTAGTACTCGATGATGTATACTTCTCCAAGATGAATAAATTGGATCTATTTGGATGGTAAGTTTGTATTTACATGTGCTCGCATCTGTATTACTTGCAGAGGTATTGCTAAACATTTTAGCATATCAACAATCACAGTGATAAGAAAGTGAGCACAAAGAAGAGAATGGCGAAAGAGAATGGAGAAAGAGCGTGGAGAAAGAGCATGTGAAAAGAAGACATAGGAGTAGAAAAACCACGATATAGGTGGACATTTCTCAAAAATACAAATTCTCCCAAGTTCCAAGACAAAAAATAGTTGAAAAGGTGACCCTGTCATAAATTAAAGATGAGGGACATTTAATGGCTAAGCTCTTTAATGAATTCAATATTCTCTCATTAATCACATATGAGCAACCAAATTTGGCATTTTCATTCTTCCAAAATCTCAACTAATTAGCAACTTAATCATTGTCACGTGTGAGTCCAACTAGTGCCACACATGGGTGTACCTATATATTCTCTCATGGGTCCAACACATCTCTTTTCTACCAAATAGAGGAGGATTCACATGACCATCCCCCTTCCCCCCCTTTTTTTCCTTTTTCCCTCCCTACTTGCCCACCACACCCTTTTTCGGCCCTCATTGACCCCTCGCCCTTATTAAAAAAAAAACCCTAGCCCATAACACACACACACACACACACACACTCAAAGCACCTTCACCTTTACCAAAAAAAAAAAAACCCGAAGACCACTCCCCCACTTCCTATCTTTTTTCCATAAATTTTTTAAACCTCTCTTGCCCCTTTGCTCCGTTCATGGTTGTTTGCCTGCGGGGCTTCGTTGGGCATGGTTGGTCATGGTGTTAGTAGTCATTCATCCGCGAGGTTGCATGTGCTGTCTTCTGCGTCGTGTGGTGGTGAGATTGCAATTGTTCACATGCAATCAAACACAGTCTGTGCTTGGGCACTGTATTTCTGATTTTATGTGCAACTTATGTACTCAGTAGGTGTCTCATTAAGGCTATGCAGTCTACCACTTAGTATGATGTCGGGCATGGTAAAAAACCATTTATGCCTCACTTGCTTAGTTTTTATTACTTGGCTTATGCTTTTTTTCTATTGCAACAATGCAAAAAGTTGGATGATAAGGCTGTAAAAAGTATTTTTGTTGCATACAATAATGAAAAGAAAGGATGTACATTATATGAACCATAAAGTAGGCATATCTTGGTCAAGTGCCATGATGTTGTATTTGTGGAAGATGCTATTTAGCATTTACTTTTTGTTGGAACTTTTGGTCTATCCACACATGATCATGATCTTGGAAACAAAGATATAGAGGATGGTCCATAGAGTACTCACAATTATGTGTGTGAGAATGTGTGTGTGTGGAGAGAAAATAGAGCAAGACATAAGACAGATGTAATGTAGAGTTATATTCATATTGATAGAATAGACGAAAAAATTCAAGATAGATCGTGCAATGTGGGATAGAGCTTGTTTTATAGGCATAGTCAAGTTGCTCTTGCTTACATCATATGTGACATCATTGTCACGTATGCCACACATGGGTGTATCTATATATTCTCTCATGGGTCTAATACATCTCTTTTCTACCAAATAGAGGAAGATTCACATGACCTTGTTAGAGAGGCATATTTCAACACCCTCCCTAGCTCAAATAACATGCCAAAAGATACATAAGGTAGGTAAGATATGATAGATATGCTAGATGGTACTCTTTCCTTAATAAAAAATAACGAGACATTTGGAAATTACTTATTAAGTCTAGGATATAAGGGTTTAAGTCATTTGAAAATTACTTACAAACTCTAGGATTACAAGAGTTTAAAACATCTAGAACTTAGTTATGAAGTCCAGGATTACAAGATATGTTGATGAGATACATAAGGTAGGTAAGATATGATAGATATGCTAGATGGTACTCTTTCCTTAATAAAAACGATCACAAGAGTTTAAAACATCTAGAACTTAGTTATGAAGTCCAGGATTACAAGATATGCTGATGAGATACAAAAAACATAGCCATTATAAAATATAATCTTTAAATCTTACTCATCTAATTTTCCAAGTGAGAGGCCAAGAATAGTTGATTATGCTCAATGGCAAGCACATAATACAAATCTCATTAAAAATAGAGAACTCGAGCTTACAAGAACCAAATTATTTCAATCTTAATAAGAGTGGTTTATTGTTAAAGAACTTCATTGGAGAAGGATTTTTGAGATTAAGATGATGCACATATATCTTATTCATTTTGGTCTTGAGATGAGGTGATCTAAAGTAGATGGATTTAGTAGCCCTTCCTTACCTTCTCATGTGGACTTGCTGTTAACTTGGCCATGCTGATTTCAAGTTGTCTTCTTTCAAAGGCTCATCTTGATGGATTCTTTGATAAAAGGATTTTCTCCTCCATGTTTAAGATACTAGTTCAATGTAAAATTTGATAACTAATGCAATGATAGATTTTATGTACAAGGTTGCATGTGTAAATAGGACTTAGAGAGGGATTAAGAGGCTTCTTGGTGTGAATGGGGCTTGGAGAGTTTTAAGGTCAAAACCTTAATAAAATATAATCTTAAAAGACTATAGATAGCAAGGAGGTCATGCTACATTGCCAAGACCCATGGGACTGCTTATTGTTTCAAGTGTTTTGAGCCAATTGCAATGGCTACCTCTCACATACTCATGCACACTCTCACACCTACAAGTATATTGAGCTTACCTTCATGCTTGATCGAGTTGCCTCCTCCCTCAAGCACTCCGATAGCTCCATGATCCAAGGTGCAAGCTCGATACTCAAGCTCCAAGCTCCATGCTCCATTGCCACACGTGAGACAAGAGAAGAGAAGAGAAGAGAAGAGAAGAGAAGAGAAGAGAAGAGAAGAAGAAGAGAGGAGAAGATGGAGAGATTCTCCACCACAGTTCCCTCACCCTCACACACTTACACACTCACTCCCTCAATCCCTCACACTCCCTTTCTCTCTCTCATGCATAAGCACAAGCAAGCAAGAAGAAGAAGACGAAGAAGAAGAGGAGGAGAGGTAGTTTTGGCCACACACAAGAATGACCTTCTTCATTCACTTTTTTCCTTTGATACAAGCCCTAATCCCCTTTGGGCACTCATCCATTTTTTACATGACTAGTCATTTTAGCCTAGGTCATCTTTTCCTATTCCCTTCCTATTTACATTGTGCCTTCATCCATGCCCATCTACATTTACAAATTGTAGATGAGGGAGCCTAGCACTCTCTTACAAAAATTTAGGATATGCCTTTATATTTAAAATGTGTCTTTCCTCTTTTGCACTTTCCCTGAACTTTTAAGGTTGTCCTTGCACTTTTTCCATTTTCCCTCCTATTTCTTCAATCAATGGGTCATCTTTTTCCACTTTATCCTACTTATTTTTAATTTTCTTTTTGCTTTCATTGCAATGGGGTTAACATTACCCCCCTCCTTGATGAGTGCCAGTCCTATGGTCCTTGTTGATGAGGGCTCCGGTTGTTGAAGGGTTTCTATGTGGATTGATGATAAGGCTTTGTGGAGATTGGACATAGAGAAGAAGCATCACAAAATGGATGTGAGATTGTGGAGGCCAAGCGTAGATTGAATGGGCGATGGGGGCCTCCAAAGTCGGTGGTGGATCACGGATTGTTGAATGTACTTGTGGAAAGAAAAATGAAGTGTACAACCTGGGGGTGTGCCTACCTCATCATGCAGTAGTGCAAGGTATCCATGCCAGTGAAATTGAGAATTGGGTGGAGAAACCTCAAGGAAGCTTGTGGTGTTGTCCCACACTTGAGGATCTAGTTTGTGTACAAGGGGAGGTGCTATGGGTGTGACTTAGGGAGATAGATCTACTAACCGTAGGAGGTGAGCACAAACTCCCTAAGTATGTCCTTCCCTTGATGTCCTCTAAGTGTGAAGTGGGGGGATAGGGAAGGGCTAGGGGGTTAGGCACAGAGCCAGCACCATGGAGCTAGCCCTGATTGAGGCCACCAAATGCACCTAAATTAAGAACCCCTAGGTGTAGTGTTTGTGGCATTTTGATGCTACATGAGAAAGCTCTTTGTTCCTTTTCTTTTGCTACGTGTGGGTATTTTCTTTTTTCTTTTTCTTTTCCTTCTTTTTTTTGAGATACATTGGGAGGGAGCATGGTAGACATCATCTTGATGCTCTTCAGTAGCTACATTTTGAGAGGGCCTAAGAGATTTGCTAAGGAATGCATGGCTTTGCATGTAGCCCTTTTGGTTAATTCTTACATTAAGAGGGGTAGTAGAGAGGAAAGGATGATTACACTTTGAGAACTTGCTATCACTCATATCTTCCAAAAGGCTTATGCAAAAAGCTGGTAAGAGAGCGGCCCTTAACACCATGCATGCCATTGCACAACTATCTATATCTGCATTTATATCAAAATAGAGGAGTGGCATGTGCTCTTCTTGGGCTACATGTTTTTATTTTAGTAAGATGCACAAGAGGTGAAGGTAATTACAAGTGACAAGGAAAGCCAGGTTAGGATATGCCATGAACTTGTCCAAGAAGTCAGTGATGAAGGGTCGGAGGCCTTGTGCCCCAAGAAGTCAGTGATGAAGGGTCAGAGGTCTTGTGCCCCAAATGTTAGGAAATCTTCAAGATTAGCAGCATTGGCATTGTAGATCAAAGGGAATACACAGCTTCCATGCTTTTCCCAGTCAAAATCCACACCATGGCACCTTCGGTAAGCCATGTAGGTGGGGTCACCCCTTTCGTATAGTAGCATGTGACAAAAAACCATCCACGCCTCAAAATTATTATCACAAATCTTTCGACACCATTTAGGCTAGGATTTGTAGCCTTTGACTTTGCTTGGAACTTTCATGACCTTATCCTTCTAGTATTTTACATGCTCTCTTCTCCATAATGTGGGATTTTTAATTCTCTTGGCTAGCCACAGCTTTCCTAGCCTCTTTGAGAGATGGATGGCTCCTTCAATCACTTGTGGAGGTAGCACTTGATTCATGGCAGAAGGGTAGAAGAATTCAAATTCAAATGGCCCACACCCATTCTCCCACTACTCCCAATGGTTCAATTCCCATGCCCAATCGATATGTAGTTGTTCCTCAATTTGCAGCATCTGGACATTGGACACTTCTTGTGGTCTGGCATTAACCTTCCTCCTCGTGAGTTTAGCCAACTCCCTACGTTTCATTTTAGCCTTGATCATTCTTTTTACAATGGCAATATCTTCTTTTTCTTGGCCTTCTACTTTTGTTGATGGAGGTGGGGGGCTTTGTTCATCAGGTTGTCCCTTGGTGTTATCAAGTTGCTCAAAATTAAGCCCTTCTTCCCTTGGTGGTTCTTCTTGGGCCATTGTGGTTGGTTACTCTTAGTGCTCCCCCTCTCCAATTCCAAGCTACTCTAACTCTTCCCTCAAGAGCCCTGCTTGCATCAAAAGTTGCCTTTGTTGTGTCAATCTTGGGCTAGTGCTAGTTCTAGGGGTGTGCTCTTGGAGCCCATACATGATGGCTCTCCTTGAGATCTTTAGCTTCCTCTTTAGCCCTTCCATGGAGTCTTCATCTCCAACATGAGTTACATGAAGCACTATATTCATGAAGGCATAATGCAAAACTTCTAGTCATGCCTCCATTGCCTCAGCCCTTTCTTTTGCCATGATTCTCCCACTCTCTACTCGAGCAAGGCATTTGGCCAATTCTCTGACCCTTCAAGAATTCCTCCTTTCCTAGGCCTTGGCCTTCTCCTCCATCTTTCCTTAACTTTGGCTCAAATCTTGTGATAACATTGTCACCACTTCCTAGGCCTTGGCCTTCTCCTCCATATTTCATTGACTTTGGCTCCAACTCTTGTGACAACATTATCACCACTTCCTCTTGTTCTCTCCAGATTGCCAAGATCTTCTCCTTATCTTGACAGTTCAGCTCATCTTTGAGACGTTATTGCTCTTGGAGAGTCCCAAGGAGTCATTTTCCCACCTCTAGTAGACTTTTACTTGATGTCTCATCTTTCAGTGCCCTAGCCTCTTGCAGTTCCTTCAGGTCATTCCTTTTGCTGCCTCTCCATATGAAACTCTGCATGGGCCTCTATCTTCACCCTTTTCAGCTCCTCTCAGCAAGCTCATCTTTGATCTCCTTTAGTTGTTCAAGGTGCTCTTCCATGTCCTTTTTCTCTTGTATGAGGCTTGAAAAATCCATTTCTAGCCCCATTTCACCCTCTATCTTCTCCATTTGAAGTTCCCTTGCACTCTCTTCTTCCTTCTCCACCTCCACTTTCTTCCTTGCTTCTAGTTCCCTCTTTAGATTATTTAGTTGGCTCTGATAGATGGTTATCTTCTTTGTCTTCTCTAGCTTATGGGCATCAAATGCATCCTTCTCAACCTCTAACTCTACCATAGTAGCCTTCTTGTCTTCCTTCATCTTTTCGAGTTGGCCTAGGAGCTCTTACACATATTCATTGAAATTGGTTGCTACTCTGGTATGGCTAAGGGCATGGACATTGTCAATGCTTTGACCTTAGACTTCTTTGGGTCTTTTTTGGATTCTGCATCCACAACAGTAGTTCTCTTTGTCCCTATCATTGGGGCACCACCACTTGTGCCGCTCAGTCAAGTTGCTTCATTGAGTTTAGCAGTATTGCATCCACACCACCACCTTGCTTTGGTCCACTTCCACTTCTCTGAGGTCTCTTGGGTGGTGGAAAGCATGGCAATTAGGGTTGATGGTGGTGGTACATGGGGGCCTTTCCTTTGCCTGGCACAATGGGTCCTTGAGCTCTTTCCTTTTGCTGCAGCGATGGAGCTTGGTTTATCACTTTGTCTTTTTCTTGTCAACTCTTCCATATGGGAGGCTTGCTCTACTGACAACCTCAAGGCAAGGGCCATTTGCTTATCATCTTCTCTTTTTAGCCTCTCCTCATCCTCTAGTTGCTTCATTTTTCATTCATCTTCCACCCTTTTAGACTCCTCTTCCACCTTTCTTAGTCACTCCTCTTCTTCTTCGAGCTTCTTTTTTCGTTCATCTTCTAGCTCTTTTGATTCCTTCTATGTGGCATCTAATTCTTTGTCTCCTTTTGTTGTGGTTTTCTTTTTCCTTGGGATGTTCAACTTGATTTTTCCTTTTTCTCCTTGGCTTGATGGGAGTGAGCCCTCCTTCCCTTCCTCACTAATAGTTCTCTCACTCAAAGTCTCTTGTTGCTACTGGGATTGGAGTATAGCTTTTTTCTTTTTTGTAACTTGCTCTACTTTTTCCTTTTTCAACCTGACAGCCTCTTCGTCCCCCAAGTTTCTAGTGGAGAAAGAGACTAGGGTGGTGCTCATCTTTATGGGTGATTGCATAGGTGATTCGTGGGCCCATGAGTGCTCGGGGGTTTCGTCCACCACTTCTTGTCTTTCTAAGTCTTGAATGGCCTCTTGGATGATGACAATGAGCACATCCCCAAATGCTATGTTGGAGGCCTTGGCTATTGGCTTCTTCCTTGCCATCTCCATTGTGGAAGCTAGAGACTTCCCACTTGCTGCTCTAGCTCCTATGGCTAGCGCTTTCATTGAAGATTCAATAGTCTTACACATATAGCGATTCCAATTGATTCGAGACACTTGGCCTGCGAGGCTCTCAAGCAATGGTACTCCAATCGTGCTCATTAAGGCAGTATACCTTTGGCTAGAGAATAGAGCATGGATTGTCCTTGCCTATAGCTTGATGTCAGGGTCGGGGATGTTGGCTAAGATGACTCTGTCATTTGTGTGTACTTGGGCTTTGTCCATCCCTAGCATGCCGTTGACATCTCTCTTGGGCTGCCTCTTAGGCTTGCTGACTAGCCCTAGATCTCTTTCCACCATTTCATGACTGAACTCAACTTCCACTTTGCGAGTCTCTTCTTCTTGCCTCATTGTTATGATGTTACAGTTCTTGTTAGCATCAAAAGTTGGCATGAACTCTATGCACTTTGCTATAGTCAATGGCTTGGCTGATCTTCTCCATATATTTACTAAGATTACACTAGTCAACAATCTATTTTACTTCTTGCTCTTCCATCATCATGTCTTCTAAGTTTTGGATGCTTCCTAATTTAACTTGATTAAAGGCCCTTTTTTTCACCATTAGGCTGTATTTGGCTTTCTCTTCTTCATAAATGGAAGCTTGCTATCTTTGTCATGCCTTGCCATCTTGGGTTTGTGACATGATGCAAAATCTCACTATTAGTTCACTTGAAACAACTTTTTGTAAGAAGATAAGCGGATCATGAATATATGCTATGGAAAGGTGAAATGCTCAAGTACATATTGTAAATTTTTTCTTGAAGCAATCCACACAGTCCAATCAAGAATTTCATGAAAATTTTCCTTAAGTACAAATTTACTTTTATCCATCCTTTTTGCTTTTAAAATTTGGTTTAAGGTTCAACTTGTGTCTTCTTTTCCACCTTACCCCCCTCCCCCCAAGAGTGATGAAAATCCTTCCTAGGATTGGAGGATAAAGGGTTAACGACATTAAGCACATGCTTGTTGTGCTTTACTTCATCATAAGTCAATTGTAGAAGTTTAGGTTATACTCCAAGTGGGTGTGATGGTTCATGCCATGAGGTCTAATGCCTACGTGTGTAAGGTAGGTCAGGAAATCAGTTAGAAAGTCACCATACATCTTGCTAGCGATGTGTAGTTCTTCCTTGGTTAGGATCTGATTGAAATAGGGATGGGCCATAACGTTGGTAGGTGAATTTTGTAGTCAGCCTCTAGCAACCCCCAAGATGATATCACAGGATAAAGATTGAGGATCTCCCCTCAACAAAACCCATAAGACAGCACCATTGAACACATGAGCAAATATTCCTAATCACTCACTCCTCACTGGGACTTCAACTCAATACTTAAGCATTTTAAACCATCAAGCTCAAAATACACCATTTTTAGAGAGAATCTAATGTTGAAACAACCATGGCTGAGACTCTGATAACACGAGCTTTCAGATTCACACAACCCCTATTTTTTAGGGATGGCAACCCCATGCAACAACTTCCCCACAAAGCATGGTTGCCTCAAGCAGTACAAAATTAGTCATAGATCCTTTCTATTCTTCTTTTCTCAGAGCACTCATAAATACAAACCGAAAACGCAGGTAATCAAAGCTTTACATGGAAAATTTTCATGCCAATTCAGCTGCTATAAGCATTTCATTGTTGTAGACATTCCATTATTGCAACAAAATAGAGTTTACATTGATATAGCAATGGATAATCATGATGAATTTCATGGGAAACCAAGTTGGTGGTGTAGATACTATTGAATTCACTTGTTGCTTCTTCATAGAGCACTACAGAAAACAACTCATAACTTTCTAACCAAGTGTCAGATTGCCAAGCTTGAAAAAGGAAAGTTGTAGCTCTCTTTCCAATCTAGAACTCTCTAGAATAATCCAGAGCTATATTCTTTGATCTATTGTCATGAAACAGCTATGCATAGCTTGTAGTCCTAAATATATTGTTGCTCTATACATCAAACACATAACTTCTCTGTTCCAAGTAGCCCAAACTTGCAAATGGGAAGACACTTTCTTTGATTTTAGATGATCATTTCAGCATACTAGCAGATACATTTCAGCATATCTTGCATTGATGAAGAGTTACAAGAGCTTCAAACTTTATGAGCTCTAATTCATCATTTTCCTAGTTGCAAATCCTTCCAAATTTCCACTAACTTGAGTCTGTGCATTCAACATTTGCCCATAATACATATTCTCTGCCACATACCCAATTTCAGATGTAGAGATCCTTTACTTCCATTTTTCTTTCCTGTATGGGAAGCCTCATGCAAACAACTAACATATACCACTCTCAACACTATGAAGAATAACCCTCTACTATCTTCCACTCATATTAATACATCAAAATCGATCTGCATACTCTTTGCCCCATGCAATAGTAGAAGAAAACAAGACAAAAGGAAGACTCTTATTACCATCATATGAAAACTGAGAACTCGCATCAGTCCATTGGCTTCAAAAGCCCTACCATCATGCTCCATGGCTCTGATAACTTCAGCTTCACAACCTTTTTCTTCTAAGAGCTTGTTCTTCTTCTTTTGAGCATCAAATTTCTCCCTTCTCTTCAGGCTCAGGCTGCAAGATTCTTCTCTCCCTCCCTCCTCTCTCTCTCTCTCTCTCTCTCTCTCTCTCTCTCTCTCTCTCTCTCTCTCTCTCTCTCTCTCTCTCTCTCTCTCTCTCTCTCTCTCTCTCTCTCTCATGTTGATTGGGAACCCTTCTCCCTCTCTTCTTTTTCAAAAAACTCCTCAAGTTTTTGCTTTTCTCCTATTTTACTAAGCTGCCCCTTTCTTCCCCTTAGTTGCTAGATATCTCTTCTTGCATGAGGCACATGTCTCAAAACTGAAATATCACAACCACATGTCAAACATGCATGGTATCACTTGTGATTTTCATCTATCAACCCAAATCCTGCTATGGGTAGGTATTAGAAAAACAAAAAAATGATATTGGCATGGTTATCACACTTGAATCCACGCAATATCATGTCCTTAGTCGCTCATTTTCACCCACCAACGTGTTCCTCTAATGGTTGCTTGCGATGGATCATGCCAATACTTTGATTGAGGTAGGAGCCACATATGTTGAATTGTACTCAAATATTTTGATTTCTTGTCTCTACTCAACATTGGTCATAATTTATGCAAAAAAGAAGAGTCAGAGACTGCTAGCTTTTTCTGCTCTTCTAGCTCTTGGCTTGTTGTAGAGACTTTAATCCTGCTCTATAGGATGTGATTAGCTGTTGCTTCCCAGCTTGCTCTCGAGAGATCTCATTGGTGATAAATTCCTTGACTACCATGGGAATATTGACAAATATGAATTTTAATTCTTCCCAGATGCATAGCAAGGAGCATACGTCTACTGCTAATGGCTCGTCTAGGAGGGCTAAGTCCACCCGTTCATAGCTCCTAGCTAGTGTGGTGAAGGAGGCATCCCATCATCCAATGTAGGTGACTAAGTTGTCCCCTGTAGTTGTGGCTAGGTCTGAGGCCGAGGTAAGGATAGATCTATCCTCATAGGAGGGTCTAAGGCCTATGGGAGGTTGGGGTATGGCTAGATTGGATAACTTAGGAACTAATGCCTACTTTGTGGATTGGTTAGTAGGATGTTTAGTGGCCACTTATGCAATGGGCTGGTTTTGAGGCTATTAACCCCAGCTCGAGACGAAAGAAAAAGAAGTAAAATACAGAGGTAATGGAAGAAGTAGGATGGAAAACAAGTGAGGGCGCAAGGATGGCCTCTAAAATCAAGCTAAATGCAAAAGCACATTTTTAAGAGAAAGGCACCCCAAAATTTTCTAAAAAAGTGCCAGACTTCCTTTTGTGCAAATTCTAAAAGGGAAGATGGGCATAAACTAAAGAAATAGGCCAAGTATAAGGGAATGGAAAAAATGACCTTGCCACAATGGTTGGTCATGTAAAAAAGGGGATGGATGTCCATGGGATTTTAGGACATGTATATAAAGTTCAAAAAGTGAATGAGAGCTCATTCTTTGGTGTGTGGGAAAGTTGACTCTTCCTCTTCTCTCCTTCTCTTCTCTTGCTTGCTTGCTTGCTTGTGAGTGCTTGAGGGAGGGAGTGTGAGTGAGTGACGGTGAGGGATCTTGGAGGTGAAGCCCTCCACCATCTCCTCTCTTCTTCTTCTCTTCTCTTCTCTTCTCTCGTCTTGTGCGTGGCTATCGAGAATGGAGCTTGGAGGAAGAGATTTGAGGATGCTTAAGCTTGCATCACAAATCGTGGAGCTATCAGAGTGCTTGAGAGAGGAAGCAACTCCATCGGGCATTAAGGTAAGCTCACTACACTTGTAGAGAGGGATAGCGTGCTAGCTATGTGAGAGATAGCCATTAGTGCTCTAAAACACTTGAACGAATAAGTGGTCCGTGGGTCTTGGTAGTTGAGTGTGAGTTTCCAACATTTTGGTTCCATTGCCAAGATTAAACGGATTCAAGCTTGAGCGCTTGTGCACTTCAAATTGAGCATCAAAGTAAGGGTTTCATCCCCAAATTGGAGCTTGAGATAGGTAGGAAGTTTGGGGTTTTTAATCTTCACAAACAAGTAAGTATTTTGGTTATTTTGATGGTTGGATGAATAGGAGAGTAGGAGAAATTAGTTGTTGTAAAAAGAATCAAGTAAGTATTTTGGTTATTTTGGTTATTTTGATGGTTGGAAAATCGTAGGGTTTGTTGTTGTAAAACAAGCTTAAACAGGGCACAAATCAAGAAAAACGGGAAGAAAGAGTGCTCAAGGGGATTAAGGTCAACGAGTGAGGGAGTGGGCATGGCAAGAAATTTGTTGGGAGGGGGTTTAATTGCTAGGAGGCCAAGGGAGAGCTCATTTGAAACCCTAGTTGAGAGAGAGAGAGAGAGAGAGAGAGAGAGAGAGAGAGAGAGAGAGAGAGAGAGAGAGAGAGAGAGAGAGCATGTGTGTGTGTGTGTGTGTGTGTGTGTGTGAGAGATCTCCATTGCATGGATCCACTTTGATCTTGCTATCAACAAGTTTGTTGCCCACTATAGGTACACCCACACCTTCTTCTTTATGCATAGATAGGATCTGGAAGTGTTTGGTAGCTGTGAAGCTCAGAATCACTCGGCGCGGCAAATTTTTCATCATTTCAGAAAAAACACGCCATGTTCGGATTGTCCAAGCTGCTTGACCCTAGGCCGAGTCCTAGAATCGGCCCTCGTTCCACTTCTCCTCAGCCATTCGGCCCATTTGAGTCATCTTGCTACATTCGGACATGTAGTCACTCGGTCCATCGAGACACGGCCCTGTCGGAGTCATCCACTTGGCCATTCAGCCCATCCAAACCTCATGTTTGGCCTTGGCCCACTTGTGCCTCATGTTAGTCGGCATCCCATTTGGCCATTCGGCCCTCGAACTTGGGCGCCACACCCATTCAGCCCTCGACTACTCATACCATCTCAATTCGGCCTAGTTTTAGTTGGCCCCAGTCATTCAGCCCATTCGAATCATTCACTCGGCCCTTGCAATTTAGACTTGTTGGACTAATTTGAATTTTCCCAAAATTTTTAGATCTTGGACTAGACCCACCTAGAACTCGGCATACGAAACCCCGAAGACCATAGAGACACTTGAAATGCCTTTCTAGCACAAGGAATAGAAGAATCAGGGAGACACATACGTAGAGGTGACGTTAGTCAACCATCTAGCGATCTGGCCTGTTAGTGACATCAAGTAGAGTCGTAGACCCCCAAACAAGTCTTGACTGAGCAGAAGGCACAATAGAAACTCCATACACCAGCAAGGACAATCAGAAACCGAACATACAAGCCTAACAGGCTAAACCCATAAACTAGAGTGCAAGAGACATTTTGACACTTTGTTTTCTCACTCACTTTGATTTCCTATACTTGAAACACACTTAAGAAAAGTTAAAAGTCTGATTGCGCATAGTGCACAAAAAAGAGTGCACACACATACAAAACAGAGTGAGGGTAAGTTGAGGAGTGCTTGTAATTAACAAGGAACTCACTCAAATGTAAAAACTTAAAGGAACCCACTAGTAAGAGAAGATCCCAAGACGTAGACAAGTGATCAAATCCCCAAAGGTAGGACCAAGCTAAGAACATGACTAGAAAGCCTAACGTAGCAAGGATTGACACCATCGGGGAGGTGGATCTATCCAACCTTATTAACCTGATTGACAACTTGGAAGAACAAGAACTATTAGGCATGGAAGAGGGTAGCTTGGGCTATAGAAGCAACTGAGAACTTGACCTAGGAGACTTTCCTGAGGTTATTTAGCAGATTGTGAGTAAATATGATACTCAAACTCAATTGGAACACCATGGCAGATCTGTGCAGGACATCATAGTGGATCTTGAGGAGGAGAGGAAGCTAGCATGTAAGGCTCTACAACACATAGTTGCATACAATCAGGATCATTTAACTAGGAGCTTACTGTAGAGCATGGAAATGCAAGAGATCCAGAGAGTGCTAGCCCTAGTTGGTAGAAATCGGATAGAGAGCGAGAGAGTGCTAGAAGGAGAACTTACACTAAGCGATCTTCTGACGAAATGGTTGCTAGGTAATACAACATCGGAGCAGAGCACCCCAGTATTAACAACATTGCTATTGGTAGGGTTACGAATCAACCCAGGCTCTAAGAGCCAATAAAAAATTCCTTGGCCAAGTGAATGATACACCGTACAGCTTTGTGAAGCAGTTTAAGTAGGTCTGTGAGGCCAATGGCCTCACTGATCCCACTCAATGCTCACAATTTTTTGGTCTATGCTGGGGTGATAAGGGTCGGGGGACCTGGTACGTGAGTCTAGATGCTGCGGAGAGTGGAAATTTCAATGGCTTGAAAAACCTCTTCATTAATATATATTTTCGAACTTGGATACTTCGATAACCTACTAGTGCGACTTATGAACGTCAAATAGAAAGAGAAAGAGGACATCTGAGATTACGTGAGCCATGTGAGGAGCCTCTTCAAGAGAATCCCTATGGGCGAGAGACCAACCAAAACAGTGGTGTCTATGGTATTCATTAATGGAATATGAATTGAAGAGCTCTACAAAGCCTTGGCCGGCAACTCAAGCTGACAGCGAGATGCACTAACAACGGTCTTTGAAGAAGCTATTAGAGTGGATGACCAACTCAAGGAGAGAAGCTCTAGGAGCTCGACTCGAGAAGAGTCCAGCACCAGGAATTCCAAGAGGGCCCCAATGGCAAGTGAGAGACCAGGCCCAAGTGCTTAGGATAAAGGAAAGGGCACTGATTCAGGACAAGAGCTAGCAGAGATTAAGATGGGCATAGCCAAAATGCAAGAGATGATGAGATGATCAATGCACCCGCATGTCCAATGCATGCATTGTGGTAGAAACCACTTGCCAGTCGAGTGTCAAGACCTTACGTCACAACCTTGTGCTAATTGCAGTAGGTTCATCGGCCATGACACCATGTAGTGCTAACTACCTCAGAGACTCCCACACTCGTAGCCTTATGGTCAACCCTACCTTGCAAATAGGCCACCAAACTTCTTTGGAAGGGGAGACCCATTGGCCCTCTCGGTGCCTAATGATGCTAAGATGACCATCCTTAGGATAGAGATAAACCCTATAGGTATCTCTAAACCACCTCAACCCTACATAAACCATCCATCGAGTGATACTCCAATTCACTATGTGGAGGAGCCAAACGGCGATGAACCTTATGTAAACCCTTATGTATTGTACGATGAAGAAGGCAATGCAGTCCTTATGGACTATTGACCAGTACCAGTGATGGCATTAGGTAGAGGGAGAGGCATAGGCCTAGGAGGGCAGACACAAGAGCGGCCAATTATGTGTTGGACTTGCGGTCACCCAAGACATGTTTCTTCGCGCTGGCCCAAGAGGGAGCAAGCTAATAGACACAAGCCTGACCTAAGATGCGTTGAGTGTGGAATCACTCATCTCTTTGTCGATTTCCCTAAACGAAAACCATCCTCTAGTTTGGCAAATGAGCTATCGATTCCATTGGGGTTGTTTAGTGTCGAGACGCTTGATGGGGAGGCCACGCCTATCCCATTGCATGTCATGACCTGCGCACAGACAAAATAGGTCGGTATATCATTGCCAGGGCATCGCAACCTCAATGCAACCTCAATTAGAAGGAAAAGTCAAAGATGGAGGAAGAAAAGGCTAGACGCTAAGGTTATGCTCAAAACTAAAAGTTCCACGACATTGCCTGCTACATAGAAGGTCACTGATGTAGAGGTAGAAATGTCAGCTCTGAAGACAGCTGCAATGGGAAGTGCTAGGGTTAGGGAGTACCCTAACCCAAAGCCCCAACTAAAAGCCATCGAGAAGGTGAAGGAGTGGGTGAAAGAAGCCCAAGAGCACCTCAAAGACGTTGAGCCCATAATAGAAGACGAAATTGATGATCTCTCAAGCATAAGCACACCAGTTCCACCCCCATGACTAAAATCGAGGGATGCGACTGCACCACAAGCATTGCCGCTTAGTCAAAGTCTAAATGCTATGGGATAGCAAATTAGTCAAGGTCTTTGGCCAAATACCACGGGGTCAAGAGAGAGGCAAGCATCTAGCAACTTTCTTAATACATTGGTGACCAACCCTGTGACTCTAAGCTTAGGAGACTTGCTTAGGTAGCATCCAATGCTACGGCAAGAGCTGAAACAGTGGGTTGAAGAATAAAATGAATGAGCTGCCTGCGCAGACTTACATGAGGATGACGCGGGAACATAAATACCTAGCCTAAGCACTCTGTACCTAAGTCCTTGCACGTGAATGCCTTTTGGGAAAGCATAGATATGCATGTAGTCCTGCTAGTCTTAGCTCTTGGAGATGTCACAAGAAAGGGAATCGTGGACACGGGAGCGGGAGTTAGTGTGATAATCCATACGGTGCTAAAAAAAACTTAGGGTAACCCACCAGTTGAGGTTTCTAGGTTCAACTTCACACTGGCTAATGGAATGAAGGTAAAACTATTCAGCATGTTAAAGAATTGGCCTGTAAAAGTTGCAGGAGTCTAGTTCTTTGCTGACTTTATAGTCATGAAGGGAGTGGACTACGACATCTTGCTAGGCCAGCTCTGGATGCACAACATGAGTCATAGAAGACTACGGCAACAGTCTCATCTTCTTAGGCAATCGAATGGAGGCTATAAGAGTAGAGATGGACACCTGGAAGACTACACCAGTTTACCTAGATGCCATCTCCACCATGCTGAAGGGTGACTTCCAGATTAGGAAATCCTATGGGGCCTTAACCAAGAATATCCCATGCCTTGAGGATGAGTGAGATTGGATGCATGTTCTTGCTACCATCGACCTGCTATTCTCGGACAATGAGGAGGACAAACAAGCCATCAAGATGATTGCCAAGTCCAAGGACACGCCCTCAGTACTAGTCTGCATAATGACTGGAAGCCTATGTGGAAGACCCAACCTTGTTACATTCCAAGTCTCATAAAATAGGCGAGAGCTCTTGGAGATTCTAGGCAATCCAGCAACGAGTCTCAAGTCGCTCTAAGATCTCTTGGACAAGCAGCCTAAATGGCAATGGTCCAAGGTGCCAGATTTAAACTTGAGATATAATTGGGCTTTAGTCCTCAACCAACTAGAAGATATGTATCAGGACTTGGGAAATGGGGAGCAATCGGAAAGATGGCTCTGATGATGAATATGAAGATTGCTGCTCCTTTAGTGATGAGAGAGAAGGGGAAATAGATACTATAGAATACGACACTGGGGGACGTGTAATTGAACGAATACAAGTTGACTCTAGACCACACAAGAAGAACGCCTTTAGGGAAGGGAGAGGAGTCATGCGCATGGACTATGAGTGGTTGGAGCACATAAGCACAATTGACTACGAGCAGACATGCCTAACCCAACCAAGTGACACGCCATTGCTAAGAATGAACTCACCTTTTGAGCTACGATCACCAGGATAGAATCCCTCTTCTAGTGAATATGGGGAGTTTGATTTTGAGTTAGAAGTTAGTTCAGAGAGTGATCTTGAGATACCTCGGTCTCCCAAGACTAGATGCACCAAGGGGGACCTACCCGTCCACCTAAGACCTGACAACTAAGGGAGGAACGATGGAAGCTACCTAAGGAAACACATATAGAAAAGAAACAAAAATCTCAAGACCTACCAAAGCGATTCATGAAATTCAAAAAAGAAGATAGGGTAGTGATCTTGCTGGGAGTCAAACAATAGGGGCAAGAAAGTGAACCGATCGAAGGACCTGCCAAGGTCAAGGAGGTCAATTTAGCTAGAGAAGGGGAGACACTCCGACCTATCCTTATAGCCGATGAATTGACTAAGGAAGAGAAAGCAAGTCTCACTGCTATCTTATGAGAGTATATAAACATCCTTGCTTGGTCACTAGAGGAGCTCAAAGAGGTAGACCCTATCAAGATTGTGGGAGACAATGAAGGAGTCTCACTTGTAGCTTTCTTGCTTGCACAATGGGGGAATACACACAGAGGTGGAGGCTAAAAACAATTTTCCTCTTCTTAATTGTGTAAGCCAAAAAGAACTCTTATACAAAGAAATAGAAGAACCCTATATATGGGTCTCAAACCAAACTCAGCTAACTAAGGTGGCATACTAACTGAGCCACGAACTAGAGTAGATAAGGATAGCTGTCATCTAGCTATTATTCATGGGCGGTGTACCAACCGCATCTGCAACTAATAAGTCGGTGACATAAATGCACAACGGTCACCCTGGCATATCACGAGTGGAGCTCGATATCTCAACACTCCCCCTCGAGCTCAATCCCAATTCCTGCACACCAAGCAGGTCTCTGAACTTGTGCATCTTCTCTGTGCCCAATGCCTTCGTAAATATGTCAGCTACCTGATCCTCTGTGCTGACATAAACTAGATCAATAAGACCTAGTAAAATCCTCTCCTGCACATAGTAATAATGCACCTCAATGTGCTTTGTTCTAGCATGATAGACTGGGTTATTTGCCAAGTGTATACTACTCATGTTGTCACAATAAATGACAACTGGCCCATTTGTAGGCTAATGCATATCATAAAGTAGCTTATGCAACCAAGCTACCTCACATGCAGCCATTGCTGCACCCCTGTACTCAGCCTCTGTGCTCGACGAGGCAACTGTAGGCTGTTTCTTGCTGCTCCAAGTGACTGTAGCACTCCCAAAAGAGAACACATATCCACTGGTAGATCGTCTATCAGAAATACTACCAGCCCAATCAGCATCAGTGTATCCATGCAACTTTATCTGAACCCCAGTCTCATAAAGTAGTCCATACTGCAATGTGGACTTCACATACCTGAGTATGCGTCTAGCCGCATCCAAATGCGGTTTCCTTGGAGCCTGCATAAACTGACTTACCAATCCAACAGCATAGCTCAAATCTGGCCTAGTTATAGTCATATAAATCAAACTTCCTACTATGCGTCTGTACATAGTAGGGTCTTCCAGAAGCTCACCTGCATCTGCGCTCAGCTTCACATTCTGCTCCAAAGAAACTAAAATAGGCTTACAGCCTGTCATCCCATATTTGGATAACATGTCCAATCCATACTTCCTCTGCAAGAGCTGTATCCCACTTGGTGATCTAATCACCTCAATGCCCAAGAAATAACACAGCTCTCCCAAATCCTTCATCTCAAACTTTTGCTTCAATAGCATTTTCACATGAAGGATATCTTCATCACTGTCACCTGTCATAATCAAATCATCAACATAAATGACAAGTAGCATAATACCTTTCTCTGTTTTTCTCACATAAAGTGAGAAATCTGACTTGGAAATCTGAAAGCCAATAGTGACAAGATACTGTCCTATCTTGTCAGACCATGCTCTAGGTGCTTGCTTCAAGCCATACAATGCTTTCTTCAACCTGCAAACAAACTCAGGATGATCAGCATGCACATAACCTGGTGGTTGCTCCATATAGACCTCTTCTTGCAAATCACCATGCAGGAAGGCATTCTTTACATCCATCTTATGTAAAGACCATCCCTTTGATGCAGCCATAGCAATGACTACTCTTACGGTTGCCATCCTTGCAACCGAATTGAATATTTCTTCATAATCAATGCCATATGTTTGTGCATACCCCTTGACTACTAATCTTGCCTTGTATCTGTTTACAGAACCATCTGCATTGTGCTTCACCTTATAAACCCACTTACAGCCAATTGCATTCTTACCTTTAGGCAAAGGTACCAATTCCCATGTAGCATTTGCTTCCAAGGCATCCATTTCTTCATCCATGGCTTCCTCCCATTTTTCTTTTCCCATGGCTTGCTCAAAAGAAGTGGGTTCTGGTTCCTGTATCACTTTGACCATATAGGCATAGTGAATGGCTATAAATCCATCATATTTCAGCCTATCCACAGGATACCTAGCTCTAGTAGACCTGCGCAAAGTAGGTTCACTCCCAGGTGCTCTCAAAACATCCCTAGTCTTCCTTACTCCAGGTGTAACAATAGAAGGAATACCCAACTCATCATCAATGCTCTGTTCTAAGCCACTGGATTCACCATCCACATAAGAGTGACCTGCATTCACATCAAACATGGGCTGATCTACCTTCTCTTTTCCTTTTCGTGATACCTGTATACCACTATCTACATTGCTTTGAGAAGAATCTCCTGATCTCAGTCTGTCTGTCCATGGCAAAGAATGTGAACCACTGCTAGAGGACGCTCCAGGTCCACTAATATTTTGTGATTGCTACTGTGAATTCTGTGTAGCATTACCACTGTGTGCATCTACATCATCAATCACATTTATTGGTTTATATCAGCTACTCATCTCATCAAAAACAACATCTCTGCTCACTGTAAACTTACGAGTAGAAGGGTTATAGCATATATACCCTTTCTGCTGCAAAGAGTAACCAATAAAGATGCACTTCTCAGATTTTGGATCCAACTTGGATCTCAACTCATCAGGCACATGAACATAGGCAATGCAACAAAAAATTTTCAAAAGAGAAATATCTGGTTTCCTACCAGTATACCTCTCCTCTGGAGTCATCCCATGTATTGCTACAGTGGGAGTCCTATTCATTATGTAGACTGCATTAGCAACTGCTTCAGCCCAATAAAAATTTGGCAGGTCTTTTTCATTGAGCATGGCACAAGATACCTCTCCAATATGCCTATTTTTCCTTTTTGCAATTCCATTTTGTTGTGGGGTATGACTGCATGAATATTGCTGCTTTATGCCATGCTCCTACAGGAACCTTGCAAACTCATTTGAGAGGTACTCTCCCCCTCCATTTGACCTTAAGGAAATTTATTTGCAGGCCTATTTCTTTTTCAACCATAGCTTTAAGAGTTTTGAAATGTCCAAAAACTTCACTTTTCTTTTTCATAAAATACACCCAAACTTTTCTGCTATAGTCATCAATAAAAGTGACAAAATAATGACAGCCTCCAAGAGATGCAGCTTTAGTAGTCCACACATCAGAGTGGATTAATTCCAATGGCTTCTTACTCTCTTGAACATGTCTAGGAAATGGTTTCCTTGCCTGTTTTCCAAATTGGTAGGCTTCACATACCTTATGCATTTCTGTAACCTTGAATTTGGGCAATCTTGCAACAATATTTTGGGCCTACATTGATTTAAGTCGTTGTACATTAACATGACCAATGCGTTTATGCCAGATATCAATATCTGCAACTACACCGGTCCCATGTGCAAACATTGCTGCACTCAATTCAGGCATGTTTGCATCCAACGCAAACATTCTGCCCTTCTTCTTTCCTTTTGCTATCAAGTGACCTTTATTTTTCATATCCTCAACAAAGCATCTATGAGGATTAAATCTGACCTGCAAGCCCTGCTCAACCATTTGACCAACAGAAACCAGATTCTTGGTGATATTCGGGACATGAAATACATTGGACATGTATTTCTTTTTCCCATCCTGCATAGACAAAGTAATTTTTCCAATCTGCACAATAGGATGTGTAGTATCATCACCAGTCTCCACAAATCCTGGTTTTTCCATTTTCCTTGCATCCTCCATCCGTTCTGCATGACCTGTCATGTGGTTTGATACACCTGAGTCAACATAGCATACATCGTTGCTTTCTTCTGCACTTGTCACAGAATTATTCATGTGCTGCACCATAAACAAATGCTCATTTATGTCATCACCCTGTCTACTAGAATATGCATAATTCCCTTGTTGCAGTTTTCCATTCATGATGCAATTCTGCTTTTTATAGCAGTCTTTAGCCATATAACCCATTTTACCACAGTAGTAGCATTCAACATTATTGTTTGCATTTTGGCATCTTTGCCATTCACCACGACCTCTTTGGCTCCCCCTGCCTCTAGAAATACCACGTCCTCCTCCATAGGACTGGTTTTGTTGAGTTTGCTGCATATTCTGATTTCTACCACGGCCTCCAAATCGGCCTCCTCTACCTCTGCCTCTACCTCTTCCAGCATTTGAGTAGAAGACAGCTTCTTTTGAAGTTTCTCCTGAAGAAGATGCACCACCATTTCTCTGCTCCTCAAAAATTAGAAGAGCAATCAACTCCTCAAAATTGGGAAATCTTTCACGGATGGAAATGGATGTTTGAAACTTTGCATAATTCTTTCCTAGACCATTCAAGGTCACAGAAACTAAATCATCATCTTCCACTGGCGACCCAATGGAAGCAAGTGCATCTGCAATCTTCTTCACCTTCATGTGGTAGTCATTGATGCTCATACTTTCTCTTTGCACATTGTGCAACTCTTGCTTGAGCTGCATTTTCCTGGCTTGCGTATTTATGCTATACATTTTTGACAAAGTATCCCATGCCTCGTTTGGCGTACTTGCATCTTGAATATGCACAATCATAGAGTCTGAAATGCTAATAGACAGCCAATACATAACTTTCCTGGCTCTCTCATGCCATGCTTTAAATGCCTGCATTTACTGTTGATTGGGAACATCAGGAAGAACTGGTTCTTCTTCATTTCCTGCAACAAATTCCCAATATCCTTTTCCCATAAGGAAATTCGTCATTCTAAACTTCCATGCTTGGAAGTTGTTCTTGTCAAGCTTTTCAATTACAATCTGTGAAAGAGAATCAGATGCCATTACAGAACACCGCAAAAAATTCTATCACTGCAAAAAACACAGCTTCACCCTCACAAGGGCAAATCTGCAAAACTGGCGAAAGTGGTATTTGACCACACATTCACTTCCTAGTGACAATTTTGCATAAATAGGAACCAAGAATGATTCTGTAACTCCCAATGTCTCTGCACACAAGCATACGATGCAATTTCTGTGGTAACTTTTCACCGACCTATAGAACAGTGGTCGCACAACATAAAACAGGGCCTTTTCCTGAGTGCTTGCAGAAAACTTCCGCCTCCAAAACAAGCCCCGAAATGGCCTCAAATCAAAAAAACAAGGTCACCAAGGGCTAAAGCCCTTACCCGTAGCATATACTGCCCTCTTGCTTCACCGTGAAGGGCGTCTCAACCTGAGACAATGCACCCCTGTACTTTCCGGCTGTGCTACCTGCTGCAGAGACTTGCTCCCAAACCAGAAAAAATGAAAGCAACACTGGTCTTCTTACCAGAACACCGCGAACTTGGCTTGCTTTCTTGAGCTCCTTACCAGAACAAGGCTCTGATACCATGTCAAGATTGTGGGAGAGAAGGAAAGAGTCTCACTTGTAGCTTTCTTGCTTGCACAATGGGGGAATACACACAGAGGTGGAGGCTGAAAATAGTTTTCCTCTTCTTAGTTGTGTAAGCCAAAAAGAACTCTTATACAAAGAAATAGAAGAACCCTATATATGGGCCTCAAACCAAACTCAACTAACTAAGGTGGCATACTAACTGAGCCACGAACTAGAGTAGATAAGGATAGCTGTCATCTAGCTATTATTCATGGGCGGTGTACCAACCGCATCTGCAACTAACAAGTCAGTGACATAAATGCACAACGGTCACCCTGGCATATCACGAGTGGAGCTCGATATCTCAATAGACCCGAGTGTGTGACTCACAACATACCCATGACACCAAACCCAATGCTAGTCAAGCAGCGACCGTATCCCATGAATCCAAAGCATGCCCACACCATCAACAAAGAAATTGACAAGCTAATAAGAGAAGGATTCATCTAGAAATTGAACACATGGACTAGGTTTTGCCCATAGTCATTGTATTAAAGAAAAATGAAAAGACTAGAGTGTGTGTCAATTACAAGAAGGTAAATGTGGCTACGAAGAGTGATAGCTATCCATTGCCATACATTGAGCACATGCTGGAGAGTGGCTAGCAAAGAGACCTACAATTTTCTAGATGGCTTCTCTGGATAAAATCAAGTGCAAGTGCATCCTAATGATAAGCATAAAGTTGCATTTGCCATTGAATGGAGCGTCTTTGCCTACATAGTCATGCCTTTTGGGTTGACTAACTCATTGGCCACCTTCCAATGACTAATGTGCACGATATTCAAAGACATGCTTAGGAAGGAGTTAGAGGTCTTTGTGGATGACTTATGTGCTCACCCTACTTGGAGGGAACACTTAGAGGTCTTTGAACTATGTCAACTATATTGTCTCCCGTTAAACCCCTTGAAGTGCCAGTTTTGGGTGAAGCATGGATACATCCTAGAACACGTGTGTCAAAGAACAACATTGCCACAGATTTCTTGAAGATTAGGGTCATTGTTGATCTTCCACCCCCAATTTATTACAAGGGCATTTAGTGCTTCTTAGGCCATATAGGGTATTATCAGCAATTTGTGATGAACTACACATTGATTGCTAGACCTCTATACAAGTTGCTGATCATATTCAAATGGATTGAGAATGCCAATGCGCGTATGAGAAACTAAAAAAGGATTTGACAATGGCACTAATTCTAAAAGCTCCAAACTGTGTTGAGATATTTGCAATCACACCCACTATGGCCTCTTTGTATGAGGTAGTTCTAGGCTTAGGACATGCAGGTAGACTGGATCCCATATGCACAAAAAGGGAAACTGCTACCCATCCAACAACTATAAAGCATTGTACTTTACCACTTTTTTATATATGATGGATGCAATAGCATGATGATTTCTCTTTTCAGTTAGTGTCTTGTCATTGTCACCCTATACACAAGATTGTGTTTATGAGTCCAAGCTTCCATCTTGGATCCTAATTCACTTGTGTAACAGTCAAGTCCAGTGTCTCTATCATCATGAGTTCATTCTTCTTGTTCCATCCACCATAGCTCCCTGCCATATCCTAGATCTTGCACGTTTCCACATGGTATCAGAGCCTAGTTGGGCATGGCACAATTCTTCTTTGCTCTCTCAATCCCTCTCCAGCTCAGTCCAAGCTTAGGCTGAGTATCTAACTTCATCTCCTTACTTGAATCACACTCTCTCTACTTGGTAGCCATAGCTAGCCTGCACCCACCTGTCTTGGAGCTTCTTGATCTCCTTCTACAAGCTATATTTCCTCATGCTTTCTTCTACAAAAATCTTCACTAACATATGATGCATGTGCCTATTACCATAGACCCCAACATTGGTGCGCCTTGAGCTTGGCATTGTGCAATTCGTTAGTTTTTGCCATTTCAAAAATGCATTCTAGTCGTATAGTTCATGGAGCCTGCCTATGCTATGCCTTACCCTGCGTGTATAGGGAATTTGAAGCTCCTAATATAAGCTCTCTCCCCACTAAGTATTGCCAATTGCTGTGCCAATCGTTTGCATGAGCTGGTTTATCAATCAAGTCAGAACCCTAGTTGCAGAGACTCCATAGCCACAATATCAAAGCTTTATCTTTCCTTCAGTTTCTCTCTCCTGCCAACCAAGCTAAAGCATAACCACCTTGGCACTGAAGTTTCTAGAAAATCCACACATCAAGGAGGGGAAGTTCTTGGAGATCCTTTAAAGTTTTTGGAAAATTTGAAGGCTCAAGTAGCAACATCAACACCATAGTCATTAACATTCAAGCTTCATTTCCCGTGGACCAATCTTGGTGAACTCAAGTCTTTGCTACTTAGAATTGCTTAATCTTCAGCAAACACAACCTCATTTTAGCAAGCATTTAAGTGATTTACTAGAAATGAAGGGACTCAAGTCGAAGGACAAGACAAGCATCAAGAATCATCATCAAGCTCAAGTCCAGACATAGTATCTCTTGATACTACAAAGTGTGTCTTCATACTACCTCTTACACGTGTTTTTTGATGCAAATTCTTTCAACTCTTTTGCTGCAAAATCAAAGATTTGAGGTTGATTCTCAATAATGAGAATGAAAAACATGAAGACTTTCATGAAGATGCCATTCATAAAGAGATGCCATCAATATCTCCATTTGTAGAATTGCCTGCTACCTTGGAGAAAGTGCAAGATTTTGAAGACATTTCCGCTACCTCAAAGATGATACCTTTGCTTGAGGGGGACATGAACATGAAGACAAATGCAAGCAAAGGCAATAAAGAAGCAGACCAGGAGGACCATAAAGGAAAGGACCAAAAGAGCAAACCAGAGGAAAAGAAGATGAAGAAGAAGAAGATCAACCAAGAGGACCGAAAGAGCAAAGTGAAGAACAAGTACATGATTTTAAAAAAAAGCAAGCTAGACTACATCAACAAGAAGATCTATGCCAAAAGAAATGCTAAAAACTACAAGAGCCTGCCCTTGATTTTTTACTAGACTTTTTTAGCCTTGTAATGCCTAGCCCTAACGCTTTTGACATAAGCTTGTAAACTCCTCATGTAGCCTTGTATTATAGCCTCTGTACACTTTGTGAGGCCCCTATTACATAGCCTCTAGATGTCCACCATGTTTGTGGTACCCACACTTAGCCTTTTCTGCGACAGCCTCTAGTGTTTTGCCATGTTTATGGTGCGCCCACACTTTGTAGGTGTTGCTCTCACTAAAGTCTCTACACACTTTGTAATTTTTGGTTGTGATTGAGGAGGGGTGTTGAGATATTTGCAATCACACCCACTATGGCCTCTTTGTATGAGGCAATTTTGGGCTTAAGACATGCAGGTAGACTAAATCCCATATGCATGAAAAGGGAACTGCTACCCATCAAGCAACTATAAAGCATTGTACTTGACTACCACTTTTTTATATATGATGAATGCAATAGCATGATGCTTTCTCTTTTCAAGTAGTGTCTTGTCATTGTTAGTCTATACACAAGATTGTGTTTATGAGTCCAAGCTTCCATCTTGGATCCTAATGCACTTTTGTAATAGTCAAGTTTAGTGTCTCTGTCATCATGAGTTCATTCTTCTTCTTCCATCCACCATAGCTCCCTTCCATGTCCTAGATCTTGCACATTTCGACAAATTAGATACTCACATTCCATGTGCACATTGATGCTTCAAAATTCATAGTAGGAGCTATGTTGTGCCAGCCTGGTGAACACAACTTGGACTACCTAGTGATCTTTGCTAGTAGACAACTCACTAAGACCGAAATAAATTACTCAACCACAGAGAGAGAGGGTTTGGCCATGGTGTTTTCTGTAAAGAAAATTTGGCATTATCCTTTGGCTACACCTTTTACCTTCTTTGTCGACCATCAAGCCCAATTATATCTTGTTAATAAAACCAGTGCTATAGGATGCATCACTTGATGACTACTTTTGCTTTTAGAATTTGACTTCTCCGTGGTGGTACGTAAAGGGAAGCAACACTACATGGTTGACCATAGGTCTCACATTCCCACAGGAGAAGCCATTGGTGGACAAGGCATTGTGGATGAATTGTCAGATGCACATCTATTCCACTTATCCAACAAAAAGGATTTGTTTAGGGCCGACATGATGCCATATTTGGCGGCAATGATATATCCAAGTACTTGAGCATAGATTACATATATGACCAATAGAAAAGGCCTGACTTCGGTGGCTCATCTTGAAGATCCAACTCTATTAGTTGATAGCATGTCAGCTCTACAGGGTGGGGCAAGATGGGTTGTTGCGCATGTGTGTGTGTGTGTGTGTGTTGTGTGTGTGTGAGCATGAAATGCATGATGTACTCATAGAGGCACACGATGGAATCCCAGGAGGACATTTTAGTGGAGACACGACAGTGTGCAAGGTGCTGCAATCCCAGCTGTGGTGGCCCACTCTTTTTCTAGATGCAACATGATTTTTAAGGCATTGTGATGAGTACCAACGGACTAAGGTCCCTATTCATAAGGATCACATGGAGCTGACCCCCATCATTGCACAACAACCCTTCGAGAAATGGATAATTGACTTCATCGGACCTATTAGTCCTGCTGCACAATATTCACAAGCTAAATACATCATTGTCACCGCTGATTATCTAACAAAACGGGCAGAAGCATGTGCTACAAGAAGAAATGACACTCGAACCATTGCCAAGTTCTTATGGGAGCAAGTGATCTCTCGATTTGGTTGCCCCATCGAATTTGTTAGTGAACAAGGCACACACTTCATCAATGAAGTAATAGCTCATCTCTTATCCACCTTCCTAATCATCCATCGAAAGTCTTCGCCTTATTGCCCTTAGGCAAATGGCCAAGTTGAATCCACAAATGAAATCTTGGTGAATGTCTTGACCAAGGTACTCTCTGGTTCACGCAGAGACTGGAATAACAAGTTGATAGCAGCCTTGTGGACCTACTGCATGGCTTATAAAATGACTATGGGTCATACTCCCTTTAGGTTGACCTATGGAATTGAGGCAATTCTACCCTTAGAGTTCTTCGTTCCTAGCCTGAGGATAGCCCTTCAAGAGAGATGGGATGGGAAGGAGGCATGGACAAAATGTCTGATTGATCTTGAACGCTTATCAAAAACTCAGCTTCTAGCCACCCATGCCCTAATATGTGAAAAGGTAAGATGCAAAAGCTAGTTTGACAAGCATGTTAAGCAATGAGACTTTGAATAGGGTGACTTAGTACTGTTGTACTCAATCAAGGGACATAAACAGAAAATGAAGTTTTGGGGCTAGGTCCTTTCAGAGTTCGAACCATTAGCCGAACTGGTGACGTAGAATTTGAAACCCTAAAAGGTGAGGGCATAGGTTTCTTCAATGGAAACCGTATAAAGAAGTACTTTCCTCCCATGCACCCACTGCATGAGTCTCTAATGTTAGTACCCCCTGTCAAAGTACGAGTAGCCACTATCATTGAGATGGATGATGAGGATGAGGACGATGTAGAACCAGCTTACCTAAGCATAATGGTCATTGCCAAGCACACATGCACCATCAATGCATTGATTGATGAGGGAGCTGAATTTAATATCTTAACTCATGATCATTGGACCCAAATTGGAAAACCATAGTTACATCCCACTATCGTTAAGCTTAGCCCACGATTGTATGGGAGAGCTGATCATATGCACTCTTGGAAAAGTGCAAGGCTATAGTTTCTATCGAGTCTGAAAGCATGCCAATGATCTTCTATGTGTTTCCTAACACTAAAGATGCAGGCATAGAGTCGTTGTTATGACAAACCTTTAAGAAGCA
Source organism: Lygodium microphyllum (assembly GCF_053477565.2). NCBI lineage: Eukaryota > Viridiplantae > Streptophyta > Polypodiopsida > Schizaeales > Lygodiaceae > Lygodium > Lygodium microphyllum. Next base: position 12,497,383 of record NW_028229514.1, read on the forward strand.
AGCTCATTGCAATGTGACCTACAAGTCGCAATGTATCCACCTAGCTGTGGGCAGCATCCGCATAGTTACAGCTTTCAGAAAGGGCGGCGTGACTCCTTCTAAGTCCACAAATCCACTGGTAGAGAAACCCATCGTCAAGTCTAAGGAGGTGGATCATGACTCATCACAACCCACCAAGCCTCAATGCCAGCAAACCATTGAACCCAACGCTAAAGCCTATGAACCCTAGTTCAAATGGGTACCTAAACATCAAGGACCGCCACCACCTAGAACCAAAAAACCATTGCCGCACAAGGCTAATGACCCACACTCAAAACTTAGGAGGCCAAGACAAAACTATAAACATCGACGTACGGTCAATGGGTCCCTAAGACCTTATTGCAAGCACAAGGCTACTATGAGAGTAACACCTGGATTTGGCTACCTAAAGCCAAAACAACCAAAGGCCCTACTCAAATGCCACCCTCAAGCTTGACCACATGAAACATTAAGCCAAAAACACTCATGCCACAAGAGAATCGGGCCGCTAAGTCCATAGAACCTCCAAATCCTAGATCAACAGGGCCTAAAAGACTGATCTATCGCCCAAAACCACAGCCTACTACTAACAAACCGTCCAAATCTAGCACCAATGGCGCCCCTCAGACCTCAGAAGCATCTAGTAGCATGACAACCACAGCTACAACCAAACCCATCGAACATGAGGCCAAGCTACAACCTCATGAGCAAACCAAGAAACAACCATTAGCTACTAAACTCTCTATTTTTGTCAAACCTCAACCATCTATTAGACCCTCTTATGAGTGGTGATTAATTCTAACCTTGGCCACAGACTTAGCTGAAAATATGGGGGATGACTTGGTTTCTTGCCCTAGATGCTTGGACACCACTTTCATGACACTGACTAAAAGCTATGATCACGACTAGACGAAGGCCTCTTAGAGGAACCTATAGCAACAAAAGTGTGAACACTCCCTTGCTTTTAGGAGGATGGGGAATTTGTATTCATTAAGGCTTCTAAAGAAGTTGAGGAGTTAGTTGCAACTGAGATATCCAGGGAACATGCAATCAAACAGCATCTCATTACATCGTATAACAAGAACACGATTGTGGCCATAGACCAAGAAATCGAGAAGTTGAAACAACTTACTGACAATGACTCCTCTTTCTTACAAAAATCGTATGCTCTTTGATTGCAATGGGAACTAGAGGGATGCCAAATAATGACAACCGTTGAGCAATGACTCACAATTAAGGCATCGGAATACGACCCAACCTATGTAGCTCTAACTTCATATAGGGTGTTGATTACCCTTTGTAATCAACCCCTGGAAGAACACATTGAGGGGCATCCTTATTTAGATCTCATCCTCACTGAGGAGGAGCTTCATGTTGCTAGCCGAGTGGACTCTGGTGACTTCTTGCTTGATGTGCTCACTTACATTACGCATGTAGGCATCCGGCCTTTGGACATGGATAGCTATGCTACTTTAGAATATAACCCGAATTTCTATGCTTGGCTCATGTGATAGTAAAACACTAAGATTATGTGCTGAAGGCCCTTCATCCTCTAAACCTTTAATCCTAGGAAGGATTCTTCTCATTTCAAAAGGGGGAGGGGGTAAGGTGAATCAAACCAAACACATAAGGAAAAAAATAAAGAAAAAGCACACATGGAGGACCTCAATGGTAGGATGAAACAACTTGTGATTGAGGAAAATGTCAATAACATTTGAAATAAATAGAATACTTGGAGGAAAAAGACTAATTCTATACTAAAAACATTTTAATTTTCCAAGCATGAAGTTTTTTTCTTCTAGTAAGTGATTGTTTTGAAAAGCACTAATGACAAACCATGGCTTATGATAGAAGCTGTAGATGTCGTAGCAAGACCGATCCCATCGTCTTCCCTTCACAAAAGAGGAAAGAGGAAAGTACGGCCTCTCCCTTGAAAATCAGGCATACAACCAGCTCAGATTCAAGAGCATTCACAACATTAAAGAGGTGGTGACCAGTGAGGAGGTCGTTAGGAGGATCGTAGACCAATGCAACCTCGCCAACTACATCGAGAAGTTTGGCGTGGAATTCTTGAGGACATATAACCTTGACAATGAGTGTAGGACAGTATCTATGGGAAGCATAGAAGGAACCAAGAAAGTGTAGGTCCCGCTAACTAGGGCCTTGGTGGAAAAGGCATTGGGATTGGAATTGAAGGTGGAGAAGAGGCAGAGAGGAGACATTTACGCCATGCTGGGGATGAGAAAGGAGAGTGTCTTAACAAATGATGGCATAATCATCCAAGACATTCTAGATGCAAAAGTTAAATTGTAGGCCAAGGTGATCCACTCTCTCTCCTCTAGCCAAAGGTACAACTCGCTCATGCATAGGATCAGTGCTGGAGAGCATGGTGGCACATTCACTTGATGAGGTAGATTAGAATAGCTACATGCAAAAGACCATAGACCAATCCACTAAAGCACTAGCCCTCCAGAAGTAGACCAGTGGGCGGAGAGTCCCTAACATCGAAAGGAACTGATAGGAAAAATCCTTTAGCCAAAGCCTCGTTTATAGGGTATGGAGGAATTTTGATTACCCTTATCCAAGAGGCGATAAAAGAGGCACATGACAGAGAAGAGGGAGTGGATGAAAAACTGGATAGGTCATCCCTTTGTCATGACAAATAATAATCAAATGAGAGGATGGTTAGTGAGGAGGAGGGAGAGCAAGAAGCTCAATCTTGAAGGAAAGCAAGGATGCCTAAGAGGAAGATGACCTAGAAAAAGCAGAGGAAGAAAAAGAAGGAAGTGGACCTGTAGAAAGTCAAGACGGAGTCACAAAAAGAGCGAAGGAAGAGAGGAGGAGAAAGGCCACTGAATAGAAGGAGGAGTTGAGGAAGAAGGAAGAGGAAGACATTGAGTTGGCCAAATGTAGGTCAATGGAGCAACAAGGCGAACAAGGCAAAATGGACACCCTGAGCCTGAGAAGAGAGGAGGATACGGGTTCAAGAACTTAGGTCCCTGAAGGCACACCAGCCACATCACAAGAGGGAAAGGGCAAAGCCCCCATTCCCTCATGTTGCCTACCCCCGCAACAGCAACGCCCACCCAAAGCACCCTGGCCATGGTCGATGCCTCTAATCTAATGGCCTCGATGCACAATATTTTGTCAACAAGGAACTGGCTCAAGAAAAGATCATGGAAACCTTGACTGTGGGGCAAAAAAGACTAGCAATAACAACAGATATTGAGTCAAGGTAGGACCCTAAGCAACAAAATGTGGGAGCCTCCATGACTACCATCCCCACAACTGTGACGCCACCCGCTAACTATGACAATTATGTCACGGAGCTACTTTCTTAACTGGAGAAGGTCAAGGAGGAAAAGAGAATAGTGGTGGCTGAGTTGGAATCTGAGAAAGAGTTAGTGGCAGCCTTCCAGATGCAAAAAACTCGACAGGTTTCCATGTGCCAAAAAGAAACTAACGAGCTAAAGGCCAAGCTCAGTGCCAAGGAAGAAAAGGAGAAAACGTGGAGGCAGAAGCTCGAAGACAAGAACTAGGAGCTGGTTGCACTACAACCCGAATACAAAATCTTGATACTATAGCACAAGAACACTTGGAATCTCAACTGCAAAGAGTCTAATCAGGCATGGAAGAGCTTGCTGAAAGAGAAGCAGAAAGGAAGCAGGAATAGGAGGAGCATCACTGAGAGGTCGAAGACCTTATAGTCAAGGTGTTCCTAGAAATAGATGAGCAGGAGAGATTGGAGAGAGAAATCAAACACTTAGAAAAAGGGAAGGAGAGGCTCACCTACAAGGGGAAAGAATAAGAGTCAATCATAACATGTCAAGAATCATGTGGTGGGGGGACTTGCTCAAGATGCTGCGCCGAACACACACAGAATGCACAAGGAGAAGCTCACTCAAGAAAACAAGAAGAGAGATGGAGGCCAAAACGTTTTCTTGCTGGTTTCTTCTTCTTCTTCCACACACTTTTTCAATGTACACAAAGTATAGATAAGATACAACATAAAGGAAAGTGGCCTACTAAGTCAAACAATGCATAACCGAATACACTAGTCAACTGGCGCTATAACTATGCCAGTTGTAAATAGGTGTAACAACCTGAATATAATAAGTAATGAGTTAGTGGCCATGTGAGAGTCATAATGACCACCGACGTGCTAAGTGTAGACGTGTGGACCCATCTAACCAGGCGGTCCATCATTAATGTCCACATGTGTTGAGCTTGTCATCTCAACACTCCCCCTCAAGCTCAACTGCATCTTTGCAACTCCAAGTAAGCTTCGAAACTTTTGAAGCTTCTCTGTACCCAATGCCTTCGTGAAGATGTCAGCTATCTGATCCTGTGTGCTGACATACACCAAGTCAATCTCACCTATTAGTACCTTCTCTCTCACAAAGTGGTAGTGTACTAAAGCATTCTTTAGGAGTCATCCCATGAACTGCAGCTGTGGGAGTTCTGTTCATAACATAAACAGCAGTATAAACAGACTCAGACAAAAAATGCTTAGGCATATTCTTTTCAACCACCATCAAGGTGCGTACAACTTCTGCAATATGCCTGTTTTTCCTTTCTGCAACCCCATTTTGCTGTGGGGTATACCTACATGTGAATTGTCTCTTTATCCCATGAGGTCTCAGAACTCATTCAAGAGATACTCTCCCCCTGCATCTGACCTCAAGAACTTTACTTTAAAGCTTGTCTCTCTTTCAACTGCAGCCTTGAAAGTTCTAAAGTGCTCAAACACTTCACTCTTTTCCTTCATAAAATATACCCACAGCTTTCTAGATCAATCATCAATGAATGTGACAAAGTATGAACTGCCTCCAAGAGATACATTTTGCGTAGGCCCCCAAATAATTGTATGCACAACATCAAGGATATTTCTACTTACATCTCTATCATGTGAAAAGGGTTGTCTTGCCTGCTTACTAAACTGACATGCTTCGCATACCTTATGAAATTCTGCAACTCTAAATGTAGGCAAACCTGTAACCAACCCTTTGGACTACATTAATTTCAGCCTTTGTACATTTGCATGTCCAATGTGTTTGTGCCAAATTTCAATATCTACAACAACACCTTTTCCTTTAGCATACATAGCAGCATTCATAGTAAGAATTCCAGCACCCAGAGTAAATATACGTCCAACTCTACTTCCCTTTGCAACCAACCTACACTTGTCATTGAAGTCTTCTAAAAAGCAGCCCTTTGCATTAAATCTGACTTGCAGCCCTTGCTCTACCATCTAACCGACTGACACCAAGTTCTTTGTAATAGATGGCACATATAATACATCTGAAAGATTATTTGTCTTACCATCATGCAAGGATAAGGGAACTTTTCCAATATGTGAAATTGGGTGGCATGAATCATCACCTGTCTGCACATAACTTGTATTTTGCAAATCCTGCATCTCTCCAAATCATTCTGCATGGCTGGTCATATGATTGTATGCACCTGAATCAACATACCAAACATCATCATGTGTTCCCTTTCCTATAATAGCATTCAACATATGCTTCATAACAAACAGACGTTCATTTTTGTCTTCATTTTGTCGTGAAGACGATGCATAATTTCATTGCTGCAACTTACCACTACGAATATCATCTTTCTTAGCATAACATTGGGCTGCAATATGACCTGTTTTGCCATAGTAGTGACACACAATACCAGAGTTGTTAGAACCTCTGTTCTGCCATCTACCTCTTCCTTTAAAGATCCCCCTGCCTCTAAAGTTACCACGACCTCCCGAAACCTGCATATCGCCAAATTGCTGATTCAATTTGTTTTGCTGGTTGTCACTACCACATCCTGTACCACGATCTCTTGAAGAGAACCTGCCATGTCCCCTTCTTGAATAGAGTAGAAATCTTGGACCTATTCACCACTTTTTTCAAATGTCTCACTCTGCATGTTGATCTCTTCAGTGATCATAAGGAAGACCAACTCATCGAAATCTAGAAATGGCTTTCTGACATATACGGAAGTTACAAAAGACTTCCAAGCCTTTTCATTGTTAAGTCCAGCCAAGATAGACGACACCAAATCATCATCATTGGGCATTGCATCATCAGTGACAAGGCATCTGCAATGCTCCTTATCTTCAATGCATACTCATTGATAGACAACTTCCCTTTCTTCAATGTATTCAACTCTTGCTTGAGTTGAATCTTTTGTGCCTTTGTATTTACGAAAAACATACTTTCAAGTATGGTCCAAGCTGCATATGAATTCTCTACATTTCTAATATGTCACAGCATATTATTGTCAATTACTACAGACAGTCAATACATGACCTTTTTTCCTTTTGCACTCCATTCCTTCCGTGCCTTTGTCTCTTTTGCAGTTGGAGGATCACTCACCTCCGACTCCTTTTCTTCACCTAAAACAAACTCGTAGAGGACTTTTCCAATAAGGAAGTTTGTGACACGGAACTTCCATGAAGGGTAGTTGTTCTTGTCAAGCTTCTCAATGATGGGGTTTCAACTGTTCTCTGCCATTATCACAAAACTGATACCAAACAGCAAGCAAATTTTCTGCAATCTTTCACAACACGTGCACAGCACTACACCAAGCAACCTTTTTCACTGATTGCTCAATAGCACATGTAATCTGCAACATGTTTGCAGACAAACCTTATGTTTGCTTCTTGAAAATACCTCAAAAATTACAGATTCACAATTTGTAACCTGTGCACCCACTTTCAGTCAATATAGTCGAAATCACAATGTACCCTGAAACTATTGCCCGCAACCTTGCGGCTCTAAAACGGGGCCTGAAATGACCTCGAATGGCCAAAATAGTAGCGGGAGAGTCCTAAAGGACCTAAATTTATAGAATTCACAGTGCTCTTCATGCACACCAAATCTCACTGCAATCTGAGATTTTTGCTCTGCTCTGCTTCTAGTGCCTCCACAGGCACTGTCCAAGAGAAAGAGTGGAAGAATGGGAGAGCTTCTTACCCATGGCTTGCTTGCTCAAACCTTGCTTCTTCTCTTTCACGTCAGCCTTCGAAATCAGCCTCTCTCAGTGGTGCGGCTCTGATACCATGTCAAGAATCGCGTGGTGGGGGGACTTGCTCAAGATGCTACGCCGAACACATACAGAATGCACAAGGAGAAGCTCACTCAAGAAAACAAGAAGAGAGATGCATGCCAAAACGTTTTCTTACTAGTTTCTTTTTCTTCTTCCACACACTTTTTCAATGTACACAAAGTATAGATAAGATACAACATAAAGGAAAGTAGCCTACTAAGTCAAACATTGCATAACTGACTACACTAGAATTGACTGGTGCTATAACTATGCCAGCTGTAAATAGGTGTAACAACCTGAATATAATAAGTAATGAGTCAGTGGCCATGTGAGAGTCATAATGACCACCGACGTTCTAAGTGTAGATGTGTGGACCCATCTAACCAGGCGGTCCATCATTAATGTCCGCATGTGTTGAGCTTGTCATCTCAACATAACAACCCTAATACAAAGGTAGGGGAGAGCACCGAGGAGATAACTAAGAGAGTCGAAGGGAGGGTGAGAACCCTGGCGTGTCGTCTAGCTCAAGTAGAGTAAGACAAAATACTTGCTGAGAGTAGGGTAGAGGCCACCCAGGTGAGCTTTGTTAGATATTAGCAATGCCCCACCCTCATTAGGTGCCACCAATGATCCATGGTGCTCAAATTTGTAAGGCCCCCATTATGAGGAGAAGCCAAATGTGAGCCCGGACATTGGTTGAGTCCTGACTGGTATATCAGATGAGGTCTATGTGACTGGATGGCAAAAAGGTGACCGTTGTGGGTCTAATCTTTGGGTTAGATGGAGTGGTTAAGCTGGTAGCAACTCGAGGCGCATTGCATCGAGTTGCGGGGGAAGGGAGTTAAAAGGGGCCCCTATTTTGGGGTCCGGGGGCCACAGAAGCAGCCCCTAGCAATGGTAAAGGGAATATTCCCTGGCATATTCCTTGGCTGACTAGTGGAGGCTCATATAGTAGGTCGGTCAGGCCGACCTGACGGCCTTTGTAGGCTTTAAAAGCTAAACCCCTTCACAGTCATCTATAATTCATCTTTCACCCAGTCAGAGTTGTTGTTCCAGCTAGTCTTAAGCTCTTCACCTATCTTCTATCTAGATCACCATCTAAGCTTCACACAGTGGAAGCGCACGGGTGGACAGAGCCATCTTTGTATCAGTTGTTTGGAGCTAAAGAATTTATTGATTCTCCTCTTATATGTTGTGTACTCTCTATCTCTTTCTCAAATTCTGTTCGCTGCGCCGTGTAATATTTTACAAAAACACCTCATGAGGCTTACACTAGTAAGAAACCATCTGTCTCACATTTCAAAATTTTTGGATGTGAATATTATGCACATGTTCCAGATGAGAAGAGAAACAAGTTAAAACTAAAAAGCAAAAAATGTATCTTCTTGGGTTATAGTGATGAGCAGAAGGCTTACAAATTATATGACCAAGAGGCAAAGTTGATCACCTCATCACGAGCCATGATGTGGTGTTCAAGGAGGAGCCGCATACAGTGGAGGAGGAGAAGGCAAGTTCTTCCACTTTATCATCAAGCGAAGAAGTAGTCCACTATGAACCTGTCCCGAGAGTTATCCCTATCCTTAAGGAGGAGGAAGCATCATCTTTAGATGATGAGGAAAAAGTTCACCAACCTGACATCACCCCACCGGAAAAGCCATTGCCGCGATGGGTGAAGCAGCTTTATGACCACAATAATCCTATGCCTGCATTTGTTGAGGAGAAGGCAAACGGACCAAGGAGGTCTCAGAGAATAGAGGAGCAAAGGAGGGCTTCTACTCACATAGTCAATATGGCCTTGATGGTTGAGATTATGAGAAAAGTAAAGGAGTCAACTGACTTAGAAGAAGCACTTGCAGATCCATCATGGAAGGCTGCTATGCAAGCGAAGTATGACAGCATAATGAAGAATGACACTTGGGAGCTAGTGGATCGACTAGCAAAGCGGAAGGTTATTGTCACCAAGTGGATCTGGAAGGTAAAGTACAAGGTTGATGGTACCTTAGAAAAGTACAAAGCTAGAATAGTTGCCCAAGGATTTTCACAAGTTGAAGGGTTTGATTTTCAAGAGTCATTTGCCCCAATTGCCAAAATGACTACTATTCGCACGGTACTTGCGGTGGCTGCCCACAAGAAGTGGCCAGTGTACCAAATGGATGTTAAGTCAACGTTCTTAAATCGTGACCTCAAGGAGGAGGTGTACATGGCTCAGTCACTAGGGTTTGAGGCCCCCCATTCTGAGAACAAAGTGTGTAAGCTGAAGAAGGCATTGTATGGGTTGAAGCAAGCCCCCAGAGCATGGTAGCAGCAGATAGATAAGTTATTTTTAAACCTAAACTTCAAAAGATGTGCCTCAGATGCTAACTTGTATGTTTAGAGGGATGGTAAAAAGTCTACAGTGATTGTCCTATTTGTGGACGACCTTTTTATTACAGGTGACTATGAAGATATGATCAACCAAACTCGAAAGGCTTTGAGTTCTGAGTTTGGAATGACAGACTTGAGCTTGCTGCACTATTATTTGGGGATTGGTCTGGCAAGAGCTAGGAAATATCTTCATCTCTCAGAAGAAGTATGCATGGGAGATCTTGAAGGCATTTGGCATGACCGAGTGCAAGGAGATAGCTACACCTATGGAGGTGAATGCAAAGTTATCCATCGAGGATACATCAACACTAGCAGACATTAGGAGGTATAGGAGGTTGATCTACTTGTGTAACACTAGACCAGATATCAGTTTTGTTGTTGGTGTTTTGAGCAGGTTCTCAAACAAACCTCATGAGAGTCATTGGAAGGCTGGGATGCGGGTGCTCAGATACTTGAAGGAAACTCTTGACTATGGTATCACATACAGTTTCGGAACTTCTCTTGTGGGAAACTGTGACTCAGATTGGGCAGTGATTCTAGGAAGTCAGTTTTTGGTTATTGTTTCTCTTTGGGTTCAGGAATTTTCTCTTGGATTAGTAAGAAGCAGCAACAGTGGCATTGTCTTCTAGCGAAGTAGAGTAAAAGGCAGCTTGTTTTGCTGCATGTGAAGCAATATGGTTGGGAAGGATTCTATGGCATATGGGAATGCAGGATGAAGAACCAACTGTGCTGAGATGTGACAATTAGAGTTGCATCGCCATTGCCAAAAATCTAGTGTTTCATGCACACACCAAACATATAGAGATCCAATATCACTATGTGGGTGATTTGATGGAGAATGGGATAGTGGAACTGGTCTACTGTCCAACAGAGGAGAATGGAGCAGATATCTTCACCAAAGCACTTACAAAGGATCTACTTCAAGTTCATCTTCAGAGGAGATAGTTCACCTATGGGTGGACATTGAGGGGGGATGTTAGATACGATCAATGCCCCACCCTCATTAGGTGCCACCAATGATCCATGGTGCTCAAAGTTGCAAGGCCCCCATTATGAGGAGAAGCCAAATGTGAGCCCTGAGTCCTGACTTGTATATCAGATGAGGTCTATGTGACTGGATGGAAAAAAGTGACCATTGTGGGTCTAATCTTTGGGTTAGACGGAGTGGTTAAGCTGGTAGCAACTCAAGGTGCATTGCATCGAGTTGCGGGGAAAGGGAGTTAAAAGGGGCCCCTATTTTGGGGTCCGGGGGCCGCAGAAGCGGCCCCTGGCAATGGTAAAGGGAATATTCCAACTTGGAATATTCCCTGGCCGACTAGTGGAGGCTCATATGGTAGGTTGGTCAGGCCGACCTAACGGCCTTCGTGGGCTATAAAAGGTAAACCCCTTCATAGCCATCTATCATTCATCTTTCACCCAATCAGAGTTGTTGTTCCAACTAGCCTTAAGCTCTTCACCTATCTTCTGTCTAGATCGCCATCTAAGCTTCACACAGTGGAAGCACACGAGTGGACAGAGCCATCTTTGTATCAGTTTTTTGGAGCTAAAGAATTTACTGATTCTTCTCTTATCTATTGTGTACTCTCTATCTCTTTCTCAGATTTTGTTCGCTGCGCTGTGTAATTTTTTTTACAAGCTTCCAAATGTAGCAACGTGCCTTCCTGAATACCCTATTGGATGTCACCCAAGTAAAGGAGGAAGTGTCCGTAGAAGCCATCAAGAAGAAGCTGGGAATGGCACGCAGGGTCCTGAGAGCAGGCTTGTAGATGCCGCCACAACTCGGGGGAGTTGGCCTAAGCCTGGAAGAGCAATGTCACTATCTCCTGTTGGCAAGCCTAACCCCACAAGAAGTGGGTGCGCTTGGATTCATTGAAGAAGAATAGCAGGAGCCAATGCAGGAAGAGGAGGTGGACATGAACTTTGAAATGGGGCCACTTGAGGAAGAGCTTGTCCCACTGCCTCCTTCCACACGGCCTGACAAGCATCAATACATAGATACCTCCGCAGAAAGAAAGCCAGCACTAAGGGAAAGAAGAAAAAAAATGGTGGAGGAAACAAGAAGAAAATGTTTATGTCACCGACTTCTTAGCTGCAGATGCGGTTGGTACACTGCCCATGAATAATAGCTAGATGACAACTATCCTTATCTACTCTAGTTCATGGCTCAGTTAGTATGCCACCTTAGTTAGTTGAGTTTGATTTGAGACCCATATATAGGGTTCTTCTATTTCTTTGTACTAGAGTTCTTTTGGCTTACACAAACTAAGAAGAGAAAAACTGTTTTCAGCCTCCACCTTTTGTGTGTATTCCCCCATTGTGCAAGCAAGAAAGCTACAAGTGAGACTCCTTCCTTCTCTCCCACAATCTTGACATGGTATCAGAGCCTTGTTCGTGGTAAGGAGCTCAAGAAAGCAAACCAAGTTCGCGGTATTCTGGTAAGAGGACCAGTGTTGCTTTCATTTTTCTGTTTTGGGAGCAAGTCTCTGCAGGTAGCACAGCCGGGAAGTGCAAGAGTGCATTGTCTCAGATTGAGACATCCTTCGCGGTGTAGCAAGAGGGTAGTATATACTGCAGGAGAGGGCTTAAGCCTTAAGTTGCCCTATTTTTTTGATTCGAGGCCATTTCGGTGCCCGTTTTGGAGGTGGAAGTTTTCCACATGCTCTCAGGAAAAGGCCCTGTTTTTTGCTGTGCGACCACTGTTCTACAGGTCGATGAAAAGTTACTGTAGAAATTGCATCGTATGCATGTGCGCAAAGACATTGGGAGTTATAGAATCATCCTTGTTGCCTGTTGATGCAAAATCGTCACTAGGAAGTGACTGTGTGGTCAAATACCACTTTCGTCAGTTTTGCAGATTTGCCCTTGTGAGGCTGAAGCTGTGCTTTTTGCAGTGACAGAATTTTTTGCAGTGTTCTGCAATGGCGTCTGATTCTCTTTCACAGATTGTCACTGAAAAGCTTGACAAGAACAATTTCCAAGCATGGAAGTTTAGAATGACGAATTTCCTTATGGGAAAAGGATATTGGGAATTCGTTGCAGGAAACAAAGAAGAACCAGTTCTTCCTGATGTTCCCAATCAACAACAAATGCAGGTATTTAAAGGATGGCATGAGAGAGCCAGAAAAGTTATGTATTGGCTGTCTATCAGCATTTCAGACTCTATGATTGTGCATATTCAGGATGCAAGTACGCCAAAGGAGGCATGGGATACTTTGTCAAAAATATATAGCACAAATATGCAAGCCAGGAAAATGCAGCTCAAGCAAGAGTTGCACAATGTGCAAAGAGAAAGTATGAGCATCAATGACTACCACATGAAGGTGAAGAAGATTGCAGATGCACTTGCTTCCATTGGGTCGCTAGTGGAAGATGATGATTTAGTTTCTGTGACCTTGAATGGTCTAGGAAAGGATTATGCACAGTTCCGAACATCCATTTCCGTCCATGAAAGATTTCTTGATTTTGAGGAGTTGATTGCTCTTCTAATTTCTGAGGAGCAGAGAAATGGTGGTGCATCTTCTTCAGGAGGAACTTCAAAAGAAGCTGTCTTCTACTCAAATGCTGGAAGAGGTAGAGGTAGAGGTAGAGGAGGCCGATCTGGAGGCCGTGGTAGAAATCAGAATATGCAACAAACTCAAGAAAACCAGTCCTATGGAGAAGGACATGGTAACTCTAGAGGCAGGAGGAGCCAAAGAGTTCGTGATGGATGGCAAAGAGGCAAAAATGCAAACAACAATGTTGAATGCTACTACTGTGGTAAAATGGGTCATATGGCTAAAGACTGCTATAAAAAGCAGAATGACATCATGAATGGAAAATTGCAACAAGGGAATTATGCATCTTCTAGTAGACAAGGTGATGACAGAAATGAGCATTTGTTTATGGTGCAGCACATGACCAATTCTGTGACAAGTGCAGAACAAAGCAATGATGTGTGGTATGTTGACTCAGGTGCATCAAACCACATGACAGGTCATGCAGAATGGATGCAGGATGCAAGGAAAATGGCAAAACCATGATTTGTGGAGACTGGTGATGATACTGCACATCCTATTATGCAAGTTAGAAAAATTCCTTTGTCTATGCAGGATGGGAAAAAGAAATACCTGTCGAATGTATTTCATGTCCCGAATATCGCCAAGAACCTGGTTTCTGTTGGTCAAATGGTTGAGCAGGGCTTGCAGATCAGATTTAATTCTCATGGATGCTTTGTTGAGGATATGAAAAATAAAGGTCGCTTGATAGCAAAAGGAAAAAAGAAGGGCAGAATGTTTACGTTGGATGCAGACATGCCTAAATTGAGTGCAGCAATGTTTGCACATGGGACCGGTGTAGTTGTAGATATTGATATCTGGCATAAACACATTGGCCATGTTAATGTACAACGACTTAAATCAATGCAGGCCCAAAATATTGTTGCAGGATTGCCTAAATTCAAGGTTATAGAAATGCATAAGGTATGTGAAGCTTGTCAATTTGGAAAACAGGCAAGGAAACCATTTCCTAGACATGTTCAAGAGAGTAAGAAGCCATTGGAATTAATCCACTCTAATGTGTGGACTACTAAAGCTGCATCTATTGGAGGCTGTCATTATTTTGTCACTTTTATTGATGACTATAGCAGAAAAGTTTGGGTGTATTTTATGAAAAAGAAAAGTGAAATTTTTGGGCGTTTCAAAACTCTTAAAGCTATGGTTGAAAAAGAAACAAGCCTGCAAATAAAATGCCTAAGGTCGGATGGAGGGGGAGAGTACCTCTCAAATGAGTTTGCAAGGTTCTTGCAGGAGCATGGCATAAAGCAGCAATATTCATGTAGTCATACCCCATAGCAAAATGGAATTGCAGAAAGAAAAAACAAGCATATTGGAGAGGTATCTCGTGCCATGCTCAATAAAAAAGACCTACCAGATTTTTATTGGACTAAGGCAGTTGCTACACAGTCTACATAATGAACAGGACTCCCACTGCAGCAATACATGGCATGACTCCAGAGGAGAGGTATACTGGTAGGAAACCAGATATTTCTCTTTTGAAAATTTTTGGTTGCATTGCCTATATTCATGTGCCTGATGAGTTGAGATCCAAGTTGGATCCAAAAGCTAAGAAGTGCATCTTTATTGGTTATTCTCTGCAGCAAAAAGGGTATAGATGCTATAACCCTTCTACTCGTAAGTTTATAGTGAACAGAGATGTTGTTTTTTATGAGATGAGTAGCTGGTATAAACCAGTAAATGTGATTGATAATGTAGATACACAAAATGGTAATGCTGCACAGAATTCATAGCAGCAGTCACAAGATATTAGTGGACCTGGAGCGTCCTCTAGCAGTGGTTCACATTCTTCGCCATGGACAGGCAGATTGAGATCAGGAGAATCTCCTCAAAGCAATGCAGATAGTGGTATGCATGTATCACGAAAAGGAAAAGAGAAGGTAGATCAGCCCATGTTTGATGTGAATGCAGGTCACTCTTATGTGGATGGTGAATCCAGTGGCTCAGAACAGAGCATCGATGATTAGTTGGATATTCTTTCTATTGTTACATCTGGAGTAAGGAAGACCAGGGATGTTTTGAGAGCACCTGGGAGTGAACCTACTTTGCGCAGGTCTACCAAAGCTAGGTATCCTATGGATAGACTGAAATATGATGGATTTACAGCCATTCACTATGCATATATGGTCAAAGTGATACAGGAACCAGAACCCACTTCTTTTGAGCAAGCCATGGGAAAAGAAAAATCGGAGAAAGCCATGGATGAAGAAATGGATGCCTTGGAAGCAAATGCTACATGGGAATCGGTACCTTTGCCTAAAGATAAGAATGCAATTGGTTGTAAGTGGGTTTATAAGATGAAACACAATGCAGATGGTTCTGTGAATAGATACAAGGCAAGATTAGTAGTCAAGGGGTATGCACAAACATATGGCATTGATTATGAAGAAACATTCAGTCCGGTTGTAAGGATGGCAACCGTAAGAGCAATCATTGCTATGGCTGCATCAAAGGGATGGTCTTTACATCAGATGGATGTAAAGAATGCCTTCTTGCATGGTGATTTGCAAGAAGAGGTCTATATGGAGTAGCCACCAGGTTATGTGCATGCTGTTCATCCTGAGTTTGATTGCAAGTTGAAGAAAGCCTTGTATGGCTCGAAGCAAGCACCTAGAGCATGGTCTGACAAGATAGGGCAGTATCTTATCACTATTGGCTTTCAGATTTCCAAGGCAAATTTTTCACTTTATGTGAGAAAAATAGAGAAATGTATTATGCTACTTGTCATTTATGTTGATGATTTGATTATGACAGGTGACAGTGATGAAGATATCCTTCATGTGAAAATGCTATTGAAGCAGAAGTTTGAGATGAAGGATTTGGGAGAGCTGTGTTATTTGTTGGGCATTGAGGTGTTTAGATCACCAAGTGGGATACGGCTCTTGCAGAGGCAGTATGGATTGGACATGCTGTCCAAATATGGGATGACAGGCTGTAAGCCTATTTCAGTTCCTTTGGAGCAGAATGTGAAGCTGAACGCAGATGCAGGTGAGCTTCTGGAAGACCCTACTATGTACAGACGCATAGTAGGAAGTTTGATTTATATGACTATTACTAGGCCAGATTTGAGCTATGATGTTGGATTGGTAAGTCAGTTTATGTAGGCTCCAAGGAAACCGCATTTGGATGCGGCTAGTTGCATACTCAGGTATGTGAAGTCCACATTGCAATATGGACTACTTTATGAAACTGGGGTTCAGATACAGTTGCATGGATACACTGATGCTGATTGGGCTGGTAGTATTTCTAGATGATCTACCAATGGATATGTGTTCTCTTTTGGGAGTGCTGCAGTCACTTGGAGCAACAAGAAACAGCCCCTACAGTTGCCTTGTCAAGCACAAAGGCTAAGTACATGGGCGTAGCAATGGCTGCATGTGATGTAGCTTGGTTGCATAAGCTACTTTATGATATGCATCAGCCTACAGATGAGCCAGTTGTCATTTATTGTGACAACATGAGTAGTATACACTTGGCAAATAACCCAGTCTATCATGCTAGAACAAAGCACATTGAGATGCATTATCACTATGTGTGGGAGAGGGTTTTACTAGGTCTTATTGATCTAGTTTATGTCAACACAGAGGATCAGGTAGCTGACATATTTACGAAGGCATTGGGCGCAGAGAAGCTGCGCAAGTTTAGAGACCTGCTTGGTGTGCAGGAATTGGGATTGAGCTCGAGGGGGAGTGTTGAGATATCGAGCTCCACTCGTGATATGCCAGGGTGACCGTTGTGCATTTATGTCACCGACTTGTTAGCTACAGATGCGGTTGGTACACCGCCCATGAATAATAGCTAGATGATAGCTATCCTTATCTACTCTAGTTCGTGGCTCAGTTAGCATGCCACCTTAGTTAGTTGAGTTTGGTTTGAGACCCATATATAGGGTTCTTCTATTTCTTTGTTCTAGAGTTCTTTTGGCTTACACAAACTAAGAAGAGAGAAACTATTTTCAGCCTCCACCTTTTGTGTGTATTCCCCCATTGTGCAAGAAAGAAAGCTACAAGTGAGACTCCTTCCTTCTCTCCCACAATCTTGACAAGAAACGGTCAGGAGCCCCTTCGACTTTAATTTCCAATTCCCCACCACCTTGTATAGAGTTTAAGCTTCCATGCCGACCTTGTAATCTAGGAGAGGCAAGAAACGGTCAGGAGCCCCTTCAACTTTAATTTCCAATTCACCACCACCTTGTAGAACCCCATACTATGGGGCACTGAAGATGCGGAATTTTTGCAAAATAATGTTTTTGAAGTGCCAAGGTTTGTGCCTGGCTATGAATACCAACCTACATGGAGAAGAAGGGTATGCAACGCCAACATGGACACTTGGATGGCCTTTTGCAACACTCAACCCTTCGAGTGGAATGACCTAACTTTTATGCCCTACCCTCGAAGTGTGGGAGTGGATTTTGACTCTAGTGTCTACGGTCACTATGATTTCCCAATAATTTATAATCCACATTGTACTACATATGAAGATGCTCTCATCTTTATATCAAAAAATTTGTATGATACCCTAATCCACTTCACCAACAAATTCTCTTCATGCTCTGACCTTGCCTTTATTGCCACTTGTGATTACCTTAGATTTCTTAGGATACTCCTTAGGCAAGACCCCACTCTGCAAGAGCCCGGTCTACCAGTCCTCCATTTTGATCCTAATGCTATAGATAGTTGCATGATGGCTCAACTAATGATGCGAGATGCTCCACTACCTTCATTTTTCTTAGCTCTTTTAGAGGATATGAATGATAGCCTCTTCACCCGCTACAATCATCAATTCCTCTCCACCACCACCCTTCAAGTCCGCCTAAACCTCAAGGGATATCTCCAAAGCTGCTAATTCCTTAACAAATCTATTAAGCCCCCTTCTCCACCTCACTCCGATGATGAAGACTAACTTCTATCATGAATATGTGACTTAACCAAAAAAAAAAGAATCGAAAAGTGAAGATAAATCGCCCAAAGACACAACGAGCTATACATAGATCACAATCATTGCACTTAGGGGTTCTCAAGTTAGATGCGTCTGGTGGCCTTAGTTGGCGGGCGACTCCGTGTTTACCCCCTAGCCGTGATTCCCCACTACACATGTTTAGGGCACATCAAGGGTAGGACATATCGAGAGAGGTAGCACTCACCTATGGTTAGATTAGTCACCCTAAGCTACACACATCGCACCTCCCTTATGCACAAACTAAGTCCTCAAGTGAGGGACAATGCCCAAGCTAGCTCCCAGTCCCACTAGCACGAGCACAACACACTACATGGAAAACTGGGCGTGCCCCCAGGTAGTGCATCTTCTTTTCTTTTCAGGTATAAACAAAAACCCCAACCACTAGCCCCAAAAACCCCATCATCCATTCAATGCACTCCCCTTCTTGAATGCATATCCTAGAAATTATTCCTTATCAACACTCTTAGTGTTAGGCAACATATAAAAGATCATAGGTAGGCTTTTATTCTCGATAGAGACTACTATTTTGCACTTTTCTAGTAGTGAGTAGGACTGTCCCCCCAAACATGTTGAGTTTAGTATTAGTTGGTTGCAATTGGGGCTAACCAATGAGGGTCCAATGATCATATATAAGGATATTAAAGTCAACTTCATCATCAATCATTGCATCAAAGGTGTGTATCTTTTGGGTAGTAGTTAGGTAGGTGCTACTCCCTCCTCGTCCTCATCCTCTATCTCATTGATGGTGGCTACTCTTACATTCACATGCGGTTCTAGCATTGGAGGCTCGTGTAGTGGATGTGTTGGAGGATAGTACTTCTTGAGGTGACTACCATTGAAGAAGCCTATGTCATCTCCCGCAAGGGTCTCAAGCTCTACATTGCTAGTTTGACTAATGTTGCAGACTTTAAAAGGCCAAATACTCTAAACTTCATATGCTCCTTATGGCCCTTTATAGAGTACCATAGCACTAGGTCACCTTGCTCAAAGTCACATTATTTGAAATGTTTCTCAAACCAGCTCTTGTGTCTTGCCTTTTTGTAGATTAGTGCATGGGTATCTAGGAGTTAGGTCTTAGAAAGGTGTTCTAGCTCTACTAGGTGTTCCATCCATGCCTCCTTTCCATCCCATCTCTCTTGCACTGCCACTCTCAAGCTTGGAACGAGAAACTCCATTGGCAGGATCACTTTGATCCCATAGGTTAGCCTGAATGGTGTTTTCCCTACGACCATCTTGTAGGTTGTCCTCAATAGGCCCATAGTGTTGCCATGAGTTTATTGTCCCAATCATTGCACGAGGCAGAGACTACCTTAGTCACCATGATTCACTAGGATCTTATTCATGGATTCTACGTGACCATTAGCTTGAGAGTAGTATGGTGATGATTTTCTATGGATGATCAAGAATGTGGATAGTAAATGAGCAATCACTTCATTAATGAAGTGTGTGCCTTAATCACTAACTATTAGCTTGATGGGGTAGCCAAATCACAAGATCATGTGCTCCCAAAGGAACTTAGTCATGGTCCTAGCATCATTCTTCCTGGTGGCCTAAGATTCGGCCCATTTCATGAGATAATCTATTGCTACAATGATGTACTTCACTTATGAGTACTGCATTGCAAGGTTGATTGGCCCAATAAAGTCGATTCCCCCCTTTTCAAAGGGTTGTCATGCTATTACCGAGGTCAATTCCATCTTGTGCTTATGGATGGGTACTTTGGTCCTTCAACATTCGATCACAATGCTTCATGAACTTAGTAACATCACAGTATAGTGTGGGCCACCATATTTGAGATTGTAGCACCTTATGTGTGGTAGTATCTTCTAGCATTCCACCATGTGCTTTAGCAAAAGCACATCATGCATTTCGTGCTCAGACACACATCTTCATAATAACCCATCCTATCCTACTCTATAGAGCTAGACCCAACAATTAACTGATAATACTAAATCTTAAGGATAAGGTGCTTTAGCCTAGCATTCTCTATAGGTCTCTCATGCAATCTATGCTCTAGGACTTGGACTATGTCATATGCCCAATATGGCATCATGAGATTGGCTACTCTGAATAGGCCTCTCTCACTAGACATACTAAATAGGTGTGCACCAGGCAAGTCATCTATGCTACCTTGTCTAGAAGCTTCTCTTGTCGATATGTGGGACATATGATTTGCCATGTAATGCTACTTACCCTTGCATATAACCATAGAGAAGTCAAATTCTAGAAGCAAAAGTAACCATTTAGCTATGTGTTCTATAGCGTAAGGTTTGTTTATAGATAAAGCAAAGCTTGATGGTCAACAAAGAAGGTAAAGGGCATAGTCAAAAGATAATAATGAAACTTCTTTATAGCGAATACCATGGCTAGGCCTTCCATCTCTATTGTGGAGTAACTCATCTCCATATCTATGAGTTGTATACTAGCAAACCTCACAGGATAATCAAGATTATGTTCACTATGTTGGCATAAATAGCTCCTATGACAAACTTTGAGCCATCAATGTGCATGTGGAATGTTATGTTCCAATCTGGGGCTTGTAGGATTAGTGTGATTGTGAGAGCCTTTTTTAGTTCATTGTATGTGTGTTGGAATTCCTCAATGCATGCATAGTTCAAAACGAATCGTTGATAGTATCGTGTGTGTCCCAGGAAGCATTGAACTCCCTTATAGTTCGTGGGTGGTGGTAAATCAATAATGCCTCTAACTTTGAAGAAGACAGTGGGTGGCAATGCCATTCTTAGACACCATGTGCCCTAGGATACATCCATATTTTACCCAGAACTAGCACTTCAAGGGTTTCAACGAGAGATTATATAGCCTACACTACTCAAGGACTGCACAAAGTTTATCTAGGTGTTATCTTCAACTAGAGTGAACACATAGATTATCAACAAACACCTCCAATTCTTACCTAACCATGCCTCTGAAGATGACAAACATGAGGCGTTGAAAGGTAGCTAGTGCATTCATCAACCTAAATGGCATGACTATTTTGGAAAGCACGCCCCATTTCATTGCTAAACACTATCTTATGCCTATTGTCAAGGTGTACCTATACCTGGTTATAATGTGAGAAGCCATCTAGGAAACTATAGGCCTATTTTTCCGCTACTCTTTCAAGCATGTGCTCCATGTAGGGTAGTGGATAGTTATCTCTCTTTGTCGTAGCATTGATTTTTTTAGAGTTTACACACACTTGAATTTTTCCATTCTTCTTTAGGAAAATCATTATGGGTGATACTTAGTCCATATGCTTGATTTCATAGATGAAACTAGTCTTCAAAGACTTATTTATCTCCTCCTTGATGGCATGTGCATACTCTGGATTCATCGGGTATGGCCATTGTTTAACTAGTGTTGTGTCAGGAGTCATTGAGATATTGTGGGTCACGACCCTCGGATCAACTCCTTTGAGTCAAATACATCTATGTACTCTCGCAGAAGAGCGACGAGATCAGCCTCCTCTTGCTCAATCATGTTGTCAGCTATGAACATGGGTCAAGGCTTTTCCCCTTCCCCTACCACGTTGACTTCCTTCACCTTAGTAGGCCCTTCTATTGGTTCATTTGCTTGTCCTTGCCTCTTAGCTCCTAACAAGATCACTACCATGTTGCCCTTTTTGAACTTCGTAAAGCACTTAGGTAGGTCTTAGGGCTTCTGTTGTTCTTTGGCTTCTGATCCCTTTAGCTACTTTATCTTTTCCTCCTTCAACCGCCTACACCTTAGGTGGACTGGCAGGTCCCCTTTAGTGTGTTTGGTCTTAAGTGGTTGGGGTATTTCTGGGTCACTCTCAAAGCTCACTTCTGATTGAAGGTTAAACTCACAACCTTCACTACTACAAGAAGGAGTTTCCCTTGGTGGTTGCAACTTTGAGGCCGATTCTATTCCAAGGAGTGGTGCGATACTTGCTTTTGATCCATTTAGCTACTTTCTCTTTTTCTCCTTCAACTTCCTATGCCTTAGGTGGACTAGCAATTCCCCTTTGGTGCATTTGTATTTAGGTGGTTGGGGTATTTCTGGGTCACTCTCAGAGCTCACTTTTGACTCAGGGTTAAACTCACAACCTTGACTACTAGAAGGAGTTTCCCTTTGTGGTTGCAACTTTGAGACCAATTCTAACCTATTAGTCTCCTTTCAATATAGTAGAGATGGCCTAGGTCAACCAGTGTGGTCTTCTAGGTATCCATCTCAACTCCTACAACCTTCGATCTATTGCCTAAGAATATGAGACCATTGTCCCAATCTTCTATCACTTGTGCGTTTTGCATCTAGGGTCAAGCTTCATGAATATAAATTTCACTGAGAATTGGACTCTCTATATCTTCAATGTCTAGTCTTTTAGTACCCCAAATGGCCTAGCTTTCATTCCATTGGCCGACGTGACATTAAACCTTGCAATCTCCATAGTTGGGTTACCCTAAGCCTACAAGACTACATGATTGAGTACACTGACTCATGTTCCTGTGTCTACGATCCCCTTTCTTGTGGCATCCCCCACTAATGCTATGATAGGTAGGACTATATGCATTTTTGGGCCTTCCCAAAAAGCATTCACGTGTAAAGACTTAGGCATTGGGTTTAGGGTCAAGCTAGGTATCTATGTGGCTGCATTGTGGTTGAGAAAGTCAATCACTCCAAGCTCATTTGGTCGTCTACCTATTGCTTTAGTACTTGCCATAAGGTTGGATTCTGCCTAAGAAATTCTCCCAAAGGTAGAGTTACATGGGCCAATATCAACATCATGAGCAAGTTTCCAACCACCTACTTTTTGTTAGTCTCTACACTGGTTTGCCAATGAACTTGGGTAGTTTTCCTACCTGTGGCATCTAGGCTCTATGTATGTGGTGCTACATGGGTGTTGCGAATGCATCTCTTGATTTTAACCAAGTAGGCAAGTTTGGTGTGCTCACACTAGAGAGCTCATCGATCTTGTCTTTGATAATGGATTTTGCATCCTTTAGGTGCACTTGGGATTTTCTCACCCACTGCTTGACCTTATCAACCACTTCTAATTGGTGCCTCAGATCAAGATATTCTCCAATCTTGGCACTTTCCTTTTCTGCTATCTTAGGTGCAGATGTCTCAGCTTCTGCATTTGTGACTTACTTCCCCTTTGGTAACATGGTGGCACTATCTGTCTTAAGCGTAATCTTTGTCTCAGTCCTCTTTATCATTCTTCTATAGCTTTTCTTCCCTATTGAAGCTACGTAAAGGTTGCCTATGCTCAGGTCATGATATTCAGCAAAATTGGTGTGGCTTCACCATCAAGTGTCTCAACTCCGAATAGTCCCAATGGTATGAATGGCACGATAGCCAAACTAGTGGAAGGGTTTTGCTCAAGGCACTCAGTGTACAAGTGTTTGTTCCCACACTCAGTGCATCTCAGGTTGGCCTTGTCTTGATTGAGTTGCTTCCTTTTGGGGCATCAAGATGAGATGTGCCCTGGGTGACTGCAAGTTCATGGGTTCTTGGTTCTGTCCTCCTAGACCTCTATCTCTTCCCATGCCCAATGCCATCATTGTTGGTACTGGTCTAAAATCCATCAAGATGGGATTACCCTCTTTGTCATACAAGATGTAAGGGTTCACATATGCTTCGTCCTTGTTCAACTCCTCTAATCACAATGGGTTCAGGTGGTCTAGGTATCCCTCTGGGATTGATATCCATCCTAGGAACAACTGGCTTTGAATCATTGGGTGATGGGAGAGCTAGTGGAGCTTCCCTTTCGAAATGTGGTGGTCTATTCCCTAGGTAGTAAGGCTGATTGTATGACTATATGGCGATTGCCTCGGTAATCGGAAATGCATTGCATCATGGCCAACCTATCACAATTGGCATACGGTCTAGATCTAGGATCCATGCACTCAATCAAAAGGAAATTTCCTCCACAATGCATGCATTGCACGTGAGGTCATGCAAGTCTTCTCATCATCTCTTGAAGCCTAGCCAACTCTAGCTTCACGCCCACCAACCCTTGGCTCTAGTTGACACTTTCTTCCTTGTCTTGGGTGCTATGACTAGATTTTTCATTAACGGGCATAGCTCTTTCTGAGGTTCTAGAGCAACGCTTTCTCAGTTTGTGGGTCTTAAGCTTTTCTCCTTAAGTAGGTCATCCACTCGTATGGATTCTTTGAAGACCCTAGCTAGCACATCCCTTTGTAGGTTTGAGTTGCTCACCAAGGCCTTGCAAAGCTCTTCACTTCAAATTCTACTTATGAACACGATGGAGACCACTC
The DNA here is from genome assembly GCF_053477565.2 of Lygodium microphyllum. Lineage (NCBI taxonomy): Eukaryota > Viridiplantae > Streptophyta > Polypodiopsida > Schizaeales > Lygodiaceae > Lygodium > Lygodium microphyllum. Next base: position 12,521,558 of record NW_028229514.1, read on the forward strand.
GTTTGCTAGGTCATCCTATGGCTGGGATTCTCTTAAAGATACTTCACACATGGGTGACATAGTCTAGGGTATCTTCCTTGTCCTTTTGACTAACATTCATCAGCCCAACTATGAGGTTGTCAAAATATCCTTCCTCAAAGAATCTCTTAATGAAGAGAATCTTGACGTTATTGAAGTTATTGCATTCGGCATTTTCTAGACTAGTTTACCATGTCTATCCTTTGTCTCTCCTACTAGTCAGCCATTATTCACTAGGAATCTGAATTTGGAGGCCAAATGTTTGTGCAATCGAGTGGACTATTTTTGGAGTCTGAATTTGGCCGTTGGAGACCAAGGTTAGTCATCCAATACTGAGTGTCATTGTTGGATTTCGCGTCTAGGACTTAGACTGGTATGGTTAGTGGACTAAGGACTTGGATTGTCTAGCTATAGGGGGACTTGGATGGTTGTGAATCTGTCCGAGCATGGTGCCGAAAGTTCTAGAATGACAAAAAATTTCACGAATCTCACACGTACCTTGATCAATCTCTCAACTATGATCTTAGAAGCAATTATCCAACATGAAGGCACACTCAGAGCTTACCTGCGAGGCTCAAAGGCACGGCAATGAAGATTGCCAAGCACAAAATTGTTTCCAACCCTGTAGCTCTCTCTCTCTCTCTCTCTCTCTCTCTCTCTCTCTCTCTCTCTCTCTCTCTCTCTCTCTCTCTCTCTCTCTCTCTCTCTCTCTCTCTCAAGCTCTCTCCCTCAGCTTAGAAATGACAAATGACCTCTCCCCCTACCCTCTTGGCTTCTTAAACCCCTCTTTTCTTAGTCTTTTACCTCCCCTTTCTCTCTCTCTTTGCCATCTTAATGGCTTGAGTCTCTCTTTCCTCTTTTTTCCCTATTTTGAGTGTGCTATTACAGTAGAAACCCTATTGTGTGTTTCTCTTTTTTCCTTTTTTTTTCTTACCTAAATGCATCAAAATCACAAGGAACCACTTACCGTAATCCAACCTACCTACCTAAATCCAAAAAACCAAAAAACTTACTCGCAAAGGATATCAAATACCTCTTCAACTACCTCACTTCCTACTTATCTCAAGCACCAGTTTGGAGCAAACCCTACTTCAATGCTTAATTTGGATCCCCAAAAGCAGTCAAATCTTGAATCTGTTGGTCCTGGGATGCCAATGGAACCAAAATGTGGGATCTCACGCTCAAATACCAAGACCCATGAACTGCTTATTGTTTCAAGTGTTTCAAGCCGACTACAATGGCTACCTCTCACATAGTTGTGCACACTCTCACACCTACAAGTATAGTAAGCCTTCATACTCGATCAAGTTGTCTCTTCCCTCAAGCACTCTGGTAGCTCCATGATCCAAGGTGCAAGCTCAAGAAAGTTTGATCCTCAAGCTCCAAGCTCCATGCTCCATTTATGTGTGTGAGACAAGAGAAGAGAAGAAGAAGAGAGGAGAAGATGGAGAGCTTCTCCACCACGGTCCCTCACCCTCATAAACTCACTCTCTCTCTCTCTCTCTCACGCACAAGTAAGCAAGAACAAGAAGAAGAAGAGAAGGAGGAGATCTAGTTTTGATCACACACAACAATGAGCTTCTTCATTCACTTTTTGCCTTTATACAAGCCCTAATCCCCTTTGGGCACCCATCCCTTTTTTACATGACTAGCCATTTTAGCCTAGGTCTTCTTTTCTTATTCCCTTCCTATTTACATTGTGCCTTCACCCATGCCCATCTATATTTACAAATTGCACAGGAGGGAGCTTGGCATTCTCTCCTGTGCTTGGCTCTATAAAAATTTAGGGTGTGCATTTCCTCTTTTGCACTTGCCTTGAACTTTTTAGGTTGTCATTGCACTATTTGCCTTTTTTCCAGACCACCTTTTTTAGCTCCACCCTAAGTACTTTTAGTTTTCTTTTTACTTTTTTTGCAATGGGGTTAATAATAAGATATTAGAAGTTGCACTAACTAAAAGAGAAACTATATATCACATAATCCTAGAGCATTTTGATTAAGCAATGCATTTTTCATTAGTATACAATTGCATACACACCTCGCCTAGATGGTGTGGTTGAAAGGAAAAATCTATCTCTAATTATATAAGCTTACTCAAAGGGATACCTCACAAGATCTGGATGGAAATATTTATATGTCTCACTTATATTTATCTAGCTTTTTTTTTTTGGGTCACCCCACTAACGCACCAGATTTAGTTATGCTATACAAGGCTTGGAATGGTCAAAAGCTAGAATCACATGTGTGTTTTTGGATGTTTGTATTTTGACGTAGAGTCATCACTATCTCAACATAGTACATAATAAGGCAACAAAATGCATCTTATTGGTTAATGTAAAGAGAAAATGATACTATTTCTAGTATCCCTTGATGGGAAAATTTCTTGATAGTAAAAATGTGATATTTGCTAAAAATGCAAGGAAATATTTCCTACAATGAAAAATGTAGCCTCAAGTGGGCCCACAAGTTGTGTTTGATACATTGTTGCCTTTTTTCTCTAAAGTGGTACACTTACACATGAACATGTATGCTAGCCCATTGATGCTATTATGCATCCAAATGAGCATGTTTTCTTGCTAAAAAATAGTCCAAATTCAGCCCCTTATTAGGAAATTATGGTTGTTTGATGGGCTAAAGAGAGGGTTGCTATTAGACTATCAAGGAGTCTAAGACAATTCAAATATGGTTATTAGACACATTTCTTGACAAAAAACAATTTTCTCCACTCCATGGTAGGAGCAAGAGTAACACTTGACATGCACATAGACATTTTCTTGATAAGAAATCTCTTCTACATGATTATGTCACATTTTTGCATGGCAAGTGGCTACTCTTTGTCCAATCTCTTCAAAAAATTTGGAGTTGATTGATTTTAATATATAGACATTACACAGCTTCGAGGTTTTGTTCAGAAAGGATTAGAGAGCAATGTCATTTGGGTAAAGTACTATACGACTTAAAGCAGGCCCCTTAGGCATAGTACAAATAAGATATATGATTATTTTATTGATCTTTTCATCAATAGAAAGCATGGCATACATTTGTAAGGAGCAATGATTTTGTGGTCCATATGATATGTGGACAACATGCTATCGATGGGACTGAATGTTTTGCATGTTACAAGCTTAAAGACTAATTTGGAATTATCTTTATGTCATTGAACTTGGCCTATTGCATTCTCTTGACACTATTATCTTGGCATTCATTATGTTTTAGCTGAGGAGGGGCTTGTGATGCATTAGTGCAAATATACTGCTTGGCTACTTCAATTATTTTAGTTGAAAAATCATAAGCTCATTTCTACACCCATTCAAATATGGCATACATTAACACCCGAGGATGCAAAGGAACCACTAGATGTTTCTCCTTATTAGAATGATATTGGATGCTTATTACAATTGTGCAATCCACATTTGAATATTTAATTCAATGTCTCCTAGTTCATACATGTGATGGCACAAAAAGAAAAGATTAATAGACTTGGTGACTCAAAATAAAACACTTTGGGTTGAGGGTAGGAATCACATACAAGGCATGCATAATTTGGAACATGAGGCTCCACTAAGGAGGTCATTATATGTTTCATTTATAGACAAGAGAGACTCTAGAAATCATTGAAACAAGGAATATATGCAAACATTGGTAATAATTTAGAACCAATGTTAGATCAAAAACATGCTTAGAACAAAAGAGAAGTTAACAACTTTCCTTCGCAATGTCCACTCACTAAAGTTTTCATATTTGAATCAACTACTAGTGGCTAGAGCCCCATCTATCTACTTTCTTATTATGAATATAATGTCTCATTTATTATAAGCTCTCTTTGAATATAATTTTGATCTTAAAAATTTGTTCACCATCATTTACTACCTTATTTTTTGTTAGATTCTCTAGCTGAATAAAGAGATTAGGATATCTTGCAAATTAGTGAGGCCTTGTAATCTCAAGACTTGTAACCTTGTAGGAAATCCATTAATTAGTGTCAACCTAGAATTGTCCCTTCAATGATGAGTGTAGCTTGCGTAAACTATGAATGTTAGATTAGTGATGTCTACCAAAGAAGTTCCTTTTCCTAAAGGAGTATTGAATGAGATGTGGTTCGACCTTGATGATTGGAGACCTCTTTGGAATGCTTACAAGTAAAATAATATTATTTTAGATTATGTATGGGAAACATTTTTACTTTATATTTTTTAGCATCAACTCAATATTGGGTGATTAGAGACCTCCTTGGAATGCCTACAAGTTTAAGATAAATCTTGTAGATCATGTATTAGAAATTGTTTTACTTTATATTATGTGAGCACTAACTCAATACTAGGTGAAAGTACGTATATGTGGCATGGTTTTGGTGCTAAAAAGTATGTATTATTTTGTCATTTTCAATCTCTCTCTCTCTCTCTCTCTCTCTCTCTCTCTCTCTCTCTCTCTCTCTCTCTCTCTCTCTCTCTCTCTCTCTCTCTCTCTCTCTCTCTCTCTCTCTCTCTCTCTCTCTCTCTCTCTCTCTCTCTCTCTCTCTCTCTCTCTCTCTCAAAGAAAAACCTTTTCTAGATAAAGCAACTTGTTTTTGAAGTAGGTAGTAGTCCTCTTTCTCTATTTCTAAAATGTCTTGGCCCTTGATTTTGAATAGCATGCAATCTATATATTTGTATCTACATATAGGTTTGAAGGTTTTGTATCATATAGAGATTATGGAGTGCATGAATGCTTATAGGAATCATAATTTAGGTTGTGAAAGAGTTGTTTTCAAGGTATTCTATTTTGCGATTGTTTAAGTAGGAATCCTCATTTATTCCAAAAACAATCATTGTATTTTATGACTGATTTTTGCATGAAGAACCACACTATAAAAGGGTCTTCTTGGACAGTGAAGGGTCTTCTTGGACAAGGGTCACTCAGCAGCACAAGTTTGTTGCATGCATGAATTTGCATAATTGGTGATCCTTACCTTGTACAAGAAGTATGAAGATTTATTTTATTTAATTTTAACAAAAGAGCTACACATGAAAATAGGTTTAAATCAATTTTGTGTTTTTATTGGGCATAAAACGATTGTCATGGCCATCTTGGGAGAATTTGGGACAATATGTAAAGCCCAAAAAATATAGTAAGATGCCAAGACAATAGATTAGGTGTGCGCGCACACGTGACCGCACACGCACGCACGCGCGCGCGCACGCACGCACACACACACACACACACGCACACACGCACACACGCACACACGCACACACGCACACACGCACACACGCACACACGCACACACACACACACACACACACACACACACACACACACACACACACACACACACACACACACACACACACACACACACACACACACACACACACACACACACACACACACACACACACACACACACACACACACACACACACACACACACACACACACACACACACACACACACACACACACACACACACACACACACACACACACACACACACAGCTTTGTTACATATATAGAAAAGGGTGTTCATGCAATATAGATCTTGCATAATATTTAAAATCTTGATTATAAAAGCACTCTAATCCAAGCACTTGAATGCTATCAATAAGTCGTAGAACACTAGTTTCAAGTCATAGTATCTGATAGTGTGTTATGATGATAATTGTATTTAGACCACTTTTAGACAATGTAAATGCACAATGAGATAAGGCACCACATAAAGAACCGCTTTCTAATAGTGTTCTACATCTCAAAAATGGTAAAATACCATGGTCTAAACATGAAGAACCACTCTTAAGTGATGAACGAAGAGAATAAGACACATGTTTGCAAGCTTGATGTTCAACTCTTGTAAGTCTTGATTTTTTTCTTTGATGGTTGCAAGCTTTGCATGGGTTAGCATGATAGTTTGGTATGCAAAATAGAGACAATAACAACACCTCTCTATTTTGTGGAGATAATAATAAATTTTTTAAAGACAAAAATGTGTGTCTTTCCTCTTAGACCACTAGTTCAGTTGAGCATGGCCCATAGCAATGCATCATTTGGTGACCGTTTCTTGTGGCATGTCAATAATGTAAAGTTACATGTATGTATGTGCTTTGGTGTCAATGCCCATATTATCCACTCCACTTTGTAACTACTTGCAACTTGTCCTCCCATTGTTTATTTCATGTGGCTATGAAGAGCCTTTGAATGATGCATTGACATCTAGAGCTTGTAGGTTGACATATACCACACATCATCCTCTCTTATATTGTAGCACATACATGTGTATTAGAGTTAGATCACCATCTAGAAGAAACACTAGAAGAAGAAGCCATGAAGGATGAAGGCTGAGATATTGATAACAAATGAGATTCAAATAAAATAGAAATATTGCAAAATTGAGTTAAATAGTGACAATTATGAGATGAATGCATGTAAAAAGAGCAAGACCTACAAAATAATGCTTTGCTTTGAGTTAAAATTAAAAGTAATTTAATTTTATTATTTTGAAGTGACTTTAAAGTATCCCACTTTTTAAAAGACACATTAAGGAGTTGAAAGCAAGGAAAATCATAGTGTAATAATACGTTTGTACCCCTTATAATAGGCTACTTAATGTTTTTTACTCTTTAAATATTTCTTATCGAAGCAGAGAAAGAACCAATTGAAGCAACCTTTGGATTGTTGTTGACAAAGTTAGTAGTACTTTGAAACTCTATTCTACATGCTTCTTTAGAAGTGTTTAGAGAACTTAATGTTGAATATTATTGCTTTGTAATTTTTGTAGTGGACTCTCAAGCTAGATCTTCATGAAAGCCCAACATTGATAATGCACACAGTGGGGGAGGGCATAAAAGTGCATCTAAAAAATGAGTCTCTTGTGCCAAAGAGGGTGGTTAGAAGCCCCATCATATGTAGAGCAATGGGTTGGAATATTAACACATCCAATGGTAGGTGGAGAGGACATGTTGAAGGAGCTCAGCTCGAAGCCTAAGAAGATAGTGCTTGAAGTGACACAACATCTACATGGAACTAAAAAGATAGCCAAAAATAAGTCAAGTGAAGGAGAAGTAGTGGAGTTGTCGATGATCATAGGGTGGAAACAATTTCAAAACTTTGTGCTGAAATTTTGAGGAAGAAGAAGAGAAAAGCCACTAAGTAGCATCTCACTTCAAAGAGAACTAAAGTGGCTACACAAAGTCAATATTGCCTAATTTAGTAAAAGGACTAGTGAATGTTCACCTCCTTAATAGAAGACTAAGGTTGGCATAGTTAGCATTGCCCGATTTAGTAAAGGGACTAGTGATGACCATTCACCTCAAAATAATACTAACTTTGAAGATCCTAACATTAAACCCCTCAAAGCAAAGTCATGAAAGTGACTTATGTAGCCCCCCTTTAAAGCTCTTAACATTGGTTATTGTATAGACTTTTTTATAGCTTATGGCCTTGTTGTATCTTCTTTTTTAATGCATAATTTCAATCATAATAGAATAATGATTTTTTGTTTATCTAATCTTTGTTATTTATTTACATTTATTATGTTGGTGTTGTTTTTGCGATCATGGTACAATTCCAACTTTAGTTTTTTTCCTCTAGTTTCTAAAGTTGACAAAGGGAGAGATATGCCTAAGGACACTATCATTAATGTTGAAATGCACAAAATAAATGCAATGGATAACAATAGTTTGAAATGTATAAGTTTGGAAGTTTTTTATAATGCATCTACATCTCAAAAGTAATTCAATTCAAGGAATAATTAATATTTGATGGTTAAAAGTGTTTCTCTAGGATTTGTACCTCCTTTGTACAAACATACATTTGTATGTGGTTGAGCTAGACTAGATAGCATATATTGAAGAACTAGATGATGAGGTAGAAAGATAAATGGATGATAGTCAAATAAATGCACACATGCAACCAGATGAAGTGAAGGAAGATCCATATGATGATCATCCTTGTTCATCATCCTAAGATCAAGGATATTTCATTGGATTGCTCTTCATCCACACCCAAGGTCTATGTTAAAGTTAGCACCTTTATCTCCACATAATACACCTCCCATCTATTCAATATCCAACTAGTATTGTTGCTCATGCAGAACACCATCATTATATTCACATAAAGTTTACTAGTTGAGCTTGTTACAATCTTATACATCATCTATTGTGTGTGTGTGTGTGTGTGTGTGTGTGTGTGTGCGTGTGCGTGTGCGTGTGTGTGTGTGTGTGTGTGTGTGTGCGTGTGCGTGTGCGTGTGCGTGTGCGTGTGCGTGTGCGTGTGCGTGTGCGTGTGCGTGTGCGTGTGCGTGTGCGTGTGCGTGTGCGTGTGCGTGTGCGTGTGCGTGTGCGTGTGCGTGTGCGTGTGCGTGTGCGTGTGCGTGTGCGTGTGCGTGTGCGTGTGCGTGTGCGTGTGCGTGTGCGTGTGCGTGTGCGTGTGCGTGTGCGTGTGCGTGTGCGTGTGCGTGTGCGTGTGCGTGCGTGCGTGCGTGCGTGCGTCGGTGCGTGCGTGCGTGCGTGCACCATAAATAATCCCCACTTAGAGACTTTCTCCATATATGCATGTCTTATGGGCATTAAAAATGACCAAAAAATCCCTATATATTGAAAATGATCGAACTCATAACTGCTTTTTGATTTTCCGTATAGCCAAGAAATGCACAAGAAATTCCAAGTGTTGATGCTTGAAGCCATAGGAAGAGAAAGGGCTATCGCTCATGTCACTACTAAATTAGATGACTACCTTGTCGATCTCTCCATCTTCCTCTCTAACTTTACATGAGGTTCTTATTATTATTCACACTGCACAAAGAAAGACTATGCTTACTCATTGCATAGAGAAAGAGTATCAGTTGCCATGGTCTATCTTTAGGTAGGACTCCAATTGTTGACGCTTGAAGACTTGAACATGCAAATTACAACAACAATAACCCTGCTCTATCTCTACCTAAAACACAAGTGTTGGCACTTGAAGACTTGAACTGACAAATTGTATACTTAGACACCTAGATGTTCTTGTGTGGATTTTAGTCTAGTGGAAGAAAGTGGTGAAAAACTTGGTCTTCACAAAAAGGAGTTAAACTATATTCTTATGGACATTGGTTGATCTCTTCACATTAGTAATTAAGCTAGTTTGGTGGCTAGACAAGGAGATTTGACAACTAGCTTACGTGCTCAATGAAACTTCAATCTTTTTAATGTTATTTGACAAGCTCATGTTGTTTATATGTTTGTAGGACACTTTACACAAGAGAAGGAAGAGAATATTTAAATGGAATTTAATGTATTGCTTTTGAGGAGAATTAGGGATAGCTTTTTATGCTGAAATTTGTTGTGCTACCCAAGAGGAGAATTCAACATTGGAATTGGGTGCAAAAAATAAGGATTTTTCCTAAAGAATTGATGGAGGGAAAGGAAGAGCTTCATGCTTTTAATGAGGGCTCTCAATTAGCTCATAACAAGGGGTAACACTTGAGAAGAGTAGGGTTGAAAGGAAGTGTGTTCTTTGATGTGTTTTTGGGGTTGAAATACAATAGTCCATAGCTATAATATAGGGTATACATGCTGAATACTATAGTTCATAGCTTTGACAATCAAAGCCCTCTTGATCCAAGTGCATTCTCTTATTGTACCTATTTTGGTGAGACATAGTATGGAGTAATTTGAAGATTTCTTAATTTATTGAGCTGAAGGTATTAATTAAAGAGCCTATTTTGGGCCAAAGTGTGGTTTCAAAGCTCTAGCAAAACCTTTTGGATTTATATAGGCTTTGCTTTGTCTTGAATGAAATCTATGTGTGTAATATATATGGGTTTGTTCTTGGCAAAGGGCTCTATGTCTTGAGTTTGGATCATTTGTACAACAATTGAATTAATACATGTAGAGTATTATTTGAGCTATTGTCTTAGGTTGAGCTATTATCTTATTGAATATATCATGACCTATTGTCTCAAACTTGTTTGAATCAGTTTCATCTAAGTTGTACAAGATGTGAATCAAAGACTCCACTAAACTTGAATTACAATATTTATTGTGTCTATATTGCAGATTGCATTCTTTCTTCTAAGATTTATTGTGTCTCTTCTTTGTGACTCTCCTATATAGAACCCTAGTAATTTAGATCTTTCACTTTCATTCCCCCTCCCCCCTCCCTCCCTCCCCTGACATTTGGTGAACCAAATATTAGAGGTTGTCTAAAGGGTTACTTGATGGGTGATGCTACATGATCGTCTACAAGTTCTTTTGATGAAATGAGATCATTATTGTAGACCTCTAATATGTATTTGAGTAGCAGTAGTGGTGGCTACTGAAAGGTAGAGTGCAACTGGAAGCACACAAGCAGAAGTAAGAGCTATAGTGGATGAAGCAACAGAGAGAGAGAGAGAGAGAGAGAGAGAGAGAGAGAGAGAGAGAGAGAGAGAGAGAGAGAGAGAGAGAGAGAGAGAGAGAGAGAGAGAGAGAGAGAGAGAGAGAGAGAGAGAGAGAGAGAGAGAGAGAGAGAGAGGGAGAGAGGGAGAGAGGGAGAGAGGGAGGGAGGGAGGGAGGGAGGGACCATACATGGAAAATCCAACAATCACAACGGGTGATCGGCCTTCCCTTATTCAATAGTCATTGAAAGAATAAAGAATAAAATGATGGTTGTTTTCCACTTGTAGTGTATAGGCATGTGGTCATGGTATGTGAAGTAAATACATGGCGGCATAAGCACATGTTCCTTTACCCCTGAAAACCTCCCACTTTAAAGGTAAATGTGCCTCTAGTGAGGAGAGAATAAGAAAAAGTGATAAGAGGGTAGTTGATAGGCTTAATATCTTGCATATGGAAGTGCTCAAGGACCTTTTATATATACTCCTTTTTAATAAGTAAAGGAGCCCCTAAGAGTGATCACACGTGATGTGCATCCCAAGAATATGTGAGATCTGCGTCACATTTTTCATCTCAAAGCTCTTCTTGAGTTGAGTTTTCAAAGCATATAGTTCATCATGAGCTCTTCTAGCAATCAACATATCATCCACAGAAAGTACCAAGATAATAAGGCTGCCATTGTGAGCCTTCTTCGTGTAAAGAAAAAAATCCATCTAGGTGCTTGCTTAAGTCCGTAAATGCTCTTCCTCAACTTGCACACTAGGTGTTCCCTTTCCTTTTCCTGAAAGCCCTTAGGTTGTTGTATATAAATCTCATCATGCAAGTCCCTCTGTAAGAAAGATATCTTAATATCCATTTGATAGAGATCCAAATCTAATTAAGCAACCAAGGTGAGTACAAGTGTAGGATAGTTATATTGACTATAAGAGAAAATACCTCATCAAAGTCAATACCATGCTCCTACTTAAAACCCTTATCAACCAATCTAGCCTTACATACTAGCTTGGGGTGTGTCCAAGGGCACTCTTCAACTTGTATGCCCACTTGCATGGAAATGCATGTTTCCCATTGGATAAAGAAACTAAAACTCATGTATGGTCTTTCTGCAATGAGTCCTACTTTGACAGAATGACCCTCTCCCAAGAGTGACTATCACCTTTGTGCATGGCCTCCTCATAAGTAAGGGGTTCATTGGAATCTATCACCATAACATAGATGATCAGAAGCTACCAATCAAGTTGACATCTATCTCTAGTAGCATCTCAAAACAGGCTGTAGGGCCTATACATTCTGTCCAACATTTTCATTCATTTTAAAGAACATGTAACCAAGGTGATGATGCCATAAAGATACATGTGATATGTTAGCCATAGCCAAAACATGGTCAATAGACACAAAGACAAGGAATAGAGGCTACTAGGCTTGGCACCTTAAGTAAAGATAACATTTCCATGAGTAATCTTTTACATAAAATCACCAAAAGGTACATGATATCCTATATCATCTAATTGTCTAGTAGAGAGTAGAGGTTTGGTCAAAGCCACAACATGGCATACATCATGCAAAATAAAAGTGATTACTTGAAGTAAATTGTAATCTAACATCACCAATTCCAATAATATTTAATGCAAGACATTTCCTAGTCTCATAGAATATGTCATGGTGTGATAGGAATGAAATTAATCTCTATAAAGGGTAACATGGAAATAGGCCCCTGAATCAAGTAGCCCACACTGAAAAAAAGTGGACAAGGCATCAATAAATTGACTAGCATCAAGAGAAAACGTTACCAAGATGCACTCATCATTTGACTCAAGTTGCACTACATTTATTTCGTCAATCTTTACACTGGACTTACTAAGGACATTGCAATGATTATCAATCTTTTCATGCACTTTGCCCTTGTCTTTCTCTTTGTGCTTATAATCATTGTGCATCTCATGACACTACGCCCAAAAATAACCATGCTTTTTGCAATATAGCAACATGTAATCAAGGCTTTATGACCAAGGGGCTTACTGTGAGGCTACTTGCAAGACTAAGACATCTATGAGTCTCTATCATAGTGGTCATTACCACTCTTACCATTATGTCTATCCCTAACAATAAATCCATGAGAAGCACATGCTATATTCACATTCTTCATATTTATCTCCTTTGTGAGTAAGATATCCTCAAAATCCTAGAGTTCCATACCATCCTTAGGTATATTAACACACATGGTAGTACAAAAAGTATCCCATGACCCGGAAAGTATCACAAGCAAGAATAAGGGAGGGAGATTATCCTTGAACCCAATGCCCTATTAAGTCAACTAGCTAAAAATAGAATGAAAATCATTCAAATATGTGAATACACTGGTGTTCGAAGTCTAAAACAGAGACAAAGAGGGTTGGACTCAATATAGTGTAGAGCAATGAGCTCTCATACGTTTCTTCTATTCTTCCATTCCACACATCACTAAAGAGAATAGTTACAACTTAAGGTCTAGGACCATTCACACCAAACAGCTAAGTCCTAACCACCAACTTATTTAATGTCCACATCATCTAGTACAACTAGACAACTCAAGTGTCGGGTATGGTCATACCAAAGATAGTAGATCGAGCTTGAAGTCTTAACACTCCCCCTCAAGCTCAAGACAGCATCTGCACACCAAGCAGCTGTCTAAAAACACTGAACTTATCTTTACCCAAGGACTTGGTAAAGATATACGTCATCAGTCTTTACATGCATGAGATCAACTCGTCCTACAAGAACCATCTCTCTAATGAAGTGGTAGTGTACCTCTATGTGTTTCATTCTGGCATGATATACTGGATTCATGGCCAAGAGTACACTACTCACGTTATCGCATAGTAACTTCACTGGAGCATCCACCTATATGTCCAAATCAGCCATAAGCTTGAGCAGCCATGAAATCTCGCATGCTGCCAATGCAACACCCCTGTACTCTGCCTCAGTACTGGACAAAGCGATTGTAGGTTGCTTCTTGCTGCTCCAGCTAATCATGCCACTATCAAATCCAAAAGCATATCCACTCGTAGATCTACGGTCATATGAGCATCCTGCCCAATCTGCATCTGTGTATCCAATGAGTTTCAAGGGCTTATCTCTGACATAAAACAGCCCATACTCTACAATGGGCTTAACATATCTCATAATGCGTCTAATTACATCCAAGTGTGGCTTTCTGGGCTTCTGCATAAACTGGCTTATGAGCCCTACAGCATAGCTCAAGTCAGGCCTAATGATGGTCAAGTAAATCAGACTACTGACTATCTGCCTGTACATAGTCATATCCTCTACTTCAACTCCAATGCTCATGTCTAGCTTGACATTCTGATCAAGAGGTGTATCCAATGGTTTGCATTCAGCCATGCCATACTTCTTCAGCATTTCCATGGCATAGTGCTTTTGCATCAGCCATAAACCATTTTTAGCTGGAACTACCTCAATGCCCAAGAAATACTTCAGTTCTCCTAGGTCCTTCATGGCAAATTTAGATTTTAGCATCTGCATAACATGTTGTATCCCCAAATCATCATCACCTGTGTTTATCAGGTCATCAACATAGATAACCAACACTACCAAGCCTTTGTTTGTCTTTTTCGTAAACAGACTATGATCAACCCTACCAATAGGAAATCCCAATCTCTGCAAGTAGTTACAGATCCTAGCATGCCAAGCTCTCGGAGACTGCTTCAGCCCATACAATGCTTTTTTCAGCTTACATACATAATGCTGAAAATCAGGGTGAACATATCCTTTAGGCTGAACCATATAAACATCCTCTGCTAAGTCACCATTAAGAAATACATTCTTAACATCCATCTACTGCAATTTCCAGCCTTTAGCAGCAGCCAAAGCAATCACAGTGCGTATGCTTGCCATCTTGGCAACAGGGCTGAATGTTTCCTCATAATCAAGTCCATATTGTTGGGCATACCCCTTTATGACCAGCTTGGCTTTGTATCTCTCCACACTGCCATCTGACTTGCATTTGATTTTGTAGACCCATTTGCAGCCAATGGTCTTTTTCCCTTCAGGCAGTGGTACAAGATCCCATGTCTTATTTTTAGCCAAGGCATTCATTTCTTCATCGATAGCTACACACCAGTTCTCATCTTTCACTGCTTCACCATATTTACCTGGTTCTTTGATCTCCATCACTTTTGTCATGTAAGCATAATGCTTTGTAGAGTAGCCACTGTACGTCAACCTGTCAACAGGGTATCTGATCCTCTATGAGTGTCTAGGCTGTGGTGCACTGCTCAATTCCCCTCTCTCATGAGGCGAAATGTACGTGCTCCAGGCGTATAGACAGTCGGAATACCAAGTTCACTGTCTAAAGTGTCAGCAGACTCATATCCAGAAGTCATTCTACCAGGTGTCATCATATCAGATGCATCCTCAATAGCTTTCTCTTTTCCTTTGTTGTCCAAGACATCATATCTCCCCCTCACTGACATATTGGTGTCAGTGGTGGACGGTGAGCTCCTCAATCTCCCTATCCATGGGGATACTGTCTGACTACTAGGTCCTATCATAGCAGTGCTCTGTTGCAAATCAACTGTAGATACATGAGTGGAAGGCATATCCGATGGCACTGCAGCCGATGATACATACCAAAAACCCATTGTCAAGATTGTGGGAGAGAAGGAAGGAGTCTCACTTGTAGCTTTCTTGCTTGCACAATGGGGAAATACACACAAAGGTGGAGGCTGAAAACAGTTTTCCTCTTCTTAGTTGTGTAAGCCAAAAGAACACACGTACATAGAAATAGAAGAACCCTATATATGGGTCTCAAACCAAACTCAACTAACTAAGGTGGCATACTAATTGAGCCACGAACTAGAGTAGATAAGGATAGCTGTCATCTAGCTATTATTCATGGGCGGTGTACCAACCGCATCTGCTGACAAGTCAGTGACATAAATGCACAATGGTTACCCTGGATTATCACGAGTGGAGCTCGATATCTCAACACTCCCCCTCGAGCTCAATCCCAATTCCTGCACACCAAGCAGGTCTCTGAACTTGTGTAGCTTCTCTGTGCCCAATGCCTTCGTAAATATGTCAGCTACCTGATCCTCTGTGCTGACATAAACTAGATCAATAAGACCTAGTAAAACCCTCTCCCGCACACAGTGATAATGCACCTCAATGTGCTTTGTTCTAGCATGATAGACTGGGTTATTTGCCAAGTGTATACTACTCATGTTGTCATAATAAATGACAACTGGCCCATCTGTAGGCTGATGCATATCATAAAGTAGCTTATGCAACCAAGCTACCTCACATGCAGCCATTGTTGCGCCCCTGTACTCAGCCTCTGTGCTCGACAAGGAAACTGTAGGCTGCTTCTTGCTGCTCCAAGTGATTGCAGCACTCCCAAAAGAGAACACATATCCACTGGTAGATCATCTATCAGAAATACTACCAGCCCAATCAGCATCAGTATATCCATGCAACTGTATCTGAACCCTAGTCTTATAAAGTAGTCCATACTGCAATGTGGACTTCACATACGTGAGTATGCGTCTAGCCACATCCAAATGCGGTTTCCCTGCAGCTTGCATAAACTGACTTACCAATCCAACAGCATAGCTCAAATCTGGCTTGGTAATAGTCATATAAATCAAACTTCCTACTATACGTCTGTACATAGTAGGGTCTTCTAGAAGCTCACCTACATCAGCGCTCAGCTTCACATTCTGCTCCAAAGGAACTGAAATAGGCTTACAGCCTGTCATCCCATATTTGGATAGCATGTCCAATCCATACTGCCTCTGCAAGAGCCGTATCCCACTTGGTGATCTAATCACCTCAATGCCCAAGAAATAGCACAGCTCTCCCAAATCCTTCATCTCAAACTTCTGCTTCAATAGCATTTTCACATGAAGGATATCTTCATCACTGTCACCTGTCATAATCAAATCATCAACATAAATGACAAGTAGCATAATACCTTTCTCTGTTTTTCTCACATAAAGTGAGAAATCTACCTTGGAAATCTAAAAGCCAATAGTGACAAGATATTGTCCTATCTTGTCAAACCATGCTCTAGGTGCTTGCTTCAAGCCATACAAGGCTTTCTTCAACCTGCAAATAAACTCAGGATGAACAGCATGCACGTAACCTGGTGGCTGCTCCATATATACCTCTTCTTGCAAATCACCATGCAAGAAGGCATTCTTTACATCCATCTGATGTAAAGACCATTCCTTTGATGCAGCCATAGCAATGACTGCTCTTACGGTTGCCATCCTTGCACCCGGACTGAATGTTTCTTCATAATCAATGTCATATGTTTGTGCATACCCCTTGACTACTAATCTTGCCTTGTATCTGTTCACAAAACCATCTGCATTGTGCTTTACCTTATAAACCCACTTACAACCAATTGCATTCTTATCTTTAGGCAAAGGTACCAATTCCCATGTAGCATTTGCTTCCAAGGCATCCATTTCTTCATCCATGGCTTTCTCCCATTTTTCTTTTCCCATGGCTTGCTCAAAAGAAGTGGGTTCTGGTTCCTATATCACTTTGACCATATAGACATAGTGAATGGCTGTAAATCCATCATATTTCATCCTATCCATAGGATACCTAGCTCTGGTAGACCTACGCAAAGTAGGTTCACTCCCAAGTGTTCTCAAAGCATCCCTGGTCTTCCTTACTCCAGGTGTAACAATAGAAGGAATACCCAATTCATCATCAATGCTCTGTTCTAAGCCACTGGATTCACCATCCACATAAGAGTGACCTGCATTCACATCAAACATGGGTTGATCTACCTTCTCTTTTCCTTTTTGTGAAACCTGCATACCACTATCTGCATTATTTTGAGGAGATTCTCCTAATCTCAATCTGCCTGTCCATGGCAAAGAATGTGAACCACGGCTAGAGGACACTCCAGGTCCACTAATATTTTGTGACTGCTACTGTGAATTCTGTGCAGCATTACCATTTTATGCATCTACATCATCAATCACATTTACTGGTTTATACCAGCTACTCATATCATCAAAAACAACATCTCTGCTCACTGTAAACTTACGAGTAGAAGGGTTATAGCATCTATACCCTTTCTGTTGTGCAGAGAGTAACCAATAAAGATGCACTTCTCAGCTTTTGGATCCAACTTGGATCTCAACTCATCTAGCACATGAACATAGGCAATGCAACCAAAAATCTTCAAATAAGAAATATCTCGTTTCCTACCAGTAACCCTCTCCTCTGGAGTCATCCCATGTATTGATGTAGTGGGAGTCATGTTCATTATGTAGACTGTTGTAGCAATTGCTTCAGCCCAGTAAAAATCTGGCAAGTCTTTTTTGTTGAGCATGGCACGAGATACCTCTCCAATATGCTTGTTTTTTCTTTCTGCAATTCCATTTTGTTGTGGGGTATGACTGCATGAATATTGCTGCTTTATGCCATGCTCCTGCAGGAACCTTACAAACTCATTTGAGAGGTACTCTTCCCCCTCCATCTGACCTTAGGCATTTTATTTGCAGGCATGTTTCTTTTTCAACCATAGCTTTAAGAGTTTTGAAATGCCCAAAAACTTCACTTTTCTTTTTCATAAAATACACCCAAATTTTTCTGCTATAGTCATTAATAAAAGTGACAAAATAATGACAGCCTCCAAGAGATGCAGCTTTAGTAGTCCAAACATCAGAGTGGATTAATTCCAATGGCTTCTTACTCTCTTAAACAAATCTAGGAAATGGTTTCCTTGCATGTTTTCCAAATTGACAGGCTTCACATACCTTATGCATTTCTGCAACCTTGAATTTAGACAATCCTCCAACAATATTTTGGGCTTGCATTGATTTAAGTCGTTGTACATTAACATGACCAATGCGTTTATGCCAGATATCAATATCTGCAATTACATCGGTCCCATGTGCAAACATTGCTGCACTCAATTCAAGCATGTCTGCATCCAGTGTAAACATTATGCCCTTCTTCTTTCCTTTTGCTATCAAGTGACCTTTATTTTTCATATCCTCAACAAAGCATCCATGAGAATTAAATGTGACATGCAAGCCCTGCTCAACCATTTGACCAATAGAAACCAGGTTCTTGGTGATATTCGGGACATGAAATACATTCGATAGGTATTTCTTTTTCCCATCCTGCATAGACAAAGGAATTTTTCCAATTTGTACAATAGGATGTGCAGTATCATCACCAGTCTCCAAAAATCTTGGTTTTTCTATTTTCCTTGCATCCTGCATCCATTCTGCATGACCTATCATGTGGTTTGATGCACCTAAGTCAACATACCACACATCGTTTCTTTCTTCTGCACTTGTCACAGAATTGGTCATGTGCTGCACCATAAACAAATGCTCATTTCTATCATCACCCTGTCTACTAGAAGATGCATAATTCCCTTGTTGCAATTTTCCATTCATGAGGTCATTTTGCTTTTTATAGCAGTCTTTAGCCATATGACCCATTTTACCACATTAGTAGCATTCAACATTGCTGTTTGCATTTTGGCCTCTTTGCCATCCACCACGACCTCTTTGGCTCCCCCTGCCTCTAGAGTTACCACATCCTCCTCCATAGGACTGGTTTTCTTGAGTTTCTGCATATTCTGATTTCTACCACGGCCTCTAGATTGGCCTCCTCTACCTCTGCCTCTATCTCTTCCAGCATTTGAGTAGAAGACAGCTTCTTTTGAAGTTCCTCTTGAAGAAGATACTCCACCATTTCTCTGCTCCTCAGAAATTAGAAGAGAAATCAACTCCTCAAAATCAGGAAATCTTTCACGGACGGAAATGGATGTTTGGAATTGTGCATAATCCTTTCCTAGACCATTCAAGGTCACAGAAACTAAATCATCATCTTCCACTTGCGACCCAATGGAAGCAAGTGCATCTACAATCTTCTTCACTTTCATATGGTAGTCATTGATGCTCATACTTTCTCTTTGCACATTGTGCAACTCTTGCTTGAGCTACATTTTCCTAGCTTGCGTATTTGTGCTATACATTTTTGACAAAGTATCCCATGCCTCCTTTGGCGTACTTGCATCTTGAATATGCATAATCATAGAGTCTGAAATGCTAATAGACAGCCAGTACATAACTTTCCTGGCTCTCTCATGCCATGCTTTAAATGCCTGCATTTGCTGTTGATTGGGAACATCAGGAAGAACTGGTTCTTCTTCATTTCCTGCAACAAATTCCCAATATCCTTTTCCCATAAGGAAATTTGTCATTCTAAACTTCCATGCTTGGAAGTTGTTCTTGTCAAGCTTTTCAGTGGCAATCTGTGAAAGAGAATCAGACGCCATTACAGAACACTGCAAAAAATTCTATCACTGCAAAGAACACAGCTTCAACCTTACAAGGGCAAATCTGCAAAACTGACGAAAGTGGTATTTGACCACACAATCACTTCCTAGTGATGATTTGCATCAACAGACAACAAGGATGATTCTGTAACTCCCAATGTCTCTGTGCATAGGCATACAATGCAATTTCTACAGTAACTTTTCGCGACCTGTAAAACAGTGGTCACACAGCATAAAACAGGGCCTTTTCCTGAGTGTGTGCAGAAAACTTCCGCCTCCAAAACAGGCCCCAAAATGGCCTCAAATCAAAAAAACAGAGCAATCGAGGGCTAAAGCCCTCGCCCGCAGCATATACTGCCCTCTTGCTACACCGCGAAGGGCGTCTCAATCTGAGACAATGCACTCTTGCACTTTCTGGTTGTGCTACCTGCAGAGACTTACTCCCAAAATAGAAAAATGAAAGCAACACTGGTCCTCTTACCAAAACACCGCGAACTTGGTTTGCTTTCTTGAGCTCCTTACCATGAACAAGGCTCTGATACCATGTCAAGATTGTGGGAGAGAAGGAAGGAGTCTCACTTGTAGCTTTCTTGCTTGCACAATGGGGGAATACACACAAAGGTGGAGGCTGAAAACAGTTTTCCTCTTCTTAGTTGTGTAAGCCAAAAGAACACACGTACATAGAAATAGAAGAACCCTATATATGGGTCTCAAACCAGACTCAACTAAGTAATGTGGCATACTAACTGAGCCACGAACTAGAGTAGATAAGGATAGCTGTCATCTAGCTATTATTCATGGGCGGTTTACCAACCGCATCTGCAACTGACAAGTCGGTGACATAAATGCACAACGGTCACCCTGGCATATCACGAGTGGAGCTCGATATATCAACACCCATCTCATCAAAAATAACATCCCTGCTCACCAAAGTATTCCTAGTAGAGGGATCATAGCATTTGTATGTCTTCTTCTTCTGCGAATATCCAATGAAAACACACTTATGCACTTTTGGATCCATCTTCTTTCTTTTCATATCTGGAATGTGCACATAAGCAAGACAACCAAAGACTTTCATGTGACTTACATCCGGCTTATAGCCATACAGCCTCTCAAACGGTGCATCTCATGAATACCTCCAATGGGAGTCCGATTCAAGATATACATGGATGTCATAACAACCTCAGCCCAATAATAGAGTGGCATCTTCTTCTCATTCATCATGGCACAAGTAGCTTCCATCAAGACCCTGTTATTTCTTTAGCTACCCCATTATGCTGAGGAGTGTAGCTACAGGTAAGCTGCCTACGTATGCCATTTTCAGCTAGAAAGTTATCAAAATCATTTGACACATACTCCCCACCGCTATCTAATCTCAAGCAAGAGATATAGCAGTCAAATTCCTTTTCAACCTGCTTTTTAAACTGCTGAAAAATGGCAAACACATCATCCTTTGTCTTCAGAATGTAAACCCAAGTATAGCGACTGTAATCATCAATGAATGTCACATAATTTTTCGAGCCTCCCATAGATGCATTATGGGCTGGCCCCCAAACATCAAAGTGCACTAACTACAACGAACATGTACTCTGCCTTACATGCCCTAACAAATGGCAACCTTGACTGCTTACCAAACTGGCAAGCATCACATACATGACCAATATCTGAATATTGGAACTTGGGTAAACTTGTAACAAGTTATTTTTTCTGCATAATTTGTAGCCTTTGCAAATTCACATGCCCCACTCTCTTGTGCCAAATTTCCAAATCTCTAATAGTGCCATAATCATGGGCAAACATAGCTGAATTCAGCTCTAACAAGGTAGCATCAAGAGTAAACATTCTGTCATTCCTATGACCACGAGCTATCAACTTGCATCCATTGCCAAACTCTTCAATAAAGCAGCCATGCTTATTGAATCTAACCTGCAAGTTCTGCTCTATCATCTGACCCTGTCATCTGACCGACAAACAGTAAGTTCTTCATAATCGAAGGAACATGCAATACATCATGCAAATTTTTCTTTCTGCCATCATGAACCACAAGAGGCACTTTGCCTTTATGCTCAATGCTATGATGCATGTCATCACCTGTACAGACATAGCCATGTTTTTCAGCCACCATATCAGTAAACCAATCACCGTGAGGGGTCATGTGGTTCGATGCCCCTGAATCAATGTACCAAACTGCATCATCAGTGCATTTTTCAACAACCCTATCTTTTACATACTGCATGGCAAACAGTCTATCACCTGAGAAATCATCTCCTTGACTAAGCAAAATGTCCATGTTGTTTGCCCTTTTGATTTTCCTGCTTCTTCCAGCAGTCCTTGTCAATGTGCCCATACTTCCCACAGTAGTGACAATCTTTATCCCTATTGGGATTGTCAGATGGGCTCTGCTATTGCCAGGAGCCTCTGCCTCTAGGGCTAGATCTCCCCCTGCCTCTAAAGTTTCCACCACCCCTTGTATTCGATACCTGCTGGTTGTTATTGCCATAGGATAAATTCTGCTGGCCTCCTCTGCCAAATCCATAGCCTCTACCACAGCCACGTTGATTGGAATAGAAAACTGCATCATTGTTTTTAGAACTGCTTGACCCTGTAGCCAAGCCAATTTTAATCTCCTCATGTATAAGCAATGCGACCAGCTCATTAAAATCAGGCATTTCAGCCCTCACAGTCACAGAAGTGTCAAAAGACTTATACTCAGGCCCCAATCCATTCAAAGTCACAGCAACCACGTCTTCATCTTCAACTTGTGAACCAACAGATGCCAGCTGATCTGCAATGGTCTTAACCTCTGTGACATAATCCTGTATAGATCTACTCTTTCTCTCCATGTTGTTGAACTTTTGCTTCAACTGTATCTTCCTGGCACTTGTGGTTGTGCCATAGTACTTGACCAAAATGCCCCATGCATTCTTAGGAGAGCTGCAGTTCATTATCTGCATTACCATGGCATCTGATATACATAGAGACAGCTAGTGCAACACCCTACGAACTCATTCTTTCCAAGCTCAGTGTAATCATCGTTGATCAGCCGTAGGTTGCTCTGGGAGCTCAGGTTCAGCTTCTGCTCCAGTCACCAACTCCCAGTAGCCTTTCCCTATTAAGAAGTTCTCCATGTGGAACTTCCATATGGCATAATTGTTACTATCAAGCTTTTCCCCCATAATCTGGGTTATGTTGTCGGTTCTTTCTACATTTGCCATGATGTCAACACTGCCTGACTTCCTGCAAGCCAACAAGTCACTCTGACCAACTTTAGTCCTTGACTGTTTATGACAGTTTTCTGCAGCTATTCTCTGCAAAAAACCATGAAATTTCAACTGTTTACAACCTCAAAAACATCCACAAACATGTGGTCTAACCCGTAGGTATAACAGTCAATACATATGCTATGTAGTTGCTTCAGCTTAAACTCCTGCAACCTCACTGCCAGGGTAAATACATACTGTCTAAAAACTATAAACTGTGAGTAACCAGCAGCAATTTCAAGGCCAAAATCAATGTGTATATATGTCATACATGTCCCAAACCCTGCAAAATATCTGCTAGTACATGTGGCAGTCTAGACATAAGCATACGGGTACAAAACAATGCATAACCAACAAGTACGGTTGTCAAACAACTTGTTCATAGATTGCAATCAGCAAATACTCAGTGAAATCAAGCCTTTTTTGCTCCAAAATAGCTCAAAAACATGCCATACATCCATTTTGAAGTATCAAGGTCACTGCATGACCATATGGGCACCCATAGACAAGTTGTCTTCAATAGCCATTGGCATACATTGCATTTACAATTTGTACCCAGCTAAGGCAATGTAAATGCATTTAATTTCAGCTTCAAATTTTAGTTTTTAATCATGCTCAATGCCCGATTCAATGCTCCAAGCATTCCCAGACATATTCCGAATAGCATACAGTTGTTAGAGACCAACAGTGTCATAACATGCTTCAGTAGAAGATGATGCTTGCTACCTGCATTCAATGACAGTTTTCAGCCTATCAATGGCTTCCAGGTCATAATATTTCAATCATAAAAAACTAGCTCCAACACATGAGAACATGTACATACGGCCTCCAAGCAAATGTCTAAGTCTTGTTGATGCTTTTGGGCATGACCAGGAGCTTCTGTAGCTCAATGATGATCAAATGCAAGCTGTTCTTTCACTTTCCCAACAGTTCAGGACTGTTTTACAAATCTGTATACTCTGATTCCAACTAATAACATAGATCCAACACAAGAAATAGCTTCTTGCAGTCTTCAAGTACCTTCCAAAGAGTGCAAACATGCTTTACTGCACTTTGTAGATTATCAATGGCTTGATTTTCAGCCAACAGAGGCAGCCTTCCATCCTGGCGCAAACACGTAGCCTACAGGAATGTCTTTAGCAATAGCAAATGTTGATGATGATGATGAAAATGAACACTTAGATGTGCTCAAGAGTGCTCCCCAAAGCTCCCACAGAAGCCTCAAACACTAACATGAAGCATAGACTCCATCTGACCAAAATGCATACCTTCACAAAGACAATGGCAGACAGTCCTTCTTCTCTTTTCAACCTTGGCAGGTCAGTCTTTAGATCTTCTTCCCGCATGCACTCCATAGAGCCCAGTCATGGGTGCTCTGATACCATGTTAGAAGTTTGAAACAGAGACAGAGAGGGTTGGACTCAATAGTGTAGAGCAATGAGCTCTCACACGTTTCTTCTATTCTTCCATTCCACACGTCACTAAAGAGAATAGTTACAACTTAAGGTCTAGGACCATTCACACCAAACACCTAAGTCCTAAACCACCAACTTATTTAATGTCCGCATCATGTAGTACAGCTGGACAACTCAAGTGTCGGGTATGGTCATACCAAAGATAGTAGATCGAGCTTGAAGTCTTAACAACTAGTCCCTTCATGTGAAGGTTTGTGAGTTGTTTCAACCAATCCATATGTGAAGCAAGACTTTGCTTGTCATAAAGATTGCATATACGTTCACATAACTACCAAGCATTATCCTCAGGTACCACAACATGGAAATAAACCTATTTTGACAATGCCAATAGCTCATCCAACTCATCCTAAGTATCCTAATTAGTGCCTTCATGCTTTATACTCTTGGTGTTCAAAGTCCTAACCTACTTCTTTTGAACCAATACCTGCCATATTTGCATCTTCTAATAGGTGAAATTTGTGCCACTAAGATTTTCAATATTAAAAATAGTACTATCATTCAAAGAACCATCCATAATGATAGTTTAACAATGTAAAATCTAAGAGAATGGGTTGTAAATGACTAAAAATTAGCCCCCAAAACTTAGCCAAAAATAGGTATAATAGAAGAAAATACAAAAGTATAGAGTTCATTAACTACAAGAAATAAATTACCAAAGTACAATGTCTGCTCTCCAAGATAATGCTCAAATTTTTAATTACAACAATGCTAAAATAAAGATAGAAGTATATATCATCCCAACTATGGCCAAATAGCCAAGAAAGAAAGCTCCCATTGCTAGGGATATTCAAGTAGTAACTGGGATACAAAGAATACAACTAGTAAATGACTAAGCATAGACCACCGATATCAAAGATTGTCACAAACTCAAAATATCAGGTAATCCATATAACTTGTAAGAATATACATCACTAAAAAGCTATTGAAAAATATAAGTACCGGTGTCTAAAGCATACAGAATCAAATCAATTCACAAGTGGAGGTAACGGTATCCAATAGCATATAAGAGAGGATATACTTGAACCAAGAGTTTGATTGTCTCAATGAACCAAGCTCAACTGCATAAAGAATCCAAAGCTCTAATTCCAATACAAGTAGTTTCCATTGAATAAAATTTGAATGCCAAATGAGCAATACAAGCTCAAGATATCAAGTACATGACCATCCATAATCCAAAATATATCTGGGAGCATGAAACCCAAGTAAGTCTTCAAACCCATACTGTCAATGACTATGAAATTGAAGCATAAAGCCAAAGCTCCAAAGCATCCAATGTAGCTCAAATCCAAGTGGTAAATCCATTCATAATTATATTCGGGTCCATGTATCAATGCTAGACATCAATGCATGTAAGTGGCATGCATGAATATCATCAAGTCTTAATAGGCATAAAGTTTTTCTTAATATCTTCCTACCCAAACTCTTATTGAAATAATGAAACTCTACAAAATTGATCTAATCAAGCTCTAAACAATCCATGTAGCATCCCAATCATAGCATCTAGGCACCAAAATAGTATCATCGAGACATTAAACATCCATAATGGAGCTCATTGTTTGATGTCCAAACCAGAACTATTGTGTTCTATGTAAAATAAAGAATTAAAAACTATATAGAATCAACTCTATGAGTACTCAAATTTGTAGCTCTTGTCATGCTCTTTGTTTCTAGCTGTAAAACACTTGAATTAGATATTGTGTGCAAAAGTTATGGCTAAAATACAAAAGTACTATCAAGTTTCCATAGCTATCCATGACTTATGCAGCATACTCTATATCCACTTACATGGCTGCTCCTTAGCTCAATAAGTACTCAAAAAGGCTCAACTTAGCTTGGCAACTAAACCTGGGAAGCTCCTCAAAAAGTCGAGAGGAACAAGCTAGAAGAAGGGAAGACTTGATGCATACCTCAAGAGGAAGAAATAATGGATGCCATGAAACCTTGAATTGAAGCTTTTAATCTAGGCTGAAGCAAAGGGTGAAGAAGCTCCTCAAATGGTTGGCTCTGATGGCAATTAAAAGGTAAAGCCTAAGTGGAAGCATACAAGCTGTAGTGAGAGCTATGGTGGATAGAATAAGAGAGCAAGAGAGAGAGAGACATCATATGTGGGAACTCCAATAGTCACAATGTGTGATTAGCCTTCCCTTATTCAATAGTCACAATGTGTGATTAGCCTTCCCTTATTCAATAGACATTGAAAGAATAAAGAATATGTGGGAACTCCAATAGTCACAATGTGTGATTAGCCTTCCCTTATTCAATAGTCACAATGTGTGATTAGCCTTCCCTTATTCAATAGTCATTGAAAGAATAAAGAATGGAGTGATAGTGATGAGTGTCTATCACGTGTAGTGTGTAGGTGTGTGATAAAAAACATGCTAAAATATAGCAATTATTTTAGGGGCAATATAAAAGAATATGCTAGTGGTAAATAGCATGGTACATGAAGAATAGAGGCCTATTTTGGGACATTGATTGAAGACATTACTGTTTGAAATGCATATGCAACAATTGAAGATGCCACTTTTGGATCACAGATTGACAAAGCTCTTGGATGTATCATGGCTAGTCAAAAAGATGAAATATGGTCTCATGTTGTGCATATGGTTGGAAAGGGTAAGATCCCCGAAGCCAATTTGATTGGTGGTGCAGGGAAGAGCATTCACCTTGCTTCACAGTTGGGATTTACTACAACCTTGCCTAAGAGATCTAGACTTTGACCTATCCTATGTCCATCTCTACCATGGTGGTCATTACGATTTCTACCATTGTTATGCTCTCTAATAGTGAGTGCCTAAGAGGCATGGGCTGCATCAATATTCTTTTTATTTACTTCCTCATTAGTAAGAAATGCACCCTTTACATCTTTGAGTGTAAAATCATTTGCAAGAGCATTAGTGATGATGGCAGTGGGGAAAGTATCCCATGACTCAGGGAGAGTCACAAGCAAGAATATAGCCTAGAGATTCTCCTCAAAGATAATCCCATGTGAAGTAAGCTGGATGTAAATAGAGTGAAAATCATTCAAATGAGTAGACATAGGTATCCCTTCCTCATGCAAAGGCCCATAAGTCTCTTCAGCCCAAGTCGTTTCTTACATGTCATTATTGTGGACAAGAGGGTCATATTCAACCATAGTGTCATAAAATGCACCAAGATAGGCATGATAAAGGCAAAGTAATAGTTGAGGAAAATACTAAGACATCATATAATCATAACATCACAAAGTCTACTATCAAGATTGAGGAGACAAATGCATTGGAATGCAATTCAAATTATCATATTCCGGATGTTTCTTTAATTGGTACCACACAATTGAGTGACGGTCAGTCTTCTTTCTCTCAATGTGTTGGTTACTCAATTTGGGTGCTTCCTTCCACATGACCCTGTATCATAGTTAGTTCTATATTTTCCATACTCTTTCAAATTCAATATGTGTGGGGGATGACCATGTTTGTGATATTGTTGGCATTGATGATGTACATTTGCAACTTCCCACCACATTGGTACTTCCTTTGTTCTGCACAATGTATGTCATGTACTAGCTTTCACCAAAAGCCTGATCCTTGCAAGACCATTGGATGATGCTAGATATCGTGTTTCTTTTGGTGATTTTTCTTAGAAAATCACTCGTTTGCAACCTCATGTTGGCTAGATCTGCCAAGACTAATATTCTTTATCCCTTAATTATATCTAGCACTATTGATGATTTTTGGCTATAATGACTGATCTTCCACATGTACCTCTTTGGAATCACCATCTTGGACAACATATGTTCCTCAAAGGAATGAAAGACTTGACTCATTTGTAGTATCTCCTATCCCTAGAATTTTCATGTCCTAATTCATGTGATCATTATTTATATAGTAGGAAAACTCATAGCACACATAAAAAGTATGGCTCTATGCACATGGGTGAGCCTTTAGCTCTTGTTCATTCCAATGTCTATGGTGCCATGCATTTCATTCCTTGGGTGGTGCTAAGGGTTTCATTACATTAATTGATGATTATTTGTATAAAGTTTGGGCCTATCCCATATTGTAGAGGTTAGAATTTTTACCTACTTTTCAACACTTTCTTGATATGGTTGAGAACCAATCAAGGCATAGGTTGAAATGGCTAAGATCTGACAATGGGGATGAATATGTCTCACATGCTTTTGAGAACTAGTCTGAGCAAAGGTTGAAATACGTAAGATTTGACAATGGGGTAAATATGTCTCACATGCTTTTATGTATCCTCACATGCTTTTTAGCAATCTCACATCCTTTGAGCAGTTTTGTGATGAGAGATGTATTCCACCCCTTACACCCAACCCTAGAATGGTATTGTAGAGTGCATGAATAGAACTATTCAAGAAAGAGTCTATAGTATGCTTAGTTAAGTAATCTTACCATATACATTTTGGGTTGAGGTAATTACTAATATTGTTCACTTAATTAATAGATCCATGTGCACTACTCTTGGTGGTAGAGTTACAAAGGAGGTATGGCCTGGTAAACCCCCCCTCATATACTCATTTGAAAGTCTTTGAATGTGAGATATTCTGCCATATTCCCAAGGATAAATGCAAAAAGTTGGATCCAAAGTCCATCAAATGCATCTTTCTTAGATATGGTGATTTAGGTGAGATGGGTTATCACCTTTGGGATCCATAGGCTCGAAAGGTTATCCACGGTCATGATGTGTTTCATGAGGACAAGATGCATAAAAACCAAAGTAAGCAATTGAGGTACATAGGGTGATCTTTTAAGAGGAGCCTCCTGTTACATACAACCAATCCCAATTAGAGAGCTTGTAGTTGTTGATGATGTAGTGGCCCAAGATCCACATGTTGTGTAGGATCATAATCCTGGATAGAGAGGACATGATGTATAGGCTCCATAGCTAGTCTTGAGACATTATACCAAAGCCTCATGTCCTCTTGATTGTTATGATTTTTCTATGCATTATGTCATTGTGACAGATTCTAATGAGCCCCTTACCTTTCAGTAGACTATGCATAGAGGTGATAGTTACCTTTGGGAGAGGGCCATGCAGTCTGATTTTGATTCATCATAGAAGAATCATACATGGGATTTTGTTCATTTTTCCAATGCAAAAGATTCATTGCCATGCAACTGGGTGTATGAGTTGAAGAAGCACCCCTTGTCACCCTAAGCCAACATATATGGCCTATTTGGTAGCCAAGGATTTCAAACAAGAAAAGAGAGATAATTTTGATGAGATATTCTCCCTTATGGTCAAGATGACTATCCTTTTCTTGGTTTTGGCCTTGGTTGGTAGCTGGATCTGGACTTGTATGAGATGGATGTGAAAATGACTTTCTTACGCGCTGATCTACATGAGGATATCCATCTAGCCTTATACCAAATGGATGTGAAAATGACTTTTTTACATGTTGACCTACATGAGAACATCTATATACATGAGGACATCCATCTAAAATTCTACTAGACAGATGTGAAAATGACTTATGGAGATGTGTAAGAGGACATCTATATGCAGCAACCTAAGGGATTTATGGAAAAGCATAGGGAATACCTAGTGTGTAAGTTGTAGAAGAGTCTTTATGGATTTAAGTAGGCATCTAGGGAATGGTATCACAAGTTTGATACTTTCATGCATTCACAATCCTATTCTTGCAATGATATGGATCCATGTCTTTACACAAAGAAGGCCTATGATGGCATCCTTATCATTTTGGTATTATGTGTTGATGACATGTTAATTGATGGAAGAACTCATGATGTGTTGGATGCTTTGAAGACTTAGCTCAAGAAGAGCTTTGAGATGAAGGATATGGAGCATGCTTCACACATACTTGGTATGTGTTTTACATGCAACCACTCTAAGCAAGAAGACAAATATAACTACAATATGAGTACCACCATAGTAGCCAAACAATGGAAAATGCAATGCCAAAACTGTAAAATATTACACAGCGCAGCGAACAGAATCTGAGAAAGAGATAGAGAGTACACAATAGATAAGAGGAGAATCAGCAAATTCTTTAACTCCAAACAACTGATACAAAGATGGCTCTGTCCACCCGTGCGCTTCCACTGTGTGAAGCTTAGATGGCGATCTAGACAAAAGATAGGTGAAGAGCTTAAGGCTAGCTGGAACAACAACTCTGACTGGGTGAAAGATCAGTGTGATCGATGGCTGTGAAGGGGTTTAGCTTTTATAGCTTGCGAAGGCCGTGAGGTTGGCCTGACCGACCTACCATATAAGCCTACACTAGTGGACCAGGGAATATTCCCTTTACCATCGGGCCGGGGGCGCTGCCGCTGGCCCCCCTGGGACCCCCCCAGACAGGGGCTGCTTCCACGGCCCCCGGACCCCACAATAGGGGCCCCTTTTAACTCCCTTACCCCGCAACTCGATGCAATGCGCCTCGAGTTGCTACCAACTTAACCACTCCGTCTAACCCAAAGATTAGACCCACAACGGTCACCTTTTTGCCATCCGGTCACATAGACCTCATCTAATATACAAGTCAGGACTCAACCAATGTCTGGGCTCACATTTGGCTTCTCCTCATAATGGGGGCCCTACAACTTTGAGCACCATGGATCATTGGTAGCACCTAATGAGGGTGGAGCATTGATCATATCTAACAAAAACAATCCAAATTTGATGTCAAAATGGTGCCCCAAAACTCCTTAATATACACTAAATTTTATTTTTTTTCCACTATTTTTCAAGCATACATATCCCTCAAAATGTTGCATAAAACTAGTCTCTTTTTGGCATGATACAACTCGATGTTGCATGATGCATGTTACTCTATTTCTCTTCACGATAGGTCATGGAAGATCTGTCATGGTTGCTTGGTTTTGGCTAGAGGTTCTCGACTTGGTTCTCATTACCCAATGCATGTCTCTCATGTGGGAGATTCTATGGTTGTAGTTATTCGAATACCACATGCATTGTTATGGCATTATCATCTAGGCCATATGCACCACAGAGAGATGGAGATCTTGTCTCGTTCAGACTCATTGCTACCTCCTATGTCACTTACAGATCTTGATGCTTGCCCTGATTGTACTCTTGGTCCTTGCAGAGCCCCCTTGGCTTATGGCGATCGTATGAGGCATGCTCCTCTAGATCTTGTTGATTGTGCAGTATATGGACCTATGCCTTCCCAGTCACTTGGTGGAGCGTCATACTTTGTGACCTTTGTTGATCATGCTACCCATCATGTTTGGGCTTTTCCCTTGGTGCAAATTGAGGATGCTGCAATTATGCTTGACAGGTTTATGGATTCTACTGGTAGCAGGCCTAGGTGCTTGCAGATGGATTATGAGAGTCATGCTCTCTCTCCCAGCTTTCAGACCTCTTGTCAGTAGTATGGCATTGATTTCTTGTGCCCACGGTATTATGGGATTGCTCATGGCATGTGTCTGACCTTACAGGCAAAGGTTGCTTCTATGCTTACCACAGCTGGGTTGTCTTATGGCTTTTGGGCTAAGGCCCTTATGACAGCAGTCTATTTGGTTAACAAGACGTCGTGCTTGACCTTGGATGGTATTACACCCCATGAGGCATGGAGTGGCATGCAACCCTCCTATGATTACTTGAGGATGTTTGGCTACCAAGCATCTGTATGTATGCCACATGAGCCTATGTCATGTAGATGTATCCTCCTTGGTTATGGAGATGGTGACTTTAAGGCATACAAATTATGGAATTTGGATGCCCAACAAGTCATACATAGCCACCATGCTATCTTCTATGAGATGCAGACACCTCTTAGCCCTCTTGATGAGTGTTCAGTACGCTTTATGGCTGATTTTACAACAGCTACAATGCCATTACAGCAAGTTGTTTATGCTCAAAATGAGGCACTTATTGGCCCAGATGATGTAGCTATGCATAGCAGTCAGGGTCAGGATGTTGTGGTCAGTTGCTAGACCCCTTGTAGGCTCATGAGAGCTGTTTTCTTATAGTTTTGCAGGCTAGACAGCCAGCCATATGTCAATCTTCCGCTTTGCTGAGGCCACATGTAGTCTTGAGACCCCGTTGGACGAGTGTCCAGGATGTTGGCCCTCTTTCAGTGATTGACTCTGGAGAGTCCACTGTCTTACATGTGCCACGCTGATGCTATGCACGACTCTGATGCTTTACAGTCGTGCACTGATGAGTTGTGCTTACTTCATGAGAAGCATTCTTGGAGTTGTATGGAGCTGTGGAATCGCTAATCTCCTGGATGTCATGGACTTCGAGATGCTTGACTCTTCTTCTGCAGAGGTTCCCGATAATTCTTGCACAGCTCGCTTTCCGATTGGGCATTGGGTGAGATGTTATGATTCCTCACCTTGTCTTTTTTTTCTTTTCTTTTCTTTTCTTTGTTTTCACTCCCTAGCCACATTGGCCTTTTAGTGTGGGGTAAAAGGCCTCTGGGCCTACCCCTGTATACTGTGACTGCCCATTCTTTATTCATATATAATAAGATAGTGCAATAAGGCTGTCAGCTCAGTTGGACAGCACCTACACTGTGTATGCTCTTCTCTCCCGCATCTTCCTCTTCTCCTTCTCCACTGCCATTGCATCCCCTTCATGATCTTTGGTTGAGGTGCTAGATGTGTAGTAGTAGATGCATATCCTGAATCTCCTCAGAGTGGGAGAGTTCCTTTATCTTTGTCGGAGTTTGATACTGGTGCACAGATCAGACGCCTTATGCGCGCGTAGTGAGCGTCAGAAGGTCCCCAAGAACAAAAGAACTCTACTTTTTACACAAAAACCAATGAAGAAAGCTTGCACGACATGAACAAGAGACCAATTGGGTGCAATCTCCCCCCATGCCTTGTGTGAGTGCTCCACAAAGCATGTATTTAATATATTATTCATCTTCAAGCTCAAATTATAGCCCAATTTACAAAATAGCATGCTTTAGCTTTTGAGTTTGCTTTTGTGCCACTAAAGAATTAAAGCTAATGGGCATCCAAGAAGTCAGGTGGTACCCAAATACAATGTCCAATACAAGTATTTAAATCGTGCGTCCATGCGCATACAAAAATAATAAGTAAATATCAAGCGCTTTGATAAATAAGCATGACAAAATATAGACGTCATGCCTAAGATACGCGCCCATCAAAAATTGATTATAATTTGAATACATGTTATCCTCCAATGCTTCCCACTACCACCGCTGCTTGCTCTACACATCAATTGAAGCATTCACAATTGTTAGAAAAATAATACAATTAAACCGACAAAAGTGAATACCTAGCAGTCTTCAGCTACATAAATAAATTGGTTAGAAATCAATCCTAACCTTAATTTATTACGAGTGCGCACTCTAAACTCATAAACGTTTATTAATTTAAATATGTATTTTGCGAAATCACCCGCTATGGAATCACCCATGTACACATAAAATTAACAAAACGCCCAAAAATGATAGGCGTCCCCATTACTTCTCGCACAAAGAATCCACTTTGTGTATGAGCCCCGATAATAATAATTTTACGGAATCCACTGCGGCATAGAATCCACCGTGGAATATGCTTCCTGGTATCATACCCCCGGGGTGGGATAGCAATTGTCCTCAATTGCTATTAGCTCAATGTGAAGCTAACAAAGTGGGGAAAGCATTTAGGTCTCTAGCGTACATCCATTGGGCCTCTTCAACAGGATGATTTTTAAACTTGACCAAATATCTAGAATATCTATGGCCAGTTCTAGTGGTCATAAAGTCAGTATCTATAATAGTTTCAGGCTCAAGGATTTCAGTTTCATCATCTAATAAAGGAGGGTTTTCATAGACAGGGTGTACAGGTAATTGGCCTTGAAAAGGTCGTAATAAACTGATATGGAAGGTGTTGTGGATTTTCCAATGTTGTGGTAGTTCTTGTTTAAATGCATTGTCATTGATTTTGCATATGATCTTGAATGGTCTATAAGATCTAGGTGCTAATTTCACAACTGGGTGCTTATCTACACTTTGTAATCTTCGTTTTTCTATTCGTAAACAAACATAATCATCAACTTTAAAATTCATAGCCTGTCTTTTCTTGTTTGCTTGTTTTGTATATGATTGCTGGGCTTTGGCAATCATATCTTTAACTTCATCAAAAATAGTGGCATGCATGTTAGCAATATCATCAGCAATCTAAATTTTGTTTGATAATGATGCAACAAGTGTGGGCAATCGATATCCATAAATAACTTCAAATGGTGCTTTCTTTGTAGCTGTATGTGGTGTATTATTATATGCAAACTGAAGTAAATGTAGATGTGTATCCCATGTGTGTGGTTTTGAAATAGTGTAAGCATGCAAAAGATCTAAAATAGTACTGTTAGTAGCTTCTGTTTGACCGTTTGTTTCAGGATGAAATGCAGATGAAAATTTAATCTTTGTTCTTAAGTTAGCAAACAAAGTAATCCAAAAATTATTGCAAAATCTAGAATCACGATCAGAAATAATGACTTTTGGTAAACCATGGTTAGTGAAAACAGTTTTCAAAAACAATTGTGCAGCTTGAGATGCAGTTAAAGTTTTCTTGCATGGAATAAAATATGCTTGTTTGCTAAACCTGTCTACAACAGTCCAAATCATATCATGGTTATCTTTAGTATTAGGTAGACCAGTGATAAAATCCATTGAAATATGTTCCCATGGTCGTGATGGAATAGATAATGGCATTAGTAAACCATATTGTTTACCATGGTGTCTTTTAACTCGTTGACAAACTAAGCATTCAGATACAAAGTTAGATACATCAGTATCCATATGTGGCTAATAAAAATCTCCAGTCAATGTATGCAAAGTAGATATAATTCTTCTATGATCTTGATATGGAGGACAATGAATTTCATGCAAAACAAATGATTAAAATGGAACTGTCACACATAATCTTTTTTCATAAAACATGAATCCATTATTGTAAGACAGTGAATCAATAGGAATCCAATTATTTGCAACTAGTTTATTCCAATCAGCTTGAAAAGTAGGATCTTGATGATAAGTATCTTTCATAGGGATAAGGGAATCAAATGATATCACAAAAATATTGTGAATTGTTGGTCTTCTACTCAAAGCATCAGCTACAACATTCTCTTTTCCAGGTTGATATTGTATAAGAGGATGAAAACTTTGAATAAAAGCGGCCCATTTAATGTGTCGATCAGATATTTGTGGTTGACTAAGGAGATGTCAAATGCTTTGTTGGTCAGTTTTAATCATAAATTCAGATCCCATTAAATAATGTTTCCATTGACATAAGGCTTGTACTACAGCTAGCAATTCTTTGTCATATGTAGAATATTTAAGGTCAGATGGTTTGAGTTTGCAACTAGAGTAGGCTATGGGATGAGAATCTTGCATAAGGACTGCTCCTATTCCAAATCCACTAGCATCAATAACTACTAAGAAGAATGTCTATTGAAGTCAGGTAGTTATAATACAAGAGCATGAGTTAAAGCATGTTTCAGCAAATCGAAGGATTTTTGTTGATTGTCAGACCAGTTATACACAATACCCTTCTTTAAAAGTTTTGTCAAAGGTAATGCAAGAAATGAGAAATTCCTCACAAACTTTCTATAAAAGCTAGCAAGACCTAGAAAAGAACGTAATTCATGCACATTTTTGGGTATGGGCCAATTTAAAATTGCTTCTATCTTTTTAGGGTCGACTTTAATACCTTCTGATGAAATAATATGTCCTAGATATTCAATTTCTGTTAGGAAGAATTCACTCTTTTCTGGATTAACATATAATTGATTGTCTTTTAACAACTTAAAAACTAAACTCATTTTTACTGAATACTAATATGTCATCAAAGAAAACTATGACACAATACTGATGTTTCAAAAATATGCGATTCATCATGCGACTGAATGTGGCTGGTGCATTAGTTAAACCGAAAGGCATAACCAAAAATTCATAGTGTCCAAATTGTGTTCTAAATGCAGTTTTGGTTTATCCATAAGATCATCTACCCTAGGAATTGGATATCTATTCTTAACAGTAATTTTATTTAGGGCACGATAATCAATGCACATGCGCTAAGTATTATTTTTCTTTTTCATTCACCAAATGGAGAACTACTAGGTTGAATTAATCCTCTGTTAAGCAATTCTTCTATTTGATTTTGAATTTCTTTCTATTCAATTTGGTTATATCTATATGGTGCTTTACATGGTGGTTGTGTTCTAGGAATTAAATCTATTTTGTGATCTTCAGGACCTGAAGGTGGTAGTCCATGTTGTAAATCAACAGCAAAAAAATCTTGAAATTGGGCAAGAAATTGTGTATGCCTAGGATACATCTATTTTTCTTTAGCTTGAATTTCATTCACCCATATTAAATAAGATTTGCTACTTTTACGTAATGCACGTTTAGCCTAAGTATGAGTAAGCAGTGGAAAATTATTGGAAGCGTGCATACCATGCAATGTGATTTGTTTTCTTTGAAAATAAATTTTAATTGAATGCGTAGAATAATCTATATCAGGATTGTATTGATGACGCCAAGGCATTCCTAAGATAATGTCACTGGACTGCAAAGGTACAACTAGGAAATTTCTTCGTTCAGTATATTCACCAATTTTAATTTCTAAATTATGCACCTCTTGTGTTCCATTATATCTCATTCCTACGAATACAGCCTTGATGCAATAATGTATAGAAACAGTTTGTAAATTCAATTCTTTGACTAACTTTGCATAAATAAAGTCATGTGTGCTCCCATCATCATGTAAAATAGTCTTTTGTTTACCATGCACAAAACATTTCATTGTTAACAAAGAATGGGGAGTTGGCATACTTGGCAAAGTATCCGAAGTAGTACCAATGTCGTCGTCATCTTCCGTAAAGTCCGGCATTTCCTCACTTTCTTCTTCTTCTATTGCTCCCAAATAATTGATATGGACAAATGGCTTTTTGGATTGACAATTGGCTACTAGATGTCCAGGTTGATGGCATTTGTAACAAACTATGGGTTTGGCTTTGGATACATTATTGGTAATGGCGGGAAGTTTAGCAATGTTGGGATTTGACTGTGGGGATGGCTTAGGGTTTGGATTGTTGTTTGATGGCAAGGCAGGTGGTTGTGTCCAAGATTTATGGAATGAAGATGGAAGAAAACGACTTTGATTGAATCTTCGAAAATTTGAATTGAATTGTTTGGAACCAAAGTTACCATTAGTTGAAAATTATTGTGGTCGCTTGTCTCGTCCGCGAACCTTGTCTTCAGTGTCATGAGCCAAGGAAATTGCATCTTCAAGGGTTGTTGGCTTGAACATATTGGCTTCCGCATAGCAATGTCCAAGTAGGCCAGACATAAACTTGTGTTTATGAGTTGCTTTAGGTACATCTTCGAGCATATGTAGTTGTAGTAGGGCATTCTAGAAACATTCAGTGTATTGGGAAATAGGTTCGCGATCTCTTTGTTGTAGAAGATCCCATTGCTTGATGGCTTTTTCATGGAATTGAGAGGAAGGAAATTCTGCAAAAAATTCTTTTGGAAAGTCTCCCATGTAGTGGGGCAAACAATGCTCTTGTGGACCATAGTCCACCATAAGGATGCTCGATCAACTAAATGGTTAGTGACACATTTAATTTTGTCTTTCTCAGCATATGTTTCTTCATGGAAGTAATCATCAAATTGACTGATAAAAGCAAGTACAGTCTTTCCATCGCATGATCCATTGAAAGTACGAAATTTGAAGTTTCTTTTACTTATCTTTGTTTCTTTGCGGATGGATTGGGCTTCAAGTATTGCATCGATAATACGTTGTATAATATCTTTGGGTTGTGATCCATCTTGGTCGGTAGTAGATCATTGCAAATTGGCCAATTGAACTTGTAAAGCTTGTCGTGCTCTTCGTTCTTCTTCGAGCTGCATCATAATCAAATCCAACTTTTGCTCCATTGTTGGTTCGGGTAAATCTCCTTTAGTCACATAAGATCATCCATGTTTTGTTCAGTCATCCTGCAAAATTCCAAAAGGCCTTACACTCTCGATATCTTATTAGCAGGATGAGCGTAGTTCAAAGGCAGGTTTACAAGGCTTGTATATTTTGTTTGGCTTTCTTAGTCTTTCTCCTTTACGATTGCGGAATTCGTTGTCACAACCGTCTTCCAAGAGAATAGTGTTGCATAGAAACTGCGTATGAACTTCTGCGTTTGCTAAAACTGGTTCAGCAAGACTACAAGTGTGAACAGGGACTTCTCGAAGCTCCAAAACCATTTCAGCTTGCACACAGTATGAATGGCCACTATAAGAGTTGTTGGATATGACTTTAGTGACTTTGGTGACTTGGAAATTTAAGAGAGCTTGGACTTTAGAGCTTCAATAACTCAATTTGATTTTTGTGGACCTCAGTATATTCTCGCCAGCATCGATGGCGGGCAGTACATACTACCGCCGCAGGCGTAGAAATTTGATTAAGAAAGCTTTTTTTTTAATGATCTTTATAAAGCTTAATAAGCTTTTTGCTTAAGCTTGGAAGGTGTGAAGCTATGGAGGATAGTTTTCTTATCTATATCACGACTTGATGAAGGAAGTATGTTTCCGCGTGGTCCTCCGCCTATAGAGGTTGGTCTCTCACAATCAGAGGGTGCAGAAGGGGGTTCTTGACTGCCAGGAACATGCTAGTATTGATTGTTCGTGACGAGATTGACTGTAGAGCTCGATTATTTCAAGAGCTCCGCCTTCGCGTGAGATGGTAAGCAATTGGAAGCTCTCAATAGCAGCTTCGCTCCGATACCATTGGTGCATAGATTGGACGCTGTATGCACGCATAGTGAGCGTCAGAAGGTCCCCAAGAACAAAAAAACTCTACTTTTTACACAAAAACCAATGAAGAAAGCTTGCACGACATGAACAAGAGACCAATTGGGTGCAACCTCCCCCCATGCCTTGTGTGAGCACTCTACAAAGCATGCACATTTTAGCTTTTGAGTTTGCTTTTGTGCCACTAAAGAATTAAAGCTAATGGATGCCCAAGAAGTCAGGCGGTACCCAAATACAATGTCCAATACAAGTATTTAAATCGTGCACCCATGCGCATACAAAAATAATAAATAAATATCAAGCGCTTTGATAAATAAGCGCGACAAAATATAGGCGCCATGCCTAAGATATGCACCCATCAAAAATTGACGATAATTTGAATACAAGCTATCCTCCAATGCTTCCCACTGCCACCGCTGCTTGCTCTACACATCAGCTGAAGCATTCACAATTGTTAGAAAAATAATACAATCAAACCGACAAAAGTGAATACCTAGCAATCTTCAGCTACATAAATAAATTGGTTAGAAATCAATCCTAACCTTAATTTATTACGAGTGCGCACTCTAAACTCATAAATGTTTATTAATTTAAATATGTATTTTGCGGAATCACCCATGTACACATAAAATTAACAAAACGCCTGAAAAGGATAGGCGTCCCCATCGACTTCTCGCACAAAGAATCCACTTTGTGTATGAGCCCCGGTAATAATCATTTTACGGAATCCACCACAAAACCTCACGGAATCCACCGCGGCACGGAATCCACCATGGAATATGCCTCCTGGCATCAGATCCGCTAGATGCTCCATCTGCTAGTGATACGTCATCAAGTGATGAATCCAATGAGGGGTCCACTACAGAGGATATCTACCACGTGACCTTGAATGAGTCAATAGAGGCTCATTAGAGGATAATCGATGTGGATGTAATTGAGCTCGACCTTGGTACAATGAATGATTCACGGCCAATCAAATTAGGGTCCATGCTTAGTTCAGAAGAAAGAAAGGACTATGTGTCCTTGATTCAAGAATGCCATGATATTTTTGCTTGGAGTTATGATGAGCTGAGAGGAATTCCTCCCAACCTAGCTGTTCATACCATTCCTCTAAAGGAAGGTAGCCGTCCTATGCATCAAAAAGTAAGGCGTATGCCTTTCGAACTGAGGGACAGGCTATTCGAGGAGTTACAAAAATTGTGAAAAGCTAGTCTAATCTTCCCTATTCAGCACACTGAATGGTGTTCACGTGTTGTTATCAAGAAGAAGAAAAATAATCAAATCCGGCTTTGTGTAGACTTTAGAGAGCTTAATAAGTAGAGATTTAAGAAATACTACCCGTTTCCTACCATTGATCAAAATTTGGATCGACTAGTGTGTAGGAAAATCTATTCGTTTATGAACTGCTTTGTTAGATATAACCAGATGGTCATTGCGAAGGAAGAGAAATTGAAAACGACCTTTCTTATTGTCTTTGGTGCCTTCACGTATCATGTGATGGCCTTTGGTCTATGCAATGCACCTAGATCTTGGCAATGAACAGCTGATAAGACCTTTGGTGATATTTCCCTGAAGGAGTTAAAAGTATTTATTGATGATCTAGGGGCAACCACCGCAAGGGAGTGACAATTGATTATTCTTATGAAGTGTTTTGTGGGTTGTAGACAATTCTGCATTGCTCTTAACCCTAGAAAGTGTGTATTTGGAGTGCCCTATGGTTTGTTACTCGGCCATGTGGTTAGTTCAGCTGGTATTGCGATTGACCCTAAAAAGATCAAGGTCATAATCTTTATTAGCCCGCTACGTACTCCAAAAGAGGTGCATAGCTTTTTGTCAACAGTGGGATATTATCGAAGATTTATCAATGCACTGGTAGAACGAGTGTTGCCACTGATGAACCTTCTATCTTTTAACTGTCTATTTGAGTGGAATGAAGCCTGTCAAGTATCCTTTGAGGATGTGAAGCAGGAATTAGTGAAAGCTCCAATCTTAAAAGCACCCAGAAGAGGTTAAGTTTTCTACATATTTTTAGTAGCCACAATGCATAGTATCAACTGATGTTGTTTAGCCCAAATCTGGGAGGAGAAATGATATCATTCAATTTACTTCACTAGTAGGAAATTGGGGATATCTCAAGTTAACTACACATACATGGAGAAATTGTGCATGGGAATGGTCTTTGTGCGACGAAGAAATTTCGGCATTATATTCTTTATGAGAAGGTAGTATTCTTTACGAAGGCAAAAGGACTCAGATTGTTGCTAAATAAGTTGTAGTCGCCTGATAGCAAAGTGGCTAATCACTTTGCAAGAGTTTGATTATGAGATTCGAAGCAAGCCACCAAAGCTGTAGGGTATTGTAGAATACCTTGTGGATTTTGGGGAGTGAAAAGAAATCCTAGCTGAGGGAAGTGATATTGAGGGTTTGTTTAGAATCGATGCAGCTTCCATGCCTTCCTGATATGCGACGATAACACATTATTTATCTATAGGAGGATTTGGGGCTGCATTATTAAAGTCTAAAAAGAGAAAAATCAAGCAACAAGCATTACACTTTGTGATTATAGTGGGTGTCTTGTATCAGAGAGGAGTAGATGATATCTATTGTCGTTGTGTAGTACCTGATGAGGTACCATTCATTCTTAAGGAGTGCCAAGATTCAGCATGTGGGTAACATTTTGCTAGTCAACTTACTACCTAAAAAGCTCTCCATGCTAGATATTGGTGGCCATCAATTTTCCAATATGCTTTCAGTTATGTGAAGCATGGCGATGTTGAAGAGCAAATCTAAGGCGACCTCTAAATCCCATTTTGGTTACGTTACCCTTTGAAAAATGGGGTATTGATTTTGTGGGACCAATACATCCTTTATCAACTACGCAGAAGCGGTATATTATTGTTAGCAACTGACTACTTTACAAAGTGGTCTAAAGCTCGAGCAACGATGAAGGACAATGCTAAGGTGACGGCCAGTTTCATTATGGAGAAAATTGTTTGCCATTTTGGTCCATCGAAGGAGATTGTGTCTAAATGAGGGACATACTTCTTAAACAAGGCTATAGTGGCCTTGACTAAAGCTGTGAATATTAAGAACAACAAGACTACCCGGTATAATCCTCAAGTGAACGGTCAAGTTGAGAGTACGAATAAACAACTGGTAGGAATCTTATCTAAAATCATATTAGAAAGCAAGCGTGATTGGGATAAGAAATTATATGTGGCAGTGTGGGCTTATAACATGACATTCAAGAGAGCCATAGGCCACACCCTATTCAAGATAGTGTATGGGGAGGAGTGTGTTTTGTTGTTAGAAATAGAGCTTCCCACTATGTGTTTTGCCCTCAATCATTCATTGGGAGAGGAAGAAGCATTACAGGAACGGTATACTTCCCTGGCACATCTCGATGAGATTCGATTGTAGTATTTACTACATCAAGAAGTAAGAAAGACGAGAATGAAAGTCTTGCATGATCTTCAAGCAAAGAAGTACAAATTTGTGAAAGGGCAGTTGGTGTTGTATTATGACGCTCAAAGGAAACTCTTTCTAGGAAAATTAGAACCCAAATGGGATGGACCATACAAGATTGTACATTTAGGAAAGAATGGTTCTACAGCCCTTCTAGCGGATTTGTAGGGGATAGAGTTTAAGACTAAAGTTAACTTTAATCAGCTGAAGTTTTATTATGTGTAAGGGGGCTTACATGTGGCTTGGTGCCTATGTATGTTCTTCACAATTTAGTTTTAACGTGTAGTAGGTACCAAGATGAGTAGATGGGATGCATCATTCCTTATTTGGAGCATCCATACCTTGAGCAACATTAACACTAAGGTTGAGTGATCAGGTTGAGCAAAGGGTATTAGGTTACTGAGTAGCAAGACGGATCCTTTACATGGGAAAGTAAGGTCTATTTCCACCATTGTCAATGAATTCTAACTAGGATTCCTATTGAGTTCAGCGACGAGGAAGGAGGAATTATTCCTATTATAC
This sequence comes from Lygodium microphyllum, assembly GCF_053477565.2. Taxonomy (NCBI): domain Eukaryota; kingdom Viridiplantae; phylum Streptophyta; class Polypodiopsida; order Schizaeales; family Lygodiaceae; genus Lygodium; species Lygodium microphyllum. The sequence goes on from NW_028229514.1 coordinate 12,564,688, forward strand.
ACCTTCTCTATTGGCTTGATTTTGATTATCATATGTATGAGTGAGCTGTTAGTATGGCATGGCCTATCAATGAAGCATGGGCTTATACTTTGTATTTTGATGGAGCTTCCAGAGGACCCACTAAACATGCAAGTGTTGGTGTAGTCATTAAAGATCCCCAATGTAGGGTTGTTATGAAGATGGGAATCTATTTAGGACCCTATTTTACTAATAACATGGCAGAATACAAGGCCTTGATCATGAGGCTAAACATAGCCCAATGTGGTGGTATCCGCCAGTTATTAGTTAAAGGGGACTCACAAGTAGTAAAAAATCAGTTAAATGGGACCTATAGTGTGTAGGATCCCATCTTACGATGTACCATTGTGTAGCCTTGGATATGTTGCATATCTTTGAGTGTATGACTTGTCAATTAGTTCCTCAACAATGGAATCGCTTTGTGGATTCCTTGGCTAACTATGATTTCGTGGGAAGATGTCTTTCTCAATTGTGGTCCAGGGGAGCTCTTGCAGTTATCTCCTAGCATCAGCCTTGGACTACTTTGGGATCTTCTTGCTGACACGTCATATTTCGGCCACCAATGGTTAGTTTCATTCATGAGTCAAGTAGCAAGTGAGCACCTTCCTACTCTATCATGGACGCATAGGATTCTGTATCATCATATTCGTCAAACACCCCTTGCTATTTATGTAGAGGATTAGCTAATAACCTAATACACTTAGTGTAGGGCCCATTTCTTTAGGTCAAGAGGGCCATATGTTTGTTTGGTGTAGGTACGTTTAATGGTATTTTGTTTTAGTGATTGCATCACACAGGTTGACGAAGTCACTGGAGGGAGCCTTTGTAGCGGAGGAGCTTCTTGTGGCCATTCCAGGTGGTTTCATCCACTTTTCGAGTTTTTTTCCTTAAGAAAATAGTGTTCTAGGTATTTGTGGGGGTTAGTTTCTTTTTCATTTATTGGGGACCGGTAATCAAGGCATGAAGTCCTAGGGTTTGCTTTTGTAGGTTTTTGGGGAGAGGTCGATGCCTTGTCTTCCTAGGGGTAGCAGCTAACAAAAAGAAAAGAAAGGAATGTTGGAGCGAAAATAAAAGTGAGCGTTAAAAAAATATTAAGTGTTTCCTTGTGAGTGCTTAGTAGGTTTTTGGGTACCAAGTCAGGACCTGAGACCGATGCATTGTTCTCCTTGGGTCACTTTACACTCAACTCCCTCCTTTTTACACGCCCGAGTATGAAACCTTGAAGGGAAAATGTGTTACAAGAAAAATATGATGACTAGGCTATAGGATTCCTCGCCTAGTAGGAGGTCTTGGTCCACTTGCCCTAAGTTAGGTAGGTTGTTTCGACTACCACTAGGATGACCTTTTTGGTAGGCTTTTTCGCCAATCTGTGTTAGAGCAATTGGTTAAAGACTCGCTTTGGATTTCTGTCAGATTTTTATCATTGCTCCAAGGGAGGTTGAGACACAATGTCTAGCATTGTCGAGGAACTGATGAGGAGTTTGTTGGCTACCCGAAACCATTTCATAAAAAAATGCAAGACACAAATAAGCGGTATGCCCAATTTTTACAAAGAAAATTGCATTGTTTTAATGTTTGATGGCTTTAATAACGTGCGCATGGAAAGAAAATTTGTATGAAGTATGTTTGAGGGTTGCACATGATAAAATGCAGAATCCATAGTCGTAATTAATAATTTAAAGCCTGAAATGTGTCTTTTAAAAGAGGAAATGGGGTTTTTTTTCGTTTCGAGTTTGGAAATGGAGTCCATATGAGATAAAAACTTGAAAAAAATCAGTGTTCACTCAATGTGATCAGTAAAGACATATAAATCAAAAAATACCATATTTTTATGAGCAAATAAGTGGAGAAAATAGGAAAATTAATGAAAATTATAGTTTTTGCATCTAAAAATTTAGAAAAAATACATTTTATGTTTGTGAATATATAAAAAGGCTAGAGCATGAGGATTAAGCCTGAGTTCAGCCTTATTTCTATAATGTAAGAGTATATTTTTATCGATTTTTACAAAAAATTTACAAAAAAATGAATGTTACACCTACCCAATGAATGCAAAACATAAACAATAGGGGGAAGAGGGTTTGTGAAAGTGGTTAGTTGCAGAAAATGATTCAAATTCTAATCTATTTGTATATGCATAACATATAGGACGGACTATCATTTGAGTTAAGAGGAGGCTAGTAGCACAAAGAAATTCGGTGCTAGTCTTTATCAATGTTGCATGTACAATTAGTTGGAATGAGCACAATGGTCATCCACACTTGCATTGAGCATAACATGGTATCAAACTTGGATGCATTGCAATTGTTTTCCAAACATTGACCTACGTGGAGTGGGTAAGGAAACCCGAGCTATAGGGTAGATGAACGGTTTATTGGGGCAAGCTTGGTAAGGAAATATCAAATCTCTTGGATCGTTCAAAATATATAAGAGTGGAGATTGTTCATATGTGCTTTATGTTAGAGTAGTGCATCTTGGGGCCAATCCCCAAGGTGTAGGAGAGCTGCAGTGGGGACATGGAATTTAGCCAAAGATGTGCCTCCTTTATGTTTGTATCACGTTGGTATACTACACTAAGATGTGTGGAATCTCCCTATGAGGAGTAAGGAAGGGCAATCGTTGGGACTACGTTCCACTACAAACCCAATATCTACATTAGCAATTAGGGCAGTGCATCCCTTGGACGCTCTTGGCCACGAGGTCGTGTGAGCTTGTCTTGTGAGTGTTAGAAAGGCCTGGCTAGTGCCTATAGCTAGTGTCAGGCCCGTTTTAGGTCCCGAAAATTGGGCTCATGAAGCACGATTATGATACAAACTTCCATGCATAAAGCTAGAAGAATTCTAAAGATCTATCTAGGTTGTTTAAAAAATATTTAATAATAATAATATCATCGTAATGCAAGGTGCAAAAACATGGAGTGATTCTAGTGAACCAATTGAGGGATTGTGAAAAGTGAAAGAGGTGAATATTGTAGGATAGAGAGAAATATCCACACTTATACATATAATCAAGGACCTCACATGAAAGATGAGCACAAGCTTACTAAAAGATGAAGCTGGAAGTGGAAGCACAAGGGGAAGTAAGAAGAGAGTAAAAGCTATGGAGGTTTAGGCAAGGAGAGAGAGATTAATGTGTGGGAACTCCAATAGTCATGATGTGTGGCATGCCTTCCCTTATTCTATTATCACAATAAGAATAAAGAAAAAATGACAATGATAGATGTCTTCCATCTACAATATCTACAATATACTTGTGTGTGGGTACTATACATAAGTAAATGTAGTCAATTAGGACAAGTGGCCTTTAATCCCAAACAAACTCACACTTAAAGATAAATGTGCCTAAGTGAGGGGTATAATAAAAAAGAGAAAGTACATCATGTACATAGAGTACAATAAGATGAGTAAAGATGCCATCTCATCAAATGTCCAGTATCTTTCTAAGGAAGGCATATCATTCCTTTTAATGAGCAAATCTGTAGGATTCATATCCATAAGGATCTTTACAAGATCAATGGACTTGTCCTCTACCACCTCTCTCATGAAGTAATAGCACACCTCAATGTGATTTGTGTTCTCATGAAAGACCAACAAAACTGAATGGTACTCATCAAATTTGAATGCAGTGTGGGAGTCATAGTCATACCAATATCTGCAAACCAAACAACCTAACCATAGGGCCTCCTTGTGAGCCTTAGTGGCTTTTCAATATACTCAGCCTCAATAGTAGATAAGGATGTGCATTTCCATACCCTGGATATCCAAGAGATATCATCTCTAGCATAGATAAAGATATACCCAAAGGTGGACTTTCTATTGTTTGCATGTCTAGCATGATTAGAGTCAATGTAATCCATGACTATTGTATCCTAGCTACCATAGCAAATATACATATATATAGTGCCTTTGAAGTATCTCATGACTCTTCATAGTGTCCTAATGTCACCTACCCACAAGTCTAGCTATATAATATGCCACAATTCCCACTACAAATGCTATACCAAGATAAGGGGCTATCATGGCATACATCAAATTGTCTACTAGGGATGCATATAGAGCCTTGTCCATCTCAGCTCTCTCATCATTTAACTGAGGACAATTGACCTGACTTAACCTTCATATGAGAAGGTAAATGAAAATCAATAGGCTTACCATCCTACATATGAAATCGTTCAAGTGCACTGTGAATGTACTTCTTTTGGGACAAGTAGAGAAGTCTCTTAGAGAAATTGCATATAATATGTGTATACCAAGTATGTGCAATGCCTACCCTATATCCTTCATCTCAAAGCTCTTCTTGAGTTATATTTTAAGGCATCCAGCTTAGCATGAGCACTCCTAGTAAAGCCTATCATCAACATAAAGCACCAAGACAATAAGGCTACCATTATGGGCCTTCTATTGTGTAGACACAAATCCATATTACTATTGGAATACACCTCTGAATGCATGAAAAGCATCAAACATATGCTATCGTTTCCTAGGTGCTTGCTTAAGCCCATAAAGAATCTTCTTCAATTTGTACACTAGGTGTTCCCTAACTTTTTCCACAAAGCCCTTAGGCTGCTACATATAAATGTCCTCATCCCCACGTAGAAAAGTTGATTTGATATTTATCAATAAAGATCCAAATTCAACTTAGAAACCAAGGCCAAGACCAAGTATAGTGTAGTCATCTTAACCACATGAGAGAAGATCTCATCAAAATCAACTTCCTTTTCTTGCTTAAATTCTTAGCAACTAATTTGGCCTTATGTGTTGGCTTAGGGTGACCACCATGGGTATTCTTCAACTTGTATATCTACTTAGACAGTAATGGATGCTTTCATTAGGCAAGGAAACTACGTCCTATATATGGTCCTTCTACAAAGAATCAAACTCAAAATTTATAGCTCTCTCCCAAGAATGAGAAACACCTATGTGCATAGCCTCTACATAGGCAAGTGGCTCAATAGAGTGTGACATAATCCATAGAGAGCTCATAGGAATTAGAAGGGTGTGAAGCTCTAGCAAAGTGTCTCAAAACTGGATGTGGAGCATATACAACCTATTGTCTCTATCCAACATCATGATATTGTACAATAGGAAAATCTTGGGCCACTACATCATCAACAATTGTAGTAGGTTGTCTCACTAGTATTGGCTATAGTGTAATAGGAGGCTCCTTCCAAAAGATCACTCTACATATCTCAATTACCTACTCTGGTATGATATGCATCTTTTTCTCATAAAATATAATATCATCATTACAAATAAATTTTTGAGAATGTGGATCCAAAGACTATAGCCCATCTCACCTGCATGAAAGACACATTTGGCAAACTTTGGATCCAACTTATTGCACTTGTCTTTGGGAATATGGCGAAAAGTCTCACATCCAAAGTCTCAAAAGTGTGCATATGAGGGAGATTTACCAGATCATACCTCCTCTGTAACTCTACCACCAAGAGTAGTATATGGGGATCTATTGATTAGATGCACAACACTTTAACTACCTTAGCCCAAAAGTATTGTGGTAAGCATGCTTGACTAAGCATATTATGGACTCTTTCTTGAATAGTCTTGCTTATGTGCTTTGCAATACCATTTTGGTGTGGGGTGTATGGAGTGATCAATTGACGCTTCATAGCTCTCTCATCACATAGTTGCTCAAAAGCCTTAAGACATACTCATCCCCATCGTAGGCATTTCAACCTATACCCAAATTGGTTCTCAACTATGGTGAGAAAGCACTAAAAGGTAGGCAAAATATCCAATTTCTATTTTTAATGAGATAGACCCAAACCTTATGCAAAAGATAATCTATAAAAGTAACAAAACACTTTGCACACCTAAGCACTGACATGGCATGGGGCCACAAACATCTAAATGCACAAGAGCTAACCACATCCATAGAACTAGACTTCTTATGCAAATTACAAGCTTTACTATCATAAAGATAATGATCATATGAATCAAAACAAGAATAATCCAAGGTAGGAGATATTGCAAACACGTCAAAACTTTTGATGTTTTCACAAATACATGTACCCAATGCAACGATGTCGTAAAAGTATATGTGGAAGATTGATCATAGCCAAAACATGGTCAGTAGACCCAAAAATAAGCCAAGAGTAGAGGCTATCAACCTTGGCACCTCTAGTAAAAATATTGCAACAACTATGGGATTACCCATGAGATTGAAACTTGCCCTTGTTGGATTGTGAATCTCTATCACAGTTATTATTACCATTTTTACCTCTCATAGTTAGTGTATGAGGAGTGCACATTGCATCAATATTCTTCTTCTTTACTTATTAGATCCTCAGCAGAGCACTCTCTACATCATTACATTTAAAACCACCCTCAAGGAGATTAGCACTTATAGTAGTATGAAATTTATCCCATGATTCAAGTAGTGTGACAAGAAGGATAGAGACTTTATGTTATCCTCAAACTTGATATCCTAGGAGATAAGTTGGTTGAAAATGGAATAGAACTAATTCAAATGAGTAGAAATAAGTGTATCTTCCTTCATGTAAAGGTCCAAAGTTTCTTCAATCAATACAACTAACATGTTAGGAATTTGTTGTCATAAAGATCAAGGATTTTCTTCCATAAATCATATGCACCACCCTTAGTAGGGATAAGATTGAAGTACACCTACTTAGATAAAGAAAATATGATAGTAGACTTGCATAACTCATCAATCTCATCCCAATATTTTGGCCTTATATCCTTTGTCTTCAATGGCATGACCTACTTCTTCTATGCCAATACTTGCCATATTCGTATCTTTCAATATAGGAAGTTGTTATCATCAAGCTTTTCAATCTTGAAAATAGCATTATTGGCTTATGCATGATAAGTATTTGCCATAATGAGTGCAAAGAATTGCAAATGACAAGAGTGTTGCTTGTTGTAATTATAGCAAAATATCCCCAAAATGGATCCAAATGGGTAGGTAGCAAAAGGATGGAAACAAAAGAGGGTATAGCTATTCACAAAAAATGGGCAATAAAGTGCTTAAACAAGACATTTTCCCCCAAAGAAATTGCTTAGAAATAGTATTTAGTATTGATATTTATAAAGCTGTAGTAAATGACCATATATCAGGAGGAAAATGACTAAAGTATTAGGCTCCCACTATTAGAAATATATGGGTAACAATTTGGGATATATAGAATGCAAGTAGCAATACTATCAAAGCATATGGAGTCTTAGGTACATGGATGCTTACAACCAATGCATGTCAAGCTTCCACCACTAACAACCCACTAACAATGATAGGTATAGAGTATTCAAATACTCAAGAGAAAATCATTCCACAAGAGTCAATATCAATAAGAACAATATATGTGTTGTAGGATGCCCGCCCATCAATTGTCCAAGCACGCTTTTAGCGGTCTATCAAGAAACGATTCTAAGCATCACTGCTCGGCACTCCCATCAAATGTTCCGAGGTTTGTCACCTAGCGTTTCCCAAATATGCCTCGCAACAGAACGTTTACGGTCGGACCCACTAGGATCGACTTAAAATCTGGGCTCCTAATGGCCAAGGTCTCCTAACAACATTCTAGCGTCGAATTCTGGACATCCTACTTTACGCAGAGATACCCAAGCCGAAGTAGACCCATGCCACACTTGGTTCAAAGAGAATGGAAAATGAGAGGGATGCGCCACTCAACCTCTCTGTCCGGTAGGGCATATTCCCATTCCGACCCCCTAAAATGATATGAATTGGGTTCTAACCTAGCCATACCTAAAGGTCAAACGACAGTAAAACCTTGTGAGAAGCCTCCTAGTTCTTTGGGACCACCCTGCCGTAGGACAGACCCATCGGGGATTCTGCCCACCCACTTCCCTTAATAGCTTTAGTTTTCTAATTAGGGTCCTACCACATTTATGTGCAACATTTAAAATCGGTTTCATTAATTAAGCATTTTAGGGAACATGGTTTGTTCATGTAATTTACACCACAGACACAAAAACAGTGCAAGCTATCCTCTTGACAAACAAGTTCCTTAACTTATCTTCAAGTTAATATTTATCTCCTATCCATATAGGAGAAATTATGTATCCCTTCTATCCAATAGAATTACCCGGTCCAAATCACATGGCACCATAATTTCCATCCTTTATCTAGAATAGGATCTTCCAACATCCTAGATGTCTACAATTCTGTTCCATTCGGCAAGGGGTATCCAGAGCTTCACTGACCCCAAGCAACCTAGGAGTGAGACACAACTTTCATGGTTGGCCTTTTCACCACTCGACCTTCGGCCCATGAATCGAGCAGTGCCCTCTCGAGGTAACCTGCGTGCGATCTTGGAGATGATCCACCCTACAAATATCCTTCCTTAATTAACCAATTAAAAATCAAGCATAATCAAGGTAATCAACCTAATATCATCTTCCAGTAAAACATTCATTTTTTCCTACGACTACTTGTCATTACTAACCTTTGCCATGCTTTTACCATCAAACACAAGCACTTGGAATATTTATCCAAATCACAATGCAACAATCAGTTGATTGCAAAAATAATTTAGGGTGTTGTTCACTCAACCAACAAAACTAATTGTATCTTCTTCCCAAACAATACAAGAATAGACGCGATAATAATTTCATCGCATATTTGCTCTCCCTCTTAGGATCAAAGAGCGATTCTATGCAAAATTTACTTAATACTTGTATGCACAATTCCTAATGTTATTCTTTTTATAATTATGCTATTCATAACCCCTAACCAATTGCTCTATCAATGAATAAGCCATACGAAACTAAGTGCAATTAACTTCCCTTAATACATCCACTTTGCAAGCTCGATCTTTTGAATACGTGAGATGAAATGACCTATACTCATGCATCATAGTATGGGGCCTAATGTGTCTCATGCAAGAATCAAAGCAAGCATCTATCAATTTAGAAATACATTACTTACGATCGGAACTGCACTTGGATTCACAATGATGCCTTCGCCCGAATCTTCGTTGTTGGTTGTAGGATTGCCATCCACATGCGACATTCTTTGCTTGGAGGCCATCATCCGCAAGTAGACTCAAGAGATTAAGAAAGTGGAATAGATTCGAGATAGGAGAGCATAAGAGAAGATGGCTTAGTCAAAGACCGAGATAGGAAAAATTTGAGCTAACTCTCTCCCTTGCAGCCTTGCGAGATAACTACTCTCTCTCTCTCTCTCTCTCTCTCTCTCTCTCTAGCTTTCTCTCACAATCTCTTGGAGGGGTATCCTTCTCTCTACCTCTCTCTCGCAGCCTCTCGGGGTCTCCTTATGCTTTTGCTTGTGCCTCCCCATGCCTCATATTTATAGTGAATTAGAGAAGAGGACTTGTGGCTAAGAAGTGGAGCTCTTTGTGGAGGGGATCTTGGAAAAATATGTGATCTAATGCTCATATCCTAAATCTAATGGTTCCAGTGGCTCCGAAAGGGGAGTAAAACTTCAAGACACTTTTTTAGAAAGCTCTCACTTCACTCCTTCTTTTCTATGTTCGAAGTGCTTTTTTCTGTCTGTAGACTGCGATCATGGCATGCATGATTTTGCATATCCCTCTCTTTATTTTTTTCTTTTTATAAAATCTCCAAAACTAACTAAAACATCACTTTTTTTTCCTTTTAAATGACATCCAGTTTTAGAAATCTCCATATCTTTTTAGGATAATATCTAAAATATCTAGAATATGCTAGTTTTGTCCAAAATCTAGAATACTAGTGATTAATATAGCTCGTAAGTCTTGTTCACATTGTAACTTCCGTGAAGGGTGGCTATAGTCCTTGTCAATCCAAGAAAAATATCAAATTTAAGACTCTCGATTTTTTAACATATATTTTTAACTAAATAAAAATCCTTAACTATTAACATTAGTTAGTTTTTTATTTTAGTTAGTAATCTTACTAACTTATTAATTGACTAACTAACTTTTGAACTAACCAACTAACTTTTATTGTGTGGAAATATTACATGCATATATCAACTGAGCATGTACATGAGCAAGAGACATCCACTGTCTCTAAAGAACCAAGCTTTGCAAGAAAATATTGCAAGCTTCTCCCACTAAAAGTGAATCCGGATATCCGAGCTCCAAGCAAAGCTCAATGCATCATCTTCATAATATCCGAGTACCTAATGATATGGATCAATACATATGGGAGTGTATATTCACAATAGTCTTGCAAACTTCTAAATGGAAAACTTATGGGAGTGTATACATATGGGAGTTTATACCCACAATAGTGTGGGTATACATATAGGAATGTATACCCATAATAGTCTTGCAAACTTCTAAATGGAAAACCATGAAAGCAAATATCCATTGCAAGTATATATCCAATGGATCTCAAAACCAAGTCTTAGAGATCAACACATGCATATCATGCATAATAATCAATGCCAAGCATTAATATATCTATATAGCATCCCAAAATTGCATGTAGGCATGCAATAGATAAGCTTTCAACATATAAGCTTACTATCCACAAGGTACAACAACAAAGAACCTTCCAAATACTAAGGTAAACAAGTTCTAATCAATCCAAAACCTTTCCCAAGCATCAATACATCATCCCAGCATAATAAACTTGCCCCATGGGCATTAGTAGAGCATTATGACAATGTATAACAAGTCTATCCTAAACAATAATGAACAAAGGTTTGCCATGAACATAATGAATAATAGGTTTGAATAGCATGTTTGTTTGCAATACAATGAACAATAGGTTTGAACAACATGTTATTCTACATAGAGTGATCAACACATCTGAATAGGAGGTATATCCTGCATAAAGTGAACAGTGAGACCTAGAAGAGGTGAAAAATGCCAGAATTAGGCGTAGCAAATGAGGTGCAGATCTGATTGATGGCTCTATTGGTTTTTTGCTATTGTATTGAGCTTAATGCTCACTTAGAAAAGCTTTAAAAGTTTTGAACAAAGACCCTGATCAATACTAGAAAGAGTGGAAGTGATCAAAGAAACAACAAGACTAATGCATACCTCAATGAGTGGCTATCATGGAAGCTAAAAATGAAGCCTTCTTCTAGAATCTTCTCAAATGCCTACTCTAACACCAATTGAAAGGTGGAGTCGAAAGTGGAAGCACAAGCAGAAGTAAGAAGGGAACAAGAACTATGGAGGTCTGAGCAAGAAGAAAGAGACTAATGGATGGAAACTTCAACAATCACAATGTGTAACCCACCTTCCATTATCCTATTATCATAGTAAGAATAAACATGTGGGTGGGTATTGTATACAAATAAATGTAGGCAACTAGGCATAGGTGGCCTTTAACCCCCAACACTTACTATCTTGTTAAAGGATTTACAACAAATATTTTCTTGGAATTATACTGATATGAAGGGAGTTCCACCTCATCTACTAACTCATATTATCCCAACAATGCTTGATGCCGAGCTAGTAAAACAAAGATCATATCCAATGAATCTAACATAAGAAAACCACATTAAGGAATATTTAAACAAGGTCCTTGAAGAGAAATTCATCTATGATATGGAACGTATCAACTAGGTACCACCTATTCTTGAACATTAATGTATGTGCAAACTACAAGAAAGAAAATATCACTACTAAAAGAAACATTATCCACTACATACACATGCCATATGATCAAGCTTATAGAATAGGGAAACTTTTAGCATCCTTACTAGAAGGTTAGGATGCAATTAAGTGCAATTCCATTCAAGTGATAGATAAAAGGTAACCTTCATCATTGAATGGGGGTCTTCATATGTATAGTCATGCCTTTGGGTTGACTAATGTAATAGCCACTTTTTAATGCTTAACTATATGATATTCAAAGATTTTCCAAGGAAATGGCTTGAAATACTAGAACAATATGAAATAAATCTCATTGAACAATGTCATTAGTACTACCTTCCTCTTAATCCCTTGAAATTTGCTTTTGGGTGGAATGTGGATTCTTTTTCCATCATTTTCTATTTAAGAATGTCATTGAAACCAATACAACAAAGGCTCGAATAAACATGAACTTACCTCCACTAACAAACCTGAAGGGAATTTAGTGCTTTCGTAGGCCATATTGGATATTATACCACTATATATGAAACTCTCAAAAGGCTCTTACATCTACACCTATCCTATGAGCCCTAGATTGGATAATCATATTCCACATATACATCAACACATCTAAAGTTGCCATGGCAACAATATTGTGCCAACTTGAATAACACAATATGGACTTTCCACCATCATGCACTACTCTATATGGTGAATAAACCATGTGCTATAGGACTCATTGCTAGATGGGTTCTACTACTATTAGAGTTCAATTCTACTATGATTGGGCATTTAAAAAAGCAACATATCTTAGGATAACGATTGATGAAAAGGCAATTGTAATTGGCTATTATCATCCCAATATGCACTTGTTTAGAATCCAAATCTTACATAATACCTTATTGGTCTGATGACATTATATACATCTTGGAGATAGGATTACCAAAACACCCAATAGAAAAGGCAAGAGTCGCCCACCTTCTCATTAAGAAGTGACCCTACCAGATGATTGTGGGACAATTGTATAGATTAGGTCAATATGATCTCTTGAAGGGATATGAGTTTGAGCACAAGATGGAGAATGTGCTTTAAGAAGCACACTGATAAATAGTAGGAAGGTATTTTGAGACTACTAGCACAATTAGTCCTTTTTAAAGCATTGTGATGAGTGCAAATGAACCAAGGTGCCAATCAAGAAACAGAAGGTGGAACTCGCATAAATTATTGCCCATTGACCCTTCAAGAAATGGGTTATAGACTTCATGGGACTTGTCAACCTCATAGCTCAATACATGCAAGTGTGATAAATTATTATTGCTAAGGTCACTTGCAAGAATGATGCTAAAACCATAGCCAAGTTTTTATGGGAGTAGGTCATCTCAAGATTTGGCTTAATCCATTAAGATTGTGAGTAACCAAGGGACACATTTTATGAACCAAGTCATTGAACACATCACACAACTAATTTGCTAAGGCTAGGTCCACTTGCAAGAACAATGTTAGAACCATAGCCACATTTTTATGAGAGTAGGTCAATCTCAATATTTGGCTAACCCCATCAAGATTGTGAGTAGCCAATGAACACATTGTATCAATTAAGTCATTGAGCACATGCTCTCTACTTCTTGGTCATTCACTAAACACCTTCTCCTTACTACCTTCAAGCTAATGGCCAAGCAAAATGAATTTTAAAAACATTAATAAATTCTCAACCTTTGCATCTAGGGTGGGGATAATAAGGTCATGATAGCTCTATGGTCTTATTGGACTACTTACATGATAGCCATGGATCAAAATCCATTCAATTTTACATATGGCATCTCTAGTTTGTGGATAGCAATGTGAGAGTAGTGGAAAGAAACAAAAAGCTTAGGGCAACCACCTTGTTGCATAACATCATTTAATGGAGATGAGTCTCTTGGCAACCCATGCCTTGATATTTAACATTGATAGACAAAAGTCCAAATTGGGTAAGCATATGCAACAAAGGAATTTCGAAAGAGGTGATCGATCAAAGGCCATAAACATAAGGTGAAATTCAGAGGCCTCAGACCGAATTATATTGGTGTCATTAACAAATCAAGAAAGGTGGAATTAGAGACCTTGGATAAGAACATCATTGGATTCTTCAATGAAGTATCAATAAGAAATTACCCCAATAGGGATTGGAGACATGAACCCTCATAATATTCTAAGAGCCATCACAATGGTGGACCATGAGCAATTTGAACACTAAGCAAAACTTAATTGATACATCTATCCAAGTCATTCAAACTACAAGCCCTAAGCTAGACCATCAAAATTCCATTTCATGGCCATTATAATCACTAAACTTGACTTTGAAGAAGAATCAATCATCCCACCTTCTTATCTTTCAGTTAGATTAATTGCAAAGAGAGGGCTTGACACTCCCATTGATGGAGAGCCCAACTTCAACACATTACCATAGTATTTTCAAGACCAAGTTGCCAAGTGAAAATTAGTCCCCATAGACATGAAATTAAATCCTTATAATGGCTCTTTGTATACCTTCTTAGGAAAGTTTAAACTATTATGACTTTAGAGATTGAGAGCATCCATATACTCTTTTATGTTCTCCCAAATAGAGAAGATATTGTGATAGAGATCCTCTTGGGATAAACCTTTAAATAATAGGGGGAAGTGAACTATTGATGGCTACATAGACAAATGCATTCACTTGATGTTTCCAAAAGCAAGAGACTTTACTTTTAATTGTAGGAAATTAATAGATTGAAAAAAGAAAGAAAGAACCTCAAGCCTAGCAACCACAATCTCAACTAGAAAGGGGGTAAAAACTTCATAGAAAAGCTACTCGATGTCCAAGATGAGAAACTTCATTTTTTTTAAATCATGAACCTAACATCCACAATCTCAACTAGAAAGGGGGTAAAACCTTCATAGAAAAGCTATCAATGTGCAAGATAAGGAAGTACAACTAGTAAGCAAATCCAAACTTGTGAAAAAGGGAAAAAAGACCATTAGATACTAGTGGAAGCCAAAAGAAGAATCAAAGGTAGCACTGATATTGAATCTTCCTCCAAAGGCTCTAAATCATAAGTATAGTACTCAAATACAACAAAAGAGGGACCACATATGTTTGTGGGTGGGTCCCCACATGCATATTCAAAGAACTTGGATACTACCGAGGAAATCACCTATTGTGGATTTCTAAACACATCTAAATTGTCAAAAGGCTAATGCAACAAGTGTCTAAGACCAAACTTATTCTCTAGGGATACATTAAAGAGTTAATGGAAAATATATAACCATTACAACCTCGTAGAAGCCCATGTCAAGAAAGCATGCAATGTTATTCTAGTGTTAGTTACTATCGTGCAACCAGAGCAGCAACAACCCCTATTTGTTACTCAAAACATGTAGCCTAAGCCATTTGACTAGACCAATAGAGATTCTCAAGGCATAACCCAAGATCCACAATAGCAACAACCCTTGTCTAATTGTCATATTGCTCCTTCTTGGGTTACCTAAGCCTAATAATAGTACTATGGTACATGAATTTGTGTGCATCCACAAAAAACAAATAGCAAACAATTGTTGCTACTTAAAAGACCAAGGACACTTCCCAATAAAGAAAGATAATGTAGCCAAGCTTAAACAAAACAAAGCATGGATAAATATTCATAGGTAGAGGACCAAATTCACTATCAAATGAGGACCTCCAAACTATAGGACCCATTTGGATTAAAGCCATATCACATTTGATGTTAAATCTATAAGATAGTAAAAGAACTAACAAAGGATACAAAACTCATTTTGATAGAATGTTTTGCCTAGCTTGACATTCAAAATTCTAGTAAGATCCTACCAAATGGTCAACATGGGTATTGTCAATGATGATTTTGTCA
The DNA here is from genome assembly GCF_053477565.2 of Lygodium microphyllum. Classification (NCBI taxonomy): domain Eukaryota; kingdom Viridiplantae; phylum Streptophyta; class Polypodiopsida; order Schizaeales; family Lygodiaceae; genus Lygodium; species Lygodium microphyllum. The sequence continues at coordinate 12,580,120 of NW_028229514.1, forward strand.
AAATCATGCCCTACTAGCATATGATGTGGGAAGACCATGAACATATTGTTTTGAAAAGCATGTTGATATGTACCCAATTCTAAATCTAGGAAGGATAGTTTGCTAGTCATCTAGGGATCCTATCCTAGCCATCACCATTCATTCTACTCATGAGAATGCAGATTTAGGTGAGTAGGTGTTCCCTAGGTCTACCTTGCATGTGAAACATCCGACCTTATCCCATGAGGATTGACCTATAGATTCCTTGATACGTCTACGGCCTCTAGTGGCATTGAGTTAAGACAATCACTATTGCACAAGCTATCAAAGCCTCAAGGGGGATAAGCACCACACTTAGTTCAATGAGAGTGAGAAATGAGGGGGAGTTGGGCATCAACCATCTATTCATTAGGAATAGTTGCACACCATTCCCCTAAAAAGGTGCTAAACCAACTCTGGGACTTCACCTTAGGATGGTTTGGATTCTTGGCCCTTTTCTAAATTTTTGGGAGAGGCCACCCAACTAATCGGATCCAACCAGCCATAAGAAGCTTTCATCAAGAAGACTGTCCACTTGCTTTCCATATTTAAATATGGCATAATTTAGTTTTCTAAAACAAGCATGCTTCTCACCCTGTGAAACAAATAAAGATGGCTTCATGAACTATCTTAACACATGGTTCTTTAAAATGTTTCTTACATACTGACATAAAAACATATCTTTGAAAAGCAAGGTATTTACATTATTGTAATACTTACATCTCCCCTAAAGAGCAAAACCAAGCCCAACTTGTCACCCTACCATGTTCATCTCGAGACTTTCAATTCTAAACCATGTCATGCTTGTATAGGTTTCCTTCCCTATCAAAGAAATCGGTACAAGGTTATTTCATCTGGCTAGAGTCCCATTGGTTCTTGCCCACCCCCATAAGGGATACCCTTCCTATACAAATGACCTCACATACCTAAGTTTCGACCACCTTAGGCAGTTTTATTTTTACTCTTGGTGAAGAGTTTTTGGGTGTGGCCCTAGGAAAGGCATTATGCCTTGCTCTCATTCAACTATATCAAAGGCACGGACATCATTAGTATCATTTACAAGCTTTTGCTTCAACCAAAATCAATAATATGAATTAATTGAATAAAAAATCATTTCCATGTAATATTTCTCTTAATATAAGTTAACTTTTTAAGCAAAAATCAATAGATTTCTATTCTAATCAATAATTGTGCAATCAATTCATGGCTTGAGTTTAATCTACTCGCATATACACACAATTATTAAATACAAATGACATGAAAATAATTTTAATTATTGGAAAGTAAGAAAAGAAAATTAAGTGACTTACTTACCATTTTTAGTAAAGTTATGGATATGGTGAATCAACATGCATTATTCTAAAGGAATTGATTTTTAAATAATTTTTATACTTTTTAAATTACTAATACTACTTAGCTATTTATAACCATTGTTTTTTTAATTCTCATAAGATTTTTATTTGATTATTTATAATTTTATAATAATTACATAAGATAAATTTTTAAAAAAGTAATTTAAAGTTTTAATTTTAGATATTTTGTCATAATTTTTAACTATTGATTTTAATCTTTAATGAAATTTAACATGAATCAAGAACTTATAATTTATGAAGGTTTTCAAGCTAATATTCCCTTAGTAAATTTGTTTAAGAATTTTTTAAATAAAAGTAAGAAACATGAGTTATGTCAATTGCCCTTTTTTTAGCATTAGAGATGAAGGAGGGACCCGCAATTTTGACTCGCTTTCTTAGAACCATGGTAATCAAAGGAGAGCACTAGATTGACGTCACATGAACATCCACTATCCCTTCTTCATGTATACTCTCTCTCTCTCTCTCTCTCTCTCTCTCTCTCTCTCTCTCTCTCTCTCTCTCTCTCTCTCTCTCTCTCTCTCTCTCTCTCTCTCTCTCTCTCTCTCTCTCTCTCTCTCTCTCTCTCTCTCTCTCTCTCTCTCTCTCTCTCTCTCTCTCTCTCTCTCTCTCTCTGCTAGAGACTTCACTCTAGCTGAGAGATATAGAGCATTCGCTAAAGCCTTCTCTCAAATCACTCATTTGGGGGTGCCTCATCCCTTTGCCCTTACACTATGGCTTAATTAAGCCTTTGTTTTTTGTATTTTTTCATTTGATTCTTTTGATTTTTTATTAGTTTTTCATTTTCAAATATCCTTTTGTCCTTTTTATTTTTTAATTACATTAAAATTTTAAAAATTGATGAAAAATAATTAAATGTTTAAAAAATGAGCTAAAACTTTAAATAATGTAGGGAATTTTCTTGCCTCAAAAAGTTTACTAGATTCTCATAAGTTAATTAATAAGAAAATAAAGATAAGGTAAGAGAATTAATAAAAATTTATTAATATATTAAAATTATATACTAATTCAAGATAAGTTAAGAAAATTAATAATAATTTGAGATAATTAAAAATAATAACTTCCTCTTGTTTGCTATTTTTTTAATAGGGTTTGATGTCGTTTCTTATTGTTATTGTTGTTTTATTGCAGAGGTTGCTTTGGGCACGAGACAGAGGTGCTCATATATATATATATATATATATATATATATATATATATATATATATATATATATATATATATATATATATATTCTCTCTCTCTCTCTCTCTCTCTCTCTCTCTCTCTCTCTCTCTCTCTCTCTCTCTCTCTCTCTCTCTCTCTCTCTCTCTCTCTCTCTCTCTCTCTCTCTCTCTCTCTCTCTCTCTCTCTATGTGTGTGTTAACCCCAACACGAAGAAAGCAAGAGAAATCGGAAAAGACGCAGGGCAAAGGCAGGAAAAAGGGTAGCCCGACTGAAGGAAGAAGAGGAAAAAAGACCAAAAGCGCAAGGGCAACCTTAAAAGTCCAAGGCAAATGCCGAAGGGGAAAGGTGCATTTTAAAATGGAAAAGGCGCACCTTAAAATATTGTAAAAGAGCGTCGGGCTCTCACCCATGAAATTTGTAAATGCAGACAGGCGGTGGAAAGGAAGCTAGGAGGATAGACGGACAATGAGAAAAGGGGCCTAGGCTAATGGCCGGCCATGTAAAAAAGGGAGATGACCGCCCATGGAAATTAGGGCATGTATATAAAGTTAAAAAATGAATGGGAAGAGCATTCTCGTGTGTGGCAGACAGCGTCTTCTTCTTCTCCTCGTGTTTCTTACCTTCTTGCCTCCTTGCTTGTGCTTGAGAGAGGGAATGAGAGAGTGTGAGGGAGGGAGGGAGTGATCGTGTGAGGGTGAGGGATCTTGGAGAAGAAGCTCTCCATCTTCTCTCTTCATCTTCTCCTCCTCTCTTCTCTTCTCTTGTCTCGAACGTGGCTATGGAGGATGAAGCTCATGGGAGAGGGATTGAGGTTGCTTGAGCTTGCCTCAAGGATCGTGGAGCTGCAGGGGTGCAAGAGAGAGGAAGGTACTCGATCGAGCATCAAGGTAAGCTCACTACACCCACAAGGTAGGCATTGCACGACGGCTATGTGAGAGGTAGCCATGGCTGCTCAGTTCGAAACACTTGAGTAATAAGTGGTCCGTAGGTCTCGGAGTAGAGCTTGAAGAGCTCCCACATTTTGGTTCCATTGCCGGGACCAGCGGAATCGAGCTTTAAGCACCGCGCGCATCAAATTGAGCATGGAAGTAGGGTTTGCAGCCTGAACCAGTGCTGCTCGAGATAACTAGGAGACTTAGGAGGTTTTAATCTGAGGAATAGGTAAGTATTTGGGTTTGTTGGAAGCATTAGATTAGGACTACTGTTCTGCGTTTCTGTTTTTCATATTGGCTGCACTAGATTGAGGTTAGATTAGGGTAAAACCAGAGGAAACAGACATTCTGGCTGCTGCTAAAACAGGGACAGGGAACTGGCTATAGCTTCTGGGTGAAACAGGGACAGGAAACTGGTTGTAGGGTGTTGCAGTACTGGGAAAGAGCCTTAAGAGGCGTGGGAGGCTAGGACAGACCTCATTCTCTTAGTTGGCTTTGTTTGTGAGAGAGAGAGAAAGAGAGTTTCTGGTTCACAGGATGAGGAAACGCAACCCCGATCCTAGGCGCATTCGATTCGTGCTACTTCAGGTGAGTCCAGTGAGTTCCAGTAGCGCTCTGATTGGTTATGGGATGTTTTGTGATGATTGAGTGCAGCAGACAGTAAGGAGGATTCAAACGCGCCGAAATCACGCCCGCCGCCGACGCAGTCGGACCAACCTACAGTGGTCCGATTGCCAGAATCGGACCACCCGAGTTTTGGAGTTGGACCGTCCGATTGGAACCATCTCGGTCCGATACCAGAATCGGACCATTCTGATCGGACGTGCCACATGGCACTCGGACTACCCCTTATAATCGGACACTCAACTGCCCAGTCGGACCATCCGGCCCGATCAAACCACTCAGACCAGCCTGTCCGATCAGACACCTCGTCCGATCGAAGAAATCGAACCCACCCCTGTCCGACTCAGACCAGTCTAGAATCGGACCCGTCCGACTATTAGAGTCGGACCATACGGGTCCGATTGCCAGAATCGGACCGTCCGACTCTCAGAGTCTGACCATCCCGGTCCGATTCCCAGAATCGGACCATCTTGCCAAAGCACAAAGATAAGGATCTTTTGTCGACCTGACCACAAACCTGACCCTAGGACGCAACCCTAAACACCCCCAGAACCCAATTGGGCCATTAGAACCTCAGAGATTTATTGAACTCAGGGTGCAGAAGGACCATAGAATAGCCGGGAACTGAGTTGAAAACTCAAATTAGACTCAAAACGTGGGTAGAAACAAGGTGGAGTTTGTATTAAACTCTTTTTTCATTGGCATCTCACTTTTGTGCTCCACTAAACCTGCACAGCAAGAAAAGAGAAAAGCCTGTTTTTGCACCGAGCACCACGAAATCACTAAGCACAACGTGTGAGTAAGGATCAACGCTGCTTTCAAATAACAAGGAACACATCTGGATACCTAATAACATTAAGGAACCCACTAGTAGGAGGAGACCCCAAGACTTAGACAGGTGCCTGAGCGCCCTACTAGTAGTACCTGGAGAAAACACAAAGACACGGGAAGCAACAAGATAGAGGAGTGGAAGCTACAGGAGCTGATTGGATTCATCGACAACCTCATGGAGCTGGAAGCAGAAACAACGTCGGGATCAAGAGGCGATCAAGGGGAAGACCAATTAGATTTAGGAGAATTTCCAACTTCGGTCCAGGAACTGGTACACGACTACGATCTACTCACCAGGACTGAGATCCAAGGTAGACCTATAGAGGAAGTAGTGGCTAACCTGGAAGAAGAGAGAAGAGCTATCAAGAGAGCATTGGAAGGCATAATTGCCTACAACCATGAGCAAAGGGCTAGAAGGCTGTAGCAGGACGTGGATATGTACGAGGCTAGACGAGTACTAGACCTAGCGGGGGCAGCCAAGTCCGGACCGAATGTAGAGAGGGAATGGGTAGCAGAGGCTGGCATGACGTTGAGTGAACTGGTGGCAAAGCGACTCATGGACAATACATTCGTGGAGCAAAGTGCTACTGCCCTAGCCACCGTGCTATTGTCAGGATTGGGAGTCATGCAAGGAGCTAAAGGGCAGGCTAGAATCCCCATAGTAGCAAAACAACTAGCTCGATACGAACCTAGCAGTGACCCGTACAACTTCATGGAGCAATTCGAGCAAGTATGTGAGGCGAACGGCCTTACTGACCCTGCGCAGTGAGCTCAAGCTTTCGGCATGTGCTTAGACAACAAGGGGAGGACGTGGTACTCTAGTCTGGATGACACAGAACGTACGCTCATCTTAAGGGCCTCTTCATCAAGAGGTTTTTGGAGGCAGGGTACTCGGACAACCTCATCGTTAGGTTGATGAATATCAGTCAAAGGGAGAAGGAGGACGTTAGGGATTATGTTACCCAGGTGCGCAGTCTCTATAAGAGAATCCCTGCCCCAATGAGCGACCCACCGAGAGGGCAGTGTCTACAGTGTTCATGAACGGGATTCGAAGCGAGGAGCTCTACAAGGCTTTGGCCAGTAACTCCACTTTAGAATGAGACATGCTAGCTCGAGTCTTCGAGGAGGCAATACACGTAGATGATCAACTCAGGGAACGTAGCATGAGGATTACCAACCGAGAAAGTGTGAGCCAGAGAGACCTTGAGAGATCAGCCATCTTAGGGGAAAAAGTAACTGCTAGCGCCCAGGACAAGGGAAAGAGTGTAGACCACGACCAAGGGATGGTAGAGATGAGACTGGAGATTGCGCGATTGCAAGAGCTCATTAGAAAGCCTGTGAGATCGCATGTACAGTGTGTGTACTACGGTGGTAACCACCTCCCAGTGGAGTGCCAAGATCCTAGATCGCGGCCGTGCTCAAATTGTGGTAGATTCGGACATGATGCAGCACACTGTAGAATGCCGAGGAGATCCCGTATACGCAGCAGTACAACCCTCCATAGTTAGGCAATAGGCCACCTAATTTCTTTGGCAGGGGAACCCAGTTAGCTCTTCCAGCACCAACTGACCCAAGACCTGTCATGCCTAGGCTGGAGATGAACCCAACTGGCATACCTAGGCCACCAGGGCCTTTTGTGGCCCACCCACCTAGCGATGCTCCGGTTCACCTTGTGGAGGAGCCCAATGAGGAAGAGGCATATGTCAATCCTTATGTATCTTTCGATGACGAGGGCAATCCAATCCTGATGGACTATCGGCCAGTACCAGTGATGGCCTTAGGAACAGGACGAGGCAGAGGCTTTGGAGGGCCAAGCCAGGATCCGATCACATGCTGGACTTGCGACCACCCATGCCACATTTCATCACGCTGCCCAGAGTCAGAACAAGCTAACAAGGACAAAGCGGATCTCCGATGCACAAAGTGTGGAATCACACATTTGTTTCCTGATTGTCCTAGGCGAAAGCCATCAACGAGCGCTACCAACATGCCATCGGTGCCTTTGGGGCTCTTTGGAGTTGAAACCTTCGGTAGTGAGGATATGCCCATCCCACTACATGCTATGACGCGAGCTCAAACGAAACAAGCAGGCATCTCCTTACCAGGGCCAAGTAACCTTGATGCAACCTCAATAGGGAAGAAAAGCGGGAGGAGATAGAAAAAGAGGGTTGATGCAAAGATAACCCTTAAAACCGAGGAAACGACTACGCTAGTAACGGGAAAGAGGGTCACAGATGCAAAGGCAGAGACCTTGGCTCCTAAAATAGCAGAGCTAGGGAGTGCCAAGGTAGGGGAATATCCCCATCCCAAACGGCAACTCGAAGCTATAGCCAAGGTCAAGGAGTGGGTCAAGGACGCCCAAAAGCACCTTGAAGATGCTGAACCCATATTGGAAGACCCTATGGACGACTTCTCCAGTGTTAGCACACCGGTCTCACCCTCAAAACCACAGGTTGGGAGCATGTCTGCACCACTAAAAGCGGCTCGGTAGCAAGGCTAGGGGGAAGCTTACCAGGGCAGACAAGATGCATGGCCTAGAACTGCCATCCTCAGAGGAAGGCAAGGGTCCAATAGCCTCCTCACGACTTTGCTATCCACCCCAGTAACTCTAAGCCTAGGGGATCTGCTTAGGCAGAATCACTCCTTGTGGCAGGAGTTAAAAGACTCGATTGAGGGACACGCGGAACTTGTGGGCACTGATCCGCAAGATCACGACGCAATTACACGGATCCCAAGTCTAACTCTACACGCAGATCCTAAGTCTTTGCACATCAATGCTTTTTGGGAGGGCACTGAAATGCACACAGTTTTGCCCGTCCTAGCCTTAGGAGACATGACTTGGAAGGGAATTGTAGACACAGGCGCCGGCATTAGTGTGCTAAAGCATGCGGTCCTAGAGGCATGGGGAAACCCTCCCATAGAGACTGCTAGATTCAATGTCATGCTAGCAAATGGAATGAAGGTAAGACCATTTGGGGTCTTAAAGAATTGGCCGGTAAAGATTGCCGGTGTGCAATTCTCGATAAACTTCATTGTCATGAAGGGAGTGGATTACGACATATTATTGGGCCGACCTTGGATGAAGAATACACGAGTCATAGAGGATTGGGGCAATGGATTGATTTTCCTAGGGAATAGAACTAGTGCAGTGAGGGTAGAGATGGACACTTGAACAACGACTTCTGTTGACCTGGCAGCCATCTCAGTCATGCTAAAAGGCAATACACAATCAACCAAGCCCTATGGATCGCTAGCTAGATATATTCCTTGCCCTGAGGATGAGAGGGATTGGATGCACGTGCTAGCAACCATTGACCTACCATTCTCGAATGAGGAAGGACCACATCAACAGGCTGCTAAAACTACCACCGTGCCAACTGAGGAGCCAGCTGTGCCGCTTTGCATGATGGTAGGAAGCTCGCTCAACCCAGGCAAACTAGCCTCGTCTCGCATCCCCAACAACAAACTAGAGCTTCAGGAGATCATAGAGTATTTGATCGATAAATTGAATGGCAATTTGGCCACTAACTTAAAGCCTTTATGTGACCTTTTAGCTAAACCAGAATGGAAATGGAACAAAGTCCATGACCTGAACTTGTTATATAGCTGGGCTTTAGTTACTGATGACAAGGAGAGTGAACAGGGAAGCTTAGGGGATGATGAGCAGTCAAAAGAACAGGACTCGGATGACGAGGAGTATGAGGATTATCGCTCTGCGAGAGAAGAGAGTGAAGAAGAGGTAGACACGATAGAGTATGACACGGAGGGAGAAGCGATAGAGCAAATCAGGGCAGACTTAAGGCCTAGGAAAGAAGAGCTTAGTCGAAACAAAAAGGGAGTCATACTAATGGAGTGTGACATATCCTGGCTGGAACGAATAGAAGCCGTAGATTACGAGCAAGCTGGAGTGGCACAATGGTGGGTAATCCCAATGCTCAAGACGGATTCACCTATGGAACTAAGACCCCCTGGGGAAACACCTTCCTCAAGTGAAGGATGTGAGTTCAACTCGGAGTCGAAAGTTAGTACTGAGAGTGATCCCGAGATACCACAACCCTCTGAGATCAAACGCACCAAGGGAGACTTGCCAGTCCACCTGAGGTGCAAGAGTCTAAAAGAGGAGGCCAAGAAGGAAACAAGGGGCTCGGAAGCGGAAAGGCAGAGGAAACCACAGGATCTACCCAAACGGTTTACAAAATTTAAAAAGGGTGACAGAGTGGTGGTCTTGCTAGGTGCAAAAAGACAAGGTCAGACTAGTGAACCGATAGAGGGACCCGCCAAAGTCAAAGAGGTTAACTTGGCTGGGAAAGGCGAAAAACCAAGACTGGTATTCGTCGCAGATGACTTGGCGGAAGAGGAAGAGACCAAACTTGTTGAGCTCCTGCAAGAGTACATCGACGTGTTTGCCTGGTTAAGGGAGTTGACCCTAGGGTCGTGACTCATAACATCCCAATGATCCAAGATGTAGTGCCAACAAAACAATGACCTTACCCCATGAATCCTAAACACGCCCATGCAGTGAAGGAGGAGATTGACAAACTCATGAGGGCAGGTTTCATATATGAGATCGAGCACACGGACTGGGTGTCACCTATCGTGATTGTCATGAAGAAAAATGGAAAAATCCGAGTGTGCATAAACTACAAAAAAGTGAATGTCGCTACGAAGAGGGATAATTATCCTTTACCTTATACCGAGCACATGCTGGAGAGGGTAGCAGGGAAGGAAGCCTACAGTTTTTTGGATGGCTTCTCGGGTTACAATCAGGTGCAAGTGCACCCCGACGACAGGCACAAGACTGCCTTTGCCACGGAATGAGGCATATTCGCCTACATTGTCATGCGTTTTGGGCTAATGAATGCACCCGCAACTTTCCAGCACCTAATATGCACCATCTTTAAAGACATGCTTAGGCGTGAACTGGAAGTGTTCGTAGATGACCTATGTTTACACTCTAGTTGGGACGAACACTTGAAGAAATTGCGAGCTGTCTTTGAAAGGTGTAGCCTGTACCACCTCTCGCTAAACCCCTTAAAGTGCCAGTTCTGGGTAAAACAGGATGCATCTTGGGGCACGTAGTGTCAAGGAACGTCATTGCCACTGACTTTTCCAAAGTCAGCGTCATTGTTGACCTACCACCACCCGACAACTACAAGGGAGTTCAGTGCTTCTTGGGGCACACTGGATACTATCGACGATTCGTGCTAAATTATGCATTAATAGCTAGACCTTTGTACAAGCTATTGATAGTGTTTGAGTGGATAGAGGAATGCCAGTGAGCATATGAAGAATTGAAAAAGGCTCTTATGACTGCACCAATCTTGCGAGCCCCAGACTGGAACATAACGTTCCATGTACACATAGATGCCTCTAAGTTCGCTATTGGAGCCGTGCTATGCTAGCCTGGTGAGCATAACTTGGATTACCCGGTGAGTTTCGCCAGCAGGAAGCTCACAGAAATCGAGATGAACTATTCCATGACAGAAAGGGAGGGATTAGCCATGGTATTTGCGGTAAAGAAATTTAGGCATTACCTGTTGGCCACTCCCTTTGTCTTCTTCGTTGACCATCAAGCCCTACTGTATCTTGTGAACAAGCCTTGCACCACGGGGCGCATAGCTAGATGGTTACTCCTTTTACTGGAGTTTGACTTCTCTATGGTTGTACGCAAAGGAAAGCAGCACTACATGGCTGACCACATGTCCTGCATACCCATAGGAGAAGCCACTGGACAAGGCGTGCCTGATGATTTACCGGATGCCCATCTTTTTAGCTTGTCTAGTGAATGAGAATTGTTTAGAGTGGATCTGATGCCATATTGGGCCTATGACATATTGCAAGTGCTAGAAAATGGACTACCAGAGCGACCCATTGAGAAGGCCAGGCTAAAGAGACTTATCCTAAAAATTCAGCCCTACCAAAATTGACACCTGGCCAACTCTATAGGATGGGACAAGACGGCTTATTGCGTAGATGTGTGTGTGAGCACGAGATGCATGACGCATTAAACGAAGCACATGGCAGAATCGCTAGTGGGCATTTTAGTGGGGACACAACAGCCCGAAAGGTGCTACAATCCCAGCTATGGTGGCCCACCCTATTCCACGATGCAGCTAAATTTTTAAAGCACTGCGATGAATGCCAAAGGATCAAAGTGCCTGTGCGAAAGGACAAGATGGAGATGACCCCTGTCATAGCCCGACAACCCTTTGAAAAATGGGGCATCGATTTTATTGGGCATGTCAGTCCTGCAACACAATATTCCCAAGCTTGATACATCATAGTGGAAACTGACTATTTAACGAAATGGGCAGAGGCACGAGCCACGAGGAAGAACGATGCTAGGATCACTACAAAATTCTTGTGGGAGCAGGTCATTTCACGGTTCAGTTGTCCAATCGAACTTGTAAGCGACCAAGGCTCATAAATGAAGTGATTGCCCACTTGCTCTCTACCTTCCTAATAATTCATCAGAAGTCCTCTCCTTATTACCCTCAGGCTAATGGCCAAGCTGAATCCACAAACAAAATTCTAGTCAATGTGCTTACAAAAGTTGTGTCTACTTCGAGAAGTGACTGGGATAACAAGCTAATGGCGGCCTTGTGGGCCTATCGCACAGCTTATAAAACGGCTATAGGACAGATGCCCTTTAGGCTGACTTACGGAACTGAAGCCATTCTGTCTGTAGAATTCTTCATCCCTAGTTTGAGCCTGGCAGTCCAGGAACGTTGGGAGGGGAGAGAGGCTTGGACTAACCGCTTAGTAGAACTTGAGTGCTTAACGGAGACCCGACTCCTCGCCACTCATTCTCTGATTTGTGAAAAGGCTCGACGAAAGATGTGGTTTGACAACCATGTCACGCAACGAGACTTTGAACAAGGGGACCTTGTTCTGCTGTACTCAGTAAAAGGACATAAACAGAAGATGAAGTTTCGGGGGCTAGGGCCTTTCAGGGTACGCATAATCGATAGGACCGAAAATGTCGAGTTGGAGACACTTGACGGTGAGGGAATAGGCTTTTTGAATGGCAGCCGCATTAAGAAGTACTATCCTCCTTCACATCCGTTGCACGAGCCACCCATGCTAGAAACCCCACTGAACGTCCGCGTGGCTACTGTAACTGACCTGACAGATCAGGACGAAGAAGTAGTGGCACCGGCATACCTGCGGATCACAGTTGCAGCAGGAGCGGTGTATTCTTTCGACGCCTTGATTGATGAAGGTGCTAACTACAACATTCTAACACATGACCATTGGACACGCATTGGTCAACTGTAACTACAGCCCACTAATGCTCAACTCACCCCGTTTGGGGGTACCACTTACCCACTCCTAGGGAAATGCAAGGTAGTCGTTTCCATCGAGTCTGGAAGTTTACCGGCCTTCTTCCATGTGTTGCCTGACACTAAGGACGCTAGTAATGTATCACTATTAGGTCGCACTTTCAAGAAACAAACCAATTGTAATGTGGATTACAACCTAAATCACATACATCTTGCCATCGGCAATGTGCGCATAGCGACGACTTTCAGCAAGGGCTGCCCTAACTCCCCCACTTTTACGAAGCCGCCGATAGAAATCCCTATGACCACGCTTCAGCTCGAGTCTAAATAGATGGAAACTACGGCCTCGTGCCAAATTCTCAACCCCAGACTCACGCCCACCAAGAGCGCTCCCAAGGCCAAAGAGTCCAAGTTTCTATGGGTGCCGAAACGGAAAAAACCACATCCAGGTAAACCACCCAAGTGTTATCCTAAATGTCCAAATCATCAACCGTCCCGACCCAAGAGGCAGTCTAGACGCTATCACTGTAGACGCACAACCACGTCGCGCTGGATTCCCAAAGACCTCTTGCGGGCACAAGGATACCACGAGGGCAATCCCTAGATTTGGGTGCCTAAAAAGGGCCAGCTAAGAAGCTCATCTACAAACAATCTCACCCTAATGAGAGGGATTTGCACACGTGGCAACGAGCCAGGGCCAGTGATGGCTAGCAAGTCTCAGCTCGTCTATCGACCAAAGCAAATGCCCCAGGTCTTAAACCTACCTAATCCTAAGAACCTACAAACCACGATGACTGCCCGCTCAGAACCAAGTACAACCCCCATGTCTCTAGAGCTTCCTACAGCATCTCAAAGTGTTTCCCATTGCGAGGCCCGAACTGTGACACCGATGAGGAGGTCACAACTGTCTAGTTCAATTGCACTAGCACCACCAGAGGGTCTTAAACCCTCCTACGCAATAGGACCTTTCCTCTCTTTGGCTAAGGACCTTCCCGCAACTTCTGGGGATAATTTAATAACCTGCATTAAAATGTTAGATGAAACTTTCACTGCATTTGCTAGAAGCTACGAGAGGCTAGACCTAGGTCTTCTTGAGACGAAATGCTTGCTTCGGATGTTCGTGCATTACCATGCACTTGGGAGGAATATGAACTTATGACCACTAAAGTTTCCAAAATTACTACCGAACTGATAGCAAACGATGAAATCTCGAAGGATCAGGCTGCACTCAGAAGACTTATCACTTCTTATCGTAAGCCTACACGTTCTGCGCTTGAACAGGAGTTGGAAGAGCTCACGCAAATGGCAAGCTCACCTTCCACATTCTTGCAGTAGTGGTTTACGCTAAGGATCCAATGGGACAAAAGAGGTTGTCGCATAATGACCAATGCTGAGCAATGCAGGGCAATCAAAACTATCGAATATGACCCCACGTATGTGGCCCCTATCTCGTTTAGGGTCTTGGCCATCACCCGTGATCAGCATTTGGACGACCATGTGCTCGCCCACCCCTACATTGACCAATTCCTCACCCAAGAGGAATTACATGTTGCCAGACACCTTAGTACCGAAGATCTCTTCCACGACATTTTGACATACATTTCCCAAGTCTCCATCCAACCATCCGCTCTGGATTGTCATGCCCAACTCGAATACAATCCAAACTTCTATGATTGGCTATTGGCTAGGTGAGTCAACCCACGTGAACAAGTGCTTACCTCACCCTTCCTGTGCTAATCCTAGAAAGGATTCTTTGAAAGATTCTTGACGGAGGGGGGAGCAAGGTGACCAAGAGCAGAGCAAAGATGAAAGGTTATGTTATCCAGCTAGCAGATTGTTATAATTAAGAAAATATCTATGGAAGAACATTGCAGAATAAAACAATAGCAATGATCAAGCCTCTAAGCAAGTGTGCCCACTTTAAGCCCATCTATTTTTCTCTCAGACTTAGTTCTAATAAGAAATGTGCCGATTGTTAGGCATTAAATGTTGGCATGGTGTGTTGACAGGTCATTGCCATGGCAAGACAGGACAAAGGAGGCAAACTACCATTCTCAGAAGAGGAAATGACCAAATTTGGCATCTCCATCGAGACGCGCGGATTCAGTCACTTCACTTTCAAGCGCACACTAAATCTGGACGAAGCCATCATGGAGGAACCCGCGCTCAAAGACTTAGTGGACAGGTGTCATCTCCACAAGTACGTGGAAAAGGTGGGGCAGGTGGTGGATTACAGTATGTGCACGGATTTCCTGAGGAATTTCAACAAAAGCAGGAACTGTGGCACCATCACAATAAGTACAGGGGAGCAAGAAAGGAGAATTGAAGTGCCCCTCAATGCAACGACCATAGAAAAGGCCCTGGGGCTTGTGCCAAAGAAAGAGAGAAGGCCGAGGTGAGATGTTTACACCATGCTGGGGGTCAAGAAAGAAGCGGTGCATACTGTGGATGGAATCAGCTTGGCTGACAACCCAGACCCAGCGGTGAAACTACAAGCAAAAATGATCCATACCCTCTTCTCGGGCCAGCGTTACAATGCGCTGATGAACAGGATCGGGGTCCCACTATTGGAAAGTATAGCAGGAGGAACCCCTAAAGAAATAGACCGGAATGGATTCGTACAGAAGACCATTCAAAGTTCAGCTGCTCTCCTCACTCCGACGGAAGTACCAACAGAAGGAGAGTCCCCTGCCTCAACAGCGCGCTCCGCAAGGAAGAAACCTGCGTCGAAAGCAGCTACAATCAGATACGGGGGCATCCTGACTGCTAATATAGATGAAGCAATAAAGAATGAGGGCATTGTGGAGGAGGAAGTGGCGCATCAAAGCTCAGCTCACCACGGCGGAGGGGAATCAAGCGAAGGAATAGTAAGCGACAAGGGACAACAGGAAGTGCCGCCTCCATGAGCGACCAAACCCGCAGAACAAAGCAAAAGTGATAGGAGACGGAATGAGAAAAAATAGAAATTAAGTAAGGAAGAATGGGTTGACATCAAAAAAGCTAAGAAAGAGTCTCGAAGGGCCGAGGAAGAAAGAAGGAGGAAAGAGGAGGAGGAGCTCGCCAGAATAGAAGAGGAGTCGAAGAAGGCGGAAGAGGACAAGAAAAGGAGGGCAGAGGAAGAAGCCGAGGAGCAGCAACTCAAGGAACTGGCCGAACTGGCGGAAGCCACCCGAAGGTCGGTGGAAAAGACCCATGGGGGCAGAGAACTCAAACCCGCAAGCACTGGCCATAAAGCCGAAGCCAACGCAAGTGTGGAAGCAGCATCGGTGGTTGTAGGCAAGGCCAAGTCCCTCCTACATCCACTCCCTCCCTCCTTTGTGCCAACAACAGCTGAAATCACGATCGCCGTCGCTGCACACCCCACGCCTCCTCTCGATGCGGCACAGCTCATGACCATGATGCAGATGCTTGTGAGCAGGGTGGCCGAAATTGCCCCTGAAACTTGATTGAAAAGGCCCGTAGATGCAGAGTCTCGGCAAGACCCCAAACGGCAGAGGCTGGAAGCATCGACCACCATGCCCAATACTCCTATACCTGCCGCAGACTATGACGCATATATGGCCGAGTTACTGGCACAACTGGACAAGGCAAAAGAAGAAAAGAAGGTGGCCCTGCTGGAACTAGAAAAAGAAAAGGAGACATCAGCGGCCCTCAGGCTAGAGATCTCAAGGCAGGAAGCTGATAGACTGAGAGAGATAAAGGCCCTGCAAGACCAACTAAAGGAGAAAACGAAGCAAGCCCAAACCAATGAAAGCTGCCTTAGGCAAAGGTTGGAGGATGAGGAGCAGAGCCTGGTGACGGAACAAAGGAACATAAAACTTTTGATGCAGCAATACATTAATCTCCAACAAAGGGTGGCCCAAGTGGAAAAGCTCTATCGAGAGGCTCAGGAAGGCAAAGCCACTGTTCCACAAGAACATGCAGCGGAGCCCCAATCATGGCACGAGCAAGAAGAACAGGACAAGCTAATCAGGGAAATCGAATTCCTGAAAAATGAAGGGTTGGGGGTCTCGGCAGCTAAAGCAAAGCGACTACAGGATGAAGTGCAGAGATTGCAAGATGCGTTGGAGACCTCCTAGGAAGATGTGGAAGCCCTCATGGCCATGACCTTTAATTAGAAGAGGCTGCTTCGTGCTGAGATCCAGAGCCTAGAACAGTTAGTCCAAGAGAAATCAGAAATCCTGACCAAAGCGCACCACAGGATCAGCATTGTTGATCAAGCGCGAGGGATCGCTGAAGAACAACTAGCTCAAAAACTAAAAGAAAGAAGCCAGTTATGGTTCTTATCAAATGAGCAGCAACAGGTGGTAACCACCCTGGCGGGCCAACAAGAGGAACAAAGGCAAAAGATGGAGGAGAGAGCCATGGAGTGGGAAAGAAAGAACTTTGATAGGGTGAGGGATTTAACAGAACGGCTTGCGGTGGTAGAGTGTGAGAGAATGCTGGCCAAGGCTAGGGCTGAGGCTGCAGAGATAACCACTAAGACCCAGCGGCAAGCCTTTCTCAACACGGTGCTCCACGTGACGCAAGCCGAGGGCGATGATACAATGGAACAGGTAAAAAGAAAGTTGGAACTAAGCACCCAGGCGCTACGATACGGCCTTCAAGAGCGGGAGCTTCCAACAAGTACAAGAATAACTAACGAGCAACAGTTCTACTACCTGCACTGTATGGGCCTTTCCACTACGGAGCTCAAGGAGTTGGGTTTTCGGGAGTAGGAGCAGCCACCGCCACCACCACCAGTCGTTCCTCCTGTGGTAGAGCGAAATGTCGAAGAGGGCCCGGACTTCGAGCAAGATGAGTACGAAGAGCCACCAAGGATGCCGAGTCCGCCTCAACCAGAGATCCCACAGGAGGAACCTGCTGACGCCGAGCTACCTGAACGCATAATTGCAGCAAGGAGAAGGAGGCAAGAGCTAGCGGAGGAGGCCCAACGCCAAGTGCGCATACTTCCACGACAACTTCCTGAGGAGCCCATGCCACTGTGAAATGATACACATCCTGTAGATTGGCCCCAGGAGTTCATCATATGGCGCTAGAGAGAGCTACATAGGAGGCCATTCGAGCTTTCATTCTTTTTTCCACGCTCCCTGGACCGGGCCCTACCTCTAGGAGTTGTAGCCAAGATCAAAGATCTGGCTAACAAACTTGCAAACAGATGGATGGAAGAGAGAAGCATGATAATAACCAGGTGGAGACAAGAGCCATGAGAATACTGGGAAGACAAGGTCAGTCTGGTTCCCAAATCTGTCCAAGGCTACGAGGCACAGCCAAAATGGCGGAGGAGGATTTGGGACACCAATTTTGATGCCTGGACTGCATTTTGTAGCTCCCTCCCCGAAGAGCGCAATGATCCCATCTACATGCCCTACCCCCGTAGGCATGGAGTGGATTACAATAGAGATTTGCATGGGGATTTTGACTTCCCGAGAATCTATAATGTAAATGCTAGAAGCCCAGAGGAATGCTTAGTGTTTAGGGTAGAAGATCAGCTTCCCTCCATAAATCGCTTCCTTGTAGATTTCTCTTCTTGCCCCGATCCAGCATTCTTAACCACTTGTAATTACCTCCGACTTCTCAAATTCCTACTGCTCCAGAAACCTGTAGCAAAGGAAGCCCATCTCCCTCCACTCTTTTTTTATCTTAACCTAGGAATAGATAGTAGAGCCATGATGAGGTTGATGATGCGCGCTACTCTCCTCCCAGCTTTCTACTTAGAGCTATTAGAAAATATGAGTGACACCCGTTTTGCAAGGTGTAATCACCCCTTTTTGTCCACCACTCCTCTAAGAGCTAGGGCCGGTATTAAGGAATACTTACAAAGTGGCGCATTTTTATCACGAGGCCTGCAACCGCCCTGTGACTAAATAGGTGCCCCATACATTGCCCAATGTACCCTCTCTCATTCACAACAACAACAACAAAACGAAAAAAAAAAGTGCTTACTGTCTTCATTCACTATTGTGGTGCACCATACTCATCGCATCTAGAGTCCTCTCTAGCCCCTCCCCCACTTCACACTTAGGGCACATCAAGGGCAGGACTTTCGGACCTGTCACCCTGAGTTCCGCACCGCACCTCAGAAGCCGCACAAACTGGGTCCTCAAGTGTGGGACATTACCAAGGGCTTGCCCAAGGTTAGACCCATCTCCCAATTCCACTGGCACGGGCACCATGCACTACACAGTGAGACAGACACACCCCCTAGGAAGTGCACCACTTTTCTTATAGGTTATGGTCATGTTTCAAGAACGGGCTGGGTGGCTGAAGGCGATCATCTACTACATCCTCCAATGACAAGGAATTTTTCCAGAAGTCGGACATGATCCCATTACTGCAACTTCAAGAGCTTCACTACGAAGGTTTCAATGGCTCAACAGATTTCATGTTGACAACTGTCAGCCCACTGATGGGCTGCCATTGGCATAGATCTTGGAACCTCACCGTCCAATGATCCACGCCCACTGCCTCAAGATCTACGGATCGCTTATTAGCACCACAAGCCTGAAGACTTTCAACTCAAAACTGAAGGTCCTCTACTCCCAGACAAGGGTTTTTCAGCCTAGGCCACGGCTTTTCAAGGCAAACAGCGTTCGGGGGGTTTTTCCAGAATAAATCCCTCCAATACCATCCTCCTAAGGGACTGCTTCTTGTTTCAAGCGTTTCGAATACTCAAACGACGACCAGCTCCATAACGGGCGCCAGAACAGTGAGAATGATGCCAAGAATCGTCAAGAAGACTAAAACACGCTGGAATCTCTCCTGGTCATCGTCATCACACACCATCACCTCTCATTCCCAAGCCTCAGTGTCCTCTACCCACCTGTCACACCTAGCAATAGCATCATCTATCCCACTTCTTTCCACCACAGTGCCATGGGACTGGCACTCATCTAGGAGGGGGGTAATGTTAACCCCAACACGAAGAAAGCAAGAGAAAGCGGAAAAGACGCAGGGCAAAGGCAGGAAAAAGGGTAGCCCGACTGAAGGAAGAAGAGGAAAAAAGACCAAAAGCGCAAGGGCAACCTTAAAAGTCCAAGGCAAATGCCGAGGGGAAAGGCGCATTTTAAAATGGAAAGGGCGCACCCTGAAATATTGTAAAAGAGTGCCGGGCTCTCACCGTGCAATTTGTAAATGTAGACAGGCGGTGGAAAGGAAGCTAGGAGGATAGACGGACAATGAGAAAAGGGGCCTAGGCTAATGGCCGGCCATGTAAAAAAGGGGGATGACTGCCCATGGAAATTAGGGCATGTATATAAAGTTAAAAAATGAATGAGAAGAGCATTCTCATGTGTGGCAGACAGTGTCTTCTTCTTCTCCTCGTGTTTCTTACCTTCTTGCCTCCTTGCTTGTGCTTGAGAGAGGGACTGAGAGAGTGTGAGGGAGGGAGGGACTGAGAGAGTGTGAGGGAGGGAGGGAGTGATCGTGTGAGGGCGAGGGATCTTGGAGAAGAAGCTCTCCATCTTCTCTCTTCATCTTCTCCGCCTCTCTTCTCTTCTCTTGTCTCGAACGTGGCTATGGAGGATGAAGCTCATGGGAGAGGGATTGAGGTTGCTTGAGCTTGCCTCAAGGATCGTGGAGCTACAGGGTGGCAAGAGAGAGGAAGGTACTCGATCGAGCATCAAGGTAAGCTCACTACACCCACAAGGTAGGCATTACGCGACGGCTATGTGAGAGGTAGAAATGGCTGCTCAGTTCGAAACACTTGAGTAATAAGTGGTCCGTAGGTCTCGGGGTAGAGCTTGAAGAGCTCTCTCTCTCTCTCTCTCTCTCTCTCTCTCTCTCTCTCTCTCTCTCTCTCTCTCTCTCTCTCTCTCTCTCTCTCTCTCTCTCTCTCTCTCTCTCTCTCTCTTTTTGCTAAAGCCTTCAGTCTAGCTGAGAGATATAGAGCATTGGCTCAAGCCTTCTCTCAAATCACTCATTTGGGGGCACCCCATCCCTTTGCCCTTACACTATGGCTTAATTAAGCCTTTGTTTTTTGTATTTTTTCATTTGATTCTTTTGATTTTTTATTAGTTTTTAATTTTCAAATATCCTTTTTTAATTAGATTAAAACTTTAAAAATTGAAGAAAAATAAATAAATATTTGAAAAATGAGCTAAAACTTTATATAATTTAGGAAATTTTCTTGCCTCAAAAAGTTTGCTAGATTCTCATAAGTTAATTAATAAGAAAATTAAGATAAGATAAGAGAATTAATAAAAATTTATTAATATATTAAAATTTTATACTAATTCAAGATAAGTTAAGAAAATTAATAACAATTTGAGATAGTTAAAAATAATAACTTTTAATAAATTTAAAAATATTAATAAATGATTAAAATAAATTAGAAAAAGTAATAAAATTTTAAAATTAATTAAGAAAAAAGTAAATCGTTATAAGTGGGATAAATTAAAATTAATCCAAATGAAATTGAGATAAATTAGAGAAAATTAAATTAATTTAAAAATAAATTTGAATCTAATGAAATATTTTTAATCTAGTAAATAGAAAATAAATTAGATTATGCATGTACACACGTAAGTACTTGGACATATATACAAGTGTAAAATTCGGTATTTGGCATGGATGGAGGAGGAAATTTTGCATGGTCATTGAAATTTGGGTATGTTATGCATATTGATTAGGTAGGAACCCCCTAAAGACCATAACAAAGAAGGAAGTAATTTGATTTTTGGACTCATAACACCTTAGACACCTATGAGAAAGATTAAGGATGCATTCAAAATTAAGGTTCTAAAACAAAAATCAAATCTCGAATCCACCTTTCTAATTAGGAAAAAAATGAACTCACAAATAGACCCTTAAAAATAATATAGTTTAAGATTTGAACATTTTGGATTGTCCAATAGGTAGATGTTGACATCCATGGAGGGTGAATCTTCTCTCTCCAAATCTTGGGTTTTTTATTAAAAAAGGGGATAGTGCAGGATTTTTAAAAAAGGGAGAATGAATAGTGCACAAAATTTTAGTTTCTCTCACCTCGTATTTCTCCCCCCCCCCCCCCCCCTTTTTTTGGAGAATTTTCCATTTCAGTTTTTTTCCCTCTCACGAAATCAGCTTGACCCAAAAGTTAAGCAACATGCCACTTTCCCTCTCTTCTCTATACTTGTAAATTTTTGTCTCCATTGAAGCTCCTTGCTAAGAGTAATTAGGGTTTTGAGCATTCTACTTACTTCTGCATTTTCTTCTCCGTGCAGCTCCAGATTTTGGGCAAAACACAGGTGCCCATCTCTCTTTACATTTTCTCTTGTTTGCTATTTTTTCAATAGGGTTTGATGTCGTTTCTTATTGTTATTATTGTTTTATTGTAGAGGTTGCTTTGGGTAGGAGACAGAGGTGCTCATCTCTCTCTCTCTCTCTCTCTCTCTCTCTCTCTCTCTCTCTCTCTCTCTCTCTCTCTCTCTCTCTCTCTCTCTCTCTCTCTCTCTCTCTCTCTTCTTTTTCCCCTCTCTCTATGTTTTGTTTCTCTTTTATGTTGTGTTTTCAATAGAATTTGATGTTGGTTCTAATTGTTGTCTTCTTGCAGAGTTTATTTGGAGCAAGAGACAAAGGTGTTAATCTCTCTCTCTCTGTGTTTGGTTTTTCCTTTTTTATGCTATCTTTTCAATACAGCATGATGTTAGTTCTAGCCCTTCTTGTTTTTTTGCTACTATCTTTTCAATACAACATGATGTTAGTTCTAGTCCTTGATGTTGTTTTATTGCAGAGATCATTTTGGGTGATATTGCATAAGTGCTCATCTCTCTCTCCCTCTCTCTTTCTTCCTCTCTGCATTATCCCTTTTCTACTATCGTTACAATAGGGTTTGATGCTAGTTCTAACTTAAGGATCAATTGTTGTTGCTGCACTTAACATAAGGTAGAGCAAAGATTCTGTAGCTCAATTTATGGGTAAATTTGCCATATTTTGTGATGCAAAATTTTATCCATTTAATTAGTGACTTTTATGTTTGATGGGATTGATGTTTTCTTATGTCCATCATTTGCAACGGGTTTTTGATCAGCAACAATTCAATCTTATCTTCAGCAAATCAGCTTATAAGTAAATTGGCCCTATTTTGTATTGCTTTTATACATGCAGTTATCTAGATTTGTTTGTTAAAAGAGGTTCATGCAAGTATTTTTGTTAAAGGGGATTCATGTAGGTATTTTTTTGTACATGTAGGAATTGTCCAAGGTTTAGGTGAAGCACATAATTCTCGATCGACTATTTTGATGTGGTGATGAGTGATTCCTTTGTGTTGGATTATATGGATCTGCTAGAAGTCTATGGTTCAAAAATCCTTTACTTTATTGGTCTTATGTGTCCATTCAGATCTCCATGCCAATTGGCAATGATCCATGAAACTCTTGTATCATATCATCCATATAATGCACAATGTGTTGAGTCTTAGATTATCTCAGGTGTCAATCCAATGTGCCTATTAAGATTTGCATGCCATGTGGCTACTATCCTTATAACAACTACTCTATAATACCCACGTTTCATACAATGTATTGAGTCAAATCAAACTCCTATTCATTATAATAAAATTTATTTTGGCTAAATTCTCTCTGTATTCTTGTTTTATTCTTTTCATTATATTTCATGTAAATGCTATGATTAAAGTGATGCCTTGAAATTGGATATATACTTTGAGTCGATGTACATATCCACATGTGTTTTGATATCAATGTTTGTGTCTATTTACAAAAGTGTAAGCATCTCTTAACGCCATGTTGATTTGTATGGCATATTGGTGATTACTAGATAGACTTAAAATGCTTATTATTTAGGGGTTAATACATACTTCTTTACATCTAATGCGTAGGTTATAATGCGTGAGAGAAGAACACGTATTCTCTCGATAGAAGTACGTAACAGAAAAGATGAAGAAGGGAATTGGATCACTATTTCTCGTCTTGGGTACATATGCATCCAAGTATGAAGGGAGCTTTCAGGGTGAAAGCATCTACAATTGCAGATGTATCAAAGCACTAGAAAGGTAAAATGTTAGCTCTTATATAAAGGAATGTTGATTCTCACATTGTAACAAAGGCGTTTGTATAACATGTATTCATGCAAAAACAAATACATATTGCACCCACCATTGTGCCCTTTCAACGAAGCATTGCAAACAATAAGTATTTGCAACTCATTGAGAATGAGAAATTTCACAATATCTATGCAACTACTTGTCTATTATTTAAAGAAGTATACCCTTCGGATTGCTGTGAGTGGAAAATTTTTGAGAGTTTCACATGTTCTCACCGACGACGACGACGACGACGTCACCATCACCGACGACGACGACGACGACTACGACGACGACGACGTCACCAGCACCATCCATCCATCCACCTACCTCAATCCACCGCACACACCCGGCCTCTCTCGCTGCTGAGTCTATGTGCATATTGAATCTCAATAGCATAGAATGGCCATTGTGTAATAGCGACATTTTGCACATGTGTAGCACAAAAATTGCAGCAGACATATTGAATTCTATGAAGCCAAGCACGGGCTCAAAGAATGTACATCTAAGCTGGTTTATACCGATTGTAATTTTTGCACACATGTTCAAGGAATGTAAGGGTTTGAGACGTACCAAAAGCACATACCTCATAAAAAGTGCATCAAAGGATTATGTAGCAAGGATTCTAGGCAAAACTTGGACATCAAAAATGACTCACAATCCTGACACAGTGGAGTGTCAAGTCAAAACAAGGGACATGGCTTTCAGGTAAATTTTTTCTCTCTTAGTTGACTATTATCTTACTTTGGGATGAGTCAGCTAACTTTCATTTCTAATTATAGGTACTTTGTCACACGACAAACTTTATGCCTAGTGTTCAAGTATCGTAGATGGAGGATGCTCAAGGGTAAATGGTTGTACCTTGATCAAGACATGCGTGAAAGTGCAACTGTGGATGTTACTGTCATTTGTGAGGGCCGCAAACCCCAAGTGTTGCAAATGGAGGATGATTAGTCCTTGAATATAATACGCCATGAAATTACAATGTTAATGTAGAGTCCACCTGTTAGCTTCTATTTTAAACTAGATGGTAGGAAAATTCAACGTGGAGCTGAGGATATTGTCATCAATGCAAAGTGTGTGGCTCCACACACTTTTGAAATTGTAGAGTCTCCCTAAAAATCCCAACACCACAAGTTGTAATACCCAACACCTATAAATTTTTGGATTTTTTTGCCAATAGAATATTATTGCTTGCAAACTTGTAATATTTTAAAATTATGGTATTTATGCAAAATCATACACTTGTTATACGCTTTCCACATCAACACATTTACATATGCATGTAAACTTTACAAAGACGTAAGTAAAGCCATAAATAAATATCGTATGCAAATAGCCCTTAATGGTTTAGAACTTAAGGTTTTTAAGTTAGACCTAGTTTAGTTCTTGTTTCATTTTGCACTTTCTCTCTTCATCTCTTTATATACACCACATCCCTCCTACCTACTACGATGGATGCTCGTGCACACTTTCATGAGTGGATCCACGATATTATCTTTGCTAGCCAGGGTGACAAGATATTTCAGGTTTTCTCTAAGAACTTCAACCTTGACAGCATGCCCTCATCATTGGATTCCCCCTTCAGGTTTTGGAAGACTTTGTGAGCACCATTGCTACCTACACACACTCTATCGAGGGATCTGACATGACTTGGGTGCCTCTGGAATAGGTCATGGTATTTCAAGTAGGGACAAATCACCAAAAAGTGGTGAATAGGTGTCTGGCCCATGTGCATCCTTCACACAGAGTATGCACTATTCCCATGGGCAGTGAACTAGGTACAGCACCTTTGGATCTCGTGGAGTGTGATTGTGCATTTCCAATTTACCTCCTTGCATTGGATACACCCCTAGAGGAGGAGAGTGATGAAGATACAACTCGACAGGTTGTTGCTTTCACATAAACAGGAAAAGAATTGAGTGAAGAGCTCATAAATTTTGAAGAGGAACATCAGGTGGTAGCAGAGCAAGGGTTGACTCTCATGGTGCCACCTTCTTCAGAACAGCCACAAGTCGACAAACCCAACCTTGCCTCCTTGACACCCATTGAAGTAGATGGTATACAATACTTGCTTCTATCAGATATGCAGCAATACTTGGAAATGAAGGAAGAAGAGTTGTTTTCCATCCTAGTCAGGGATTCCATGGAAGACTTGATTGATTATGATTACATGGATGTGCATCCGACGATGGCAGAGATTGGAAGATATGATGGCATAAGCTTAGATACACTGAGTGCCATCATATCAGCACACGAGCATATTACCTTGGTTGAAGAAGATTACCTTGTACTAGATGCTGCATTTGAAGCACTACAACATGATCTGTTCGGACCAAGGCCCCAACTTCCTACCAAGGAGTTTGTAGATCCCTCTGCCCAAAGAGGTGCCTTGCTGACACACGAGGAAATGAAGATACAAGATGATAAGGAGAAGGTGAGATTTCTAACAACCATGTACTTTCATGTGATGAAACTTGACGGTAGGGTGTGTCGATGGGTCTCTCGGAGTCCATTGGTGAAATCTTGGCTAAAAATGATGCATGCAATTGCCCTGTCAAAAAGTGGCCCCAGACGCTAGACTTCAGACAAGGGCAGCTGCATACATCATTTTTTGCCAAGATTTCACCGGTGGACTCCGAGGGACTTAACTCACCCTACCGTCAAGTTTCGTCGCTTTCTAATAACTCTAGGTTAGTTGCTAAATATATTGTTTGATTTGACTTTGTCATTCACGACATACTATATAAGATGAGTTTGCATCAAGGCAAGGAGGAGCTCGGCATGCGGATTGATGGAAGGATTCAGCTCTGAAGGAGTACATTGGCAACCTTATTGCAGACTTGGTGGTCTTCCATAAGAAGTGCTCACCACGAGGGCAAGAAATAATCATGAAAATTTGAGCTTTGACCAAGTTTGGACCTTTTCGAGCGATACACGTGACATCTAGCTTGGAGAAAGTGGTGCTAATCAAAGCTTCTTTACTTGTTTAACCAAATTCGTGGTGGAGGAATATGTGTGCTTGCTACATTAGGTGACCTTGCTAAAGTGTCAGATCCACTTCTCCTGGAGAAAGAGCTGAAGAGGGAGCGCATCATTTTTGAAGCAAAGAAAGAACCTATATTTTCATCGGAAGCTGGCCCCTCCTCTCCACCGATGAAAAAGTCAAGGAACAATTGAGAGCTCTTGTTGGCTATCGGCTTTTTGTATCCGCCATCACTATTAGCCATCGCATGTATTTTTCTTGATGAATATAAGATATTTTACTTTGTCCCTATAAATAAATATTTATTGAATAAATGTGTGGTTCGTGTAAGTGTGACGATAATGTGTGGTATGTAAATGACACATTCGCATACGTTAACATAATTCAACATGTAGTACTACTCTTGCGATTGTGCATAAGCAATAATGTAACTCGTATCCGTACGTATTACTACTTTCAATGCGTTCGTACGTTTTAAAAAAATTAAGAGTCGTGCATTTCAAGAAACAAAACAAAACAACTTTACGCAATTATTTGAATTCAGTACACATCACATTAGATATTATATATATATAAATAAATATTTCAATGTGGCAGAGTATATAAAATTTTTTTGGCCTTCCAAGATGCTATGGTGCTATAACACTCATTACAAAACCTTGCATCATTAATCTCATAATCTATGGAGCCGTGTCGAATCCGAATGATAAAGTTCATGTCTTTATCTGTGATTGTGACATGCTTTGCATGGATCGCCGCAAGCTATGTATCATCGAAAAAGTCGATGAGAAACCCCTCTGCAATTGTTTTTAGGTTACATGGGTTACCTAAAAGGATCATCAGTGACCATGTGTGTGAAGTTTCGTCGCATTTCGATACAATTTAGTAGTTTAAAATTTACCCCATACCAAAATTATGGATGGATTGATAATCGAGAAATCAACATCACGACGATTGGCCCTTAGAAACTTCCCACCACATAGACTATACAGAGGCATCATGAGTAAAGTCTGCAACAAGACATGGCAAATTTTTACATGTTTTTCCTATTGAAATTGACAGTGCTAGCAAAAATTGTAAGTAAGAATTGAAAATACAGCAAAGATGCATAGTCAAAGTTAAGAGCAAAGGATAAGAGTAAAAATTTAATTCATATTTTAAGGACGCATACAATAGTTTTGCACTAGGACATAGTCATATGTCCAATGCACGAGGCTAACACTATGCCAAAAAAGATAACATTACAAACTTTGTTCATTCCATTGGAACGAATGCATCCTTCACTACTTGAAGATTTCTTACAAGTTGAAAGTCCTTGGGAGTTACAGTGATGCGCTTCGCATATATTGCACAATGCTAAGCATCAGCCATCAAGTCAACTAAAAAGGCCTATGTAGCACACTGTAGAGTATGAAGACACTCTTTTGTGAAGTGATCAGGTCTATCCTGACCTTGTGCCAAAAACCACCTCCTAATTTATGTGTTGTATAGGTCTTCTTACAATCTCGCAAACAAGTCTCGAGAAGCTTGCCCTCGGAATGATGAGATCAAAAGAGTGTTGATACCTCCTAATTTCTCTCAAGGCCACTATATTTGGCTTCCACTTGCGTTTCTTGTGGGGATGTTGAGGAGGACCCTTGTGAGGGCAGCTTGAGGAAGCTGGGTTAGGTTGAGAAGGGGGTGCATTTGAGCTAGTAGATGCTTCAAGGGGTTGAACACAATATGGGGCTCTGAGTGGAAGCTTATTTGCAACTACCTTAGACCTAGCCATCTTTCATGCACAAGAGATGTGAGAACTCAATGAATAAGATAGAAAGTTAAACCCTCTTTTATATAACCCTAAACTGTAAGACTCATTCACATAGATGCACACTCTCTCTTTCTCTCTCACTTTGGATAGAGCAATGGCACTTAGCCGATCTAGACGCCCACATCCACCCGGATGAAGGCCTAGACATCCACACCACAAACAAATTAAAGCCATCATTGAGCACCACAAGAGACAGATGCCGAGACGCCTCAGCCATGCAAAGATACACCTCCTTAGAGGACAAACATCTCATTGATGGAGAGTTTTCCTTTTTCTACTTTCACTTTTAGATCATTGACATGTTTCCCTTTTATAGGACACTATTTCATTTTTTCAGTCTTATAGGCATGTTTTTTATCTTTTCTCATTCCAGATGAGACACACACCATCATTGTATGTATTGCTTTGGTCTCATAGGCCACATTGGCCTTTTAGAGACGTTAATATACTCTCTCTCTCTCTCTCTCTCAAACTATGAATTGCATTCACACTGAATACATTGTTCATCTTACTATCTTAGCTCTCTTCGAACCCATTTGTTGCCTTGTCGATGCCTTGTTTCTAAGCCACTTGGCATGGTTTTCTTTGGTACTTGAGGCTTCATAATGCACTCTTTTAGTGACACGACATGATTCCATCATGTTTGCAACCGATTCATCAGTGCTTTCATTTGCTCTCTTTGCGAGAGTTTAGCTTCATCCGCTACTATAATCCTATACCACCAAGATAGCAATTGGATCATTGGATTGCTACCATTCACCCCTCCACCATGATTGATTTTTCTCTGGTACGCACCATGCGCTATCCAATGTGAATTTTCCATCCCTTGTGTGGACCAAATTTTGATGCTTCCCTTTTCTGCAAAGTATGGCCCATGCGCCTCAAGGATATGCTACAAAGACACATATCACACATGAGTAAAACTATGCTCAACAGTTTATACAATTCATACAATTTTAAAATATTAACTTAGTATGCACCATGCAATGTGTGATAGAGCTTTTATCCCACGCTTCCACCATGTTTTCGTAGAAGTTATGCACAGCATCAATAAATTATTGATTATCTTCATTATTAAATACCATCTTGCAAAGTAAGAGAGTCAATTTGTTAAGACTTATCCAAACCTTAGCTTTGGCCAACCTTGTTTTTTCTCCATTACTTCGATCGGGAACTGCAAAATGTAACTTTTTCCACCCATCGTAGTCTTGCGGCCTATGAACCATAACATTCCCTTCCTCATTGATGGGTGTTGAGAGAAACTTCCTAATCTTTGCTCCTCCAAAGCAAGGCTTTTTTGTCAAGTTACCAAATTTTCTTGATCTCTTCTCATCTTTTTCAATCGTCACTTGATGCTTGTGTAGCCCACTTTCTGATAGCACTCACTCCACATTCCTACACGTTGCAATGGCTTCTTTTTCTGGTCGCATCCTATAAGCAAAGTAAATGTATTCATATACAAGTTTCTCTAGGATTTTGACAAAAGCATGCAATGAACAAATGTGAATATGATCCAATGGAATGTTGAAGATGGGCTTCTAAGTGGGATCTTCTCTATTGCGCGTCGGTGCAGCACTTGTCACCCTTTGCCAGTTCTTCTTTCCATCCTTTCCTTCCACCCTCTCTGTCAAGCAATATAGGCATGGATTCTTTGTATTTGCACCATTAGAGATTCCACACATGCATTTTAAAGTTTTCAAGTCTCCTGCAAGATGCCATTCAACCAAGTATTGACCATACCCTCCAACGGAGAGCATCTCACCATGTTCATGGCGATCGATGATGCTTGGAATGCTTGTGTGCATAAAGAATAACTGCAACACCTCAAATTTTTTATTAGGAACTTCGAATGCAGCAAGCCACCATACATGGCGCTCAGATTAAACACTAAAGTTCCCTCGGTTGTTCTTGTCGAATTGTAAAGCTCTATTCATCAGAGTTACACTAACTCTTTCAAGCTTTACTCCTTTGACGACTTCACTTTCATCTAATTTTATAACAAACTGCAATTTACCATTACATTCCTCAACATACATATTGTAGTACATTACCATTGCTGACTGCACCTTGTACAAATCTAAATAGTAATTGTTGAGTTCAGTGAACTTCACCTCATATGTATTTTTGGTTCCAACCTTTAGTGTTTCCATGCATTGAACATGCATATGATCTCCTATCAACTCCAAAACCTTTGTATTAAGTTGCCTTCGGGCCTCTACTAACTTTGAAGGTTGAGGAAGAGGCACAATTCTATTTCTCTTCAGCACATGACCAAACCTAGCCTTCATACCTTTGAATATCTTTGAGTAAGTCGTTGTGCTAATACCAGCCCTATCACAAATAGATTGTGCATCCATAGCTGAGAACTCATTTGACACATCTTTTAATGTGCACTCAATCACCTTTTCCTTCGCAGCCTTAAACTCAGGATTTCTCAAAGTGTTTTCCAATGTACTTGCCTTTAGCAATCTACTAATACACAATCCAACCTCACCCTCACCTAGGTTCTCTTTCTGAGCTACCTTACATGCTTTGATACATCGCTTCCATTGGCCGTTATTCACAATTAACTCATTGATTGGCTTATTATTTCATTTGCACTCCTGTGTTAGCTTGATGTTGATATTTCTCAAGTCGTCCAATTGTGCATTTCCCTCCTCATATGAGATACCAATGGCATCGATAGTGTCCTACATTGAAATAATTTTATTGTTTTGTTGAATTATAGTGTCATTCAATTGTACCACTTGTCCTATGAGTTGTTGTGTATGAAGATGTGCAGTGATCACATCATGACAATTTTTTATGGTTGCTTGGCAAGTTGTAAATACTTTGAACGCCTGATCATTGAGCCACGTAGTGTAACTGAGCAACCCATTTTCACCCTCGCACACATACTTCAGCAAATTTATGATTCCTAAGAAAGTTGGAGGTCTATTGTTTAAGGGGTCAATTGGGTAGATTCCCCCATCAACCCACAAGTCCACATGTTTCAATCCTATTTGCATGTAACTCTCCAAAACATGAGGGTTGACACTGGTATGTTTGGTTCTTTTGAATAATGGGGCGTATTCAATCTCTACCTCAATATGCAGCTCCTTCTTTCCTGTATTCATTTTACTATTAATAGAAACGGGGAGCCTACTTGGTTGTCACAAGAAGTAGAGTGGAGATGCACAGAAAGGCACACAAAGGTACCAAGGGAAAGGAGGGTGTAAGTAATCCACTCTATTAATGAAGGTTGCATAAACACAAAGAAGAGGTCACAATAGAGCCATGAGAGAGTATAGATATGGGGAAAAATAGCTCATAGGGTAGGGATGTCCAAGACTTTTTGTATTTTAGACATTTCTATTTTACCTCCAAAAACATTTCCAAAAAATGCTAAATTTGACCAATTGGTTTGTTTTTTGACCAAAAGCTAGAATATAAAAAATTTCCCAAATATCTTCAAAGGAACTTCTGAAATTTCATTTTCCTTGTTCTCGATTAAAAACTCAATTACCTTGTATCTACTAATCATTTTGCATTGAAAATGAAGCACCAGACTCCCGTAACTAACTCCTTTTTTAATATAAAATTTGGTTGAAAAAGACTTCTTGAATGAGGAGAGACAAGGAATCTAAGTATATCTTTGTAGATAATATTAAAAAAGGAAAAACAAGATTGCAAAAGTGGAGAGAGAAGAGGATTATTTTACTATTTTTCTCTCCTCTTTTCCTTGTTTTAAGGAGGAGAGAGGGGGGGCTAAAAGGCCCATTTGTGGGTTTATTCTTTTCCTAATTGGCAAACATCATTATAAACCTCATGTATGAAGAAGGATGCAAAGTCAACCAGAAGTATGCAAATTCAAAGTACCTAAGTCATTTTCAAAAGATCATTTTTCATATTTTATTATATTATATCAAACACCATTATCTATAATGTGCAGCTAATTTTGATTATGTTATCGTTTTTATAAACATTGCTTTGTTAAGAAATATCTCATATGCTATAATCATATCTTATGTATGCATGAAATAAAATGAGACTGTGAGTGTGTTTTTTTTTTTTTTTTGAGAAATATATCATATATTATAGTCACTTCTTATGAATGCATGAAATAAAGTAATACTATATGTGTAAAGTGACTTAAAGGTCAAAAGAGTATCTCTCCACTTTTGAAATACTCATTGTATGCGTGGAGAATGAAAAAAGCAAAGAATAAAGAATAAAGAAGAAGATGGATTGAAGCCCAACTCTATTGCTTGCCTCCCTTTTGTTCTGCATCTACCTCAATTCTTTTTAGTTTGTATCAAAAGTGGAGTGAAGGATTAGATTGAGGATTGAGTTGAATCGAGGTCTATATCAAATACATTGCCTGCTATCTACCATTGGAAAATGTACTAATCCTTTGCTAATAATCCCAGATTCAAGTAAAACAAGTACATCAAAATAGGGAGCTATTGAAGCTTGATTTGAAGGCTCTATTTTCTAGATTACAAGTATTTTGGAAGCCTTAAAATGCTAAAAAGTTTGGTATTGCAACAAGGTTTTAGTTCATGTATTTGTCCACAAGCAAGCAAGGGGCAAGCTTAAGCTTAGGGCTAGCTCAACCAAGGGGCCCACTTCAAGTCAAAAGTAGCTTGCAAGGTAAGCACAAGGCCTACTTGTAAAAAGAAACAAGGGGTTTAGCCAACACTGAGACAGAGAGAAGAAGAGAGTTTTTTCAAGCTTGGTTTCTTGAAGTAGATGGAGCTAAAGCTTCATAAATCAACCACCCAAGACAAGAGGATATTACTGATGGATTTGACTTTGGTAAGAACATGCCATGGGCCTTATTTGTCGAATTGGTGGTAGTGATAAGTTGCTGCCCTACTCACAATTGAGTCTTCTTTTAAACCTTAGGTTATTAATCCTTTACAAACTGAATCCCTTTCACACTAGCAATTAAGTAACTAGTTTGGAGACATATGCTCATCGGAATGGATGTTTTACAAACTATTTTCACACTAGTGAGAGCTTGATTTGGTTATTTTTGAACTGCTTTACATGTTGTGTGTTCATATTGTAGAAGTTCAAACTAGTTGTTTTGAAGCAAGAAGGGTTGATTCGATGTTATTTTTGGGTGCCATTCTCAAGGGGGAAATTTTGCAAAAAAAAATTAGAAATGTTACCGTGGATTAAACTTTTCTTGAACTTCAAGTTTAGCACGCACAAAAAAGAGAAATATAGCCAGGATTTTGTTTTGTGACCCATAAATTGAAGCTTTTTGAGTCATATAGACACCATTTGAGCTTCATATACATGGTTCTAAATGGGTAGCAAATGTATATGATGTGAGCATGTTATTTGGATGTTTTTGATAGAAATGAGTATGGGAGCTTTCGCTCTATTGCCCCACAAGACCCATGGACCACTTATTATTTCAAGCATTTCAAGCCAAGTGCAATGGATACCTCTCACATTGTCGTACGCACTCTCACACCTATGAGTGTAATGAACTTACCCCCATGCTCGATTCCAGTTGCCTCCTCCCTCGAGCACTCTGGTAGCTCCAAGATCCATGCTCCATTGCCATGTAGTACAAGACAAGAGAAGAGAAGAGAAGAAGATGATGAAGAGAGGAGAAGATGGAGATCTTCTCCACCATGGGCCCTCACCCTCACATACTCACTCCCTCACACTCCCTCTTTCATGCACAAGCTTAAGCAAGTAAGAACAAGAAGAAAAAGAGAAGAGAAAGCTAGTTTTGGCCATGCATAAGAATGAGCTTCTTCATTCACTTTTTGTCTTTTATACAAAACCCTAACCCTAATCCCCTTTGAGCACCCATCCCTTTTTACATGACTGGCCATCTTAGCCTAGATCCTCTTTTACTATTTCCTTCCTATGTACATTGTGCCTTCATCCATGCCCATCTACATTTACAAATTGCATAGGAGGAAGCCTAGTGCTCTTTTACAAAGATTTAGAGTGCACTTTTATATTTAAAAATGTACCTTTCCTCTTTTGTGCTTGCCCTCAACTTTTAAGGTTGTCCTTACACTTTTGGCCTTTTCTCCTCTTATTTCTTCAGTCGGGGGCCACCTTGTCCACTTTGGCCTTGCAATGTCTTCTTTTTATTTTTGCTTGCTTTGCACTAGGGTTAACATTACCCCCTCCTAGTCGAGTGCCAGTCCCATGGCACTTGTTGCACTTGTTGATGAGGGCTCGAGTGGTTGAAGGGTTGCCATGTGGGTCGGTGATGGGACTTTATGGAGATTGGATGGGGAGAAGAAGCATTAAAATTGGATGAGAGATTGCAAAGGTTGAGAATAGATTTGATTGGGTAGCAAGGGCTCCAATGTGGTGGTTGATCACCATTGTTAAGTGTACCTAAAAAAGAAAAAGGAAGTGCACTACTTGGGGGTGTGTCAACCTCAATGTGCAATACATGATGTCCACGCTAGTGAAACTGGGAGTTGGGTCGAGAACCTTAGGAAAGCCTATGGTGTTGTCCCACACTTAAGGACCTAGTTTGCGTACAGGGGAGGTGATGTGGGTGTGACTTAGGAAGACAAGTCTAACCATAGGCAAGCACAAACTCCCTAGGTGAGTCTTGCCCTTGATATGCCTTAAGTGTGAAGTGGGGGGATAGGAAGGGCTAGGAGGTTAGGCGGCATAGAGCCACCCGACCTGAGGCCACTGGACACATCTAACTTGAGAACCCCTAGGTGCAGTGTTTCTGGCACTCTGATACACATGGGAAGCTCGTTGTTCCTTTTATTTTGCTTTGTGTGGGTCTTTTATTTGTTTTCTTTTTTCTTTTCTTTTTCTTTTTATTTATTTTTCTCTCTTTTTTTGGAGATACATTGGGAGGGAGCACGCTAGACATCATCTTGATGTTGTTCAATAGTTATATTTCAAGGGGGCCTAAGGGACTTGGTAAGGAAGGATCTACTCTGCCAAGTAGCCTTTTATGTTAACACGTACATTTAGAGGTGTATTATTGATAGGAGAAGGTGGCTGCACTTGGTGAAGAGGCTATCATTCATATCTTCCAAGATGGCTATGCAAAAAGAAGGCAAGAGCGCAACCCTCATTTAGATTAAAAAAAGAGTGGCAGAGTCGGTGAGCCTCTTCTACCATGGGCTTTTGTTTAAGAAAAATCCTAAGAACCCTAGAATAATTACATGTGGTAATAAAGGCAAGGTTGAGGCAGGATGAGAATTGATCGAGGAAGTGCATGAGGGATGGGTGGATGTCCCACTCGTTGAAGGTTAGGTACTCTTCTAGGATTTTGGCATTTACATTGTAGATCCTTGGGAAGTCGTACCTGCCATGCATTTTCGGGTTGTAATCTACTCCTATTCTCTGCAGATATGGCATGTAGGTAGGGTCAGTGCACTCATCTAGTATGGTGCCGTAGTAGAAGGCCATCCACTCATCAAGGTTGGTGTCCTAAACACGTTGTGGTCATTGTGGTTGGGCTTCGTATCCATTGATAGTATTCAAAATCTTCCAAATCTTGTCTTGCCAATAATCTGCATGCTCTCCTTACCACCTTCTGGGGTGTCTTCTTCTCTCCTCTGTCCACTTGTTTCCCAATTATTGCACGAGTCTAATCACCTACTCCACCACCCTTACAGATAGGACTCTATCTAAAGTATGAGGATAGTGGAACGAGAACTCGAAGGGTCAGTGTTGATTTTCCCATTGCTCCAAAACAACCAATTTTTGGGCCCAGTTTATAGGGTGGTAGTCCTCTCTTTGTGGGACCTGGATCCTAGGAACTTGTTGCATCCTTGCTTGGAGTCTCCTTCATGTTAGCTCTACCTGCTCCCTCTGCCTACGCTTTCTTTCCACAACCCTCTCAAGGGGATGGCTTCCTCACCTTGCTCTTCCATGTGTGCTTGCACATGTTGTGTTGGATTGGCACTTGCAGTTTTTCTTCTTTGTCTTGGCCTCATTTGAAGTCTGGCCCTTCTTCTCTTGGTGGTTCCATTGGAGATACATTAGGTGGTTGAGCTAGTTGTCTGGCTCTCTAAACCCTAACTCCTCTAGCTCCTTTTCCCAATCTTCTTCAAGTATTGTCATTGTTGCTCTCTGCTTAGGCTAGTGCTCTCTTTCAGTATTCTTTCATGAAGGCTGTATTGCAAGCCTCGTCTTGTAAGTTATAGCTTCCTCCGTAGCCCTTCCATGGTATCTTCATCTTCGGCTTGAGTCACATGCAAGACTGTGTTCAGGAAGGAATGTTGTTGGACCACAAGACTTGCCTCTATTGCTTTTGAACTTGTTTTCACCATGATTCTCCTACTTTTTGCTAGGACAAGTTGCTCAACTAGGCCCCTAGCTCTTCCAAGGTTCCTCTCTTCCCATGCCTCTGCCTTCTCCTCCATCTTGCCTTGACTCAGTTGCAGCTCTTGTGACAGTGTTGTCACCACTTCTTCTTGTTATTTCCATATTGAAAGCATTTTTTCCTTGTCTTGTATGGCAATTTAGCTCTTCTTGTAGTCTTTCTTGCTCCTCTTGGAGAGTCTTGAGGAGTCAGTTTTCCATCTCTAGCAGCCCTTTAGATGACTCCTTGTCCTTTTGGGTCTTAACATCTTGCATCTCCTTTAGTAGTTGTTCTTTTTGTCTCCTCTCCTTCTAGAATTCTACTTGGGCTTGTGCTTTTACCCTCTTCAACTCCTCGATGAGCTCCTCTTGTAAGTTCTTTAATTGTTTGAATTGCTCCTCCATATCATTTTGCCCTTGTATGAGGCTTGAGAAGTCCATGTCTAGCCCCATTTCTTCCTATATCTTTTCCACTTGTAGTTGTTTTGCACTTGCTTCTTCCTTCTTCACCTCCATTTTCTTCTTGGCTTCTAATTCCTCCTTCAGGTCATTTACCTGCCTCTAATAGATGGTTATCTACTTTGTCTTGTCTAGTTGGTAGGCAGTGAACACGTCCTTTTCCTTCTCCAATTCTACCATGACAACCTTCCTATCTTCCTTCATCTTTTCAAGTTGGCCTAGGATCTCTTGCACACATTCGTCATAGTTGGTTGATGTTGGCATGGCTCCTATCTTCCTTCATCTTTTCAAGTTGGCCTAGGATCTCTTGCACATATTCGTCATAGTTGGTTGATGTTGGCATGGCCAATGGCACAAACATCGTGGATCCTTTGACCTTGAACTTCTTTGGATCCTTTCTAGATTCTGCATCCACAATAACATGTCTCTTTGTCCCTATTATTGGAGCTTCTTCAGTATGTGTGGTCCAAGGTGTTGCACCATGTTGACTAGGTATTGCATCCAAGCCATCACATTACTTTGGTCCACAGTGGCATCCATGGTTTCTTGGGTGGTCGTAGTAGTGGCAACCATGACATGTGGAGGCAGTTCCAATAGGGCTTTCCCTTTTCCTTCCACCACCATAGGTCCTCTAGCCGCTTTCTTTTGCTGTGGAGATGGTCCCAAGTGCATCATCTATGTTCCTTTTGACCAGCTCTTCCGTGTGGGAGGGTTATTCAACTGACAGCCTGATGGCAAGGGCCATTTACTTGTCCTCTTCTCTCCTTAGCTTTTCCTTCCCCTCTTGTCGCTTCTTCATTCATTCTTCCTTTTCTCTTCAAGATTCTTCTTCTACCTTCTATAGGCGTTCCCCCTCTTCTTCCTGCTTCTTCTTCTTGCTTGGGATTTTCAACAAGATTTTCTTCTACTCTACCTAGCTTGATGGGACCGAGCCCTCCCTACCTTGCTCACTCATAATCCTTTCACTGGACTCCTCTTGTTGCTACTGGGCTTGAGGTTGAACTCCCTTATTTCTTGCAGCTTGCTTTGCCTTCTCTCTTTGTGGCTTGCTCACTTCTTGTTTTCCACCTTTCTTGCTTTCAAAGATGTTGATGGGCTTTGTGGGACTAGGGAGAGATGTTGCTCATGGGTGGGAGATCTCTTCGGATTATCCCCTACTTCCTCTTCCCTTTCTTTCTCTCCCACTGCTTCTTGGATGATGGCGGTCAACATCCCCCCAAACCCTATCAAGGATGCTTTTGATACAAGTGTTTGTCAGCTTGATTCATCTCTGGTGGCTAGTGACTCCCCTCCTGTAGGTCTCTAGTGCAATAATAATGCCTTGGCTGATGATTCAATCATCTTGCAAACATAGGCATTCAGGTTTACTTCATCTAGGGCCCCTGCTGCAATACTTTCAAGCATCGGCACTTGAATTTGAGCCATGAGGGTATTGTATAGGTGACTGGAATATAGGGCATGCACCATCTTGGCTTGTAACTAGATTCTTTAGCATGCTATAGGCATCCATTTCGGTCTCTTCCCCTCTGTGTTGGCCAACCTTAAGGTCTTCTCCACTATCTCCGGGCTATGCACAACTTCTATTCTTTTACAAGAGCCTTCCTTCCTAACAATTATTGTGCCACTGTTCTTTCTTGTGTTGAATGTTCTCAGGAATTTTCTGCATCTTCCATGGTGGTTGATCTTCTGGCCCACCCTTCTCTAAGTATCTACGGAGATTGCACTAATCAACTATTTGTCTCACCGCTTCTTCCTTGTTTGCCAGCTCTTCTAAATTGTTGACACTACAATAATTCAGCTAGTTGTAGACTTGTGTTTCAGTGGCCAGTCAATGCCTGTTGTGCTTTTCCTCTGAGAATTGAAGTTGGCCTACCATCTCGAGTTCCTATTATGGCACAACAGCTTACAATTAGCTCCTTTGAGAGTACTTTTTGCAAAAAAGAAAAATTTTTAAGATCGAACATCATGGAATGGTGCGATGTTTCAATAAGAAATGTGAACTTTTTATACTTCAAGCAATCCACACATTCCAAGCATGAATTCCATAAAAGATTTTCTTGAAGTAAAAGTTTCCTTTATTCATCCTTTTTTTCTTTTGAAATTTGGTTTGAAGTTTTGAAGTTCAAGTCATGTTCTCCTTTCCACCTTACCCACTCCCCCCGAGAATGATGAAAATCCTTCCTAGGATTAGAGAGTGAAGGGTTAAGGGCATTTAAGCGCATGCTTTCTGTGCTTTACTTCGTTCATGAGCCAATCACAGATTTTTGGTTTATACTCCAAGTGGGCGTGATAGTCCATGTCATGGGATCTAATGCCTACATGTGTAATGTACGTTAGGACATTAATGAGAAAGTAACCAGAGTTCATTCTACTAGCAATATGTAGTTCTTCCTTGGTCAGGATTTGATTGAAATAGGGGTGGGCCATGACATATTCCTCTAAAGGTCATTTGCACATGATGGCCAAGACTCTGAATGAGGTAGGAGCCACATAGGTAGGGTCATACTCAATGGTTTTGATTGCACATCTCTACCCGACAGTGGTCATGATTTGGCAGCCCTCTTGTCCTCATTGGAGATGCAGACCATACCATTTTCACAAAAAGGAAGAGTCAGAGTCAATTAGCTTTGTCATCTCTTCTAGCTCCTAGCTTGTTGCAAAGACTTTGCTCCTTTGATAGGATATGATCAACCGTTGTGTGCAAGCTTGCTCTCGAGATATCTTGCTATCAATAAATTCCTAGGCTACCTCAAAAATCTTGATGAACACGAACTCATAATCTTTCCAAGTGCATCATTAGGAGCGTACTTCCATTATTAATGTCTCATTGAGGAGACCTAAGCCCAGCCATCCATAGTATTCAAGCATCTAATGCAGGTGACTAAGTCATCCCTCGTATTCATGGCTAAGTCCATGGCCAATGTAAGGATAGATATATGCTTATAGGAGGGTCTGAGGCCTGCAAGAGGTTGGGGTTTAGTTGAGCTAGATAGGTGATAATGCATGTCTTCTGGGCTATTCAATGGGGTGTTTGTCGGTCACTTGTGCAATGGATTGGTCATGTGGCTCAATTGATGTACTGCTCTTGGCATGTGGACCACTTGGGAAACTAGAAGTATTAGGTTGAGATGGCCTAGGGCTAGTTGGTTGCAGCTTTGGTCAATAGACTCATTGAGATTCTATGAATTTGGTGCTTTTTGATTCAATGGATTTCTCATTCCTAGTTGGCTCACTGCTTTGTGCAGATGGTGGGCTGGAGGGCCTGGATTGAGGAGCATGCGTACCGCTCCTAGATTTCGACAACCAAATCTAGTTATTGCCTTTGTAATAGGCTTGTGCGTGCAATAGGTCCTTGGGTACCCATCATTGTTGCTACTTGACTATTCGTCTCCTTCGGTATAGTGCTAGCTTTGCCTCGTAGCCCTAAGATGTGATATTCTACAGTCACAAGTTCATGAGGGTTGGCCTCTAGGTGGCTTTGGTTGCTGTTGGCACCCACTTGAGCTGTTCATTGGTCTTGGATGTGTCTCCTTTAGGTTGCAACCAACTTGTCTTGGCAAGATGGGACAAGTTACGATTCCCCTCCTTAGACCTTACATTAGGTTCCTTTACCAATGGCATTGCAAGCTTTGATGGAGCTACGTTGCCCTTGGCTAAAAGCCATCACTATCCGAACATTGCCAATGGCAAGGTAAATGCATTGTGAATCATACTCAACATTTCAGTGTGCTTATTTCTTGAATGTGCATCCTAGCAACGATTCCTTACCAGCGGCATTGGTGCTAGGCATCACATAGAAGATCATAGGTAGGCTTTTAATCTTGATATGAATACCACTATTTTGCACTTTCTCAGCACTAAGTAGGACTGTCCTCCAAATGGGTTGAGTTTAGTGTTGGTAGGTTGCAAATGGGGTTGACCAAGGAGGGTCCAGTGATCGTGTGTAAGGATATTACAGTCAGCTCCCTCATCAATGAGTGTGTCAAAGACGGTGTCTTCTGGGCAGTCATGATATGCATAGGTAGGCAGGTGCCACTGCTTCCTCGCCCTCTTCCTCAATCTTAGTGATGGTGGCTACTTTTATATTTACAAGGGGTAGCATTGGAGTCTTTTGTGGTAGGTGTGCTCGTATCAGTCGATTACTAGAGCTCCTATGGCTATCATGCAGAGTTGTACCAAGGGTGGAACCCTACTCTTCAATAGTAGCTAAGATGACATGACTTTTTGGGACTCACCAGTTTCCCTAGCAGCTTGTTTATAATCCTCCTCTTCATCTAAGAATGGTAGAAAAATGGTGGCTAGCACATGCATCCAATCCTACTCATCCTCAAGGCAAG
The DNA here is from genome assembly GCF_053477565.2 of Lygodium microphyllum. Lineage (NCBI taxonomy): Eukaryota > Viridiplantae > Streptophyta > Polypodiopsida > Schizaeales > Lygodiaceae > Lygodium > Lygodium microphyllum. The sequence continues at coordinate 12,621,255 of NW_028229514.1, forward strand.
AGATATACTTTGTTAATGGCCCATAGGATTTGCTGACTAGTGAGTCTCCTTTCAACATAATGGAGATGGCATCTAGGTCGACCAGAGTGGTCTTCTAAGTATCCATCTTGACTCTTACAACCTCTGATCTATTGCCTAAGAATATGAGATTGTTGTCACAATTTTCTAGCACTCGTGCAATTCACATCCAAGGTCAGCTAGTAGGACACCGTAGTCCACTCCCTTCATGACTATGAAAGTTACTAAGAACTAGACTCCCGCTATCTTCAAGGGCCAATCCTTCAGCACTCCAAATATTCTGACCTTCATTCAATTAGCCAACGTGACATTAAACCTTGTGATCTCCTATCCCAAGCTTGCAGGACTGCATGGCTTAGTACACTTACTCCAGCTCCTGTGTCTACAATTCCCTTTCTTGTGGCATCTCCTAATGCACTGATATGTAAGACTACATGCATTTCCATGCCTTTCCTAAAACCACTTATGTGCAAAGACTTATGCACTGAGTTCAAGGTTAAGCTTGGTACCTGTGTTACTGCGTCGTGGTCAAAGAAGTTGATCACGCCAAGCTTGTCATGTTTTTTTACCCATTGCTTCAAGCCTTGCCATAATGTTGGGTTCTACCTAAGCAATTCTACCAAAGGTAGGGTAATAGGGGTTGATATCAATGTCATAAGCAAGTTGCCAACTGTCTGCTTTTTGTTAAGGCTCTACACTCTTTTGCAATGATCTTGGGCAGTCTATCCACATGTGGCATCTAGGCTTTGTCTATGCAATGTCACGTAGGGTGTGGATGCATCTCTTGATCTAAACTAAGTAGATGAGACTCGTGTGCTCATGCCAGAGAGCTCATCGATATCATCTTCCATGATGGGTTTTGCATCCTTTAGGTGCACTTTGACTTCTCTTACCCACTCCTTAACCTTATCAACCACTTCTAATTGTTGCCTCAGATCAGGATATTCTCCAACCTTGGCACTTTCCTTTTCTGATGTCTTAGGAGCAGATGTCTCTACTTCTACATCCATGACTTGCTTCCCCTTTGGTAATGTGGCACTATTTGTCTTAAGCGTAATCCTCACCTCATCCCACTTTTTCCTTCTTCTATGGCTTTTCTTCCCTGTTTGATGTTGCATCGAGGTTGCTAGGCTCTAATAACGAAATACTGGCCTGCTTTACCTATGTGCTCGATCATGACATTCAACGGAATCAGTGTGGCTTCGCCATCGAGTGTTTCAACTCCGAACAGTCTCAATGGTACAAATGGCACGATAGTCAAACTAGTGGATGGTATCCGCCTACGGCACTCAATGTACAAGTGTGTGATCCCACACTTAGGGCATCTCAAGTCGGCCTTCTCTCAATTGGCTTCCTCCCTTTTGAGGCATCGTGATGGGATGTGTCATGGTGACCGTAAGTCCAACATGTGATGGGTTCTTGGTTCTGACCTCTACCTCTTCCCCTACTGAATGCCATCACTAGCACTAGTTTGAAATCCATCAAGATGGAATTACCCTCTTCTCATATGAGATATAAGGGTTTACATATGCTTCGTCCTTGTTCAGCTCCTTTATGTAATGTATTGGAGCATTGCTCGATGGGTGGGTTGTGATGGATCCAAATGGTCTGGGTATCCCTGTGGGGTTGATGTCCATTCTAGGAACATCTAACTTTGAATCATTGGGTATTGGGAGAGCTAGTGGAGTTTCCCTTCCGTAATGTGGCGGTCTATTCCCTAGGTAGTAACGATGATTGTATGGCTATGGGTATGGCAACCACCTTGGCAATCGGCAATGCATTGCATCATGACCAAACCTACCACAATTGGCACAGGGTCTGGTTCTAGGATCCATACACTTAGTCGAAAGGTGGTTTCCTCTGCAATGCATGCATTGCACATGAGATCGTGTGGGCCTTCTCATAATCTCTTGAAGCTTAGCCAACTCTAGCTTCACATCTACCAACTCTTGGCTTTAATCTACATTCTTTCCCTTGTCTTGGGTGCTTTGATCAGATCTTTCACCAATGGTCGTAGCCCTTTCTAAAGTGCTAGAGACAATGTGTCTCGGATTATGGGTCTTGAGCTCCTCTCCTTTAGTAGGTCATCCACTCATATGGCTTCTTTGAAGACCCTAGCTAGCACATCCCTTTGCAGGATTGAGTTTCTCACCAAGGCCTTGTAAAGCTCTTTGCTTCAGATTCCAACTATGAATACAATGGAGACCGCTCGTTCACCACTCTACAGTGGCTAGAATTCTCTTAGAGAGACTTCACACGTAGGTGACATAGTCTCAGATATCCTCCTTGTCCTTTTAACTAACATTCATTAATCTAATGATGAGGTTGTCAGAGTATCCCACCTTAGAGAATCTCTTGATGTGAAGAGAATCTTGATGTTATTAAAGTCATTGCATTCAACATTGTCTAGACTAGTGTACTATGTCTATTCTTCGTCTCCTAGGCAAATCCAAAAGCTTATGCACATTGAGTTAGGTCCGTGAGGTTGTTCTCCTTGTATACTTGCTCAAATTTCCCCACAAAGCTATATGGGTCATTGTCAAGCTGATACTTGTTGAGTTGCTTAGCAACCATAGGTATCTCGGCATGGCTCCTAGAGTTCGGGGTGATTCCTAGTCCTACTAGCAATGTAGTTGCTAGAACTACTCCACTATGCTTTGCAATTGTATTCTCTAAGAGTCGCTTCTTGAGAAGCTTTCTTAGCATAATATCAACCTCTAAGGCTCTCTCCCTCTCAATATTTGGTCCTATCCTGTCTCTATTGGTGAGAACTAAGACACATTGAGCCTTGCACATTTTTATGTCTTGTCTCAACTTTTGAGCTCATTGCTCTCAATTGTTATAGGTGGCCATGCTCTATAGTGCTTTCCTTGCCAACATTCTCTCCTCCTCTAAATCAGCTAAGATGTCCTCAACTAGTCTACCATGATGCTCCATTTTGGTTTGTAGGTCATACCGAGTCATCAATTGTTGCTGGGTGTTGACTAGGAATTCTCCCAAGTCAAGCTCCATCATTTTTCAGGTCAGTGCTAGTTCTTGGCATATTGCTGACTTCTTGAGAAACTAGGGCATCAATCAGATTGATCAAGTCACATAGAGTTGCGTCCCTAATTGTGCCTATCATTGTTGCTCCCTAAATGGCTTGGCAATTCAAGTCTCTCATTGTTCAATGATTGGGATACTTGGCCCCTATTCAACGTCTATTGTCTCCTCCTACTAGTGGGTTCATTCTGCTTATCTTATCTTAGGTGAATTCCTTGTTATAAACAATCCTCAATGTTACAAGCACTCAGATGCTAGTGGTGTGCTCCTCAAAGTGCATTATGCAAAATCAGGCTTTCGGCTTTTTTGTGCACGTCAAATGTTTAATTGATGTAGTGTGCAATCCAATGAAAATAAACGGTGACGCATACACTTTTCTAGATTCTTTCATGCATTTAGCAACCACTCTAACTAGCTTGTTCTGGTTTCTACAACATCCTAGATATGTGGTCTAAGAGGTAGCAGGTTTGGTCGATTAGTCCAGGTCTCTATCAAGACACAGTGCTGAGGATTAATGCTGCAATCATTTTCTAGACCATCGTATCTTAGCTCTCGAGTCGATTGGCTCTATTGCCCTATTCACTCGCCTAGGGATCCACTTGGGTGTCCCACAACTAGGGCTTGGTCTCTACATAGTCTAGTGAGTCAGAGTTTGTCAAAATTTTATGTTCTATTCGTATTCGATTTGCAAGTTTTTTACTTCTGATTCTAGCCTGGATTCTGGGCTATCTGATTCGAGCTGTTTGATTTTGGCTGTCCGATTCTAGGCTATCCGATTTTGGGCTATATGATTCTAGGCTATCTGATTCTAGCTGTCCAATTCTTCAAAGTTTTGTCTGATTAGATGATATGATTACATCTGATTTTGAAAATCAAATGACTTTGAGGTAATTGGATGGTTTGAATGTGGCAGTGAAAGTTTTAGAATGACAAAAATCTTACCGAATCTCACATGGGCCTAGATCAATATTTTGACTATGATCCTAGAAGCAATTAACCAACACAAAGACACACTCAGGGCTTACTTGCGAGGCTCAAAGGCATGGTGATGAAGATTTCCAAGCACACTAAATGGTCTCCAGCCCTTTAACTCTTTCTCTCTCTCTATCAAGCTCTCTCCCTCAACTCAGAAATGACAAACGAGCTTTGTCTTTGCCCTCTTGGCTTCTTAAACCCTTTCTTACTTGCCCCATTACTTTCCCCTTCTCTCTCTTTGTTCTCATTCATCTAGTGATGATGATTGGTTTTTAGATTCAGGTGCCACTAATCACATGATAGGTCATGATGAATGGTTTGATAGGATGCAAGAGATGCATAATGAGGAATTCATAGCCATCAGGGATGATATATTGCATAAAACTACATATATTAGTAGTGTTCAGTTGGTCATTGAGATGGGATTGAAAACGAGCATATAGATGTATCATATATAGCTACAATAACAAAAAAAAAATTGCTTCCATTGAAAAAATGGCTAAGCAAGGCATGCAAGTTAGATTTAATTAGTTTTTTTGATTCATTAAGGATTTCAAAAATGGTAAACTTGGTAGATTGATTACAAGAGGACAAATGAAAGAAAGATTGTTTGCATTGGATGATGGCACTCATATTGTACAGAGTTCTATGTATATAGATGTAGGACATGGACAAGATAAGGATGCAAAATGGTGTTAGTAGAAATGAAGTATCAAATTATTGAAGAAGTTGCTAGAGCCATGATGAATCAAGTGCATATTCCATTGTCATATTGGGCTATAGTACATACTATAGTACACATCATTTATAGGACACCTAGAGCACTTACACATTATATACCACTCTATGAAAAAATGTATGGGAGGAAACCTACAATTGCATACTTCAAGGTGTTTGGTTGTATATGTTATGTGCATGTACAGGATGACTTGAGAAGGAAGATGGAACCAAAGGTATTGAAATGCATCTTTGTTGGCTATTCCAATGAAAAGAAAGGATTTAAATGCTATGATCTTGTCACTAGAGGTTTAGATAAGTAGGTTGTGGAGGCTCACACCGCTCAACCACCAAGACCCATGGATCGCTTATTGTTTCAAGTGTTTGCAATGGCTACCTCTCACATAGCCATATGCACTCTCATACTTACGAGTGTAGTGAGCTTGCCTCCAAGCTCGATCGAGTTGCCTCCTCCCTCAAACACTCCGGTAGCTCCACGATCCAAGGTGCAAGTCCTCAAGCTCTAAGCTCCAAGCTCCATGCTCCATTTCCACATGTGAGACAAGAGAAGAGATGAGAAAAAGAAGATGAGAGGAGAATATGGAGAGCTTTTCCATCATGGTCTGTCACCCTCACTCCCTCTCTTATGCACGAGCTCATGCAAGAAAGAATAAGAAGAGGCACCCACCCCTTTTTTACATGACCGGCTATTTTAGCTTAGGTCCTCTTTTCCTATTTCCTTCTATTTACATTGTGGCTTCACCCATGCATGTCTACTCTTTACAAATTATGTAGGAGGGAGCCTGGTGCTCTTTTACAAAGATTTAGGGCACCTTTGCATTTTAAAATGTGCCGCTTTCATGTTTGCACTTGCCTTGGGTTTTTAAGATGTATTTGCGCTTTTGGCCCTTTTCCCTCTTATTTGTGCTACTATCGGGCTGCCTTTTTCTGCTTTGCCCTGTATTTTAAAATTTTGTTTTGCTTCCTTCTTTTTATTTTTTTCCTTTCTTGCACTAGGGTTCACATTAACCCCCTCCTAGTTGAGTGCGAGTCCCATAGCACTTGTGGGCTTTATTGATGAGGGCTCGGGTGGTTGAAGGGTTGTCATGGAGGTCGATGATGGGGCCTTGCGAGGATTGGACATGGAGAAGAAGCATATCAAAGTGGATGAGGTTATAGAGGCTGAGAATGGATTGAGTGAGTAACAGGGCCTCTGAGATCGATAGGTTGTTGCGGTTGGTGAAATTTACCTAAAAAGGGAAAGAAGGTGCACTGCCTAGGGGGTGTGTCTACCTTGCCGTGTAGTGCATAGTGTCCGTGCCAGTGAAACTGGGACTTGGATTGAGGAACCGTAAGCAAGCCTTGGGTGTTGTCCCAACCTTGAGGACCCAGTTCATGTAAAGGGGAGGTGCAGTGGGCGTAGCTTAGGGAGATAGGTCTAACCATAGGCAAGTGTGACCTCCCGAGGTGTGTCATGCACTTGTGAGCCCTAAGTGTGGAGTGGGGGAACAAAAGATCTAGGGGGTTAAGCATAGAGCCAACCGACCGAGGCCACCAGACGTACCTAACTTAAGAACCCTTAGGTGTAGTGATTGTGGCACTCTGATGTTATAGTGGACTTCATTCTTTCTTTCCCTTTTTCTCCATTTTCTCTTTTTTTTCTTTTTTTTTCCTTTTCTTCTTCTTCTCTTTTTTTTTGTTTTCTTTTTCCTTTTCCATTCTTTTCTTTTCCTTTCATAAAAGTACGAGGAGACAAGCTAGATGTCATCCTCATGCTCTTTCGCAGCTCCACATAGGGGCCTAAGGGATTTTCTAAGGAATGCAGGGCTTTGCATGTAACCCTTCTTATTAATCCTTACATTGAGTGGGGTAGTAGAGAGGAAAGGATGGTTACATTTCGAGAACCTAGTATCACTCATATTTTCTAAGAGACTCGTCCAAAATGCTGGCAAGAGAGCAGCCCTTTATATTAGGTGTGTGATTGCACAACTATCTATCCCTACATTGATGTCAAAATAGAGCAGTGGGGCAGGCACTCTTCTTGTGGTGTTGGCTTTTGTTTTAATAAGAGTCGTAAGAGACGGAGGTAATTACATGTGTAATGACCTAAGGAAGGTGAGGTCAAGGTAGCATGCTATGAACTCATCTAGGAAGTGGGTGATGGAAGACCAAAGGTTTTGAGCTCCAAAAATGAGGCTCTCTTCAGGGCTAGAGATGTTGACATTATAAATCAAAGGGAAATCATACCTGCCATGCTTCCCTTGGTCAAAATTCACACCATAGCACCTAAGGTAAGCCATGTAGGTGGGGTCACCCCTTTCATATGGTAATGTGTTGCAAAATGCCATCCATGCCTCAAAATTGTTGTCCTAGATTCTTTGGCGCCATTTAGGTTGGGCTTCATAGCCTTTGACTTCTATGACCTTATCCTCCCAATACTACCAAGTAGGCTCTCTTCTCCATAGTGTGGGTTTTGTTGCCCTCTCATCCAAGCACTACTTTCCTAGCCTCTTTGTAACCTGGATGGCTTCTTCAACCACTAGAGGGGGTAGCACTCGATTTAGGGTAGTAGGGTAGAAGAAGTTAAATTCAAATGGTGTGCCCACTGCTCCTAATGGTTTAATTCCAATGCCCAATTGATTGGCAGTTATTCCTTGGTTTGTGGCATTTGGACCTCGGGCATATCTTGTGGCCTAGCATTAAATTTTCTCCTTGTGAAGTCAGTTAGCTCTCAGCATTTTCTTTTGGCCTTGATGATTATTTATGCAGTGGTGGCTGGATCTTCTTTTAGACCTCTGGCATATCTTGTGACCTAGCATTAAATTTTCTCCTTGTGAAGTCAGTTAGCTCTCAGCATGATGATTATTTATGTAGTGGTGGCTGGATCTTCTTCTTAGCCTTCTGCTTCTATTGATGGAGGTGGGGGTGGGCTCTGTTCAACAAACTAATTTTTGAGGTTGTCCTAATGGCTCCAAATCTGGGACTTCCTCAGTTGATGGTTTCGCTTCAGGGGTCGTGTTTGGCTATTCCTACTGTTCTTGGCCTCCAATTCCCAGCTACTCCAAGTCTTCTTTAGAGAGCCCAACCTATAGTAGAATCTACCCTTGTTGCTCTCGGCTTGGGCTTGAGCTGGTTCTGGGGATGTGTTCTTGGAGCCTATACTTTATGGCTCTTCGTGTGATTTCTAGCTTCTTCTTTAGGCCTTCTATATTGTCAGCATCTGCTACCTGAGTCACATGAAGCACTGTGTTTAGGAAGACTTATTGTTGTACTTCTAGCCCCGCCTCCACTACCTCGACCCTTGCCTCTGCCATGATCCTTCCACTTTCTACTAGCATGAGGCATTATTTTCGCAAAATGGAACACGTGGCAAATCTAGCAAATCAAATCTCAATCATAAACAACTTTATGACACACTTAATAGAACTTAGTGGAAAAATCTAACAAATCAAACATCTCAACTATTAAATACAAACAACATTATAATACATAAGAGGATTTGAATACCTCAATAGATTGAGAAAGACAAGAGAAAAACACACAATTGGGCCCAACCTCCCCCATGGCAAAAGCCATGGTTTGCCATCCTTAATTATATATTATAGTTTTACATGGATATTTACATTCATGTCTTACATATAATTACAAAGAAAGTACACATATCAATTGAAATATAGAGTTTTAAGAGTCAAAAGATATCCTATAGCATGCTGTTGCAAAAAAATCCGTACTCTGAATCTTGACGTTTTGGCATCACCATCGCATCCGAAGCATGGCAAAACCCCCAAAATGACTTTTGAAGCTCTGAATTTTGATTCCGGATTAGGAGAAAAACGAAAAAATAGAGTTTTCACCCTATTTTTCTATTTTTCACACAATTCCGTTGCTTTTGTAAAGAAAGCTAGAAAAGCCTTCTAAACTTAACCACATTAAGAAAATAGCAAGGTATTCCATAAAGAAAGCTTATTTCAATAAAAGTATATCTTAAATCTCATATTTTAAAATATTAAAAATAAATTAATTAATAGTACTAAGGACAATGATCTAATTATTACTAAAGAAGTTTAAACTTATAACTTACAAATAGAGTAATAATTTTAATAATACAAAATCATATAAATGTATAATATTATATATTATACTTAAGATAACTAATCATAATTATGAAATTTATGCTTGGACTTACGCTAATACCTAGTGCTACCTAAAGCCACTACTACCTGCTCTACACATCAATTGAAGCATTCACAATTGTTTATAAATAAAATAAATAAACAATAGTGAATACCTAACAGTCTTCAACTCTACAAATCAACTTCTCGCATAAGAAATCCACCTTGTACGAGCCCCGACAAATACATATAGTTTTATGGAATCCACCATGGAATATGCTCTTGGCATCATACCCCTGGGGTGGGATAGCAATTGTCCTCAATTGCTATTAGCTGCTCAATGTGGAGCTAGTAGTGTAGGGTAAAAACTAAGGGTGCGAACGATCATTCATTGCACGTCTTCAACTAAATGAGTTTTTTTTTTTTTTTAAACCAAGTATCTAGTATAGGACAATGAATCAATCGCACTCTAATTATTAGCAAAAAATTGGTTCTAATAAGATTAAAAACTAGTATTAGTGCTATAGATGTCTTTCATGGGGAGTAAGAGAGTCAAAAGTTAATATAGAAATATTATAAATGCTAGGTCTCGTACTCAAAGCATCGACAATAACAAATAAAATTATTATTTTAGTTTAGTTAGTAAGTAAAAATTTAACTAAGAATTCTAGAAAAAAATAGTAAAAGACTTACCTGTCTTACCTTGATTGGAGATCTCTATCTTTACTAGAAAACGTGAATTCGCAACATCATTCAGAAGTTAAAGAATTTTCCAAAGTACTTTTAAGAAAAATTTGTTAGTCTCAATATTTATCAAATCAAAAGATAACAACATTAAAGGCATACTATAATTGTCAAAAATTAGAGCGAGAATCATATTGAAGGCCTACTTTGAATCAAAACAACTTATATCTTCTTGTGACTCAAGTTAGTCTATAACTAGATAGTTGGAGCTTATAAGGAATTTTACAAAATATTTACTTATAACTAAGACTAAAATTTAAAAAGAAATATATTAAAGATAAGGCTAAAGTTTGATAAAATACTAGTCTCTTGGTAAAAAATAGTAATATTCAAGTTCTATGGCATATTTAGATATGATTATCTTTTAATATATGCATATTTAGACAAAACCGTGTCTAATATAAGTTTTAGATCTTTGTACAAGCTAAACCTTTTTCTTTTGGGAGTATACTCAAATTCCAAATGGATTAAAAGCTATCCTACTAGGAAATTAGATGTCTGTATAGGTTGAAATTTACAAATTTCACGGAGTCTGGATTAATTGCGAGACCTACTTTCAACATAAATAACTTTCTTTGTAGATAGAATCAGGTCATGATGATAACTAGAGAGTTGTAGACAACAAAAAGGTCTACAATTCATGTCTCTATGATGGATTACCAAATCTGAAGATAAGGTCATAAAGAATAGGGCTCAAAGTTGGCTACTATGCAGTTTTCTGCATACTACTGTGAATTTTTCATTCAAGGTCACTTTAGGACTCAAATAACTCACTATCTATTCAGAACTTGTAAAATATGTGTCTAACAACAATTATAGATTTTTTTGAGGGCTAAAACTTTTGTTTTTACATCATCCTCAAAATATGATCTGGTAAAAAGTTACATTAACTGAAAAATAGTTATTCAATAGGATTTTTATGGTGAAGCATATGCAATAGCTAGACTACTTCCAAGTGCCTCTTCTATATATCAATTGAAAACTCGGAGCGTAGCCAAGCTCTAATACCAATGCTGCGAAGCGGAACACGTGGCAAATCTAACAAATCAAATCTCAATCATAAACAACTTTATGACACAATAGAACTTAGTGGAAAAATCTAACAAATCAAACATAACTATTAAATACAAACAACATTATAATACATAAAAGGATTTGAATAACTCAATAGATTGAGAAAGACAAGAGAAAAACATACAATTGGGCCCAACCTCCCCCATGGCACAAACCATGGTTTGCCATCCTTAATTATATATTATAGTTTTACATGGATATTTGCATTCATATCTTACATATAATTTCAAAAAAATTACAAATATCAATTGAAATACAGAGTTTTAAGAGTCAAGAGGTATCTTGTAACATGTTTAGTTGCTACAGAAAATTCCATACTCTGAATCTTGATATTTTGACATCACCATCGCGTCCAAAGTGTGCCAAAACTCCCAAAACGACTCTTAAAGCTCTGAATTCCAATTCCGAATGAGGAAGAAAACAAAAAAATAGAGTTTTCATCCTGTTTTCTTGTTTTGCGCGCGATCCTATTGCTTTTTATAAAGAAAGCTAGAAAAGCCTTCTAAACTTAACCACATTAAGAAAATAGCAAGGTATTCCATAAAGAAATCTTATTTCAATAAAATCATATCTTAAATCTCATATTCTAAAATAATCTATATTAAAAATAAATTAATTAATAGTACTAAGGACAATGCTCTAATTATTACTAAAGAAGCTTAAACTTATAGCTTACAAATAGAGTAATAATTTTAATAATACAAAATCATATAAATACATAATATTACATATTATACTTAAGATAACTAATCATAATTATGAAATTTATGCTAGGACTTACACTGATACCTAGTGCTACCCAAAGCCACCACTACCTGCTCTACACATCTACTGAAGCATTCACAATTGTTTATAAATAAAATAAACAAACAATAGTGAATACCTAGTAGTCTTTAGCTACAAATCAACTTCTTGCACAAGGAATCCACCTTGTGTACGAGCCCCGATAAATACATACAGTTTTACGGAATCCACCGAAAAACCTCACGAAATCCACCGTGGAATATGCCTCCTGGCATAATCTCTTCCTAGGCTTTGGCCTTCTCCTCCATCCTTTCTTGACTATCGCCTAGCTCTCTTAATAGCATTGCCATTACTTGTTCTTGTTCTTTCCACGTGTCACGCATTTTTTCTTTGCCTTATTTATGGTGGTCCAACTCTTTTTGTAGTCTTTTCTGCTCTTGCAGAGTCTCAAGCAGTCGATTCTATGCCTCTAGTAACTTTTTGGTTGACTCCTTCTCCTTTCGTGCCTTAACCTCTTGCAACTCCTTGAGTAGTACTTTTTTTTTGCTTTTCTCTTTGTGGTATTGTGCTTGGGCTTGAGTCTTTACTTTTTTCAGCTCCTTTGTGAGCTCATTTGCAGTTATCTTCAATTGCTCAAGGAACTCATTTGTCCCTACAACATGAGGCTTGAGAAATCTATTCCCAAGCTAGTTCATCCTCTGCCTTCTCCAACGGGAGCTTCTCGACCTGCCCTAACTGGAGTTCTTGTGTGTCTTCTTCTTCTTTTCTCAGCTCCACCTCCTTCTTTGCTTCTAATTCTTTCTTCATGTCATTCAGCTGCCACTGATATAAAGTCACCTATTTAGTCTTTTCGAGTTGATAGGCAGCAAGCACCTCTTTTTCGATCTCCAAATCTGCTATGGTTGTCTTTCTTTCCTCTTTTATCTTCTCCAGTTGTCCTTAGAGCTCCTATACATATTCATCATACTAAGCTACTTGTGGCAAGGCTAAAGGCATGGATGTCATTGACATGTCTACCTTGGGTTTCTTGGGGTGTCTTCCTTGACTCGGTGTCCCCTACAACAACTAGCCTCTTTGTCCCCAACATAAAATATCCACCACTAGGCACTAGGCCTAGGTGCTTTGAGTTCAGTAAGTACTACACCCATGCCACCATGTTGCTTTGGTCCGCTTGGACTCCTGAGGTCTCTTGAATGGTGGCAAGTGTGACAGTCAAAGGGGCTAGAGATGGTGGGTGCAATGGGGGCTTTCCCTTGCCCAACACGATGGGTTCTTGAGCCTTCTCTTCCACAACAATGCTTGATCTTGGTTTCTCTCTTAAGCTCCTCTCTACTGGCTCTCAAGGGCGGGAAGCCTCCTCAATTGACTGCCTCATAGCCAAGGCCAACGACTCATCATCTTCTTTTTTCAACCTCTCCTCCTCCTTTAGTTGCTTCCTCTTTCTTTTCTCCTCTCCTTTTCGTGATTCTTCTTCAATATTTTTAGTTGCTCGTCCTCTTTCTCTTACTTCTTCAACTCTTCTAGTTGCTTCCTCTTCCTTGCAGCATCTTGGCTTCTTCTCTTTGCACTCTTACTACTTTCTTGTCTCCTAGGTTTCATGTGGAGAAGGACACTAGGGTCTGCACCTGGAGTGGTGAATGTGCTAGTGATTCATGGGCAGGGGTGTGCTCTGGAGTCTCTTCCACTATTTCAAGTTTTTACAGGTCTCCAATGGCCTCCTGAATGATAGCAGTGAGCACACCTCCAAATCCTATGCTCGAGGCCTTGCCCAATGGTTTCTTTGGTGCTTTCCCTATTGTGGAAGCTAGGAACTCCCCGCCTACTAGCTAGTGCCTTTGCTGAAGTTTCAATGGTCTTTCACACATAGCCGTTCCAATTCACTTCATCCAAGGATCTAGCCATGAGGCTCTCTAGCAATGGCGCTCCAATTATGGGTCATTAAAGTGTTGTGCCTTTGACTAGAGAATAGAGTGTGGATTGTCTTTGTCTACATCTTGTACTCAAGGTATGGGATGTTGGCAAGGCTTACTCTATCGTTGGTGTAGACTAGGGCCTTGTCCATTCCTAGCATACTATAGACATCCCTTTAAGGCTACCTCTTAATCTTGTCGACCAAGCCCAGTGCTCTTTCCACCTGTTTGGGGCTCAGTTTGACTTAGACCCTGTGGGTTTCTTCTCCTTATCTTACTGTTATAGTGCCACGATTTCTGTCAGCATCAAAGTTTTGTAGGAATTCTGTGCACTTGCTACTGTAATCCATAGCTTGTCTGACCTTCTCTACATACTTTCTCAAGTTGGATTGGTCAAAGCTCCACTTCACAACCTGTTCTTCCATATCCACGTCTTCCAAGTGCATGATGTTCATGAACTTGAGTTGGTTGAAGGCCCTTATTTCAACCATTAGGCCATACTTTGCCTACTCTTCTTCCGTGAATGGAAGCTTGTTGCCTTTTTCTTGACTTGCCATGTCAAATTCCTATCATGACATTATAGCTCATCATTAGTTTTTTTAAGACAATTCTTTGTGACAAGATAAGTAGATAATGAATGTGAGTTATCAAAAGGTCAAATGCTTGAGTCTAGAATGAAAACTTTTGCTTCAAGTAGTCCACACATTCCAACCAACATTTTTGAATTTTTCATTGATCATAAGTTGACCTTCATCCATATTTTTAGCTTTTAAAATTCCGTTGAGATTTTAAGACATATCCTCTTTTCCACCTTACCCCCTCCCCCACGAAAATGATTTGAATCCTCCCTAGGATTCGAGGACGGAGGTTAAGGGCATTAAGTGCATATTGTGGTGCTGCATTTTTGCATGAGCCAAGCGTAAAATTGCGGGTTATATTCCAAATGAGCATGTTAGTCCATGTCATGAGTTCAAATGCCTACGTGGGTAATGTAGGTCACGACATCAATTAGGAAGTCACTAGATTTGATCCTGTTAGCGATGTGTAGATCTTTCTCGGTAAAGATTCAATCTAAATAGGGGTGGGTCCCATGTCATGATCTTTTAAGGGTTGATTGTGAGAGTGATGGCCAATATTCTAAAGGAGGTGGGAGCTACATAAGTGGAGTCATACTCAGAGGTTTTGATGGCATGTCTCTACTCGGCATTGGTCATAATTGGGTAGCCCTCCTATTCCCATTGAAGATGGAGACCATACCATTTAGCTAGAAAGGAAGAGTCAATGATGGCCAACTTTTTAAGTTCTTCTAGCTCTTGGATTGTGGCAAAGACTTTGCTCTTGCTATTAGATGTGATTAACCTCCATTTACACACTTGCTCTTGAGAAATCTCATTGGCAATCAGTTCCTTGGCTACCATGGGGACTTTAATGAACATGAATTCAAATTCTTCCCAGGTGCATGGCAACGTGCGTACATCAATTATTGCTAAAGGCTCTTCTAGGAGACCTTTTAAGAGGGTCTAAGGCCTACAGCAGGAGGTTGGGATTTGACTAGGCTAGATAACTTAGTAATTGATGCCTGGTGTGTGGATTGGTTAGTACAGCACTTATCCGCAACTTGTGTGAGGGGCTTGTCTTGGGGGCTTCAAGGTTGCACTACTTCCACAGCACCTCATATCAAGAAACAAATTCAGGCTTGAGGCATTTTTTTTTAAATTACTCATTGAGCTATCACATAAGTGACCGCATGTAATTTTTTTAATATCGATTCTTGCATTAAATAAATTTTGCAATCCGACATAAGAAGACGCCTCAATGTTCCTAGCCAACACGAAGCAAAGACACCTCGTAAATAATATTTTTGGAGAGATACGTTTTTGGAGAATTGCAGTGGTGGTGATGCTGGTTGGATAGTTCAAGATGATGAAGATGAAACCTCTTATATCCTTTACGAGTTTGTTGTAATTTTGAGTTTTATCAGATGTGTTAATGAATAATGAAGTTTTCCTTTAGTTGTATTCTTTTCTAGAGATACAGGTGATAAGTTGGGGTCGTGATGGAGTGATTGTTGAAGATACTGAAGAAGATCAAAATTGAGCTCTTTAGTGAACTTATATTCTTCTTTTCCTTAGGTCGCGAGGACGCTTCCTTTCTAAGTGTAGGGATATGTTGAGAGTGGAAAAAGACAGATTTTTTGACTGATTTTTGTTGTTTTTGAGGTCTAAATGATTGATTTTGGATGGATTTAGAGTGATGTATGGTTTTTAATGGAAGTGTTTGAGAGTGTTTTGGATGATATTGATTATGTTTTGGAAGTCCATGATGATTTTTAGTAGAAATATGAAGCTCTATGATATTCTGATAGGTTCTGTAGAGGTTCTGATTTTCTTCCGTATGAAGCATGGATTGATGATTGATGGAGGTTGAAATCTTTTGGAAGTTTATTAAATAGTTTTTTATAGTTTGGAATGGTTTTAGTATGAGTTATGAGGATCTATTGTTCTCTGATGACCTTCTGTAACCCTCTGTAAACCTTGTGTTCTGTATCTGCTCTGTTCCTGTTATGTTCTGTTCTGTAGATCTTTTGTAAGTGTTCTGTAGAATGTATGTGTGATTTTGGAAAAGTTTTATAACTTTTGGAAAGGAAGAATGTAAGTTCAAAAGAGCTAAAACAAATGGAAAAAGCAGCTGCCGAAGACTAAAGAGAAGATTGAAGTGACAGTGACAATAGTGAGCTATGAAGAGACAATGTAGTGGCTCTGGTGCCTCTTCACATCAGACATACCTCTTGGGAGGTGTATCCACAACCTAAGAAGGATTGTTGAGAGTTATTGAGTATTGTAGTGAGGAGATGATGTACTATTGAGAGAGAGAGAGAGAGAGAGAGAGAGAGAGAGAGAGAGAGAGAGAGAGAGAGAGAGAGAGAGAGAGAGAGAGAGAGAGAGAGCCAGAGATCGTCAATTCTATCAAAACAGTGTATCTGTATATGAGAGATTGAGAGAGAAAACTATGAAGACATTGAAGATGAATACTATGTGATTGATTTCCATTCAAAAATGGTGTATTCTTTTATATTCCTTGTTCTACTGATGGATTTTATGAAGTTATTGAAGATTATGGTTGATTCTATCAAATTAGTGGGAGATATCTACTATGATGATGCATGAAGAATTGATGTTTTCTTTGTTTTGGTCATCAAAAGAATGAAATAAAAGCTTGTTGATGTTACAAGATAGATTTTCTTGCAATACAATCCCCTTTTCCTTGGTGTTCCTCTTGGGGCTCCATGTTTTTTCTGCGCAGCCGAGGAAACTTGCCATCAACAAGCATCAGGAGAGGCTGAAAATGAAAGAAATGGCATTGCCAAGAAGAGGAAAATTCAATGGATGCTTGTAAAGTTCCTTCTTCCATTGAGGAGTCGGAGATTCTCATTGCCAAAGCCACTTTCCACAAGAAGTTCATCCCATAATGGCAAAAACACATTACCATCATGATGCAAGATTTATGCGATGGACTATTTCCTCTTCCCGTTGAGGTAGCAGAAACCTGCATCTTGGTGGCAAATTGTTTGGAAACAAGCTGAAGAGCAGAAGCAGAGAGAATGACTAGCCATGGAAGATTTAGCATTCATTGAGAAGTTTCGAGACATCATCAAGTGGGAGATTGTGAAGAAGCTTGAGGAGTCGTGGTCTATAGAGGTTCACGAAAACAAGAAGGAAAAGAGTTGGAATTTGTTCGTGGATGCTCAACAATAAGATACATGGGATGCTTGGTGCACTGACAATCTTCTGTTTGTCCAATTAGCAACCCACTGGAAGTTGGTAGACAGAGTGTTTTTCACAACATACACTGTTGAAACCCTCAAAAGCTGGAATTATTATAATGATGGCACAACAACGATCCTAAGCAGAAGGAGTTTTGGTACTTTCAAAACGGAATATCTCCCCTTCTGTAGTGGTTTGAAAGCCGAATTCAGAGATGTTGAAAAAAAGGAAGTAGAAGAGATGTTGACCAGAGAATCCCCAAGAGACTGAAGCCCCTCTCTGATTCTATTATGTTAAGTACTGAACAACTGGTTGGAGCCAAGCCCCAAATGAATGACGTAATCAAGAGGCAAGCATTAGAATGAGTCCAGAGATACGTGAGAAGAGAGAATGCAAAAATCAAAGCTGAGAACGAGCTCACAACAAAAGCCTCGTTTGACGCCCTTAAAGCACTCTTTACAGAAGTCCCCATGGCAACTCAAGGTTCCCTTCCTAGTCAGATTTGTCCTAGAAATATTGACAGGCCAGCAAATATAGTCTCATTGCCAGTTTTTAAGGGAGAGTACAATGAAGACCCTGATCTTCATGTAGCAGAATTTATGATAGCATGTGTGGCTAACAATGCCAAAACCCCTGATCATTGGTTAGTAATATTCCCCACCACTTTCAATGGTGCGGCATTTCAGTGGTATGAGAGATAAGTAGCAGGAACTTTTGGCACATGGGACGACCTGGAGTTGGCCTTCCTTACTAAATTCAAGAGTGAAGGTTTTGAAGAGCGGATGCGAGAGGAGTTCATGAACTTAAGTCAGTCCTCTAAACAAAGAGTAGAAGCTTATGTCTTGCGAAAGGAATCCATCCTGAAGACATGGACTAACCATCATTTGGACGAAGGCATTCAAAAAGGAGTGTTCCTTTGAGGCCTACAACCAGAAGTTCACAAATTCGTGGAATTGAGAAGACTAGTCAATCTGCAAGCTGCAGTGGAAGGTGCAAGATTGTATGATGAAGTTGAAGCAAGGCTGTCAATGAATCCAGGAAGAGGAGCCTTACCTCCTCCCATGCCTGGAATGGTATACCCACCAAATGCAGTCCCAGGGATAGTTCCCTACCCCTATCCCCAGATGCAAACAGTGCCGTAGTATAATGCACCTAATCCATTGTGGTCATCGCAAACGACAATGCCTCAAATGATGGTTCAATCACAACAACAGTGGCCTCAAATAGTTCCTCCACTAGCGACTCAACAACAGTGGAACCCTACCAACTCGAATCAACAACTCCAAGTCTCAACAAGAGCTCAGAATCAGAACCAAAACAAAGGACCTTCTGGATCAACCCAACCAGTGTATGCAGTAATTACAGAAGCTTCCCAAAACCCTACTACAAGTACTTCAGGAGGTGAAAATTTGAAGGACTACTTATCCAACTCAGTTGCACGTATCAAGAAAGATCTTATGGATGTGATTACAGAGTAGCTACAGATGCTGAAGGTGAATACCGCCAATACATCCACTCCTATGGGAGCTGGAAGAGATGTGATGCGCTCTAATACATGGTGTGGAAAGTGTCATCAAGCAGGACATTTAGCCACTAAATGTACCTGAAAACCAACCATTCCTGGAGCCTTCTATTCCTATTGTTTGTGGAAGAACCATATAGAGGATATTTGCTCTCTGAAAGAGATGCATGAACGAAGACAGAAGGATGAAAATGCAAGATTTAACTTGCTAGAATCCAAAATGACAACACAGGATATTGGACCAAAGCCTAGGGAGTTTGGTCCTAATTTTGGTCCAAGGAGGTTTCCCTCTCAAAGTTACAGAGGATGACAATGGCGGTGGTCAGAGATTAGAGGTGGAATGTTATAGGTGTGGAGAAAAGGGTCATATCTCCCCGAATTGTCCAAACCCTAGACGATCTGTGGATTACAAGCTCTTATGCAGTAGATGCAAAGGAGAAGGCCACACTACAAAGGACTACCCAAGTCCAGCCCCTGTAAAGGCCAATGGCACTAATAGCCAACAAAAGGTACAAGAGCTTGCCTCTAATTTGGTAGAGTTGGAAGTTGTCGATGTCACGCATGCCAAGAAAAAGGAACCAATTGTTCAGAATAGAACAACTTTCCTACCAAGACTATGACGTTCAACCTGTCAACAAAGAGAGAGCAGTACTAGACAAAACAGTGCAGTACAGAGCACTGTAGTGCCATAGAGAGTTACAGAGACAGTCCCAGAAACAGGACCAGAGGTTCAAGAGATAGATGATACAGAAGTACCTCCAGAAATTGAAGAAGTGTCGATGCTACCATTGTTAGAAGAAAAAGGAAAGATGAAAATGGATGTAGCCCGATTCCCCAACAGGCTGGAAAAGCCTGTGGATCCTATCAAAGAATATGGCTTGGTCAAAGACCTAGACACCTTTAAAGCAAACTTAACATTCCGACAGTTGTTGATGCTGTCTCCCAGCTGTCAAAAGAAATTCAAAAGTATCTTGACAAGAAGACACGGTTGTTCCCCCAACAACAATAAAGTCCAACAAAGCCACAAAACCTACGAAGGAAGTAGATGTGGCTAACGCCTTCCTAGATCCTGGAACCCCATAGATTAGTGTATGGATTAAAGGATGCTTTATTTCAGATGCATTGATTGATGGAGGCTCATCAGTAAACATAATGACGGATGTGACAATGAAGGACTTAGGGTTGCAAGAAATTCAACCTACACAGTGGCTTATCAGATTGGCAGACCAAAGCAAAATTAAACCGTTGGGCATCCTCCCATACATAAAAATAACCCTTGTAGGAAAAGATTACTGGCTGACCCATCTGGTGGTTAAACCAAATTCTTATGGGACCTCATACCCTTTGTTGTTGGAAAGACCTTGGCTTTTTGAAGTGAGAGCCAAGATGGACTCGTTCAAAGGAACCCTAACCCTAGGCAGAGGACCCAACAAAGTGGTGTTGAATTTGTGTGGATCGCAAAAAGGCAATGGATCCACATCCATCAAAGTCATAACTGACTCCTCCAACGAGATAACAGGTGGTACATCAGGAGATGAAAAGGCTGTTAAGCACATCTTTCCCAAGAAAACAGAGGCACAATCCCTAACAGTGAGCACTGTAAGCCAACTGCCAAGGGAAGCAAAGTCCTTGTCCATGGGAAAATACCTCCTACCTCAACTAGAATTGACTTCTGAAATCACCTCTGACAGCCGATCCCATGTCCTAGCCGATCATCTATCACGAATCCCATGTTCGATTTTGAAGTGGTCACTAAGCCTGGCCGTTCCCATGTCCTAGTCGATCATCTATCACGGATCCCTCAAACTGCAGAAGAGGAATAGGATGATCCAGACCTTCCTGATGCTTCCTTGTCAAGCCATGAGAAGAAAAATCTTCTGTTAGAATCAGCCCCCTACACCTTGCTAGGCGATGCACTGTACAAGAGAGGCAAAGATGAAGTGCTACGCAGATGTGTTGCTAGGGATGAAATCAGCATAGTATTAAAAGCATGCCATGACAAACCATGTGGTAGACACTTCGCAGGAGAAGCGACAGCCAGGAAGGCTCTATTAGCAAGATACTGGTGGCCGACCCTCCACAAAGATGCATATGACTACTGCAAGAGATGTGATGCTTGTCAGTGAATGGGGAAACCCACCAAAACAAGTGCCATGCCACTGCAACCCATTCTTCCTCTAAAGCTGTTCGAGAAGTGGGGGATTGATTTTGTGGGTCCCATTGATCCACCCACCAAATGGAAGCAGAATAGATACATCTTAGTATGTACGAATTATGTCACAAAGTGGTGTGAAGCTAAAGCCCTGAAGCGGGACGATGGTAACAGCGTAGCCTTGTTCATGTACGAGAATATTATCACCCGTTTTGACAGTCTCCTCAAGCTGGTAAGATAAAGGTACTCATTTCCTTAACAAAATCATGGAGGAGCTGACAGAGCTGTATAAGATCCGCCATCCCAAGTCCACTCCCTATTACCCCAGAGCCAACGGCAAGTTGAAGTCACCAATACGATCCTGACAAGAACGATCGCCACACATTGTCGCAATTGGGATGATCAACTTACAGAGGCTCTCTGGGCATACAGAACCTCCCATAAGTCAACTACAGGATAGACCCCTTTCCAGCTAGTGTATGGAATAGAAGCCGTCTTCCCCGTTGAACTAGAATTGCCCTCTTTGCGAGTGGCAATTAAAGAACACTTGGGAGATGATGAGTCACTGTAACGCCGCCTCCTGCACTTGGAATGCTTGGATGAGATACAAAGGATGGCCCTACAGTGTATGGAAACCACTCAAGTGCGATGCAAGGCCTATCACGACAATTTCATCAAGCACAAGGAGTTCAAAGAAGGTGATCTTGTCCTAGCCTATGATTCAAGTTTTGGCAAGTTTCCTGGCAAGCTTCAACAACGGTGAATGGGCCCGTACAAGGTACTTGCTGTCAATCCTAATGGCTCTGTTCAAGTGCAGACCGTTGATACCTCTGATAATCCCTTCCTGATCAATGGCTATCGTTTGAAGAAGTACTTCCCTCCCTGGGGATCTTGACAATCACAGTCGACCTACCCTCTTCCTTTTGGGCGTCGCACTGTCCTTCTGTTCGTGCTTCTGATAGCCCTTATGATTCTCCTCATGAGGCGGTCTCATTCTGCTAGCCCCTCACAGATACCTCTTAACCCGATCTTGTTCTCTTCTCGTCTGATCCAACGACGGTAGCGAGATTGGTCCTGACACATGGTATTTCTACCATTCTCTTTCTTCACGAAAAAAAAAAGAGAAAAAGGAAATAAAATAAAATAAAAACAAACAAACAAAACTGTTATGGGAGAAAAGGAAGAAATTCCTTGTCATAACACGCCTCGTTCCAAGAAAAGGTGGAAACACCCTTGGGCGGGAAGTTGACTATGGAAAAGGTGGTAACACCCCGTAGTTCAGGATAGTTGACTCACCAGTAGAACCTTTCCAACAAGTAATTTGAAGCCACCTCCCTTAGTGCGCTATCTCTGCAATATCAGTCTGTTTGTCCTTCTTAACAGATGACCTTTCTTACAAATCATTGAAATATGAGACTTGTAGGTTGCCTCCCTAGGTATGCCTCGTTTTCAAGATCCTAATGACAACAACAGCCGACATGATCTTCATCACCAACCCCTTGAGTGATGTGAGCTTCGTCCTAACAGGATGGGGACGTGAGTATGGGCTACCCTCTGTATCTATCAGCAAGTGAGATAGGGGGTGGGGTGAGTGACCAGTCTTTCCCTTCAAATCAAATGAGAGGTGAGATGTGTGAATGGAGTGTTGCACACACAAGTTGGGCCTCTCAATGCACAACGCACGATCTGTTCCTATGCGCTGCACAATAAGGCTCCCTGGCCTTCCTTCTTGCACTGTATGCTAGCACAGGGCGGGATGCACTGTTGCACCATCAAATGCACACAAGGCATACAAGCTCTGCACAAATGACAGCGAGGATTACATCAATGGGTTTGAGGAATGGGCTGCCCCTTGTATCTTTCAACAGAGCGTGAGATAGAGAGTGGGCTGAGTGTGATTGGTGTTTCTTCAATCAAGTATTGAGAGGTGAGGATTGAGGGACGTTACAATCATTGGAGTCAGGTACGTTTCTCTTTCCCTATGCACCCATGGGATGGGTCTCTGCCCTCCGCACATGACACGTCACTCTGTTCTGTACATTGCACTGTATGTCAAGATTTTGGGAGAGAAGGAAGGAGTCTCACTTGTAGCTTTCTTGCTTGCACAATGGGGGAATACACACAAAGGTGGAGGCTGAAAATAGTTTTCCTCTTCTTAGTTGTGTAAGCCAAAAGAACTCACTTACAAAGAAATAGAAGAACCCTATATATGGGTCTTAAACCAAACTCAACTAACTAAGGTGGCATACTAACTGAGCCACGAACTAGACTAGATAAGAATAGCTGTCATGTAGCAATTATTCATGGGCGGTGTACCAACTGCATCTGCACAACTGACAAGTCGGTGACATAAATACACAACGGTCACCCTGGCGTATCACGAGTGGAGCTCGATATCTCAACACTCCCCCTCGAGCTCAATCCTAATTCCTACACACCAAGCAGGTCTCTGAACTTGCGCAGCTTCTCTGCGCCCAATGCCTTCGTGAATATGTCAGCTACCTAATCCTCTGTGCTGACATAAACTAGATCAATAAGACCTAGTAAAACCCTCTCTCGCACATAGTGATAATGCACCTCAGTGTACTTTGTTCTAGCATGATAGACTGGGTTATTTGCCAAGTGTATACTACTCTGTCAACATTGTGGGAGAGAAGGAAGGAGTCTCGCTTGAAGCTTTCTTGCTTGCACAATGGGGGAAGACACACAAGGGTGGAGGCTGAAAACAGTTTTCCTCTTCTTAGTTGTGTAAGCCAAAAGAACTCTCATACAAAGAAATAGAAGAACCCTATATATGGGTCTCAAACCAAACTCAACTAACTAAGGTGGCATACTAACTGAGCCACGAACTAGAGTAGATAAGGATAGCTATCATGTAGCTATTATTCATGGGCAGTGTACCAACCGCGTCTGCAACTGACACGTCGGTGACATAAATACACAACGGTCACCCTGGCATATCACGAGTGGAGCTCGATATCTCAACACTCCCCCTCGAGCTCAATCCCAATTCCTGCACACCAAGCAGGTCTCTGAACTTGCGCAGCTTCTCTGCGCCCAATGCCTTCGTGAATATGTCAGCTACCTGATCCTCTGTGCTGACATAAACTAGATCAATAAGACCTAGTAAAACCCTCTCTCGCACATAGTGATAATGCACCTCAATGTGCTTTGTTCTAGCATGATAGACTGGGTTATTTGCCAAGTGTATACTGTTCATGTTGTCACAATAAATGACAACTGGCCCATCTGTAGACTGATGCATATCATAAAGTAGCTTATGCAACCAAGCTACCTCACATGCAGCCATTGCTGCACCCCTGTACTCAGCCTCTGTGCTCGACAAGGCAACTGTAGGCTGTTTCTTGTTGCCCCAAGTGACTGCAGCACTCCCAAAAGAGAACACATATCCACTGGTAGATCGTCTATCAGAAATACTACCAGCCCAATCAGCATCAGTGTATCCATGCAACTGTATCTGAACCCCAGTCTCATAAAATAGTCCATACTGCAATGTGGACTTCACATACCTGAGTATGCGTCTAGCCGCATCCAAATGTGGTTTCCTTGGAGCCTGCATAAACTGACTTACCAATCCAACAACATAGCTCAAATCTGGCCTGGTAATAGTCATATAAATCAAACTTCCTACTATGCGTCTGTACATAGTAGGGTCTTCGAGAAGCTCACCTGCATCTGTGCTCAGCTTCACATTCTGCTCCAAAGGAATTGAAATAGGCTTACAGCCTGTCATCCCATATTTGGACAGCATGTCCAATCCATATTGCCTCTGCAAGAGCTGTATCCCACTTGGTGATCTAATCACCTCAATGCCCAAGAAATAACGCAGCTCTCCCAAATCCTTTATCTCAAACTTCTGCTTCAATAGCATTTTCACATGAAGGATATCTTCATCACTGTCACCTGTCATAATCAAATCATCAACATAAATGACAAGTAGCATAATACCTTTCTCTGTTTTTCTCACATAAAGTGAGAAATCTGCCTTGGAAATCTGAAAGCCAATAGTGACAAGATACTGTCCTATCTTGTCAGACCATGCTCTAGGTGCTTGCTTCAAGCCATACAAGGCTTTCTTCAACCTGCAAACAAACTCAGGATGAACAGCATGCACATAACCTGGTGGCTGCTCCATATAGACCTCTTCTTGCAAATCACCATGCAAGAAGGCATTCTTTACATCCATCTGATGTAAAGACCATCCCTTTGATACAGCCATAGCAATGACTGCTCTTACAGTTGCCATCCTTGCAACTGGACTGAATGTTTCTTCATAGTCAATGCCATATGTTTGTGCATACCCCTTGACTACTAATCTTGCCTTGTATCTGTTCACAGAACCATCTGCATTGTGCTTCACCTTATAAACCCACTTACAGCCAATTGCATTCTTACCTTTAGGCAAAGGTACTAACTCCCATGTAGCATTTGCTTCCAAGGCATCCATTTCTTCATCCATGGCTTTCTCCCATTTTTCTTTTCCCATGGCTTGCTCAAAAGAAGTGGGTTCTGGTTCCTGTATCACTTTAACCATATATGCATAGTGAATGGCTGTAAATCCATCATATTTCAGCCTATCCACAGGATACCTAGCTCTCGTAGACCTGCGCAAAGTAGGTTCACTCCCAGGTGCTCTCAAAACATCCCTGGTCTTCCTTACTCCAGGTGTAACAATAGAAGGAATACCCAACTCATCATCAATGCTCTGTTCTGAGCCACTAGATTCACCATCCACATAAGAGTGACCTGCATTCACATCAAACATGGGCTAATCAACCTGCTCTTTTCCTTTTCGTGATACCTGCATACCACTATCTGCATTGCTTTGAGAAGAATCTCCTGATCTCAATCTGTCTGTCCATGGCGAAGAATGTGAACCACTGCTAGAGGACGCTCCAGGTCCACTAATATTTTGTGACTGCTGCTGTGAATTCTGTGCAGCATTACCATTTTGTGCATCTACATCATCAATCACATTTACTGGTTTATACCAGCTACTCATCTCATCAAAAACAACATCTCTGCTCACTGTAAACTTACGAGTAGAAGGGTTATAGCATCTATACCCTTTTTGCTGCAGAGAGTAACCAATAAAGATGCACTTCTCAGCTTTTGGATCCAACTTGGATCTCAACTCATCTGGCACATGTACATAGGCAATGCAACCAAAAATTTTCAAATGAGAAATATCTGGTTTCCTACCAGTATACCTCTCCTCTGGAGTCATTCCATGTATTGCTGCAGTGGGAGTCCTGTTCATTATGTAGACTGCTGTAGCAACTGCTTCAGCCCAATAAAAATCTGGCAAGTCTTTTTTATTGAGCATGGCACGAGATACCTCTCCAATATGCCTATTTTTTCTTTCTGCAATTCCATTTTGTTGTGGGGTATGACTGCATGAATATTGCTGCTTTATGCCATGCTCCTGCAAGAACCTTGCAAACTCATTTGAGAGGTACTCTCCCCCTCCATCTGACCTTAGGCATTTTATCTGCAAGCCTGTTTCTTTTTCAACCATAGCTTTAAGAGTTTTGAAATGCCCAAAAACTTCACTTTTCTTTTTCATAAAATACACCCAAACTTTTCTGCTATACTCATCAATAAAACTGACAAAATAATGACAGCCTCCAAGAGATGCAGCTTTAGTTGTCCACACATCAGAGTGGATTAATTCCAATGGCTTCTTACTCTCTTGAACATGCCTAGAAAATGGTTTCCTTGCCTGTTTTCCAAACTGACAGGCTTCACATACCTTATGCATTTTTGCAACCTTGAATTTCGGCAAACCTGCAACAATATTTTGGACCTGCATTGATTTAAGTCGCTGTACATTAACATGACCAATGCGTTTATGCCAGATATCAATATCTGCAACTACCCCGGTCCCATGTGCAAACATTGCTGCACTCAATTCAGACATGTCTGCATCCAATGTAAACATTCTGCCCTTCTTCTTTCCTTTTGCTATCAAGCGACCTTTATTTTTCATATCCTCCACAAAGCATCCATGAGGATTAAATCTGACCTGCAAGCCCTGTTCAACCATTTGACCAACAGAAACTAGATTCTTGGTGATATTCGGGACATGAAATACATCGGACAGGTATTTCTTTTTCCCATCCTGCATAGACAAGGGAATTTTTCCAATCTGCACAATAGGATGTGCAGTATCATCACCAGTCTCCACAAATCCTGGTTTTTCCATTTTCCTTGCATCCTCCATCCATTCTGCATGACCTGTCATGTGGTTTGATGCACCTGAGTCAACATACCATACATCATTGCTTTCTTCTGCACTTGTCACAGAATTGTTCATGTGCTGCACCATAAACAAGTGCTCATTTCTGTCATCACCCTGTCTACTAGAAGATGCATAATTCCCTTGTTGCAGTTTTCCATTCATGATGTCATTCTGCTTTTTATAGCAGTCTTTAGCCATATGACCCATTTTACCACAGTAGTAGCATTCAACATTACTGTTTGCATTTTGTCCTCTTTGCCATCCACCACGACCTCTTTGGCTCCCCCTGCCTCTAGAGTTACCACGTCCTCCTCCATAGGACTGGTTTTCTTGAGTTTGCTGCATATTCTGATTTCTACCACGGCCTCCAAATCGGCCTCCTCTACCTCTGCCTCTACCTCTTCCAGCATTTGAGTAGAAGACAGCTTCTTTTGAAGTTCCTCCTGAAGAAGATGCACCACCATTTCTCTATTCCTCAGAAATTAGAAGAGCAATCAACTCCTCAAAGTCAGGAAATCTTTCACGAACTGAAATGGATGTCCGAAACTGTGCATAATCCTTTCCTAGACCATTCAAGGTCACAGAAACTAAATCATCATCTTCCACTGGTGACCCAATGGAAGCAAGTGCATCTGCAATCTTCTTCACCTTCATGTGGTAGTCGTTGATGCTCATATTTTCTCTTTGCACATTGTGCAACTCTTGCTTGAGCTGCATTTTCCTGGCTTGCGTATTTGTGCTATACATTTTTGACAAAGTATCCCATGCCTCCTTTGGCGTACTTGCATCCTGAATATGCACAATCATAGAGTCTGAAATGCTGATAGACAGCCAATACATAACTTTCCTGGCTCTCTCATGCCATGCTTTAAATGCTTGCATTTGCTGTTGATTGGGAACATCAAGAAGAACTGGTTCTTCTTCATTTCCTGCAACAAATTCCCAATATCCTTTTCCCATAAGGAAATTCGTCATTCTAAACTTCCATGCTTGGAAGTTATTCTTGTCAAGCTTTTCAGTGACAATTTGTGAAAGAGAATCAGATGCCATTACAGAACACTGCGAAAAAATTCTGTCACTGCAAAAACTCAGCTTCACCCTCACAAGGGAAAATCTGCAAAACTGGCGAAAGTGGTATTTGACCACACAGTCACTTCCTAGTGACGATTTTGCATAAACAGGAACCAAGGATGATTCTGAAACTCCCAATGTCTCTGCGCACAAGCATACGATGCAATTTCTACAGTAACTTTTCACCGACCTGTAGAACAGTGGCTGAACAGCATAAAACTAAGCCTTTTTCTGAGTGCGTGCAGAAAACTTCCGCCTCCAAAACAGACCCTGAAATGGCCTCAAATCAAAAAAACAGGGTCGCCAAGAGCTAAAGCTCTTTCCCGCAGCATATACTGCCCTCTTGCTTCACCGCGAAGGGCGTCTCAACCTGAGACAATGCACTCCTGCACTTTCCGGCTGTGCTACCTGCAGAGATCTGCTCCCAAAACAGAAAATGAAAGCAACACTGCTCCTCTTACCAGAACACCGCGAGCTTGGCTTGCTTTCTTGAGCTCCTTACCACGAACAAGGCTCTGATACCATGTCAAGATTGTGGGAGAGAAGGAAGGAGTCTCGCTTGAAGCTTTCTTGCTTGCACAATGGGGGAAGACACACAAGGGTGGAGGCTGAAAACAGTTTTCCTCTTCTTAGTTGTGTAAGCCAAAAGAACTCTCATACAAAGAAATAGAAGAACCCTATCTATGGGTCTCAAACCAAACTCAACTAACTAAGGTGGCATACTAATTGAGCCACGAACTAGAGTAGATAAGGATAGCTATCATGTAGCTATTATTCATGGGCGGTGTACCAACCGCGTCTGCAACTGACACGTCGGTGACATAAATACACAACGGTCACCCTGGCGTATCACGAGTGGAGCTCGATATCTCAACATACTCATGTTGTCACAATAAATGACAACTGGCCCATCTGTAGACTGATGCATATCATAAAGTAGCTTATGCAACCAAGCTACCTCATATGCAGCCATTGCTGCACCCCTGTACTCAGCCTCTGTGCTCGACAAGGCAACTGTAGGCTGTTTCTTGTTGCCCCAAGTGACTGCAGCACTCCCAAAAGAGAACACATATCCACTGGTAGATCGTCTATCAGAAATACTACTAGCCCAATCAGCCTCAGTGTATCCATGCAACTGTATCTGAACCCCAGTCTCATAAAATAGTCCATACTGCAATGTGGACTTCACATACCTGAGTATGCGTCTAGCCCCATCCAAATGTGGTTTCCTTGGAGCCTACATAAATTGACTTACCAATCCAACAACATAGCTCAAATCTGGCCTGGTAATAGTCATATAAATCAAACTTCCTACTATGCGTCTGTACATAGTAGGGTCTTCTAGAAGCTCACCTGCATCTGTGCTCAACTTCACATTCTGCTCCAAAGGAACTGAAATAGGCTTACAGCCTGTCATCCCATATTTGGACAGCATGTCCAATCCATACTGCCTCTGCAAGAGCTGTATCCCACTTGGTGATCTAATCACCTCAATGCCCAAGAAATAACGCAGCTCTCCCAAATCCTTTATCTCAAACTTCTGCTTCAATAGCATTTTCACATGAAGGATATCTTCATCACTGTCACTTGTCATAATCAAATCATCAACATAAATTATAAGTAGCATAATACCTTTCTCTGTTTTTCTCACATAAAGTGAGAAATCTGCCTTGGAAATCTGAAAGCCAATAGTGACAAGATACTATCCTATCTTGTCAGACCATGCTCTAGGTGCTTGCTTCAAGCCATACAAGGCTTTCTTCAACCTGCAAACAAACTCAGGATGAACATCATGCACATAACCTGGTGGCTCCTCCATATAGACCTCTTCTTGCAAATCACCATGCAAGAAGGCATTCTTTACATCCATCTGATGTAAAGACCATCCCTTTGATGCAGCCATAGCAATGACTGCTCTTACGGTTGCCATCCTTGCAACCGGACTGACTGTTTCTTCATAGTCAATGCCATATGTTTGTGCATACCCCTTGACTACTAATCTTGCCTTGTATCTGTTCACAGAACCATCTGCATTGTGCTTCACCTTATAAACCCACTTACAGCCAATTGCATTTTTACCTTTAGGCAAAGGTACCAATTCCCATGTAACATTTGCTTCCAAGGCATCCATTTCTTCATCCATGGCTTTCTCCCATTTTTCTTTTCCCATGGCTTGCTCAAAAGAAGTGGGTTCTGGTTCCTATATCACTTTGACCATATATGCATAGTGAATGGCTGTAAATCCATCATATTTCAGCCTATCCATAGGATACCTAGCTCTCGTAGACCTGCGCAAAGTAGGTTCACTCCCAGGTGCTCTCAAAACATCCCTGGTCTTCCTTACTCCAGGTGTAACAATAGAAGGAATACCCAACTCATCATCAATGCTCTGTTCTGAGCCACTAGATTCACCATCCACATAAGAGTGACCTACATTCACATCAAACATGGGCTGATCAACCTTCTCTTTTCCTTTTCGTGATACCTGCATACCACTATCTGCATTACTTTGAGAAGATTCTCCTGATCTCAATCTGCCTGTCCATGGCAAAGAATGTGAACCACTGCTAGAGGACGCTCCAGGTCCACTAATATTTTGTGACTGCTGCTGTGAATTCTGTGCAGCATTACCATTTTGTGCATCTACATCATCAATCACATTTACTGGTTTATACCAGCTACTCATCTCATCAAAAACAACATCTCTGCTCACTGTAAACTTACGAGTAGAAGGGTTATAGCATCTATACCCTTTTTGCTGCAGAGAGTAACCAATAAAGATGCACTTCTCAGCTTTTGGATCCAACTTGGATCTCAACTCATCTGGCACATGTACATAGGCAATGCAACCAAAAATTTTCAAATGAGAAATATCTGGTTTCGTACCAGTATACCTCTCCTCTGGAGCCATTCCATGTATTGTTGTAGTAGGAGTCATGTTCATTATGTAGACTGCTGTAGCAACTGCTTCAGCCCAATAAAAATCTGGCAAGTCTTTTTTATTGAGCATGGCACGAGATACCTCTCCAATATGCCTATTTTTCCTTTCTGCAATTCCATTTTGTTGTGGGGTATGACTGCATGAATATTGCTGCTTTATGCCATGCTCCTGCAGGAACCTTGCAAACTCATTTGAGAGGTACTCTCCCCCTCCATCTGACCTTAGGCATTTTATCTGCAAGCCTGTTTCTTTTTCAACCATAGCTTTAAGAGTTTTGAAATGCCCAAAAACTTCACTTTTCTTTTTCATAAAATACACCCAAACTTTTCTGCTATAGTCATCAATAAAACTGACAAAATAATGACAGCCTCCAAGAGATGCAGCTTTAGTTGTCCACACATCAGAGTGGATTAATTCCAATGGCTTCTTACTCTCTTGAACATGCCTAGAAAATGGTTTCCTTGCCTGTTTTCCAAACTGACAGGCTTCACATACCTTATGCATTTCTGCAACCTTGAATTTCGGCAAACCTGCAACAATATTTTGGGCCTGCATTGATTTAAGTCGTTGTACATTAACATGACCAATGCGTTTATGCCAGATATCAATATCTGCAACTACACCGGTCCCATGTGCAAACATTGATGCACTCAATTCAGACATGTCTGCATC
This sequence comes from Lygodium microphyllum, assembly GCF_053477565.2. Lineage (NCBI taxonomy): Eukaryota > Viridiplantae > Streptophyta > Polypodiopsida > Schizaeales > Lygodiaceae > Lygodium > Lygodium microphyllum. The sequence continues at coordinate 12,652,975 of NW_028229514.1, forward strand.
CAATGTAAACATTCTGCGCTTCTTCTTTCCTTTTGCTATCAAGCGACCTTTATTTTTCATATCCTCAACAAAGCATCCATGAGGATTAAATCTGACCTGTAAGCCCTGTTCAACCATTTGACCAACAGAAACTAGATTCTTGGTGATATTCGGGACATGAAATACATCAGACAGGTATTTCTTTTTCCCATCCTGCATAGACAAAGAAATTTTTCCAATCTGCACAATAGGATGTGCAGTATCATCACCAGTCTCCACAAATCCTGGTTTTTCCATTTTCCTTGCATCTTCCATCCATTCTGCATGACCTGTCATGTGGTTTGATGCACCGGAGTCAACATACCACACATCATTGCTTTCTTCTGCACTTGTCACAGAATTGTTCATGTGCTGCACCATGAACAAATGCTCATTTCTGTCACCACCCTGTCTACTAGAAGATGCATAATTCCCTTGTTGCAATTTTCCATTCATTATGTCATTCTGCTTTTTATAGCAGTCTTTAGCCATATGACCCATTTTACCACAGTAGTAGCATTCAACATTACTGTTTGCATTTTGGCCTCTTTGCCATCCACCACGACCTCTTTGGCTCCCCCTGCCTCTAGAGTTACCACGTCCTCCTCCATAGGACTGGTTTTCTTGAGTTTGCTGCATATTCTGATTTCTACCACGGCCTCCAAATCGGCCTCCTCTACCTCTGCCTCTACCTCTTCCAGCATTTGAGTAGAAGACAGCTTCTTTCGAAGTTCCTCCTGAAGAAGATGCACTACCATTTCTTTGCTCCTCAGAAATTAGAAGAGCAATCAGCTCCTCAAAATCAGGAAATCTTTCACGAACTGAAATGGATGTCCGAAACTGTGCATAATCCTTTCCTAGACCATTCAAGGTCACAAATACTAAATCATCATCTTCCACTGGCGACCCAATGGAAGCAAGTGCATCTGCAATCTTCTTCACCTTCATGTGGTAGTCATTGATGCTCATATTTTCTCTTTGCACATTATGCAACTCTTGCTTAAGCTGCATTTTCCTGGCTTGCGTATTTGTGCTATACATTTTTGACAAAGTATCCCATGCCTCCTTTGGCGTACTTGCATCTTGAATATGCACAATCATAGAGTCTGAAATGCTGATAGACAGCCAGTACATAACTTTCCTGGTTCTCTCATGCCATGCTTTAAATGCCTGCATTTGCTGTTGATTGGGAACATCAGGAAGAACTGGTTCTTCTTCATTTCCTGCAACAAATTTCCAATATCCTTTTCCCATAAGGAAATTCGTCATTCTAAACTTCCATGCTTGAAAGTTGTTCTTGTCAAGCTTTTCAGTGACAATCTGTAAAAGAGAATCAGATGCCATTACAGAACACTGCAAAAAATTCTGTCGCTGCAAAAACACAGCTTCACCCTCACAAGGGAAAATCTGCAAAACTGGCGAAAGTGGTATTTGACCACACAGTCACTTCCTAGTGACGATTTTGCATCAACAGGCAACATGGATGATTCTGAAACTCCCAATGTCTCTGCGCACAAGCATACGATGCAATTTCTATAGTAACTTTTCACCGACCTGTAGAACAGTGGTTGCACAGCATAAAACTGGGCCTTTTCCTGAGTGCGTGCAGAAACTTTCGCCTCCAAAACAGGCCCTGAAATGGCCTCAAATCAAAAAAACAAGGTCGCCAAGGGCTAAAGCCCTTACCCGCAGCATATACTGCCCTCTTGCTTCACCGCGAAGGGCGTCTCAACCTGAGACAATGCACTCCTACACTTTCCGGCTGTGCTACCTGTAGAGATCTGCTCCCAAAATAGAAAATGAAAGCAACACTGCTCCTCTTACCAGAACACCGCAAGCTTGGCTTGCTTTCTTGAGCTCCTTACCACGAACAAGGCTCTGATACCATGTCAAGATTTTGGGAGAGAAGGAAGGAGTCTCACTTGTTGCTTTTTTGCTTGCACAATGGGGGAATACACACAGAGGTGGAGGCTGAAAACAGTTTTCCTCTTCTTAGTTGTGTAAGCCAAAATAACTCACTTACAAAGAAATAGAAGAACCCTATATATGGGTCTTAAACCAAACTCAACTAACTAAGGTGGCATACTAACTGAGCCACGAACTAGAGTAGGTAAGGATAGCTGTCATGTAGCTATTATTCATGGGCGGTGTACCAACCGCGTCTGCAACTGACAAGTCGGTGACATAAATACACAACGGTCACCCTGGCGTATCACGAGTGGAGCTTGATATCTCAACACTGCAAGGCTCCCTAGCCTTTCTACTTGCACCTATGCCAAACGGGGTTGGACACACTGATGCACCATCAATTGTGCACCCTGGCATACTCACTCTACACCATCCCCTTGTCGATTCTTAAACCGGGTGTGAGCTTTGGGTTTCATCATTATTCACTGGAGTGATGTTAGTAATGAGGCGAGTGACTGTTCTTTCATCCCATTTGAGTGATCGTGAGTTGAATGCAATATCCCTCATCATCGACGAATTTCACATGATTCCTTCAACCAGCTACCTCCCTGGGTGCTGCCGCGTGGTCCTTGCCACGAAGAACGTGTGCTGTGAAGACACCTTGGTACCTCCTACAGCCGACAACGACACAAGACGCAACCTCGATAGTCGATATTACTCCTCACTAATATGGGCCAAGTTTTTCTAACCCTACACTTTCTGTTTCTCAATGACCGTCATGTCTTAAGTGTGGTGACATTTGTGGTTGGTCTGATGTGTGGTACTAGGTCCTTGATGTTCGGTTTACCCTTCCTGTTAAGGTTTTAAGTGTGGGAACACGTCCCTGCGCGTCTATGTTGCATAACCCCATGCATATACCCTGTTATGATCATGCATCTACACCATGACTTCATTTTACCCTGATGGGGTCCCTTCCCCACTCCCCTGTTCTATTTCACCCCGTCCTTGGGGCTGTTCCTTGTCCATTTGTCTTTATCCTTTGTTTTGCAATTTTTCCATGTGAGCGCACTCTACGTTCACTGAGAATCACATTCAACCTTAGAGCCCTATTCATCCCTTTGAACTGTCCATTTTTCATTTTTTCCAACCCCTATTCCGATAGCTGGTTCTTGAGTTATTAATTTTTGAAGCAATTCTCGTAAATTGGACGATTTTCCATGTGAACGCATCTTTATTGCTTCGAAACACTGATCTGATGTGCCACCCTTGCCCTACCCATTCCTCCTAACATTTTTCCTTTTTACTCCCTATCATTCCAATGCACGTTTGGTCCACTATTAATTTTTGTGAGTTTTTGGGCCCTTTTCGTGCCTATTTTTCACATTTTTCCATGTGAATATGCCATATTTTCGCCGAAATTCCAGTTTCCTTTGATAGCCGTGTCCACTAGGTTTTTTGCCTACTTTTTCCTTTTTTCTCCCCCCTCTTCTAACTAGTGGATTTTTAGTTATTAATTTTTATGAGTGTTTTTTGGTATCTTTTTGTGTTTTTTCCATGTGAACCCCTCCTAATGCCCCCCAAAACTGAGTTTGATGTGCCACCCCTGTGAATCCCTTTCCCCCGAAAATTTTTCTTGTTTATTGCACTTCATTTCGGCAATTGGTTCTTCCCGTATTAATTTTTGCATTCATTTTTTTGTCTGTTTTTGGGGTTTTTTCCATGTGAACACGTCCTATCTCGATCAAAACTGTGTTTTTCCGTGAAAGACTTGTTGGACACATTATTTTGCACATTTTTCCTTCTTTCCACACTTCTTTTCAACAAGCGGATTTTTCGATATAGATACACTTATGTATTTTCGGGTCTATTTTTTGTGCTTTTTCCATGTGCACATCCTGATTTTGCCCCCGAACCAGTGTGGCATTTTTCCATCATTTTTCCCTCATCTCCCGACATATTTTTCCTTTTTACAATTTTTCGATCTGACGTACGGTTTAGGTTTTATTAATTTTTCTTTCCTTTGATGTGTGGTCGCGTGTTGCCGCTCCCCGCCCCGTCTGATCCCGCCAGTACAATTTTTTTTTAACTCCCGCCCCGCGGATGTACGCGAGACGGGGGTGCGCTCACTTTTTCTTAAAAAACACACACAACACACAAATTTTAAAAACAAAACAAAACACAAACACACAAACACTCACATTACCCACACATACAACTCATAAAACTCAAAAAGAATACCATCCACCACACACACAACAAAAACCACAAAATGCAAAATAAAAAATAAAAAATAATAATACAAAACTATTAAAAAAATTAAAACAAAAAACAAAATAATATATATTCATTATTTTTTAAAAAAACATAATACTAATCAAAATCACCAAAACCCATCAAACACCCAAAACAACACCACAAACAAATAATCAAACACCACTATTAAACAAACCCAAAAAAAAAACAACAAAACAAAAAAAGGGAAAATAGCAACAAAGAAAAAAAATTAAAAAAAAACAGCCACACAAAACACAGAAACAAATGAAAAACGACGAAAAACAAAACAAAACAAAAAAGAAGGAAAAGAAAATAACAAGGAAAAAAAAAACACAAACACAAACACGTACCTATTTGTTCGTTCCTTGCACCTTCTCCCCACATGATCATCCTCCCCACGTGCCTCCTCCCCCACGATCTCCTCCCTTCTTCACCTCGCTACTCCTGCCACGATCCACGTTCCTCTCTCCCTCCCCGGCGCCTTCCCCCCCTTCCTCCCTCCACTCACGCCATCGCCCCCGCCTCTTTCTTCTCCCCGCATCTCCTCCTCCTCTCCCCCGCCTCTTCCGCCGCGACGCCCCGTTGCCCACCTCCCCTCTTCCTCCCATCGCCACACCCCTTCCGCTGCCTCTCTCCCCTCCTCCCACCCCGCCACGGGCCGATATCTCCACCCTCTTCCTCCTGGTTAGATTCTTTTATTAGTCAACTTAATTAACTTTATTAATCAACTTAATGAACTTTCTTAGTCACCTTAATCACCTCACTTAATCAACTTAATTAACCTACCTAACTTACTCAACCTAATTCACCTAATTAACTTAATTAACCTACCTACCTTAATTAACTTAATTACCCTCCTAACCTAATTAACTTAACTTAATTTCCTTCACTCACCTAATTCACTACCCTCCCCTAACCACAATTTCCCCGCATTTTAGCCCTCATTCCTGCCCCTTCTCCACTCTACTCCTACCCTCCACACGCAGCAAGGGCGCGCGTACCGGTGTGGCCAGCGAGTGTTCACGCGCGAGGACGCGCGTTTAGTCTTCTCCATGCGATGGTGCATGCCATCCCCGAGCACACACAGCTGTTTAGATGCAGTCAGGTATCTCTTTTGATTTTCCACAAACCTGCTAAAAATACCCTAAAAATACCTAAAAGCACATTAAAACATTTAAAAATTCATAAAAAATCAATTAAAAAACCAAAAAAATACAAGAAAATTCCTTACTGAATTTGGTTATTTTTTGGTTGATCTTACTAAGTATAATATAAAAATTTAATTATTAAAAAATTAATAATATTTAAAATCCTTTTAAAAGTCACTAAAATTTGAGAAAAAAACATTTAAAATCCCTAAAAATCAAAATTAAATTCAAAAAAATCACAAAAATTTCCATCAATGCATTTGATTGTTTTTAGAATATTTTAAAATAAAAAATATACCAAAAAGAAAAGAGAAAAAATAATTAAAAAATTAATGAAAAAATAAATAAAATACAATACAAAATCAAAACACACCCAAATTACATTTTTTTTAAAATACTAATAATAATCTCACCCAAACACTAATCAACATTGCCTATACCAAATGTGATCCCCCTAATATTGATTTGATATTTATTTAATTAAAAAAAGAAATTAAACCCAAAAAAACTAAGGTGCTTTATTTTTTCTAGTCAGTGGTTTTTGCTTTTTTTATTGGATTCCTTGCATTTGAAACTACTCAATGCACCCTCAGTCTCTTGCATACACACCTCTACCAAGTATCTATTTTTCGTGCTTTATTTATTTTGGTCATCCCTTAACCACAGTTAATTGTTAAAATGAACTTTATTCACCCACTTTTTCACGCGCACTCGTGCTAAACACATATTTTTTTTATAACATAAAATCAACCCACCGTTCACTTTGCACGTGCTATGTGCGCTTCAGAGGTACTTTAATTTTAAATAAAAATAAACCAGCCGTCATAAAAATGCATGTGCTGAAAAAGAAGAGCACTTTAGACACATTAAATTTTTAATTAATGAATATGCATTCAGAGACCTGAGTCTAGGGATCGCAGTCCAAGTTGCGTAAAAAGCACTGTTTCATCGTAATAAATTGTACCTAACAATTTAAAAATGAACCGTCATTTTCTTATTAAGGTTTATAGCCTAATAAAATTTCAACCATTGTTAATAATTTATTAAAATGAACCCTTCACTAAAATCATTTCCCTCACTGCATTTTTTTTCCTTTTTAATAAATATGCTTCGTGGGATGGGCACGTATAGTCCTCTTAGCTGATATTGTTCATCAAAGTTCTGGTTATGTCCTGATTAGATTTTTGAGGCATTATAGTTTGCTTGTGTGATACGATTACGGGAGCGGTTTGTAGTTTTTTTTCTTCTTTTTTGCTTGATACGGGGTCTTGGGTGCATGCTTGTTGCGTTGCATGAAGCTTTCAGTCACATATGTATAGAGGTCATGCCGAATTTTTTCTAGGATGTGGGTTGTTTAGGGTGGTCAATTGGTTAGTTACGTCTATGTGTGCTTCTTTTGATCAATTTCTTTTTTATAGCTATTTTATTGTTTTGTAGACATTCTCTGTGATTGTCTATGTTTGTGGTGTGTGTGTATTCCATTTGAATGGCGCCTCAAGCTCCTCCTCCTATTCAATATGTCCCATTGATCAATAGGGATTATTCTTCCCTACTGACTTTTGAGCCTATCGCGAAAGCAGGCCTTGCAACTTTCATGGTTGCTTGACTTCCTTTGATTCTAGATGATCCATCCCTATGTGATGAGTTTATTGCATCATACAGTAAGAAATCAGGCCTAGTTCGTGGTACTTCCATGGTTTTGACACCTAGAGGGTTAGGGAAGGCTTTGTCTCTTCCCTACAAAGGAGAATCCTTTGTTACAACCAAACAGTTATTCTCAAATGATGAGATTCTCAAGCCGTTATAGAAGCAAACCAAAGAGGTCCTTGATGTCAAGAAAGTTATTAACACTTCAGGAGTATCTTTTTCCATGATTAGATCCTCTCTGGAAGCTAGTCTGCCAATTTCTCCAAGACGGGTTCATGCCTGCCAAAACACCATCCCATTATTTGTCCAAGGAGCTCTTCACGGCTTCCAGGATGGTGTTAAAAGGGGTTGCTATTGAATGGAGTACTTACCTTCTTACGAAGATGGATCAACATTTTGTCAAAGTGACCAGAGGGAATGTCACCAATGCCACTTATGGTTCATATTTATCTGCTTTCTTGACACCTTCAGGCCTTAAGAAGGGTGTGCTACTTCCTCCTTCATCTGATCTAGTACCTCCCCCTCCACCTTCAGAGGATTCAAAACCCATTGACATAGAGAATCTTGATTTCCCTCCTCCATTGGTCATTCAGTGGAAGCACTTGAAGCGTGTAGCAGAGAAAATTCCCCCAATCATTCCTTCAGTAACAATTCCTGCTACCTCTGGGAGTGACCTCCCTGCCTACCTCACATGTAACAATTTATTCAGGGCACATCGAGAGGGTTCTTTGGAAATATCAGTTCCTTCGCTGAACAGTTTAGTGTCAGGGGATGCCATTCCATTCCTTTGTAATGGCATCCAGAGTTCTATTGAACTCTCAGTGAAAGCTTGTGTTCAACAATTATATGCTTCTTTCTATGAAGAATTGATGCAATCCAAAGACCAGTTGTATAAGGCAACCACAGAGTTAGCGTCTACTAAAGACACTCTTGCCGATCTGTTTAAGCAGATGGAGCAGCAGAACCAGAGAGAAGAAATATCTTCTTTGAAAACTCAGTTAGCAGAAGCTCAGTCAGAGGTCACTAGAGTTTCGGAAGAGAAAGAGAAAATGTCCAAAGAAGCTCGAGAGTTTAAGACTCTTTTAGATACGAAACTGTCAACTTTGCAAACTGCTTATAATACATTAGAATTCCAAGCTTCCTAGATTAAGCAGTTGTAGGACCAATTTGCACAGTCACGGTCCATTCCTCCAAGCCCCAATGTTCCTATGATTCCTTCTATATCTCAATAGGACTTAGCAATTCTCCAGAGACATGCCACATTATGTCCGTTGTTTCAAGATAAAATGGAAAGATTGCAGTCCAGGATGGATTTACTATGGTCTACATTTGAGCACTTTCAGGAATCTGTTCCTTTAGACCATTCCTTTTTTACTATCAGCTGTGCTGTAGAAGTTGGCCTTCTATATGAAGCTTTCAACAATGGATCCCCCTCTTCCAAAGGATAGTTGGAGTGGGGCTTGGTCTTCTGATTTGCTGACAGAAGTTGTCCGTATGGTCTTTGAAGATTCTGTGACGATGGATACCATGTTGCTGTCTTATATGTATCTACGAGGTGATCTGTTAATTTCAGATAATGTAGATCTGGCTTGGTATGTGGGGGATGTGGTTTTACAAGCTACCTTATATGTCAACTATTTGGAGTTGAGGATAGATGACATGTTCTAGTGCTATTCTTCTAAAGTGGCTACTTGCCCTGACACTTCATGGCATTCAATGATTGATTCTATAGTTCTGAACCAATGTCAGAATACAGCTTCTACTTATGTGTAGAGCACTAACCAACTGAGGGTGAATCTCCTAGCTTATCTTTGCACCATTTGATTCATCCTTCTTTGATGCCTACCATACACGATCTATTTTAGGTCCCTCTGTTCCTAGCCTATTGTACTATCAACAAATGGCCCATCGCTATAATGCTTATTTTTTCCTTTATCAATCCAACTCAGCAGCTATCTTACCTCTCATTTTCCAACCTCAGGGTTTTCCTCAAATTTTTATATTTACCTATTGTTCTTTCATTGAAGATCGAGTTTTTTCCCCTTCTCCGCCATGCCCTTCTCCATATATCCATATACCTTCTACTTTTCCTGGTTATTAATTGACACATTTCCTAACTGATTCACTTAAATTTTCAGCTACTCCTTTAGCTTATTCCTCATTTTATGATTTTTCCTACCCGTCTCTTCATCCTCTTTTACTTATTCCACTTCCATCTCCTACCACTTCTATTTCTCAACCCCCTCAGTTGATTAGTGGGTATGAAGGATTTGATCAGCAGATTCCAAGAAGAAGAGGATGGAGCTCAACTGATTCTCTCACAGGACCACAGATTAATTGGCCATTAATTCCAAGGGACTGGACAACTGCTAGTCAAGCATACCAAAATTACCTTCATTTTTCTCACCAATATTCACAATCTCTAGATCCTTCAATGAGATTGACAGCCCATTTTGCTTGGTACCTAGCATATATGCATAGGCATTCCCATAACGATCAAAAGGCCATTCCAAAGCTTTGTATGAATGTCAATGTGAACATTGATTCCCAACATTTAGATGTCCTATATTTTCATGCCCTATGTCTACCTAGCAGATACCTTGTTTTGCTAGAAAGGATGTGCTACCTTCAATTCTTTCAAAATCCTCCCAAGACATTTGTGGATAAGTCTTTATCCATGGATCGCTTTCGTAATCACCAAGCCTTCAAAAGGGATCACCTTCATTGATGCCTTTGCAATGTATTTTGGATAATTCTTAATTATATATATCTCTCTTTTTGGAGGTGTCATTCAGATGGTTGTTTTGTGTTTAGTGTTTGTGTTGTGGGTTAATCTTATGTGATGAGATCATGGTGGTTGCCTATTCGATTTGCTTTCGAGAGATACATTTTTGGAGAATTGCAGTGATGGTGATGTTGGTTGGATAGTTCGAGATGATGATGAAGAAACCTCTTATATCATTTACGAGTTTGTTGTGATTTTTAGTTTTATCAGATGTGTTAATGAATAACGAAGTTTTCCTTTAGTAGTATTCTTTTCTAGAGATACAGGTGATAAGTTGGGGTCGTGTGGAGTGATTTTTGAAGATACTGAAGAAGATCAAAATTGATCTCTTTAGTGAACTTATATTCTTCTTTTCCTTAGGTCGCGAGGACGCTTCCTTTCTAAGTGTGGGGATATGTTGAGAGTGGAAAAAGACAGATTTTTTTACTGATTTTTGTTGTTTTTGAGGTCTAAATGATTGATTTTGGATGGATTTAGAGTGATGTATGGTTGTTAATGGAAGTGTTTGAGAGTATTTTGGATGATATTGATTATGTTTTGGAAGTCCATTATGATTTTTAGTAGAAATATGAAGCTCTGTGATATTCTGATAGGTTCTGTAGAGGTTCTGATTTTCTTCCGTATGAAGCATGGATTGATGATTGATGGAGGTTAAAATATTTTGGAAGTTTATTGAATAGTTTTTTATAGTTTGGAATGGTTTTAGTATGAGTTATGAGGATCTATTGTTCTCTGATGACCTTCTGTAACCCTCTGTAAACCTTCTGTAGAGCTTCTGTCTCGACTCTATCTCTGTTATGTATCTGCTATGTTCCTGTTCTGTAGATCTTCTGTAAGTGTTCTGTAGAATGTATGTGTGATTTTGGGAAAGTTTTCTAACTTTTGGAAAGGACGAATCCAAGTTCAAAAGAGCTAAAACAAATGGAAGAAGCAATTGTTGAAGACTGAAGAGAAGATTGAAGTGACAGTGACAATAGTGAGCTATGAAGAGACACTGTAGTGGCTCTGGTGCCTCTTCACATCAAACATACCTCTTGGGAGTTGCATCCACAACCTAAGAAGGATTATTGAGAGTTATTATTGAGTATTTTAGTGAGGAGATGATGTACTATTGAGAGAGAGAGAGAGAGAGAGAGAGAGAGAGAGAGAGAGAGAGAGAGAGAGAGAGAGAGAGAGAGAGAGATAGTTAATTCTATCAAAACAGTGTATCTGTATATGAGAGATTGAGAGAGAAAACTATGAAGAAATTGAAGATGAATACTATGTGATTGATTTCCATTCAAAAATGGTGTATTATTTTACATTCCTTATTCTACTGATGGATTTTATGAAGATGTTGAAGATTATGGTTGATTCTATCAAATCCGTGGGAGATATCTACTATGATGCTGCGTGAAGAATTGCTGTTTTCTTTGTTTTGGTCATCAAAAGAATGAAATAAAAGCTTGTTGATATTACAAGATAGATTTTCTTGCAGTAGAATCCCCTTTTCCTTGGTGTTCCTCTTGGGGCTCCAAGGTAGCTTTTTAGGTTTTGGAGATGGGTTAGGAGTTGGCGGCTGAGGGGCATGCATGCCACTCATGATCTTAGGCAACCAAAGCCAGTTGTTGTCTTCATAATAGCCTTGAGCATGCAACAAGGCTTTAGGCACCCATTGCAACTTGGTCGTTCATTTGGCTTTATACCATCAACTTTGTCTCGTAGGCTTAGGGTGTGATATTCAGGATTCATGGGTTCGTATAGGTTGGCTTTTAGATGGCCATGATTGTCATTTAGGTACTCATTTGAGCTACGGCTCACTGGTTTGGGCCATGTCTTCTTTGTGTTGTGGTCAGTTTGTCCTGGTGGGGTGGAATGAGTTACAACCCCCCTCCTAGGTTCCCCTACATCAATGGCTCTATGGGCTTAGATGGAGCCATGCTGCCCTTGTTGAAAGCTATCACTATATGCACACTGCCAATATCTATGTGGATGCACTATGACTCATAGTCAACATTGCAATGTGTCTACTTTTTGAACATGCATCCTAGTAATGATTCCTTACCAGTGGCCTTAGAGTTGGCGACACATAGAACGTCATAGGTAGGCTTTTAGTCTCAATAGAGATCGCAACTTTACACTTTCCTAGTAGTGGATAGGCTTGTCCCCTAAATGGGTTGAGCTTCACGTTAGTGGGTTGTAGCTAGGGCTCTGACCAATGAGATTCCAATGCTCATGGGTAAGGATGTTGAAGTTAGCTCCCTCATCAATGAGCACATCAAAGGCGTGCATTTTTTTATCAATGATTGTGACTTGTAACTAAGCAAGTTCCACTACTTTCTCATCCGTATCCACAATTTCAGTGATGGTGGCTACTCTCACATTGACAAGTGATTGCAGCATTGGTGGCTCATTCAACAAATGGGTTGGGGGATAGTACTTCTTGAGGCAGCTACCATTGAAGAAGCTTATGTCCTCGCCCTCTAAGGTCTCGAGGTCAACATTGCCGATTCGACTAATGTTGTGGACTTTGAAAGGCCCTAATCCTCTAAACTTCATTTTCTACTTAAAGGCCTTCACAGAGTATAGCAACACGAGGTCACCTTACTTGAAGTCATGCTATTTGACATACTTGTCAAACCAACTCTTGCATCATGCTTTTTCACAAATTGGCACATGGATACCTAAGATTTGAGTCTCAGAAAGGCATTCTAGCTCTATTAGGCATTCCATCCATGCCTCCTTTCCATTCCATCTCTCTTGTAATGCCACTCTCAAGCTTGGAGCAAAAAGCTCGACTAGCCAGATCACTTCAACCCCATAGGTCAGCTTGAAGGGTGTTTGCCCCATCGCCATATTTTAGGATGTCCTACAAGCCCATAGCACTTATATGAGCTTGTTATCCCAATCATTGTGTGAGGCAAAGACCACTATAGTCAGGACATTAACTAGGATTCTGTTCATGGATTCCGCCTAACCATTAGGTTGAGGATACTAAGGTGATGATTTTCTATGGATGATCAAGAATGTGGATAGCAAATGAGCACTCACTTCATTAAGGAAGTGCATGCATTCATCACTATCTAACTCAATGGGACACCCGATGAATCGCGAGATCACCTACTCCCAAAGAAACTTAGCTGTAGTCCCAATGTTGTTCTTCCTGGTGGCTCAAACTTTGGTGCATTTTGTGAGGTAGTCAATGGCTACTATGATGTACTTGGCTTGGGAGTACTGTGCCATGGGACTGATCGGCCCAACGAAGTCAATTCCCCATATTTCAAAGGGTTTTCATGCTATGATTAGGCATCTTATCTTTACGAATAGGGACTGTGGTCCTTTGGCACTTGTCACAATGCTTTACAAATTTGGCAGTGTCATGGAATAGGGTGGGCCACCACAATTGAGATTGTAGCACCTTGCAAGCTGTGGTATCTCTGCTGAAGTGCCCTCCAATGATACCAGCATGCACTTCAGTCAGCACATCATGCATTTTGTGCTCACACATGCATCTTCATAAAGCCATCCTATCCCAATCTATAGAGCTAGCTGAAAATTAATTGATAGGGTTGAATCTTAAGGATACGGTGCCTACCACTGCACACTGCAGGTGGCAGGCGCCCGTCACAGTCACTTACTCTTTATTCTTTTAGTGACAATTTGAATAAAGGAAGGCCCGGCCACACATTGTGGTTGTTGGAGTTCCCCATACTTGCAGCTTCTTCATGTGATGCCCTATAGGCTTCTGAGATACATTCTTTGTATGCACAGTGCTGGCTCTTGGATTCATGTGTGTCCTTTCATGTGACACCTTGTTGAGATCAATTTCATACCTATCGTACCATGTCTGGTTCTGTGCGTCTTGGTGATGACAGGTCTCTTGACATTGTGGACATTGGAGATGTTAGGCTACAGTTTCCTTCCGGAAGTTCTTTTGTTTTGCATGATGTACGCCATGTACCTGCGTTGACTTGCAACCTTATGTCAGCTGGATAGCTTGATGATGCAGGGTATTTTATGTCTTTTGGAGACTCCGCATGGAAGATTACTCATAGCAGGCTTGTACTTGCAAGAGGTGCCAAGTCTGGCAACCTCTATCCCTTACTTGTATCAAGAGCTACATTGGATCATATTTTTTCTGTGGGTTCTATTCCCCATGTATCCCTTTGGCATGGTCGTTTGGGGCATATGTCTCTTAAAGGAATGAAAATGCTCCTTGCTTTGCAGTATCTTCCGCCTTTTGACTCTTCACATTTTGATTCTTGTGATCATTGTTTGTATGGCAGGCAGACTAGAAATACGCATAAAAATTTTGGTAAGAAACGCATGGGTGAGCCCTTGGCTCTTGTTCACTCAGATGTATGTGGGTCCATGCCCTGTCAGTCACTTGGTGGGGCAAAGTACTTTGTTACTTTCATAGATGATTACTCACGTAAGGTTTGGGCTTATTCCATAAAGAGAAAATCCGATGTGTTAGACACATTTCAGTGTTGGCTTGCATTGGCAGAGAACTAGTCTAGGAAAAGGCTCAAATGCCTAAGATCAGATAATGGGGGTGAGTATGTATCACGTACTTTTGAGCAGTTTTGTGATGAGCGGGGTATTAAGTGTCAGTTGACCGCCCCTTACACTCCACCCCAGAATGGTATGGTTGAACGCATAAATAGGACCATTTAGGAAAGGGTCCATAGCATGCTTAGCCAGGCTGGCTTACCGTAGCACTTTTGGGCTGAGGCAATTACTACTGCAATGTATCTCATTAATAGGTCACCTAGTAGTGGCATAGACTTTCAGGTTGCAGAGGAGGTATGGGCAGGCAAGCCCCCCTCTTATGATCATTTGCGTGTCCTTGGATGTGAGGCATTCTGCCATGTGCCTAAGGACAAACACAATAAGCTGGATCCTAAAAGTGTCAAATGCATTTTCATTGGCTATGGAGATGCAGGAGAGATGGGTTACCATCTATGGGATCTACAGGTGCGGAAAGTGATCTGCAGCCATGATGTCATCTTTCATGAAGATAAAATGCATATGCAGCCGGAGAAAGTGATTGAGGTACGCAAATTTATCTTTCAGGAGGAGCCACCTGCTCCCATTCAGCCCGCTCCACGGCCAGCTAGACAGCGTGCAGCATCACCTGATGCTCATGGCCCATATGCTAGACATGCTAATGTTAGAGAGGATGCCGATTAGGAAGCAGATCCTAGATTGAGGCATTCTACTAGAGATAGATGACCTCCTGACTGTTTTGCACCCTCTATGGATTATGTACTAATTACAAATGCAGGAGAGCCTCTTACTTATGATGAGGCTATGCGCAAGGGTGATTGTCGCTCTTGGGAGAGGGCTATGCAGTCTGAGCTTAACTCATTGCATAAGAATAAGACTTGGGATTTGGTTTTCTTGCCTCAGGGTAAGAAGACTTTGCCATGCAAGTGGGTGTACAAGCTGAAAAGTACCCCTGGACACCCCAAGCCAGCATACAAGGCTCGATTGGTTGTTAAGGGTTTTAAGCAAGAGCATGGTGTTGACTTTGATGAAGTCTTTTCTCGTGTGGTCAAGATGACCACCCTATGCTTAGTCTTAGCCTTGGTTGCATAGCTTGACCTGGACTTGTACTAGATGGATGTCAAGACATCTTTTTTACATGGGGACGTGCATGATGAGATTTACATGGAGCAGCCTAAGGGCTTTGCAGACCTTGGTAGGGAACACCTAGTGTGCAAGCTAAAGAAGAGTCTATATGGCTTGAAGCACGCACCTAGGGAATGGCACCATAAGTTTATGCATTCATGTAGTCACAGGGCTACAGCCGCAGCACTATGGATCCGTGCTTGTACATGAAGAAAGCCCGTGACAGTTCTTTACTGATTTTGGTACTCTATACGGATGGCATGCTTTTAGCAGGGACAGCTCATGAGGAGATAAATGCTCTTAAGGCTTAGCTCAAAAAGAGCTTTGAGATGAAAGATCTGGGATAGGCCTCTCATATACTTGGTATGCGCATTACGTGCCATAGATCTCAGGGACTACTCTATCTGTCACAGAGGGAGTACATTCATAAAGTCCTTGAGCACTTCTGCATGCGGGATGTTAAGCCTATTGGTTGTCAATTACCTTCTCATATGAAGGTTTCACAGGCCGATTACCCGCAGACAAATGAGCAGAGGGCCGAAATGGCCAAGATTCTCTATGCATCAGCCGTGGGCAGTCTTATGTATACCATGATAGTCACCCATCTAGATATTGCTTTTGCAGTTGGGGTTGTGGCACGTTATATGGCTACACCTGGCAAGAAACATTGGGATGCCGTGAAGGGTATCATGAGGTACCTGAAGGGCACAGCAAATATGTGTCTTTGTTATGGCAGCTAGGATACAGGAGTCATGGGGTACATTGACTTTGATTATGCAGGCCTTGCAGATAATAGGAAGTCCACTTTTGGCTATGTGTTCACTTATGGTGAAGGGGCTATCTCTTGGATATCCAAGGCACAAAATTGTAAGGCCCTTTCTACTATAGAGGTCGAGTATATTGTAGCCTCAAAGGCTATCAAGGAGGCTATTTGGTTAGGCCATTTGATTGTAGACCTTGATATGACATATGATATGCCTACATTGCATTCGGATTCTATGAGTGCCGTTCAATTGGCCAAGAATTCGGTCTTCCATGCGAACATATTGAGGTGAGGTATCACTTGATTCACGAGGTCATTGAGGACAGATCTGTTGATCTTGTCAAGATTCCGACTGAGCAGAATCCTACAGACTTACTCACGAAGAGCCTCACTACTGACGGCTTTGCCTTCCTCAGGAGATTAATGGGCATTGGATGGGATGACATCTTTTTCCTCATCCTGTTGTACATGTGTACATATTGTACTGTCTTTTCTTTTTCTCTCTCTCACTAGGGGAGATTCGCCTTTAAGTGGGAGGTTGTTGGGGGTAAAGGCGCCTCCACTGTGTATTCCTATACTGACAATACCTGCCACTGCACACTGTAGGTGGTGGGTGCCCGTCACAATCACTTATTCTTTCTTCTTTTAGTGATAGTTTGAATAAAGGAAGGCCCAGTCGCACATTGTGGTTGTTGGAGTTCCCATTTGTGTCTCTCCCTCTTCTTGCTCTTCCTCTCCACCATAGCTCATTTCCAAGCAAGCTTTGATCCTTCTCACCTTTCATAGGAAATTTGTGCTCTAAGATCTGGACTATGTCATATGCCCAATATGGTGTTAAGTCATCCTTAAACAAGTCCTTTTCACTAGACATGCTAAACAGATGCGCATCAAGCAGGTTGACTACAATCCCATGTCTAGCAACTTCTCATGTGGGTATGGGGGACATGTGATCAGCCATGAAATGCTACTTGCCCTTGCTTACTACCATAGAGAAGTCAAACTTTAAAAGTAGAAGCAACCATCTAGCTATTCGTCCTGTGGCATAGAGTTTATTTACAAGATAAAGCAAATCTTGATGGTCTACTACGAAGAAGGTGAAAGGCGTAACCAAAAAATAATGCCAAAACTTCTTTATAGCAAATACCATGGCTGGTCCTTCCCTCTCCATCGTGGGGTATTTCATCTATGTATCCATGAGTTGTCTTCTAACAAAGCTCATCGGATAGTCAAGATTGTGTTCACCAAGTTGGCATAAAAACAGCTCCCACTGCAAACTTTGACACATCAATGTGCACGTGGAAGGTCATGCTCCAATATGGGGCTCATAGAATAAGTGTGGTAGTGAAAGCCTTTTTTCAGTTCTTCATCAGCATGTTGGCACTCCTCGATCCACTTGAATATGATCAACAACTTAAAAAGTGGTGTACCAATCAATGCATAGTTCAAGACGAAGCATTGATATAGTACCATGTGTCCCAGGAAGCACTGAACTCCCTTATAGTTTATTGGTGGTGGAAAGTCGATAATAACCGTGATTCCAGAGAAGTCAGTGGCAATGCCATTCTTGGACACCATGTGCCCTGGGATACATCTGTGTTTTACCCAAAACTAGCACTTTAAGGGGTTTAAAGAGAGACTATACAATCTATGCCATTCAAAGGTTGCACAAAGCTTATCTAGGTGTTCTGTCCAACTAGAGTGTATACATACGTTGTCACAAATACCTCTAGTTCTCTCTTGAAGGTTGAAATGACTAGATTTTTTTAGTTGATTTTTGTTGTTTTTTAGGCTTGAATGGTTGATTTTTTATGGATTTTGAGTTATGATTGATTATTTTGTAAGTGTTTGAGAATATTTTGAAGATATTGATTATGTTTTGGAAGCTCATGATGATTCTCAAGTAGAGATACGAGGCTTTGTGATGTTCTAATAGGTTCTGTGAGGTTCTAATAGCTTCTATTTTGTTCTGATTTTCTTCTGTATGAAGCATGGATTAATGATTCATGGAAGTTGAGGTCTTTTGAAAGCTCATTGAATATTTTTGATAGTTTGGAATGGTTTTAGTATGAGTTATGAGGTCATGATGCCTTCTATTGACCTTCAGTATCCCTCTATTGAGCTTCTATATAACCTCTATCCCTGATCTATTTCCGTTCTGTTATGTATGTATGCTTCTGTAAGCATTCTGTGGAATGTATGTGTGACTTGGAAGTTTTTTAGCCTTGGAAAGATGTGAATGTAAGTTCAAAAGAGCTCAAGGAAGTGGAAGAAGTAGCTGTTGAATACTCAAGAGAAGACTGGAGTGAAGTGATAGTGATAAGCTATGAAGAGTCACTATAGTGGCTCTGGTGACCTTTCATATCAAACACACCTTTTGGAAGGGGTATCCACAACCAAATAAGATTTATTATGGGTGATTATTGAGTATTTTATTGAGGATATGATGTACTATTGATTGATAGAGAAAGAGAGAGTCAAAGATAGCCCATTCTATGCCAAACAATGTATCTTTCTATGAAGGACTGTGAAAGATAACTATGAAGACAATGAAGATTGTTGAATGTTGAAATGACTAGATTTTTTGGTTGATTTTTATTGTTTTTTAGGTCTAAATGGTTGATTTCTGAAGGATTTTGAGTGATGATTGATTATTTGGAAGTGTTTAAAAGTATTTTGGATGGGATTGATTATATTTTGGGAGCTCATAATGATTCTCATTAGAAATATGAGGCTCTGTGATGTTTTGATAGGTTCTTTTGAGGTTCTAATTGCTTCTATTTTGTTCTATTTTTCTTTTGTATGAAGCATGGATTAATGATTGATGGAAGTTGAGATATTTTGAAAGCTCATTGAATAGTTTTTTCATAATTTGGAATAGTTTTAGTATGAGTTATGTGGTTTTGATGCTTTCTGTTGACCTTCTGTAACCCTCCATTGAGCTTCTGTAGAGCCTCTGGCCTTGCTTTGTTTTTGTTCTATTTTGTCTTGTAGATCTTCGGTATGTGTGACTTTGGGAAAGTTTTCTAGCCTTGGAAAGAGATGGATGTAAGTTCAAAAGAGCTCAAGAAAGTGGAAAAATCAGTTGCTGAAGACTCAAGAGAAGACTGGAGTAAAGTGACAGTGGTGAGCTATGAAGAGTCACTATAGTGGCTCTAATGACCTTTCATATCAGACACACCTTTTGGAAGGAACATCCATGACCAAAGAATGAGTATTATGAGTGATTATTGAGCATTGTAATAAGGATATGATGTATTATTGATTGAGAGAGAAAGAGAGAGTCAAAGATAATCAATTCTATGCAACATAATGTATCTATCTATGAGAGACTATGAGAGAAAACTAAGAAGACAATGAAGATGAATCATATGTGATATTTTTCCATTCAAAGTGGTGTTTCTTTTGTTTTCTCTTAGTTGGTTGATGAATTTTATGAAGAATATGAAGAGAATGATGAATTTTGTTGAAGATAAAACCGTGCGAGTTTGTTTCTATGATGCCACGTGAAGATTTCTTGCTTGTGGCATTTTTTTCCTTGTTGTGGCTCTCTAAAGAATGAAACAAAAGCTTGTTGATGTTACAAGATAGATTTTCTTGCAATAGAAACCCATTTTCCTTAGTGTCTCTCTTGGGGCTCCAAAGATGTGGAGAAAAGAGTCATATCTCACCGAATTGTCCAAACCCTAGAAGGTTTGTGGATTACAAGCCCTTATGTAGTCGATACAAAGGAGAAGGCCACACTGCAAAAGATTGTCCAAGTCAAGCCCCTGTGAAATCTAGTTCTGATACCCAACAGAAGACCCAAGAACATGCTTCCAATTTGGTGGAATTGAAAGTGGCCGTAATAACACATGCAAAGAAAGGAGAACCCATAGTTCTAAAAGAGAACATTCTCTCTGTCAAGACTGTGAAGTTCAACCAACCTAAGGAAAAGCAGAACAATGCAGTCATGAACAACGAAGTACAGAGCACTACAAAGCCATAGAGAGCTACAGAGACAGTTGCAGAGACAAAACCAGAGGTCTAGGAGATAGAGGATGCAGAAGTACCTTCTGATGTAGAAGTGTATATATTGCCGCTCCTAGAAGAAAAAGGGAATATAAAAGTGGGTGTGGCCCCATTTCCCAGCTGATTGGAAAACCTTATGGATCCTATCAAAGAGTATGATTTGGTCAAAGACCTAGACACTTTTAAACCAAACTTAACATTTCGAGAGTTACTGATGTTGTCTCCTAGCTATCGAAAGAAATTCAAAAGCATACTGACTAGAAAAAAAGGCTTAAGAATTGTTCTCTCCGTGGTGAACAAGTCCAATAGAGCATCAGAACCCATGAAGGAAGTAGATAGGGCTAACGCCTTGCTGGATCTTGGAACCCCAAAGATTGACATATAAATTGAGAGGTGCTTTATTACAGATGCATTGATTGATGGAGGCTCATCAATAAACATAATGATAGATGTGATAATGAAGGATCTAATCTTGCAAGGAATGGAGCCTACACAATGGCTTATCAGATTGGCAGATCAAAGCAAAATCAAACCGTTGGGCATCCTCCCATACATAAAGACAACCCTCCCATATCTGGTGGTTAAACCAAATTCCTATGGGACCTCATATCCTCTACTATTGGGAATACCTTGGCTTTTTGAAGCAAGAGCAAAAACAGATTGGTTCAAAGGAACCCTAACCCTCAACAAAGACCCCAACAAAGTGGTGTTAAAGTTGTATACATCGCAAAAAGACAATGGATCCACATCCATCAAAGTCATAACAGACTCCTCCAGTGAAGTAACACATGGTACATCAGGAGATGAAGAGACTGTCAAACAGATCTTTCCTAAGAAAACAGAGGCACAGTCCCTAACAGTGGGCACTATAAGCCAACTCTCAAAAGATGCAAAGTCCTCGTCAATGAGTGAATACTTTTTGCTTGAGCCAGGAATGACTTTTGAGATCACTACTGACAATGAGATAGAAGCATGGATATATTGTTCTCCCTATTACATGGTAGTAGAAGAGAAAAAGCTAGAGATAGCGCCAGTAGAGACAAAGACAGAGATAGAGATAGAGATAGAGACAGAGACAGAGACAGAGGCAAAAGCAGAAGCAGAAGACAGAACAAAGAGCCTGTTCTTCTCTCACAGAGCTCCTACAGAGGTAGATTCAGAGCTTGAAGAGGATGATGATGAACCTGAAGAAGAATATTATGAAAGCGAGATAGAAGAATCTATTCCATCTGAAGAAGTCATGGATGAAGAGGGAGTCCCAAAAGCCTCAAAAGCAGAAGACTTCATGCTCTTGGACAAAATGATGATAGTACCCTTTGGACTCATAAATGGATCTTCTCATATGCAAAGCCTTTATAAGAAATGGATTAAGGAAAACGAGCTATCTTTTATCAGTGGTTATTGCCACCCTCATCTACCCTTGCCAAGAAAGAATGATGATAACGCCCCTTGTCAACAACCACCAGTCCCAAGGGCCAATAGAATTTCGAGACTCCATGTTATGTGACATTCTTAGACGTATCCTCAGAAGAGGAGTCCTCAAGCTCCGATGTAATTAATTACCAAACCAAATTCGAGATAGCCCTAATACCATTTCAGCATCCCAAGGAGCAACCCAAATCCTCACTAAAACAAGAAGTCGGGTCTAGTGGGACATCAGAAGAAGACACCACCCCCTTGAAGAAGTCGGATCTATACCCAGAAGTAGTCCATGGGACCTTCATCCGCGAAGTGGAAGGTGAAAGGTAGTTAATCTTTGTGGACGTAGATGGCACTGAACACCACTGAAGGTGGGTAGCAGTCTATCAGAAGGGGAGTTGTCGATCTTGTACAACTTATTAAAAGAGAATTTAGACGTGTTTGCATGGTCCTATAAAGACCTGAAAGGGATTGATCCCAAAATATATCAGCATCACATTGACTTGGAGCGTGATGATAAGCCAGTACGACAATGACAGAGGCGCATGAATCCAAATTATTCCACCTTGGTGAAAGTAGAGCTGCTGAAGCTTTTGGAAGCCGGGTTCATCTATCCAGTGGCTAATAGTGAACGAATTTCACCCATCTTGATCGTACCCAAGAAGAATGGGAAGCTTCGCATATGTGTGGATTTCTGCAAATTGAATTTCAAAGCCAAGAAGGATCAGTTTCCTATCCCTTTTACTGACCAACTGTTAGACATAGTTGCAAGATATGAGCTTTACTCCTTATTAGATGGCTTCAACGGATACAACCAAGTACAGATACTAGAAGAAGATCATGCCAAAACAACCTTCACCACAAAATGGGGAACCTATGCTTATAGGGTGATGCCATTTGGGCTCTGGAAAGCCCTTGCTACCTTCCAGAGAGTCATAATGGCCGCATTCCAAAATCATTTGCATGACTTTATTGAAGTATATGTGGATGACTTCTATATTTACAGTTTGATCCTTAAACATTGGAGACATTTGGAGCAATGCTTTGATCGATGTCGAGAGTATGGGATCTCCCTCAACCCCGAAAAATGCATATTTGGGGTCACTTCTGGAGTTTTGTTGGGCCACATTATCTCTACACAAGGGATATCAACAAACCCTGCAAAGATTAAGAAGATCCTAGCCTTAATAGCACCAACCAACCTCAAACAGCTGAGGGGATTTCTAGGCCATGTGGGCTACTACAGAAGGTTCATAGCCCATTTTGCAACAAAGGCATGTGGGAGCTTTCGCTCAATCGCCAAGACTCACGGACCGCTTATTGTTCAAGCGTTCCAAGCCGAGCACTAATGGCTACTTCTCACGTAGCCAACGCGCCATCCATATCTACGAGTGTAGTGAGCTTACCTCCATGCCGATCGAGTTACCTCCTCTCTCGCGCACTTCGATAGCTCCACGATCCAAGTGCAAGCTCCATCCTCAAGCTCCACGCTCCAAGCTCCATTGCCGTGAGCAAGACAAGAAAAGAGAAGAGAAGAGAAGAGAAGAAGAGAGGAGAAGATAAAGAGCTTCTCCTCCCTGGCCACTCACCCTCACACACTCACTCCCTCACACTCTCACACTCCCTTCCTCAAGTACAAGCTCAAGCAAGCAAGAACAAGAAGAAGAAGAAGAAGAGGAGAGCCACTTTTGGCCACATACAAGAATGAGCTTCTCATTCACTTTTCAACTTTATATACAAAACCCTAAATCCCTTTAGGGCGGTCATCCCCTTATCCCCTTTTTTACATGGCCGGCCGTGGCCTAGGCCCTTTTTCCCATTGTCCTTCTATCTTCCTAGCTTCCTTTCCACCGCCTATCTACATTTACAAATTGTATAGGTGAAAGCCGCGCTCCTCGAATTAAACTATGATGCGCTTGCGCTCTTTTACAAAAGTATTGACTTGCGCTTTTCCTTGTGCTCCTTGTTCCCTTATTTATGACTTTTCTGCGCTTCTTGTGTTTCTAGATTTTTCTTAGCGTGCCTTAGTCTTCCATTTCACTTTGCCTTGGCCTTTGTCTTCTGCTTTAGCTTTTCCAGATTTTCCACCGTGTTCATTTGAGGGTTAACAAGGCAGCCCCCCTGCATAAGCTTCTAAGGAAAGATGCGGAGTTTATTTGGACAGAAGAATGTGACAAAGCCTTCAACACTCTGAAGCAGTGTCTGATTGAGGCACCCATCATGCAATCTCTTGATTGGACAAAGGAGTTCCATGTACACACTAATGTATCAGTTGAAGGCTTAGGTGCAGTCCTATGCCAGAAGGGATCCTCGAAGCTGGATCAACCCATTTATTATGCAAGCAGAAAGGTCACTGATAGAGAACGGAACTATACAGTGGCAGAGCTAGAGTGTTTGGCAATGGTGTTTGCCCTAGAGAAATTTCGCCACCACTACTGCTATCAACTCATTTTAAATTTTATGTCGATCATGAGGCCCTGTCCTTCCTAATGAACAAAGCAAATGTGAAGGAAAGAAGGATAAGATGGCTCCTTCTATTCCAAGAGTTTGACTTTGAGATAATTACTAAACCTGGTCTCTCCCATGTTCTAGTTGATCATCTATCGCATATCCTGCAGAATGCAGACAAGGAGCAAGATGATCCAGACCTCCCTGATGCTTCCATGTTCCTAGTCAAAACTATCACCCCTTGGTATGTAAACATCACCAACCTACTAGAAACCCAACAGTATCCTCCTAGCATCTCTAATCGGTAAAGGAAGAAGCTTCTGTTAGAATCAGTCCCCTACACCGTGTTAGGCGGCACACTATATAAGAAAGGCAAATATGAATTGCTCAGAAGATGTGTTGCAGGAGAAGAGATTGGGATTGTTCTGAAGGCTTGCCATGATGAGCGATATGGAGGTCACTTTGTAGGAGAAGCAACAGCCAGATGGCTCTATTTTAGCAAGATACTAGTGGCGGACCTTCCATAAGGATGCCTATGACTACTATAAGTGATGTGATACATGTCAATGGATTGGAAAACCCACCAAGACCAGTGCCATGCCACTGCAATCTATCCTTCCCTTGAAGCCGATCGAGAAGTAAGGCATCAACTTCGTAGGTCTAATCGATCCCCCACCAAACAGAAGCAGAACAGATACATCTTGGTATGTATGGATTATGTCACCAAGTGGTGTGAAGCTAAAGCTTTGAAGCGGGATGATGGACATAGCATGGCCTTGTTCTTGTACAAGAATATCATCACCCGTTTTGACAGTCTCCTAGAGCTAGTAAGCGACAGAGGCACTCATTTCATTAATAAGGTCATGGAAGAACTCACAAAGCTGTATAAGATTTGCCATCGCAAGTCCACACCCTATTACCCCAGAGCCAATGGCCAAGTTAAAGTCACCAATTGCATCCTCTACTCAATCTTGATAAGGACGATTGCTGCACATCGTTGTGATTGAGATGATCGACTTATTGAGGCCCTCTAGGCGTACAAAACCTTCCATAAGGCAACTACAGAATAAGCACCCTTCCAACTGGTGTATGGTACAGAAGTCTTTTTTCCTATTGAACTAGAGTTGCCCTCCCTGCGAGTGGCTATCGAGGAGCACTTGGGAGATGACGAGTCCCTACAATGCCACCTCCTACACTTGGAATGTCTAGACGAGACTTGCAGGATGGCTCTACAATGCATGGAAGCCATGCAAGCCCGACGAAAGGCCTATCATGACAGCTTTATCAAGCACAAGGAGTTCAAGGAAGGGAATCTTATCCTGGCCTATGATTCTCGATTTGGCAAGTTTCCAGGTAAGCTTCAATAACAATGGATGGGCCTCTATAAGGTACTTGCTATCAACCCTAATGGCTCTGTCCAAGTGCAGGCCATTGATGCCTCTGATGATCCTTTCCTGATCAATAGCTATCGCCTGAAGAAGTACTTCCCTCCCTGGGGATCCTCACAATCACAACCGACCCACCCTTTCCCTTTTGGGCATCGCATTGTCTTTCTCCTCACGCTCCTAATAGACCTTAAGATCTTCTTCATGAGGTGGCCTTATTCTACTAGCCCCTCACAGATACCTCCCACCCCTACCTTGTTCTCTTCTCATCTGATCCAGCAACGGTGGTGAGGATGGTCTTGGCACATGATATTTCTACCATTCTCTTTATTTTTTAAAAAAGAAAGAAAAAAATAAAAATATATCGATCATGGGAGAAAAGGACTTCGATTCGTGTCATGCCGACCTATTCTTTGAGAAAAGGTGGAAACGCCCTCGAGAGTATGAAAGAAAGAAAAAAAAATGTTATGGGAGAAAAGAAAGCAATTCCCTGTCATAGTAGGCCTCCTTCCGAGAAAAGGTGGAAACACCATTGGATGGCGGGAAGCGGGATGTGGAAAAGGTGGTAACACCCCGTAGTCTAGGATAGCCAAATCATCAACATACACTAAAATTTCAAAGCCACCTCCCTTGGTGTGTTGTCTCTATATTCCCCGCAGAACATGTGATTCCCTAACGCAAATGGCATGATCTCTAGAAAATCTACAATACCAAATATATGGGCTATCTCCTTGGGTACGCCTTATCATCAACTCCCTTATGCTAGCAACAGATGAAGCGATCTTCATTGACAAACAATTGAGTGATGTGAGCTTTCATCCTAACAGGATGGGCTGTGAGTATGGGTTGCCCTCAGTATTTATCAACAGAGCATGAGACAGAGGGTGGGGTGAGTGACCAGTCCTTTCTTTTAAATTCAAATGAGAGGTGAGCTGTGTGGAATGGAGGGTTGCACGCATGGGTTGGGCCTCTCAATGCACAACACACGATTTGTTATTGTGCACTGTACTATAAGGCTCCCTAGCCTTCCTTCTCGCACTGTATGCTAGCACAGGGAGGGATGCTGCACCATCAAATGTGCACAAGGCATACAACCTTTGCACAAGTGATTGTGAGGATAAAAATAATGAGTGTATGGATTGGGTTGCCCTCCTATATTCTCAAATAGAGTGTCAGTCATTCAGAGGGGAGTCGAGTAGTGTGACTAGTGTGTTCTCAAAACAATCATCAAGAGGTGAGATTGAGGGATGTTACGACACTTGGCGCAAGGTATGTTTTCCTTTTCCTATGTACCCACAGGATGGATATCTACCGTCACCACAGGACACGCCACCTTGTTTTGTACACTGCACCATAAGGCTCCCTGGCCTTCTTGCTTGCACCTATGCCAGACGGGGTTGGACACACTTATGCACCATCAACTATGCACCGTGGCATACTCCTTCTATCCCATTTCCCTTGTTGATTTCTAAATTGGGTGTACATTATGGGGTTCTCTGCAAGATTCATTGAGTGATATACGTTATGGGGCGAGTAACTATTCTTTCCTCCCCATTTGAGTGACTGTGCGCTGAGTGCAATATCCTTAGTCATCACCCAAATTCCTACACCTTCATAGCAAAGCTGCCTCCCTAGGTGCTACTGTGTGGTCCCTGCCACGTTGGACACATGCTATGAAGACATCTTGGTACCTTCTACAGCCGACTGCGACACAGGACGTGACGTCAATTGTCAACCGTAATGCTCGGCAAACTGGGCCAAGTTTTTCTAACCCTACACCTGTTTGCAAGTGACGGTCATGTTTTAAGTGTGGGGATGTTAACGTACAATCCGATGACACATCTTGTATGCATGTGGAGTCATTTCACCGTACCCAGTAAAGTTTTAAGTGTGGAGATGCATCCCTGTGCATATGCCGAGCATACATCTTGCATATGTCATTCATAAAATCTGCGTATATCCCATGTTCTCACTTTACCTTAATGGGTCCCTTGCCCATCCACCAGTCCTCGTTTCCCTTACATATGAGGCCGTTTCTATTGTTATTTTTCTTTACACAGTGTTTTGGTCATTTTTCATGTGAACACATCCTAAGTTTACAAAAACCCAAATCCAAGCTTATAGCCATGTGTATTCCTTTAAATTGTACCTTTTTCCTTTTTACCGCCCCTCGTTCCGAGCAATGGATTGAAAGTTATTCATTTTTAAAACAATTTCCACACATTTGATGTTTTTCCATGTGAATGCTCCTTTGTGGTTTTAGAATGTTGACTTGATGTGACAGCCCTATCCTACACCTTCCATATGACTTTTTTTAAAACACCCTATCATTCTGACGTATGGTTTGTTTGTTATTAATTTTTGCGGGTTTTTGTGTCTTTTTCGTGCGTATTTTTGTCCTTTTTCCATGTGAACCTGCCCTATTCTCCTCAGAGTTCAATTTTGACTGGATAGCCTTGACTGGCCCCCCTTCTTTCCCATTTCTCCTTTTTCCATCGCCCTGTTCCAATCTATGAATTTTTTGTTATTAATTTTTATAGGTATTTCTAAGTTTTATTTTATTGTTTTTCCCATGTGCATATCTCGTCACCCCATCGAAACCGAATTCTAATGTGCCAGACCTGACGATTATCTGTGTTGTGACATTTCTCCTTTCGATTTCCCTCCATTCTGGTGGATGGATCATTTCATTTTTTACTCTCTTTTCAAGTGCAATTTTTGGGTTTTTCCCATGCATACTCTAACATCTTCAGGTTCTATTGAAGAGAGGGAGCTAGTGCTAGTGCCCACTCAACAAGTGATTGATTGTTCTATTTGACCATCTCGGGACTTGGTACATGGATTCCATTTCCCAAGCATTCTTCTAAGTTCTCTTTGCAGTGTTCTTCTTTTCTTTGCAGTCTCTTTCCTCTCTTTTGCATTGTGTAGTCTATTACAACAAACTGTAATGTCTCCTCCCTCATGACCCCCGTGCCTCCCCCCCATAGGAACTTCCCCCCTTCTAGATTTTTCTTTTTTTTTTTGAATTTTTTTAAAAAAACTCTCCCTCACCATGCATTAAGGGTTTAATTAAAAATGAATTGCAAACTAGTTTTTCATTGATTAAAATGAATGTGATAGTGATCACCCACTCGTTTCATCGCACTTTAGGTGTACGCTCAACAATTACAGGGATTGGAATTCCTTAGTCCAGAGGTCGGTCATATTTTTCCATAATGGTCTGAGTTGGTCATTCTGTTTTCGATCAAGTTAGTGTTTGGGCTACGATATGCTGGAACTTATAAATTTCTTTTTGCATGCTTAATTACGGGGATCGAGGTGCTTGATTGTCATGCATATCACGAAGCTTTCAGTCGCACGTGTGCATAGGTCATGTCAAATTTTTTTCGTAGGCTATGGTTTGTTTGGGGAAGTTTGGTCTAGTCTTGTTTTTTTTTCTGTTGCGACTTTTCCGCGATATCCTACTTAGCTATGGTTTTGTTTGGGTTTTACATGAATTTTTCATATTTTTCATTGGTTGCGTGTGTGTGTGGACATCCTATGTAGTCTGAATGGCATCGTCTTCCTCTATTCCCCCACTTGTGATCCAGCATGTACCGTTGTCGATACATGATTATTCCCTCCTTCTAGAGGCAGATTGTATTCACCATGCTAGTCTTCGTCCTTTTGTGGCCCTAAATTTTCTACCAATGGACAACATGATCTCCTACTCCTTCCTGGCGTCATACAAGAACCAGTCTGGCTTGGTTTATAACTGACGCTTCTGCTTATCAACATCCAACATCAGTGATGTGTTGTGTTTGCCTCTTTCAGCTTCTTTTGTCCCTAGTGGAAACCAATTATTGATTGCTAAAGAGATCCTTTCCCTTCTTCAAAAGGAGATGTCTATCCCTTTGGTGTCCAGCAAGGTTATTACCAGTTCAGGGGTTTTTGTTGCTCCTATCGCCTTCCTGATATGGAAGCAACTTTGCCAGTTTCTACAAGACACGGGCAAGCTTGCATCTAAATGTCTCTCCAAGGAGCTTTTCACTGCTTCTGTTTGGATTCTGGAAGGGGCTAAATTTAATTGGTTAGGCTTCATGTTAGCCAAGATGGATCAACATTTCCAAAAGAGTTAGAAAAGGTCAGGGCAGTAATGTGTCTTATGGTGCCTTCCTTCAGAAGATTATCACTCTTGCCTCTCATCTTGGTAGTGTGCCAGCGCGGCTGATCCTGCTCCTCTTTCGAAGCAGCCACCACCTCGTGTTCCATCTCCTCCCCCATTACAGGCAAACTTAGATTCGGAGGATAAGCCCCCTCCAAGATTTTCTTGAATTAAGTGTCGACGTACTAAAGGGCCATCTAGTCCCTTTGCATTATCAGCTACTACAAATCCTCTGATCAAGGATACTACTCCTATTTCTAGCAGTTCCCTTCCTGAAGACGACAATGAAGATGAATCATATGTGATATTTTTCCATTCAAAGTGGTGTTTCTTTTATGTTCTCTTAGTTGGTTGGTGAATTTTATGAAGAATATGAAGAGAATGATGAATATTGTTGAAGATAAAACTGTGGGAGTTTGCTTCTATCATGCCACGTGAAGATTTCTTGCTTGTCGTATTGTTTTCCTTGTTGTGATTCTCTAAGGAGTGAAACAAAAGCTTGTTGATGTTACAATATAGATTTCTTGCAGTAGAAACTCCTTTTCCTTGGTGTCTCTCTTGGAGCTACAAAGATGAATCGTATGTGATATTTTTTCCATTCAAGGTGGTGTTTCTTTTGTGTTCTCTTTGTTAATTGATGAATTTTATGAAGAATATGAAGAGAATGAGGAAGTTTATTGAAGTTAAAACTGTGGGAGAATTGTTTCTATGAAGCTGCATGAAGATTTCTTGCTAGTGGTGTTCTTTTCCTTGTTGTGGTTCTCTAAAGAATGAAACAAAATCTTATTGATGTTACAAGATAGATCTTCTTACAGTAGAAACCCCTTTTCCTTGGAGTCGCTCTTGGGGCTCCATGTTTTTGGTGTGCAGTCGAGGAAACTTGCCATCAACAAGCATCAGAAGAGGCTAAAAATGAAGGAAATGGCAATGCCAAGAATATAAGAATTAATGGATGCTTGCGAAGTTCGTTCTTCCACTGAAGAGTTGGAGATTCTCGTTACCAAAGCCACTTTTCACAAAGAAGTTCATCCCACAATGGCAGAAACATATTACCATCATGATGCAGGCTCTATGTGGTGGACTATTTCCTCCTTCAATTGAAGCAAGAGACACGTACATCTTGGTGGCAAATTGTTTGGGAACAAAATGAAGTGTAGAAATAGAGAGAATGACCATCTATGGAAGATTTGGCATTCATTGAGAAGTTTTCAAACATTATCAAGTGGGATATCGTGAAGAAGCTTCAAGAGTCGTGGTTAGTAGAGGTTCATGAAAACAAGAAAGAAAAGAGTTGGTATTTGTTCATGGATGTTCAATAGCAGGACACATGGGATGTATGGGGTATTGACAATCTCCTGTTTGTCCAATTAGCAACCCATTGAAAGTTGATAGACATAGTGTTCTTCACAACATACACTGTTGAAACCATTAGAAGCTAGCATTACTATGATGATGGCACAACAACTATTCTTAGAAGAATGAGTTTTGATACCCTCTGAATGGAATATCTCCCCCTCTGTAGTGGTTTGAAAGTTGAATTCAGAGACATAGAAAAGCAAGAAGTAGAAGAGATGTTGGTCAGAGAGTCCTCTAGAGACTGAAGTCCCTTTGATTCTATTCAGTTGAGTATAGACTAGCTGATTAGAGCCAACCCCCTAATGAATGACGCAATCAAGAGGCAAGCACTAGAACGAGTCCAAATGTATATGAAAAGAGAGAATGTTAGAATCAAGGTTGAGAACCAACTTGCACAGCAGAAGCCTCCTTTGACGCCTTAAAAGCACTCTTTACAAAAGTCCCTGTGGCGACTCAAGGTCCCCTTCCTAGTCAAATCCATCCTTAAAATATTGATGACAAGCCATCAAATGTAGTCCCATTGCCCATTTTTAAGGGAGAGTGCAATGAAGACCCTAATCTTCATGTAGTAGAGTTTATGGTAGCATGTGTGGCTAACAATGCCAGAAACCCTAAGCATTGATTAGCAATATTCCCCCCACTTTCAAGGGCACGGTGTTTTAGTGGTATGAGAGACAAGCAGTAGGAACTTTCGGCACATGGGACGTCGGCCTTCCTCACTAAATTCAGGTGTGAAGTTTTTGAAGAGCGGATGCGAGAGGAGTTTATGAACCTTAGGTCAATCCTTTGGAGAAAGAGTAAAAGCTTATATATTGCGAATGGAATCCATTCTAAAGAGATTGACCAATTATCACTTGGATCAAGGCATCCAGAAAGGAGTGTTCCTTAGAGGCCTACAACCAAAAGTTCACAAGTTCATGAAATTGAGAAGACTAGTTAATCTGCAAGTTGCAGTGGAAGGTGCAAGACTATATGATGAAGTTGAAGCAAGGTTTCCAATTACCTCAAGAAGAGGTGCAAGTTGCAGTGGAAGGTGCAAGACTGTATGATGAAGTTGAAGCAAGGTTTCCAATTACCTCAAGAAGAGGAGTCTTACCTCCTCCCATGCCAGGAATGGTATATCCACCCAATGCAATTCTAGGGATAGTTCCCTATCCCTACCCTCAAATGCAAACAGTGCCGCAATACAATGCACCTAACCCATAGTGGCCACTGCAAACGACAGTACCTCAAATGATGGTTCAATCACAACAACAATGGTCTCAAATAGTTCCTCCAATGGTGACTCAACAATAGTGGAATCCTACCCACTGGAATCAACAATCCCAAGTCTCAACAGGAGTTCTGAATCAAAACTAGAATAGAGGACCCTCTGGATCAACCCAATCAGTGTATGCAGTAATCACAGAAGCTTCCCAAAACCCTACTACAAGTACTCCAGGAGGTAAAAATCTGAAGGACTACCTATCCAATTCAGTGGCTAGTATCAAGAAAGAGCTTATGGATGTTATTACAGAACAGCTACAGATGCTTAAGGTGAATATCGCCAATATATCCACTCCTGCAGGAGGTGGGAAAGATGTGATGCGTTCTAATACATGGTGCAGAAAGTTTCATCAAGCGGGATATTTAGCCACTGAATGTACCCGAAAACCAACCATTCTTGGAACCTTCTATTCATATTATTTGAGGAAGAACCATACATAATATATCTACTCTCTGAAAGAGATGCATGAACGAAGAAAGAAAGATGAAGACGTAAGATTCAACTTGTTAGAATCCAAAATGACAACACAGAACATTGCACCAAAGCCTAGGGAGTTTGGTCCTAATATTGGTCCAAGGAGGTTTCCCTCTCAAAGTTACAGAGGACGACAGTCTAGCAATGGTCGAAGATCAAAGGTGGAGTGTTACAGATGTGGAGAAAAGGGTCATATCTCACTGAATTGTCCAAACCCTAGAAGGTTTGTAGATTACAAGCCCTTATGCAATCGATACAAAGGAGAAGGCCACACTGCAAAAGATTGTCCAAGTCCAGCCCCTATGAAATCTACTTCTGATACCCAACAAAGACTCAAAAATCTGCCTCCAATTTGATGAAATTGGAAGTGGCTGCAATAACGCGTGCAAAGAAAGGAGAACCCATAGTTTCAAAAGAGAACATTCCCTCTATCAAAACTGTGAAGTTTAACCTTCCTAAGGAAAAGCAGAACAATGCAATCTAGAACAATGAAGTATAGAGCACTACAGAGCCACAAAGAGCTACAGAGACAGTTGCAGAGACAAATCTAGAGGTCCAGGAGATAAAGGATGCAGAAGTACCTCTTGATGTAGAAGAAGTGCATATGTTGCCACTTCTAGAAGAAAAAGGGAATATAAAAGTGGGTGTGGCTCCATTTCCCAACCGATTGGAAAAGCCTATGGATCCTATCAAAGAGTATGATTTGGTTAAAGATCTAGACACTTTTAAACCAAACTTAACATTCCAAGAATTGCTAATGTTGTCTTCTAGCTGTCGAAAGAAATTCAAAAGCATGCTGACTAGAAGAAAAGGCTTAAGAATTGTTCCCTCCATGGTGACCAAGTCCAACAGAGCCTCAGAACCTGTGAAGGAAGTAGATGATGTCCCTTGACTACTAATGTTCTTAGGAGGTTCTTTCTTTTTCTTAAGTCCCGATAGCACTAGTTTTGAAATGGTGGCACCATTTAAGCTTGTCCTAAAGTCATTGTTTAGAGATAACAACAAACTTCTTGTTGAGCCTTGGATAGTAAATCAAGCTTGCTTTGCCTCAAAGCAAGGTGAATATGGGGTCAAACTATGGGGTCTCTAAGTGCAAGGTTCAAGTGGTTGTAATGATTAGAAACTTTTTTAGCTCATTCCCTGTCTTGCAAAAAATCCATAGGCTAATGTTGACCTTCCATGCAAGGAAGACTTACTTTATGAGTTTTAGTAGAGTTCTTTGTTCTTGGGGACCTTCCGGTGCTCACTACACACACATCCAGCATTCGATTTGCGCACCAATGGTATCAAAGCGAAGCTAAGATCAAGGGATTCCAATCGTTTACCATCTCTCATGTGAATGCGAACCTTTTGGAACAAACGGTCTTTACAAGTAGTCTCGCAACGAACCATGAATACCAGTGTGTTGTGAAGAACCCCATGCTGTGCTGTCAGACCACGAAGGACCACTCCTAGGAGGCGGAGGACCATCTCTCAAGCTCCTTTCTCGAAAACGTTTTTTTTTTCTCAGAGAAGAAGAGAATGAAGATTATGAATTTCATAATCAATAAGCTTAATAAGCTTAAAAGAGCTCAAGCTCTTCAAAATTTTAACAAATAGTGGTAACAAGATGAATTGCAGGACGTCCACATTATCCATGACATGCTGCTATCCTTCACACTGAATCCATGATTAAGTTAAGCTTTTTAATATAAAGCTTAAAGCTAAAGCTTAAAGATTCCAAACTAAATCTCTTTTCCATAGTGGGTGTTCACACCAAGTTAAAATTCTGTACTTTTAATGGGCAACGTGACGGAAAAACTATTATCGCCTTTATCAGTTAGTTTGATGATTATTTCCATGAAGAGCAATATGCTAAAAAAGATAAAATCAAATGCGTCACTAACCATCTAGTAGACAAAGCATCATTATGGTGGACCGTTGTCCATAAGAGTATTGATTGCCCTACTACTTAGGAGGCCCTTCAAAAGAAATTTTTGCATAATTTTCTTCCACCTCAATTCCATGAAAAAGTAATCAAACAATGGGCTCTTATGCAACAAAGAGATCGTGAATCCATTCCACAATACACTAAGGTGGACCGTTGTCCATAAGAGTATTGATTGCCCTACTACTTAGGAGGCCCTTCAAAAGAAATTTTTGCATAATTTTCTTCCACCTCAATTCCATGAAAAAGTAATCAAACAATGGGCTCTTATGCAACAAAGAGATCGTGAATCCATTCCGCAATACACTAAGCGTTACTTGAGAGCCTCACTGCAACTTCGAATGCTTGAAGATGTTCCTGAGGCGATCCACAAGCGGAAGTATATGTCCGGTCTGCTTGGTCACTTCTATGTGGAAGTGAACATGTTCAAGCCGAATACTTTGGAAGATGCAATTTCTTTGGCCCATGATGCCGAAGATAAAATTCATGGACAAGAAAAGTAACCACAACAATTTCCAACTAGCGGTAACTTTGGTACAAACCAATTCAATTCTAACTTTCGAGGATTCAATGAAAATCGCTTTGTTCTTTCTTCTTTCTGTTAATCCTAGACTTGACCTCCTCCTTTACCATCAAACACAAATTCAAATCCTAAGCCATCTCTTCAACCAAATCCAAACATACCCAAATTCCCAGCCATTACCAATAATGTTTCCAAAGCAATGTCTATAGTTTGTTACAAGTGTTAATGACCTTGACACTTAGCAGTAAATTGTCAATCCAAGAAGCCAATGGTTCAAATCAACTACTTGGGAGTGACTGAAAAGGAAGACCATGAAGATATGCCAAATTTCACTGAAGATGATGATGATATTGGCAATGCTTCAGATACTTTACCAGGTATGCCAAATCCTCATTCATTATTAACAATGAAATGTCTTGTGTATGGTCACGAAAAGATTATTTTGCATGATGATGGGAGTACACATAAATTTATTTCTGCAAAGTTGGTTAAAGAATTGAAACTACATATTGTTCCAACTCATTATCGCATAAAGGCTGCATTCTTAAGCACTAGATACAATGATACACAAGAAGTTCATGATTTAGAAATAAAAATTGGTGAGTATGTTGAGCATAGAAATTTATTGATTGTGCCTTTACAAGCTAGTGACATTATTTTAGGAATGCCTTGGCGTCACAAATATAATCCCGACATAGATTATTGCACACATTCAATTAAAATTTATTCTAACGGAAAATAGATTACATTACATGGAACTCACTTCTTTGATAATTTTCCCTTGCTTAGTTACACACAGGCTAAACATGCATTGAGAAAAGGTGGCAAATCATACTTAGTATGGGTGAATGAAATTGAAGCTAAGAAAAATCAGATGCATCCTAGGCATGCACAATTTCTTCACAATTTAAAGATTGTTTTGCTGCTGATTTACCCCATGGTTTACCACCTACACATTCTAAAGATCATAAAATAGACTTAATCCCAGGTTCTCAACCACCATGTAAAGCACCTTATAGACACAAGCAGATTGAATAGAAAGAAATCCAAGCCCAAATTGAAGAACTATTAACCCGAGGACTTATTAGGCCCAATAGTTTTCCTTTTGGTGCACCTGACCTTTTAGTTAAGAATAAAAATAATACATGTAGGATGTGCATTGACTATCGTGCCCTAAACAAGATCATTGTTAAGAATAGATATCCAATCCCTAGGGTAGATGATCTCATGGATAAACTACAAGGAGCCACTATTTTTAGCAAGATAGATCTCAAATTTAGATATCATCAAGTACGATTGGATACACCTGACATTTTCAAAACTGCATTTAGAACTCAGTTTGGTCATTATGAATTCCTTGTTATGCCTTTCGGTTTGACTAATGCACCAGCTATATTCAATCGTATGATGAATAGAATATTTTTGAAGTATCAGAATTGTTAATTGTTTTCTTTGATGATTTATTGGTTTTCGGTAAGAATGAGAATGAGAATTATGAACATTTGTCTTTGGTTTTTAAATTGTTGAAAAATAATCAATTATATGCTAACCCTTACAAGAGTGAAATTTTCCAAACCCACATTAAATACTTAGGTCACATTGTTTCTTATGATGGTATTAAAGTTGATCCTAAAAAGATAGAAGCAATTATAAATTGGCCAATACCTAAAAATGTGCATGAGTTACGTTCTTTCTTAGGTCTTGCTAGCTTTTACAAAAAAATTGTGAGAAAATTTTCATTACTTACATTACCTTTGACAAAAATGTTAAAGAAAGGTGTTGTATATCATTGATCTGATAATCAACAAAAGTCTTTTGATTTATTGAAACATGCTTTAATACATGCACCTATTTTGCAATTACCCGATTTTAATCAACCGTTCTTTCTAGTAGTCACTGATGCTAGCGGATCAGGAATAGGAGCTGTCCTTATGCAAGATTCACATCCCATAGCTTATTCTAGTTGCAAACTTAAACCCTTTGAACTGAAATATTCTACCTATGATAAGGAATTCTTAGTTGTAGTATAAGCTTTACATCAATGGAAATACTATCTAATGGGATCTGAATTCATGATCAAAATTGACCAACAAAGTATGAAACATCTCCTTAGTCAACCACAAATTTCTGACCATCATATCAAATGGGATGCTTTCATTCAAAGTTTTCATCCACTTATCCAATAGCAACACTGAAAAGAGAATGTTGTTGCCGATGCATTAAGTAGAAGACCAAGTATCCATAATATTTCCGTTATATCTTTTGATTCCCTTAACCCTATGAAGGATACCTATAACCATGACCCCAATTTTCAAGTTGATTGGAATAAATTAGTTTCTAAGAACTGGATTCCAATTGATTATTTATCTTATTTTGATGGATTTATGTTTTATGAGAAAAGATCGTGTGTCACTGTTTCACTTAGATAATTTGTGTTGCACAAAATTCATTGTTCCCCATATCAAGGCCATAGATGTATTATTTCTACTTTAAGAACATTGGTTGAAGATTTTTACTGGTCACAAATGGAATCTGATGTTTCTAACTTTATTTTTGAGTGTTTAATTTGCCAAAGAGTCAAGTGATACCATGGTAAGCAATATGGTTTGTTAATGTCTTTACCAATTCCTGAATGACCATGATATTTCAATGGATTTTATAATTGGTTTGCCCAACACACAAGCTAATCATGATATGATTTGGACTATAGTAGATCGATTTAGCAAACAAGCATATTTCCTACCATGCAAGAAAACATTAATTGCATCTCAAGCTGCACAATTGTTTTTGAAGTCTGTTTTCACTAACCATAGTTTGCTAAAGGTTATTATTTCTGATCGTGATTCTAGATTCTATAACAATTTTTGGACTACTTAGTTTGCTAATTTAGGTACTAAGATTGATTTTTCATCTACATTCCATCCTGAAACCAATGGGCAAACAGAAGCTACTAACAATACAATTCTAGATCTTTTGCATGCATACACAATTTCAAAACCACAAACATGGGATACACACTTATATCTACTTCAATTTGCATACAATAATACACCACACACATCTACACAAAAAGCACCTTTTGAAATCCTTTATGGACATAGATTGCCTACACATGTTACATCATTGTCAAACAAAGTTAAAGTTGTTGATGATATTGCTAATACCCATGCTACTATTTTTGCTAAAGTTAAAGATATGATTGCAAAAGCCCGGCAATCATACACTAAATAAGCTAACAAGAAAAGAAAAGCTGTGAGTTTCAATGTTGATGATTATGTTTGGTTATGCATTGAAAAGAGAAGATTGCAAAGTGTTGAGAAATACCCTGTTGTTAAGTTAGCCCCTAGATTTTATGGATCTTTCAAAATCATTCACAAAATCAATGACAATGCATTTAAATTAGAACTACCCCAACACTAGAAAATTCATAATACTTTCCATATCAGTTTACTACGACCTTTTAGAGGCCAATTACTTGTACACCCTGTCTATGAAAACCCTCATTTGTTAGAAGAAGAAATTGAAATAGTTGAACCTGAAACTATTCTAGATACAGACTTTATGACCACCAAAAGTGGCCGTAGCTACTCTAGATATTTGGTTAAGTTTGAAAATCATCTTGTTGAATAAGCCTAATGGATGCACGCCCACGACCTAAGTGCTCACCCCTCATTGCTTGCTCCACATTGAGCTAATAGCAATTGACAATTGCTATCCCACCCTGGGGGTATGATGCCAAGAGGCATATTCCACTATGGATTCCGTGAGGTTTTTATTCCATGGTGGATTCTGTGAGGTTTTGTGGTGGATTTTGTAAAACTATATTTATTTGCTAGGCCTCGTATACAAGGTGGATTCCTTATGCGAGAAGCTAAGGGGGACGCCTGTCCTTTTCAGGCGTCAGATTAATTTAATGTGCACATGGGTGATTCCATGAAATACATATTTAAATTAATGGACGTTTATGATTTTAGAGTGCACTCGTATTAAATTAATATTAGGACAGAGTTCCAATCTTTTTGATTATTTTGTAGTTGAAGACTACTAGGTATTCACTTTTGTCAGTTTAATTTTATTATTTTCTAATAATTGTGAATGATTCAATTGATGTGTAGAGTATGCAGTAGTGGCGTTGGGAAGCACCGAGCGATGGCGTGTATTCAAACTACCTAGAAGAAATTATAATTTTCGATGAGTGCACATCTTATCATTAAACGCGTGGCGCTAATATTTATTTAGACGTGCTTATTTATTGAAGCGTTTGACAAACATTTATTATTTTGTATGCGCATAGATGCTCGGTTTAAATATTTTATTATTAGACATTGTATTTGGGCACAGCCCGACTTTTTGGACGCCCAACTGCTTTACTCTTTACTTGGACATAAGCAAACACAAAAGCCAAAGTATGCTAATTGTAAATTGGGCTAATTTTTTAGCTTGGAGATGAATAAATTTATAAATGCATGCCTTGTGGAGCGCTCACACAAGGCATGGGGGGAGATTGTACCCAATTTATCTTTTTGCCTCATGTCGTGCAAAACCTTCTTCTTACTTTATGAGTTTTAGTAGAGTTCTTTATTCTTGGGAACCTTCCGCGTTCACTACGTGCGCATACAACATCCGATTTGCGCACCAAAATTGCCCCCAAATTGAAAATTTGATCACAATATAAATTTGATTTCTAGAGTTGAATTAGTATTCAAGTGACCATACAAGATGATTGTACCTAAAGACATATAGCTTAACAAACAACTGAGGAAATTGATTGATCAAGGAAGCAATTCACCTGGGATATACCTTTTATTTTCCAAAAGAAGAAAGATGGACCCCTAAGACTCTACATCAATTTCCTATGACTAAATCAAGTAACAACTAAGAAGAGTATCCTATATCTAAGATTAATAAACTCCTAAGTTGACTATACAGGAACAAATATATTTTCAAAGATACACTTGAGATCCAAATAATATCAAATACAAATCAAGGGATAGGATATCGCAATGACTACATTCAACACTAGATATAGTCACTACAAATTCTTGGTCATGCCATTTGAATTGACTAATGCCTCGACAACATTCAATTGACTAATGCAAGGTATCCTTCGACCATACCTAGATGATTTTGTGCTAGTATCCTTTGATGTTATATTGATATACTCCAAAGAATTGAAAGACCATGAAGATCATCTAAGGATTACATTACAAACCTCCACAACAATTAACTCTATGCCAAGAAGAGCAAGTGCATATTCTTCTTAATGAAATTGAATACTTGGGGTACATTGTCTTTGTCAATCAAATCTTGATAAACCTACAAAATTGAAGGATATCTTAGATTGACCAATACCCATCACGGTCAAAGAAATCCAATAACTATTGGGACTAATAGGATGGTATCAAATATTCATAAACCCTCATAGTAGCATCCCAAACTAATCTCTTGAAGTAAAACATTGTGATCATATGGGTAATCAAATATTAAGAGAGTTATGATAAACTCAAAGAGGTCGTAACTACTATCCCCTTACAAAACAATTTAAGGATTATAGGTACAAGAAGGGACACATGTAGCCTACACTTCAAGGAAGCTAAAACCCTATGAGCTAAATTATGCTACTCATGGTCTTGTGTTACTCATAGTGATCCATGCCTTAAACTTGTGGAGATAATATCTAATGGGGAGAAAGTTCAATTTGGATAGACCCGCAATCTTTCAAGTATTAGTTTATTGCTAATTGCTAACAGTTGTTTAAGACTAGCAAACAAAATATATATCTTAACTAACTTTAGTCACTCAATTGAGTGGATCCTCCACAATTCATATTAGAGTAGAAAGTTCTGGCATGCATATACTCCCATATGTGACATTCCATGGCCAAAAGTCACTTGTCTACCACCCACCTTAGCAACATGTGCTTGTAAATTTTATCCTTAAACTTATTTTGTTTCTTTTCTTCTTCATCTTTGCTCCAAAAATGGGGTTAACATTATTCCCCTTGTAGATGATTACTAGTCCAATGGCATGTGGAATCACGGAGCTTCATGCGAGGGATGATTATGACGTGATAGTCCTATTGAAGGAGTGGTAATAGTTTTGAATGAAGTGGTATGGTCGTAGGGTCAATAGAAGATGAATTCCCATTGATGTTATTGGATGCTCCTTTGGTCTATAGTAAAATTGCAATCAATGTTATCTCCTTGGGAATTAGTCTATCTTATTGTATAGTGCAAAGTGCTTGTGTAAGTATAATTGGGAGGTGTGTCAAACAAGCTTGGAGTATTGTCCCACACTTGAGGACTCAAATAGTGCCTTTGTTTTTTTTGGGAAATCTTAGGGTGACAAGTCATCCAAGTAAGCCTAAGATGTCTTGCTTTTAATGTGCTCTGAGGTTGTGATGTGGGGTGAAATGGAGTTGGTTGATTGAGGTGAGTTGACGCACCTAACTTGAGGACCCCTAGATGTAGTGAATGTATGATGTACTTATCTAAACTAGAGCATTTGCTCTCGTTTCTTTTTTAATCTCTTTGAAAAAATCTTACTCATAAGGGAGTGGCTATAAGGAGTGAGTGAGGCATCCATTTTTGTTGAGTAGAGAATCGTTTACTACTTCTAATAGTTGAATGGAGGACTTAGGGTAAAAAAGGATGGGCATACTAGGCAAAGCAACTATCGACCATGTCTTCAAGTAA
This sequence comes from Lygodium microphyllum, assembly GCF_053477565.2. Taxonomy (NCBI): domain Eukaryota; kingdom Viridiplantae; phylum Streptophyta; class Polypodiopsida; order Schizaeales; family Lygodiaceae; genus Lygodium; species Lygodium microphyllum. Next base: position 12,694,777 of record NW_028229514.1, read on the forward strand.
TGCTACACAATATGAATGAAAGAGTTGCAATGCATAGGTGTGGGCAAAGCATGGAAACTCTTATTCCAATATTGATGTCAAAAATTAGTGGTGGTTCTCATCCTTGTATGATGTTGTTGTGATAGTAATGTGACCAAGAGAAAAAAGTAATTTTGTAGGTGGTTATGAAGTTGGGGGTTGGATACCTGCTAAATCTCTTAATGAATGCATTGAAGGAGGGTTAAAGGCTCAATGGTTGAAACAAGTACACAATTTATCATCTATTGAAGCACTAACATTGGAAATCGTAGGAAACTTATCTTAGCCATGGCACTATGGATCATAAAGTCTATGTTGATGAGATGAGGACAATGAAGCACATTAGCCCATTTACAAGGATGTTAATAGTAGAATATTGACCTTACAATATTGTTAGACTCCACCATAGTATACCATTGCTTTGGTTGATACTTTCAAACGTCCCAAGACTTTTAGGTGGAGTGTTCACTTTTGAGCTTATTCTTCTGAAGCCAACAAGCTTCCTACAATGCATCCTTACCTTGTTACTCTTCCTATCTATTGATAATGCTATCTCCTAGTTTGATCAAATTTGTACTTTGCTCAAGGGTAGAGCCTTTTTAAATGTTACTTCTTGTGAGATCTTGAAATCAAAGGCTTCTGCCAAATTTTCTCTTATTTCTTGATATCTTTGTACTAGTTCTTTGAGATCCTCTCATTATTTTGCATATCTTTTGAAGTCAACAGGATGGCTAAATGCCTTCTAAGTGGGAGCCAACAATGCATTGATCATCTTTATGTAACATTCTTATATTTATGGTGCCATTTCTACCACCTATTATGATATTTGAGGTATGTCACTAGTGTTCTCCCTTGACTCACAAAATTTTAGTGGTTATACATAGTCTACCACAGAAGTCATGATTCCAAATAGCTCTATGGACACAGATAATGCTAGCTTAGAGGTCTCTAGTTCATTGAGCCCTACAACTTCCATTTCCTAATCTTTGCAGCCTATGGTCCTCACATGGTGTATGAGAGCTTCTCTCATAAGAGTTGGGATCTTATTTAATCATTCACTTTCTCTTTCTCACTCTCCTTCTCTTGCTATCTTTCACTCTTCCTCCCTACTATGATGACTCCCTGTGTGTGTGTGTGTGTGTGTTTGTGATAACTTATAGTCGCTTAATGTTCAATCCTCAATTCACAACCCTCTTCTTCTTCGATCCTTTGCTCTCTCTTTCTCACAAACCTTCCTTAGCTATCTCTCTATTCCCTATGCTAACTCCCTCCCTCCCTCCCTCTCTCTCTCTCTCTCTCTCTCTCTCTCTCTCTCTCTCTCTCTCTCTCTCTCTCTCTCTCTCTCTCTCTCTCTCTCTCTCTCTCTCTCTCTCTCTCTCTCTCTCTAATTCTCTACTTATATAAATATATTTGAAAACTCTCTCTCTTCTCTTTTGCTATATCTCTTCCACTCTCTTGCTCCTTATTCCCCCACTCTCTTCTCCTTTGTCTTATCACTCTCTCCCTTTTATAATACTTCCCTTTCTATCTCACTCACTCACACACACTCTCTCTTACTATATTACATCTCTTTCCCTCTCTATCTCACTATCTTAACCCCCCCTCTCTCTCTCCCCCCTAGCGTTTAGAGAGTAAATGAGTAGTCTAAGAATTAAGAGTAGGCTTAATAGCAATGTGAGAGAAGATATCATAAGTTCATGGATGGAGAGGATGGATATAAGAGTGGAGCTTAGGCAAACAGAGTAAGGAGAGTGGTAAGGTAAATCCCACAAGGATGAAGATGAGTTAAAGCAGCTTGATGTTCAATCCTTGATTGATTACCCTCTTCTTCTTCAATGCTTCACTCTCTCTTACTCTCCTTCTCTAGCTATCTCTCACTCTTCCCTATGCTGACTCCCCCCCCCCCCCCCTCTCTCTCTCTCTCTCTCTCTCTCTCTCTCTCTCTCTCTCTCTCTCTCTCTCTCTCTCTCTCTCTCTCTCTGTGGTGCATAGATCGGACGTTGTATGCTCGCGTAGTGAATGCCAGAAGGTCCTCAAGAACAATGAACTCTACTTTTTGCACAAATTACAATGTAAAAAGCACGAACGACAAGAGCAAGAGACCAATTGGGTGCAATCTCCCCCCATGCCTTGTGTGAGCATTCCACAAAGCATGTATCTTATGTATATTTCATCTTCATGCTCAAATAATAGCCTAAATTACAAAATAGCAAGCTTTTAGCTTTTGAGTTTGCTTTTACACAAAAATAGCAATAAAGCTAATGGACGGTGCCCAAAGAGTCTGGCACGCCCAATACAATGTCCAAATAGAAATAACATAACGTGCGCCCATGCGCATACAAAATAATAATAAATAATCGATGCCTCAATAAATAGGCATGACAAAATATAGGCGTGGTGCCTATCAAAATATAATCCATAAATCGAATACTCGCTATCCTCCAATGCTTTCCTCCGCCACTGCTGCTATCTCTACACATCAACTGAAGCATTCACAATCATTAGTAAAATAATACAATTAAATCGACAAAAGTGAATACCTAGCAGTCTTCAGCTACATAAATAAATCAACTGGTTAGAAATAAATCCTAACCTTAATTTATTATGAGTGCGCACTCTAAACTCATAAACATTTATTAATTTAATATGCATTTTGCGGAATCACCCGCTATGGAATCACCCATGTACACACTAAATTAATGAAACGCCCGAAAAGGACATGCGTCCCCATCAACTTCTCGCACAAAGAATCCACTTTATGTATGAGTCCCGGTCATCAAAGTTTACGGAATCCACCGTAAAACCTCACAGAATCCACCGTGGCACGGAATCCACCGTGAAATATGCCTCCTGGCATCATACCTCCGGGGTGGGATAGTAATTGACCTCAATTGCTATTAGCTCAATGTGGAGCTAATAGAGTGGGGAAAGCATTTAAGTCTCTAGCGTGCATCCATTGTGCTTCCTCTACATGATGGTTCTTAAATTTAACTAAATATCTAGAATATCTTTGGCCAGTTCTAGTGGTCATAAAGTCAGTGTCTATGATAGCTTCTGGTTCAAGTATTTCAGTCTCTCCCTCTAACAAAGGTGGGTTTTCATAAACAGGGTATACAGGTAATTGGCCTCTAAATGGTCTCAATAAACTAATGTGAAATGTATTGTGAATTTTCCAATGAGGTGGTAATTCTAACTTGAATGCATTGTCATTAATTTTATGAATGATCCTAAATGGTCCATAGAATCTAGGGGCTAATTTGACAATTGGGTGTCTATCTATACTTTGTAGTCTACGTTTTTCTATTCTCAACCAAACATAGTCATCAACTTTGAAATTCATTGCTTGTCTTTTCTTGTTGGCTTGTTTGGTATATGATTGCTGGGCTTTAGCAATCATGTCTTTAACCTCATAAAAAATAGTATTATGCATACTAGCAATATCATCAGCACTTTGAATTCTATTTGACAAAGATGCAACAGGTGTAGATAATCTATATCCATAAATGACTTCAAACGGTGCTTTATTTGTAGATGCGTGTGGTGTATTGTTATATGCAAATTGTAATAAATGCAAATGTGTATCCCATGTCTAAGGTTTAGAGATAGTATATGCACGTAAAAGATCTAGAATTGTGATGTTAGTGGCTTCTGTTTGTCCATTAGTTTCAGGATAAAATGCAGATGAAAAATCAAACTTGGTGCTTAGGTTAGCAAACAGAGTAATCCAAAAGTTATTACAAAATCTAGAATCACGATCTGAAATAATAACTTTTGGCAATCCATGGTTAGTGAAAACAGTTTTCAAAAACAACTATGCTGCTTGTGATGCTGTTAAAGTTTTCTTACATGGTATGAAATATGCTTGTTTACTAAATCTATCTACTACTGTCCAAATCATATCATGGTTAGATTTAGTAGAAATTTGTTCCCAAGGTTTAGATGGAATAGACAAAGGCATAAGTAATCCATACTGTTTACCATGATGTCTCTTAACTCTTTGACAAATCAAACATTCAGAAACAAAGTTAGATACATCAGTGTCCATATGCGGCCAATAAAAATCTTTAGTTAACGTAAGTAAAGTAGATATGATACCTCTATGACCTTGATATGGGGGACAATGAATTTCATTCAAAACAAAAGATCGGAATGGAATTGTAACACGCAATCTCTTTTCATAAAACATAAATCCATCATTATATGACAATGAATCAATAGGAATCAAATTATTTTGAACTAATTTATTCCAATCAGCATGAAAAGTAATATCCTGATGATAAGTATCTTTCATAGCAAACAAAGAATCAAAAGATATAACAGAAATATTATGAATAGCAGGTCTTCTACTTAATGCATCAGCCACTACATTTTCTTTTCTGGGTTGGTATTGAATGATAGGATGAAAACTTTGAATAAAGGATGCCAATTTGATATGACGGTCAGAGATTTGGGGTTGGCTAAGTAAATGTCTAATACTTTGCTAATCAGTCTTAATCATAAATTCTGAACCCATTAAGTAGTGTTTCCACTGTCTTAATGCTTGTACAACTGCTAATAGTTCTCTGTCATATGTGGAATATTTCAATTCAGAAGGTTTCAGCTTACAACTAGAATAGGCTATAGGATGATTGTCTTGCATAAGTACAGCTCCTATTCCTGATCCACTAGCATCGGTCACTACTAGAAAGAATGGTCTATTAAAATCAGGCAATTGTAGGACAGGGGCATGGGTTAATGCATGTTTTAATAAGTCAAAGGATTTCTGTTGATTTTCGGACCAATGATAGACAATACCTTTCTTCAGAAGTTTAGTCAATGGTAAAGCAAGTAATGAAAAATTACGTACAAACTTCCTATAGAAACTAGCAAGACCAAGGAATGAGCGTAACTCATGCACGTTTTTAGGTACAGGCCAATTCAATATTGCATCTATTTTCTTAGGATCAACTTTAATTCCATCAGATGATACAATATGACCTAAATACTCAATTTCTGTTTTAAAGAATTCACTCTTTTCAGGATTTACATACAGTTGATTTTCTTTTAATAACTGGAAAACCAATGATAAATGCTCATAATGTTCTTTCTCATTTTGACTAAACACCAAAATATCATCAAAGAAGACAATTACACAATACTGATATTTCAAAAATATATGGTTCATCATTCTACTAAATGTAGCAGGTGCATTAGTCAATCCAAATGGCATTACTAAAAATTCGTAATGACCAAACTGTGTCCTAAATGCAGTCTTGAATATGTCAGACTTATCTAGTCTCATCTGATGATAACCAGACTTGAGGTCTATTTTACTAAATATAGCAGATCCTTGCAGTTTGTCCATAAGGTCATTAACTCTAGGAATGGGATACCTATTCTTTACAGTGATCTTATTTAAAGCTCGATAGTCAATGGACATACGATAGGTATTATTCTTTTTCTTGACTAACAGGACAGGTGCACCGGATGGAGAACTACTAGGTCTAATCAATCCTCTATTTAGTAATTCCTCAACTTGACTCTGAATTTCTTTTTGCTCTATCTGGTTATGCCTATATGGTGCTTTGCAAGGTGGTTGTGTGCCAGGGATCAAATCTATCTTATGGTCTTCTGGATGTGAAGGAGGTAAACCAGGTGGTACGTCTTCTGCAAAACAGTCCTTAAAATATGCAAGAAATTCTTTATGCCTAGGGTGCATATGATTATCTTTTACTTGCAGTTCATTCACCCAAATGAGATAGGATTTACTACTCTTGCGTAATGCACGTTTAGCTTGAGTATGCGAAAGCAGTGGAAAAACATTAGATGCATGCATACCATATAATGTAATAGATTTTCCTTGAAAATTAATATTCATTGAGTGTGTGGAATAATCTATATTTGGGTTATGCTGGTGACGCCAAGGCATACCTAAAATAATGTCACTCGACTGTAATGGAACAACTAGGAAATTTATTCTTTCTGTATATTGACCAATTTGAATCTCTAAGTCATGCACTTCTTATGTACCATTATACCTAGTGCCTAAGAATGCAGCTTTGATACGGTAATGCGCAGGTACAGTCTGTAACTTCAATTCTTTTACTAATTTTGCTGAAATAAAATCATGAGTGCTACCGTCATCATGCGAAATAATATTTTCCTTTCCATGCACCAAACATTTCATAGTCAATAAAGAATGTGGAGTAGGCATACCTAGCAAAGTATCCGAAGGTGTAGTAGTGTCATCCTCTTCTTCAGTGAAATCAGGCATATCTTCATGTTTGTCTTCGTCCATTACTCCAAGGTAATTGATATGGGAAGGTGGCTTCTTTGAATGACAATTTGCTGCTAGATGTCTAGGCTGGTGGCATTTATAGCATACTATTGGCTTGGCTTTGGTTACATTGTTTGCAATGGCGGGAAGTCTAGGGATATTAGGGTTTGGCTATAGAATAGGCTTGGAATTTTGATTGACATTGGATGGTAATGCAAGTGGTTTTGCCCAATTTTTGCGGAAAGATGATGAAGAGAAACGACCTGGATTAAATCTTCTAAAGTTGGAATTGAATTGCTTAGATCCATAATTACCATTGTCTTGGAATTGCTGTGGACGTATGTCTCTACTCGTAGCTTATCTTCAGTGTTGTGAGCTAGTGAAACGGCATCTTCAAGAGTAGCAGGCTTGAACATGTTAACTTCAGCGTAGTAATGCCCAAGGAGTCCAAACATATACTTGCACTTATGTGTCGCTTCAGGTACGTCTTTAAGCATGCGTAGCTGGAGTAGTGCATTCCAAAAATGCTCTGTATACTGAGGAATAGGCTCACGATCCCGTTGCTGAAGAAGATCCCATTGCTTAATAGCTTTCTCATGAAATTGTGGAGGAAGGAAATTTTGCATGAACTTCTTCTTGAAATCCTCCCAAGTAGCAAGACAATCTATGCTCTTGCGTACTACAGTCCACCAAAGAGATGCTCTGTCTAATAAATGATTAGTGACACACTTGATTTTATCTTTTTCTGCATAGGTTTCCTCATGGAAATAGTCGTCAAACTGACTAATGAATGCTAGAACAATTTTTCCTTCTCGTATGCCATTGAAAGTACGGAATTTGAAACTTCTTTTACTTATCTTTGATTCCTTGCGGATGGTTTGAGCTTCAAGAGTTGCGTCGATGGTACGTCGAATAAGATCTTCAGCTTGAGGTTCTTCTTTGTTGGTAGACGCTCTTTGTAAATTTGCCAGTTGAGCTTGCAATGCTTGCCTAGCCCTTTGTTCTTCTTCCAATTGCATCATGATTAAGTCCAGCTTTTGCTCCATCATAGGTTCAGGTAAGTCGCCTTCAGTCATAAGATCATCCATATGTGGTTCTGTCATCCTACAAAACTCAAAAGACCTTTTTCACTCAAAATCAAGTTAGCGGGATGAGCGTAGCTCAAGTTCGGGAATACAAGGCTTATGTATTTTTTGGTATAACTTTCACAATCTTCGGAAAATCTACGTTTTATCCTTCTTCGTATGCTGAAATGCTTCAGCAAACTTGCGTATGGTAGAGTACCTTCCAATGAACAACTTTGCAGTTCGGAGTTTCTGCGCAAGAACAGTCCTTCTAAGAGTTTTGAGCACAAGTTCTGACTCCAGTTGACTTGTGTGACTTGCAGAGTTGCAGACTTGTGTGACTTGCAGACTTGACCTGCTTTAGATGACTTGCAGTATTTCAACTTGAGAGACTTGCAGAATCTACTTAGTGTGTCCTGACTTATTGCTTTGGGAAGTAAGCTCAGAAAGCTTACTGTTGATAAAACGTAAATTTGTTGGGGGGGGGGGGGGGAGGGGGGCGTTTTTCTGCCCACGGCGGAAAAATCGGAGGTCTCTGAAGATCTCGCAATGACAAATCGAAACTCTCTTTTTTTTTAAAGCTTAGCAAGCTTTAATGCTAAGCTTACTAATAACAAAAGCTTTGAAGTTTGGGAGCTATGGAGCTTATCTCTGTTTATCCACGACTTGATGAAGGAGAGTTGGGAGTGGTCCTCCGTCGTGCTGTAGCCCGGTCCTTCGCGATCCAATGATGGAAAAAGGGGTTCTTGATCGCCAGAAGTCTGCTTGTATCGACGGTTCGCGACGAGATTGACCGTAGAGCCCGATCGTTCCAGGAGCTCCGCCTTCGCATAGGTAGCGATTGGAAGCTCTTGATCTCAGCTTCGCTCTGATACCACTGATGCGCAGATCGGACGCTATATGCTTGCGTAGTGAATTCCGGAAGGTCCCCAAGAACAATGAACTCTACTTTTTGCACAAATTACAATGTAAAAAGCATGAACGACAAGAGCAAGAGACCAATTGGGTGCAATCTCCCCCCATGCCTTGTGTGAGTGCTCCACAAAGCATGTATTTTATGTATATTTCATCTTCATGCTCAAATAATAGCCCAAATTACAAAATAGCAAGCTTTTAGCTTTTGAGTTTGTTTTTACACAAAAATAGGAATAAAGCTAATGGACGATGCCCAAAGAGTCTGGCATGCCCAATACAATGTCCAAATAGAAATAACATAACCGTGCGCCCATGCGCATACAAAATAATAATAAATAATCGATGCCTCAATAAATAGGCATGACAAAATATAGGCGTGGTGTCTATCAAAATATAATCCATAAATTGAATACTCGCTATCCTCCAATGCTTTCCTCCGCCACTACTGCTAAACTGAAGCATTCACAATCGTTAGTAAAATAATACAATTAAATCGACAAAAGTGAATACCTAGTGGTCTTCAGCTACATAAATAAATCAACTGATTAGAATTAAATCCTAACCTTAATTTATTACGAGTGCGCATTCTAAACTCACAAACATTTATTAATTTAATATGCAATTTGCGGAATCACCCGCTATGGAATCACCCATGTACACACTAAATTAATGAAACGCCCGAAAAGGACAAGCGTCCCCATCAACTTCTCGCACAAAGAATCCACTTTGTGTATGAGTCCCGGTCATCAAAGTTTACGGAATCCACCGTAAAACCTCACGGAATCCACCGTGAAATATGCCTCCTGGAATCACTCTATTGTCTTTCTCTTCTCACCCTCTCCCTCTCCATACTAATACTTCTATGTGTGTGTGTGTGTGTTGTGTGTGTACCAATGCTCAGAGAGTAATAATGATGAATAATGAGTAGCCTAAGCCTTAGAGCTTGAGGCTTTATACAACCTTAGGCTTACTCCACTACATGACGTGCTTTTTGGAATATGTGTTTGTGCTTTTTTGTCTTAGTTGAATTGATCAAAATTGATTGATGTGATGCTGACTTTGAGGATGAGATGAGGATGGTGATGATACAATCTATTGTGTGATGATGTAACCATCATGACATTGTTGTGATCAAACAAAGGCTTTGACTCACACGATAAAAGTTTTTAAGCTTTTACAAAAAAAATTCCAAGGTTAGGCCATTGCACTTCTAGACTAATAGTCCACTTTTCACTCCTTCCACCTTGCTATAAGAATGTCGAATAATGCATGTAAGCATTTAGCAATAGGGATCTCAAATTCTATAAGAAGACACAAATCAAACTCACATTGTGTGTATGCTAGAGAGAGAGAGGGGGGGGGGGGAGAGGGGGAGGGAGGTTGTATAATCCGATCTCCAATACTTACAAGGATACCTTATTCAGAATTCTAATTGATTGTGGTATTACTCATTCCTTTGTTGAAGCCAAAACAATATGAAAGCTGAGAAGGATGGAAGCTTGCCGCCCCAATGAGGAGTGAAAAGAAATAAGAAAATACAATACAATGTACACATGTACAACAGGATGAGGAAAAACGTCATCTCATCCAATGCCCATCAATCTCCTGGAGGAAGGCAAGGCGCTCAGTAGTGAGGCTTTTCATGAATAGGTCTCTAGGATTTTCGTCAGTGGAGATCTGTCAATAGACTTGTCCTCCACGACCCCACGTATGAAGTGATACCTCACCTCAATGTGTTTCCTCTTCGCATGAAAGACCAAATTCTTGGCTAGCTGAATAGCACTCATAGAATCCGAATATAGCGTAGGTATAGAATCAATCCCAAGGTCATGAACCAAATGACCCAACCATATGGCCTCCTTGCTGGCCTCAATGGCTACAACATACTCGACCTCAATGTAAGAGAGAGCCATACACTTTTGAACTCGCGACATCCAAGAGACAGCACCTCCAGCATTGGTGAACATATAGCCAGAAGTGGACTTCCTACTATCTGCATGTTTTGCATAATCGGAGTTTGTGTATCCCACGACTCCTGTATCCTGGCTGCCATAGCAAATACACATATCTGCTATGCCCTTCAAGTATCTCATGATACCCTTCATGGCATCCCAATGTTTCTTGCCAGGTGTAGCCATATAGCATGCCACAACACCAACTACAAAGGCAATATCTGGTCGAGTGGCTATCATGCCATATATCAAACTGCCCAAGGCTGGTGCATAAGGGATCTTGGCCATCTCGGCCCTCTACTCATCTGTCTGTGGTGGACAATTGGCTTGTGAGGCCCTCACATAAGAAGGTAATGGACATCCAATAGGCTTCACCTCCTGCATGCGAAAATGCTCAAGGACTTTATGAATGTACTCCCTTTGTGAGAGATAGAGTAGTCCTTGATGCCTGTCGCACTTAATGCGCATACCAAGAATGTGAGAGGCATGCCCCAAATCCTTCATCTCAAAGCTCTTCTTTAGCTAAGATTTAAGAGCATCCAACTCATCATGAGCTTTCCCTCCTATCAGCGTATCATCCACATAAAGTACCAAAATAAGCAATGAGCCATCACAAGATTTCTTTGTATAAAGACACATATCCATAGCACTCCTATTGTATCCCTTTGACTGCATAAAGGCATCAAACTTATGATACCACTTGCTAGGTGCCTACTTCAAGCCATGAAGACTTTTTTTCAACTTGCACACTAGGTGCTCCCTATCAGGTTTTGCAAAGCCCTTAGGCTGCTCCATGTAAATCTCATCATGCAAATCCCCATGCAAGAATGCAGTCTTGACATCCATCTGATACATGTCCAAGTTAAGCTACGCGAGACTAAGGCCAAAACCAAGCAGTCATCTTGACCACAAGAGAAAAGACTTCATCAAAGTCAACTCCATGCTCCTATTTAAAACCCCTAGCAACAAGTCTTGCCTTATAAGCTAGCTTGGGGTTTCTAGGGGTACTTTTCAACTTGTACACCCATTTGCATGGCAAAGCCTTCTTGGCCTTAGGCAATGCAACTAAATCCCAAGCCATATTCTTATGTAGGAAGTCCATCTCAAACTGCATAGCCCTCTCACAGGAGTGACTATCACTTGTGCGCATAGTAGCCTCATCATAGGTGAGAGGCTCTCTTACATCTGTAACCAAGACATAATGCATCGAGGGCTTAAATCTATCAGGCGGATGTCTAGCTCTAGTAAATTGTCGTATTGTAGATCTACTGCGCATCCTGTCCAATACCTTGGCCATGTGTACCAATTGCTCCTACAAGTTGTCCAAATGACTGTGTGGGTTGTGTTGGAGCATGTGGCTTCTCTTGGAATATAACCCTGCGTATCCCTACCATCTTCTTAGACTGCCTATGCATCTTGTCTTCATGGAAGACGACATCATGGCTACGGATGACTTTGCGCGCCTGCGAATCCCAAAGGTGGTAACCCATCTCGCCTACATCTCCATAGCCAAGGAAAATGCATTTGATACTCTTAGGATCTAGCTTACTACGCTTGTCCTTGGGCACATGGCAGAATGCCTCACATCCAAAGACACGTAGATGTGCATAAGACAAAGGTTTCCTAGTCCATACCTCCTCTGCAACCTGGAAATCCAAACCACTGGAATGTGATCTATTTATGATATGCACAGCTTTACTGACTACCCTAGCCCAAAAGCTCATTGGTAGGCCTACATGGCTAAGCATACTCTGTACACGCCCTTGGATGGTTCTATTCCTCCGCTCAGCCAAACCATTCTGGGGTGGGGTATAGGGGCCGGTCAACTGATGCTTAATACCCCTCTCGTCACATAGCTGCTCAAAGGCACGTGACACATATTCTCCCCTATTTTTAGTTCTAAGGCATTTCAACCTATGCCCAGTCTGGTTCTCAACCAATGCAAGCCATCTCTGAAACACAACCAATACATTTGACTTAAGCTTAATCGGATAAGCCCAAACTTCACATGAAAAATAGTCAATAAACGTCACAAAATACTTTGCACCATCAATAGATTGACAGGGCATGGGTCCATAGATATTCGAACATACCAATGACAAGGGCTCACTCATGTGTGTCCTACCAGACTTCTTATGCGTATTCTTAGTCTGTCTGCCATAAAGATAATGCTCGCATCAATCAAAACATGCATAGTCAAGGGGCGGTAAGTACCGGAAACATAAAGCATTTTCATTTCCTTCAAGGATATATGGCCCAAATGGGCATGCCAAAGAGATACATGTGGGATGGAATCCACTTACAAAACATGGTCAACAGAGGACCCATCAACTACAAGAGGATAGAGGCTACCAGCCTTGGCACCTCTAGCAAGCACAAGTCAGCCATGTGTGATCTTCTAGGTAGAATCCCCAAAAGAGACATGAAACCCAATATAATCAAGCCACCTTGCAGACATAAGACTATGTGTAAGTGTAGGTACATGACGTACATCTTGTAACAGAAAAGTATTGCCGGTAGAGAACTAAAGCCGCACATCCTCAATGCCAACAATAGCAAGTGACATATCATCACCCAAGTGAGCTGAACCAGAGACAGTGCGGTAGGAGTGGAACCACTTATGGCATGGTGTAACATGAAATGAAGCACCAGAATTCAAAAGCCAGCATTGCGCATACATAGAGTAAACCTCGGTCAACGGCATAGCATCACAAGAACTAGCTACAATTATGTACTCCCCATCAGAATCCTCAGTCTGCAAGACATTTATTTTCTCGATTTTCACATTGGATTTCGTAGGTACTATGCTCTATGATCAAAGGACTTTTCCTATACTTTGTCTTTCCCCTTCTCATTGCACTTCTCATTGCGCAACTCATGACACTGTGGGCGTATATGACCCTTCTTGCCGCAATGATGATATGTCACATTAGCATTTCTCCCACAAGACTTGCTGTGCGACTTACCACATGACTTAGACCTAGACTTCTATGAGTCTCTGCCATGGCCATTCCCATGGTCATTCTTTCCATTACCATCTCTTCCTCTAACAGTCAAAGCATGTGACACATGAGAGGCATCCAAGTTCTTATGGTTGATCTTTTCCTACTAAAGAGCACTCTCTACATCAGGCAAGTTCAGAATAGTAGCAAGAGCACCAAGGCAGTGCAGAATACATCCCATGACTCACTCAAAGTCCCAAGCAAAAACAATGGAGTAATCTCATCATTGAAGGTAATGCCTTGCAAAGTCAAGTTCTTGAGGATAGCACGGAATTGGATCAAATGAGCAGACATCGTTATATTCTCCTTTATGCATAGATCCATAAGTTGCTTCAGCCAATACATCTCACTTGTTGGACTTTTCTTGTCATAGAGGTTCTTGATCTTATCCCAAAGCTACCAAGCACTCTGTGCTTCCTCAACCACATTGTAATAAACGTGTTCAGTGAGAGACAAGATGAGGGTGGACTTGCATAACTCATCAAGCTCCATCCATTCGTCGTCAATCATAGTTTCAATCTGCTCTTCATGAAACCTTAGTGGTTTTATTTGTAATTTCTGCACCAACACCTGCTGCCAAACTTGGCTCTTCCAGTAGGCATAATTCGTACCATCAAGCTTAGTGATGTTGAAGATAGTACAGTTAATGGAAGAAGATGCCATACTGCAAAGCTGAAATAGTGCAGATAGTTCAAAACTACTTGCTGTTTTCTACTGTAAATAACCAAAATACCACCAAAACCAAGGCAAAATGACCATGAACTGATACCTAATGATGTTTTCCACCAAGTACAATCAAAAGTATATAAAATCAGGATGATTCAACATGAAAATAACATCAAAGTCCATGCATAATTGCTTGCTGTAATAAATTATAGCCAGGTACAATGAGAGCATACTATAGGCAAAATGAATGCACCAAGACAGCCATTGACTATCAAAACATAACCAGCATCAAGCGGGCATAAATCAGCATGTGACAGTCATACGGACATCAAGCAAACACCCAAGCATATCAAATGAATCCGTCAGTAAGTTGCCACACCCCTTGTGTAATAAGGCAAAGTGTATACAATGCTGGCAAGACGACCTGACACAAATAGGTATATGCTCAGGGAGTACAAACTCCAATTCAGCCCAAGCACATCTATGAGGACCAAGGCATATCAACCATGCAACATCCAAGTGAAGATCCCAGTCTCAAGTATTTGAATGCTCAAGTAGCATAAGCCAACCTGCTCTATGTCTGTCAAGCATATTAGGACGCTCCCATTGGCACAAATGCCATAAATGTCAAGCAAGAAAGCTCGAACAAAGCATGTAAGAGTGTACCAGTGACATGTGTCCAAGATCAAGAATCAATGAGACATTCGGAGCATGTAGGCTCCGTAGCATCCATAGACATCAAGTACATCCAAACTGTAACTTTGGCAAGCCAAGGAATAGCCAAAATAAGATCCAGACAATAAGCAAAAGCAAGGCTCAGTAGCATCCAACTCCAGACAATGTAACGGGCATGTAGTAGTGGCATAGGCCAAGCATGTCAAGACCGATCAGACATAAGCAAAATATATGCCATAAGTACATCAAAGATGGAGATCCAAATGCTATGCGAAGCGAGCTCAAGCTCAACCAATGATCCAAGAGCAAATCCAAGTTCTATGTCGATCCCCAAGAGTCACTACATCAATGTATACATCCAAGACATAGCCCGAATCCAATAGGCATATCCAAACATAAGCAGATGAGCTTCGGCTTGCCTATGTATAGCAGTGGGTCATTGCTGAAAACTATGATTTTTCAGCCCAAATATCAGGCCAAAATCATGGCAAAGCATATGCACAACGTCTACTAAGCATAAGCATCAATGGCATATCATATGGGCATGAAGTGGTGTATGTAGAGAGCTCCAATGTAGATGTAAATGTCAATTGCAGACATAGACAGTAGGTTTGCTGTTCATACAGTCAAAACTGGAGCTAAAAAATTAGTGCTCCAAAGCCTCTACAAGGCTCAAAGCATGCCAATGATCAATCCAAGTAGTGCTACAATGCCCAAGAGTCCAAGCATGATCATCTCAACAAGTGGAGGATGAGCTGCCCAAGGGCTGCCATGAACTAGTGCAAATCACATTGAGTTGCTGGTGGCTTTTCCTGCTGCTGAGGCTATCCAAAGTGAAAGGGGGCTCAATCATGAGCCAATGAAGGTTTAGTGCAAGCCCAATATAGCCTACAAAGGCTTCGCGTAAGATATGGTGTGAACAAGCTCTAATGGTGGGAGCTATGGCTTCCCCTGCTCTTGCAAACCCTGTTGTACCTGTGAACTTCAATGAAACGATGAAGAAGATGAATGAATACCTTTGTTGGAATGCCCTAAGGATGTCCAAAGGGGCCGGGTAGGTGCTTAGGAAGCCGGGGAGTGATGGAATCTCAAGAGAGTTGGCTATGGCTGCCGGGAGGGAAACCCAATGAATGAAGGGATTCAATAGGAAGCTGAAGACGCCACGAACCAAGCTCGAGTAGTCATGAATCCATACTCTAATACTGGTTGAAAGGTGAGAAGGATCAAAGCTTTCTTGGAAGAGCTATAGCAGGAGACTAAGAGCAAGAAAGAGAGAGACACAAACTGCGAACTCCAATAGTCACAATGTGTGAACATTTTGTTGGAAAATAAATGAAATAGTTTTGTTAGGTGGGTTCGTTCAAAATGTAACTTGTCTAAAATTGGATTTCTTTTCACAAGTCCTCAAGTTAGGTGAATTGATTTGCAAAAGAAGAGGCAAAGCTAGAGTTTGGAAGTACATAGGTGTATCTTAGCAAAAAGTAGAAGGAAAATGTGATGAAGTGCAAACAAGCTAAAGTTGCAACGATCATGTCCAACTTGAAGATTTTGATTTATTGTGGAGTTTGTCCAACCCACGCATAGCAAGACCCCCCCAAGGAATGGATGAAGAAGAAGCAAGACAAAGCAAACGAGGAAACTATATCCCTAAAAAATTTCCATATACATAAGCAAAGAAGGATCCAAATGGAAGCACGAGAAACCTACTTTGATGCCATCTTCTCAGCTTAATTAGGAGTCTTTGGGATTATAATGTGAATGAGTCCTTGATAGTTTTTCCCTCTTTTGACCCCTGGTTTAGGGATAATGATGTGATTGGTCTACTTATATGGCTAATGCTAGAATCTTAAAAGTTGACGTGCAAGATCAATCAACCCATTAGCTTGATGTCAAAATTTAACAATGCTACTTTGATGTCCAACATCAACCATAAAGTTTTGATTGATGTTGACCATCAACTTCAACATCAAAGATGATGTTCATTAGCAACACCAGTCGTAGCATTGATGTCCATCATAAAGTCCCCCCCTAAAGCACAATATGAAAATATACAGTCAGTTACATTGTATTAGGAGCTTGATGTCCAATATCAAGTTGGATAGAGCAAGTTTAGTAACTTACTTTATCAATGATGAATATGAAGGTTTATTTGGCTAGATTTAATCAATTTATCAATGAGATTTGCTCATAATTTAACTCGAGGTAAGACTCTAAGTTCCAATAGTTGCTTAATAAGACTTGCCTTAATTTGATATCAATTTGGTTTGTTGATCTAACACTTGCTATGTTATTTAAGGAAGTGCAAGTTCTCCAAGATCCCACGACCATTTGCCAACAATTGACATGCATTTCTCTAATCCCAACATTGGCACTCGAATGATTGATATGTACAAAACTGTAGGCCGAGAAAGATTAAAGATCAAAGATAACTCCAACTTGATAATAAAAAGTTTAATCGAGTGCTCTACATGCTTCAACAAGTGCAACATATCATTGATAAGCTTAATGCAAGAGAGAATTAGAGATACATAAAGGATCACAAAAGAGTAGGAACAAGTTTATGTAAGCTCTATTATTTCTCTCTTATAACTAGAGACTTATCAATCTATGTAGGAGATTAATATCCTAAGTTGCCTTGAGTAGTTTTATCTTCTTGATGAGCCAACAACTCAGAGTGACTTGAAAGCAATTACCACCAGTCCAATTGCATGTCTTGCATTTCCTTTTATCTTATATGTTTTTATACACAAGTTGAAGTAAAAACATAAATAGTTTGGTACTATCAAGCTTGGATACATATGTTATTATAACATAAAATAAGGACACAAACTGGAATTATATTCATGTAAGAATAAGTTGGATGCTCCCAAGACATCTTAGCTCAAGTGGAAGGGAGAGCATGGGATGAAGCTAAGGTCACTAGCTATATTCTCTTAGGAAGTATTGAGGCACCTTTTGGAAAAATATTGTCTTGAAAAGGGGCATTGTCATTCTTCCTCCCAGGTGGTCACCAAGGTTGGGCATTGTAAAAGGGACCAAAGCGTTGAGTTGGTTGTAAAGGGTATTGGGTGCCCCTTGATAAATAGTCCATGAGATAAGCCCTCTATCTTCGATTAACCAAATACTTCATGTTTATTAACCTAGATGCTATTCTTAGACAACAAAATTGTTCGATTCACCCTTCAATCGAGATACGTCCCTCTAATTATGTCATCTCATACTCATTTGTTGAGAGGACGAAAACAAAAAAGAAAAGGGATTGCAAGGGTTAAAGCTTAACATACCAAAAGGGGCGAGTCTATAAAACAACGAAGAGCAACATCGATGGTGGAAAATGAGGAAAGGCGGTGTGCAAGGGTTTATAAAGGTTAAAAATAAAGGTTCAAAAATGACTAATTGGGGTGCAGCATAATTTTTCTCTCCTTTACTCCTCTTCTTTTTTCCTCTTCCTCTTCTTCTTCTTCTTCTTCCTCCTTTCTTCGACATTCGCATCGACTCCATCAAACCCTCCACAAGGTCCCCTCCCCCTCCCCCCTTCTTCTGTGCGTAACATGCTCCTCTCTTTCCTCTCAGCGCCATAGCTGAGAGCCTCCTCGTACACCCCCCGCCCCTGCCGCGGGGCAAGAAGCAGCTCCTTCCAGCTCACCCCTGCCTCCAAGAACCTCCCTCCTACATACCCCCCTCCCCTCCCTCCCCTCCCTCGCAGGTCCACGTTACTTCTCTTCCCCCTTCTCCCCCTCCCTCTGATCCCTGCGTCCCCCCCTCCGATCACCGCAGCTGCCCCCGGGGAACCTGATTGCTTCCCTCCATCTCCAAGGTCCTACGTGCTGCTCGTAGCCTGCGCTCTGCAGGCCTCCCCTTCGCAGGGAAAGCTGGCCAATACATTGGATGCTGTCCCGTGCATGTGAAAAGCAGCAACAATAGGTGGAGTAAGCGGCCGCTACGCCAGCCTTCTACAGGACTTCAGAGAAGAGACGGATTCGACCATGAAGTCCCGGAAGAAGCGAGGTGTTGATGTGGTAGGTTTCTCACAGTGATCATCTTGTCTCAACTCCTTTCAGTAGCCATTAAAACAGAGCCCGGTTGTGTGGCTTTAGGTCAAACATCTCAATCAGTGACTGAACTTGGTAATGGCCAAACCTCATGTGTTGCCCTATGCAAACGCAATTACAAGAACCTGACTAGTTCATGACTCGTGAGACTAAAACCCTAGAAAAGGCAGCACCGATCTCTGGTAGCAGAGTGAGAAGTTTGGCTTTTATTGATTGGCATTGAATGTCTCAAGGTTGTATTAGGATTCGATGTTCTGATCGGCTAACATGATGTCAGCTATTTTGCAACCTAGCCCACGGCACCAGGCGCTTGTTTGTAGGTTTACAGGCTAACCAATTGTATATTGCACATGTAACCTAGTTTGCAGCCTTATTATTTGGTGATTACAGGCATTGCCGATGCACAAACACATCTTAACAGCGATGACAGGCCCCAAGCCTAGTGACTGGCTTGCTTCTTTAAACTCATTTGATTTTGTTCTCTCTGTTTGCAGCCTCCCAAGGTGAAAAGCTTCATTCTCAGTGTGACAAGTGTTCCTCTTGAGAACATCCAAGATCCGCTTTCTCAATTTTCTTGGGATTTTGAGAAGGTAATTAATATTCTGGAACAATGCTTCTACGAACAAAAACTGTATCAGAAAGTTGTTGGTGATAAGTGTTTGTGGTGGGTTTTACTGCAGGGTGATTTTCACCATTGGTCCGACCTGTTTTACCATTTTGATACTTTCTTTGAAAAGTATGTAAAGACAAGAAAAGACCTGCAGCTCGAGGAGGATTTTGTTGAGTTCAATGAGGGTTTACCTAAAGATTCTACATTACAGATTCTTAGGGTGACTCGGATAATACTGGAGAACTGCACCAATAAATACCTTTATCGCTCCCATGAGGTATATTCAGGATTCAAGATTGTGTCGGTGTGTTTGTTGCTACTCATGCAATCAGTTTAACAGCATATGGTGTGATGACCTTATTTCTGCACTGTGGCCTTCTTTGTGAGGGATTGCATGTTCGTGAGTTCGAAAACATATGCATCAAATCAAGTAAGTGCAGGCTGCACAAAAGATCTGTGAAAAGAGTGGGCTCAATGAGTAAAAATAATAGGTTGAGTTATTTAAGCAATTGTGGGAGGCGGCATGTTGCACTAAAGGGATGCTTGATGTGGCTAAGTGCTCTGAGCCTTTCGACAAGTGCAAGTTAATGCAAATGTACCTACCTTGAACATTCTCACTATATTCCAATCCAGCAAGTGAACCACAGTCAAAACTCTTCAGTTCTTGGGCTTTCAAGATTGTGATAAATAAGGGCTCTATCATACTAAATGAAGCAAATGTGGAAAATCATGTTGCACCAAATGCTTGACGTTGCTCAGCTGTTCCATTTTTCTATATCATCTGTTTACTTGTTTACAAAATGTTTCTTCTTTTTGATTAGATCAGATTTTCCATGTTACTGTTTCAGCTTATTGTATTGATATTATTTGTTATTTTTGCAGCATGTGATGTCATTACTAGCAGCTACGGATCCAGAAATTGTTATATCAGCATTGCAAACATTAGCTGCTCTTGTAAGGAAGCCTGTCCAGTCCAATCGCCCAGTGAGGTGGCATGGCGATCCTGTTATGAATGGGAAGCTGTTTTCATTATCCCAAGGATGGGGTGGCAAAGAAGAGGGACTTGGGCTTCTATCCTGTGCAGTGGAAGGTGGTTGTGATTTCAAAGTCAGCCAACTGGCATCAACTCTTCACTTTGAGTTCTATGCAGATGGATCAATTCCTGGTGATTCCAGCTCAGGAGATGGATATGGCTCTTCAGGGTTGCAAGTTATACATATTCCTGACATACATTTGCGACCAGAAAGCGATCTCCAACTCTTCAAGCAGCTGTTGGATCAGTATCATGTGCCCAAAAAGTTAAGATTCTCCTTGTTTACTCGATTGCGTTTTGCAAGGGCATTTCATTCATTACCCATCAGAAGGCAGTATATTTGCATTCGACTCTTGGCTTTCACAGCGCTTCTGCAGTCAAATCCAGATCATGAAGACTTGACAGCTTTCTTTGTCAATGAACCAGAGTTTGTTAATGAATTAGTTGCATTACTCCAGTCAGAAAACACTGTTCCAGAAGATATCCGGATTTTAGCTGTACTGGCATTGGCTGCACAAGCACAAGATCGACCTCGCCAATCAAATGTGTTGGCTGTTGTTAGTGCTGGTGGCCATAGGGGTATTTTGCCAAGTCTTGTGCAGAAGGCTGTTGCCTCATTGACAAATGAGGCAGGAACTTGCTCTATTGCATTTGCAGATGCTCTCTTGTCTCTTGTGACTGTTCTGGTTTCATCCTCTTCAGGTTGTGCAGCATTACGGGAGGCAGGTCTAATATCCACATTGTTACCACTTCTGAAAGATACCAAGCCACAACATGTTGATCTTGTAACATCGGCTGTCCATATTTTGGAGGCATTCATGGATTACAGTAATCCTGCAGGTACTTTGTTTCGAGATTTGGGGGGTTTGGATGATACGATAATGAGGCTGCAATTTGAGGTCTCTCATGTTGAAGCGGCTGCTAGGGATAAGGAGGAGGATATGCAGGTATTGGACAAAGGCAAGAGTGTTGGACAGGAAAACAAGGATGTTCAAACCCCTGAGAGCAGTGTACAAAATGAGGCACTCATTCCATACCGTCAGCGACTTCTGTTGAAGGCGTTGCTTCGAGCTATTGCCCTTGGAACTTATGCATCTGGGAACACAACACGGCTACATGGGTCAGAAGAAAGTGCTCTACCTGCATGTTTGCATTCCATCTTTAAGCATGCAAAGGAATTTGGGGGAGGAGTATTTTCTTTAGCTGCATCTGTGATGAGTGACTTAATCAACAAAGATCCTACATGCTTTCCTGTTCTTCATGCAGCTGGCTTACCAGCTGCATTTTTGGATTCCATAACTGCTGGTGTACTCCCTTCCTCAGATTCTGTTGGGTGCATTCCCCATGCGTTAGATGCAATTTGTCTTAACAACATTGGTTTGCAGGCAGTGAAAGATTGCAATGCTTTGCAGTGTTTTGTAAAAATATTCACCTCCAAATCATACTTGAAAGCCCTGGGTGGTGACACACCTGCAGCAATAGCTTCAGGTCTGGATGAACTGATGCGTCATGCACCTTCTTTACGAGGGCCAGGAGTTGATGCTTGCATTGATATTCTGAAGGCCATTGCTGTAATGGGTGGTGCTGCTGATGATTCTACAGTGGATGTGGAGACTTCTGATGTTCCTATTCCCATGGAAACAGATTCAGAAGAAGTGTCATCTGTGAGAGAGGAGGACCTAAAAGAGATTCAGGGAGCTGATACTGCATCTGATACCTCTCAGGCAACTGGAGAAACATTTCTTCCTGAATGTATAAACAATACTGTGCAAATGTTGGAAACAATTTTTCAAAATGCAGATACTTGCAGGGTTTTTATTGAGAAAAAGGGTATTGAAGAGCTGCTTCGGCTTTTCACACTTCCTCGTCTGCCTGTAACTTTTGGGGGCTCCCCTACGGCCTACAATATGTTTCTTACATTTAGAGCGTTTTCTTCACAGCATGCTAATACTCTTACAAAGGCAGTTTGTAGTGCTTTTAGAGAGCACTTAAAGACAACTGCTGTCACATTAGAGTCTTTGCAAAGCTCAAGGCTATCTGATCTAGATGCTGAAATTCGAGCAAAGGTTCTTCGCGAGCTTTCTGCATCTGAATGCTTTTTATCATTGACAGCTTTTCTTGTGAGGAGTTTGGCTCCCATGATGACTGAAATTAATAGTTTGGGTACTGAGGTTTTCAATGACATAGGGGCAATTCACAGATGGGTCCAGTGGCAGATCTCTGTCCTTGATGATGAGAAAATAGACCCCAAACGAGAGGAGGAATCTACAAGCAAGGC
This sequence comes from Lygodium microphyllum, assembly GCF_053477565.2. Taxonomy (NCBI): domain Eukaryota; kingdom Viridiplantae; phylum Streptophyta; class Polypodiopsida; order Schizaeales; family Lygodiaceae; genus Lygodium; species Lygodium microphyllum. The sequence goes on from NW_028229514.1 coordinate 12,717,298, forward strand.
CAATGGAAGTGGCGGCGCAAGTGGGGGGGCTAGGGATACAGAAGATGAGCCTGAGGCAATGCCTGTCCTTCGGTATGTTAATCCTGGTTCTCGCACTCGCTGGGGTTTAGAGTCAGAGTTGATTTCTTTACTGCCTACAGATCAAGGTGATCGGCGCTCTCGCAGAGAGCATGTTGCTACTGAGCTTCTGAACCACGTGGCACGCCTGGGGCGGTTGGCTCGTCATGCTACTGTCCGTACAGTTCGAGGTGATCTGGATTCTACAGGAAGTTCTGGTGAAACTGTTTCAACCCAAGAACCCTCAAAACGCAAGTCTGCAGATACCTTGAATCATGAAATGATGGTGAGGTTAGCTACTGCTGCTAGAGGCCTGTATGTGGCTTTGGGGAAGGCTATGGCTGTTCCCTCCCGACGTCGGGATGATGCTGTCACAGTGAGTCCAGTGGCAAAAGCTATTGCCTCTTCTCTTTCAATCCTCTTTCTTAACAACTTGCAACATGATGGTTGTGTTGGGTCCTCATCATCATCATCCGAGTCTTCAATGTCAGTCAAGTGCAGATACCTGGGTAAAGTAGTGGAGGATATAACAGCAGTTGTTATGGACAGCAGAAAGAGGAATTGCAACACAGTAATGGTTAATTGCTTGTATGCACATGGAACAATCAAGCAATTGCTAACCACTTTTGAAGCAACTAGTCAGCTTTTGTGGACTTCTGCACCAAGTTCTGGTACCCCAATGGAAACAGAGACTGGAAAGATGGAAGCAGAGAGCTCTGAACCCAAAGTAGGTGGACAGGCATGGCTTTTAGAGACTCTACGTAACTATGCCAGGCTGCTGGAATATCTGGTGACATCCTCCACCCTATTGGTTCCTTCTGCTATGGCACAACTTTTAGTTCAGCCTGTGAGTGGGGAAACTATTCCCATCCCCAAGGACCCGGAAAATTTTGTTTTGGCTCTTCAAGCACAAGTTCTAGAAGTGGTACTCCCTGTGTGGAACCATCCTATGTTTCCTCAGTGCAATCCAAATCTAATCGAGTCGCTTTGCTCTATTCTAAGACACATATATTCTGGTATAAGGGACACAAAAGGGCAGAGATCTCATGAAGTGGGAACTACTGGAAACAGATTCAACTTATCACCTCCTAATGAGTCTACAATTTCTATGATAGTTGAGATGGGGTTTTCAAGAGCTAGAGCTGAGGAGGCACTCAGGAGAGTAGGACGCAATAGTGTTGAGATGGCAATGGAGTGGTTGTTTGGTCATCCTGAGGAGGTCTCCCAAGAAGATGATGAGCTTGCCCGTGCATTGGCATTGTCTTTAGGCAGTGGCAATAGTGACACAGGCAGTGAAGACACCAATGGCAAAACAAAAGAGCTTGTTACAGATGAAGCAAAGCCACAGCCTCCACCTATAGAGGGGATGCTCTCTACTTGCATGAACTTACTTAACAGCTCTAATACTGTGGCGTTTCCCTTGGCAGAGTTATTGGTTACTATGTGTACACGCAGCAAAGGCCAGGATCGGGCTAAGGTTATTCCATATCTCATCCAGCACCTGAAGCTTTATAAAGCTGAAGAGTCGGACAGTGACGCTAGTCCCTTGTCAACCATCTCTCACTTGTTGGCTTTGATTTTGTCAGAGGATAGCTTTTCTAGGGAAGTGGCTGCTGAAAATGGAATTGTCAGCATAGGATTGGACATTCTAAGCAACTTCAAGAATGATACAGACACAGGGGACAAACAGACTGCACCTAAGTGGGTCACTGCTTTGCTTCTTATCTTTGACTATATGCTACAGTTCAAGCCAAAGTACGACTCAAACCCCCAACTGAGCCTAACGTCTGTCACTGAGGATGTTGCAAGTGATGCATCGGGCTCAAACTTGATAGCAAATAAAGATGATACTGAGAAAGTAGAAAGCAGGTCGTGGGAAGCTGTCCTGGGGAAGCCCACTGGCTATATGACTGAAGATGAACAGCACAGGACCATGTCTGCTGCTTGCAAACTTCTCTCAATGAAGCTGCCAGCAACAACGGTTCAAGCAGCACTTCAACTCTGTGCTAGACTGACCAAAAGCCATATGATAGCCATGCAGTTTCTTGATGCAGGTGGTCTGTCGGCTCTTCTTTCTTTGCCAAGCAGTAGTCTTTTCCCTGGTTTTGAGAATGTGGCTGCAGCTATCATCCGCCACCTCCTTGAAGATCCTCAAACTCTTCAGCAGGCCATGGAGTCAGAGATTCGTCATTCCTTGGCAGCAGCTCAAAGTCGCAACAATGGTGGACGGTTATCTCCCCAAATATTTCTTACAACAATGGCTCGAGTTGTTGCTAGAGACCCAGCTATTTTTTTGCAGGCCGCTGCCTCCGTCTGTCAAATTGAAGAGGTAGGTGGCAGGCCCTATGTCATCTTGGCAAAGGAGAAAGAGAAGGATAAGGACAAGGAAAAGGAAAAGGAGAAGGAGAAGGTAGAGAAAGAGAAATATGAGAAAGATAAAGGGAAAGGCATTCATGATGAATCAAATCTTGCTGCTGCTGGTACCAAAGGTATTGAAGGAGGTAAATTAACAAAGGGCCATAAGAAGGTTCCTCAAAGCTTTGCACATGTGCTTGAGCAGCTACTTGATGTTATCCTTGATTTTGTTCCCCCTGAGAAGGATTCAAATGCTCAATTAAAGGTTAGCAGTCCAGGTTCAGCCACTGCTATGGAGGTTGATGAAGTTTTAGTCAAAGACAAAGGAAAAGCTAAAGTTGATGAACCTGTAACTTCTGAAAAGCCATCTGTATCAGGAAGGTCAGCTGCCTTCTCCAAGGTGACGTTCATACTTAAGTTAATTACAGAAATAATACTAATGTATTCTGCTGCAGTGAGTGTTGTTCTAAGGCGTGATACAGAGAGCTGCCAAGGAAGGGGTCCCTATCATGCTGGTTCTGATGTGATTGGTCATGGGGGTCTTCTATATCATGTACTTCATCGGTTAATACCAAGCTTACCCTCTGGAGCAGCTGAAAAAACATCAGAAAATGAATTAAGAGAAAAGCTTTCAAGTAAAGCAGCTCACTTTCTGGTGGCAGTTTGTATGCGTTCAGCTGAAGGCAGGAGACGGCTGTTTTCAGAAATAGCAAAGGCACTTCTTGCAACTTCTAAGCCCACTGAAACCAGTTTGCAAGATGGTTTAAAGGCACCTGATAGGCAAACACGTGCCTTTGTTGATCTGTTGAATACAATTCTCTCATCACATACGTCTTCAGGTGGGGGTCAGGCACCTGGAGTTTCTGCAGAAATGGCAAAGGCAATGCTGGATGCAGGGATGGTTCAGGCTCTAACATCAATGTTGCAGGTGATTGACTTAGATCATCCTGATGCTCCTAAGCTTGCTGGTGGTATTGCAAAAGCACTTGAGGCTTTAACGAGGGCTGCTGGAGACCATCTGTATGGAGCAGAAACTACAAATGCAAAGAAAAACACAGGGAGTGCTAATAGGGATGGTGAACAAAGGGTCATTGCACCTAATGGCCAGGTTACTGATGGTGGCCAAGCTGAAGAAAGGATGAATCAGGATATTGAGGAAGCATCTGTTAGGGTAGGTTTACACACAGCTATCAGGGCTATGCAGGCACTAGTTGGGGGTGATGAGCAGTTAGAGATAGATCATGATATGGGCCTCGACAGAGATGCTGATGTCCACTTGGAAGGTGAAGATGAAGAGTTCATGCATGATGCTGCTGAAGTTGCAGGGGAGCTTGAAGATGTGGCTACAACTGCCACAATGACCTTCAGAATGGATCATCCGGCAGAAGATGATTTGGGAGATGAGGAGGACGACGACGAGGATGACGAGGAGGACATGGAAGGAGATGCTGGGGAAGAGGATGATGAGGATGACGAGGATGAGGAAGATGAAGAAGATGAAGATGAGTTGGAGGATGATGAGGTTGCCCTTTCGCCTCCAGAGACAGATGTGGAGGACCATGACCTTGAGGAAGAATACGATGAAGACATGGCAGAAGAAGACGAGGATGAGGATGAGGAAGATGAGTGGCGAGAGAATCGTATTATTGAAGTGAGGTGGCGGGATGGCACTACTGGGTTTAACCACGTGCAAGTGCTAGGGCATGCTGATGTAGGAAATAATGCAGAATTCTCGGTGGATCCTTTCCCAAGCATGAATATAGATGATCTGTTTGGTGCATTTCGACGTACTGGAGGAAATGATCGGCGGAGAGGTTCAACTTACAGGGCTTTTGAGAGGACAGGGAGTGAGAACACTTGGACATCTCGACATCCACTGCTGAGCCGTCCTAACCTCTCTTCAGTATCTGCATCTGGGGGGCTATTTGGAAGCTCCTCATGGGCTTCTGGAGGGACTGTAAGCAGAGAAACTGATTCCATTCTTGAACGAGGCATGGATGTGACACGCCTTTTCATGTATGATGGTTCAATGTTATCTGACAACATAGGGGATACATTGTTTGGAGATCGTGGTGTGGGAGGTCAGGGAGGAACATTCTTGGACTTCCCCATGTATCCTATGCCTCGCATGGGAAGGCGAAATGGTAGAACTGACGGTCGCTTCAGTAGCTGGACAGATGACAGTCAGCTGCAGGGAGGGGCTCATGACGTTGCTCTTGCTCAAGCAATTGAGCAAGTGTTTTTGTCACAAGTTGCACATCTTACCTCTTCAGATGAGCAGCCATCAAGTCAACCCACTGCTAATGGCAGTACGCCAGCTGCTGTTGATCCAAGTGGAAGGGTTTCAGATCAAGTTACAGCTGAAGGCCAAGCTGATAGGGACACTACCTCTGGAGAGCATGAAGATGTTGGTACTGGTGAAGAAAATGTATCTCAACACGCTCAGCAAAATGGAAGTACACCCAGCTTTGCATTGAGTACTGGTGAAGCTCAGGTTTATCAAACAAGTAATGAACCTCAAAGTCAACAAGCTTGCAATGCAGACATTGATGTGCACATGCATGATGAAAGGAGCGGGTCTGCTGCAAGGGATGTAGAAGCTGCTAGTCAGGACAGCAGTGGTAGTGGTGCCACAGTTGGAGAGAGTCTACGAAGTTTAGAGGTGGAAATTGGCAGTGTGGATGGTCATGATGAAGGTGATAGACATGCGGGTTCAGTGGGAGAAATGCGCCCCCCTACACGGGAAATTCTTTCAAGAAGTCTAGGTGCAGAGGTCAGATCTAGACAAGTTGATACTGATGAAGATATGGATGGACCTCCGGTTGTGGAAGGTGATACCAGGCACTTGCCTAGTGCTCGTGATTCAACAGTTAGGGAAGGTGATGCTGCTGAAAATAGGGGAGAAGGAGAAGATGCTCTGCAAAGAGAGTCTGGAGATGCACCCATGAGCTCCATTGACCCTGCATTTTTAGAAGCTCTTCCAGAGGATCTAAGAGCTGAGGTATTGGCTTCTCAAACACAAACAACAAGGACAGAGGGTCATCAGTCCACAACAATAGAGGATATAGATCCAGAGTTTCTTGCAGCACTTCCACCTGAAATACAAGCTGAAGTTCTTGCACAGCAGCAGGCTCAAAGGGTGCTGCAAGCTCAACAGGTGGAAGGGCAGCCTGTGGATATGGATAGTGCTTCAATTATTGCAACCTTCCCAGCCGAACTACGGGAAGAGGTATCTGTTTGATAGAGAGTTCTTTTGTCTCTCTTTTCACTTTTGCTTATCATTTTGTGCTTTGATTTTACAGGTCCTTCTTACTTCAGAAGAAGCTGTCCTTGCCGCTCTTCCACCTGCTCTTCTAGCTGAGGCTCGATTGTTAAGGGAAAGGGCTATGAATCAATTTCAAACACGCAATTTTTTTGCACAAAGGCTCGGAAGTAGACGAAACAGCATTGAGATTAGTGGCAGAGGGGTGACTGCTGCCATAGATCGAGGTGTTGAAGCTATTTCTGGCTTTCCTGGACGGAGGGTTCCATCAGTCACCCCGAATGGTGCTGCCAAAGGGAAGGAGGGAGATGGCAAACCCCTTGTCGATACTGCAGCTCTGAAAGCAATTCTGAGGCTACTGCGACTTGCTCAAGTATCTTCTAAAAAGCTGCATTCAGATGCTTTTGAGGTTTTAGCTGTTGTGAAAATTGGCTTTCTGAAGTGTGAGGTTTGCTTTTGCAGCCTTTGGGAAAGGGACTTCTGCAACGGTTGCTCTATAACCTATGCGCACACAATCTTACATGTTCAACCTTAGTGGAATTGTTGCTGGACATGCTGAGACCAGATGCTGAGGGACAATTTGATAACGGTCTTTCTGCTGATGGTGCTCCTGCCCATCGTCTCTATGGTTGCCAGTGGAATGTTGTTTATGCCCGTCCTCAGCTTTCAAATGGTACTCTTTAAAGACATGTTTGCTATAAGTAAATGGCAGCTTTTGACAAAAGCAGACTTAGGCTTTGATAAATGTTTTGAGAAGTTTCTATTTTTAAATTCTCAAGAGAGATAGTCATTTTCAAACTACTGATCCATTGATGTCTAGGGGTTCCTCCTCTTGTATCTCGCCGAGTGTTGGAGATTTTGACCTACTTGGCAAAACATCATCCTCTGGTTGCTTGCCTTCTGCTCTATTTTGAACCAGTTACTTCTCTTGAAGTAGAGGCAGACTCTCACAAAGGTATAGATCCATGTAAGGAGAAGGGCAAAGGGAAAGCTGATTATGAGATGACTTCAGAGGATCCTAAGCCAGGACATATACCACTCGTCCTTCTTTTGAAATTGCTAAATCAGCCACTCTATTCTAGGAGTAGTGCTCATTTGGAGCAGGTATATTGCTAGCTTTAAAAATGTTCCAGGTTCGCTGTTTCTGTAAGAAAAGCTGGTCAGTGACACTTCTATTGACAGGTATTGGGCTTGATTGAAGTGGTGACAAGCAAGGCTGGAGAGATTGTTGAATCACGGAGTCAAACAAATACAACAACAGTGGAAAGCACAGAACAGGGGAAGACTGATGTTGAGGAGTTGCGAGATACTTCTCAGAACAGAGGCTCTGCTGCTGCAAGCAATGGGGATGGTGGTGACACACAAACTGGTGCTCTTGATTTGCAGCCAAGGCCCAGTGATGTTATTCCCAAGGAGGAACGCGTTGAAGCATCAACTTCTGGCTCTGAAGAAAAGTTGGATCCATGTGCAATTCTTTTGAGCTTACCGAGTGAGGAGCTTCGAAAGCTTTGCTTGCTTCTTGCACGTGAAGGGTAAGTTAATGGGACTGATTACTTTTGCTCTTACATAGTGTATGGTCAAGGTATCTCGGTTTTGTTTTACAATTTCTGTCCCTTGCAGACTCTCAGAGCTGGCATATTCACGAGTTTCAGAGGTGCTCAATAAGCTAGCTGATCTGGCAGCCCCACATCGACGCCTCTTTATTACAGAACTGGCAGATGCTGCTAGAAACCTAAGTAGCTCTGCTGTCGATGATCTGAAAAACCTTGCAGATGCAGACTCTTTACCGATAAGTACAGCTTCCATGGTTGGATCAGCAATCTTAAGAGTGTTGCTGGCTTTGAGTGCTTTGACTGCAATCAAAGATAGAAGTCAAGAGGGTAATATGGATCAAGACCATGAGGAGAGCTTGTCTATAGTAAGGGATTTGAATACAGCAATTGAGCCTTTGTGGCAAGCTCTTAGCAATTGTGCTGGTAAGATTGAGGGTAGGCTCGCTGTACCGGCATCTGCTTCATCAAGTAGCTTCTCTATGGTGGCTGGTGGTTCTGCTGTAGCACCTCCACTTTCTCCAGGAACCCAGAGAGTTTTACCTTTCATTGAAGCTTTCTTTGTTTTGTGTGACAAGCTGAGATCGGTTCCAGCATCTGCAGTAAATCAGGAGCTTGGCAGTGCAACTGCTTGTGAGATAAAGGAGGCAGCAACATCTGCTTCTGTCACAAAATCCCCATCCTTTCAACAGAAACGAACAGAGGAGAAGGGAGTTACCTTTACCAGGTTTGCCGACAGGCATAGGCGTTTACTCAATGCTTTTGTGCGACAGAATCCTGGCCTCTTAGAGAAGTCACTGTCCCTTCTTCTGAAAACTCCAAGATTGATAGACTTTGATAATAAGAGATCTTACTTTAGATCTCGGATCAGACAGCAACATGAGCAGCAGCATTATGCCCCTCTTAGAATCTCAGTTCGACGAGCGTATGTTTTAGAAGATTCATATAACCAGTTGAGGATGCGAACTCCTGATGAACTCAAGGGTCGCTTGACCGTGCAGTTTCAAGGTGAAGAAGGAATTGATGCTGGTGGTTTAACAAGAGAGTGGTATCAACTGCTCTCAAGGGTGATTTTTGACAAGGGAGCACTTCTCTTTACCACAGTTGGAAATGAGTCATCCTTCCAGCCTAATCCAAATTCTGTCTACCAGACAGAGCATCTCTCCTATTTCAAATTTGTGGGCCGCGTGGTATGCAACTGTACCAGCTTTTTAAAATTGTTTTGTTCACTGGATAGAAATTGTTTGTGGAACAGTTTAAGCATTATGTTTATTTTCATGTTTGTCAGGTTGCAAAAGCTCTGTTTGATGGTCAACTTCTTGATGTATACTTCACACGATCATTCTACAAACATATATTAGGTGTGAAAGTAACCTACCATGATATTGAGGCTGTGGATCCAGATTTTTACAAGAACTTGAAGTGGGTTCTTGAGGTATATAGTTTCCTTGTTTACCTTGAGCCTATTCTCTGTTACTGAATATTTATAATACTCTATTGTACTGATCACACTACTGCCGCAGAATGTTGTAAGTGACATGCTTGGTCTCACGTTTAGCATTGATGCCGACGAGGAAAAACACATTCTTTATGAAAGGACCGAGGTATCTTTGTCTTTATTAGCATTTATTTCCTTGAGTCTCCTCGTTGCATTGTGGGGAGTGTTCATGTAGTTTGGTGAGCTTTTCCTTTTGGGCTTATCTTTGTTTTTACTGAAATTTGGGCAGGTTATGGATCATGAATTGATTCCAGGAGGAAGGAATATCAGAGTAACTGAAGAAAATAAACATGAATATGTGGATTTGGTTGCAGAACACAGGCTTACCACTGCAATAAGACCGCAAATTAATGCCTTCTTAGAAGGCTTTAATGAACTTGTATCTAGGGATCTTGTTTCGATTTTTAATGATAAAGAGCTAGAGCTTCTTATTAGTGGTCTGCCAGAAATAGACTGTGAGTATACTAAAAACTTGTGTTGCTAGAATCTTTTAGAGCTGCCTATTTCTCTGTACTTGACATTCTGTTTTTGTCAGTGGAGGACTTGAAAGCAAATACAGAATATACAGGGTACACTGCTGCCTCCCCAGTTGTACAATGGTTCTGGGAGGTGGTACGCAGTTTCAGCAAAGAAGACATGGCACGCCTTCTGCAGTTCATCACTGGCACCTCCAAGGTACTTGAGATGTCTCTTGCACTTTATTATTTGCTGCTATTTGTCTATGCCGTGGTACTAAACATGGAAGTGGAATATCACAGGTTCCACTGGAGGGGTTCCGTGCACTCCAAGGAATATCAGGCCCACAGAAGTTTCAGATTCACAAAGCATATGGAGCTCCTGAGCGGCTTCCATCAGCTCATACATGGTATTCTGCAGTAGCCAAAATTTGCTTCATATTAAGTCTTGTACATTTGTTTGTTCTCTCATGTTTTGTGTGGTGTGGTCTGCAGCTTCAACCAACTTGATCTCCCAGAGTATTCCTCAAAGGAGCAGCTTCAACAGCGTCTTCTTTTAGCAATTCATGAAGGAAGTGAAGGTTTTGGTTTTGGTTGATGAATGTAGACTTGATTTGATCATGACAAATGCCTTTTAAGTGCCCTATTGCTCAAACTAGTGATCTAGAAGTGGATCCTGAGCAGTAGGATACAAGGTCAAAGTTTTGCCCCCAAGTGAAAGTTGAGGTGTGGTGACTTCCCATTGCTTGTATATTGCATGCTGGAATAATTTTGTGCATTGCTTGGGAATATCAGAATTCAACATATATATGTTTCCCATAGCCTCAACCCCTGAAGATAAATGTCTTTATTCTTATCATCCCTCAAATGGACTTTTTGGGCAAGAATTGCAGCCCTTCGAAGAGAATGTGAATGTATGTATCTTTACAATGAAGTCCCATTTGGGCAAAAAGAATGTATAAAATATGAAGCAAATGTAACAAAGGCAGTCCCTTTTTGGGAAAGATTCTTTTCAGAGAGTTTCAAGGCCTTCTCATGTAAAGAAGTTTTGCTCTTACAAGTTGGTGGCTTGTGTTTGGTTTCTCACTGATTGATTCCTTGAGGTGGATGCTGTTAATATTTTACAACAAAGTCGTAAATTTGTAAGCAATCTGAAGCTACCATGTGCTATGAATGGTTAAGAAGGATTTGTCTTTTGAGAAGAATGTCCCTTTGGGTGGAAATGGTTGATCATGGCTCATAATGGAAGATCACTACTGGGTGTTCCAACGTGTGTTGTAAAGAGGGCTGGATTGCTTGTGTTATATTGGCATTTCTCTCACACTGTTGAGATGACATCATGATGAAGTCATCATCAATCTTTGTAAATAGAAACTAAAGCTTTTGGGCCAAACATGTCTCATTAGTGTCCATCTTCACTTTGGCCAAAGTTGCGAGGGTTGTGCAAGATGAGATGAAAGCTAGTTTGTTTGGGGACTGTGTCAGTGGCTTGCTAGTATCTTGCTCTTTGACGAGGTTTTGCAATATTCATTGGGTGAACACTTGGATGCTGATTTCTCTCATTCTCTAAAGAATGCATCTTCTATTTTGGGGTGCTGGCATTAAACTAGGCTCAAGTGTCAAGTGAATGGTATCAAGGATCCAAATATGGGGGAAAAGAGGGGAGAGAGGAGAAATGGATTGTCAAGTGAAGTTGTAGTGTGGTATTTTCCTTGTTGCTTCGTGGTAGTTGCCCCAAAGTGTCTTAGAATTCTGTGTGAGTCGCTAAGAATGCATTAAGTAGGTTGTTACAAAACCCAATCTCATGCCTTACGTTGGATGAAAAGATTGGTGGAAAGACCCCTTGACAATGGGCATTAAGGGTCCCTATGCTCAACCCATCAGCTAATCATAACACTTTGCCTTCATTGTATTGGAGTGGTAAGGTATATTGGCTTGTCAAGCCATGGCATTTTTTGGTGATTGTAAGCTTTGTGGTGCCCATAGAATAAAGGCATGGATATGGTGCACAACAATATTGCCCATATGTAGGTTTGGTTTGTTTAATCTTTTGCTATTGTGGAGAGGCCATTCATTGAGGAAATGTATATTTGTAGAGTCTTATAGGTGCTTCGCTTGGAGGTTATGGCCAAATACTATTCGGACTAAATAGACTAATATTTAAAATTTGAGGGGCCAAGATTCAAGATTTGAACCTCAAGTGGATTAGTCTAAAATATGTAAGATGGCACATAGGCTCAACATAAAGAGGCTATGTAAGTTAAAAAAATATTAATAGACGAGTTTATGCTAAGGAGGTGATTTGATTCTAGAAAGGGATACATAATGAGCCTAGCTAATCAATACTTGGCCTCATGTTCAACCTTGATCTAGAACTAGGTCCCAAACCTTGAAGTCTAATATTAGATCCTAGTTTAAAAATGGAAAACTATCATCGACTTTAGAAGCATGCTGTTTTCCCAATCTTGAAGTTTAGTACTAGATCAAGCTTCAACCTCGAATTTTAGTACTAGATCTTGAACTCATACTTAAATTGAGTTTGGTACCAACTTGTTTTCCCGAACTTCAAGGAGTTTGGGTATAAGGTTCAAGCTTTAAGTATTGGTTTAGGACTAAAGTTGAAGATTGAATGTGGAATTTTGGTCGTGTAACCTTAGGTCTATGACTAGGTGCAAGCTATATTTGAAACCAGATCCTGCGTGTTCAACCTCTTGGACTAATGTCCAAATGCAACTTTATCACTAGATATTAGAACTATTGTGAAACTTGTGTTTGAAATCTTATCCTTCAAACTTAAGGTTAGGATTAGACTCGAGAGTCAATGTTGACCTTGATTTTAAAATTAATCTAAAATTAGAGTTTTAACTAGGTTTTAATCTATTTGATCCTTTGCATTCTAAGGGTCTTAATCAAAGTTTAGGGTTAGGTCCTTAAGATAATTTACAAGTTTGAGGGAATATGTATTGGCCAATGTGTCTCATGACACATTGTACATGTATACCATGAATATATCGAGCTATATGGAGCGGGCACAAGCTCTAAAAATGAGCACTTAAGTTTGTTTATTTCGATTGAAATATTTGCATGAGGGGTTGTGTCATATCAAAAGTAGATATATCTTGAAAAGTCTAACAAAGGAATGATTAGCAATAGTACTAGGGAAAATTAGTCATTCAAAACCACTCATGGTCTTGACAAAATTAAATATCATGTTACAATAAAGGATATAGTTTTTAGGTACAACCTAGACTATAGTATATCCATATACTTGTAATGTTTGTTCCAAACAAACTTCTTTTCTAGTTTTTAGGGATATAGTTTGCTAGCAATGGATGATGCAATTAAATGAATGGCTTAGTCTTATGACCAAGTTACTCATGAAAATAGAGCTATGGATGTCCATATTCTTTGTAAAGCATGCAAGCTCAAAATGTTGTAGATGGATTGACCCTTAACCAATCATTTGAAAAGAAATTGCCCTAGTAATAGATGATCCTCCATTTAATTTTCAAAAAAGATAAATTGTAGAAAAATATGGAATTGAGGGAAAAGATTTCTCCCTCTAATCGTGGATTTTCAAAAAAGTTGGAAAATGCTATAAAAGGCCTTATTAATTGGCTTATTGTAGGCAACCTAAAGGCACAAGGTAATGTGTTCTTCCCAAGAGCAAATGAGCTAAGCTAACTTAACTCATTTAGAAATAAAAATGGAGAAATGTGTTTTTTGGTAAATTAGTACAATTCTTGTGAAAAGTGCATTGCTCCACATATTTTAGAAATAGTAGAATTGCCCTAAAAACTTTAGCATTATTAGTTTTTGATATATTGTGTTTGTAATACTGAAAGCTCTGGTCAATGACAAATTACTATTGTTTTTATGACATTATTGAGCTTTATTCTTGAATTGTATGGTGATGTAGAATTTTACTTGTAAGAATGTGTGCACAAATTTTATATTGTGTGCAATGGATAGCTTCAAAACTACCTCTATTAAGTTTCAAACGTAACTCAAGTTTGCATGTGAGCAAACCTTTCCTTTTTAAATGTAAGTTCACTTTAAAGTTTCAAACTCTTACTTCTCATTCCATACTTTTGTTTCATTATCTCACTCCACTCCTCTTCCACACTAGTATATCCTCTCTCTCTTGCTCTAATGGATGGTTGTTCCCAATTTACCAAGTAGATTAGCAAGATTCACTTTATCTAAGTAGGATGATGCTAGTTTTGAGGCATTCTTGAAGCCTATCCACCTTGAGCATGTGCTCACATGCCTCGATCTAGACCTCCAAGTCATGCACGAGTTTGCGAGCACCTTCACTCTTCATATGTGTGACATTGATGGGCACGATATGTTATGGGTTCATAAACAAATGTTTAAAGACACAAAAGAGGCGAATAATAACAAGAAAAGTGGTGGCTAGGTGTCTCACATGTGTCTTTGCAAGAAAAGCTTTTGCTACTCTTCTAGGCACACTCAATCTTCTTGGTTGTGCTAGGCTTTCTTGAAGATGATGAGGACAATGGTGAGAATTTAGGCTCCAAAGCCCTTTTGATCACATACATTGAGTGGAGGCCCACTAAGGAGCCTATCAACCTAGTAGAAGAGGATGCTTTAGTGTGCCAACAAGGGTTGATTGGATCTGATCCATCTCCATTCAAAAAACCAAATCATCAACATGCTTAATCTTGCTTTCCCGACACTTATCATGGTTGGTGGAATTGACTACACACTACTCTCAGACACCTTGCAATACTGAGACATGAATAAAGAAGAGCTTTGTTGCATTCTTGTCAAGGATTCCTTCGACGACCTCATATATTACAATTTCTCATTTGCCTTTTATAATCCTTTTTATGTTAATGTAAAAAGTTTTACATCAATATATTATTAATACATATTATCTATACAAATGGTAAATTTGTTTCCGTTAATATATTGTGTGCATGTATGTAGGAAACATACACGAGATGGGATAGATGTGTATGTGTGAATCACATTTGTATTTGTGTTTCATTGTTACCATGCCTCATGTGTACATGCAACATCATTTATGCACTAAGGATTTACATGCATCAAAATCCTCATGCAACATAACTTGTTTATCATCAATAAATAATATAAAAAATTAAACTAAACGAATGCAAATAAAGATTATGAAGGGAATAATTTATTTATAATATCTCATAATTTTTACAAAAAGACTTCGTAATATAGATATGTGACATAGGAATACACACCTACATGCTTTGAAGTTCCTCACATGCGGCACAATGATCTATGAGATTCATGTTCTTGTTTGTGACAATGACCCTTTTCACATGTATGGCTACTACTAGTTGGGTGTCATTGATAAGTTGATTAGGTACCTCCATGGAGTCGTTTTTTGTAAGGCTTCCATAGAGCGGTGGTGAATCACCATGGGAGAGAGCCATTCATTATTTGTTGCCAAATCCTTCCAAGGTTAGTGCAATACAAATCATATAGAAAGCTTGCACCATTCTCTAGAAGTTGGCTGTGGGGATGAGTAGCTCATGCACCCTTTCAATGTGTTAGTTCTCTCTCAAAGATATAGTGCAAGGGCTCCATCTCCTCTACTTTTGTGGTATCCTCTGAGTCATGGGGCCATTTCATGCATACAAAGACCCTCCACCCTATGCTATAGGTGCTCGCATGTGAACACTCTTGCCTCCTTATGCTCCAAGTGGTGGCATGTGAGCCTTCTTGGGCATGTATTGTTGTGCAACTTGCTTAGTGTGTGCCATGGATGAAGACATTAGAGAAGAGGAGAAATAATGAAAATGAGAAGAGGTCAATTTGACCCTTTAATAAGTGTAACATGTGTATGTAATGGGAAAATAACATGACCAAGATGATGACATGGAAATGCAATGAAACTTGACAGACATGTCCATAAGGGTGTAGGGAGCATACATACTTTCTTTGTCGAAAACAAAATGTAAGAGGCTCTTGGCCAAAGTTTGGCATCTAGGGCCATTTTCCTTGCCATTTATTCATATATATATAAACTTTAAAATGTAATTTGGTAGACAAAGCAATTTTCATGAATGTGGAGCACATACTTTGTGCTTAGTTGTAGCTCTTTACCATACAATAACACAAATTGCAAAAAGAAGGAAAATCAAAGAAGAGTGCATGACACAAGATTGGATATAATCTCCTCCCATGCATGGATGAGCATGTTTCCCATACATGCATGTCTAGATTTTGCATTATCTTTTTATACTCAAAATATATTGAAAAAGCATAATTTTTAGGCTATTGATTTCTTTGCATGAGTGCCATATTTTCTGCCCAATAATAACTAATTCCTATCTAATAAAGCTATTCTAAGGTATATACATAAATATTATCTAGCCTTGTAGGCTTTGCACAAAAGTTACAACCAAACAAATAAATAGTATATGTGTGTGTACAATAATCACATGCTAGAGAGCACCCAAAAATACAATGATTCCATGCTAGTGAAGTGCCCAAAAATAACTAATCCTTGTGTATCAAAATGCACCCTACTCAAAATATTTATTATGCATAATTTTGTTTAACAATTTTCCCATTAACACAACACAAAATACATTAGTTCATTTCCATCTATCTACTATGCACAATGTGGCTAGTGTCATATGCAATCCTACATGTAACAAGTCACTATCATGTGGTGAATAGGAAAATAAAGTTTCAAAAAAATAAATAAATATACAATCACCTTGTTTTCATAGCAATTTTCATAACATTTCATGGGGGTTTAAAAACATTTGTTCTCGTTTGATTAAACAAACAAAATTGCATAAGTGGCAACTACCTTCTGGGACAAATCTAAACTAAATTAATGAGGCAATCCAAAATGTCTATGTACTACCGCATGTGGAAAACTTGTACATACCCTATGAAAACAAGGTAGCCACAAATTTTCTTGAAACACTGCCTCATGTGGTAAATTTGTGCTCGTCTGACATTAATGTGACTATGAGTAGTATGCATATTAGGTAATCGTAACTCTTTTGAGTCTACTAAGATTTTGTAGTAGAATGGTTTTTATATTTAGCTAAATACTTATGATATTGAGTACTCTCTTTTGGTAGTCGTTTGATCAAGTTAAGGATAACTTCGAGTATTAATATTTCATTGTCTTCCTTATAACAATGGAGAGTCATCTACAACTAGAGTTACTGGTGATGCTTCCTTAAAAGGTTTTAAGCAAACTAATATGGAATGAATTATGAATCTTCAAATGAGGAGAAATGCCCAATCTAAATGCATTATGATTAATCTTATATTCAATAAGGAATGGCCCATAATGTCTTAGAGCTAGTTTGCTTTTAGGATGCTTTTCAATGGATTTAAAGCTCTCTTTTCAATACAAAGCTAAACTATCTAATTTTCTTTGAATATAATAGCTTTGCATTTCTTGTTAGTTGAGCTACATATCTTAGTTGGGACCACTTTATCTTGTTAGACACTTCTTCTAGAATTTTCATATGGTCAATAGCTAAAGCATCAATGATTGGAACATTGATAGCTATGTTAGTCATAGAAATGGGTAATTTATTGCCATAAACAACTTTAAATGGTGCTCTACCAGTAGTTAAATGTAGATTATTGTTGTAATAAAATTGTAGGATAGGTAAATATTGTTGATCCTCTTAGAATCTAGATTTTTAAATAGTGCTATCTAGAAGTGATTACAAAACCTACCACATTACTAAGAGAATATTACTTTTGAAGATTTGTGATGAGGGAGAATGATGCTGATAAATAACTTAGCAACTTGAGGCGTAGATACAATATTTTGATAGGGAACAAAATATTCTTGTTTACTAAATCTATCCATTATGGGTGGATGTCATGGGTAGTTCAGTGAGTAAAGTCTATATAAATTTTTTTGCATGGTCCATTAGGTACATGCAAAGGCATAAATAATCCATAATATTTACCATGATGATGCATAATCCTTTAACAAAGAATGCACTTAGCAATGTCATGTTTTATGTCAGGCCAATAAAGATATTCTTTACATGTAGCTATGGTTGATAAAATGACTCTATGTCCAATATAAGCTATTGCATCCATTTCATTCATTGTAATGTTCCTAAAGGATGGTGTAGTAATACACAATTTCCTTAATGGTACAAGAATATATTGGCATATATGTGTGTGTGTGTGTGTGTTAGTATTTTGAAATCTATGCCATGTAGTAGAAAAATCAAGATTGGATGCATATGTGGGAATCATAGCATCAAAAGTTTGAAATTCAATAGTAGACATCATTCAAGTACATATATTTAATTTTATCATCAATTTCAATAATAATTTAAAACCATCTAAGGTAATGCTTGTTGGGGGTAAAGGCGCCTCCGCCGTGCCGCCCCGTGTATTACTACACTGACAGTACCCGGGGGTAAAGGCGCCTCCGCCGTGCCGCCCCGTGTATTACTACACTGACAGTACCCGCCACTGCACACTGCAGGTGGCGGGCGCCCGTCACGTCACTTTATTCTTTATTCTTTTAGTGACAGTTTGAATAAAGGAAGGCCCGGTCACACATTGTGACTGTTGGAGTTCCCATTTCTTGTCTCTCTCTTTCTTGCTCTTGCTCTCCCGCCATAGCTCGCGTGCAAGCTTCGATCCTTCTCACCTTTCAACTGGTATCAGAGCTTGGCATTCTCTTGCTCGAGCTCGACTCGGTGCTTCCCGACCTTCGCATCGACTCGCTTCACGCATTGGGTCTCCATCCCGGCAGCCATAGCCGACCTCTTGAGCTCCCGACTCTCCCCGGCTTCCCGAGCTCCATCCTGGCCTTCTTGAGCTTCATCAGGGCCTTGCCCTTGAGGTATTGCTTCAGCATTTGCAGGCATTTGAGTGTATTCTCAGATTGAAACAGGGCAGGAACAAAGGGCAGCCACTCTTCTTGAGCTCCATAGCTCATATCTTCCCTCCCCTTTGCATTGGGCCTTCATGGCTTGGTATGTGCCTACCTTGGGCCATCATTGAGCCCCCCATTACCCTCTTTTCAGCCCATGTGGAGCAACAGCAAGTTCAACACCAACAGGGCAGATTGCATCATTTTTTCCAGGCTGTGAGCACTCATCTACTTCAGCTCCACACTTGGCCATTGCTTCTTGCTCTCTACCTTGATCAAGAGGGCTATAGACTTCATGTTTGATGTCATTCAAGCTTTGGGTATTGGTCTTGATCTTTCGGGGCTGATTTCTTCAGATTTGGGATTGTCATAAGCTGTCATAACAGGCTGAAAACAGGGCAGCACCATTGGCATTAGCATTTGTTGCTTATACTCCATTCCGGTTGTGCTATTTGATGCCCGTATGCGGTCTACATGATGCCTAGTGCCTTGGGAATGTATGCACATGATTATGCCATGATTTTGGCTTGAAATATTGGCTGATTTGGGACTGTTATTTACTGTTATACAGTGCTGGAAACAGGGCAGCCACACTTGGCATTGGCATTTAATGCTTATACTCTACTCCGGTTACCTTGTTTGATGCCCGTATGCGGTCTACTTCCTACCCGGATGTATTGGGAATGTATGCATTTGGTTTGACCATGATTTTGGCTTGAATTTGGGGCTGAAATCTACTGTTTAGAACAGTAAATACATGCTGGAATAACAGTGGGCTGAAGGTACTTTACATGCTTTGGCACTTACCTACCGATACCGGATGTATGCTTTGAGCTTTGGCATGATGTCTCTGACATTTGGGGACGACTTGGAGCATATGTATGAGATTATGGGATGCTTTTGAGCTTCGCATTAGCTCCATCTTCACTGGCATTTGGACCGACTTGGCATGCTCATGGACCGCCTATGCCTCATGTCTCTGCTTGACAGTTAGGCTTTTGCATTACATGCTTTGGTTCGTGACATATGCTATTTGGTTCGTGTATGCCATACCGACATTTGGAGCTTGGATTTGGATGTATTTGAGCATTCCCGGCTTACTTGATCACTGATCTTGGTTGCTATTTGGATGTCATTGAGTTGACCGAGAGCTTATTTGGGCTTATGTATTGCTTCATGGTTAATACGACCGGTGCTTCATGTATGTCATGCTCTCTTGGATGCGCTTGATGCATTGACAGGGTCACTTATCACTGGTGCTTTCTCTTGGGTTGTCTGAGCTTCTAAGCTCGCCTTGTACGCCTTTTGTGCTAGTGGGAGCATTTTACATGCTTGCTTGACCTTTGACAGTTGCATGCTATTGGAGCACTTACATGTATTTGGAGCAGTTTATGTCTTGAGCAGCTACATACGCATTGAGACTTTGGGATCATACTCCGATCTTTATGGATATGCATTGATGTACTCTTGGTTCACAGGATGCTTATGAGCCGAGTCTCATATTTGGATCTTTCTCTTTGAGCAGACACCTATTTGTGTCAGTTTTTGGCAGTTACAGGAACACTTTGCCTAGAGTGTCTGGGGGTGTGCCTTTCACTGGCAGATGTTATTTTGACATGCTTTGGTGTTGAGCTCATGTTCTTTTCACTGTCATTGACCTTGCTTATGTCTGTTTCATGCCGGCTTTGGACCTAGCATTGTTTGCTTGACATTGGATCCTATTTTGGGACAGTTTGCTCTCTAGATTGCATACCTGCAATTTATTACAGCAAGCAGTTATTGGTGGACTGAGGTGTACTTTTCATGCTGAAATATCCTGATTTGGTATACCGCACCTAGTACTAAGTGGGCAGCAACTTTTGGCACACTTTGCTCGCCCTTTGGACCCCGTTTTGGTCATTTTTGGACAGTTTCTGCAGTAAAACAGCAAGCAGTTTTGGACTGTTTGGGCATTTCCAGCCTGCATAATGGCGTCATCTTCGCACGATAGTGCCATCTTTAACATTACAAAGTTGGATGGTACCAACTACTCTTATTGGAAGAGTCAAATTTGGCAGGTCTTGGTGCAGAAATCTCAGATTAAGCCACTTCGGTTGAGTGGGGAGCAGCCTGAAACTATGGACAATGACGACTGGCTTGAACTTGATGAGCTATGTAAGTCCACGATTGTATTGTCTCTCACTGAACAGGTACATTATAATGTATTTGAGGAAGCACAGAGTGCATGGGATCTATGGAATAAGATCAAGAATCTTTATGATAAGAAAAGTCCGGCGAGTCAGATGTACTGGTTGAAGCAGCTTATGGATCTGCGCATGAAGGATAATGCGACTATGTCTGCTCACTTGAGCCAGTTCCATGCTATACTGAAGAACCTGACTTCGCAGGATATCACCTTTGGAGAGGAAGTAACTCCTCTTTTCTTGCTTGGGACTCTGAATGAGTCATGGGATGTATTCCGCACTGCCCTATGTGCCTCTAGTGCTACTCTAAAATTAGCAGATGTTGAGAGTGCTCTTCTTCAGGAAGAGGTGAATCGCAAAAACTTGGATGCCTCTCGTGGTAGTCATGCTTTGACAGTTAGAGGTAGGAATGACAGGTATGACCGTGGTAATGGCCGAGGCCGTGACTCGCAGAAGGGTCGGTCTAAATCTCGTGGTGGCAAGTCACGTAGTAAGTCGCGTGGGCGCAATGCAAATGTCACTTGTCATCATTGTGGGAAAAAGGGCCATATTAGACCACAGTGTCATGAGTTGCGCAATGAGAAGCGCAAGGATAAGGGGAAAGATAAAGTGCAGGACAAGTCCTCTGATCGCAGCATAGTACCTACGAAGTCCAGCGTCAAGATTGAGGAAATTAATGTCACGCAGACTGAGGAGTCCGATGGTGGTGATGAATTTATACTTGCAGCTAGTTCTTCTGATGCTTCACACTTGACTGAGACACCTAGTATGTATGCACAGTGCTGGTTATTGGATTCAGGTGCGTCCTTCCATGTGACGCCTTACCGTGAATGGTTCCACTCTTACCGCACTATATCTGGTTCAGTCCGACTTGGAGATGACAGGTCTCTTGACATTGTGGGCATGGGTGATATTCAGTTGCAGTTTTCCACTGGCAGTTCCTTTTTGCTCAGGGATGTACGTCATGTACCTGCGCTTATGCGTAGTCTTATGTCTGCAGGACAGTTGGATGATGCAGGATTTCATGTCTGTTTTGGGGATTCTGCCTGGAAGATTACCAAAGGCAGACTTGTGCTTGCTAGAGGCGCCAAGGCTGGCAGCCTCTATCCTCTTGTTGTATCTGGGTCTTCTGTAGACCATGTTTTGGTAGTGGGCTCTATCCCACATGTATCACTTTGGCATGCCCGTTTGGGGCATATGTCTTTGAAAGGAATGAAAATGTTATCTGGTTTGCAGTATCTTCCGCCTTTGGATTATGCATGTTTTGACTCGTGTGATCATTGTCTTTATGGTAAGCAGAATAGGTCTACGCATAAGAAATCGGGTAGGCCACGCATGAGTGAGCCCTTGGCATTGGTGCATTCCGATGTTTGTGGGCCTATGCCTTGCATGTCTATGGGTGACGCGAAGTACTTCGTTACCTTCATTGATGATTTTTCTAGGAAAGTGTGGGCTTATCCCATAAAGCAGAAGTCCGATGTCTTGGCAATTTTTCAGAGATGGCTTGCTCTTGTTGAGAACCAGACTGGGTATAGGCTGAAATGCCTTAGGACAGATAATGGGGGAGAATATGTCTCGCATGCTTTTGAGCAGTTTTGTGATGACAGGGGTATTAAGCGTCAATTGACCGCCCCTTACACCCCACCCCAGAATGGTTTGGCTGAGCGCATGAACAGGACTATTCAGGAGCGTGTGCGCTCTATGCTTAGCCATGCAGGCCTACCCCCGAGTTTTTGGGCTGAGGCAGTTAGTACGTCAGTGCATGTCATAAACCGATCGCCTTCCAGTGGATTGGATTTCCAGGTTGCAGAGGAAGTTTGGGCTGGTAAGCCACCCTCTTATGCGCATCTCCGTGTCTTTGGATGTGAGGCATTCTGCCATGTGCCCAAGGACAAGAGGAGTAAATTGGATCCAAAGAGCATTAAATGCATATTCCTTGGCTATGGTGAGTCAGGAGAGATGAGCTATCGCCTATGGGATCCGCAGGCGCGGAAAATAGTACGCAGCCATGATGTCGTCTTCCATGAAGACAAGATGCACAGGCAGCCTGAGAAGGTGGTTGAGATCCGCAGAGTGATCTTTCAGGAGGAGCCTAAAGCTCCAGCACAGCCATTAGTACAGCCTACAGCAGTTCCTCCACAGGGCCAGGATGTTGGACAGGTAGTTAGACAGGCAGCAGAGCCTGCGGTGAGACGGTCTGCTAGAGATAGACGTCCACCTGACAGATTTCAGCCCTCTATGCATTATGTTTTGGTTACAGATGCAGGAGAGCCTTTCACTTATGATGAGGCTATGCGCAGGGGTGACAGTCACTCCTGGGAGAGGGCTATGCAGTCTGAGATAGACTCCCTGCATAAGAATGAGACTTGGGATTTGGTTGCCTTGCCTAAGGGCAAGAAGGCTTTGCCATGCAAGTGGGTGTACAAGCTGAAAAGTACCCCTGGACACCCCAAGCCGGCATACAAGGCTAGATTGGTAGCAAAGGGTTTTAAGCAGGAACATGGTGTGGACTTTGATGAGGTCTTCTCTCCTGTGGTTAAGATGACCACCCTGCGCTTAGTCTTGGCTTTGGTTGCACAGCTTGACTTAGATCTATATCAGATGGATGTCAAGACGGCTTTTCTACATGGGGACTTGCATGATGAGATCTATATGGATCAGCCTAAGGGCTTTGCAGAACCTGGCAGGGAGCACCTAGTGTGCAAGTTGAAGAAGAGCTTGTATGGCTTGAAGCAGGCACCTAGGGAATGGTATCATAAGTTTGATGCCTTTATGCAGTCACAGGGCTACAGCAGGAGTGCTATGGATCCGTGTCTTTACACGAAGAAAGCCTGTGATGGCAGTTTGCTTATCTTGGTACTCTATGTTGATGATATGCTGATAGTAGGGAAAGCTCATGATGAGCTAGATGCTCTTAAATCTCAGCTGAAGAAGAGCTTTGAGATGAAGGATTTGGGACAGGCCTCACATATACTTGGGATGCGCATTAAGCGCGATAGGCATCAGGGACTTTTGTATCTCTCACAGCGGGAGTACATTTATAAAGTCCTTGAGCGCTTCCGCATGCAGGACGTAAAGCCTATTGGCTGTCCATTACCTTCTTATGTGAAGGTATCACAGGCCGATTGTCCGCAGACAGATGAGCAGAGGGCCGAGATGGCCAAGATCCCTTATGCATCAGCCGTGGGCAGTTTGATGTATGCCATGATAGCCACTCGTCCAGATATTACACATGCAGTTGGTGTTGTGGCACGCTATATGGCTACACCTGGCAGCAGACATTGGGATGCCGTGAAGGGTATCATGAGGTACCTGAAGGGCACATCAGATATGTGTATTTGCTATGGCAGCCAGGATACAGGGGTCGTGGGGTACACTGACTCCGATTATGCAGGACATGCAGATAGTAGGAAGTCCACTTCTGGCTATGTATTCACCTATGCTGGAGGGGCTATCTCTTGGATGTCCAGGGTTCAGAAGTGTACGGCTTTGTCTACCACTGAGGCCGAGTATGTTGCAGCCACTGAGGCTTGCAAGGAGGCCATATGGTTAGGCCGTCTAGTTGCTGACCTTGGGATTGATGCTACACCTACACTGCATTCGGATTCTATGAGTGCCATTCAGTTGGCTAAGAATCCGGTCTTCCATGCGAAGACGAAACACATTGAGGTGAGGTATCACTTCATACGTGGTGTCGTGGAGGACAGGTCTGTTGACCTTGTCAAGATCTCCACTGACGAGAATCCTGCAGATTTGCTCACAAAGAGCCTCACTACTGAGCGCTTTGCCTTCCTCAGGAGGTTGATGGGCGTTGGATGAGATGTCACCTTTCCTCACCTATGTACATTTGTACTGTCTTTTCTTTTTCTTTTCTCTCTCACTAGGGCAGATTCGCCTTTAAGTGGGAGGTTGTTGGGGGTAAAGGCGCCTCCGCCGTGCCGCCCCGTGTATTACTACACTGACAGTACCCGGGGGTAAAGGCGCCTCCGCCGTGCCGCCCCGTGTATTACTACACTGACAGTACCCGCCACTGCACACTGCAGGTGGCGGGCGCCCGTCACGTCACTTTATTCTTTATTCTTTTAGTGACAGTTTGAATAAAGGAAGGCCCGGTCACACATTGTGACTGTTGGAGTTCCCATTTCTTGTCTCTCTCTTTCTTGCTCTTGCTCTCCCGCTATAGCTCGCGTGCAAGCTTCGATCCTTCTCACCTTTCAATGCTTCCAAGTATCTAAGATGTATACTATGGCTAGTAGTTCCTTGTCATAGATGCTATAGTTTTGTTCTGAGAGTTTAAGTTTCTAGCTTTCATAGGCAATAGGGTGATCATTTTGCAATAGGACAACACTTATGCCTGACCCACTAGCATTTGTTACTAGTAGGAAGAAAGAGTAGTAAAGGTGCATGGGTCAAAATATAATTTAGTGTCAAAGGATTTTTGCTAGCTAGGACCCCATTTGTTAACCCCAACACGAAGAAAGCAAAAGGAAATAAAAAAGACGCAGGGCAAAGGTAGAAAAAAGGTAGCCCGACTGAAGAAAGAATAGGAGAAAAGGCCAAAAGCGCAAGGGCAACCTTAAAAGTCCAAGGCAAATGCAAAAGGGGAAAGGCACATTTTAAAATAAAAAGGCGCACCCTGAAATCTTGTAAAAGAGCGCCAGGCTCTCACCCGTGCAATTTGTAAATGTAGACGGGCGGTGGAAAGGAATCTAGGAAGATAGAAGGACAATGGGAAAAATGGCTTAGGCTACGGCCGGCCATGTAAAAAAGAGGAAAAGGGGATGACCGCCCAAAAGGGATTTAGGATTTTGTATATAAAGTTGAAAAGTGAATGAGAAGCTCATTCTTGTGTGTGGCCAAAGCTTCTTCTTCTTTTTCTCTTGTTTCTTGCCTTCTTGCTTGTGCTTGAGAGAGGGATTGAGAGAGTGTGAGGGAGTGATTGTGTGAGAGTGAGGGATCTTGGAGAAGAAGCTCTCCATCTTCTCTCATCATCTTCCCCTCCTCCCTTCTCTTCTCTTGTCTCGCACGTGGCGATGGAGGATGAAGCTCATG
The DNA here is from genome assembly GCF_053477565.2 of Lygodium microphyllum. Classification (NCBI taxonomy): domain Eukaryota; kingdom Viridiplantae; phylum Streptophyta; class Polypodiopsida; order Schizaeales; family Lygodiaceae; genus Lygodium; species Lygodium microphyllum. Next base: position 12,742,588 of record NW_028229514.1, read on the forward strand.
GGAGAGGGATTGAGGTTGCTTGAGCTTGCCTCAAGGATCGTGGAGCTACCGGTGTGCAAGAAAGAGGAGGGTACTCGATCGAGCATCAAGGTAAGCTCACTGCACCCGTAAGGTAGGCATTGCGTGTCGGCTATGTGAGAGGTAGCCATGGCCGCTCGGTTCGAAACACTTGAGCAATAAGTGGTCCGTAGGTCTCGGGATAGAGCTTGTAGCTCCCCTTCATTTTGGTTCCATTGCCGGGATAAACGGAATCGAGCCTTGAGCGCCGCGCGTATCAAATTGAGCATAGAAGTAGGGTTTGCAGCCCGAACCGGTGCTCGAGATAGCTAGGAGATTTAGGAGGTTTTAATCCGTGAAACGAGTAAGTGTTTTGGTTTGTTGGAAGCATTAGTGTAGGACTACCATTCTGCATCTCTGTTTTGCATTTTGGCTGCACTAGATTAAAGTTAGATTAGGTTAAGAAAAGAGAAAACAGAGGTTTTGGCTGCTGTTGGAAACAAGGAAAGAAGGGACTAGATTCAAATTTCTAGGTAAAACAGGGAAAAGGGAACTGGCTTCAAGGTTTTGCAGTGCTAGGAAAGGACCTTAAGAGGCGTGGGAGGCCATGACAAACCTCATTTCACTGGTAGCTTTCTGAGAGAGAGAGAGAGAGAGAGCTTCTGGTTGCCAAGAAGAGGGAGCGCTATCACGATTCTGGGTGCCAGCGATTTGTGCTACTCCAAGTGAGTCTGGTGCTTCTTAGTAGTGCCCTAACCAGATCTGGAAAGTCTCTTGTGATTGTGTGTAGCAGGCGTCAAGTGGGATGGAAACGCGTCAAAATTGCGCCTGCCGCCAGACGCAATTGGACTAGGTCTAAGTGGTCTGAGTCCTGGAATCGGACCACCCGAGTCCTGGAATCGAATCATTCGATTCCAAGAATCGGACTGTTCGACTACTAGAGTTGGACCAGCACTGTCCGATTCCCAGAATCATACAGTCCAATCGGACGTGCCACGTGGCACTCGAACCGCCCATCACACTCGGACCGTCCGACTCCTAGAGTCGGACCAGCCTTTCCGATCCTCATAATTGGACAGTCTGATTATGGGAATCAGACCATCCTGCCAGAAGGAAAAATAAGGATCTTTAGTTGACCCTGCCACAGACCTGACCCCTAGGGCACAACCCTGAACACCCCCAAGACCCAATTTGACCATTAGAACCTTAGAGACCAATCGAACTTAGAGCAGAATAGAAAACACAACACAGACCTTTAGAAAGACCATAGAATAGCCGGGAACTGAGCAAAAAACTCAAATCAAGCTAATAATGTGGAGAGAAACAGAGTGGAGTTCGCATTAAACGCTTTTTGCATCAGCACTTCACTCTTGTGTTCCACTAAGTTTTGCACTGCAAGAAAAGAGAAAAGCCTGTTTTCGCACCAAGCACCACGAAAGCACTAAGCATAACATGTGAATAAGGATTGCAGCTGCTTTCAAATAACAAGGAACACATCAGGATATCTAATAACATTAAGGAACCCACTAGTTGGAGAAGACCCCAAGACTTAGACAGGTGCCTGAGTGTCCTACTAGTAGGACCTGGAGAAGACACGAAGACACAAAAAGCAACAATATAGAGGATTGGACGCCGCCGGAGCTGCTTGGATTTATTGACAACCTCGTGGAGCTGGAAGCAGAAACAATGTCGGGGTCAAGAGGCGAACGAGGAGAGGACCAATTAGACTTAGGAGAATTTTCAACCTCTGTCCAGGAACTGGTCCATAACTACGATCTACTCACTAGGACCGTGATCCAGGGTAGACCTGTAGAGGAAGTGGTAGCAAACGTGGAAGAAGAGAGAAGAGCAATGAAGAGAGCACTAGAAGGCATAATTGCCTACAACCATGAGCAAAGGGCTAGAAGGCTACAGCAAGATGTAGATATGTACGAGGCTAGACGAGTGCTAGACCTAGCTGGAGCGGCCAAATCTGGACCGAATGTAGAGAGGGAACGGGCAGCAGAGGCTGACATGACATTGAGCGAACTGGTAGCAAAGCGACTCTTGGACAATACGCCCGTTGAATAGAGCGCTACTGCCCTATCCACCGCGCTACTATCGAGATTGAGAGTCACACAAGGGGCTAAAGGGCAGGCTAGAATCCCCATCGTAGCAAATTAACTAGCTAGATACGAACCTAGCAGTGACTCGTACAACTTCATGGAGCAGTTTGAGAAAGTATGTGAGGCAAACAGTCTTACTGACCCTGCGCAACGAGCTCAAGATTTCGGTCTGTGCTTAGGCGATAAGGGGAGGACCTGGTATTCTAGTCTAGATGACGCAGAACGTACGAACTTTGTTCGCCTTAAGGGCCTCTTCATCAAGAGGTTTTCGGAGGCAGGGTATTCGGACAACCTCATCGTTAGGTTGATGAATATCAGTCTCAAAGGGAGAAGGAAGAAGTTAGGAATTACGTCACTCAGGTGCGTATCCTCTACAAGAGAGTCCTGCCAATGAGCGACCTACCGAGAGGGTAGTGTCTACAGTGTTCATGAACAGGATTCGGAGTGAGGAGCTCTACAAGGCTTTGGCCAGTAACTCCACCTTGCAACGAGACGTGCTAGCTAGAGTTTTCGAGGAGGCAATATGCGTAGATGATAAACTCAGGGAACACAGCATGAGGACTACCAACCGAGAGAGTGCAAACCAGAGGGACCTTGAGAGATCAACTACTTCGGGGGAAAAAGCAACTGCTAGTGTGCAGGATAAGGGAAAGAGTGTAGACCACGACTAGGGGATGGCAGAAATGAGAATGGAGATTGCACGGTTGCAAGAGGTGGTAAGGAAGCCTATGAGATCGCATGTACAATGTATATACTGCGGTGGTAATCACCTCCCAGTTGAGTGCCAAGATCCTAGATCTCGGCCGTGCTCAAATTGCAGTAGATTCGGGCATGATGCAGTGCATTGCAGAATGCCGAGGAGATTCCCATACACGCAACCGTACAACCCTCCATACTTAGGTAATAGGCCACCCAATTTCTTTGGGAGGGGAGCCCAGTTAGCTCTCCCAGCACCGACTGACTCAAGACCTGCCGTACCTAGGCTGGAGATGAACCCAATCGGTATACCCAGACCACGAGGGCCTTTTGTAACCCACCCATTTGCGATGCTCCTGTTCACTTTGTGGAGGAGCCTAATGAGGAAGAAACATATGTCAACCCGTACATATCCTATGAGAGGAGGGCAACCCAGTCCTGATGGACTATCGGCCGCCGGTGCTGGTGATGGCTTTAGGAAGAGGAAGAGGCAGAGGCTTTGGAGAGCCAAGCCAAGATCCAGTCACATGTTGGACTTGCGGCCACCCAGGCCACATTTCATCACGCTGCCCAGAACGAGAACAAGCTAACAAGGACAAAGCGAATCTCCGATGCACAGAGTGTGGAATCACACATCTATTTCTTGACTGTCCTAGGCGGAAGTCATCAACTAGCTCTATCAACATGCCATCGGTGCCTTTGGGGCTTTTTGGAGTGGAAACCTTTGACAGTGAGGATATACCCATCCCACTACATGTTATGACGCGAGCTCAAAAAAAACAGCCAGGCATCTCTTTGCCAAGGCCAAGTAACCTTGACGCAACCTCAATAGGAAAGAAAAGTCGGAGGAGACGGAAAAAGAGAACTGATGCAAAGATAACTCTTAAAACCGAGGAAGCAACTACGTTAGTAACGGGAAATAGGGTCACAAACACAGAGGCGGAGACCTCAGCTCCTAAGACATCCGAGCTAGGGAGTGCCAAGGTAGGGGAATATCCCCATCCCAAATGGCAGCTCGAGGCTATAGCTAAGGTCAAGGAGTGGGTCAAGGACGCCCAAAAGCACCTCAAGGATGCTGAACCCATATTAGAAGATCCTATTGACGATTTCTCCAGCGTGTGCATACCAGCCTCACCTTCAAAACCACAAGCTGCGAGCATACCTGCACCATTGGGGGCAACTTAGCAGCAAGGCCAAGGGGAAACTTGCCAGGGTAGACAGAACGCATGGCCTAGAAATACTAGCCTCAGGGGAAGACAAGAGCCCAGTAGCCTCCTCACAACCTTGTTGTCTACTCCAGTAACTCTAAGCTTGGAAGACCTGCTTAGGCAGAATCATTCCTTATGGCAGGAGTTAAAATACTTGATGGAGGGACACACAGGACTTGCGGGTGTTGATCTGCAAGATCATGATGCGGTTACACAGATCCCAAGTCTAACTCTACACTCAACTCCTAAGTCTCTGCACATCAATGCTTTTTGGGAAGGCACTGAAATGCATGCAGTTTTACCCGTCCTAGCCTTAGGAGATATGACGTGAAAAGGAATTGTAGACACAGGCGCAGGTGTTAGTGTACTAAGCCATGAAGTCTTAGAGGCATGGGGAAACCCTCTTGTAGAGACTGCTAGGTTTAATGTCATGTTAGCAAATGGAATGAAGATAAGACCATTCAGGGTCTTAAAGAATTGGCCAGTAAAGATTGCCGGGGTGCAGTTTTCTGTAAGCTTCATTGTCATGAAGGGAGTGGATTACGACATACTATTAGGCCGAGGAATGCACGTGTCATTGAGGACTAGGGCAATGGTTTGATTTTCCTAGCGAACAGAACTAGTGCAGTAAGGGTAGAGATGGATACTTGGAAGACGACCCCTGCTGACCTAGATGCCATCTCAGCTATGCTGAAAGGTGATACTCAAACGACCAAACCCTATGGATCACTCACTAAATATATTCCTTGCCCTGAGGATGAGAGGGATTGGATGCACGTTTTGGCAACTATTGACCTACCATTCTCGGATGAGGAAGAACTATATCGGCAGGCTGCTAAAGCCGCAACCATGCCAATTGAGGAGCCAATTGTGCCACTTTGCATGATGGCAGGAAGCTCACTCAACCCAGGCAAACCAGCCTCGTTCCATGTCCCCAACAACAAACTAGAGCTTCAGGAAATCGTAGAGTATCTGACCAATAAACTCAAAGGCAACTTGGCTACTAACTTAAAACCTCTACGAGATCTATTAGCTAAGCCAGAATGGAAATGGACCAAGGTCCACGACTGAATTTGTTATATAACTGGGCTTTAGTTACTGATGACAAGGAGATTGGAGAGGAAAGCTTAGGTGATGAGCAGTCAGAAGGACATGACTCTGATGACGAGGAGTATGAGGACTGTCGCTCTACGTGAGAGGAGAGTGAAGAAGAGATAGATACAATAGAGTACGACATGGAAGGAAAAGCGATAGAACAAATCAGGATAGACTCGAGGCTTAGGAGAGGAAGGACCAGTCAGAACGAAAAAGGAGTCATGAGAATGAAGTGTGATAGATCCTGGCTAGAACACATTGGAGCCGTGGATTACAAGCAAGCCGGAGTGGCACGACCATGGGTAATCCCAGTGCTCAAGACGGATGCACCTACTGAACTACGACCCCCTGGGGAAACACCTTCCTCAAGTGAGGGATGCGAGTTTGACTCAGAGTCGGAAGTCAGCACTGAGAGTGATCCCGAGATACCACAACCTTCTAAAGTCAAATGCACCAAGGGAGACTTCCCAGTCCACCTAAGGCGCAAGAGGCTAAAGGAGGAGGCCAGGAAGCAAGCAAAGGACTCAGAAGCAGAAAGGCAAAAGAAACCGTAGGGTCTACCCAAATTGTTTACACAATTTAAAAAGGGTGACAGAGTGGTGATTCTGCTAGGTGCGAAAAGACAAGGCCAAACTAGTGAACCGATCGAGGGACCCGCCAAAGTCAAGGAAGTTAACTTGGTTGGGGAAGGTGAAAAGCCAAGGCTTGTATTCATTGCAGATGACTTGAGGGAGGATGAGGAGACCAAACTTGTTGCACTCTTGCAAGAGTACATTGACGTATTTGCCTGGGATGAACTTAAGGGAGTCGACCCTAGGGTTGTCACTCATAATATCCCAATGGTCCTTGATGCAGTGCCAACGAAACAACGACCTTACCCCATGAATCCCAAACACGCCCATGCAATAAAAGAGGAGATTGATAAACTCATGAGGGCAGGATTCATATATGAGATCGAGCACACGGACTCGGTATCACCTATCGTGATTGTCATGAAGAAAAATGGAAAAATCCGAGTGTGCGTGAACTACAAGAAAGTGAATGCTGCTACAAAGAGGGATAACTATCCTTTACCTTGCACCGAGCACATGCTTGAGAGGATAGCAGGTAAAGAAGCCTACAGTTTTCTGGATGGTTTCTCGGGCTATAATCAAGTGCAAGTGCACCCCGACGACATGCACAAGACTGCCTTTGCCACAGAATGGGGTGTATTTGCCTACATTGTCATGCCTTTGGGCTGATGAACGCACCTGTAACTTTTCAACGCCTAATGTGCACCATCTTTAAGGACATGCTTAGGCGCGAACTGGAAGTATTTGTAGATGAATTATGCGTACACTCTAGTTGGGCCGAACACTTAGAGAAATTGAGATCTATCTTTGAAAGGTGTAGGTTGTACCACCTCTCGTTGAACCCCTTAAAGTGCCAGTTCTGGGTGAAACACGGATGCATCTTAGGGCACGTAGTGTCAAGGAACGACATTGCCACTGACTTTTCTAAAGTCAGAGTCATTGTTGACTTACCGCCACCTGATAACTACAAGGGAGTTCAGTGCTTCTTAGGACACACTAGATATTATCGACGCTTTGTACTAAATTACGCACTAATTGCTAGACCATTGTACAAGCTATTGATAGTATTCGAGTGGACTGAGGAATGCCAGCGCGCATATGAGGAGTTGAAAAAGGCTCTTACTACTGCACCAATCTTACGAGCCCCAAACTGGAACATAATGTTTCATGTATACATAGATGCCTCTAAGTTCACTTTGGAGCTGTGCTATGCCAGCCTGGTAAACATAACTTAGATTACCCGGTGAGTTTTGCCAGCAGGCAACTCACAGAGATCGAGATGAACTATTCCATGACAGAAAGGGAGGGGTTGGCCATGGTATTTGCGGTAAAGAAATTTAGGCATTACCTATTGGCCACTCCCTTTGTCTTCTTTGTTGACCATCAAGCCTCGCTATATCTTGTCAACAAGCCTTGCGCTATGGGACGCATAGCTAGATGGTTACTCCTTCTACTGGAGTTTGACTTCTCTGTGGTTATACACAAAGGAAAGCAGCATTACATGGTTGACCACATATTCCGCATACCCACAGGAGAAGCCGCTGGACAAGGCATACCCGATGATTTACTGGATGCTCATCTCTTTAACCTGTCTAGCGAGAGAGAATTGTTTAAAGCTGATCTGATGCCATACTGGGCCAATGACATAGTGCAAGTGCTAGAGAGTGGACTACCTGAGAGACCCATTGAGAAGGCCAGGCTGAGAAGACTTATCCTGAAAATTCAGCCATACCAATTGATAGCCGGCCAACTCTACAGGTTGGGACAAGACGGTTTATTGTGCAGATGTGTATGTGAGCACGAGATGCATGATGCATTGAAAGAAGCACATGGCGGAATCGCTGGAGGACACTTTAGCGGGGACACAACAGCCTGAAAGGTGCTACAATCCCAACTATGGTGGCCCACCCTTTTCCGCGATGTAGCTAAATTCATAAAGCATTGCGATGAGTGCCAAAGGACCAAAGTGCTTGTGCGGAAAGAGAAGATGGAGTTGACCCCTGTCATAGCCCGACAACCCTTTGAAAAATGGGGCATCGATTTTATTGGATCTATCAGTCCTGTGGCACAATATTCCCGAGCTCGCTACATCATAGTGGCAACTGATTATCTAACGAAGTGGGTAGAGGCACGAGCCACGAGGAAGAATGATGCTAGAACCACTGCAGAGTTCTTGTGGGAGCAGGTCATTTCACGGTTTGGCTGTCCAATCGAACTTGTAAGCGACCAAGGCACACACTTCATTAATGAGGCGATTTCCCACCTGCTCTCTACCTTCCTAATAATTCATCGGAAGTCCTCTCCCTATTACCCTCAGGCTAATGGCCAAGCCGAATCCACGAATAAAATCTTAGTCAGCGTGCTTTCAAAGGTAGTGTCTACTTCAAGAAGTGACTGGGACAACAAGCTAATGGCGGCCTTGTGGGCCTATCGCACAACTTATAAAACGGCTGTACGACAGATGCCTTTTAGGCTGACGTACGGAACTGAAGCCATTTTACCCTTAGAATTCTTCATCCCTAGCTAAGGATAGCAGTCTAGGAGCATTGGGAGGGAAGAGAGGCTTGGACCAATCGCTTAGTGGAGTTAGAGCGCCTAACGGAGACCCGACTCCTCGCCACTCACTCTCTGATTTGTGAGAAGGCTTGACGAAAGATCTAGTTTGACAAGCATGTCAAACAACGAGACTTTGAACAAGGGGACCTTGTTCTGCTATACTCTGTAAAAGGACATAAACAGAAAATGAAGTTTCGGGGGCTAGGGCCTTTCAGAGTACGCATGATTGGTAGAACAGGGACTGTTGAGTTAGAGACACTTGAAGGAGAAGGAATAGGCTTTTTTAAAAGCAGCCACATGAAGAAGTACTATCCTCCTTCCCATCCATTACATGAGCCACCCATGCTAAAACCCCCAATGAACGTCTGCTTGGCTACTATAACCGACCTTATAGATCAGGACGAAGAAGCAGTGGCACCGGCGTATCTACGAATCACAGTCACAACATGAGCGACGTATTCTTTCGATGCCTTGATTGATGAAGGTGCCGACTACAACATCTTGACGCATGACCATTGGATACACATTGGTCAACCGAAACTACAACCCACTAATGCCAAACTCACCCCGTTTGGGGGTAATGCTTATTCACTCCTAGGGAAGTGCAAGGTAGTCGTTTCTATTGAGTCTGAAAGTTTACCAGCTTTCTTCCATGTGTTGCCTGACACTAAAGGAGCCGGTAATATGTCACTATTAGGTCGTACTTTCAAGAAGCAAACGAATTGTAATGTGGATTACAACCTAAACCGCATTCATCTTGCTATAGGCAATGTGCATATAGTGACGACTTTCAGCAAGGGCTGTCCTGACTCCTCCACCATTACGAAGCCACTGGTAGAAACCCCTACGATCACGCTTCAGCCCAAGTCTAAACAGAAGAAAACTAAGGCCTCATGCCAGGCTCTCGACCCTAGGCCTAAACCCACAAAGAGTGCTCACAAGGCCAAGGAGTCCAAGCTTATATGGGTGCCAAAACGGCAAAGACCACATCCGGGTAGACCACCCAAATGTGATTCTAAACGCCAGAATAATCAGCTCACGGCCTAAGAGGCAATCTAGACGCTATCGACATAGACACACAACCACGCTGTGATGGATCCCCAAAGATCTCTTGCACGCACAAGGATACTATGAGGGCAACCCCTGGATTTGGGTACCTAAAAATGGCAAGTTTAAAAGCTCATCTACAAGCAATCTCACCCTAGTGAGGGAGGCTTGCACACATGGTGCCCAGGGCATAGTCAGGAAACCATTGCCCGCTGTGGCTAGTAAGCCCCAACTCATCTATCGACCAAAGCAAATGCCACAAGCCTTAGACTTACCTAATCCAGAGAACTTAAATACCCCCATGACTGCTCACTTAGAACCCAACACAACTCCCATGCCCCCAGAACTTCCTACAGCACCTCAAAGTGCTTCGGAGTGCAAAGCCACACCTGTGACACCAATGATGGAGTCACCACTATCCAGTCCATTTGCACCGTTCCTACCAGCAGGTCTTAAACCTTCCTACGTGGTACGACCTTTCCTTTCCTTGGCTAAAGACCTCGCCGCGACTTTTGGGGATGACTTAGTAACGTGCATCAAGATGTTGGACAAAACTTTCACTACATTCGCTAGAAGTTATGAGAGGCTAGACCTAGGTCTTCTTGGCAAAACACTTGCTTCGGATGTTCGTGCATTACCATGGACTTGGGAGGAATACAAACTTATCACCTGTAAATTCCCCAAAATTGCTGCTGAACTGATAGCAAATGATGAAATCTCAAAGGAGCAAGCTGCCCTCAGAAGACTAGTCACTTCATATCGTAAGCCTCCTCGTTCTGTTTCTGAGCACGAGTTGCAAGAGCTCACGTAGATGGCAAGCTCGCCTTCCACATTCTTGCATCAGTGGTTTGCTCTGAGAATCCAATGGGAGAAAAAAGGTTGCCGGATAATGACCAATGTTGAGCAACGCAGGGCAGTTAAAACCATCGAATATGACCCTACTTATGTGGCAGCTATCTCGTTTAGGGTTTTGACCATCACCCGCAACCAGCATTTAGACGACCATGTGCTCGCTCACCCTTACATTGACCAATTCCTTACGGAAGAGGAATTACATGTTGCAAGCCGCCTTAATACTGGAGATCTCTTTCACGATGTCTTGACCTACATCTCCCAAGTCTCCATTCAACCATCTGCTCTTGATTGTCATGCCCAACTCGAATACAATCCAAGCTTCTATGATTGGTTATTGGCTAAGTAAGTCAATCCACGAAAAACAACATTTGCCTCGTACTTCCGGTGCTAATCCTAGGAAGGATTCCTTGAAAGATCCAAGACCGGGGGGGGGGGGGGAGCAATGTGAGCAAGAGCAGAGCAAAATGAGAGTCATGCTATCTAGCAAAATGTTATGATTAATTGAGTTTCAATGGAAGATACTACAAACGGAAAACAATAGCAATTGCTGTTGTGAGCCTGTCTCTAAAATTCAAGCCTCTAAGTAAGTATACCAATTTTTGACACATACGTTTTTCTCTCAAAATTGAGTTTTGTTAGAAATAAGCCAATTTTTAAGCATTAATGTTGGCATGGTGTGTTGACAGGTAACCACCATGGCAGGACAAGACAAAGGGGGCAAACTCCCATTTTTTGAAGAAGAGATGACCAAGTTCGGCATCAACGTCGAGACACGAGGATTCATCAATTCACCTTCAAGCACATGTTGAACCTGGATGAGGCCATCTTGGAGGAACCTGCAATCAAAGAATTGGTGGACAGATGCCACCTCCACAAGTATGTGGAAAAAATGGGGCAGACCATGGATTACGGCATGTGTGCTGAATTTCTGAGGAACTTTGACAAGGGCAGTTGAAGTGCCCCTCAATGCAGCAATTGTAGAGAAGGCCTTGGGGCTCGTACCCAAGAAAGAGAGGCAGCCGAGAAGGGATGTTTACGCCATGCTGGGGGTAAAGAAAGAAGAGGTGCACACAGTGGATGGAATCAGCTTGGCTGACATCCCAGATCCAGCAATGAAGGTGCAAGTGAAGATGATCCACACACTCTTTTCGGGCCAAAGGTACAACGCATTGATGAACAGGATTGGGGTCCCGTTGTTAGAAAGCATCGCAGCAGGAGTCCATGAGGAGGTAGACTGGAACGGGTGCGTGCAGAAAGCCATTCAAAGCTCAGCTGCCCTTCTCACTCTAGCGGAAGCACCAGCAGGAGGAGAATCCCCTACCTCCACAGCACGCTCCACAAGGAAGAAACCTACCTCAAATGCAGCCACAATTAGATATGGTGGTGTTTTGACAGCCATCATAGATGAAGCAATGAAGGATGCAGGAGTCATGGAAGAGCAAGTTGCACATCAAAGCCCACCGCATCAAAGCCCACCTCACCACGAAGGAGAAGAATCAAGTGAAAGAACGATAAGTGACAAGGGAGAACAGGAGGTGTGACCTACACAAGCAAGCAAACTAGAAGGACAAAAGAAAGGGGACAGGAGACAGAAGGAAAGGAAAGAGAAATTAAGAAAAGAAGAATGAGTTGAAATCAAGAGGGCTCAAAGAGAGTCTAGGAGGGCTGAGGAAGAAAGAAGGAGGAAAGAGGATGAAGAGCTTGCAAAGATAAGAGAAGAATCAAAGAAGGCAGAAGAGGACAGGAAAAGAAGGGCGGAAGAAGAAGCTGAAGAGCAGAGACTAAAGGAGCTGGCCGAGTTGGCCGAGGCTACACGAAGATCTATGGAAAAGACCCACTGGGGTGGAGAGCTCGAACGTGTGAGCTCCCGTCATAAAGCCGAAGCTAGTTCAAGTGTGAAAGCAGCTCCAGTGTAGCTGTAGGCAAGGGCAAGTCCCTACTACATCCACTTCCTTCCTCTTTTGTGCCTGCAACAACTAAAACCACGACTACAACCACCACACAACCCACACCTCCCCTCGACATGGCACATCTAATGAACATGATGTAAATGCTAGTGAGCAAAGTGGCCGAGATCGTGCTAGGAACCGGATTGAAAAGGCCCGCTGCCGCAGATTCAAAGTCACGGCAAGACCCTAAAAGACAAAGGCTAGAGGCATCAACCACCACACCCCATACTCTCATGCCTGCCGACACTGACTATGACGCATATGTGGTTGAGCTACAGGCACAACTAGACAAGGAGAAGGAAGAGAAAAAGTGGCCTTGATGGAGCTAGAAAAAGAAAAAGAAACGTCAGCTGCTCTTAGGCTAGAAGTCTCAAGGTAGGGAGTCGACCGACGAAGAGAAATGAAGGCCTTGTAGGACCAGCTAGTAGCAAAAGCAAAGGAAGCCCAGGACAACGAAAGCTGCCTTAGACAAAGGCTGGAAGACGAAGAGCAGAACTTGGTGGCAGAGCAAAGGAGTCTAAAGCTACTAGTGTAGCAATACAATGATCTACAACAAAAGGTCGCTCAAGTGGAAAATCTAAGACAGAAGGTTCAGGAAGGCGAAGCCAGTACACCACAAGAACGTACCATGGAGCTCCATTTGTGGCAGGAGCTAGAAGAACAAAACAAATTAATAAATGAAATTGAGTTTCTGAAGAGTGAAGGGCCAGGAGTCTCAGTAGCAGAAGCAAAATGGCTACAAGATGAAGCGCAAAGATTACAAGATGCGTTGAAGACCTCCCAGGAAGATGTAGAGGCCCTCATGGCCATGGCTTTCAATCAAAAAAGGCTATTCCTTGCTGAGATCCAAAGCCAAGAGCAGTTGGTGCAAGAAAAATCAGAAGTACTGGCCGAGGTGCACCAAAGGCTCAGCATTGTAGATCAAGCCAAAGGGATTGCTGAAGAGCAGCTGGCTCGGAAGTCAAGAGAAATGAACCAGTTGTGGTTTTTAACAAATGAGCAGTAACAGGTAGTGACCACCTTGGCGAGCCAACTAGAGGAAGAGAGAAAAAGGATGGAAGAAAGAGCTATGGATTGGGAAAGGAATAATTTTGACAGGGTGAAAGACTTGACCGAACGCTTGGCAGTGGCGGAATGCGAAAGGGTGCTTGCAGAAGCCAGGGTTGAAGCTGTCGAAATAACTACTAAAACACAGCGGCAGGCCTTCCTCAACATGGTACTCCATGTCACATAAGCTGAGAGCGATGATCCAGTGGAAAAGGTGAAAAGAAAGTTGGAGCTGACCACCCGAGCTCTAAGATATGGTCTTCAAGAGCGGGAGCTCCCAACGAGTACAGGGATCACTAAGGATCAACAATTCCACTACTTACGCTGTATGGGCCTTTCCATTGCTGAGCTCAAGGAGCTAGGTTTTGAGGAGCATGAATAGCCACCACCACCACCGCCAGTCATCCCATTTGTGGTTGAGCGACATGTCGAAGAGGGTCCGGATTTCGAGCAAGATGATGAAAAAGAGCAACAAAGAATGCCGAGTCCGCCTCAACCCGATCTCCCACAGGAAGAACCTGCAGATGCCCATCTGCCTGAGCGTATAGTTGCAGCAAGGAGGAGAAGACAAGAATTAGCTGAGGAGGCCGAACGCCGAGCACGCACAATTCCAAGACAACTTCTTGAAGAGCCCATGCCACTAAGAGGTGAGGCACATCCTGTAGACTGGCCCCAAGAGTTGGTCATTTGGCATCAGCAAGAGTTCCACAAAAGGCCTTTTGAGCTCTCATTTGCTTTCCCACGCTCTCTGGACTAGGCCCTGTCTCTAGGAGTCTTAGCCAAGATCAAGGATCTGGCTAATGAACTTGCAAACAGGTGGATTGAAGAGAGGAGCCTGATAATGACTAGGTGGCGACAAGAACCACAGGATTACTGGGAAGATAAGGTCAATCTGGTTCCCAAAACCGTCCAAGGCTACAAGGCACAGCCGAAATGGCGGAGGAGGATTTGGGACACCAATTTTGATGCATGGATCGCCTTTTGCAGTTCACTCCTCGAAGAGCGCAATGATCCTATCTACATGCCCTACCCCCGTAGGCATGGAGTGGACTATGATAGAGACTTGCATGGGGATTACGAATTCCCAAAAATATATAATGTAAATGCCCTGAGGAATGCTTAGTGTTTAGGTTAGAAGATATACTTCCTTCTATAAATCGTTTCCTTGCAGACTTCTCTTCCTGTCCAGATTCAACGTTTTTGACCACTTGTAATTACCTCTGACTTATCAAATTCTTGCTACTCCAAAAACCCACAGCAGAGGAAGCCCATCTTCCCCCACTCTTCTTTGATATCAACCTAGGAATAGATAGTAGAGCTATGACTAGGTTAATGATGCGGGCTACTCTCCTTCCTTCCTTCTGTCTAGAGCTCTTAGAAAATATGAGTGACACTCGCTTCACAAGGTGTAATCACCCTTTCTTGTCAACTACTCCTCTGAGAGCTAAGGCCGATATTAAAAAATACCTACAAAGTCGCGCATTCTTATCTCAATGCCTGCGACTGCCCCGTGATTAAATGGGTGTGATATGCCTTGACAATTGTACTCCCTCTCTCATTCTCGAAAAAAAAAAAGAGAAAGAAAAGAAAAGAAAAGAAAGCAAAAAGAGAAAAAGCCACAAGGGAACAAAGACAAGGTGACTGGAGAGAAAGACAAGAGCAAAAAATAGCAAAGCTGAAAGATGAATCTACTACTAAGCAAGTTAGCAAGGAGAACACTTCACATGTGCTTGCAGTCTCCCTTCATTGTTATTGTGCACCACACTCACTGCATCTAGGGTTCTCCCTAGCCTCTTCTCCACTTCGCACTTAGGGCACATCAAGGGTAGGACTTTTAGACCTGTCACCCTAAGTTTTGCACTACACTTCCAAGGACGCACGAATTGGGTCCTCAAGTGTGGGACATTACCAAGGGCTTGCCCAAGGTTAGACCCATCTCCTAGTTCCACTGGCACGGGCACCATGCACTACACAATGAGACAGACACACCCCCTAGGAAGTGCACAACTTTTCTTGCAGGTTATGTTCGTGTTTCAAGAACTGGTTGCTTGGCTGAAGAAGATCATCCACTACATCTTCCAATGACAAGGAATTTTTCCATGAGTCAGACATGACTCCATTACTGCGACTTCAGGAGCTTCACTGCTAAGGTTTAAATGGCTCAACAGATTTCATGTTGCTAGCCATCTGCCTGCTGATGGCTACCATGATTGAACCAAGTCAAGGTAGAACTGCCATTAGCATAGATCTTGGAACCTCATCGTCCAATGATCCATGCCCAAAGCCTCAAGATCTACGGATCGCTTATTGATTCCACAAGCATGAAGACCTGCAACTCAAAACTGAAGACTTTCAACTCAAAGACAAGGATCTTCAATCAAAGCAACAGATTTTCAAGGCAAATAGCATTCGGGGGGTTTCTCCAGAATAAATCCCTCCAGTACCACCCTCCTAAGGGATTGCTTATTGCTTCAAGCGTTTCTGATACTCAAAAGACGACCGGCTACATAAGGGGCGCCATAACAGTGTGAAAGATGCCGAGTATCTTCATGAAGCCTAAAGCACGCCGGAATCTTTCCTGGCCATCATCCTTAAACCCCATCACCTATCATTCACCCAACCACATTGGAAGCAGTGTCACCCACCTACCTGTTCCACCTAGCAGCTGACCTAACTAGCCACTATGTCCTTGTCACCCACGTCTTCGGTGCAAGCTACAGCCTGCTACCTACGAAGGTGAGTGCCATGGGACTGGCACTCGTCTAGGAGGGGGGTAATGTTAACCCCAACACGAAGAAAGCAAAAGGAAATAAAAAAGACGCAGGGCAAAGGTGGAAAAAAGGTAGCCCGACTGAAGAAAGAATAGGAGAAAAGGCCAAAAGCGCAAGGGCAACCTTAAAAGTCCAAGGCAAATGCAAAAGGGGAAAGGCACATTTTAAAATAAAAAGGCGCACCCTGAAATCTTGTAAAAGAGCGCCAGGCTCTCACCCGTGCAATTTGTAAATGTAGACGGGCGGTGGAAAGGAATCTAGGAAGATAGAAGGACAATGGGAAAAATGGCTTAGGCTACGGCCGGCCATGTAAAAAAGAGGAAAAGGGGATGACAACCCAAAAGAGATTTAGGATTTTGTATATAAAGTTGAAAAGTGAATGAGAAGCTCATTCTTGTGTGTGGCCAAAGCTTCTTCTTCTTTTTCTCTTGTTTCTTGCCTTCTTGCTTGTGCTTGAGAGAGGGATTGAGAGAGTGTGAGGGAGTGATTGTGTGAGAGTGAGGGATCTTGGAGAAGAAGCTCTCCATCTTCTCTCATCATCTTCCCCTCCTCCCTTCTCTTCTCTTGTCTCGCGCATGGCTATGGAGGATGAAGCTCATGGGAGAGGGATTGAGGTTGCTTGAGCTTGCCTCAAGGATCGTGGAGCTACCGGTGTGCAAGAAAGAGGAGGGTACTCGATCGAGCATCAAGGTAAGCTCACTGCACCCGTAAGGTAGGCATTGCGTGTCGGCTATGTGAGAGGTAGCCATGGCCACTTGGTTCGAAACACTTGAGCAATAAGTGGTCCGTAGGTCTCGGGGTAGAGCTTGTAGCTCCCCTTCACCATCTAAAGACAATGTTCTTTTGTAATAACATGGTCAAAGATAAGGCTATCAATCAAAAATTTTGGATAAATTTTTTGTAGCAAAGAAAAGATTTAACTTCATGAAAGCTCTTAGGGATAGGCAAGTCTTTAATGGTTTGGACTTTCTTTGGATCAATAATAATACCTTTGATAGAGACCATATGTCCCTAAATACTCAAATTGATTTTGAAACTCTTGTCAGGAGTTGCATATAAGTGATTTTTATACAATATATCAAACGTAAGTTTTCAATGGTCTTATTTTGAGTTATTGAAAACAAGAGTATCATTAGAGAATACAATTATAAAGCTTTGCAATCCAAAAAGATTTTATTCATCATATATGCAAATGGAGATGGTTTATTCATGAGACTTAAAGTCATAAACTACAAATTCATAAGAAAGAAACTATATCCTAAATGCAATCTTAAATATATTAACTGAATCCATGTGAATTTGATCATATCTTCTTATCTATCATATTGAAAATTGTAGCCCTTCTAAGTCTGTCCAAAGGGCGGTCTATTCTTGCAAAAGGATATCGATTTTTAAGAGTTACTTTGTTTATTGTCCTATAATCAATGTGCATCCTCATTAGGGGAGATTTGGACTCAAGCTAGGGCCTAAGAAATTTCACCTCAAGATAGAAGAGAGAGGTAATTCAAAAGTCATTAAAATGACAAAAATCTAAAAAATTTAATATTTTCTTATTTTTTTTCAAAATATAAAAACTATCTTATAGCTTTTAAGTTGTCAATTAGCCTTAATTAAGAGTTTAGAGGTCAAAACTTGGAATTAAGTACTCGATGCTTAGAATTTGATGGTTAGTAATCTAGAGTGATTGGGATTAATGGCATAGGTTCTTTTGATCAAAATATGAGTCAAAAGACTATGTGAAGCCTTGAGTTGTGCTCTCCAAATTATGTTTTAAACTATTCCACACATATTCTTTCAAAAGTAACTTCACAAGCAACACAAATAGGAATAACTAGGACCAAAACAACATCACAAATGGAGATGGTTGGTGTGAAATCAATAGGGATGGTTGCGCGGTCAACAAGTCAACATCACAATTAGAGATGGATGGGGTGGAATCAATAGGGATTGCAAGGGCTAAATCAACATTGCAAATGGAGATAGTTAAGGTGGAATCAACATAAAAAATGGACAAGGCGGTACCCCACTCATCATCAAAGAGGTATAGGAGAGAGGTATATCACCTTCACATTGAGCTTGAGCATGACTATGAGCCACTATCTAAGAAAAAAAACCTTGTCTGATGTCTTTTGCATCCAAAAAGCTATGTGGGTCATAAGAAACCAAGAATATATATCTATGGATTGATGGAAAATTGTATCCAGAAGATCATTTGATTAATTCTACACCTTCGTTTAGGGATATTAGATCTTTACTGAGCTTTATTAGAGATGGTTATCATGGCCTCTTAGGATACCATTAGCAATGTACATAAGTTAAAAAGAGATCTGTTAGAGAAGGAAAATGCTTCCTTGAGGCTAACATTAAAGCAATGCAAGTACAAATTATAACAAAATAAAGAGATTATTTTAGAGCTAGAGAAAAAAATAGATCAATTGAAACTTAAAGAAACACTATTGAGAGTTCACAAATAGTGTAAGAAACTTCAATATATTCAAGATATAAAGTTATGAAGTGGTGGCATTAAGAAAAGGATACACATAGTGAAGAAAATAAGTTGTTTGTTGCATCTTTCTATATTTCATAAAGTAGTTGTGAAGTATTTTATAATAATCAAACATTTTGATTTAGAATGCAGAGATATCCTACAACCTAATGAAAAAAAGAATTCGAGCATGGAGGTACCACTTGTACACATTAAAATGCTTCTCAATAAGAAAGCTATCAAAAAATCCAAAGTATCAAAAGATAACAAAAAAAGATATTGATGCCTTCTTGAAAGGAAACTAAGTTAGGTCAAGTGATATGGACGCCTTATTGGTGAGACATGTATATCTAGTAAGGGATACATAGCTATTTGCAAAACCCTTCAATTGATGATAAATAAATCCAAGCTATGTGAATCAATATTACCAAACCCAACATCACTCAAAAGAATGCAAAAACAAGTGAATGATGAAGTTCTACATATCTTAAGAGATCCATTCCACATCGATGATATGTACTATGGAGCCACATCAAGGATACATACTATGGAGCAAAAGGAGAGGCAATGGTTTTAACAAATATAACAATATATTTTACAGTTTGGAGACCTTATAATCATACTCTGTTCAATTATTTGAGGTGACTCTAGATGAATGCAATGGTGTTCTAAAATTTGTACTCAAGCTTGATGATGTTAGATTGTGAAGGAATGGATTACCACCTTGATGAACAAGGCACTTGATCCAACACTTTCAAGGCAAAATCCAAAATAGTTTAGTGTCCAATCTGAGAACAATATATTATATGTAGGCTCCTTTGAGGTAAACAATATACTTATATTGGAAGTTTACTTATGCTATTGGTGTGGTTGTGTTATACTCTTGTAATAATATGTGTGCATTTTAGGTTATATCTGAGAATTTTGAAACTTTACATTAGATTTTCCATAAGACAAGTACACCCCAAAGCATAGTGAATAGGGGAATGAGAGAAAGTTCGGAAGATTCAATGTAGAGTGACATCTAGCAAGTGATTTGAAGATCCTAAAGTGCATGTACAATGTCTCGAAAGGAGCCAATTCGAAGAGCCCATGCATATATTGCATGTGTGCTGCAAAGGAACTTGATAAAAAGGATTGGAAAAAGGTACTTGACATGCACCTCAAAGATCTAGATTTTAGAGTAATTTTGGATGTTCCCTTGTCTAGAGTCCATATTTGTACAATTATGCGTGGTTTGTGTAGAATTGTTGAGAAATTAGCTTTCTTGTATATATGTTTTTCTTGGATAGTATGACCTAGGTCTAAGCAAGTCAAGGCAATTGCAATGCTTGAGAAGGCATTGTCAAATGTTGGTTTGCATAGTGGAGCTTAGAGATTGAAAAGGACAATGTGACCTAGGTCTAAGAAAGTCAAGGCAATTGCAATGCTTGAGAATGCATTGGCAAATGTTGGTTTGCATAGTGGAACCTAACGATTGAAAAGGACAAGAAAAGGTCTAAAGATTGTTGAGATATGCCAAAGAAACTTTCCATTGGAGGTGTGAAAGGAAGAACATTTTTATTTGCATCACCCTCGGATAATCCTTGTCAAGTAACACAATTCACTTAGAGAATTCAATTCAATAGGTGAAAGTGCATCGATAATGTGGTTGTTGACCAAACTAATAGTGGTGGAGCATGGCCACGCAAGATGAACATTTGGAAGTCCTTAGATATAATATTTAAGTTTTTCTTTTTGCAGGCATGGAACTTACATGACTATCAAGCCTTTGAAATAACGTTCGAGGAGTTTAAAAAGTCAATGGTTAGTGCATGGACATATCAACACATTACCCACTACATGGTACATTGTCTTCATAATGCTTGATAAAATGTAATCTCTTAATTGAGAGTGTAGCATTAATCTAGCATCCTTTTTTATTCTTTGACAACATACTATATACAATCACACCCCCTGGTTTGCCAAGGAATATGGAAATCTATTAGTGTGGTCAACTCAAGGTATGGAGAAAACCCATTATGGCTCTCATACTGGCTATTTCAACATACAAGACATGGTGGAGAAGTGGAGAAAGCCAATACTTTGGAAGAATTGCACCAATCGACCTATAGAAACCTTATCCATCAAACAAATAGAAAAGAAGCACCAAGAATATCTAAAATCAACAAAATAATGTAATATTTGGAGAGATAAAGAAGAAAAGAATTGTGGGGGACTTCTAATGCAATAATAAAACATACTGTGTGGTGACAAATTAGATAAAGATAATGAAAGGCTTAGGTATCCACAAATAATAGCTCCTCATAAGCTCATACACAATGGAATAAATATTTGAGACATTATGCATAAACATTGACACTAAGGAACACATCAATCTTTATAACGATCCTTTAAATAATAAAATACATCCTCTCTCTTTTTTAAGAAACATATTATAAAGGAACAATACAATGCTCAATTTCACTCTACTTGTGGTCTATTTGAAAATGGCCTAGCTTCATCATGTAATTGTTGTCCTAGTTCTTTTAAAGCTTGCTTATCAAATTTTGAAACTAATCTACTTCTAAGTAGGCACTTTTTTTCATATTCTACAAGCATATTTGGATCCTTGATACCATTCATTAAGCCAAATGTTATATATGCTAAGCAACATTTGCCATGTCATATGTGGCAACTGGGACCTTGGCCAAAAATTTATAGAACTTCTTATTTCTCCAAAAACATTATCATCTTTCCATTCCACCTAATAGGATACCCTCCAAGATAACTTGAAAGGATCTTTAATGTAAGAAGAGGGAATTCTGCATTGTCGCTTGAAAACTTATGATAGAAAACAACACATTTTGGAAAGGTGAGGTCTTTAATGTAGTGGCTTAAGGCAGAGTCCTTACCTAAATATCCCTTCTGTTTGCCAGTTGTGCAACCAATGAACCTACCCTCATATACAAAATATTGAAAAATAGCAAGCACACCTACTGAATTATAATAAAATTCATATGGAAATCAATAAGGTACCCAAATGAACATAGCTTATGGAACAAACCTTTTGATTTTCATATGAGACTAACAACTCTTTGCTCCATATTTGGATGCTTAATTGGCCAATCTACAAGGACTTGGGAATAAAATTCTTATGGAAATCAATAAGATACCCAAATGAACATAGCTTAAGGAACAAACCTTTTGATTTTCATATGAGACTAACAACTCTTTGGTCCATAGTTGGATGCTTAATTGGCCAATCTACAAGGACTTGGAAGTCAAGTTCTTGTGTGATTTGCCTAGGTGAGATACATTTAATATTTTCTATTGTCATGCCACTACACGGAAACAATGTGAAAAACTCTAGAGTGCATCGTCATTCGACTTTCTTATTGATCTAGAGAGTCAATGTCATAATAGTCATTAGTGCTAGTGTCCATAGTATGGATGGTTCAAAAATACTAGATTTTTGGACAAGCTTAATCTATTTTTGATTTTTTGGATATTATTTCTTGTAAATATCCTAAAAAGCTGTAGAAAACTTCTAGGATAGGGTGACATGCAAAAAGCAAGTGACTTTTTCAGCCAATTTTGGAGATTTCATGTAAAAAAGAAGGATTGACGAATTCGTGTGTTGGGATAATAGTTGTTTGACAGGCAACAAACAACACTCTGAATGAAAAGAAGAAGGAGTGAGCTGGGAGATTTTTGAGGAGGTGTTTTGAAGTTTTTACCCCCCTTTCAGAGCCAACGGAACCATCAGATTTGCGTTCTGAGCAGTAGAGAAAAAGTTACTATTTTTTATGCACAATTTTGGTCTACATGGAAGCTCCATGAGATCTAATGCTTGGAGATTGCTTCTGAGTAGTGCTAGACAAGGGATTTCAAGTTTATCAATACATAGTGCTTTGTGAGATAAGCTCCGCGCAGTCTTTGAAAGATGTAGACTATATCGTCTCTCATTGAAACCCTTGAAGTGCTAGTTCTGGGTGAAACACAGATGCGTCCTAGGGCACGTGGTATCAAAGAATGGCATTGCCACAGACTTCTCAAAAGTCAAGGTCATTGTCGATCTACCACCACCAGTTGATTACAAAGAAGTTCAATGCTTCGTCAAATTCTTTGTTGTGGAGTATTATTCTATATCCTTGACATTTGAATCCACAAGAAGATACTTATCCTAGTTTGAAACAATAAAGTTATAATTTGTTTCGAGCTTTTGTGGAATGATAGCTAGGTAGTACTCCTCCCTAATGTTAAAAAGGGCTTGGATATCAAACATGAGAATATATTATCTTTCACCAATAAGAAAGATAGGTAGTAGAGTCATTAGGAATGTCACCATTATCCTTCTCAACCTCTTCTTTCTCATTAATTAAACCCACCTTTGTGTCCTCCCTTCTCAAAGCTTCAACATCTAGTTGACTGCTTTGCTTCCTCTCATTTTCCACATCTACTCGCTACGAAATCTCTTGCACCTTATTAATCTATGCTTCAATAGGTTGTGGTGTATCTTTTGCGTCTTGGACAACCTCTTTTCCCTTCATCCCTCAATAACACATGTAGACAACAAACAAACCAGTGAAAGAATTCCATGCTATGGCACTTCTGATTATGTATAAAGCACTATAAATTAGCCTTCTTCATGCCCTCGGGAACCCTCAAAACATCCACATTGAACCTTCTCTTGAGGGGATTTTTAAGAAATACATCATTTATATAAATGTATTGAATGTCCTCAATATGAACCTCTCCAATAGATGTTTGCTCCACAAAAGTAACCTCTTGCTCTTCCATGTATAGTTGTGAGGCCTTGATCCATTCCTCCACAAGGACAATAATGGAAAATACTTGGGGCACATGTGGTAGCAAATGTTCTTGTCCCACTTGAGAAAGGAAATCTAAAAGCATATCATTAGTGGTTCCTTTACTCGTCCTATCCTCTTCTAGAGGAGTGTTCAAAGTGTCTTTACTCCCATAGGCTCTTGAGCCTTCTCCACATGCCATAGCTTAGTAGCGTCCATATGCAAACACATAATTACATAAGAAACTCCAATGGGCATTAGGTTCGAAGGTGGACTTGTACAATTTGGGGGGGGGGGGGGGGGGGTGCAAAAATCTTGAAGCTTCCCCTCACATTACATTGGTTATCCCCAAGACCCACATAATGTGAAGGGGTGGGTTGCAAAAATATTGAGCCTCCCCCTCTTGTTGTGTGAGCCAGCCCCAAGGGCCTGCATAATGCAAGTGGGGGGGTGCAAAAGTCTTGAATCCCCCCTCTCACATTGTGCATGCCACCGCGGGACCTACATAATGCAAAGAGAAAGGGGGGGGGGGGGGGGGGGGGGGGGGCGTGCAAAAATCTTGAGGCCCATCCCTTGCGTTGTGCAAATCATCCCTAGGACTCACACAATGCGGAGGATGGGAGGTGCCAAATACTCAAGGCTCCCATTGTGATGTGTGGGCCACCCTTGAGACCCTCACAATGTGAAGGGAGGGAGCCTACAAAAATCTCAAGCCTCCCCCCCCCATCCCCTTGACTCTTGCCTTGCCAGTGTTGTGCATGAAAACCCCCTGAGACCTACATAGTACGAAAGGGGGGACTACAAAAATCTCAAACTCTCCCCCCCAAAAATTGCATTGCATGGGTCAAACCCCCTAGCACCTGCATAATGCAAAGAGGGGAGATGCAAAAATCTTGAGCCCCTCTCTCACATTGTGTGGTTCACCCCAAGGACATGAACAATGCAGGAGGGGGGGATGAAAAAATCTCGAGCACCTCTCTGCTATGTTGCAATAAAAATTGATGAAAAATGATTAGGAAAAGGGATGCAATTTAGGAGAGGAAGACCTTCGACGACTCGAGAGAGAGTGAGCATGTGCATGCACCGCGAGTTAGGGGGGAAAGACAAAAAGAGATTGCAAAAATGGGGGGAGAGAAAGATCGCAAAAGTGGTAGGCCAAATAGCCTTGCTCAGCCATTGATAGCCTCGAGTATTGGACATGTGGCAGGCACATGTGTAATCATATCTATGCACCCCGATTAATTTTCACACCTGTTAGTCCATGTTCTTGACGATGTGGTATCGAGTGAGATTAGCACATGTAATCACCTTATATAATTCATATTTAAAATTAAAATTTTAATTTCACAGACTGCATGCCTATTGGAACTCCATTGCTTTCTTATCTTGGCAATTCTTAGAGCCCTTGTATGATGAGTCTTTTTGACTTGCAAAGCTTCCACAATGTGATAACACCCATAGAAGCTCAAAGAGCATCCTCTCCTTAGTCCAGGCCTTGCACAACATGGAGGAGAGAGGGGGGGTGGAAAAATCTTGAAGCTTCCCCTTGCATTGTGCTAATCATCCTTGGGACCTCCACAACACAAAGGGATGGGGTGCAAAAATCTCAAGGCCCCCCTCCCACTGTGTGGGCCAACCTTGGAGACCCACACCATGCAAGTGGGGGGTGCAAAAATGTCGACCCCCCACATTGTGTGGCCACCCCAAGATCCACACAATGGTGGGGGGGGTGCAAAATACTCAAGGCCCCTCTTGCGTTGTGTGGGCCACCCTCCTTGGAACCCACACAATGTGAAGCGGGACTACAAAAATCTCAAGCCCCCCCCCCCCCCCCCACATTGTGCAGGGCACTCATAGGACCTGCACAATGCGAACGTGATTTGCATTGTGTGGATCAATCCCCTAGCACCCTACACAATGTTAATTTCAGCCTTCTTTCGTGCATTCCTTAACCTACCACTCCATGAGCTATAACTCCCACTCCTTTCTTCATTATCTTGAAGACCAAACATATCCTCAATATGCTAATTTATTTGATACTCAGCTTTCTCCCCATAACCATCATCATCACTACCCTCATAAGCATCCATTTCAACAGAGAGAGAGTACCAAAATAGTCTAATACCAAAAAATTTCTAGAAAAAGTGCATTGCTAAATGTCTTTGTTTGAAGGATTGAGTTTTTGGGTTTTGATAGTTTACTATAACGAGGGTAATCTCTAAAATCAATGTATATATCTAGATTAATACATGTTTATATGTTTAGATATTTAGCTAGAGTGCAAATCTATTGAGATACTAGTAGATGACCTATTGATAAAGTTCATGGTAAGAAATCCGCTAGCCATTGATGTCTCAATAATTGATGCTCTAGCCATTATCCATGCCAAAATTCTACATAAGATCATTGGTGAAACCCAATAATCCCTAGTCACCTAAATATGTGGAAATAGTTTGAGAATATAGTTTACTAATAGTATCAGATAGTTGAATTATGATTTTATTGAAAAGAGGAGACTACCAAACATTGAAAGGAATCCAAAGAGTAATCATGTTTTCCAATTGGGCATAGCTCCTTAGTTGTAAATTCATAATTTATTTGATATTAGTCTATTAAGTGTTTTAAGGGAACACCTCTAGCTACTCATGTTGTTGATGACTATCCTTTGAGGAAGATATTGAAATTCTAACTTCTAAAGTGATCCTTGACCATGACTAGACTACCACTAGAATAGGAAAATAGTACCAGATGTATTTAGTCAAGTATAGAAATTGTTCTGTGGAAGAATCATAATGGATTCAAAAATCAATGGTAGCTTTGCAATATGACAATCTAATTGATGCCTACCTCTCACAATCACATTAAATATCCCAAAAATATATATTCACAACAATAGGTAGAGTTTCATGCGAAATCCATGTAATTTTATAGTGCAGATTCACTACAAGTAGAAGTATTAGTATACATTGCAGATTTATCACGAGAGGTAGCATTTGAATGTGGTTGGATACCCTTGCATTTTTCTTTGAGTTATCAAACTGGCGATAGTTACTTTTTCACCCTCAGGAAATGTTATGAAATTATATTTATCACAATGTTATTTTTATTTATTGTAGCTTTTGTTTATTTGTCACATGATCTATGACTTATTGCCCAAGTGCACACGTGTGATATTGGTTGCATTATGATTAAGAGATAGACACAAGGATACTAATGTGTTTTGTATTATAGTGAGCAAATAATTAGATGGAGTTAAATAAAAGTATTATTTTGGAGTGTGCATTTTAATGCATGAAATTTATGCACTTCATAGCATGAAAAATTGTTATAAAAAATATTATATATTGCATATGCCTATATATGCAAGGACTTTGCTTGCACACATGCGCAATAGATTTATTTTAGATGTATTTATTAGAAGAGGTAAAATATTACCTTTGTAAAGCTTTTTCAAATAGGGTATGTTTGATTTATTTGCACAAAAGAAAGTCATGCAAGAAAAGGAAAAAGAAAGAACTTTAAAAAAAGATGCTTTCAATGTATTTTTTTAGCATAAAAGTATAATTCAATATTATAAATACATGCATGTGGAAGGTACTCACCCATGCATGGGGGGATATTGTACCCAATCATGTGATGTGCAAGTTTTGGAATTCTCTTTAGTTGTGCAATTTGTTCTCTATTTTTTTCCCCCAAATATTGACAATTATATGATAAGACTAGTAGCATAAAAATCCCATACAAAGACTCGATTTGACAAGCACATGCAATATAGGTCATTGAAATAGGGAGACTTAGTTCTCCTTTACGTGCTCAAGGGACATAAACAAAAATTGAAGTTTAGAGGATTAGGACCTTACCATGTTCATGCCATCAACAAAACCAAAAGCGTGGAGCTCAAAGCTCTTAATGGGGAGGGATTGGCTACTTTAATGGAAGCCGCATCATGAACTATTATCTCTTGGACATCCTCAACATGAGATGCATGTAATACTCACCACTAGTGGGGGTGACCAAAATAAAATGACAAGACCCTTGCAATAAGACTATAACTCACCCTTGCAACAAAATTTTCAAGTCCAAACATTCATAATAACTAGCTTAGATAATGAGGAAGAGATGTCTAATTTGCACCTTAAACTTATTGCTTTAAAAGAAGTGCTAGTAAAGGCTCTCATTAATGAAGGCCTAGACTACAACACATTGCTATATGAGTTTGGGTACCAAGTAGTATAGCCCCTGCTAGTACCATCTCAATGAAAAGTAAATTTACACAAAGGCTCACCTTATTCAATATTGGGCAAGTGTAAGCTCATGGTAACCATTGAAACAGAGTGCATCTCAATGCTTTTCTATGTTCTCGCTAATCACCCAAGAAGATGTGGAAAGACAATCTTACTGAGATATTCCTTCAAATATAAGACACAATGTCAATTGATTTTGTTGATCAACGCATTCGGTTGAGCCTCCCTCAAGCTATAATAATTTTGGCCCACAAAGCCAACAATGGCTATAAAAGAAAAATATAGTCTATTGAAAGAAATTGCATTGGCTCAAGACAAACAACACTTACCAATCAACAATTCAACGATTGTATGACAACATGACAAGCCAAAAAAAAAGGTCACAAGAGCTTATTCTATACCACAAAAGAAGCACAAATAGACTAAGCCTAAATCTCACATTTGTCTCACATCGGTACCCAAGGCTATACTCACCACATAAGGCTACCATGAGAGTCTCTCATGCTTGCTCCAACCAACCAATAAAGCCCTATAGATTACAACCTGAACATAGCGATTTAGGACAATATGCTAGAACCCATGCCACCAAAACTATACCTCAGCAAACTATCGGGATATATATATCTACAGCCGTGTAGCAACAGGTGACTACGAAGGCCTCTCTTATGCTCGAGAGGTTTGTGCCTCAAACACAAATGAGCAAAGATATATCAACTTCAAAAAACTAGACATAAGGAAGCAATAAACACAACAATAACCTATAATGCACACATTAATAGCAAGAAGAAAACTCCAACTAAGAAGAAACCAATAGACATCACTACAATAGCCCTTGATGAGTGTCGTAAATCCATAACTACCAGTTGGAATGAAAGCCTATTCTACTCATCGATCAATCTATCAAATGGCCATAGAACTAGCCAAAAAGATCAATCTAGTTGTGGATTGTTTCACCTAACTTAACAACACATTTGAACACTCACTCGAATATATGAGATGATATATTGGAAATTGGTGATGATAGAGCTCATCTCCTATTGGAAGACTACTTGGGAGAATAACGAACACATCTTTTGAAAAAGTGAAGTAGTTCAAAATAATATACTCGCAACACTTCCCTAAAAAAGCACTAAAGCCATGCACCTTGTCTCTAATAAGGCTTTAGTCACAAAAGTGAAAAAGCCTTGTTGCTGAAGTGGCCAAGATTTAGCAAAAGCGTGAGACCAAACATTCATTCCTCAAGGTATGGTATAATCCTCATCTAGACCTCACTTAGTCAATTAATGAGATCAACATGGAATATTGACACATTGTGAAGACCTTGCAACATGATTCAACTCATTGTAGTAAAATTTTGCTTCATACCATTCTTATCACTCACAATTTTTCATATCCCTCCGAACTAGAGTAAGTTCCCTTGTTGGAAATTCCTTCTAAAAGAACTTCATGTGGCAAGCTAACTTGGAGGCCCAAATTTGTTGATAGATGTAGGAACCTATCTTTGCAAGCTTCCATGTTTACCATTTGAACTAGATAAACTTATCAAGATCCAATATAATCCAAATTTTTTGACTAGTGGCTCCCTAAAACCACCATGTCAATAACCACTTCTTATTAAGCTTCACCCTTGTACATACAAATAAAATTCAGTTATTCAAAGAAAAACTACACACATGAAACCTAGCCATCAAAGGAAGGGGGGGGGGGGGGGGGATACTTAGATTGCATTGTACTAATTCATGCAAAAATGGATTTGTGTGGAGTTTGTATGTTAGTGTGATTTTATCTAAGTGAATTGCTCTTATTTTCATAATTCTCACAATATTTCTTGAAAATGCAAAGATGGCTGCTACACCCATAAGAATGACTAACACTAAATTTCCTACACTAGTTAATGAGCCTAAAACGAAGAAAAATAATTATTTACCATAGATTAATGCAACAGGTATGACTTACAACAACCAACCTCATGGGGCTTAGGGGATTTGAAATTCCGACTAATAAAAAAACTTAAGGAGCTATTTGATGATAATAATGACATAGCTAAGGACATTATCAAATGATATGGATAGCAAGTTTATGCTAAAGCATGCAATGAACTAGCTCACCTAATCACATGCCTTAGCTTCATTCAAAACTACAAACCTAGTTCTAGAATAAGCATGTTAGGCTACTAGATATGTTGAGATTTAGGTAATCACACCTAGTATAGCCTCTTTGAGGAGCAGTCTGGGTAAAGGATATGCATGCTATCTAGAATCCCATAAGCACAAAGTAGGAAAATACTACCTATCCTCAAGCTATAAAGCATTGTACTTGCCTCTCATTTTCAATGCAATATGATGGTACTTTTTTCCTTTTAGTTAAGTGCAAGAGTCATTGTCCAATCACACAAGACTATGTTTGTGAGTCCAAGTCTTAATCTTGGAACCTAATTCACTTGTGTGACATTCTACCTTCAACTCTATGTTTTCATGAGTTCACTCTATGTCTTCAAGCCACCGTAGCCATACTCAAATCCATGCATTTCAATAAGATAAAGGGATAGCAAAATAGTTGATAGAGTGACACTCATACCGCAACTCATAGACCTTACCGTAGGAATACAAAACAAAGAAGGAAAGTATAAAGGACCCATGAGTTTATGAAAATGGATAAAAATCACCTAACCTCATGCAACATGGTCTCCTATTTAGTGCCATTATGGAAGAGGAGTTGCACACAATAGCTCAAATCTTCCACTATATGTTCACTTACAACAAGTAAGAGCATCACCAAGATGTGGAAGGAACAACGATATGAAAATACCCTTTGGAAAGCTTGTGGACTTGCATGATTCTACCTTCATCACTACATATAACTATTTTGACTTTTGGTCCAAACTATTGGAACAAGCCCCAATGCCTTTATGAAGATGGGCAATCTCCACTGTTCTTTGACATCAATACAAGCATAGATAGAGAGACCATGATTTGACTACACCTACATGTGACACTATTTTCATCTTATTGTTGTATC
This sequence comes from Lygodium microphyllum, assembly GCF_053477565.2. Lineage (NCBI taxonomy): Eukaryota > Viridiplantae > Streptophyta > Polypodiopsida > Schizaeales > Lygodiaceae > Lygodium > Lygodium microphyllum. The sequence continues at coordinate 12,773,023 of NW_028229514.1, forward strand.
ATGTTGCTGGAGGATATGATGGATAGTTGGTTCACTTTTATTTGGAGTCCTCCATTAAGCTACTGTGAGATGTAGTAAAAGAGTACATGCTTAACAAGGGATGTCTCGGTCATACCTTGCAACTACTCCTAGAAAAATAAAACCACTAAAAAAAGGAGAAAAATAAAAAAGAGAAAGAAAGAAAAAAGAGAGCAAAGGCTTCAATTTTGATAGTCTCATTGCACGATCACTACACTTAGGGATCCTCAAGTTAGGCACGTTCGATGGCCACCATTAGCCGCACCAACACTACTTCTAACATCACAACCCTTTCCTCACAACACAACCATAGGGCACATCAAGGACATGACATATTGGGCTCCTTGAACAACTTGTCACCTTGAGGCTTGCATGTGCAATAAAACCATACAATAACTAGGTCCTCAAGGGGAGGCAATGCTTGAAGCCTACTTGGAGCTCGACAATTACATTTGCATGAGCGCAAGCACTATACAATAAGGTAGCCATAGTCACGATGAGATGACTCCAACCTTATTCACTTTAAAGGGTATGGTATCCTAAAGGATGCAATAGTGCTAAAGCGGCCCCATTTGTAGAGGGAGCTCAAGCTCAACTCCCAAGACCCATGGACCGCTTATTGTTCAAGTGTTCCAAGAGAGCTCTAATGGCTATCTCTCACCTAGTGCCGCGCCTTCGATCCTACGAATGTAGTGAGCTTACCTCGATGCTGAAATGAGTTGCCTCCTCCTTCGCACACATCGGTAGCTCCACTATCCTAGATGCTAGCTCAAGCATCCTCAACCCTCCTCCATCAAGCTCCATCCACCATAGCTGTGCGCACGCGAGAAAAGAGAAGAGAAGAGAAGAAGAGAAGGGGGGATGGTGAAGAGCTTCACCCTCTTGATCCCTCACTTCCACATGCTCACTCCCTCACCCTCTCACTCTCCCTCTCTCAATACCACACACACACAAACAAGGTGAAGAGAAGAAGGTAAGGAGAGAGGTCTCTTGTTAGCCACACACCAAAGAATGAGCTTCCATTCACTTTTTGAACTTTATATACAAACCCCAAAGTCCCATGGGCACCCATCTCTTTTTACACGGCCGGCCATTATGGCAATGTCCTTTTTCCTACTTCCCTCTTCTTGCTTCATGCCTTAAGCCTACATCCATCCATTCTTTTACAAATGGCACAGGAGGGAGCCTAATGCTCTTTTACAAGAGTTTTTAGAGTTTTTTGGGGCGCCTTCAATTTAAAATTGTGCTTTTTGCCTCAGCTTAGCTTTAGCGGTTGCCTCTGCACCTTTGCTCTTTTCCTGTCCTTTTTTCGCTTTTTGCTTTATATTTCTACCATCTCGAATTGAGGTTAACATTACCCCCCTCTGAGACTAGTGCCAGTCCCATGGCACTTCGAGCTCTTTGTTGTGGAAGGGTGGGATCTAGGCAAGTGGCTGGTGGGGTGATGATAGGGCCACATGTGGACTCTTTTGATTGGGAAGCTTTGGTAATGATTTGGATGGAGAACCCAAGGTGTGTCGAGTGGATGATGGGGGCCTCCGAAGTTGGTGGTTTGCAACATCTTGTTGTATTTGGAAGGAAAAGGTGCTTGATCTAAGGCGAGTGGCTACCTTGCTGTGCAATGCTCTGTGCTCGTGTTGGTGGAACAGGGAGTTGGGTCTAACCCTAGGTAAGCTTGGGTGATGTCCCACACTTGAGGACCCCATTCATGCAAAGGGAGGTGTGGTGTGTGTAGCTTAGGTTGACAGGTCTAACCATAGGCGAGTGTTATCTCCCTAGGTATGTCGTGCCCTTGGGGTGCCCTGAGCATGAAGTGGAGAGGCAAAAAGGATTAGGGGGTTAGGAACAAATCCCGGCCGACCGAGGCCACTGGACATGCCTAACTTGAGGACCCCTAGGTGCAATGACTATGAGCTATGCATCGTGACTTTCGTTTGGACATGTCGCGTGCTCCTTTCATTGTTATTTGTTTGCTCTCCCTTTTTAAAAATAAAAAACTTGATGAGATACAGGATTCGTGTAGTAGCTAATTGCTAGTTATCATCATCAGAAGGTGGTGGTGAAGGGGATTTAATTGAGTGACTCAAAAATTTCTAGCTCTGCATGAAATCCTTAAGGTTCAAGTGAACCTGGAGAGAGGTGGTGGAGAGGAATGGGTGGTTACAGACAGCAGGTGAATTAGTTATCACTCATATCCTCAAGAATAGCTAGACAGAAGGAATATAGAAGGCTGGTTTACATCATTAGGTGGGTCATTGTGTAGCTATCTATGGTGTTAGGGTCAAAAAAGAGTGGGGGGAGACCATGTTCCTGCCAAGGTGGGGTCCTATCTAAGTAAGATTTTTAATAGAGGTAGTTGCATGTGGTAATGAAGGCAGGATCAGGATAGGAGGAGAAGTCAGCAATAAAGCGGGTCATGGTAGCATCTAGGCTATCCGAGGTGAAAGTGAGAGCTTGTGCTAAGGTGGTAGTATCGGGGTTATATATGACGGGGAAGTCATAACAGCCATGGGTGTTTGCATCAAAGTCTACTCCTACCCTACAAGGATATGCCATGAAGGTGGGGTTGTTTCTCTCAAAAGGGAGGGTATTACAAAAAGCCATCCATGAGAACACATTGTCATCGCAGATACATCTCCGCCACCACAGTGGGTTGGCACTTGTATCTAGGCATAGACCGAGGCACTTCAAAAACCTTATTTTGCTAGTACTCTGCATCCTCGGTGCCCTAGAGGGTGGGATTTTTCTATTTTTCTTCTAGTCATTGTTGGCCGAGCTGACTTCCGACGCCGATCACCTCATCCACTATTTTAAGGGGAAGGACTTTGCACATGCCATTGGAGAGGAGGAGGCTGAAGTTAAAATGTTGTTTCTCTTTTTCTTGTCTCCTAGACTACAATTTCTGCATGGAAACTGGCCAGCAAGTCACCTAGGCATGGTGGAAGAGGTGCGGATGGCTATGCCATAGGGTTAGCCTCAATTTTTGTCTGGCTTCTTCTACCATTTTCTTTCTCTTCTCCCTCAGGGCAATTTTTCTTTCCATGGATGTGTCTGTTGGCTGCCACTGCTCTTCAAAGTGGGGTGAAGGGGATTGTGGGATCACTTCTTCTTCAAATCTGCCCATGTCAAATTGCAGCTCAGCTTTACTTCTTGGGCAATCTTCCTATTATACCTCCTCTACGAACCCTAGTGCATCAATCTCCTGGGGGGTTAGGACGGCCAACAACAGGTACATGCATTGTTCATCAAGGCTCAACCCTACAACGGGATGTGGGGGACATGTGTAGCCCTACTCGCAGAGCTCTACGTGCTATTCTCAGCTTCTTCTTTACCATCTCAAGGGACTCCCCTTCCTCCGCATGAGTGGCATCCATCAAAGTATTCAGGAAGACTCGTTGTTGAGTATTGAACCCATAATTGGGCTGCCTCTACTCTACTTTCTGCTAGGACTTTCTCTTTTTCCACAAGAGCTAGGAGTCATGCCAAGGTCTTCACTCTTCGTTCATTTTGGCCTGCCCACTCTTTGGCTCTCTTTTTCATTTCCTCCATACTTTCTCATTGTCTTTGTAATATGGCCATGAGTCTTAGCTCCTGGTCTTCTGTTAACTATCACACAAACAATGTGGAAAATCTAGAAAATCTAAAGCGAAGGACAAAGGCCAATGCAAAAGTGAAACAGAAGATGAAGGCGTGCCAAGAAAAATATGGAAGCACAAGGAATGCAGAAAAGTCCTAAATAAAGGAAAAAGACGCACAAGGAAAAGCGCAAGTCAATACTTTTGTAAAAGAGCGCAAGCACATCATGATTTAATTTAAGGAGTGCCCGGCTCTCACCCGTGCAATTTGTAAATGTAGACGGGCAGTGGAAAGGAAGCTAGGAAGATAGAAGGACAATGGGAAAAAGGGCCTAGGCCATGGCCGACCATGTAAAAAAAGGGGATAAGGGGATGACTGCCCAAAAGGGATTTAGGGGTTTGTATATAAAGTTGAAAAGTGAATGAGAAGCTCATTCTTGTGTGTGGCCAAAAGTGGCTCTCCTCTTCTTCTTCCTCTTCTTCTTCTTCTTCTTCTTCTTCTTCTTGCTTGCTTGAGCTTGTGCTTGAGAGAGGGAGTGTGAGAGTGTGAGGGAGTGAGTGTGTGAGGGTGAGGGACCGGGGAGGAGAAGCTCTCCATCTTCTCCTCTCTTCTTCTCTTCTCTTCTCTTCTCTTGTCTTGCTCGCGGCGATGGAGCTTGGAGCGTGGAGCTTGAGGATGGAGCTTGCTTGAAGCTTGCACTTGGATCGTGGAGCTACCGGAGTGCGCAGGAGAGGAGGTAACTCGATCGGCATGGAGGTAAGCTCACTACACCTGTAGATATGGATGGCGCATCAGCTATGTGAGAGGTAGCCATTAGTGCTCGGCTTGGAACGCTTGAACAATAAGTGGTCCGTGGGTCTTGGCGGTTGAGCGAGAGCTCCCATATTTTGGTTCCATTGCCGAGACCAACGGATTCAAGTCTTGAGCACTTGCACGCTTCGAATCAAGCATTGAAGTAGGGATTTCCCCAAATTGGTGCTTGAGGTAGATAGGTAGGAAGCAAGGGAGTTTGAAGAGGTATTCGATCTCCTTAGCAAGTAGGTTTTTGTTGTTTTGGACTTGGGAAAGCATGATGGAGTAATGTAGGTATTTTTCTTATAATTTTTTCTTGCATTTAGGAAGGATAGGAGCAAAACATTGGAGCAAACAGTAGGGTTTTCTATTGTTGTATAACAGGTTGAACAAAGAAATAGGGGTATAGATTTAGTTTCTGGCTGGAAGAGTATGAGGGATTAATTTCTGAGGTTACAGCAGGCTGGGATGGGGCAATAAGAGGCCCAGGGAACCAGGAAGACCACATTTGATATCTTGCCTTCTGAGAAGAGAGTGAGCTTGAGAGCCAGGGAGAGAGTGAGAGAGAGAGAGAGCAGCAGGGAGACCTCTGAAGTGCCGATCAATTCGAGTGCCATAGTGATTCCATGTAAGTTCCTTGTAGTGTTTTGTACCTATTTGGAAGGCGCTGGATGATTCCGTGGAGTAGGCGTTGACCTTGAGGAATCGCGCACAACCCGTGGGCGTCTGCGCCATCGAACTAGTCCGTCCGATTCCCAGAATCGGACCATTCAATTTTGGGGTCGGACCGTCCAACTGCTAGAATCAAACCACCCTGTCCGATCCGATTTCCAGAATCGAACCACTACGAGAATCGAACCCAGTCTCAAAATCAAACACTCGAACCCTGAAAATCGAACACACTGAAAATCGGACTTCTGAATCGGACACACAAAAATCGGACGGGTTCAGAATCGGACGCCTGCCAAAATCGAATGTCCGATTCCAGAAATCGGACGTGATCAAAATCAGATCACTAGATCGATCGGGCCAACCCGAAATCGAACGTCCGATTCTGACAATCGGACTCCTGAAAATTGGACATTTGAGAATCAGACAAAAAACTGTCAAAATTGGACAGGTATCTAGAACACAAAATTTGATGCATCTAAACCCCAAAATTGACCCCAAAGGCTACGTAGAGCTAAAAGCACATCACAGATCCATTACTGGGCTGAAACTTAGAGCAAGTAGTTCATAATTTGGCTATAAAGGGTCCTCCAAATTGCACATGGTGTTTACCGTAATGGCCCTGCGAGCCGGGGGGTCTGCCCCCCCCCAAAAACCCCGCAGAGGGGGGGCTCTGCCCCCTCCACACCTCCCCCAAGTAGGTTGGAGAGAAAACGTGCGTTGTGACAGGTCCTCCGGATTAGGCCCTAGTGTAGTAATGGCTCTACACAAGCATATATCTTCACTTACAAAGCAGCAAACAGAAGCCCACACCCAAACAAAGACAAAAAGAGACCCTAGAACCTCAATAGGCCAATCTAGCCATCAAGGGCAAAAAGGCCACACCATGAGAACACAAAGACATTGTGTTCAGACCGTGTCTAGTCAGAGCAAAATGCAACATCAACAAGCTACAAATGCAAAGATGACTAGACATGACACTCTTGTGATGAGAGATGTACCTTGAGCAGCACTGCGCAGACGACCCAAGACATCGGTGGAGAATCCACATCTGGTCATGTAGTTGGGGACTCAAGGGCATTTGTCAGAAGGCTTAAATTTACAAGCCAAGACGTGGAAGACGAAGGCATAGCACCACTTGCTTATCTTAGGGTCAAATTCACCGCGAAAAGAGAGCATACTATCGATGCTCTGATTGATGAAGGAGCAGATTTTAATATCTTGACCTATGAATTATGGACCAGAGCTCACACTGACTAATGCAACTCTTAGCCCTTACAAGGAACACCCACAAGCACTCATAGGGAAGTGCAAAATCCTTGCGACGATTGAAACTGGAAGCTTGCCTATCCTATTTCGTGTTCCTCCAAATAGTGCTAATTACAAGAAGGAAATCCTCCTTGGAAGACCCTTCAAAAGGGCAACCAAGTGTGAGGCTGACTATGTAGCACAGAGGATACACCTAACACTACTGGGTGTGAGGATAGTCACAACCTTTAGCAAGGGTGACCTCATCGAACCTTGAGGGAAAAGCAAGGAGGGTGCTGACATAACAGTCAAGCCTGCTAACGAGAGCAAGGACTTGTTGGAAGAGTTGATACAAGCATAGGTCGAACAACGAGAACCAATGAGTGAGGCCATGCCTGAAACAAGAAGGTCAAGAGACAATGCTAAGGATGGGCTTTGGACTTACAAATATCATAGAAGACCCCAAAAGAAGCCCAAACCTTATAGACAAAGGCATCGATGGAGGGTTAGCACAACGCCACAATGGATATCGAAAGCATTGCTACATGCTCAAGGGTATTACGCAGGTAACCGATGGATTTGGGTGCCAAAACCGCTTGCTAAACCTCCCTTGTCGACTGAAGGCCAGATTGTATTAAGAGCAAAGAAGCGTAGGAGGAGATCTAAATGAAAAACCAAGTCTCGAGTCAATAACAGTGGAGTGACCGAGCCCCTTGTGGTCGAAATCAAGAAACCAAACGAGACTAGTCGGAGGGTAAATCCTCAGCCTAGCGTGCTTGACAAGCAGATATCAGATGTAATCGTTGAGGATATGCAAAAGCCACTAGTGCCCAAGGAGCCTTTGATTCCCCAAGAGGATAGCAAGCATCATAGGCACAACATTGCTCATGGCAAGGGTAAATGCTCAAGAAAGCAAATAGCAAAATCATCTAACAGCCACGAGCAAATCTCCTAGCCAGTGTCAAAGCCACTTAGGAGTCCCAAGTCTCCTACACCCTCTTCCCCTAAACGGACACAGGAAGCACAACAATCATCAAGTGCGGCTACTCAATCCCAATCTCTACCTACATCAGAGCTTCCAAATGTCCAAGAGGCAGGACACGACACCACCCTTAGCTCTCAACCTAAGGATATACCTGTGCAATCCACCGTGGCTAGCTCAACTGATACTCGATTTACCCAAGTAAATGCTCTAAGGGCAACAAAAGACATGATCACTTCCAATAGACCTAAGGACTTGACACCGCAATCCACCAATAATAGCAAGTCCACTAAACTAACTGCTACTATTTCCAATCAGGGATCACAGCAATCACAGCCCTTGGCCATGACAATGCCCCTCGCGGAACGTGTCCTTAGTAGTTTACTTGTGGAGGAGGTATCACAACCAACTTCATTGACAACTCCAACACTTCCAAAGCATCTAAAGTCTAGGCTGGAGGAGTTAAACAGAAGGGAAGAGCTAGACTCTCCAAAAAGGGAGGCAGTTGTACCCTCACAACCTAGCGAGGCTATTCAGCAGGCCATGGCTATGTCCCATAAGGACACACTAGAGAAAGAGAATGCTGAGGCCCAACTAAGCACATCAACGGTTGACTTGGTCCAGAGTCCTGAGTCATTGAGAGATACACCTTCATTAACCAAGAAAAAGAGGAGAAAACAACAAAAACAACAGCAGTTACAGGTGTTTGTGGACCCCAAGAACATTGAGACTAAGAGCGCTGGAGAGCTGAGGAATAAAGCATCGAGTCCATCCACCAATGAACCCATTGATGCCTCTCTTAATAGCGGTGAAACCTCAGACACATCTGTGTGTTGGGGTAAAGGCGCCTTTGCCGTGCCGCCCCGTGTATTACTACACTGACAGTACTCGCCACTCACTGCAGGTGGCGGCCGCCCGTCACGTCACTTTATTCTTTACATTCATTTTTTAGTGACTAGTAAATAAAGGAAGGCCCGGTCACACATTGTGACTGTTGGAGTTCCCATTTCTTGTCTCTCTCTTTCTTGCTCTTGCTCTCCCGCCATAGCTCGCGTGCAAGCTTCGATCCTTCTCACCTTTCAACTGGTATCAAAGCTTGGCTTCCTCTTGCTCGAGCTCGACTCGGTGCTTCTCTACCTTCGTATCGCCTCCCTTCACGCATTGGATCTCCATCCCGGCAACCATATCTGATCTCCCCGAGCTCCCGTCACTCCCCGGCTTCCCGAGCACCTTCCCGGCCTATTGAGGCACCTTCAAGGCATTGATACTGAGGTATTTGATCATTCTTTTAGGGTTTTATTTCAGTCTACAAGTTGCAAATAGCAAGGGCAGCCATGGCTTAAAACCCTTGAAGCTTATTCCCCTCATATTGTGCCTTACACCTATCAAGGCTCAAAGAGGCTTGTCATAGGCCTTTGATAGGCCCTTCTTGAGCCCCCCATTACCCCCTTTTCAGCCCATGTGGAGCAGCAGCAAGTTCAGCACCAACAGGGCAGATTGCACCAATTTTTTCCAGGCTGTTAGCACTCGTCTACTTCAGCTCCACACTTTGCCATTGCTTCTTGCTCTCTACCTTGATCAAGAGGGCTATAGACTTCATGTTTGATGTCATTCAAGCTTTGGGCATTGGTCTTGATCATTCGGGGCTGATTTCTTCAGATTTGGGACTGTCATAAACTGTCATAACAGGCTGAAAACAGGGCAGCACCATTGGCATTAGCATTTATTGCTTATACTCTACTCCGGTTACCTTGTTTGATGCCCGTATGCGGTCTACATGATGCCTAATGTCTTGGGAATGTATGCATTCAATTTGCCCATGATTTGCCATTGTTTTTGGGCTGGAAATTGACAGTTTTGGACTGTTTAGAGCTGCTGTATATGAGTGGGCTGAAGCTCATTTGTCACATGTATTGCTTCTCTATCGATATCGGATGTATGCTATGGGTTATGTCATGATGTATTACACTTTGGGGATCGACTTCGAACTCATGATCGTGATTTCGGAATGCTTTTGAGCATCGCATTTGCTCCGTTGTTATTGGTTTGTCATTGGCAGTTTGGTCGACTTGACTGGCATTTGGGCTGCTTATGCCTATTGTCTGTACTTGATGGATAAGCTCTGTGCATTACATGCTTTGGTCCGTGGTTGATGCCTCTTAGTTCGTCCATGCTTGACAAATATTTTGGAGCTCCGATTTGGATGTTTTGAGCACTTCCGACTCACAGGGATATTGACTTTGGCTTGCTACTGGATGTATTGACTTGACAGAGATCTTGCCATTGGGATTATGTCTTGCTTAGTGGTTGCTACATCAGTTGCTTCATGTACGTCATGCTCTTGGGAAGCGTATGACACATTGACTTGGTCACTTGTCATTGGTACTTTGTCTTGGGTTGCTTGAGCCCTTAACTCGATTGTACGCCTTTTGTGCCAGTGGGAGCATCTTGCATGCTTACTTTTGACCTTGAGCAGGAATTACATGCTATTGGAGCAGTCTATGTCATTGAGCAGTAATGGATGTATTGAGACTTTGGGATTGTACTCCGACAATTGGATGTTTCATTGAGTATATGTATTGGTTCACAGGATGCTTATGAGCTGAGTCTCAATTTTGGATCCGCTTTCTTTTGAGCAGACACCTATTTGTGTAAGGTTTTGGCAGTTGGTTCTATATTTTGCCTAGATTGTCTGGGGTGTGCCTCTTACTGGCAGATGCTATTTGACATCTCTCGATGTTATGCTCATGTATTTTCACTGTCATTTGGCTTTGCTTTGTCCTATTTATGCCGGCTTTGGACCTAGCATTGTTTAGTTGACATTAGATCTAGTTTTGGGACAGTTTGCTCTCATTATTGCAATTCTGAAATTTATTATAGCAAGCATTTATTGGTGGACTGAGCAGTATTTTTTATGCTGAAATATCCTGATTTGGTGTACCGCACCTAGTACTAAGTGGGCAACATCTTTTGGCACACTTTTCTCGCCATTTGGAGCTCATTTCAGTGGATTTTGGGCATTTTCTGCAGTAAAACAACCAGCAGTTTTACATTGTCTGTGCATTTCCAGCTTGCATTATGGCATCCTCTTCGACTGATAATGCCATATTTAACATCACAAAGTTGGATGGTACCAACTACTCTTATTGGAAGAGTTAAATTTGGCAGGTCTTGGAGCAAAAATCTCAGATTAAGCCACTTCGGTTGAGTGGGGAGCAGCCTGAAACTATGGACAATGACGACTGGCTTGAACTCGATGAGCTATGCAAGTCCACGATTGTATTGTCTCTCACTGAACAGGTACATTATAATGTATTTGAGGAAGCACAGAGTGCATGGGATCTATGGAATAAGATCAAGAATCTTTATGATAAGAAAAGTCGGGCGAGTCAGATGTACTGGTTGAAGCAGCTTATGGATCTGCGCATGAAGGATAATGCGACTATGTCTGCTCACTTGAGCTAGTTCCATGCTATACTGAAGAACCTGACTTCGCAGGATATCACCTTTGGAGAGGAAGTAACTCCTCTTTTCTTGCTTGGGACTCTGAATGAGTCATGGGATGTATTCCGCACTGCCCTATGTGCCTCTAGTGCTACTCTGAAACTGAATGATGTTGAGAGTGCTCTTCTGCAGGAAGAGGTTAATCGCAAAAACTTGGATGCCTCTCGTGTTTCACATGCTTTGACAGTTAGAGGCAAGAATGACAGGAATGATCGTGGTAATAACTGTGCCCGTGACTCGTAGAAGGGTCGGTCTAAATCTTGTGGAAAGTCGCGTAGTAAGTCGCGTGGGCGCAACGCTAATGTCACTTGTCATCATTGTGGAAAAAAGGGCCATATCAGACCACAGTGTCATGAGTTGCGCAATGAGAAGCGCAAGGATAAGGGCAAAGAGAAAGTGCAAGAGAGCCTTTCACTTATGATGAGGCTATGCGCAGGGGTGACAGTCACTCCTAGGAGAGGGCTATGCAGTCTGAGATCGACTCCTTGCATAAGAATGAGACTTGGGACTTGGTTGCCTTGCCTAAGGGCAAGAAGGCTTTGCCATGCAAGTGGGTGTACAAGTTGAAAAGTATCCCTGGACACCCCAAGCCAGCATACAAGGCTAGATTGGTAGCAAAGGGTTTTAAGCAGGAGCATGGTGTAGACTTTGATGAGGTCTTTTCTCCTATGGTTAAGATGACCACCCTGCGCTTGGTCTTGGCTTTGGTTGCTCAACTTGACTTAGATCTATATCAGATGGATGTCAAGACGGCTTTCTTACATGGAGACTTGCATGATGAGATCTATATGGAGCATCCTAAAGGCTTTGTAGAACCTGGCAGGGAGCACCTAGTGTGCAAGTTGAAGAAAAGTCTTTATGGCTTGAAGCAGGCACCTAGGGAATGGTATCATAAGTTTGATGCCTTTATGCAGTCACAGGGCTACAGTAGGAGTGCTATGGATCCGTGTCTTTACACGAAGAAAGCCCATGATGGTTCATTACTTATTTTGGTACTCTATGTGGATGATATGCTGATAGCAGGGAAAGCTCATGATGAGCTAGATGCTCTTAAATCTCAACTAAAGAAGAGCTTTGAGATGAAGGATTTGGGACAGGCCTCTCACATACTTGGTATGCGCATTAGACGCGACAGGCATTAGGGACTCCTCTACTTGTCACAGAGGGAGTATATTCATAAAGTCCTTGAGCGCTTCTGCATGCAGGATGTAAAGCCTATTGGCTGTCCATTGCCTTCTTATGTGAAGGTATCACAGGCCGATTGTCCGCAGACAGATGAGCAGAGGGCCGAGATGGCCCAGATCCCTTATGCTTCCGCCGTGGGCAGTTTGATGTATGCCATGATAGCCACTCGTCCAGATATTGCCTTTGCAGTTGGTGTTGTGGCACGCTATATGGCTACACCTGGTAGGAAACATTGGGATGCCGTGAAGGGTATCATGAGGTACCTGAAGGGAACAACAGATATGTGCATTTGCTATGACAGCCAGGATATAGGGGTCGTGGGGTACATTGACTCCGATTATGCAGGACATGCAGATAGTAGGAAGTCCACTTCTGGCTATGTATTCACCTATGTTGGAGGTGCTGTCTCTTGGATGTCCAGGGTTCAGAAGTGTACGGCTTTGTCTACCACTGAGCCCGAGTATGTTGCAGCCACTGAGGCTTGCAAGGAGGCCATATGGCTAGGCCGTCTAGTTGCTAACCTTGGGATTGATGCTATACCTACACTGCATTCGGATTCTATGAGTGCCATTCAATTGGCTAAGAATCCAGTCTTCCATGCGAAGACAAAACACATTGAGGTGAGGTATCACTTCATACGTGGTGTCGTGGAGGACAAGTCTATTGACCTTGTCAAGATCTCCACTGACGAGAATCCTGCAGATCTGCTCACGAAAAGCCTCACTACTGAGCGCTTTGCCTTCCTCAGGAGATTGATGGGCGTTGGATGAGATGTTGCCTTTCCTTATCCCTTGTACCTATGTACAGTTGTACTGTCTTTTTCTTTTCTTTCTCTCTCACTGGGGCAGATTCGCCTTTAAGTGGGAGGTTGTTGGGGGTAAAGGTGCCTCCGCCGTGCCACCCCGTGTATTACTACACTGACAGTACCCGCCACTACACACTGCAGGTGGCGGGTGCCCGTCACGTCACTTTATTCTTTACATTCATTTTTTAGTGACTAGTAAATAAAGGAAGGCCCGGTCACACATTGTGACTGTTGGAGTTCCCATTTCTTGTCTCTCTCTTTCTTGCTCTTGCTCTCCCCCCATAGCTCGCGTACAAGCTTCGATCCTTCTCACCTTTCACTGTGTGCTCTGAAAAATCAAAGCAGTCGTTACTATCAACAGTTGCTTGCAACACTCAATACACCAACAACAGAACTTGCATTGACCAATCAAGAGTGGATACAACGCTGTCACAATAGGGTGACAAATTTATACCAGTCACATCCAAGGAGAACCATGATGCAGTAACAAAGCCTCAGGAGAAACATGGAAACCCCAAGAGCATAAGAAATCCTAGCATTGACCAATCTTGCTCGTCTAGGCCCGAGCCCCCAGCTATGCTAAAGCCTAGGCAAACTCCTAGAACCTTGCATTAGATAGCAACTGAGCAAGCCCTCATTGAACACAGAAGTGTCGTAGAATGCTTAACCGAGTTGGATACTAAGCTCAAAGTGTTCGCAGGTGTCTATGTCCTGGCAGACATGGGCGCATTCCCTAAAGAGCAGCTTGAAGAATACTTGCCATTTCCCTTATCCTGGGAAGAGCAAGAACATCTTGACGAGAACTATAATAGGCTCCTGTATGAACGCATGCAAATCATCTTTGACGAGGAAGTTGATGAACTACCCTTAACTGTAACATTCAATGATGTGCTCTACCAACCAAACCTCTTAGCGATAGAGCAACTAAAGCGAAAATCAAAGAGAGCAACTAAAGCAACAATCAAAGGGTCGAAGTCAATTCGAACAACGTTGGTTTGAAAACTACGTTGAAATGGCCAAACTAACCAAGAGAACTCTCTATCTGATAAGGTTCTCACTGAGGAGGAGTTATATGTTGCCAGTAGACTCGGACAAGGTTCCATGCTACTCGATGTTGCAAAATATCTATCGGTATTGAGTAAGTTGCCACGAGTACTAGATGCATGTGCCACACTCCAGTACAATCCGGAGTTCTACATTTGGCTTTTATCCTCGTGAAGTGACATGGATTCGTAAATATGTACATAAATAAACGATGAATTTTGTGACCCTGTATAGACAATATCAACACACACAAGCAATGATAGTCAAGCATAGGGAGAAGAGTTGGATTCAATAGGCTAAGCTCCTCAGGTCCTCCTCTCACCACACATTTAGAAGATGTGTGACCATTCCCGCCTCCAGGTGGAGGGCATGCAACCCTCATTACCACCATAGGAAGCCCTGACCAACATCTCTGAGGGTGTAGACAAGGTGATGTCCCTTTCTATACACCTTTCCCCCTTTCCGATCTATCCTTCTGAGGATGAGCCCCGCCCCACTCCATGACAACCAATCCACGCAACTTAGCATAAGCCAAGATCTGCTAATGGCTAGAGGCAAAACAAACATCATTATGGGGGCCATCCCTCTACAACAAACACTGCATGCCTCACCTCTCCCCTCCTCGTCATATGTGCTTGATAACCCACTGTATAATCCCTTCCATGTGAATAGTTTTATCATGTCTCAAGGCCTAATCCTTGGTTCGCATTTTGTAGGTCCCCCTAAGATAGCAAACATGGAGCACCCAGTGCAGCTGGCTTGCAAAGACACTATCCGCCGTCGAAGGGAGCATATAGCACAAGCTCCTCTATCGGAACACTACGTACCTAGACTCAAAAGGTATGCAAAGAAACAAGGCCCTAAGCGACACCGCCCTGGACGTAGGCCGAAAAATCCCCAGGCCAGGGGAATAGAAGCTCCCCAACAGACGCTCGGGCACCAAGTGCTCGAAAGAGGAGAGGGCAGCTCGAGACAAGCAGTAATTTTGTGCATTGTTCAAAAGTATTCTAGAAATAGTTGCGGCCAGGGACTACACCATTCAGGTTCCAGGCGACATCTTCCCTGCCCAACCTCATAGGAGCCCCTCACCAGCAAAGCCACAGTCACCCGACCACCTGGACTCGCCCCGCCTCGTACAAATAGAGTAGTCCCATGTTATGTAAAAGGCTTATCAAATGCTACTTGGCCATGACTTTTTGTCTCTAAAGGGTTACATACTAACATGTTCCCCAATTATACAAGCTTTTCATATCTGTGTTTACTATGTTTCATGTCTTTAGCAAAAGAAAAAAATAATCAAGCGCATGTGATAAGTATCTAAGTCAACACCATGGAATTCAGATAAGTGATGTCTCCTTGTGTTGCGCTGGTTTATTATAGTCGTGGCATGAGCTGTGCATGTACTCTCATGAAGTAACAAGTGGATGCAGGATGACGCAGGTCTTTCTGCAAAAGTGTTCAATACCCAAGACACCACAAGACTGCCAACTCCACGAAGAGCCGCGACAAAGCCACGTTGCCGAAAGTGAAAATCACCCTTGCGAGTGCCCACGTCACATGACCCAAAGCATGAGCTTAACCACTTCCTCTTTCTGGGTTACACTCTACACCGAGCACTCACAGCAGTTGTTACCCCAGTTGTACCAATATCGCATGTTCCAAAGAGGGTTGCAATATCTCATGTGTATCTCCCCATCTCAATAACTCCTTCTCTAACAACGAGGCCATGACACACTCATCACTGTAATATCCATTTCCTGAGCCTTCAAACCTTGACATCTCCCAACCCATTGAAAGGGTGATAGCCTCAACATATCGCAATGGTTGTACTCAGGCAAGTCCACCAAAAAAAAAAAGAGAGAGAATAGAGAAAGAAAGAAAGAAAGAAAAAAGAACAAGAAAAAGAAAAGAAAAAAGAAAGAAAGGAAAAAAGAAAAGAAAAGAATGAAAAATAAGAAGCTTCCACGATCACAGCACAACACCTAGGGATCCTCAAATTAGATACTACCAATGACCTTGGTTGGTTGGCTCCGTCCCTAGTCCCCTAGCCCTTTAGCATCACCCACAATTGTTCAGGGCACATCAAGGGCAGGACATACCTAGGGAGCTTGTCTTGCCTATGGTTAGACCTGTCACCCTAACCCATTCACACAATTCCCTCTTGCACTCTGCCTTAATACCATTGCAATCACTTGTGATAAGCACCACACGAATGGCCATGAAAAGTACACCATCCTCATCAAGCAAGTCCAATAGCTCCCAACTACCGAAAGTGCGGTGTTCTTGTGTTCAATTAGGCTATGTCGTGCAGTCACAATGCAAAGGATGTCTCATACACCTTCACGTGTACTTCTTCTCAACATGGACAACTTTGCTTCATCCACACATTGTTACGAGAAACTAGCCCACGGTCTTCTACCTATGTAATATCTAAGTATGCACGAGCACTCACATAATATATGTACCAAAGTATATACACAGTTTGGGTCCTCAAGTGCAGGACAATACTCTCAGCTTGCTTCAAGTTTGACCTGTCTTCCAAACTAATTAAACTATGTCTTATGCACGATAGAGAAGACTAGCACTACCCCTAGGGAGAGACCACCTATGAGAGGTTTTCAATTGCAAGTATTGAAGACTCCAACAAAGGTGTCATTCGCTCTTCATCAACACTCAACTTTGAATTCCTATCCTTTATCATCCTGCAAGCCTGCCAAGAATCGTCAGGTGCAGAATCCCCAACAAACTTCCACTTGTACTCCATCAGTGCAATCCCCACAAAGAACAGCCCTACCAACAACTCCAATAGCCCTACCACTAGCCACCTAGGCCACTAACATGCCCCCAACGACCTTCCTCCCCACCACTACCAACACTCCTCCATGGCAACCACAGACAAACGTCCTTGCCACCCACATCTTCAGTGCATGCTAAAGCCTGCTACCTACGACGATGAGTGCCATGGGACTAGTACTCATCTAGGAGGGGAGTAATGTTAACCGTCAGACAAACAAGGTGGAAAATCTGGAAAATCTAAAGAGGAATACAAAGGCCAATGCAAAAGTGAAACGGAAGATGAAGGCGCGCCAAGAAAAATATGGAAGCACAAGGAATGCAGAAAAGTCCTAAATAAAGGAAAAAGGCACACAAGGAAAAGCGCAAGTCAATACTTTTGTAAAAGAGCGCAAGCGCATCATGATTTAATTTAAGGAGCGCCGGGCTCTCACCCGTGCAATTTGTAAATGTAGACGGGCGGTGGAAAGGAAGCTAGGAAGATAGAAGGACAATGGGAAAAAGGGCCTAGGCCATGGCCGGCCATGTAAAAAAAGGGGATAAGGGGATGACCGCCCAAAAGGGATTTAGGGTTTTGTATATAAAGTTGAAAAGTGAATGAGAAGCTCATTCTTGTGTGTGGCCAAAAGTGGCTCTCCTCTTCTTCTTCTTCTTCTTATTCTTGCTTGCTTGAGCTTGTGCTTGAGAGAGGGAGTGTGAGAGTGTGAGGGAGTGAGTGTGTTAGGGTGAGGGACCGGGGAGGAGAAGCTCTCCATCTTCTCCTCTCTTCTTCTCTTCTCTTCTCTTGCTCACGGAAATGGAGCTTGGAGCGTGGAGCTTGCTTGAAGCTTGCACTTGGATTGTGGAGCTATCGGAGTGCGCAGGAGAGGAGGAAACTCAATCGATATGGAGGTAAGCTCACTACACCTGTAGATATGGATGGCACGTCGACTATGTGAGAGGTAGCCATTAGTGCTCGGCTTTTGTTGCATAGCCATTTGCCTCGTCTTTTCAAGCTGGAAGGCTGCCACCTACTCCTTTTTCGCTTCCAACTCGGCCGCTGCTATCTTTCTTTCCTCCTTTGCCTTCTCTAACTAAGAGAGTAATTCAACAACATATTCATCATAATTTGCTAGTGGCGTCATAGTAGTAGGGATTGGGGTGGTTGAAGCTTCCATCTTTTGGCTTTTCAGATCCTTCCTAGACTTGGCATCTATGGCCGGCCTTTTTTACCCAGTGGCCATAGTCTCCACACTCTTTCCTTGGGCTAGTTCCTTATCGATGAAGTATTGTATCTAGGCCACAAAACTGTTTAGATCGGCGCTGGCCGGGATGCTTGGAGGCAAAGTGGTTGCTTCGCTGGCGGGAACCAAGAGGGATGAGATGGGATGAATGGGAACCTTATCCTTGCCTTCAATTACCATAGGTGGCATGACTTCGGGTACATGAGTGCTTAAGCCGAGTATCTGGGCGAACTTAAAGCCCCTAGGCCATCGAGTTGTCTTTGTTGTTCTATGGATCGGCGAGTTGCTTTGGCCATGTCTTCCTCCTCCTTTCTCCTCAACTCCGCCTCCTTTTTCACAGCTCCTCTCTCTCTCTCCCCCTATGTTTTCCTTGATTCTTCTGCCATATTTTCAGCTTCTTCCTTCTCCTTCTTCTTCCTCTCTACAGCCTCTCTTAGGGATTCCCTTTTGGCTCTCTCTAGATCTTCTTTTTCATTTTTCTTGCCCTCATTTTGCTTCTTCTTCTGAGTTGTCTTTTTAGTGGGCTTCTTTGTTTTTTTTCTTCTGGATTGAGCCTCCTGATCCTCCTTCTCTGTCTCAGTTTCTGTCCAGTCACTCGATGGCTCTTTCCCCTAGTGGGTTGACGACCTATTTGAAGTTTCATCCACTCCTTCATTTCCTTGCTGGGCTTCTTTTACAGACTCCTAGATTATGGCCGTTAGCACACTTCCATACCCGATGAAGGAGGCTTTTAAGGAAGGTTTCTTCCTCTCAATATTTTTAGAGGTTGGGGATTCTCCACCTACCTGTCTGCTGCCCAGGGCTAGTGCTTTGGCTGCTTGGTCT
This sequence comes from Lygodium microphyllum, assembly GCF_053477565.2. Taxonomy (NCBI): domain Eukaryota; kingdom Viridiplantae; phylum Streptophyta; class Polypodiopsida; order Schizaeales; family Lygodiaceae; genus Lygodium; species Lygodium microphyllum. Next base: position 12,791,687 of record NW_028229514.1, read on the forward strand.
ATAGTCTTACGCACATAGCCATTCCAGTCTACCTCATCCAAGGTGTGGGCTGCCACACTCTCCAGCACTTGCACACTGATTCAATGCATGAGGGAGTTATAGCGCTAACTAGAGTGAGTGCACCAAGTTTTCATGCATGCAAGCCTCAGCATCGGGGATATTCCTATAAGTTGATGTCGTCATTTGTCAAAATATCCTCCCTCTTCATCTTTAGCATAGCATACACATCTCTCTTATGTTTCTTATCCACCCTAGGTCCCATCCTCAATGCCTTCTCCACCAAGGCCTAGTTTAATGGCACCTGCACCTGTTGAGCACTCTCCCCTCTTCCCATAGTCACCATTTTGCATTCTTGATCGGGGTTGTAGGTTCTCAGAAATTCCACACACTTCATGTGGTCAGGCTCCTGTGCAAACTTCTCTAGGTGCTTCAGAGATTGCACTGTTCCACTACTCTCCTTGCGGCCTCCTCCTTGGCTACCACCTTCTCAAGTTTGTGGATGCTACGAAATTTCACTTGATTATAAGCACGATTTTCTAAGCTAATGTCGTACTGCATCCTCTCCTCCTCTGTGAAACAGAGTTGGTGAGCACGATCTTGGTGTAAAATCTTTCATTCATGTCATGAACCATCATTCCCATTAGTGCTTCTAAAATAGTTATTTGCTGAAAAGAAAGGCTTCGTGTTTGTTGAGTGAAAATATTTAAGCTCCAACATTAACTTTCCTTTCAGAATTTTCACCCTTTATTTCAACATTTTTGTGATATTTTTTCTCAATCACAAATTAACATGTTTCATTCCTTCCTGCATTTAAGTGTCAATTGAGGTTTTCACAGCGGTGTGTTTTTTCTTATGTGTTTATGCATTTGCTTGATTTTGATTGGTTCTGATTTGACTCACTCACCTTATCCCCTCCCCTTTCGGATTTAGGAAGAAACCTTCCTAGGATTGAAGGCTAGCAGGCCCAAGGCATTCAGCGTATGGATCGAGTGTTTACTTTCGCATGAGCCAAGCATAGAAGTCTAGATTGTACTCCAATTGAGCTTCCTTGTCCAAATCGAAGGGTTGGCTACCTACGTTTGTGATGTAAGTAAGGACATCTGTCAGGAAGTCGCCAAAATCGATATGGCTAGCAATATGTAACTCTTCCTCTGTCAAGAGGTGATCAAGGTAAGGATGTCCTTTGATGTGCTCTTCCAGGGGTCAATCACGAATAGTTGTTAACACCCTATACAAAGTTGGAGCGACATAAGTTGGGTCATATTCCAATGTCTTGATGGCACGTCGCTGCTCAGCATTGGTCATCATTCGGCATCCTTTGAGTTTCCATTGCAATTGAAGAGCATACCAGTTCCGTAAAAACGGGGATTCGGTTTCAGCAAGTTGTTTCAACTCCTCAATTTCTTGGTTAGTGATAACAGAAGTAGCTCACTTATCGTATGACATAATGAGACGCTATTTGATGGCTTGCTCTGTAGATATCTTAGTGCGGAGCAACTCTGCAGACTGAGTGGGATGCTTTAACGAATGTGAATTTGAGTGTGTCCCATGAGCAAGGCATTGTATGAACTTCTGTCTCGCAAAGGGCTCTTGCAATAGGTTTAAGTCTCATAGCTCAAAGCCAGCGACATGAATGTGGCGTCTAAGCATCTAAGGCAAGCAATCACGTCATCCCCTGTGTCTTCTACTAGATCTACGATCAGTGTCAAGAATGATTTCCACTCACCATAGGAGGGTCTAAGGCCTGCAGGTGGTTGAAAATTGACAAAACTAGAGAGTTTGATAGTAGATAGTTGCGGGCTCGATTGTTCCTGAGATTGTGGCTGGGTCCCTTGCACAACAGGCTGGGACAACTGGATTGGTACTAGGGCACTACTACTTGTGGATGTGACTTCCTGAGTCTTGGTTGAGTTATGTGATACTGGTTCGGGAGTAGCAAGATGAGATTTGGGCCAGTAGACCTAGTTGGTCTTCATGGGCATAATCAGTTGTGAGTCAATGGGCTTGGCATCTCGAGGCTTCTGCGGCTTTAGGCCTTGACACATTGTATGATTGGGTATGGTTACGCATGAGGGTGGCCTTTGATCATCAGTGCTCTTGGTTGTTTTAGCCCTAGGGATCCATATCCAGGCATCACCCTCATAATAGCCTTGTGCCTGCAATAGGGTCTTAGGAACCCATTGCGGCTTGACCACATGCCGCTATCTGTAGCTTTGTTTTGGCCTCCTACGTTTTGAGGTTGCGTTCTTAGCCTTGTGAAGGTGTGGTCGATTGCTTTTCAACAACACGCTCTGATGTTTAGGTACCCACCTTAACTAGGGTTCATGGGCATTGACTATGGCCTTAGTAGGTTTCTGACATAGAGGCTTGGGGGGTTGTAACAAATCACAACCCCCCTCCTTGGACTTGGCTGAATGTGTTTCTACTGGTGGCGTTGCAAGTCTCATAGGAGTCGTGCAGCCCTTGTTGAAAGCTGCCACTATGTGGGCATTGCCAATGGATAAGTGGATATGCTACGACTCATAATTGACATTGCAGTGAGCTTGCTTTTTAAAGGTTCGACCCAGTAGTGATTTTGTGCTTGCATTTTCAGCGTTTGGCAACACATAAAATATCATTGGTATGCTCTCAGACTTGATAGAAACTGTGGCCCTACATTTCCCTAGGAATGCGTATGATCGGCCCCCATATGGGCTCAGTTTGGTGATAGTGGGCTGTAGTCATGGTTTGCCAATATGGGTCCAACGATCGTGGTTTAAGACATTGAAGTCTTCTCCCTCATCGACCAAGGTGTTGATAGTGCATGTTTGCTTGGCAGTGATCATGATGCAAGGTAAGCAAGTTCTATGGTTTCCTCATCTTCATCGTCAATCTCTGTGATTATGGCTACTCGTACTTTGACTTGTGGTTCTAACATTTGTGGTTCATGCAAAGGATGAGTGGGAGGGTAGTACTTCTTGATACGACTGCCATTGAAGAAGCATACGCCCTCGCCTTCCAGAGTCTCGAGTTTGACATTACCAGTTCGGCTAATGGCACAAACATTGAAAGGCCCTAGACCTTTAAACTTCATTTTATGTTTATGCCCCTTAACGGAGTATAGGAGCACTAAGTCACCTTGCTCAAAGTCGCGCTGCTTGACATGCTTGTCAAACTAGCTTTTCTGTTGTGCTTTCTCACATATGAGTGCATGGATAGCTAGAAGGCGAGTTTTCGAGAGGCATTCAAGTTCAATTAGACATTTTGTCCATGCTTCCTTCCCTTCCCATCATTCGTGAATTGCAATCCTCAACCTAGGAATTAAGAACTCTACAGGTAGAATTGCTTCAGCTCCATAGGTCAACCTAAAATGTGTCTGGCCTATAGCCGTTTTGTAGGCTGTGTGGTAAGCCCACAAGGCTACCATCAGCTTGTTATCCCAATCACTGTGCAAAGCAGAGACTACCTTGGTCAGGACATTTACTAGAATTTTATTGGTGGATTCCGCCTAGCTATTTGCCTGAGGGTAGTATGGCGAGATTTTCGATGGATAATTAGAAAGATGGATAGAAGATGTGCAATTACTTCATTAATGAAGTGTGTGATTTGGTTGCTAACCAATTCGATGTGGTAGCCAATCGTGAGATCACCTACTCCCATAGGAACTTGGCAGTCATTCTCGTGTCATTCTTTCTTGTAGCCCTTACTTCTGCCCAATTCATTAGATAGTCAGTGGCTACAATGATATACTTGGCTTATTGTGCCGCAGGACTAATAGGTCCTATGAAGTCAATTCCCCACTTCTCGAAGGGTTGCCATGCAATTATTGAGGTTAGCTCCATTTGATCCTTGCAAATCGAGACCTTTGTCCATTGACACTTGTCACAGAGCTTAATGAACCGTGCTTCATCATGCGGAGAAGCATGGGCCACCACAGTTGAGACTGCAACACCTTGCAGGCTATTGTTTCTTCACTAAAGTGTCCTCCATCGATTCCATTGTGTGCACCTGAGAACACTTCGTGCATCTTGTACTTGCATACACATCTACGCAACAATCCGTCTTGCCCTAGCCTATACATCTGACCCGCTATCAATTAATAGGGTTGGATTTTGAGGATAAATCGTCTAACTCGCACTTTCTTTATTGGTCATTCAGGTAGTCCATGCTCAAGCACTTGCACTATGTCGTCTACCCAATATGGCATCAAGTTGGCTCGAAATAAATCTCTCACTAGATAGGCTAAATAAGTGTGTGTTTGGCAAATCATCTACGATGCCTTGTCTAGCGGCCTCTCTCGTGGGGATGCATGACATGTGGTCAGCCATGTAGTGCTGCTTTCCTTTTTATACAACCACGGAGACGTCAAATTCTAAAAGCAAAAGGAGCCATCGAGCTATGCGGCTTGTAGCACAAGGTTTGTTTACTAAATATAGCAAGGCTTGATGATCCACAAAGAAGGTGAAAGGCATGGCTAACAAATAATGCTGAAATTTCTTCACGGCAAATACCATGGCCAGACCTTCTCTTTCTGTCATCGAGTAGTTCATCTCAGTCTCAATGAGTTGTCTACTAGCAAAGCTCACTGGATAGTCAAGATTGTGTTTACCAGGTTGGCACAATACTACCCCCATAGCGAATTTCGAAGCATCAATAAGGACATGGAAGGTAATGAATGGTCCAATCTAGAGTTCACAAAATGAATACTGTGGTCAGAGCCTTTTTTAGTTCCTCATATGCGTGTTGGCATTCTTTAGTCCATTAGAATATAATCAATAGTTTGTACAAAGGTCTAGCAATCAATGCATAATTCAGCACAAACTGCCGTTAATACCCCGTATAGCCTAAGAAGCATTGCACTTCCTTATAGTTGGTTGGGGGTGGAAGATCAACAATGACCTTGACTTTCGAAAAGTGTATGGCAATACCATTCTTTGAAACCACGTGCCCTAGGATGCAACCGTGCTTTACTGAGAACTGGCACTTTAAGGGATTCAGAGAGAGACGATATAGGCGACACCATTCAAAGACCGCTCGGAGTCAATCTAAGTGTTCTCTCCAAGTCGACTGAACACACAAGTCATATACAAAGACTTCTAACTCTTTCTTGAGTATGTCTTTAAATATAGTGCACATAAGGCATTGAAAAGGTGGCTAGAGCATTAGTCAACCCAAAGGGCATGAGTATGTAGGCAAAGACATCCCACTTAGTGGCGAATGTAGTCTTATGCCTATCGTCAAGATGCACCTGCACCTGATTGTATCCAAAGAAGCCATCTAGAAAACTGTAGGCCTCTTTGCCCGCCACTCTCTCGAGCATGTGCTTGGTGTATGGCAATGGGTAGTTGTCCCTCTTAGTGGTAGCATTCACCTTCTTGTAATTGACGCACACCTTGATCTTTCCTTTTTTCTTCATTACAATGACTATGGGTGATACTACCCAGTCTGTGTGCTCAATTTCATAGATGAATCCCGCTCTCATCAGCTTGTCGATCTCTTCCTTAACCACATCATGGGTATGCTATGAGTCACTACACTTTGATCTACTCCCTTGAGTTCTTCTAAGGACCAAGCGAATACATCTATATACTCTCATAAGAGGGCAAGGAGACTTGTCTCCTCTTCCTCCATTAGGTCATCAGCAATAAAGACAAGTCCAGGTGTCTCCCCTTCCTGGGCTAGGTTCACCTCCTTGACCTTGGCAGGTCCCTCGATGGGTTCACTTGTTTGCCCTTGACATCTGACACCCAGTAGGATCACTACCATATCACCCTTTTTAAACTTTATAAATCTCTTAGGGAGGTCATGTGGTTTTCATTGTTTGTCTGCTCTCGCGTCCTTAGACTATTCTGCCCTTTCTTCTTTCAACCATCTGCGCCTCAGGTGGATGGGTAGGTCCCCCTTTGTACGTCTAGTCTTGGGAGGCCTCGATATTTCTGGGTCGCTTTCTAAACTCACTTTCGACTCGGAATCGAACTCCCCATCTTCACTAGATGAGGTAGTCTCCCCCGGTGGTCACGACTTAGAGGGTGACTCTGTTCTAAGCACTGGCATGGTACCTGGTTGGGTTAGGCCTGCTTGATCAAGATCTATGGCTCTTATATGTTCCAACCAAGTGCGGTCACAATCCACGCGTATGAACCTTTGCTCTATCCTGAAGGTGTTATTTCTCTGTGGTTTGGAGTCTACCTGTATATGTTCTATCTCTTGTCCTTTGGTGTTGTATTCTATGGTATCTATCTCACTCTCACTCTCGTCACTGAAGAAACATTAGTCCTTGTATTCGTCATTGGAAGCGTCTTCGTCTGACTGCTCATCATCTCCTAGGTCTTGGTATGTCTTGTGTGTTTGATCGGGGACTAGGGCCCAATTGTACCTGAGGTTTAGGTCATGCACCCTAGTTCATTGACACCTTGGTTCATTTAAGAGATCTTGGAGTGGCTTGAAATTTGCTACTGGATTGCCCGCTAGCTTGCCAGTCAAATACTCTAAAATATCCTAGAGCTCCCTCCTGTTGGTTGGCAAAGTGACAGGGTTGGGTCTTCTGTGAAGGTTTCCTACCATCATGCAGATTGGTACTGAGGGTGCACCCTTGGGCTTGCCAATCATTTTAATGGCCTGTTCGTACTCCTCATTGTCCGAGAATGGCAAGTCGATGGTAGTAAGGACATGCATCTAGTCTCACTCGTCTTTAGGAACATGGGATATACTTAGTCAGGGGCCCATAGGATTTCTTGATCTAGGTATCACCCTTAAGCATCACGGAGATGGCATCGAGGTCGACTGATGCAATTTTCCAGGAGTCCATTTCTACCCTTACGGCTTCTGTTCTATTGCCTAGGAAGTTGAGACCATTCCCCCAATCTTGAATCACTCTGGCATTGTGCATTCAGGGTCGGCCCAATCGGATATGATAGTCCACTCCCTTCATGACTATAAAGTCAACAAAGAATGGGACTTTGACGATTTTCATCGGCCAGTTTTTTAGCACCCCAAATGGCTTCACTTTCATTCTGCTAGCTAATGTGACATTGAGCCTAGCAGTCTCAGCAAGTGGGTTGCCCCAAGTCTGGAGCACTGCGTGGCTCAGTACACTAACTCCCGCCCTTATGTTTACAATCCCTTTCCTTGTTGTGTCGCCTAGGGCTAATACCGATAAGACCACGTGCATCTCGGTGCCTTCCCAAAAAGCATTAACGTGCAAGGTTTTAGGCATGGACTGCAATGTCAAACTTGGTGTCTGCATCTCTGCATCATGTTCTTGTAGGTTTGTAACAGCTTGCTCTTGTGACCCTTCAACCCACTACTTCAAGTCCTGCCATAGAGTCGGATGTTGCCTAAGTAGATATCCTCGGCTTAGCGTCATAGGGGTGGTCACTAGAGTAGTAAGGAGGTCGTTGGTTGCTTGTCTTTCTCCTGTTCTGGATTGTCATGGCCAGTTGGGTTGCTGGCTCGTAGCATTAAGGCTTTGCCTAAGCGGTACTACTTGTGGCTCAGTTGCATCTCTCGGTTTTGGTGGAGGGGGTGAGACTGGCATGCTGATGCTGGAGAGATCCTTGATCTCATCCTCTAAGATGGGCTCTGCATCTTTTAGGTGTTCTCGAGCCTCCTTTACCCTCTCTAGGTGCACTTCAAGTGCCAGAAGTCAAGGCGAGTGTGAAGAGAAAGTGTCTAAGCGGATTGCGCACTCTCGTCTTGTCTTAAGCATGATAGGCTTGTTCGATCAATTTATGGTCGTCTTGGTAGATTTTAGGGTCTCTTGCTACGCCGTCTTACTCGATTTAGGTTTGTTCAGGGTCTATGTCTCCACTATCTACCATTACGGCCCTAACTCTCTCGACAACCTACTCAAGCTGTTAAGTAGATGCATCTTGCGAATTCGCCTATTCCTTGCGCCAAAATCGAGTTATGGGTGTCGAGATGGCTCAAAAAGATTGGCGATGTTGAGATCTAGCTGGGTCTGGTGCAAACTTCCACAAAATTTTCAAAAGTCTGACTCGGTCTAACTCGTCCGAATTGCAGGGGCTAAGTGGTGGACTTGGACGGGCCGAATAGATGTGGCCAAGGGCCAAATTAGGCCAAGTGGGCCGAATGGTCCGAGGGCCAAGTGCCAAGTTGGGCCGAATATCAAGTTGGTCGGAGTGGGCCGCGACTCAGAGCCGAGTGAAAATGACCAAGTTAAGAGGGCCAAGTTGTCCATTCGGACTGGTCGGAATGGCCAAATGCACGAGGGTCGAGGGCTGATTCTGGGACTCGGCCCAAAACCAAGCCACTCAGACAGGCCGAGTCGCGCACGACGAGGGCCGTGCCGAGGATGATCTCGTTGAATCCAATGATCCAAGCAATCACTAGGCACGCCGACTTTTAGATCACAATAAATACATAGCAGGAAGGTTTTGATATACCTGAAGCGTGCGAAGAACTCCCCGATGGCAAGATCGAATCGAATCACCAATGGAAACTCTCTCCCTCTCTTTCACTCTCTCTCTCACTGCTAGGGTGAAAGATGAGCTCTTCTATGGTCTCCTTGCCCTTAAACCCCTTCTCGGGCAAGGTCTCGCTATCCCCAATCACTCCCTTACCAACATTAATCATTCCAACCACTCTTTTTTCCTTGTTTACCCCGATTTGTGTCTGTTTTGCCTTGTTTTTAATAGCAGTAAACCCTACACCTCTCCAATCTGATTTCTTAATCCTAACCTACGCTAAATGCAACAAGAATCAGAAACAAATAACTAAAATGATTTTCCCTTCTTTCCCAATCATTGAACAACCAAAATAACCAAAATACTTACTTGGATCGAAGATCAAAAGCCCAAACTTCCTACCTATCTCAAGCTCTAGTTCGGGGATGAATCCCTTACTTGGATGCTCGATATGAGGTGCGCAAGTGCTCAAGCTTGAATCCGTTGGTCCTGACAACGAAACCAAAATGTAGAGGGAGCTCAAGCTCAACCGCCAAGACCCACGGACTGCTTATTGTTCAAGCATTTCAAGCAAGCTCTAATGGCTATCTCTCACCTAGCCGACGTGCCTTCGATCCTATGGATGTAGTGAGCTTACCTCGATGCTGAAATGAGTTGCCTTCTCCTTTGCACACACCGGTAGCTCCATGATCCTAAATGCTAGCTCAAGCATCCTCAAGCCTCCTCCATCAAGCTCCATCCACCATAGCCCTGCGTGTGCAAGAAAAGAGAAGAGAAGAGAAGAAGAGAAGGGGGGATGGTGAAGAGCTTCACCCTCTTAATCCCTCACTCCCACATGCTCACTCCCTCACCATCTCACTCTCCCTCTCTCAATAGCACACACACAAACAAGGTGAAGAGAAGAAGACAAGGAGAGAGGTCTCTTGTTAGCCACACACCAAAGAATGATGCTGCCAGAAACATGGAATTAAACACATTGAGAAATACTATTAAAAAATACATTGGTATAAGCTTTGCAATGATTCTGTGAATAACAAATCATTGTTTGTGGACCAAAATGATTTCATTATATCATGAGTTACAAAATTGCATTACAATTTAATAGGAAAGTCTTGATAGAAGCTTTATAATTCTCTATGATTCTATGAACAAAAAATCATCTTTCATGGGTAAGATCAATGTGACATATCATTACATTTTGGGTTAGAATATTGCACTACAGATGTCTATACAAGGGGAATGTTACTTCAGTACAAATAGACAAATTGATAATTGTAAGGCTATTCTTTAGCTTCTCCTTGATCTATAGCTTCTCCATCCTTAAGACTTCTCTCCTTCTTTGGAAAAGTTGCTTCATCTTCTATACTTTCGTCTGTTATCACTAGTTCCCTCTTAGTAGGTGTTTTCTTTCGTTGTTCGAAGAACTTAATTACCTCAGGCACTCTTTTCTCCTTAGGCTTTAGAGGAGATGGACTGAATTTCAATGGGGAAAGCTTAGGCATGCCCTTCATTTTGTGCCCCTTTTGTTTGGACCTTAGAGACTTATTTTTCTTGGTGGTTGCCATTTTCTTGCCTTTGCCCTTCGTTGTTGCTTGTCCTTTGGAATTTTTAGCTGGGAGAGGGGAATCTAGATCCACCAGTGTAATTGCCTGTGGGAGCTTTCACTCAACCGCCAAGACCCATGGACCGCTTATTGTTTCAAGCGTTTTAAGCCGAGCACTAATGGATACCTCTCACATAACCGACGTGCCATCCATACCTACGGGTGTAGTGAGCTTATCTCCGTGCCGCTCGAGTTACCTTCTCTCCCACGCACTCCGATAGCTCCATGATCCAAGTGCAAGCTTTAAGCAAGCTCGATCCTCCCGCTCCAAGCTCCAAGCTCCATTGCCATGAGCAAGACAAGAGAAGATAAGAGAAGAGAAGAAGAGAGGAGAAGATGGAGAGCTTCTCCTCCTTGGTCCCTCACCCTCACACTCTCACACTCCCTCTCTCAAGCACAAGCTCAAGCAAGCAAGAAGAAGAAGAAGAAGAAGAAGAAGAAGAAGAAGAGGAGGAGAGCTACTTTTGGCCACACACAAGAATGAGCTTCTCATTCACTTTTCAACTTTATATACAAAACCCTAAATCCTTTTTGGGCGGTCATCCCCTTTTCCTCTTTTTTACATGGTCGGTCGTAGCCTAGGCCCTTTTTCCCATTGTCCTTCTATCTTCCTAGATTCCTTTCCACCGCCCGTCTACATTTACAAATTGCACGGGTGAGAGCCCGGCATTCTTTTACAAGATTTCAGGGTGCACCTTTTTATTTTAAAATGTGCCTTTTCCCTTTTGCATTTGCCTTGGACTTTTAAGGTTGCCCTTGCGCTTTTGGCCTTTTCTCTTATTCTTTCTTCAGTCGGGCTACCTTTTTTCCACCTTTGCCCTGCGTCTTTTTTATTTCCTTTTGCTTTCTTCGTGTTGGGGTTAACATTACCCCCCTCCTAGACGAGTGCTAGTCCCATGGCACTCACCGTCATAGGTAGCAGGCGTTAGCATACACCGAAGACGTGGGTAGCAAGGGCGTTTGTGGTTGCCATGGCGGAGTGTTGGTAGTGATGGGGAGGAAGGTCATTGGGGGCATGTCGATGGGTTAAGTGGTAGGTGGTAGGGCAATGGGAGTTGGTGGTAGGGTTGTTCTTTTGGGGGGATTGCACTGATGGAGTACAAGTGGCAGTTTGTTGGGGATTGTGTATATGATGATTCTTGGTAGGCTTACAGGGTGATAAGGATAGGAATTCAGAGTTGAGTGTTGATGAAGAGTGAAGGACACCTTCTTTGGAGTCTTCAATACATGCAATTGAAAAACCTCTCATGTGGTCTCTCCTTAGGGGGTAGTGCTAGTGTTCTTATCGTGCACAAGACATATGTTGATTAGTTTGGGAGACGGGTCGAACTCTAAACAAGCCTGGAGTATTGTCCTGCACTTGAGGACCCAAACCGTGTATAGGTTATAGTGTGAATATTAAGTGAGTACACGTGCATATTTAGGTATTACTTAGTTAGAAGACTGTCGGTCTGGTTCCTTGTATAGCAATGGGTCAGTGAAGCAAGGGCTTAGTTGATGGAAAAATTTGTCGATGAAGACGGGGAGTACACTTGAAGATTGCTTGAGACATCATTATGGTCTTGTCAAGGCAATGTAGCACAATTAAGCTTTGTGATGTCTTAGCTTTTGGTAGCTAGTGGCTACTCGTAGTGCTTGAAAAGTATGGTGTACTTTTCCATTGTCTTTCATGCAGTGCTTACCACTGTTGATTGTAATGGCATTGAGATGGAGTGCAAAAGAATTGTGCAAGTGGTTCAGGGTGACATGTCTAACCATAAGCGAGGTGAGCTCCCTAGGTATGTCCTACCCTTAATGTGCCCTGAATAATTGTGGGGGATGCACAAAGGGCTAGGGGATTAGGGACGGAGCTAGCCGACCAAGGTCACTGGACGTACCTAATTTGAGGACCCCTAGGTGTGGTGCTATGATCGTGTGTACTTTTTTCTTTCTTTATTTCTTTTTCTTTCTTTCTTTCTTTTTCTCCTTTTCTTTTTTTTTTTCTTTCTTTCTTTGTTTCTTTATTTCTTTCTTTTTTTTTGTGGGAAAAATGAATACAATCAATGCCATACATTGAGGCTGTTAGCCTTTCATTTGGATTGAGAAATGTTGGGATTCAAAGGCTATGAAGAATTGATATTACAAAGATGATTGGGTCACCAGCCTTGATGCTAGAGGAACTGTTGTTGAGATGAAGAGATACACTTGAGATTTTGCAAACCTCTTCGTAACATGTGAGACATTGAACAATTGAGGTAGCACTTGGAGTGGGCTGTGCATGGACAAGGGTAGAGCATCTTGCGAATTGAATCCTGGATGATGAAGAGATGTTCACCCTTGTTGAGAGCGTGGCTCCTGCCCGAACATAGAGTTTAGCCAAGAAGGAGAAGGTAATTTATGATTATGCTTTGGCCATGCTCAAGTGCCATATGTGCTTTTTCTGCAGAGGTGTCCTTAGGTTCTCATCCAGTGGCGTTTTCGTCATGACTTTTGTTTCTTGGTATTCTCGTCACTTCCTCCATAATGGTTCTTTGTGGGGTTGGTGGTCTTGTGGTGACTTGGATATCAAATGCTTCTAGACCTTTACCTGTGTCATTCTGCATCCACTTGTCACTTCGTGACAGTATATGCTCACTTGCATTAAGTACATCGAACCAATGCAATCCTGTTAAGACATAATTTTTCAGAATGCTATGATGCCTATCTCATTACTTATTAAGATCGCATACATTAACGGTAGGTGAAGGAAGTGTGTACAAGTGGGGATCTTGCCCCTTTACTCATCAAGAACAAAAAGTTATGGCATGATGACTTGTCAATAGTGGCTTAGTCGATAGGTACAAGGCGGGATGAGTCCGGTTGGCTAGGCAACCGGGCCGATGCTAGTGCGGGGCTCCCGTGAAGTTGGGCAGGAAACATGTCGGCCAAGACATGAATGGTGTAGTCCCGGGTCGCGACCGTTTCCAAAATGTCTTTAAATAGTTCATTAAATTCTTCCATGTCCCAAGCTGCCTTTTCTGCCCTTGAGTATCTGGTGCCCAAGCGTACATTGGGGGTTTGTGCCACTGGTGTTGCCACATTGTGTGCGCCTCCTTGAGCATCTGCTCCCCTAGCCCGCGGATTCTTCGGCCTTCGTCCGGGGTGGTGTCACTTGGGGCCGCGTTTCTTGGCGTACCTTTTAAGAGTGAGCATGTAGTGCACTGGCGAAGGAGCGTGTGCTGCATGTTCCCGTCGGCTTTGCGGAGAGCGTCCTTACAAGCTAGCTGCCCTTGGTTCTCCATGTTTTCCTCGCGGGGGGCCTGTAAGATGCGAATCAAGGATTAGGATTTGTTATATGATAAGACCATTCATATGTAAGGGATTATAGTGCATGTTATCAAGCACATAGGACGAGAAGGGGAGGGGTGGGGCATGCAGTGCTTGTTGTAGAGGGATGGTCCCCACGATGTATATTTAGCCTCCTACCATTAGCGGATCTTGGCTCATGCTGAGTTGCGTCAGTTGGTGGTCATGAATTTAGGCAGGGCTCAACCTTGGAAGGATAGATCGGAAAGGAAAGAAGGTGTATAGAAAAGGATTACACCCTGTCTACACCATCAGAGTTGTTGATCAAGGCTTCCTATGGCGGTAATGTGGGTTGCATGCCCTTCACTTGGAGGTGGGGATGGTCACATGGCTTTTAAATGCGTGATGAGAGGAGGACTTGAGGAGCTTAGCCTGTTAGACCCAACTCTTCTCCCTGCGCTTGACTATCATTGCTTGTGTGTGTTGATATTGTTTATACACGGTGACACAAAAATCAGTGTTTATTTATATACATATTTATGAATCCATGTCACGTCACGAGGATAAGAACCAATTGTAGAACTTGGAGTTGTATTGGAGCGTGGCACACACATCTAGCACTCGTGGCAGCTTACTTAGTACCGATAGATATTTTGCAACATCGAGTAGCATGGACCCTTGTCCGAGTCTACTGGCAACATGTAACTTCTCCTCAGTGAGAACCTTATCAAACAGAGAGTTTTCTTGGCTAGGTTCAGCCAAGTCCATACCCCGAATGGCAGTCAGCACCACTAGAAGGGAAGTTGGTGCCACATAGGTTGGGTCCCTTTTGGATTGCCATTTGGCCAATCTCTCCTCAGAGACTGTCATGATCTGAGCCCCTAGTTCGGCCATTACAACGCGGCGTTCACACCAACGCTGCTCAAATTGACTCTGGCCTGCTGACAGTCGCTTTAGTTGCTCTATGTCTACGAGATTCGGTCGGCAGAGCACTTCATTGAACGTGACGGTTAAGCGCAGTTCGTCAACCTCCTCATCAGAGATGAGTCGCATGCGTTCATGTAAGAGCTTGTTATAGTGCTCGTCAAGATGTTCTTGCTCTTCCCAAGATAAGGGGAATGGTAAGTATTCTTCGAGTTGCTCCTTAGGGAATGCGCCCATGTTCGCAAGGACGTAGACACGTGCGAACACTTTGAGCTTAGCATCCAACTCAGTTGAGCATTCTGTGACACTTCTATGTTCAACGAAGGCTTGCTCGGTTGCTATCTCATGCAAAGTTCTAAGAGTTTCCTTAGGCTTTAGCATAGCTGGGGGCTCAGGCCTAGGTGAGCAAGATTGACCAACGCTAGGATTGCTTATGCTCTCAGTGATTGTGCGTTTTTCCTGAGGTTTTGTTGCTATTTTGTCATGGTTCTTCTCGGATGTGACTGGTATAGATTTGTGACCCTGTTGTGACAACATTGTATCCACTCTTGATTGGTCGATGTGAGTCCTATTGTCGATGGATTGAGTGTTTAAAGCAACTGTTGATGGCAACAACTACTTTGATTTTTCAGAGCACATGGATGTGACAAAGGTTTCACCGCTATTAGGAGAGACATCAATGGGTTCATTGGTGGATGGACTTGATGCTTTATTCCCCAGCTCTCCATCGCTCTTGGTCTCAATGCTCTTGGGGTCCACAACCACCTATGATTGCTGTTGTCTTCATTGTTTTCTCATCTTTTTCCTAGTTAGTGAAGGTACATCTCTCAACGACTCAGACCCTGGACTAGGTCAAACGTTGATGTGCTTCGTTGGGCCTCAGCATTCTCTTTCTCTAGTGTGTCCTTATGGGACATGACCGTGGCCTGCTGAATAGCCTCGCTAGGTTATGAGAGCACAACTACCTCCCTTTTCGGAGAGTCTAGGTCTTCAGCCAACTCCCTTGAGTTTAACTCCTCCAACCTAGGCTTTAGGCTCTTTGGAAGTGCCAAAGTTATTAATGAAGTTGGTTGCGACACCTCCTTCATAGGTAAACTGCTAAGGACACGTTCTGCAAGGGGCATTGTCACAGCCAAGGGCTGTGACTGCTGTGATCCCTGATTGGAAGTAGTAGCAACGAGTTTAGTGGGTTGGCTACCCTTGGTGGATTGCGGTGTCAAGTCCTTGGGGCAATCGGAAGTGGTCGTATCTTTTGTTGCCCTTTGAGCACTCATCTGTGTAGATCGAGCACGAGTTGATCTAGTCACATTAGGTTGCTCAGGCATATCCTTGGGTCGAGAGCTACAGATGGCGTCATGTCCCTCCTCTTGGAAAATTGGAAGCGTAGATGGAGATAGAGATTGGGAGTGAGCAGCCGCCATCGACGACCGCTGTTGTGCTTCCTATGTCCATTTGGAAAAAGAGGATGTAGGAGATCTAGGACTCTTGGGTGGACTTGGCACTGGCTAAATGATTTGCTCGTGGCTATTAGATGATTTTGCTATTTGCTCTCTTGAGCATTTACCCTTGCCATGAGCAATGTTGTGCCTATGATGCATGCTATCCTCTTGGGGAATCAAAGGCTCCTTGGGCACTAGTGACTTTTGCATATCCTCAACGATTACACCTAATGTCTGCTTGTCAAGCACGCTAGGCTGAGGATCTATCCTCCAATTGGTCCTGTTGGGTTTCTTGATTTCGACCATGAGGGGCTGGGTCATTCCACTGTTTTTGACTTGAACCTTGGTTTTTTGTTTAGATCTCCTCCTACGTTTCTTTGCTCTTGATACGATCTGGCCTTCAGTCGACAAAGGAGGTTTAACAGGGGGTTTTGGTACCCAAATCCATCGGTTACCTACATAATACCCTTGAGCACGTAGCAACGCTTTGGATATCCATCGTGGCGTTGCATTGACTCTCCATCAATGCCTGCGTCTATAAGGCTTGAGCTTCTTTTGGGGTCTTCTACGATATTTGTAAGTCCAAAGCCCGTCCTTGGCATTGTCTCTTGACCTTCTTTTTTCAGGCCTGGCCTCACTCACTGGTTCTTGTTGTTCGACCTGTGCTTGTATCAGTTTTTCCAACAAGTCCTTGCTCTCATTAGTAGGCTTGACTATTACGTCAGCACCTTCCTTGCCTTTCCCTTGATGTTTGATGAGGTCACCCTTGCTAAAGGTTATGACTATACTCACACCCGGTAGTGTCAAGTGTATCCTCTGTGCTACATAGTCAGCCTCACACTTGGTCGCCCTTTTGAAGGGTCTTCCTAGGAGGGTTTCTTTCCCGCAGCTAGCACTATTTGGAGGAACATGAAATAGGATAGGCAAGCTTTCCGTTTCAATTGTCACAAGGATTTTGCACTTCCCTATGAGTGCTTGTGGGTGTCCCCCATAAGGGCTAAGAGTTGCACTAGTCGGTGTGAGCTCTGGTTGGCCTAGTAGGGTCCATGATTCATAGGTCAAGATGTTAAAATCTGCTCCTTCATCAATCAGAGCATCGATAGTATGCTCTCTTTTCGCAGTGAGTTTGACCCTAAGATAAGCAGGTGGTACTATGTCTTCATATTCCGGGTCCTGGCTTGTAAATTTAAGCCTTCTGACATATGCCCTTGAGTCTCCACTTGCATGACCAGACGTGGATTCTCCACCAATGTCTTGGGTTGTCTGTGCAGTGTTGCTCAAGGTACATCTCTCGTCAAGAGTGTCATGTCTAGTCATCTTGGCATTTGTAGCTTGCTGATCTTGCATTTTGCTCTGACTAGACATGGTATGGACACAATGTCTTTGTGTTCTCGTGGTGTGGCCTTTTTTGCCCTTGATGGCTAGATTGGCCCATTGATGTTCTAGGGTCTCTGCTTCTCTCTGTTCGGGTATGGGCTTTTGGTTGCTCTTTTGCAAGTGAGAATCCATGCTCGTGTAGAGCCATTACTACACTAGGGTCCAATTTGGAGGACCTGTCACGGCGTGCATTTTCTCTCCAACCTACTTGGGGGAGGTGCGGAGGGGCCGTTACGGTAAACACCATACGCAATTTGGAGGACTGTTTATAGCCAAATTTTGAACCACTTGCTCTAAGTTTCAGCCCAGTGATCGATCTATGATATGGTTTTGGCTCTGTATGGTTTCTCGGTCAATTTCACTGTCTTCAGGTTAAAATTTGAGAAAATCTAAATTCGGCCCAACAAGTCTAAATTACAGGGGCTGAATGCCCGATTCGGACCGTCCAAGGACCGAGTAGGAAGGGCCGAATGTGACTGGTCCGAATGTCAAATTCGGCCAGTCCGAGTCTAGATCTCCGAGGGCCGAGTCGGCTGGGCCGAGTGGGTCGCTCGGACGGGCCAAATGAGTTTTTGGGCCAAGTCAACCGGGCCGAGTGGATCACTCGGACGAGCCGAATGAGTTTTTGGGCCGAGTCAAGTGGTCCGAGTAGTAGTGGGCCGAGGGCCGATTCTAGGACTCGGCCTAGAATCATCGTCACTCGGACATGCCGAGCGCGGTGCGTTTTTTGCCGTCGCGATGATAAATCGCCCAAATCACACGATTCAGGTCACGGCCTGTCATACATATCTCCAGATCAAAGCTATGGATGGAGGGGAAGAGTTGTATATACCTGGAATAGCCAATAAACTCCAAAATGCAAATCGGCAAGCAAATCAAACCCTCTTTCCCTGTTTTGACAACAGAAACCCTAATGCTAATTTTCTTTGTTTTTCTTTGTTTTCTCCTACTCTAATGCATCCAAATCACAAAGTAAATACCTACACTACTCCATCTCACAACATAAACCTCAAACAAAACAAAAAACCTACTTGCCAAGGAGATCAAATACCATCTTCAACCCCCTCACTTCCTACCTATCTCAAGCACCAGTTCAGGGAAACCCTTACTTTGATGCTCGATTCGAAGCGTGCAAGCACTCAAGGCTTGAATCCGTTGGTCCCGACAAACGGAACCAAAATGTGGGAGCTTTCACTCAACCGCCAAGACCCACGGACCTCTTATTGTTTCAAGCGTTTCAAGCCGAGCACTAATGGCTACCTCTCACATAACTGACGTGCCATCCATACCTATGGGTGTAGTGAGCTTACCTCCGTGCCACTCGAGTTACCTCCTCTCCTGCGCACTCCGATAACTCCACGATCCAAGTGCAAGCTTCAAGCAAGCTCGATCCTCCCGCTCCAAGCTCCAAGCTCCATTGCCGCGAGTAAGACAAGAGAAGAGAAGAGAAGAGAAGAAGAGAGGAGAAGATGGAGAGCTTCTCCTCCTCCGTCCCTCACCCTCACTCCCTCACACTCTCACACTCCCTCTCTCAAGCACAAGCTCAAGCAAGCAAGAAGAAGAAGAAGAAGAGGAGAGCTACTTTTGGCCACACACAAGAATGAGCTTCTCATTCACTTTTCAACTTTATATACAAAACCCTAAATTCTTTTTGGGCGGTCATCCCCTTTTCCTCTTTTTTACATGGCCAACCATAGCCTAGGCCCTTTTTCCCATTGTCCTTCTATCTTCCTATATTCCTTTCCACCGCCCGTCTACATTTACAAATTGCACGGGTGAGAGCTTGGCGCTCTTTTACAAGATTTCAAGGTGCGCCTTTTTATTTTAAAATGTGTCTTTTCCCTTTTGTATTTGCCTTGGACTTTTAAGGTTGCCCTTGCGCTTTTGGCCTTTTCTCCTATTCTTTCTTCAGTCGGGCTACCTTTTTTCCGCCTTTGCCCTGCGTCTTTTTTATTTCCTTTTGCTTTCTTCGTGTCGGGGCTAACATTGCCCTATCTAAAACTAGTTCAATACACCTCTCCCGTATCCACCACATATATGCCTCAGGGTACTCTCTACACTATAATAGAGCACACAAGTTATTTGAAGTAGGAAGAGACTTTCACTATAAAAAGGATAAAGCATAGGATACTTACATTCACCCCCTCTAAATTCAATAACTTTGAATCTATTATCCTCGACGCATTTGAGACCACTCCCCAGCCACAACTATGTATGTCATTTTGCAATGGGACCTCTTGAAGCAGAAACTTGAAAGGACTTTGAGAATCAGCAATGCTTTCAAAGCTAGTGTCCAAGTGGATAGTAACAAGTCTAGCAGCACTGCACTCTCTAGCCACAACTATGCACGTCATTTTGCAATGGGACCTCTTGAAGCAGAAACTTGAAAGGACTCTGAGGATCAGCAATGCTTTCAAAGCTAGTGTCCAAGTGGGTAGTAACAAGTATAGTAGCATTGCACATATTAACTTATTAGCGAATATTATAAACTTTAACTAATAAATATAAAATAAAGAGTGTTTATTGACAATAAATCTTTGATTGGCCATGGATTCTTGAAAAAGAATTCATAAAAATGAACTCTCTTGCAGGAATGTCAATATAGATTAGGCTCCAGTGTCCTCTGCAAACCAAAGCACAAGTGAGTAATAATAACCCTAAAGACAAATCATTAAGAGATAGAATGTTGAAGAAAGTACCTTTCAATATATGGAAAAAAAATATGATGGTTTGTGACACTATCAAAGTCCTTAAAAAACCTTCCAATATTTGAATTAGATTCTAAAAACAAATCCATGAGAGAAGTTGATCAATAACAAATATACTCTTAGCAATATTAATGCTAGAAGAAGCAACATATGCCCAGTATACAAAGTAAAGAATGAATAAGAAAATGAGTGCAATATAACGATCCTTGGAAAAATTCATTATAAATAAAGAGAAGTGAAAGACCTTACCTCAAACAACAATAAACTACTGAATTTGTTAGTTGAGTATCCTTTTTCTCAAATAGGATCTTATCCTCTGGAGAAATGCCGAGGTAGTCTTTTTTCTTAGGTCTAACAGAAATATTCATGACCATTTGGCCATACACTTTCCCCATCCTCTCGTATTTCACTGGGACAAGAGTCAAAATCTTTCTCTGCCAGATCAAATCCTCATTTTCTATTACCTCTTTCCTTTTCTCCTCCATGACAAATTCCTGCTCACTTGCAACCCTTGTAGGATATAAATGGGTAACCTCTTCAATCTTGGGTGTTGGTGGCTCTTTCTGCTTTCTCCTAGGTGGAACATTGATGATTTCAAATGCATTTTGACCAGTCGATGGAAGAGGCTTCAAAACTTTGTCAAACCTATATCTAAGTCTGCTAACCATAATAAAGTCTTTATTCATTAATGTAATTCGATGTGCATGGGCAGCTGCAATATAAGCATCATTCATAAAATCTATCAAAAAATCCTCTGCTGCCTCTTGCAAGCATAGGAGGGCAGACAACTTCCATCTCTTGTTGAGGCCATCCACACAGAAGCAACAAAGGACAACCTATCAGATATCTCCTTGACCAGTCTAAAAAATGCAGCCTTAGGAATGAGGTGCCTCGTTGACTTTTGAGCTTTCCTGATCCCTGCAAAACACCTCTGCATGTAAAACCATCTTGACTTTCTCTTGTAGGGCCTTCCTTGGCAAGCTGAGAGTGAGGAGAAGCTGAGGGCTGAAACTCACCAAATGACTTATTCTCTGAGAATTCACCTGAACATACTTTACCAGCTAGTGTAACAAGGATAACAATTTCTTCAATTGTCTCCTCAACAGTTAGCTCAACATCTCAGAAGATTTCTTCACCAACACCTTCCTTGCAGTTTGTTTTGTCCTAGCCATTGAAACCAACACGGCACGATTAGGAAGCTAAATACAAAGGCGACTTACTCCTCTCGCGTGATATGGAAGGCGAAGTTATGCTTTGCCCAATACAATGCAATAGCGCGAATCTGAGGTTGATCCTTTAACCTTATCACTTCGTATGGAAGCCAAAAGGATGCTATTCCTTGAGCCCCTTCTCCCTACTTTGGATTTCCAATACAACGCGATTGCAAAAATTTGACATCCTCGTTTAACATTATCACTTCATATGGAGGTGTCTTCCTAGCTTCGGACAAGTTTGGTCAATACAACGCGATTAGGCGTATTTGATTTCCTTTTTTGCCTATATCGCTTCGTATTGGAGCCTTCTAACAAAACGCAAATGAATGAACAACGTAGACGTACGACACCTCTGTATCGGATACGTCAGTACTGTCGGTCATACGGCACCTCCGTTGGACGAACGACAGTTGTGACGTAAGGTTTGAATTCGCGCTTGCGCCAAATGAGAAGTTCTTATATACTTGGGTTGCTGATGTCCATGTGTCATGTTCTCATTCGCTGTGATATTAGGATTTCTAGAACGTTCCTTCTTCCCCCCTCGCACCTATTTAAGTCCACTAAAAAAATTTTGCACCTTTTTCCTCCCAATTTCCTCGCGTGCCAACACTAATCCACCAAAGCTCTATCTCGAATTGTATCTTAAATTGTTGTTCTTGTCCCCCTACCGATACTGTAATCCAATGCTTAGATCATGATACAAATGCTGACTCTTTCTATCTTTTGTCCCTTTTGAATCTGTGCTTCATCCAATTTTAGTGCAAACTTCAAAATACCACCACATTCTTGGACAGTAAATTTATACATATGGACTACTGCAATCTGGACTCTTTTAAGATCAATCCGAATATGATTAAATGTGTTGTATTCAAAAAAGGCCTTTGTTTTATGTTTTTCATAGGGCATGGATCCTTCTATATGAATATACTCCCCAAAAACAACTGGAATCCTACGATTCATAGCTGTCCTAGCAGTTGAAACTACAAGAGACCGAGGCAAACCAAATGCACTTATTCTATGACATTTAAGATTTGTAAATCACAATTTAGAGAGAGCACTATAACCTCTACGACTGATACTCGTAGTGTCACATGTCTCCACTATTTCATCTGGTTTAACTATTCCTTTTAAATCTTTTACTAACTCTTTCAGAGTTCGCTTCTCAAGTCTACATTTTCAGGTGATTTGAGAATCCTTATAGTGTCCTTCTTTGTCATGGTTTCTTTAATAAGCTTAATCCTCTCATCGTTCTCACGAATATTAATACCTGAAATATTAGAGATACATCTCTTTGCAAGATTTAGTCTCCTTTTCTTCACTCGACAACACAAGTCCATTATATTTTTAAGTGGTCTTTTTCTCTGTCTAAATCCTATTGGAGTTTCTTTCAAGTGCAGTAATTTTTCTTACAATGACTGATTAGAGTTTTCTAGATTATCAACCTTGTCTGTTAGCTCATCAATAGTTTTTTGTGCCAATACTAATGCTTCCTTCATTTCATGCATTTGTTCTGTAAATGTAAAAGATGCAGAATATAGCCTCATCCAATAGCCAAGCATCCCATCACAACCATCTCCAACATACCTTATGAAGTTGTGAATACTGTAAAAAGGAGGATGCTTACATGTAGAAGGGTCCGGAGGATAAATATTTCCATCCATCCATAAGTCTACATGCTTCTTTCCTTGTAATCGCAACCTGTTAGCTTCATCCTTGTCCAACAATGCTCGATGGTGTATACTCCTCCAAGATGAATAGAAAGGATCTAACTGAATAGTAAGTTTATACTTGCATAGTGGGGTTGCACTTGTATTGCTAGAAGAGGTACTGGTAAATATTTTAGTAGGGAACCCTAAACGGGACAACAATATCATAGAGAATGAAATAAAAACCACATGAAAGAGAGGTGCATAAAATGAATGTCGAGGAACACAAACGAGCGATGTCTTTTGGTGCGCAAATTCAAAAATACAAGATTTTACAATTTCCAAGAGAATAAGATTGAAACGGTGATACTTAACGTCCATTAAAGATTGAAGATATTTAATACCCAACCTCTTAAATGAATCATATAATCTCTCATTAATCATGTCCATGCAACCAAATTTGGAGGATTTTTTCTTCTAAACCTCCTCCAATTAGCAACTTAATCATTTTTTTACAAGTGCCATTTTAAAACATTTTTTGCCCTAATGTTGAAGGGGGTATAATGGCAATGGAAAAGGAGAAGAGGAAGATCATGGAGAGAAGAGCACACACAATGTAGGTGTTGTCCAACTGAATTGACAGCCTTATTGCACTATCTTATTATATATGAATAAAGAATATGGGCGGTCACTGTACACGAGCAGGCCCAAGGGCCTTTTACCCCAATAACCTCCCACTAAAAGGCCAATGGGCCAGGGAGTGAAAAAACAAAGAAAAAGGAAAAGAGACAAGGTGAGAAATCATGACATCTCACCCAACACCTAATCAAAAAGCAAGCTGTGCAATAAGCGGGAACCTCTGCGAAAGAAGAGTCAATCATCCCCAAGTCCATGACATCCAGGAACAAGCAATCCCACAGCAAGAATGCTTATCATGAAGCAAGCATAACTCATGAGTGTAAGGCTGTAATGCATACGCATCAGAGTAGTGCATAGCATCAGCGAAGCGAATACGAGATAGCAGAGAGCAGTCAAACTCTCGAGAGTCAATCATTGAAAGAGAGCCAACATCCCGGACACTCGTCCAACGGGGTCTCAAGACTACATGTGGCCTCAGCAAAGCGGAAGACTGACATATGGCTGGCTGTCCAACATGCAAAACTATAAGAAAATGGCTCTCATGAGCCTGCAAGGGTCTAGCAACTGACCACCAACATCCTGACCCTGACTGCTATGCATAGCTATGTCATAGGGGCCAATGAGTGCCTCATTTTCAGCATAAATAGCTTGATGTAATGGCACTATAGCTGCTATAAAATCAGCCATAAAGCATATTGAACGCTCATCAAGAGGCCTGAGAGATGTCCGCCTCTCATAGAAGACAACATGGCGGCTGCGTATCATCTGCTAGGCATCCAAATCCCATAACCTGTAGGCCTTAAAGTCACCATCTCTATAATTAAGGAGGATACATCTACGTGACATAGGCTCATGTGGCATATGTACAGATGCCTAGAAGCCAAATATCCTCAAGTAATCATAAGAGGGCTGCATGCCACTCCATACCTCATGGGGTGTAATACCATCCAAGGTCAAGCACGACATCTTGTTAACCAAATAGACTGCCATCATAAGGGCCTCAGCCCAACAGCCATAAGACAACCCAGTTGTGGTAAGCATAGAAGCAATCTTTGCCTGTAAGGTCTGGCACATGCCATGAGCAATCCCATGATACCGTGGGCACAAGAAATCAATGCCATACTACTGACAAGAGGTCCAAAATCTAGGAGAGAGAGCATGACTCTCATAATCCATCTGCAAGCACCTAGGCCTGCTACCAACAGAATCCATAAACCTATCAAGCATAACTGCAGCATCCTCAATCTGCACCAAGGGAAAAGCCCAAACACAGTGGGTAGCATGATCGACAAAGGTCACAAAGTACAACTCTCCACCAAGTGACTGGGAAGGCATAGGTCTAGAGCAGCATGCCTCATACGATTGCCATAAGCCAAGGGGGCTCTGCAAGGACCAAGAGGACAATTAGGGCTAAGTGACATAGGAGGCAAAAATGAGTCTAAATGAGACAAAATCTCCATCTCTCTATGGTGAATATGGCCTAGGCAATAATGCCATAACAATACATGTGGTATTTGGATAACTGCAACCATAGAATCTCCCACATGAGAGACATGCACTGGGTAATGAGAACCAACTCTAGAACCTCTGGCCAAAACCAAGCAACCATGACAAATCTTCCATGATCTATCCTGAAGAGAAATAGAGTAACCTGCATCATGCAACTGATTGATAGAAATCAAGCTCTTATTAAGCATGGGAACATGTAAAATATCCCTAAGCATAAGAGAAGTCCCATTACGCAAAGCTAGGTGTATGTCTCCTATACCAAGAATAGCATAAGTCTGCTCAAGGCCCAAAGAAATGCATCCATCAAACTCCCTGTAAGTAGAGAACCATGCTCTATGTGGAGTAACATGACAAGATGCCATAGAATCCAATAGCCAATCTAAGGCGTAGGCTGTATCACTGAGCAAGAAAGTTGTAGGAAAACTAGATGACAGTAGTACATGCTCAACTGCATCATCATGGGTAACAACATGTACCTCACCACTAGTAACAGTGGTAACACCCGCTGCATCTCCTGTATCTCTGACTCTCTTCTCATGTCAAGTTCGTCTCTGTCGTTGCTACTCTCTAATCCATCTGAAACATTTTCTATTAACATGCCCAAGCTTCCCAGAATGGAAGCATACATCTATAGAAGAAGAATCTGTAGAAGGCGACAAGGAATCCAAGTCATCATGAATAGGGCTATCCATAGCATCCACGGAGCTCAAGGAGTTGAGGGCTGTCCCAACATAGGGAACCTGCTCATCAAGACAACTATCACTAGAAGCACAAGTGGTAGAAGCATGCTGCTATAAGTACTCTTCCATCCTCACTGGAGAGGGAAGCACAGAAGCATCAACTAGGGATGCAGAAGCTCCCACATGAAAAAGACTTGTAGCTAAGTGCATGACATAACCAACCACAGTAGTGTAAAGGCCAAGACATTTGTCAAAAGAGCATACGGTATTCAGCCATGAAATCAGCCCTTAACCATAATGGCAAGCATGACTCTACAATACATCAAACCACATAGTAGCATCCAAGTCAATGCAAGACCGGTAAGTGGCATAAGATCCTGCAATGGTCAAGCTCCAGGAGAAGCCCAAGTATCCGTACAACAACATCCAAATAAGTGGCTCCATAAAGTACATGATAGTAGACAAAGTGCATAGCTGGGTAAGCATTAAGAGCAACTGCTCTCTGACATGTATGGGCAAAAGCAACCCAACTAGCATAAAAGCTAGGCAACATAGAAGCAACAAAGCCATAACTGCTAAACCCACATCAAGAAGTCCATTGATCAAGGAGTAACCCGCAAAGAACCAAGGATCAATGAGTAATGAAAGCTCAATAACCAACTACCAAGACAATGGAGCAAGCACTGCTCAAAACATGTAGCTGCATCCAAGTAAATCCAAGATCCATAATTGAGGCATTAAGGGCCAAATAGCATCCAAGTTGCATAAGTGATAAGCCAACCAAATGCAAATTGCTCCACTAAATTCAAACTCTGAATACAGGTCATAGGTTCGTATAGACAGACGTTGGGTGCTAAGATCTGGTAAAGCAAGGAATTAAGTAAATGTTATTTGTAAAAGGTGGGTATCTAGTTTACGATTGTTTAATGGTCGTATGAATGAACCCTTATGAGCTCGTATGAGAGTTAGTTTAACTGCTTTAACAATGGCTAGGTATTTTCGAGATGTCAATGTCAACAAACAAGATGTATCATTATTCATTTTTTGCTTTGTCCAAGTGAGATCAGAAGTTTCTGCTTTACCAGGTAGAATGCTCTCCATTGTGGGTTACCAACCAACCCTTGGTACAGAAATGGGATCTTTACATGAAAGAATTACTTCAACTAAGGAAGGATCAATAACATCCATTCAAGTTGTTTATGTACTTGCGGATAATTCAACTGTCTCGGTGTGTGTGTGTGTGTGTGTGTGTGTGTGTGTGTGTGTGTGTGTCTCTCTCTCTCTCTCTCTCTCTCTCTCTCTCTCTCTCACTATGAATTTCTTTTTTATTTAGACATATGATATTTTAATGGTTGAATATGTTCATGCAATGTAAATGTACTCTAAAACCACACACAAACACACATAGACTACAAGAAGATATGAAGAATATATACACACCTACACATGTATGTGTACACACATGTGCAAACACATACATACATGTATCCATATATGTAGATATGCTCATACATATGTAAATATATATGAGTGAGAAAAAATGGAGAAAGCATATGAGAGAGAATGGATACACATTTATAAAATATGCATACATAAACACACATATCCAAACACAAATATGTACATATACATATACATGCAATGCATACAAACATGTGCATGCACATATATACACGTGTACGCATGCACGTATATGAGGTGAAGACAAATAAGATACAGTAGAAAGAAAAAGAAAGGATAGAAAATAAAAATGATGAGAGGAAAAGAGAGGACATATATTTATGAGTCCAAATAATTAGACACATATGCATACATTCACACATATATATAAGTATATGTGCACGTGTACACACATACACATACACATACAAAGCATAAGAAAAAACAAGAATAGAAAAAATGAAAAAATGTGTGTGTGTGTACACACACACACACACACACACACATTATGTATTAATCATTAACTATTAAGTGCTATTATGTAAATTATACATAACTTATAATATATGTATAGTTAATATTTATGTTACATATTAACACTTATATAAATACTCTATAAAAATTTATTATGATGATGATGATGATTATTATTACTACATATTTAAGTATATAATAATTAATATATGCATATAATTATAATTATACATATTATTATATTTAATATATATTTTAATAATAATAATAATAATAATAATAATACATATGATATAACTATACATTAATCCAATAATATATGTATTAATTATAGCTATTAACAAATTTATAAAATTGATTATATATTAATTAATAACTAATAAATGTGTGTGTGTGTGTGTGTAATGTACATATATACTAATATATAATTTTAATCTATAATATTAATTAACATATTATTGATTTACCTAATATCATTATGTATACATATCTTTAGTGTTTTATTTGTATTAATGATAATTGTAATAAACGTAGCATAAATATTCATAATTTTATGTAATATTAATTAACATATTATTATTTTAACTAATAATTATTACGTATACATATCTTTTATGTATTATTTATATTAATTATAATTGTAATATATGTACTATAATTATTAGTAATTTTATGTAACTGATTAGATATTAATGATTAATTATCAGTACATAAATTAATTATGAATACATGATGTATAAATCTATTTTGATTAATGCATTATACATATATAATTATGTACATATGTTGTTAACCATTAATTGAGAGAGAGAGAGAGAGAGAGAGAGAGAGAGAGAGAGAGAGAGAGAGAGAGAGAGAGAGAGAGAGAGAGAGAGAGAGAGAGAGAGAGAGAGAGAGAGAGAGAGAGAGAGGAAGAAGAAGTTCTCAATATAGTTTATTGGTTGTGAAATACATGTGATGTTATTGGCTCATTGTGTAAGGTTAATATGCATGCCATCTATATCTATATTTATACTATTTATTATTTTCATTGTGGCTTAGGGAGGCACCTAACCTCTAGGGATCTCCCAAACCTGCCACAATGTCCAAATCTAATTTTTAATTAAAGGTAAAATACTTTTTCTCTCATTCGTTGACAAGCTCTCTCTCTTTTTCCCACTACCTACTACACAGGGGTGTGTGTGCCAACCCCTTGAAAGGAGGCAACTTTGTGTGTGTGTGTCTCTCACTAGCAAGCAAGCTAGGAAGCCGGTGGAACCAATTGCATAGTGGCAGAAGGTGGGAGCTAGAGGTGATGACTAGCTCGCTTACTCTCTCTCTCCCCCCTCGGCTAGGTAAGCAGGCATAGGAAGGTGCCCATGGCAGAGTGGAGGCGAAAATAGTTGGGGTAGCTATGTTTGGATTGGTGGAGTTGGAGGTTGCAATAGGCAAAGCAAGGATCTAGCATGCTCTCTCTCTCTCTCCCTCTCTCCCTCTCTCTCTGCCCCCCTCCCCACCATAGCGACTAGGTGGGAAGGTGCCCATGGTAGAGTGGAGGCGAGAAGGCACTTGTGGTAGTTGGAGGCAACCCGCCATAGGTAGACAAAGACAATAACGTAGGCTAGGAGCCATATTCACAGAGAGAGAGAGAGAGAGAGAGAGAGAGAGAGAGAGAGAGAGAGAGAGAGAGAGAGAGAGAGAGAGAGAGAGAGAGAGAGAGAGAGAGAGAGAGAGAGAGAATTTGAGATGATAGAGGAAAGAGAAAAAATTCAGAGACGAGAGGTATAAAGAAAAAAGTTTGAAGGAACAGAGAGAGAAAAAGTCGAGAGGTGAGAAGAAAGAGAAAAGAAAGACAACAACTTGAGAGAGAGAGAGAGAGAGAGAGAGAGAGAGAGAGAGAGAGAGAGAGAGAGAGAGAGAGAGATGAGAAAAATAATGAGACACACATACATGCACATATAAATATGGAAAAATTTAGGGATAGGAAGAGAGGAAAAAATTCAGTGAGAAAGAGATAAAGAGAGGGAAAAAAATTTGGAGAGAAAGAGAGAGGGTAAGAAAGAATAAAGTTTAGAGAAATGGAGAGAAAGATGAAGAAAACAAAAGACAAAGTGTGCTTCGTGGTGGCACACAGTAGCCTAGCATTCCTTGTGTGTGAATGTCAAGTTGATTCCTTTCATAATGTTGTTCATGGTAGCTTTATACAATAAGCCACCATAAAGTAGTCAAGTGTTTTTTTGCTAGAAAATATAAGAAGTGCAAAATAGAGTGTGTGGGGAAGAAGTGAGGGAAGCAAAGTTGCCTTATGTTCGTGCATCTTTGTGCGAAGTTGTTGTGAAGTGGCATAGTGTTGTGCATGCCGAAGGCTTGTGATAGGCTCAGTGCGAATAGACGTTAGCATTAAATATGTTTGTCTTTGAGAAATGGTCATAAGGTTTTGTTGGAGATATAGTTTAGGCTTGATCTCGTTAATATTGCTCTTTAGCTTCATATATATTACTGATGCCACATCCCCATATATTACATTTTTGTGCATTTAACATTATATTAATCTAAGTTACCAAAGCTTTCAAAGTTTGGATTATGTTTGTTATATCAACCTCCCATGAACCATCTTGCCACATGAAATATGCTTTCAAATCCATGTGCGAAGCATCGAGAGAACACCACCAGCGATGTAAAGCGCCAGGAGAATCTAAGCACGGAACACCTAATGAAACATTATTTAACTGAACACGAGTTGATAATTTACGATATCTTATGTATCAATGTTAGCAATAGAACGTTTTATCATGGGTAAGGCCCTAAGGGCGAGTCTAATTGTTGATTCTTTAAGGTTATGTTCGATGGTCATAAGATTGATTGGGCGAGAAATGGGCTGGGCGGCCGCCCATGAGTCGGACAGCCTGCTTGGATAAACTATAAACCCTAACTGTGCCTTACGCTATAGCCCTTTTCTGTCGTTGAAGGAGGCGACGAAGCAGGAGAAGCAAAGGCTGGGTCCGTCGTCAGAGCAAGAATCGGAGGCGCCGGGTTGCTTCGAGGTCTCCGTCTCCCACCATGGGGCGTATGCACAGTCGCGGGTACGTATGCCGTCCTCTGCGATTGTTGGCTTCGTTTGCTCTGTTTCGCGCGATATCTGCCCCGCTAGGTCAGCGCAATGCACGTCCTTTCAAATGGCTAGTGCCTGGTTGCACAAGTCACCGGGCCTGTCATAAACGCAGTCCCTTGAATGTCTCCGTCTAAATGTCCCGACTCATGCGCGCTGCTACGCGATCTTGTGACGTTGTGGACCATTTGCGCGCTTTCTGGCACTCTTGCCTCGGAGATCTGTCAGGTTTTAGCTCAAAGCTCAGGCTATTTTGTGTAGACATCCTCTATTAATACTGATTGGAAAAGTCTGAGGCAACTGTTGGAGCTCAAAGTAAAGCCTATTTTCCATTTACATCTTGGTTTAATAGTGATCGGAAAAGTCTGAGCTTAGTGTGCACACAAAGCGACTCTGTTGACATGATTGTCTAAAGCTGCCAGCTTGTGAAGAGCAATGCGTCTGGTTGTAAGGTGGATCCAAATGTAGTATTTGATGTCTCTTATTTTGCCTTATTTCCACGTTATTTAACTGTTTCTGCAGTAAGGGTATTTCGTCCTCAGCTTTACCTTACAAGAGGACACCTCCTAGCTGGCTGAAGATTTCCAACCAAGAGGTAAGATCACTATTGAATTCTATCTATAGGAGTCAGTTCCTGTTAATTTCTCTCCGTGTTTGATTGCACAAATCTCGTACATGGACTCAGGTTGAGGATCACATCTGCAAGCTTGCAAAGAAGGGGTTAACTCCTTCTCAGATTGGTGTCATATTACGAGATTCACATGGTATTGGTCAAGTGAAAAGTGTCACTGGCGGCAAGGTGTTGAGGATTCTCAAAGGCCATGGTAAGTTTTAAAGTCCTGAAAGGTATGTGTTTACGTTTTGTCCTGCAAAGATGACTCACACTTTGGTGTGGGATTTCAAACAGGCTTGGGCCCTGAAATTCCAGAGGATCTCTATCATTTGATCAAGAAAGCAGTTGCTGTTAGGAAGCATTTGGAGAGGAATAGGAAGGATAAGGACTCAAAGTTTAGGTTGATTTTGGTGGAGAGCAGGGTACACAGGCTTGCTCGATACTACAAGAAAACCAAGAAGCTTCCTCCTAACTGGAAATAGTAAGGCTGCAGCAGGGTTTACTGTTGTTTTTTGTTTGCTCCTAGAGCAATGGTTTTGTCTGACTATATATTTTGTTTCTTTGTGCAGTGAGAGTGCTACAGCAAGCACCTTAGTGGCGTAGTTTGGAAGACTGGAAAAGTGCTCAAAGTTCGATGTTGATCTGAGATGCTGGAATTGTAACAACGCAGAGTGAACAGTTATATGAAGTTTTGACCATCTTGAATGGAATGAGGCCATAAGCCTCTTTTTGATTTGAATGATTGATAGTTAAGAGCTTAGTTATAATTTGATCAAAGTTCCAATCAGTGCAATGCCTTCTCTTTTTGATGGTTGCATGATCCTTGATTTAAGAGCTGTCTGTTTTCTTTCACTAGTTCTGCACAACTGTTGTCTCCCTGGTGTACCGTGACATCCAGTGTTGGAGGACCTGAATTATTTGATTTGTTACCTGTTGGCACAAGTGACTTGTCAATTAGGTAGGTGTTGTTTGTTGTCTGGGCTTTGGGGCAAACATGTGCTTAGAGAAGTCTATTTGGTTATTTGTGGGACTGGCCTTTGTCGTCTGGAGCTCAAGATGACTCTAAAGAAAGTAGTTTTATTGAGGCTCGTTGCACTTGCTGTATACACAGATTTTGAAAAGAGTTCCTCCTGTAGTTATAGTCTTATTGTGGTATGTTTGTTTATTGAGAGAGAGAGAGAGAGAGAGAGAGATGTGTGTGTGTGTGTGTGTGTGAGAGAGAAAATCTGTACCTCTTGAAACAGTTGTTATGCAGAGAGGATTACACCAACCCTCCACATTGGAATGCACACATTGAAATGCATCAAAAACATGTCATATCTTAGCTGTACTTGTATTTACCAGTATGACTTCGTAAAAATCATCCTAGACCAACGAAGAAGTTTACA
Organism: Lygodium microphyllum; assembly: GCF_053477565.2. NCBI lineage: Eukaryota > Viridiplantae > Streptophyta > Polypodiopsida > Schizaeales > Lygodiaceae > Lygodium > Lygodium microphyllum. Next base: position 12,824,098 of record NW_028229514.1, read on the forward strand.
GTACTGTGGAGTCTGAGATAGACTTATAAACTAGATGGAGATTATAGTTTGTTAAACAGCATGATCAAATCAAGATGTGGCACTTCCATGGTACTACACTCTTCCTTAAGAAATGGACTACAGTTCCTTCCTTGGACTCACCTGGTTGGCTATGAGGAGAAATGAGGAATTTCTCTTTCAGTTTCTGGTTGGGAACTTAGTCACTGTGACAATTGCTAATAAGACAAAATTGAGCTGGGGCATGAATGATAGCCCTTTCAGCCAGCCATGTTGTCCCAGTCTTGAGCTTGAAGGCTAACTTGCCTTTGACAGCATTGGCTCTTTGAAAGTCACGATATGCGAGGGGGTAATGCAAATGCTTTGGGTAAGTGATGGGTTCCCTTCCTTAATCACTTGTCTACACCCAACTGTCCTGGTCGAGTGATGGGTCCCACTTCCCAAGTTCATCATCTGACTACACTAAAGAAAACTCTTAAAAGAGTTTTACTTCTCTCCCTTTGCATGCTTTAGCAAATTGTGGTTGCTTTTTTGGCATGCTTAGCAATTTGTGGTTGCTTTTTTGATGGTTAATGTTAGCTGTTGAATGTTTTTTTATGATCAATCTGGTAATGAAACGATAGAGATGGTCACTTCTCGATCTTGCTCTTTTAACTCGTCACAAAACCACTGAAAACTTTGAAAGCATCTAAATTTTTGCTGCATAGTTATTTTCAATCCTATTGGGCATGAGAGGTGTCCTCACGAAATTGAGTACCCACTGGAATTAATAATAGATTTGAGTGTCAAATTGAAGGATGAGGTAGAAAGAACATCAGAAAGACTATCCAAAAAAAACGGGAAAGAGATTGTGAACTAATAAGATTTGTGTAATCTATCATCAGGGAAAAAATGGATACCAAAAGGGCCCCTAAAGATTAGAAGTTGCAACCCTTTTAATTGCAAAATATTTTGGTTGGGCAAATTGGAGAGGAGGTGGTGTGCACATTTTATCCACTTCTTTTTCTCCTTTATCCACTATTAGCAGGTTTGTCTCCCCATCTCAACTACTAAAGATTAGAAGTTGCAACCCTTAAAATTGCAAAATATTTAGGTTGGGCAAATTGGAGAGGAGGTGGTGTGCACATTTTATCCACTTATTTTTCTCCTTTATTCACTATTAGCAGGTTTGTCTCCCCATCTCGACTATAACCCTTGACTTAAAACATTTGTATCATGGTTGCTCATGTTAGGTAGGGCCCATTAGGTCCAAAGTGGGGCAGATCTTGAAAAAACTTTCCTTTCCCAAATAGGTCATTTCTTCCCAAAAGATCATTGCAGTCGTGTCTTCTTTCAAGAAGAGGTTCTTTTTGGATAATCTACTATCTTAACTCTCAAATATTTCAAGCAAAAGCCATCTTGGAAACTAATCTTCTAGCTCCACACTCGGAGATCTTTTAGACATTGTTTTCCTTTTCACTATCTTCCCAAATGCATTTCAATTGAAATTCCAAATCCAACAAAGCTGTCATTGTGATTGCGTCTCTATTCATGTGCATAACATTAATAATGCACTTTGACATTGGAAGGGAGCAATGCTTTAGAGGGATCTATGAGTTTGCAATCTCTTTATTGGTGGCCACCAACCATTGTGCCTCACAAGGTTAGCCATCATGTTGTCTCGGAGAATCATTAGAAAGGTAGATTGAGCGGATTTAGAGGTTAGAGATGATAGTCTTCCTATGGTAGAGCAATATGTCTACATTATGAAGGATTCGAAGATTGCTCTTGACAATATAGATCTATGCCCTTCACATTGCACGTTACATCAAAGTGTATCTTTTTATTCTCTCCCTTGATGTCCATAATATTCAAGCATGGAGCATCGCCTATCTTTATCCAATGACATTTTCTCAAGATCACTCTTAAAAATCTTGCTGGGGTGTACAAACCTTTACAAGTTGCTATGTGTGAGACTTTGGTGGCTAAAAGTTGTCAAAATCTTATCATCTCTAAATTTTTTTTCTATAATCATAAATATATAGTACCCCTATATCCATGAAACCCTTATGGTACTCTTAAAATATTTCCTCATCGATCATTCAATTCTATATCGAATGTCCCTTGATCATTGGTTGAACAATTGACTACAAAAGTTGTTGAATGACATTCATAATTATTTGAAGTTTACAAACTCTTCACAGTCTATGGATCTTTCATATTTTATTTCAATTCACACTAGTCCATATTTTCAAGACAATTAATTGACACAAACTAAGGGACATGGTTGGAGCAACTAAGGTGCGTACTTGTGACAGACTTGATGCATCCAAATCTAAATCCAAGTCTAGTTGTGATTTTGCAAAAGCATCATAAGACCCAAAAGCAAGTATAATGAATGTAGTTTATTTGCTTCTTTCACGCTATTTATTTTTTCAGTAACTTGTAGCATATGTTTGTTGATTTGATGTTGATGATATTAGTAGTTACCATAAGGGTCTATTGAGTTTGGTAAGAGTCGCTCATTATATCGAGGCAATTCATATTGGAGACATTGCCATTTTGCGTGCAAAGTTCACACTAGATACTCACGTACCACCACCATCCACATAAGGTCATTTCCAAATGTGGTGTCTCCAGCATTCTCACCACAATGCTCACAAGGGCACCTTGGTGAAGCCATAATGTTCATGAATTGTGTGCTAGAATGATTATAGAGGTATTGTGGGTATTGGTAACAAGGTGATAAAGGAAAAAAGATAGAGGTAATAGCTAGTGCGATGCTAGTGGTCAATTTTGCCAGATGCTAAAAGGCACCAAATGCAAGCTACAAGAAGAAATAAGGGCTTAAATAGGGCTAGGGTAATTCAAGGTCGTTGATCAATGTATTTTTGACTTGCTTTGGATGCACCATGTGATGTTGTAATGTTTTTGAATAATGATGATTTTAGCAATGGTGTAATTGTATATATATACCTCGCCACAACTTTGATATTATAATGAATTTGTGAGTTCATTTACTCTCTATAGTCGCGCTCTTTGTTTAGTTGTAATAACAATTGACATAAAATTGCTTTAGTAAGTATAATTTGCATGATTAATAGAGTAAAATTCGAGCTAGAAGGTTTTAATTAGTGCTATATTAATGATAGCATTTATGATTCATAAGATTGGTGAAGTAATCACAACTTTTGTGCTTGCTTAGGTGTGATAAATGGTGTAGATTTACTTGAGAATGCAAATTCGAAAGTGTACAATGGAACTTGAGTACATGAAATTTATTCCTCTTAAAAGCTTTACTCTTGGAAAGATAAATCTACAATGAATCAAAGAGTGTTGGTGAACTAATCACGACTTTCATGCTTCCTTAGGTGTGATAAATGGTGTAGATTTACTTGAGAATGCAAATTGGGAAGTGTATAATGGAACTTGGAGTACAAGAAATTTATTCCTCTTAAAAGCTTTTACTTTTGGAAAGATATATCTACAATGAAGCAAAGAGCATTGGCATTGGCAAGGTAGCTCAGTAGCTCATTGATGATTAAGGTAAACTATGCATTAGATTTAATGAAAGACATTTCAAAACTAAAAATGAAGAGTGCTAATCTCAAAAGTGAACATTTTCCATAAGCATCTATGATGCATGCCCAACTAATATCCTTATTAATCACATGAAGTGCAGATAATCATCACTATACTAATTAGGGACGATTTGGAATCTCAAAAGGACTATGTAACTAAATGCTAGATAAAGAAAGGGTTACTCAATGAGATTGCAAGTAAGATGAAAACATCTCATGCATACAAATCAAGTATTTACTTTTGTCCATGAATGTAGCTAAGGAACAATTGATAAGCTAGCAAAAACATGAGACTTTTTGATACGTATCTATGGTGTATACAAAGCTTTATATCTTGATTAATCACATAAAAATATTCTTTCTTCTCATCAATATATTAATTATGAGAGATCTAGACTCTAAAAAGGGATGCCTAACAAGCAAGAGGCTAAACAAAGAAAGGGCTAGCCACCATTGAGATTGAAAAAGCGAAAATTCACATCTTACATAATTGAAAAGAGGGAAGAAAAACATTGATTGTACTAAGATCTACATTTTTTGTGAAGATCTAGGAAAAATGGATGGCATGATTGTGTATAGAATGACCCAAAATCCTGATAAAGAGTTGAGAAATTCCAAAAAGTGGACATCTAGAGATCAAATTATGGCTATGAGTAGGTTTGTAGGAAATTTACCCTCTACGACATGTGAGACATCATGTAAAGGATACAATTTTGGCAAACCTCTAGTGCATAATTTAAGCTCTAGACCTCCATTTTTAGCATTTCCCAAGTTTTGGGTACAATAGGACCATTCATTGTTCCTAGTTCTTCATCAAATTGTAGATCTCAGTATGATAGATGTTTTTCTCCTTATATCACTATGATACTGCAAGGGGATACATTGATCTTGATTTTTACAACTTAGTCTCATTGATGGCTAGCTCTTTCTTTGCTTAACATTTAGTTATAGTAGCCTTTTGAGAGTAAAAACTAATGTTCCCTAGCTAGCTTTATTTAGCACCTCATAATTATCATTACTACGTAACTTCACACAATTCTTAGTATGTTATAGACAATTCTAGAACAATGTTAGAAAAATTAAACACAAAATCTCTACATTATTGTAAATTCATTTGAAATATTGAATCATGCTATAAAACTAAGTTATGGTTGCAATTTATCCCAACCTTCAAATGAAAGTTACTATGATGAATATCACCACATAAATGATATATGTTTCAACATAAATCAACCTTGATACTTCAATTGACATCATATTTTCATCATATTCTTTGGTCAACACATGGTTGCATTGAACTGAATAAACTTTGTTGCAAGATTGCTATAATTGCATTCACATAAAATCTAGTCAGTGTTGTCCTTAAACTTGTGGGCTAGCCTAAGAATTAGCTTCATAATTGTTGATCTGAAGCTAGCACAAATTGAAGTGTCTTTAGAATTAGCTATTTCATAATGCATCAAGGTGAGACCTAACCTTTTAAGATTGCACCTCTTATCATGACATTCATTAAGCTTCACCACAAATTTGAAGGTTATAGATGGAATTGAAAACAAATTGGATACACTCATTAATACAAGAATAATAGCCACCTGAACTGAATAAACTTTGTTGCAAGATTGCTATAATTGCATTCACATAAAATCTAGTTAGTGTTGTCCTTGAACTTGTGGGCTAGCCTAAGAATTAGCTCCATAATTGTTGATCTCAAGCTAGCACAAATTGAAGTGTCCTTGGAATTAGCTATTTCATAATGCATCAAGGTGAGACCCACCCTTTTAAGATTGCACCTCTTTACATGACATTCATTAAGCTTCACCACAAATTTGAAGGTTAGAGATGGAATTGAAAACAAATTGGATACACTTAATAATACAAGAATAATAGCACCTATTGTTTACATAAAATGCACCATAAATTTGTACATTCCTCCCACTCAACTTTGAAGAACAAAGCCATGTAACATTGCAATTTAAGAATATCAACAAAACTATTGTTGAATCTATCATATCCATTTTAAATCTTCATTCTAGCTTTTACTCCTTTAACTTCTATTTTTTCGTCAACAACAAAGTGTTGTCTAATTGAGACAGGAATGGAAATATTCTATGTTTGTCCTATAGTTCTAATCCTATATGGTTTAGGTAAGGTCATAGGCTTTATGGGGCTATGAGTAAGCACATTGGACATCATATGGTACATTGTCTCATACCCTTGTTTATTTTAGTGGTATCACATGCAATATGCACGTTATCCATTGACAAAGATTTAAGATTATTTTCAAGGTCTTTCAATGTGGCAAGTTGAAGTGCATGATGTCAAGTGTCTCTCAGAATATAAAGAATACACTTACACTTTGAGAGTGCTTTCTAAACTTTCAATGACTAATCCTCATCTTCCCACAAAATATCATCAATAAAGTTCCTATTCATGTAAAAATAGAAACTTAGACATACTTTATAAACCAAGATTGTCTAAACCATACCTTAAACCTTATAGACATCTCTTTAGAGATCGATTTGAGTTACACTACATTTTCTCTCTTTGTAATTGAAGAAAGCATGCCTTTGTTGTTAAAATCTCTTGTTCAACATCACTCTCTTTTATCCCTATTATTCAAGGTTTGCTTTCAATGACACATTCTAACCATCACATCCTCTGTGTCGAAGATCATCATTGCATTCCTTCATCTCATTTTCTAAGATGAGAGCTTTATTTTTGTCATATTGTAAACATTGTTGACATGCATTTAAGGAACCATACGATTGCATTGATGATTACTTAGTATTATACAATCATTCCTTATAATCTTGACAAGTAGGAACATTTTAGTATAGATGTTTACAATAATCAAGAAGTTCTTGCTCACCATTACCAACAAAGTAAAGTAAATAATTAAGAGAATGGAAGAGGTTATTGGAAGGATCCTTGGAGTAAAAGGATTCATCAACCCACAAAGCATATTCTTCTTTCTATTTACATTGTATTGTGAAGCTAATATAGCATCTAAGCCATGCCTATTGGAAGGGGTCTCTGCCAAAGCATACTCCTCATCTATGACACCCATTTTTCGTACAATTGGTTATGTCTTTAAGTGCTGCCCAAGGAGACAATAACTCTATGTAGGAGATGGTATCAACTATTATTTGCATGAGGATATAGAAAATATTGATTGAGGAAATCATAGAAAGGACCTTGGTTTGGGAGCCTTGGAGTTTAGGGTGAAAAACAAAGATTTCAACACACAGTATGGTTGGAGACCTTTGAGATCAAGAAGCTTATTTTTTGGGATGAAAGCCTCTTTTCATTCCTCCCTTTAACAGTCACAACATGCAACTCATTTTGCGTCACCACTTTCTCCTTGATCACATGTGTATCCACCATCACTTTGGCCTTTCTTTCCTTTGTTTTGAATTGCATATTTAGTTGGGACCTAATGGTTAGATGATGCTCCAACATGGTCGAACATTGCAATTCGATTGTTCTCCATATCTCCAAACCTTCTTTTGTGATTTGATTTTTTGCAAGGACAAAGCCATATCTCTCAAATTGAATGGATTTGTTCATTGAAAAAGATGTGCCCTTTGCACCTTTTCATTCACCTAGAGATTTCTTAGAATACCATGAATGGACTCATCATTGACCAATTATCCCCATAGTATGTTTGGAATATAATATTATTGTAAAACCATACCATTTGCGCAACTATACCTTTTTTAAAAACCTTTGTTCCCTTAAGAGAAGGTTACAACATTGTAGAATTATCTTGCCTACCCAATGGGTTGATTAAAGCTCCACATCTTCCCTAAGATTCGAAAGCATGTCACAACACTATGGGAAATAATTCTAGTGATTTCCCACTTACATTGAACTTAATCTCTCTGTAATAAAGATTGTTGTATTTCATCTATTATAAACTCCTATTTGTCTCACACCAACCCTTTGTGCTATCTCATTTATTTAGATGATGACTCTCATGCTCATATTATTCAATGGGGATAACACTACTCCTTTCTATTTAAATGTTGGGGGTTAAAGGCTGCATGTGCCTAGCTGCCTACATTTACTTGTGTATAGTACCCACATATCTATACACTATAGGTAGTGGACAACCATCATTGTCACTTTATTCTTTATTCTTTTAGTGGTAGTAGAATAAGGGAAGGTAGATTACACATTGTGACTATTGGAGGTCCCACATATTAGTCTCTCTCTCTCTCTCTCTCTCTTGAATCTCCATAGCTCTTGCTCTCTTCTTGCTTATGCTCATGCTTCCACCTTTCACTCTACCATTCAATTAGTATTAGAGTAGGCATTTAAGTGAAAGGTGTGAAGGATTGAAGCTTGCACTCGAGAGCTATGGCAGGAAAGCAAGAGTAAGAAAGAGAGAGATAAGAAATGGGAACTCCAACAGTCACAATGTGTGACCGGGCCTTCATTTATTCAAACTCTCACTAAAAGAATAAAGAATAAAGTGACGGTGACGGGTGCCCGCCACCTGCAATGTACAGTGGCAGTGTGACTGTCAGTGTAGTAATACATGGGCGGCTCATAGAATCCGAATGCAGTGTAGGGATAGCATCAATACCATGGTCAGCAACCAAATGACCCAACCAAATAGCCTCCTTGCAAGCCTTAGTAGCTGCAACATACTCGGCCTCTGTAGTAGAAAGGGCCGTACATTTCTGCACATTGGACATCCAAGAAACAGCACCTCCAGCATAGGTGAATACATAGCCGGAAGTGGACTTCCTACTATCTGCATGTCCTGCATAATCAGAGTCAGTGTATCCCATGACTCCTGTATCTTGGCTGCCATAGCATATGCATATATCTGCAGTGCCCTTCAGGTACCTCATGATACCCTTTCTCACGGCATCCCAATGCTTCTTGCCAGGTGTAGCCATACAGCGTGCCACAACACCAACTCCAAAGGCAATATCTGGACGAGTGGCTATCATGGCATACATAAGACTGCTCACTGCGGATGCATAGGGAATCTTGGCCATCTCGGCCCTCCGCTCATCTGTCTGCAGACAATCAGCCTGTGATAACTTTACATAAGAAGGCAATGGACAACCAATAGGCTTTACGTCCTGCATGCGGAAGCGCTCAAGGACTTTATGAATGTACTCCCTCTGTGACAAGTAGAGGAGTCCCTGATGCCTGTCGCGTCTAATGCGCATACCAAGTATGTGAGCGGCTTGTCCCAGATCTTTCATCTCAAAGCTCTTCTTGAGCTGAGCCTTAAGAGCATCTAGCTCATCATGAGCTTTCCCTGCTATCAGCATATCATCCACATAGAGTACTAAAATCAATAAAGAACCATCACGGGCTTTTTTCGTGTAAAGACACGGATCCATAGCACTCTTGCTGTAGCCCTGTGACTACATAAAGACATCAAACTTATGATACCACTCCCTAGGTGCCTGCTTCAAGCCATAAAGACTTTTCTTCAATTTGCACACTAGGTGCTCCCTGCCAGGTTCTGCAAAGCCCTTAGGCTGCTCCATATAAATCTCATCATACAAGTCCCCATGTAAGAAAGCCGTCTTGACATCCATCTGGTATAAATCCAAATCAAGCTGAGCAACCAAAGCCAAGACTAAGCGCAAGGTGGTCATCTTAACCACAGGAGAAAAGACCTCATCAAACACCATGCTCCTGCTTAAAACCCTTTGCTACCAGTCTAGCCTTGTATGCCGGCTTGGGGTATCTAGGGATACTTTTCAGCTTGTACACCCACTTGGCAGGCAAAGCCTTCTTGCCCTCAGGCAAGGAAACCAAATCCCAAGTCTCATTCTTATGCAAGGAGTCTATCTCAGACTACATAGCCCTCTCCCAGGAGTGACAGTCACCCCTGTGCATAGCCTCATCATAGGTGAAAGGCTCTCCTACATCTGTAACCAAGACATAATGCATCGAGGGCTGAAATCTGTCAGGTGGACGCCTATCTTTAGTAGACTGTCTCACGGCAGGCTCTGCTCCCTGCCCAGCTGCCTGTCCAACACCCTGACCATGAGCATCTGTTGCAGTTGTAGGCTGTCCAACTGGCTGTGTAGGAGCCCTCGGCTCCTCCTGAAATATGACCCTGAAGATCTCAACAACTCTCTCAGGCTGCCTATGCATCTTGTCTTCATGGAAGACTACATCATGACTGAGGATGACTTTCCACACCTGCAGATCCCAAAGATGGTAACCCATCTCACCTGCATCCCCATAACCAAGGAGAATGCATTTGACACTCTTTGGATCTAGCTTACTTCTCTTGTCCCTGGGCACATGGCAAAATGCCTCACATCCAAAGACATGGAGATGCGCATAAGAGGGAGGTTTTCCAGTCCATACCTCCTCTGCAACCTGGAAATCCAAACCACTAGAAGGTGATTTGTTTATGATATGCACAGCTGTACTAACTACCTCATCCCAAAAGCTCTGTGGTAGGCCTGCATGGCTAAGCATATTGCGTACATGCTCTTGGATGGTTCTATTCATCCGCTCAGCCAAACCATTCTGGGGGGATGTAGGGGGCGGTCAACTGGCGCTTAATATCCCTCTCATCACATAACTGCTCAAAAGCACGTGAAACGTACTCACCCCCATTATCTGTTCTTAGGCATTTTAGCCTATATCCAGACTGGCTCTCAACCAATGCAAGCCATCTTTGAAACATAGCCAAGACATCGGATTTCAGCTTAATGGGATAAGCCCAAAATTTTCGTAAAAAATCATCTATAAACGTAACAAAATACTTTGCACCACCCATATACTGACAAGGCCTGGGCCCACAGACATCCGAATGTACCAATGCCAAGGGCTCACTCATGCGTGGCGTACCAGACTTCTTATGCGTAAACCTAGTCTGCCTACCATAAAGACAATGCTCACATGAATCAAAACATGCATAATCAAGGGGCGGTAAGTACTGCAAACCAGAAAGCATTTTCATTCCCTTCCAAGACATATGGTCCAAACGGGCATGCCAAAGAGATACATGTGAGATAGAACCCACATAAAAAACATGATCAAGGGAAGAATCGGATACATTCAAGGGATAGAGGCTGCCAGCCTTGGCACCTCTCGCAATCACAAGTCTGCCATGAGTGATCTTCCATGTAGAGTCTCCAAAAGATACATGATAACCTACGTTATCAAGCTATCCAGCTGACAGGAGACTGCGTGTCAAAGCAGGTACATGATGTACATCATGCATAACAAAACTGCTGCCAGAAGGAAACTGCAGCCTAACATCACCAATGCCCACAATATCAAGATATCTATCATCACCCAAGCGCACAAAACCTGAAACAGTACGGTATGAATGAAACCACTCTCGGCAAGGTGTCACATGAAAGGGCGCACCTGAGTCCAAGAGCCAACACTGTGTATACATAGAGTGTATCTCTGTCATCTGCAAAGCACTAGAAGAAGCTGCAAGGATATAATCATCATCAACATCCTCAGGCTGCATAACATTAATCTCTTCAATTTTAACACTGGACTTTGCAGGCACTATGCTGCGATCAGAAGACTTATCCTGCACTTTGTCTTTCCCCTTATCTTTTCGTGTTTCATTGTGTAGTTCATGGCATTGTGGCCTAATATGGCCCTTTTTCCCACAATGGTGACAAGTAACATTTGCATTCCTGCCACGGGATTTGCTATGTGACTTCCCACGAGACTTGGATCGAGATTTCTGAGAATCCTGTTCACGGCCAATTGCCACTGCCATGCTTTCCATATCCATCATTCCTGCCTCTAACTGTCATAGCATGCGACACACGAGAGTCATCCAAATTCTTATGGTTAACCTCTTCTTGCAGAAGAGCACTCTCAACATCAGATAAATTCAAGGTAGCAGTAGAGGTACATAATGCAGTGCGAAATACATCCCATGACTCATTAAGAGTACCAAGCAAGAAAAGAGGAGTGACATCCTCTACTAAAGTGATGTCCTGCGAAGTCAAGTTCTTGAGTATAGCATGGAACCGGCTCAAGTGAGCAGACATGGTCACATTCTCCTTCATGGGCAGATCCATAAGCTGCTTTAGCCAATACATTTGACTCGCTGGACTTTTTCTTTGTCATAGAGATTCTTGATTTTATCCCACAACTGCCATGCACTCTGTTCTTCCTTAAATACATTGTAATGAACCTGTTCTATGAGAGATAATACAATAGTGGACTTGCATAACTCATCAAGCTCAAACCATTCCTCATTTAGCATATTTGCAGGCGGCTGCCCACCACTGAACCTCAATGGTTTCATCTGCGATTTCAACAACAAAACCTGTCAAATCTGGCTCTTCTAATAAGAGTAATTCGCACCATCAAGCTTAATGATGTTGAAAATAGCATGATTAGGATGAACTCGCCATAATGCAGGCTGGAAGACTGTAGACAGTTCAAAACTGCTTGCTGTTTTTTGTAGAAAATGACAAAAAAATCACCAAAGTCGAGAGAAAATGGCGAGAAAAGTGTAACCAAAGCTACTTCCACCAAATACTAGTGAAAGTGCATCATTTCAGAGTATTTTGGTATGAAAAATCCATGTCAGTCTGGAGTTATATGCTTACTGTAAAATAGCAGGGTATTGTGAGAGTCAATTGTTGACCAAATCATTGAACTAAGTCAATAAATGACAGCCAAGACATAACTAGCCATAAACGGGCATAAATCAGCACCAAATAGTCATCAAGACCCTGAGCAAACACCCAAACATGTCACCAAAGCATCCGTCAGTGAGTAGGCATATCCCCTGACAATAGGGCAAAGTATACATAACACTGGCAAGACCTGACACCAGTATATGTATGCTCACAAGAGTGCAAAGCCCAAGCTCATGTTAAAAGCAACTCCAAGATATCAGTGCATGAACCATGCAACATGTAAGTGTAAGAGATCCCAAAGTCTCAAGTATCTTCAAAATGCTCAAATAGCATAAACCTCCCGCTCAATGTCGGTCAAGCATACAAGATGCTCCCACTGGCACAAAAGGTAGATAAACGAGCTCAACAACTCAATCAAACCAAGTCAAAGTACCAAAGACAGGTAACCAAGACAATGCCTCAATAGCATCCCAAGAGCATGACGGCTACAAAGCAACTGTAGGTAGCATCCATAAGCAAGACATACATCCCAATAAATATCTTTGACAACCAAAATGACATCCAATACAAAATTCTGGAATAGCAAATGAGAATCCAAGCCATGTCTTCAGAGAGCACTAACGCTCAACAGGTACATGGTACACTGTGCCAAGACAAATGCATCAAGCTGTAGGCGTTGGGTAAGCATGTACCCAAAGAGCATATAACTGTCAAAGCACTGACCACTGTCAAGCATAGACCGATGTCAATAAGTGTGGGATGAAATAAGCTCAAGCTTCCAAAAGAATTCGGATCCAATGACAAGCTCAAAGTCGTTCCTCGATGATCAATACATCATAGCATAACCCAAGACATACACCTGGAACCAATAGGCATATGTCAAAGCATGAAAGATAGCTTCAGCCCAAGAGTATTCAGCATGCATTTACTGTTATAAACCATGTATTTCCAGTCCCACAGTCAGGCCAAAATCATAGCATTACATGTAGCTTCAATCTCCCCAATCAATCGGGATGCAATAGGCATCAAACCGGTTATGTAGTCATGCCCAAACAAGCATAGGCATACAAATACATGCTGTCTCAAACTTGAAATCTGTTGCAGAATATTCTGTCATCAGAATTTGGCAAATTTGACATCACCATCGTGTCTGGAGCGTGCCAAAACCCCAGCTTAGACTCTTACCTTGCCTGCATCGGGTTCCAAATACACGAGATATGACAAAAAGAGTGATTTTTGGGCCATATTTTGAAACAGGCGCAAAAAAAAGTGAGCTGACTGGGGGGTTTGCTGTCCCACGTGTCAACAATGGGGCCCAAGGGGGGACACAAATGGGGACCAAAGAAGGCCTACACCAAGCCTCAGCAACAAGCCTTGATAGGCTAGAAGCAAGATCCAGGTGAAGGAAGCTCCAAGAGGTGTGAGCTATGGCTACCCACAACCTGTGAAAATCATATTTACCTAGACCTGTGGACTAAAGTAAAACTCTAAAATAATGAAGCAATATCTCAATGTCAATGCCCTGATGGTGCCTCAATAGGCCGGGAAGAAGCTCGGGAAGCCGGGGAGTGACGGAAGCTCAAGAGAATGAGCTATGGCTGCCGGGAAGGAGACCCAATGCGAGTGGGGAGTCAATGGGAAGCTGAGAATGCCACGATCCAAGCTCAAGAGTCGGGAAGCCGTGCTCTAATACCAATTGAAAGGTGAGAAGGATCGAAGCTTGCACTCGAGAGCTATGGCGGGAGAGCAACAGTAAGAAAGAGAGAGACAATAAATGGGAACTCCAACAGTCACAATGTGTGACCGAGCCTTCCTTTATTCAAGCTGTCACTAAAAGAATAAAGAAGAAAGTGACGGTGACGGGCACCCACCACCTACAGTGTACAGTGGCAGTGACTGTCAGTGTAGGAATACACGGACGGCTAGGTGGAGGCGCCTTTACCCCCAACATTAAGGAGCTTCATCATCACTTGCATTATCTTGGCCTTCATTTCAAGCTTTCACGACAACCCACCATTCATTTATCCATGGTATGCATTGAGTCTACACATGTTCCTGCCCTATTGGAGCTTGTTCTTGGGACTCTTGGTGATCCATTGTTTGAGGTTCCATTGTGGCCTACACAAGAAACAACCCTCCATGACATCCATAGACAATTTGCATTACTTTTTACAACCACGTTCACTGATTTGTAGCTCATACTTTAGTCATTGTTGGCTTCTAGGTGCTTCTCTTACACTTGACAATCATTTTGGCATTTTTTGGCTTGCTCTTGAGCACACTTTGAAGAGTTCTTGATTAGTCAGCTACTCATAGTTTGGTACAAACTTGTTGCATACCGAGTGGATAGCAAATAGTGAGTCCCATAATGCATATTTAATGTGTCGATGATGCTATTTTGGTGCTCTGATGTTATGGTAATGCGTTGAGATGCTAGTCGGATTGGATAGAGCTCATTTAGCTCGGCTTTGGAGGGATTATTGTATAATAGTATTCTAGATAGCAATGTTTTGAATGCCTTATATAGATGCTTGGCATTAATGCATGTACTCGATTATGCTTATGATGCACTTTGAGATTTGCATATGAGCTTCATTGGATGTATTTGGGCTTTGGACATTTGGTTAAGTGATTATTCACTTGCGAGTTGAAGACATATTGGATGTATATACTTCTGAATGTATTCATGATGTACTTGGACTTTCGAGATGCTATGACACTTATATCTCAAGCTTTTCTTACTCACTTTACATTTCAAATTCACTTCCGTAGATATGAATCTTGTGAGCTGATTTGCTTTAAATGAGCATTCAAATAAACCATGTACCTAACATTGTCATTGTTTGGATGCTTGTCATGCCTTGCTTGTATGCATTTATGTATTTGACACTTCACATGCTTTGAGAGTTCTTGGTACTTGGTTGCTACATTGCTAGTTGCATTTTATATATCCTAGATTGCTACTCGATATTGATCCCATTGGGAGATTATTCTATTAGAGGTCATTTTCCCATCGATATATGGTCACTTACTACAGTTTTGGACAACAACGTTGAATACTGTTTTTGGGAAATTTATTTGAGCACGAATGCCTTGTTTGAGCAATCTCCTACCTATTATTTGTGGAAAACTATGCCCTCTTGCCCACCTTTTTGGCTGAGTTTGGGGCTATTTTGATGTAATTACAGTCATAATGGTATGTATCATGCAGTCATTTACAGTCATAATGGTATGCACTTCTAATGCATCAATCAATAGTACTATTTTTCAACATTGAAAAGCTTAACAGTAACAACTTCCAACATTGGAAGATGCAAATATGGTAGGTCTTGGTGTAGAAAAAGCAAATTAGGCCATGGAAGACCAAGGGGATAAAGCCACAAGGTTGGGATAGAGATGATTGGGATGAGCACGATGAGTTATGTAAGTCCACTATCGTACTATCTTTGTCCAAGCATGTATATTTTAATGTTATCTCTAATATTGGTGGTGTATATGATTTATGAAAGAAGATATGTGATCTCTATGATAAGCCCTGCATCTCAACTATATTGATTGAAAAAGCTTATGGACCTTTACACCACTATGTCTACTCATTTGAATGAGTTCCACTGTATTTTTTGCCCCAAGGGAGAGGAAAAAGTGGACGGGTGGGTGCGTAAGGTACCCCATGAGGGTAAAATGAAGTCATGGCATAGATACATGAGCATAGCAGGGTATATGCATGGGGATATGTAACATAGACGCACAGGGGCGCATCCCCACACTTAAAACCTTAACAGGAAAGGTAAACCAAATAACAAGGATCTAGTACCACACATCATACCAATCACAAATGTCTCCACACTGAAAGCATGACCGTCACTGAGAAACAATAGGTGTAGGGTTAGAAAAACTTGGCCCATATTGCCGAGGAGTAATGTCGACTATCGAGGTTACATCTTGTATTGTTGTCTACTGCAGGAGGCACCAAGGTGTCTTCACAACACACATCCTTCATGGCAGGGACCACGCAGTAGCACCCAGGGAGGTAGCTGGTTGAAGGAATCGCAAGAAATTCGTCGATGATGAGGGATATTGCACTCAACTCATGATCACTGCTTATCTTGCAAGACATCAAGTTTGAGGATAACATAAAGTCTTTGTTCTTTCTTGTCACACTACAAGAGTCATGGGATACATTTTGCATTGCTATGAATACTAATTTGCATGAGGATGATTTCAAATGTAGTGATGCATAGAGTGCTTCACTTACTAAAGAAGTAAATAAAAACAATATTTATGCAACCCATAGCCTTCTCACGCACTTATTGTTAGAGACAAAAATGGCAAGAATAACCATAGTAGAGACTCACAGCCCAACATGGGCAAGTCTCAGTCTTATGGGCAATCTTGTAGTAAATCCTGGGGGGCGTAAGTCCTCTTTGATATGTCATTATTATGGGCAACAGGGTCACATTAGGCCATAATGCCATAAAATGCACAATGACAGATGAAATGAGAAAGGTAAGGGTAAAGTATAGGAAAATGAAAAGTCCACTGAGATTGTGCACGAGTTTATTATAAAGATAGAGGAGATAAATGCCTTGGAGTATAGTTCTAATGACTACATTCTTGTAGATTCATCTCTTGGTGATACTGAGTTGATTGATGCACCATCCACCAACTCTCAGTATTGGCTTCTTGATTCAAAGGCATCATTCCATATTACACATGGTCATTGGTTTCATAGCCATCGTATTGTTTATGAGCTTTGTTAGACTCAGAGATGACATTACATTGGATATCACTAGCATAGGTGATGTTAGACTATAGTTTGATATTGGTGCTCATTTTGTGCTTCATGATGTATGCCATGCCTTGGCTTTGATGAAAAGCCTTATTTCAGCTGGACAATTGGATGATTATATGTACCATGTATCTTTTGGTGATTCTTCATGGAAGATCACATGTGGCAGTTTTGTTTTTGCTAGAGGTGCCAGGGTTGGTAGTCACTACAGACCCTTTGCTTGTTTCTAGGTTTGTTCACCATGTTTTGGCTATGACCAATCTTGCACATATATCTTTAGGCATCACTGCCCTAGGCACATGTCTTTGAAAGGAATGAAAGTATTGATATCTCCCGCCCTTGGATTATTCTTGTTTTGATTCATGTGAACATTGTTTGTATGGTAAGCAAACTTGTACATTGCATAAGAAGTCTGGTACTATGTGTGTGGGTGAGCCTTTGGCTCTTGTGCATTAAGATATTTGTGGCTTTATGCCTTGTCAGTCCTTAGGTGTGGCGTGAAGTTTTTTGTTACATTCATAGATGATTCTTCACGTAAGGTTTTAGCCTATTCTATTAAGTAGAAATAGGATGTTTTGCTTATGTTTCATTTCATTCTTGCCATGGTTGAGAACCTGTTTGGATATAGGTTGAAATGCTTACAATCTGACAATGGGGCTGAATATGTCTCTAAGGCTTTTAAGCAGTTATGTGATGAGAGGGCTATTAAGTATTAGTTGACCGTTCCATATAGCCCACCCCAGAATGGTGTTGCAAAGGACATGAACAAGCTTATTCAAGGACTTTGTAGTATGCTTAGTTAGGTAGGCTTATCGTAGCACTTTTGGATTGTACTTTTGGATTGTGTAATCTCCCCATTACTTAGTTTATTTTAATGTGCGTATACATTCCAACGAAAATTGATCTAATTATGAAACTGAATCTCATTATGAAGATAATAATTATTATTAATGAGGTATTATATGCCATTTCATGGAAGAAAGACTTGGGAGACTCTCCCAACGAAGGCTTCATAGCTCGTTGCCAAGTATGCCAAGGCCAAGATGCCAAGGTATATGCCTTGGTTGCTGCCGCTCACGATGACGCGCCATGCGGTGCTCACCCATAGATTCGTAAATTTTTATCTTCGCGTCGCAAAAATGGAGCCCCCTCTCTAACGTCATCAATGATGTCATTAGAAGTGCTAAAAGAAAGCGTTCTCTTTGTCATCGATGATGTCATCGAAAAACACTAAAAAAGCAAGCGTCCTCTCTTTTACCTCCCTGGCCCCCCTTGCAAAACTATAAATTGAGAATGACCAGGGAAGAGCGACGAGAGAAATCTTGACGAAGACGAGATGCTTATCGAGAAGGAGGAGACTCTATTCTGTGAGACGAAGAGACATCATTCCATTCAACCCAAGGAAGGAGATACACTGAAGGTCTCTCATCCTCTTCTACTCTAATCTAAGAAGAGAAGACACTGAAGAACTTTATCCTATTCTATCAGTCAAGTTAGAAATCATACCTCTACTCTCGTCCCTATTCCATCTACTAGAGAGAGAGAAGTATTGCTCTCCATGAAGCAAGAAAAACCATTCGTAAGGCCTACATCATCGAATCCTGCACTAACCATCATCATCATTGTAAGTCTTACACCTTTTCTAGCCGGTATTATTGCTGTGCTCTTCTTCTTCTACGAATCATATTTTCGTCATGTCCCCGAAGAAAAAGAATTCAAAAGTGGAAATTGCGAATGACCCTACTAACGTGGAAGCAACAGTTGGAGTTGCGACGAGAGTCACTAACGGAGTCATGATCGTGGATAACAACCCTTTACCAATTTCGATACCACAAGTTTTTCTAAAAATTTCTATTTGAATTCAATAGAAATAAGATAAGTCTCTTAAGCAATACTGTGATCTTAGAGTATTCACTTGGTAAATTATTAGAACATCATATAGGCTAGAAACTGTTAGGAAAACTATGAAATTCTAGAAAAGAGAAATCATGAAGAATTTTTCAAGACAAATTTATTAAGAATGTACTCTGAAGAAATTAGTTAAGGATATAGTTTTAATCTAGAAGGTTTGATAGAAGATTTTAAAGACCGAAAATATCTCAAAGTTAAAGAAACTGACTTAAGACTAAGGAACTTGGATTGCAAGAATGTCATCATACACCTTAAATTGAGAAGTTAAGAGGCCCCAAATCTAGATACCTTAGTTAAATTCCAAGGGAAAGAGCTCACTGCGTGAATTTCAAGGGTGGATTGCTACGAGGTTAGTCATCATTGAAAGTTGCAAGATTTTTTGAAGTCATAATTGCTTGAAGACATCAATCTTGTTTGTGATTTCTAGATTAGATCCTGATTGAATTAAGTATTGGAACATATAAAAATTGAGAAGCCCTATACCTCCCCCAAGGATAGGTGCTGAATCCCCATACCAAGAGGGGATGTTTTTTTTACCGCCGTGGAAGCATGGACCGACTCCGATGGCGAGAGGTCTCCTAGTAGGGATCACATTAAGTAGGAGGTGGTTGGGGTGCCAGGGGGCTCTAGCTAGTAAATCCTTTACGCACCTAGGAACTACTTGGTCCCTTGTATGGCCCAAGTTATACTTGGGACACCTAAAAAAACTAGGTATAGGTGGATTTGATCTTGGTGACATGCAGATGTGTCGAATGAGGCAACACGTGAAATTGTAATTTTTCTCCTATATGGGCAGGAGAACACACATTATGGAACATAATCAATGAATTTTTTAAATTCTGATTGTATGTTCGTAAGTAAATTACACAAACAAATAATTATGCATAAAATGATTTTTTAAATTAATGAAGTTGTTTTTATATGTTTCACATAATGTGGTAGGTAATTAGATAAATAAGAACTTCCATAGAGGGAAGCGGGTGGATGGCCGACAAATCTAGTCCTATGGTAGGGTGGTCTCGGTTAGCCAAGAGGTTTCCCCAAAAACAAATGCTATGAAGAAACTCTAGGAAGGGCCGATTCACTTTGGTCTTAGAACCGAACTATAAATTATCTTAAGGGAAAGGTACAACAACTGTGCCAGAGCACTGCGGAGGGATTTTATAAATCCTTAGTTTGCTACTGGAAAAAAACATTGTACTCCATGAACCAAGGGTAATGGCAGTCGCTCCTTCCGAACAAGAAGCTTCTCGAAGGACACCTTCGGATGTGAGCTAGTTGTTGATAGATGACTATTAGGTCAATTAGGAACCTTCAAGTTGGTCCTCCATGGGTACCAGGTAGGATGCTTCCCCTACGGGGTAGACCTAGGGTTAACTAGGTGGACAAAATCTGATCATTTTGGTTAGAGTACAGATGGTGATGGTTGGAAGGTAAACTTTGGGCAACTACTAAAACGTTACTCTACACGTAATCAAGGTGGGTACGTTACAGATTGAGGTGGTTACTAGTACTTTTCATCTCATTAATAGAACTCTATGCATTGCTCGTGGTGGTAGAGTTGCAGAGGAGGTATGTTCTAGTAAACCTCCTTCATATGCACACTTGCAAGCCTTTAAATGTGAGGCTTGTGGCATATTCCCAAAGACAAGGGCAATAAGTTGGATTTAACATTTGTGAAATGCATCATTCTTGGATATGGCGATACATGTGAGATGGGCTATTGTCTTTGGGATCCATAAGCTCGAAAGATTATTTGCTGCCATGATGGTATTTTCCATATGAAAAGAAGATGCATATGAGACCAAGGTAGGCAATTGAGGTATGCAAGGTGATCTTTCAGGAGGTGCCCCTTGTCACAGCATAGCAAGCCCTAGTGAGATAGCCCATTGTAGTTGTTGATGATGTAGTGGCTCAGGATCCGCTTGTTGTGTAGGATCATGATGCTAAATAGAGAGGACAAGTTGTACAAGCCCAACATCTAGTTTTGAGACACTATGCTTGGTTGTGGCCTTGGTTGCTTAGTTGGATTTGGGTATTTATTAGATGGATGTTCAGATGGATTTTCTACATGGGGACTTGCATGAGGACATTTATATGCAATAGCCTAAGGGCTTTGTAGAAAAAGGTAGAACACGTAGTGTGCAAATTAAAAAAGAGTCTTTATGGGCTTAAGCATACACCTAGGGAGTGCTACCATAAGTTTGATGATTTTATACATTCACTATCTCCATATTGATATGGATTTGTGTCTATATATAAAGAAGGCCCCTATGGTAGTCTTTTTATCTTGGTGCTTTATGTTGATGATATGCTTATATATGGGAGTGCTTATGCTAAGCTAGATGCTTTAAATACTCAACTCAAGAAGAGCTTTGAGATGAAGGACATGAGTCAAGCCTCACACATACTTGGTATAGACATTACATGTAAGTGCTCTAAGGAACTTCTATACATGTCCTAGAAGTATATTCATAGAGTACTTGAGTGATTCTATATGCATGATGGTAAGCCTATTGGATGTTCACCACCTTCTCATGTGAAGGTTAGTTAAGTAAATTATCCCCAATCAGATGATGAGAGAGCCAATATAGCCAAGGTTTCATATGCATCCAAAGTGGGTAGTTTGATGTATGTTATAATAGCCACTCACCCTAAAATAGCATTTGTAGTGGGACTTGTAGTGCATTATATGGCTATACATGTGGTAGGTGACATTGGGATGCTATTAAGGATATCATGAAATACCTTAAAGGCACTTTATATATGTACATTTGCTATGGTCTCCAAGATAGAGGAGTCCTTACATTGACTTAAATTATGTAGACAATAGGCAGTCCATCTCTGGGTATGTCTTTACCCATACTAGGGATGCTATCTCTTAGATGTCTAGGGTATAGAAATACATAGCCTTACCTACTACCAAGGTTGAGGACATTGCAGGTATAATTGAGGCTTGCAAAGAGGTCCTATGATTAGGCAGTATGGTTGCAAATCTTGGTATAACTATGACTTCTACATTGCATTGGGATTCGATGAGTGCTGTTCAATTGGCATGTAATCCAGTCTTCCATATGCAAAGACAAAGCACATTGAGGTGCGGTATCACTTCATCATAGAGGCACTAGAGGACAAGTCCATTGAGCTTGTCAAGATCCCT
This sequence comes from Lygodium microphyllum, assembly GCF_053477565.2. Classification (NCBI taxonomy): domain Eukaryota; kingdom Viridiplantae; phylum Streptophyta; class Polypodiopsida; order Schizaeales; family Lygodiaceae; genus Lygodium; species Lygodium microphyllum. The sequence continues at coordinate 12,846,124 of NW_028229514.1, forward strand.
ACGGATATAAAACACACACATCTGCTCACTAAAAGTCTCCTAGTGGAATGATATGCCTTCCATAGGAAGATGATGGACATAGAATGAGATGACATCCTTCCTCATCTTGTTGTACTCTATGCACATGTAGCACTTTTTTTTCTCTTTTTCTTTTACTCCTCATAGAGGCATATTTTCCTTTAAGTGGAAGGTTGTTGGGGGTTAAAGGCCGCCTCTACCTAACCACCTACATTTACTTGTATATAGTACCCACACTATTGTACACTATAGGTGGCACTCGTCTATCATTGTCACTTTATTTTTTATTCTTTTAGTGGCAAGAGAATAAGGAAAGGTAGGCCACATAACTATGATTGTCATAGTTCCCACATATTAGTCTCTGTCTTCTTGATTGAATCTCCATAGTTCTTGCTCTCTTCTAGCTTCCGCTCATGCTTCCACCTTTCATCAAATGCACCAATAGGTTCATTAAATGGTCTTCTATTTGAGGGGAGTTTAAAACCACTTCAAGAAATGCACATCTATCAAATCAACCATTGTATTTCTATGTAATCTTTCAAACCACCTTGCAAAAATATTTTTCTTAAAGCTTTTGAATCAAGACATGTTCTTAGAAATAATCCTCTCATGTTCACATTGTGACACACTTCAATACAAGGTTTGTTCTACTACTTCATGCAATCGAATATATTTATTGCATCCTTTGATTTCCCTCACATTGCAAGTGCTTATTTTCAAAAAGACTCACTATAGGAGAACAAATGTGTTATCATGTTGCAATAAGAAAAATAGTCCCATTAGCTAACACATACATCCCCAAATGCAAAACTAGGTTTGGAGAGAGGGTAATTAACCATGTTAAATGTGCTTTGTTGTCCAAAAATCCACTTGTCCCTTTTACTACTATCAACATTTGCATCAACCAAGAAAACTTTCCAATTATAACACAATTTCTTGTGTTCTTCATCTAACTGCGGTTTGATACATAGACAAGTATGATCCACCATACTCATTTCCAATGGAAGCTACATGTTCTTTCTTTGTCTACCATGCTTTACAGTATACCATTATACAAATTACACATTGCCATGCACTACAATTCTAGTCTAGGATGACTACTTTTCATCATATTACCATTTAGCATGAGCCAAAACTACACATTTTGAGTTGTAGATCTTGAAATTTAAACTCACAAAAGTGAGGACCTCATGAATGTGAGGGTCACCCACATGAGCTCCCATTAGTTACCCATCCTTTCATATGATTCACGTGATTAAAATGCACTTGTGTAGGTTTAGAACTTCCCCAAGCTCACATTCCATTCACAAGATCAACCCAAGCTCCAAGTTACATTATAAACATTTCAAAGTGTGTTTGAATACTATTTGGTAGTTGTAGGAGAAAAAATATAGCTTACAAAAAAGGTAGATAACATTGCCTTTTTCTATATAGTGGAGTCCATTCCCTCATCAATCCTAATTCATTCTTTTCTAGCATTCTATATAGCTCTTTGTTTGAAGCCTTTGTCTTTATGTCAATGGAGTCATAGTTTCAAGTACTTCTTGGAACATAGCATCATCCATAGGTTTAAAGAGCATCCTACATGATGACCAACTTCTCACAAGGTCCTTAGCCATTGATGCCTTGATATTTATACATGACATGTGTACACCCAAATTTGCTTTTATGGATGCTAGTTTTTAGTTTGGATGTTTGAGGCATGTCTCTATCCAATAACCATAGCATGGCAAGACCTGTGTGACCTAGACATGGGTACTCCAAATTATTATATCTCAACTAGCCAAACACATCTCATTGTGACCTTTCTACTCTTTACTTATGGTGGTTGTGAGGAACGGATTGAAGAATAGGGATACTTTAGAGATGTATGTGTTTGGTTGAGTTGCTATTGTCTTATAACATGCCTTCTTGTGTTCCAATTAGATACGGGGCCCAACATTCTCTATTGATTAGGTTTGGCACTCCAATTATAGACGTTCTCAAGTTTACACAATCACTTTGGATTGAGAGGTATGAAAATGAGTGTGCATTAAGGTTGTGATAGGAGAGATATTCATAGTTGTCCCACTAGTTACTTTGGAGGATGAATGACTTGATTTATTTCTATTGGAGGGGAAAATCTATGTCAGTGGCTTGACGCTACTAAGGAAAAGGATGATTCCCTAGGTGCGCAAAACAAATAGGTAAGTTTCATTGATTTGGTTTGACACATACTATCGCACAATTCACTAGTATGGCCTTGAGTTTTGTGACCAACATCAAAAGGTTACCTTCTCCATATTATGGATATGTTCCCTTTGAGTTGTCACTTCAATCATTGATAGTCCAATGTTTGAAATGAAATCAACCTCATACAATCATTCTTGGGTAAAAAAATTCACTTTTTTTGTAGATCCTAATAAATAATAAGAATCTTGGGGTCCTTCCTCTCCATGTGGAATAGGTCCTTCCACCACCATGTGAAAATGACTCTTCCTTTTGGTTGGAGCTTCATCCATGTCTTAAAGCACAACTTCATTCAACACTTGTTAAACATATTATAACCACAAATAGAAAGAGAGAAAGAGGGTTTAAATGTGACAAGAACTTTCTTTAACAATAGTTACCTAAATATAGAGAGAAAGAGTGCTCAATAATCTTTGAGATGTGTGCGCAAGGGGGGGGGGGGGTTTAAGACTTTTAAAACTATTGTAAATGTAAATGTAAAGAGAAAGAGTGTCCCTAGTATTCAAAACATTACCTTGAAGATTTTTTTTGTTTCATGCAAATCAAGTGATACCTCAAGCTTCTTGCATTAGTACATATGAATATACAAAGAAAGAGAAATTGTGAGAAAAAAGGAAGAAAAGGAGGAAAAAAGAGGACAAAGAAAAAAACCAAAAATAATATGTGAAAAGATCAAGAGTAACAACGTTGAGAAATTTAAAAATTGAAAGTAAAAGGAAACTAGAACTCAAAAAACTTACTTTTTGAGGTTCTAATCAAATTTCTGGAAATCAAACTGTTAAAGATGAAAGGAAAGAGAAAAGAGATAAAAGAGAGAGAGAGGTATTATTATTATTGCTAATGCAACCCTGAAGTTAGAGAAAAAAGAATAGTTAATGAGGTGGACATCTTTTCATTTCTCAATCTAATTAGGATGGGATTAAGAAATCAATCAAATTCTTACATATCCATTTGGTCTCACTTTTGTCTCTAACGATGGTGGATTGCTAAACATAGCATTGGGCATCCTAATTCAAAGAAATTGAAGAAGGAGACTATGTGGGTGTTAGAAAAATAATAGATAATTTTGAAAATTATTTTTGGTTTCTTAAAATTGAATATCTATTATCATTTTTTGGAATATCATAAGAGGAGAGGATTCTTGTAAAATTCATGTTAGCTCACTCCCATACAAATCAATTCTATAAGTTCAACAATAGTTTAACATGTGGCCAAGTCCAATCAATTCTATAAGTTCAACAATATATGTTAACATATTCTGGGCATGTTCTGAAGTCCTTTAGACATTATAAATAAGCAAACCAAAGAAAAAAGAGAGATGAAAGGGTGAAGAATTCCTAGCCATGAATCCCATGTTTATAAAGTTCAAAATTAATAAAATTTCTCATCCTTGTGTGTGCATACTTTGAGAGACATTGCTTCTCTACTCCTCATCCTTCTTGCTTTCCACCATAGCTTGAGAGAGTAAGAGTGAGAGAGACCTTGCAAGAGGCTTTCCCTCTCCATTCTTTTGCTTTCATTCTTCTTCCTCTCACATGCATGGGTAGCTTGAAGCCATTTCCATTGCTTCAATGAAAGAGAGAGTAAGAGAGCTTCAAATAAGCTTCCCTTGTCCTCTTCTTTCTCATATTCTTAAGCACATTTATCTTTTGTTGAATAGATAATTACATCAAGTAGATCCATTAATTAGGTGAGCCCCTTGCATTTTGCACACACAATCATTCAATCAAGTTTATTGAAAATAGAAACAATTATTGTTTTGAATATTTTAATTGTTTTAATCTTAGCAAAAATTGAGATTCACAAGGTAAGGAAAATCCTTTATCAAAACATATTTGGGAAGAAAACTATAGACTAGAAACTAGTAAGTTGGGGAAGGAGAGAGATAGAGCTGAAATCATTGAAGGTACAAATACACAATCTTAACAAGGAGAATAAGAAACAAAAATATTGTTTGGCTAAATTGAAAGCCTCAATGGGTGGGGGAGGGGGTTTAATTACCTCCCATGACAAGTATGGGGGCTAGATATAGCAATGCCATTTGAACATGTTGTGGAGTCCCTCTTCCTCCAATGGATCTCTATCGTTCCTTCTACGCTCACATGTGTAGCATCTACACTCCTCCTAAATCCAAACAAATCATCTTGTAATGCCTAGAACAAAGCCTTTGAAATTGACTACTCAAGTCCATGAGAAATGCCATGCCTTTGAAATGGACTACTGAAGTCCATGAGAAATGTCACGCTTGGCAATATTACTACCACCATGAGTATCCAAGATGGTCCCACCATATATCGGCGACATTGCTATGGATTGTAATGGAGGGAATACTTGAATAATACTTAGTATCATGTTCACCTAAGTATAAAAGGTGTGAAAGACACTTGTACATGCACCATTTTTGAATGATACAACTTTGTCCTTTCACTTTCTCAAGCTTCTTAGTTGTGCTTTCATGGCTACCAACCATCTCTCTTCTCTTCTTGCCCTTCTTTCTGTCAGTCTAGTCTTTCTCTCTCTTTTGTATTCTTCTCTCTTCTCTCTCGTCTCGTTCATTATAAGTGTTATTAGAGTATAGGTTTTTGATTCATTTTTCTTTCATTTTCTTCATATTTAGTCTCATGTTCAGTGGGAAAATTCTATTTCAAACAGATACAAGAGGCACAAGTGCAGAGGTGGAGTACTATAGGAATCAACATATCTTTTTTACGTAGCAGATACCACATTTGGAGTGATTTTCAAAAAGATTGCACGATTTTGAAGGGACTCAGGTCAAAATAGCAAGTTGTCACTTAGTTCTAGGGAATTTTGGTAGCCATTTGGAAGAAAGTGACCTTACTAAAGTTAGAGAAGAAGTGAGGGTTACTTTTGAAGATATGCCTTCACTTTCCTCCCTCCAAGCTCTTTTTCAAGCCCCGATGGCAAACATGCTTGCAATTCCATTTAGCTTCAAAATTTTCATCTCCCATGAGCAATGGATTGTAGGAGGATCTTCTAGGTACCATTGGGCACAAGTTGAGTACCATTTTAGTAGGATTTGGAAAGACATTCTTGTTCTTTTCCTTTTTGAAGCTACAACAAGAAATCTATTCCTTTCTCTTGAATCAAAGGTTTAGAAGAAGCACCTTACATAAGCTTATTGTTTCTCTGTCAAAGTTCCAATCATTGATGGATGAATGCAGACATAGAAACTAAATCTTGGCCCATATTAGCATTTTAGAATGCTTCAAAGGTGCCAATATCTTCCACGTACCCATCAAACAAATAAGCTTGCACCTTCATCTCAATTGATGTAGCACTAGGGAGGATGACCTCACTGCCAAAAGCATGTGGCTAGCAGTACTTCAAACAAGCCTACGAACAAACCTTTGAGCAATGCTTCTCGATCAAGCCCAATGCTACCATTCAAGGCAAACATTGTTGCACTTGTTTCCATGCTATGATCCTCTATTGCATTTTCGTGGGGGCCTTTACTCATAATGCTAATGGCAGGTTCACATAATTGGACACTAAAGCACATGACCATATCACAAATGTAATTTGTGATTGCCATAATCAAGCTTGTCTAATAGCAATTTACCTTCCAGATCTTGTAGAATGTAGTGATTTCTTGTGACTCTAGAGCCTCGACCATAAAGCTGCTTATAACATTATCTAGTGGTGCTGCAATCACGTTGTCAAGGCCTACATTGACTTGATTGTTTCCATATGAAAAGTAAGGAAGGGGATCTTTACACCAAGTATAGGAGCGTATGTAGATATATTCATATCAAATTGCTAGCTACAAATACGATCCAACCTGCACAATATCTTTGAATCATGCATTTGCAAGTTGCTAGATAAGCTAATTAATGCTATTGTCTAGCCAACCCTTTGGCAAATGCCCTAAGCAAACACTGCAGCAATGCCATTTGATTGAAGGCAACGAGGATCAATTCATGTCAGAGTCCTATGATTCTATGTCAACTAGTTTATCTATTGAGTGGCTTGATTTGCAGCAGACTTACCAGAGATAATGTTGTTTTTCCTAAGGCTTCTATTGGATGATCCATGCCAAGTTGTTAACCACCCATTACATCAAATGGATACAGAATCCAACATTATCATGATAATCTATAGAATTTGCATGTTGTGATATTGTATTGTTGGAAGTTGGAACCAACTACACCAAGACTTCTAATTGTACATGGAAAATTCTAAATTTTTTGCCAGGCAAACATAATTAGAAAACTTTTACAGTTTGTAAAAGTTGGTGTCTTAATTGTTGCTTGTAGTATATGGATGAATGCCATGTATTGAGACAATCATTCATGGATAAATTGTGCAACCATTTCAACTCCTAATTTGAGGATTTGAGAACGAGTTGGCTCATGTCTAAGCATGACAATCAGACAACATTCAAGTTTCACTGGTATGTTGGATGAAAGACTGAACCTTATTGACCATTGTTTACAAATTCTTTGGGCTCAGCATGAGAGCAGGTGTAGTCAATATGAGCACCATGAGTATTATTAGTATCATGATTATTCTCATGGATGTTATGAACAACACGACCATTGGTATGGGTACAATGAGCAAAGGCAACATCATGTATATACTTATGGTCAACATGCATATAATGGTGATACATATTATGAGCATTAGCATGCACCTAATAATTTTGCAATTTCTCATGGATAGCAATATATACATGGGCAATAACATGCAAATGTATATGAGTATGTATATGGACAGCAACATGCAAATGCATACGGACATCATGCTAATGCATCTATATCTCTCTCTCTTGAATTTGTTTCTTATGGGTAGCAAAGTCATGATGATAAAACATATTCTCTTGGGCAGTATGAGCACCATGGACAACATGTTAGATCTATTGCTGAACCAACTAGTGATGACAATTATGTGGAAAAAATTTCATCTAATACTCCTCGAGTTTAAGGTGGACACTAAGATACGAGGAACACATGCTCAGGGCTTGTGCTACCTCTCTATTAAGCCTATATCTACTAATCACCAATATAACTATAGGGCAAAGAATACTAAACTAGTACTTGTATTAGAGTGGGACTAGAATTTACTAATGAAGAGACAAACCAAGGACAAAATGAGTTGGCCAACCTTTACAACTTCAAACCATGATAAGAGTGGCTCATTGGAGTTTCATGAGAAGGATCTTTATTTCAAATGTGAAGTGAAGCTTCACTGGGACTGTGAGAATGCATTGATGATTTTAGCTTTGTATATCTCTGTCCCACATGGTATGATAATCCTTAGTGATCCTAAGAATGGCACAATGAATGATACTATGTAGATTATTGAAGATCTATTGCATGGAACATTACTTATTTCAACTCTACTTGACTATGCTTTCTTTGGCGATGATCTAATGTATGGTATCGATATCACATTTCTCTTTGATCCAAGTGGATGAAAAAAAAGAGGCTTGAAAGAAACTCTACGTAGATCAGCAATCATCTTTGGAGAATCCTCGTATCTTCACAATGATCTTTGGATGCAAAGGATACAAGTTAAGACCCCTGTTTCATTACAATTTACTTCATGCTAGTCTTTATATCAAGCTCTTGTAAATTATGTATAGGCTACATGATCTAAAAGTATACTAAAAGAGCTTTTTAGAGAGCTATTAAACACTTGGTTCGGTTTAACCTACCCAAAGATATTATAGTTTTTCTACGACAAGATTTATAAGAATAACATGGTTACTCTATCAGGCTACATTTCATGATTTAAGAATAATACGTCAAGTTACCATTTCTATATATTCCCTTTTGTAATACTTATATAGAGTATCCTATCCTCCCCATTACAATTTTGTAATCCATGTAATAAGTCATTTATTTCTTTTTTTTGAGAACAAAAACGTCCAAGTAGGTACAATTTTAATAGTGCCACATTAACCTAATTATAAAATGTGTAAAAAACACTTACACATGCACCATTTTTGAATAATATAACTTTGTTCTTTCACCTTCTCAAGCTTCTCACCTATCCTTTGTTACTTAAGTCAGTGTGACATTAATTATTGCTCTAATATTTCTCTCAATTACAACAATATTAGTGTTACATTGATTTAATTATAAAAGGTGTAAGAGACGATACTTGTACATACACATATAACTTTGTTCTTTTAGCTTCTCAATCTTCTCACCTATCCTTACATGATTGTTAGCAATCTCTCTCCTATTCCTATCATTCTTTCTCTCATTCTAGTATATATCTCTGTCTCTCTCACATTTTTTCTCCCTCTATTATGTGATCTTTTCTCTTCTCTCTTGTCTCCTTAATTACATGGATAATTGATGTGGAAAGAAAGGTGAAGTTCCCTAAGGAAGGTTCACCCTCCTTATGGTTCCACCAACCATAACTCCTCTCCCCAAGTCACTACTACAATGGTCAAAGCTTCAAGATACTTCCATTCTTAGCAAATACTTTAATATATCTCTTACTATAACTTCAAATATATTGAATATAAATTAATGAATGATTTGTACTAGACTAATCAAAGCTTCAAGACAAATTTAGTTTAAATAATACCAAATTTAAGAGTTTTATTGCCATTTAATGAAAAATACTATGACTTCAAGACTTTAAAACTTGAGATATAATTGTTGCTTATATGAGTCTAATCAAAACAAGTTAATATATTGCACTCTCTACAAGTTTGCTATTTCATAAATTGGCTCAATTTCTAGGCATCATTATAGATTTAAGAGGAGCAATTTACAAGCAAACTAGTCAACTATTTTCATGGGGAAATTCTTTTATCACCTTAATAACTTGTTTGGGGCATCTCAACTAGTACAATTGACTTGGCACCACATCAATCACCACCTCCGCTTTTGATACCTCAAAAGCATTGCCTCAAGCCATCAAGCTTACAACTCATAGCACATGTTGAATACACGTCTCACAAGTTCCTTGTCAACAAGGATAACCTTGTTGGCATTAGAGGTGATATTGGAGATTTACAATACCTTGGAGAATCCTTAAGGACCATGAGTCCCACATGAGGGACAAAGGTGTACTCAATGTGGACTACAACAATAGTTTAAGGTAGATCCTTCCAATGTAGGGAGCCAAGGTGGCACTCCTTTCAAAAGCCCCTCAACCCCCTTGCCAACAAGCAAACTTTAATATATCCAATATGGCATGGAACAAAAGAAATCATTAGTCTTTTTCCAATAAATCCAACAATAAAACATGTATAAGCTTTTAAAAATTATATATTTAGTTTCATCAACTTCGATCTCAGTCCATTTTGTCATGTCCACATTAGATTTAAACATCCATTATGCTTGGGGAGAAGGGGTATACCTCATGTTGGAGTGATTGCGTGCCTCATGGCATTCACCGTAGCATGGGTAACCTCAAATTCTCCATTCCCAATTGTGGCTTGCTTCAAAATATCAATTGCCTCCACTAGTGCAATGATGATACCTTCCAACTCTTCGAGCTTGGCGAAGGTAGATGGCATTATCAATGTTGGCAGGGTACCCAAGGGAAACTCACATACTACCACAAGCATGGAGAGTGCCTTATCTTCCCTCACACCAAATATCTCCACATCATGGAGATACATAAATTCTACAAGGCCAACAAAAATTTCAATCAAGCTAGAGAATTTAGAGTCTTTGGAATGTTGACACAATCTGAAGGGAGGACCTCTTAGAATATCCCTTACCAAAACCAATCACTGCAAATGAGTCTTCTAGGGGGCAAGGACTACGACCAAAACTCTCTTAGCTACCTTCTCTTCCTTTGCTATGTTGTGATTTTATAGAGACATCTTGAAGAATTGCATTAACTTGTCCCTTTGTTTTTACTTAGAGAGTTGGGATATCCTCCAGCTCATTGAGAATGAGATATATTAGTCCAAGAGAGGTATTATCTATTGAGCTTGGTGTATCCAAGAGCCTCGATTTGCTCCTTCAAAAATTTCTTATAAAGGTAGGTGAGAGACTACAAATCTAGCAAGCCAATTTTGAAAGGATATTTTCTTATCTATGGATGCAAGGATATAGATCAAATCCTCCTTGGATCCCTCAAATGTCATGATATATTCTTGGAGATATTGGTGTATGTATTCACTACATCTTCTTAAGCACAGAATTGGATTCTCCTTAGAAATGCCATGAATATCATAAATGGAGATCTCCATGCTAAGAAAGGAGATAAAAAAGGCACGAAAAAAGTGCCAAAAAAGATTAGAGGGAGGCTAGAAGTACTGTGTAAAAATATAAAAGTAAGAGAGACATGGACTTATATAGAGAGGCCAAGATAAGAGTACATTTACACGACCTTTAAAATAGTTACCTAAAAAAAGTTAAAAACTAAAAAACCTACAAAACAATCCACTGCAACAAGACCATTGTCTCTCACCTCCTTAAATCCAAGCAATCTACATTTTCAATGATTCTTAAAGTATTGCAATATCTTCCCTGACGATGGCCCTTTTTTATTGGTTGCACAAACAATAAATCTTTATTGAGCATTGTTCCTATCCATTGTCCATGCTCATTCATTGTGCTATGGATACAAATAGCATTGATGGAATATCAAGTATGCCATTGATGACTTGCAAATGCAATCAAAATGACTTGAACAAGAAGAAATCAATAGTTCATAAGAGGAGGAAAGGAAGGAGCTGATTGTAAAAAAGGAATGAATTTGGCTATGGAGTACCACATGACAAAGGAAAATATTAGCTATGGGCTATGATTATAAAAGGAAGACGTAGTATAGAACTTTGATGGATGGAGTTGTAAAATGGAGAGGAAAAATGCCAAAAGTTCATTTTAAAAAAAAGATTTTTGGTTAACTATATGCAACATGAAATGAGTTTTTGTTTTAACTATATTGCAAATCAATGTATTTTGATGTAAACAACTTGTTTAAGCCCCCTACCACCATAAGGGAGGCCTTGAGTCCTCTATACATGAATTTCACAATCCCCTAAGCCAATGAGTGCCACATAGCTTTCAAGTTTTACATATTTTAAAAGTTAAGATTATCTTGCCATTTGAACCCAATATTCAAATCTTCATGTGTATACAACAAGTGGGCCTAGAAATTACATTCTAATATTCCAAAGGAAGATGTGTCCTTTACACATGTACAAAAATCATTTGTTCTCATTTGCCACTTACAAACCATAAATCACCCATGGTTTTAGAATGTGCACCATCCTTTACTCCTATTGGTTTTTCTCATTAGCACTAATCCTCACTACAAATTATGAGGCCACTTTGGGGGTAAACAAGTGCATTTCAAATAATAGAACACCAAGGTGCATGCAAAGTGACAATCATGAAGGGGAAAAAGTAAAATCTAAGAAAGAGCCTAACATTTCGAGAGAAGGGACATAAGCTAACCTAAGAAAAACAAAACGCTAGAAAAGACATGAATTATGACCTTTTTATGATTAGTATTGGTATTGGCCACAGTCCCATGATAACTTAGAACTAATTCCTGTATAACAAGAGCAACAAAGAGGGGCCTTGACTTACAAATTAGATGGATTATATGAACCAACCACTAGGCCTAGTTGAGATGAAGACATTAGGTAACTAATCATCCCATACCAAACCATCCCAAGCTAAGAGGTGGCCAACTTTGCTAGCTAGATGTGATGACTAACATGCACCTCCCTTCTATCTGTTAGTGGGTAAGTCATCAATAGCATGTGTCGAGAAATATATTGAGCGGAGATGGGCCGCATTTGCAGGTAATCATGTAACTTGGGATCGATCATCCATTGCAACATTTGATAGACTTGGAGAAGAGGATGAAACATTGTCCTTCATATCAAGAGAACAATGCTACCTCAAGGCCTCCAATGAAGAAAACGTATGAATAGATAGTCCTCCCAAGGTGGAATTTGAGACATCACGAGTGAGTTGTGTGTCACTCGTGCAAACCTAGTCTTCAAAAGGGCGCTCACACTTAAAACCATGTGAAATTACACTAGGGTTTGCAAATAAAACAATGTACAACACACAACTCAACTCAGCCAAGAACACAAAAAAAGAGGGGATTGAAGAATGAATAACAAAGGTAAGGGCTATAACTAAGAGTGCTCAAGGAACTAAAGTTATCCAACAGCCACAATCTTTCATGGGAGGAGGTTAAGAGTGCCTAAGAGTCTAATCCATATAGAAAGAATCCCAAGAGCAACAAACCAACAATATTGATCAAGAATGATATCAAGGAACTAAGAAGAAGACTGTGATCATTATACATAGCAACCCACAATCAATGGAGGCTGTTTGGAAAGTGTAGACAACATTGGATGAAAAAGATAACATGTATGAAGAACAAATTATAGAAGCCATAGCTAATAAAAAACATGAATTGTTTGAAGAAGTGGCTGTCAAACAAGCCAAGCTGACATGATGGTAAACTCAATGGATTGAGCAAGCAACAATCTTCCAAGAACAATCACTAGCTCACTGAGCAAGATAGAGTTGCCAGCTGGCTGCACAACAGTTTGAAGGTGCACAAGAACACAACCTGTGAAGAGATGCATAATGAAAGATAGTGATGATATTGGAGAGTTGGCACAAAACAAAGGATTGTGGTGCAATAGAATGCCCACGTGTCCTTAATATAAGAGTTTTTTGGGCATTAGTCTTGCCATTAAATAAAATGTCTTTTTCTTTTAATAGATCTCTTTGGGTTTGTTTTTCTAGAGTTAAATTAGGTCAAAATACATGATAATTCTTTTAGAATTAAAGCGTTTAATTTTTCTTGCTCAACAATGATATTCATCTCTTGCACTCATGTAGTTTAACAATGTCAAGTCTTTCTTTGGTATATGGCTAATCAATTTCTATTTATCCAATGAGCTCTTCCAAAGTTCATTATGGCAACTAACAAAGAGCTACTCTTGGAGCACTATCACAATGGAAAGTCTATATCCCCACAAACGATTCTTTACCTGAGATGGAATTATTTATCTTGTATTTTCTGTTTGATTAGAAGTATAATCCTCCTCCAAGATTGCCTTGACCCTGCACATGAATAGAGGTTGTTATACCGATATTACTCTGTGTCTAATGTCTTAAAACTCCATGCAGAAGCGTAAAGCATCAGCTAAGAACAACCCAAACCCTTGGGCCTCATCCTACATCTACATCACCTGTCCTCATCACACCCGTACCTTTTCTACCTTGAGTGTTTTGCTTGACCACAACCATTATTAAGCACAAATGCAATATGCTAACCTCGCATATCGAGACCCCTCTTTCCATAGGGCCCTCCCTCTTGAAACAAAAATAGCCCCCACCACATTGTTAATCGTCAGACGAACAAAATCTAAAGCAGAGGATAAAGGCTAAGGCAAAAGTGAAACGTAAGACGAAGGCGCACCAAGAAAAATATGGAAGCACAAGAAGTGCAAAAAAGTCATAAATAAATGAAAAATGCACACAAGAAAAAGTGCAAGTCAATACTTTTGTAAAAGAGCGCAAGCGCATCATGGTTTAATTTAAAGAGCGTTGGGCTCTCACCCATGCAATTTGTAAAGGTAGATGGGCGATAGGAAGGAAGCTAGAAAGATATAAGGACAATGGAAAAAAGGACCTAGGCCACGACCGGCCATGTAAAAAAAGGGGATAAGGAAATGACCGCCCAAAAGAGATTTAGGGTTTTGTATATAAAGTTGAAAAGTGAATGAGAAGCTCATTCTTATGTGTGGCCAAAAGTAGCTCTCTTTTTCTTTTTCTTCTTCTTCTTCTTGCTTGCTTGAGCTCATGCTTGAGAGAGGGAGTGCGAGAGTGTGAGGGTGAGGGACTGGGGAGGAGAAGCTCTCCATCTTCTCCTCTCTTCTTCTCTTCTCTTCTCTTCTCTTTTATTCTCTTCTCTTCTCTTACTCGCGGCAATGGAGCTTGGAGTGTGGAGCTTGAGGATGGAGCTTTCTTGAAGCTTACATTTGGATCGTGGAGCTACCGGAGTGTGCGGGAGAGAAGGTAACTCGATTGGCATGGAGGTAAGCTCACTACACCCGTAGATATGGATGGCGCGTCGGCTATGTGAGAGGTAGCCATTAGTACTCGACTTGGAATGCTTGAAGGATAAGCGGTCCGTGGGTCTTGGCGGTTGAGCGAGAGATCCCGCATTTTGGTTCTGTTGCCGAGACTAACAGATTCAAGCCTTGAGTACTTGCGCGCTTCGAATCGAGCATCGAAGTAGGGTTTTTCTCGAACTGGTGCTTGAGGTAGATAGGTAGGAAGCGAGGGGGTTTGAAGAGGTATTTGATCTTCTTAGCAAGTAGGATTTTGGTTTTTGGACTTGGAAAAGCATAATGGAGTAGTGTAGATATTTTCCTTGTGATTTTTTCTTGCATTTAGGAAGGATAGGAGCAAAACATTGGAGCGAACAGTAGGGTTTTCTCTTATTGTATAACAGGCTAAAACAGGAAAAAGAAGGGCAAAAAATGAAATTTTGGGTTAAAAGTTGATGAAGGGAGCAAGACTAAGGTGAGTGCAGGCATGGGCACGGTGATAAGGGGCCAGGAGTGGCAAGAAAGGCCACATTTTGCATTGCAGGGTTTTAGGAGAGCAGGAGAGGGAGAGAGCTTCATTGCGCGGACTTGCTTCGATCTGGTCATCTAGGAGTTATTTGCCCAGCCCAGATAATTCCACACCTTCCCCTACATGAGTACCTTGGATCTAGAGACGCTCAACAGGTAGGAAGCCCTCAATCGCTCGGCGCGAAGAATTCTTTAAAGTCTGGCAAAAATCACGTCGCACTCGGCCCGTTTGCGTGACTGCAATTCTGGGTCGAGTCCCAGAATCGGCCCTCGGACTGCTCGGCCATTCGGCCCTCAACCCAACCCCACTCGGACAAGTTGACATTTGGCCCGACCGAATTCACCACTCGGCCCACATGACGCAGCCCTTGGCCCACTCGGCCACTCGGCGCTTAAACAACCACACTCCGACTGGCCAAATTTGACATTCGACCCAATTATACTAGGCCCAATTATATTCGGCCCTCGGCCCTCGGACGGGCCGAATTGAGCATTCGATCCCTACAATTTAGACCTGTTGGGTTGAATTTGGATTTTTTCAAATTTTAACCTATAGACCCTAAAACTGACCAAGAGACCATATAGAGCTGAAACCATATTATAGATCAATCACTAGGCTGAAATTTAGAGCAAGTAGTTCAAAATTTGGCCCCCTCCACATCTTCCCCAAGTAGATTGGAGAGAAAATGCGTGCCATGACAAGTTCTCCAAATTAGACCCTAGTGTAGTAATGACTCCACGAGCATGAATTCTCACTTGCAAAAGAGCAACCAAAAGTCCATACTCGAACAAAGACAAATAGAGACCCTACAACCTCAATGGGCCAATCTAGCCAACAAGGGCGAAAAGACCACATTGCAAAAACACATACGTGTTGCATTCGGACTGCATCTAGTCAAAGCAAAAATCAACAACATCAAGCTACAACTGCGAGGATGACTAGATATGACAGTCCTAACGATAGATGCTCCTTGAATAGCACTGCACAGACGATCCAAGGCATCAGTGGAGAATCCACATCTAGTCGTGTAGTTGGGGACTTGAGAGCATTTGTCAGAAGGCTTAAATTTACAATCCAAGACTCGAAAGACGAAGATATAATACAACTTGCTTATCTTAGGGTCAAACTCACCGCGAAAAGAAAGTACACTATCGATGCTCTGATTGATGAAGAAGCATATTTTAATATCTTGACCTATGAAGCATGGATCTTATTAGGCCAACTAGAGCTCACACCGACTAATGTAACTCTTATTCCTTACAGGGAACACCCACAAGTACTTATAGAGAAGTGCAAAATCCTTGCGACAATTGAAACTAAGAGCTTGCCTATCTTATTTCATGTTCCTCCAAATAGTACTAATTGCGAAAAGGAAACCCTCCTAAGAAGACTCTTCAAAAGGATGACCAAGTGTGAGTCCGATTATGTAGCACAGAGGATACACTTGACACTACCAGGTGTGAGGATAGTCACAACCTTTAGAAAGGGTGACCTCATTGAACCTCAAGGGAAAGACAAGGAAGGTGCTGACATAACAAGCAAGTCTAGTAATGAGAGTAAGGACCTGTTGAAAGAGTTTATACAAGCACAGGTTGAACAGAGAACCAGTGAGTGAGGCCATGCTCAAAACAAGGAGATCAAGAGCCAATGCCAAGAACATGCTTTGGACTTATAAATATTGTAGAAGACCACAAAAGAAGCCCATGCCTTATAGACAAAGGTATCGATGAAGAGCCAGTACAATGCCGCGATGGATATCCAAAGCGTTGCTATGTGCTCGGGGGTATTATGCAGGTAATCGATGGATTTGGGTACCAAAACCCCCTGCTAAACCACCTCTATCAGCTGAAGGCCAAATTGCATTAAAAGTAAAGAAGCACATGAGAAAATCTAAGAGAAACTCCAAGTCACGAGGCAAGAAACCAAACATGAGTGTTCAAAAGGAAGAGCCTCAACCTAGCATGCTTAATAAGCAGATGTCAGAAGTAATCATTGAGCGTGCACAAAGACCACTAGTACTCAAGGAGCTTTTGACTTCCCAAGAGGATAATGAGCACCAGAGACACAACGCTACTCGTAAGAAGGCTGATTGCTCAACAAAGCAAATGGCACAATCGTCTAACAGCCACGAGCAAATTGTCAGCCAGTGCCAAGTCCACCTAAGGGTCCCAAATCTCCTACACCCTCTTTTCCTAAACTGACACAGAAAGTACAACAATTGTTGTTAAGTACAGCTGCTCAATCCTAATCTCTATCTCCATCTAAGCTTCCAAATGCCCAAGAGGTGGGACATGATGCCCCCCGTAGCACTCGGCCCAAGGATGTGCCTGTGCAATCTAATATGACTAGATCAACTCGATCTACACAAGTGAATGCTCAAAAGGCAACAAAAGACACAACCACTTTCGATCAGCCTAAGGACTTGACACCGCAATCCACCAATAGTAGCCAGTCCACTGAACTAGCTACTACTACTTCCAATCAGGGATCACAGCAATCACAACCCTCGGCCGTAACAATGCCCCTTGCGGAACGTGTCCTTAGCTATTCACCTGTGAAGGAGGTGCCACAACCAGTATCCTTGACAACTCCAGTACTTCCAAAGCAGCTAAAGCCTAGGCTTAAGGAGAAACCTCTCAAAGATGTGGCCAAGGAGATGGCGCATCTGACCGATCAACCTAGCAAGGCTATCCAACAGGTCGCAGCTATGTCCCATGAGAACACACCAGAGAAGGGGAAGCTTAGGCCCAACCAAACACATCAACAACTGACCTAGTTCAAGGTCCTGAGTCGTTAAGTTATGCACCTTCACTGACAAAGAGAAAGAGAAGAAAACAACAAAAATAACAGCAGTTACAGATAGTTATGGATCCCAAGAACATTGAGACCAAGAGCACTGGAGAGCTGAGGAATAAAGCATCGAGTCCATCCACTAAGGAACCCATTCATGTCTCTCCTAATAGCGGTGAAACCTTAAACACATTCGTGTATCTTGAAAAATCAAAGCAACCATTACCATCAACAGTTGCTTGCAACACTCAATCCACCGACAACAGAACTCACATTGACCAATCAAGAGTGGATATAACATTGTCACAACAAGGTGACAAGACTACCAATCACATCCAAGGAGAACCATGACACAATAGCAGCAAGGCCTTACGAGAAACATGGAAACCCCGAGAGCATATGCAATCCTAGTGTTGACCAATCTTGCTCATTTAGGCATGATCCCCCAACTATGCTAAAGCCTAGGGAAACTCCTAGAACCTTGCATGAGATAGTAACCGAGCAAGCCCTCGTTGAACATAGAAGTGTCGCAGAATGCTTAACTGAGTTGGATGCTAAACTCAAAGTATTCGTATGTGTCTACATTCTTGCGGACATGGGTGCATTCCCTAAGGAGCAGCTTGAAGAATACTTGCCATTTTTCATATCCTAGGAAGAGCAAGAACATCTTGACGAGCACTATGATAGACTCATGCATGAACGCATGCGACTCACCTTTGACGAGGAAGCCGACGAACTACGCTAACTGTAACATTCAATGACGTGCTCTGCCAACCAAATCTCTTAGAGATAGAGTAACTAAAGCGACAATCACAGGGTCGAAGTCAATTAAAAAAACATTGGTTTGAAAACCGTGTTGCAATGGCCGAACTAGGAGCCCAAATTATGACAATCTCAAGAGGGGCAATTGGTTAAATGGCGATCTCAAAGAGACCCAACCTATGTGGCACCAATTTCCTTTCGGGCGCTAATTGCCATTCGGGGTATGGACTTAGCTGGAACTAGCCAAGACAACTCTCTAGTTGATAAGGTTCTCACCGAGGAGGAGTTACATGTTGCCAATAGACTCAGACAAGGTGCCATGCTACTCGATGTTGCAAAATATCTACCGTTATTAAGTTGCCAGGAGTACTGGATGTGTGTGTCACACTCTAGTACAATCCGAAGTTCTATGATTGGTTTTTATTCTCGTGAAGTGACATGGATTCTTAAATATATACATAAATAAACAATGAATTTTGTGACCTTGTATAGATAATATCAATACTCACAAGCAATGATAATCAAGCGCAGGGAGAAGAGTTGGATTTAACAAGCTGAGCTCCTCACGTCCTCCTCTCACCACACATTTAGAAGTCATGTGACCATTCCCGCCTCCAGGTGGAGGCATGCAACCCTCATTACCGCCATAGAAAGCCCTGACCAACATATCTGATGGTGTAGAAGGGGCATCGTCCCTTTGTATACATCTTTCCTCTTTTCGGTCTATCCTTCTGGGGATGAGCCCTGCTCCAATCCACGACAATCAATCCACGCAGCTTAGCATAAGCCAAGATTTGCTATAGTTGGAATATGCAATTGCACCAACATCGCACGTTCCAAAGAGGGTTGCAAAATCTCAAGTGTATCTTCCCATCTCAACAACTGTTTCTCTAATAACGAGACTAGGGCGCAATCATCACTGTAATATCCATTTCTTGAGCCTTCAAATCTCGACATTTCCCAACCCATTGAAAGACTGATAGCCTCAAAATATTGCAATGGTTGTACTCAAGCAAGTTTTTTTTAAAAAAAGCGAGGAAAAGAAAAATAAAATAAAGCTAGGAAATGAAAAGCTAAGAAACACCCACAATCACAACACAACACCTAGGGGTCCTCAAATTAGATATGTCCAGTGACCTTGGTCGGCTGACTCCATCTCTACTCCACTAGTCCTCTAACATCAACCACAATTGTTCAGAGCACATCAAGCGCAAGACATACCTAGGGAGCTTGTCTCGCCTATGGTTAAACTTGTCACACTGACCCATTTGAACGATTCCTTTTTTGCACTCTGCCTTAATACTGTTATGATCCATCGTGAAAAATCTAAAATAAATGACAAAGACCAAGGCAAAAGTGAAACGAAAGACGAAGGTACGCCAAGAAAAATATGGAAGCACAAGAAGTAAAAAAAAATCCCTAAATAAAGAAAAAAGGCACACAAAAAAAAGTGCAAGTCAATACTTTTGTAAAAGAGCGCAAGCGCATCATGGTTTAATTTAAAGAGCGCCGAGCTCTTACCCGTGTAATTTATAAAGGTAGATAGGCGGTAGGAAGGAAGCTAGAAAGATACAAGGACAATGGAAAAAAGAGCCTAGCCCACGACCGGCCATGTAAAAAAAGGGGATAAGGGGATGACCGTCCAAAAGGGATTTAGGGTTTTGTATATAAAGTTGAAAAGTGAACGAGAAGCTCATTCTTGTGTGTGGCCAAAAGTAGCTCTCTTCTTTTTCTTCTTCTTCTTCTTGCTTGCTTGCTTGAGCTTGTGCTTGAGAGAGGGAGTGCGAGAGTGTGAGGGAGTGAGTGTGTGAGGGTGAGGGACTGGGAAGGAGAAGCTCTCCATCTTCTCCTCTCTTCTTCTCTTCTCTTCTCTTCTCTTGTCTTACTCGCGGCAATGGAGCTTGGAGCATGGAGCTTGAGGATAGAGCTTGCTTGAAGCTTGCACTTGGATCGTGGAGCTACCGGAGTGCGCGGGAGAGGAGGCAACTTGATCGACATGGAGGTAAGCTCACTACACCCGTATATATGGATGGCGTGTCGACTGTGTGAGAGGTAGCCATTAGTGCTTGGCTTGGAACACTTGAAGCAATAAGCGGTCCGTGGGTCTTAGCGGTTGAGCGAGAGCTCCCATACACATGCATTCTCCAAGGTGATATGCACTTCTATGACCGTGAGGCCCCATAAGCATTACCACGAATTTGTAAACTCATAAATGTAATAAACTATATACTGTGTTTATGAGACAAGCTGAGTTCATGGTGGTCCAATGTGATTCCTGTGTGATGTGACTTCTAAATAGGTGCTAAGTGAACAACAATTTCTGCATATGAACCCCTTGTCTTCATACTTCCAAACACAAGCCTCTTGGTGATATCATGGTGTAATCTCTTCCGTACTTGCTCAATCACTTTACCTCAGATGCATTGGTCTATATGTTCTTTCTCACTGCTGTTGAGATATTTACAATCACACCTATTGTAGTTTCTTTGTATAAGGCAGTTCTGGGCTTAGGACATGCAAGCAGACTGAATCCCATATGCACAGAGGAAAACTGTAGCCATCCAACAACTATAAAGCATTGTACTTGACTACCACTTTTCATATAGAATGAATACAATATCATAATGCTTTGTATTTTCAGTTAAGTGTCTTGTCTTTGTCAGTCCATTACACAAGATTGTCTTTATGAGCCCAAGCTTCCATCTTGGAACCTAATTTACTTGTGTAATAGTTGGTCTCTCCTTGTCTATGTCAACATGATTCTTGTCTTCATCTTCCATCCTCCATAGCCACTGCCATGCTCTAGATCTGCGTATTTAACAATTGCCTCCCACACAATTAGCTCATCATTAAGATGCCATGAAGTTGAAGACATATTTTTGTGTCTTAGTTCCTTTCTTTCACACAGTGGTGTTGGTAGGGTTGATTGCCTCAGAATTCCCTTCCTTGCTTTCTATCTTGCCCAATGACCTGAAATTCATCTGTGCTGAGACCCTTGTAACATAAAAAGCATGTGACATGGATTTCACCTCCCTTTGCATTCAGGAGGTCAGGATTAAAGACCATGCCCTCATTCGGCAGTATCTACTATTGTAATTCTGAAAGTTTGCCTTGACAATTGAACCCAATATGGTCAACTGTTACAGACACAATCCATGCAGGTGCCTCATTCTTAACTGTGGGTCTCCTGTGCAAATAAACTAGTGATGCTCTTTGCTGGACAGCGGGATGACCAAACAGTATGCCATAGCCACCAGCTTAAGCATTAAACTAGATTCTCCTCCAGCAACTTGTGGGTGTCCCACCTGTGGAACCACAACTCTGTTTGTGTCCAAGGTGAGCAGTTTTCTATTAATGATAGCTATATATAGCACAAGGAGAGGAACACGATCTTGGTCACATGTGTAAAAACTTGCCCCTAATCCAACGCTGCAGACTTTGGCATGTTTCCGCCAAGATGGAGAAACAAGACGTTGCAGCTGCTGTTGTGTCTGTCATTGTGTGGCTTCTTACTCAACACATTCATTATAATTCACTTGATCAGTGCAGCAGTTTCCATGTTAAGTACCATAGCAGTTGTGCACCCACAAACTAAAGACTCTCCCAGAACACGAGCAACAGAAACATCAGTCTTTTCCTGCTTTTCTTGCAAATGACAACCATAATTATAACTATAAATGATTCTAGTGTGTCTTACTCAAAAAACAAGTAAAATGATTATTCTTCTCCTAAAAATTACAACCCTGATTTTTCTGAGCATACACCTCCAGAACGTAACACTCTGTGCAACATGTCTACCAATAACCATTGGTCCCATTCACAAGAGGCAATTTCCGAGACAAGATAGACCCAGAAGGGGGGCCACCTCACAAAAAGCAAGTTTTCAACATCTTACACCCAGGAATAGAGCCACATCAACACTCATTTTCCTGAAATGTGTTGCGGAAGTAAGATCTATTCAATGAGCTTAAAACACTTTCAGTTGTATTCCAAATTGTCTGAGCAAATTATGCAGAAAAAAGAGACCAAATACCACACAACCTGAAAGGAATCAGCAAGACTACATCGTTACCTTGAAGGACCTTGATTCTATTTAACCACCATAATCAAGGCATGCATTAGTATTAAATTATCATGCATTAATGCCTAACTTGCTCCATTACAGACCCAAAACAAATTATTTGTGTAAAAGGCTTCTATTTCAGTTAATAGGACAAATGCCTGAAAATCCCCTGTAAAAGGGCATGTGGGCATCTTGTTGAAAACAGCACCAGCTATGGAGGAGAGAGAAACAAGAGAGTGAATAGTAGATAACAAATAGTGTGAGAGCAAAACGGGAGGAAGTGTACTTGCTTAACTAAACTAAAGGATAGGTGAAAGTACAACTAAGGTTTAGGTCTAATGTTTAACCTGACCACACTTCCACCAACTAACTAGAGTTAGGTTTATTTACTCTAGAGCCTAGTGTCACTACTTTAATGTCCTAAGACACTAGGTGTGCACACCCTACAATGACACTTTAATAAGTGTCCACACCACATAACTTACATTGGGCACTGCCTGGAATCATAGTAGCAAAGAAACACCTCTCTTTGAGTTCAAAACTTACGAAACATTTTTTGAAACACAGTTATCTCAAACAAAAACTGTTGGGCAATGTCAAACATGATGATGACAATGAGTAATGACTTGTGAGAACTCAAGACTCTAGATGAGAGACTTAGTTTTTTTGGGATTTAGTTATTGGACTTTGTTAATCTAGTATCTATTTTTGTCTTGAGAGTTAATTATTATACAACTTTAATCTCATTTATGAGTTATTTATGATATATTATAATGATGCCAGGAGGCATATTCCACGGTGGATTCCGTGAGGTTTTACAGTGGATTCCGTAAACTTAGATGACCGGGGCTCATACACAAAGAGGATTCTTTGTGTGAGAAGTTGATGGGGACGCCTGTCCTTTTCGGGCGTTTCATTAATTTAGTGTGTACATGGGTGATTCCATAGCGGGTGATTCCGCAAAATGCATATTAAATTAATAAACGTTTATGAGTTTAGAGTGCGCACTCGTAATAAATTAAGGTTAGGATTTATTTCTAACCAGTTGATTTATTTATGTAGCTGAAGACTGCTAGGTATTCACTTTTGTCGGTTTAATTGTATTATTTTATTAACGATTGTAAATGCTTCAGTTGATGTGTAGAGATAGCAGCAGTGGCGGAGGAAAGCATTGGAGTCTAGCGAGTATTCGACCTTTGGATTATATTTTGATAGGCGCCACGTCTATATTTTGTTATGTCTATTGAGACATCGATTATTGATTATTATTTTGTATGCGCCTATGCGCACGGATATGTTATTTCTATTTTGGACATTGAGATTGGGCGTGCCAGACTCTATGGGCACCGTCCATTAGCTTTATTTCCTATTTTTGTAGAAAGCAAACTCAAAAGCTAAAAGCTTGTCATATTTTTGTAAATTGGGCTATTATTGAGCATGAAGATGGAAATATACATAAAATACATGCTTTGTGAAGCGCTCACACAAGGCATGGGGGGAGATTGAACCCAATTGGTCTCTTGCTTCTTGTCGTTCATGCTTTTACATTGTTTTTTGTGCAAAAAGGTAGAGTTCATTGTTCTTGGGGACCTTCCGGGATTCACTACGTGAGCATTCTGCGACCGATCTGCGCACCAGTGGTATCAGAGTGAAGCTGAGATCAAGAGCTTCCAATCGCTACCAATCTCAGGCGAAGGCGGAGCTCCAGGAACGATCGGGCTCTACAGTCAATCTCGTCGCGAACCGTCGATACAGGCAGACTTCTGGCGATCAAGAACCCCTGTTTCTACTGTCAGATCGCGAAGGACCAAGCTCTGTAGGCGGAGGACCACGCATTCATCTCCTTCACCAAAATCGTGGATAACAGACAAAAAGAGTAACTTCCTATTTCATTAAGCTTCAAAGCTTCAAGTTAAAATTTAATTAACTTGATTAGAAGCTTGAGAAGGCTTCTCCTAATCAAAACGAAATCAACGCGGCGTGAGGCTGTCCAGGGCAGCGCGAATCCGTCAAGGGCATATTTTTGTCCTAAAAATCCACGACGGATTAAAGCTTCTTAATCCACTAAGTCAATCAAAGCTTTTTAACTCCAGCAAGTCAACAAACTTCAGGTCCTGCGCACCAGAAGTCAAGTTCTGCAAGTTCACCAAGTTCTGCAAGTCTGCAAAGTCTGCAACTCTGCAAGTCAGACTAGTCAACTGGAGTCAGAACTGACTAGTGCCTAAAACTCCTAGAAGGCTTGTTCCTATGCAAAAACTCTGAACTGGAAAGTTGTTCGTGGCAAGGTGTTCTATCTATCTACAAGTTCGTTAAAGTACTTTCATCAAACGGAGACAGAAATATTGCAGATTTTCTGAAAATTGAGAAAGAAATACCCAAAAATACATAGCCTTGTAGCCCCGAATTTGAGCTATGCTCATCCCGCTAACCTAATTTTGAGTGAGAAAGGTTTATTGAGTTTTACAGGATGACGACCCCACATATGATGATCCTATGGCTGAAGACGACTTACTTGAGCCTACCATGGAACAAAAGATGGATCTAATTATGCTACAATTGGAAGAAGAGCGAAGGGCTAGGCAAGCATTACAAGCGCAATTGACAAAACTACAAAGAGCGTCTACCGACCAAGAAGAACCTCAAGCTGAAGATTTGATTCGACGTACCATCGACGCCACTCTTGAAGCACAAACCATTCGCAAGGAATCAAAGATAAGTAAACGAAGTTTCAAATTTCGCACTTTTAATGGAATACGAGAAGGAAAGACTGTTTTATCATTCATTAGCCAGTTTGATGACTATTTCCATGAGGAAACTTATCCAGAAAAAGATAAAATCAAGTGTGTTACTAATCATCTGATAGACAGACCATCACTTTGGTGGACTGTAGTCCGCAAGAGCATAGAATGTCCTGCTACTTAGGAAGATTTCAAGAAAAAGTTCATGCAGAATTTCCTTCCACCGCAATTTCATGAGAAGGCTATCAAGCAATGGGATTTACTTCAACAACAGGATCGTGAGCCTATTCCACAGTATACAGAGCGTTTTTGGAATGCACTCCTACAGCTATGCATGCTTGAAGACGTACCAGAGACGACACATAAGCGGAAGTATATGTCTGGACTCCTTGGACATTACTACGCTGAAGTGAACATGTTCAAGCCTGCTACTCTTGAAGACGCCATCTCCTTAGCTCACGACACTGAAGATAAGTTACGCGGAAGAGACAGACGACCACAGCAATTCCAAGCCAACGGTAACTATGGATCTAAACAATTTAATTTCAATTTTAGAAGGTTTAATCCAGGTCGTTTTAGAAGCAAGAATTGGCCTAAACCACCTGCATTACCATCCAATGTTAATCCAAATTCTAAGCCTATTTCACAAGCAAATCCAAATGTACCCAGACTTCCAGCCATTGCAAATAATGTAACCAAAGCCAAGCCAATAGTATGCTATAAGTGTCACCAGCCAGAGCATCTCGCAGCAAATTGTCATTCAAAGAAACCACCAGCACATATCAACTATCTTGGAGCCATGGACGAATACGAGCATGAGGATATGCCGGATTTCACTGAAGATGAGGATGATACTACTACTACTTCCGACACTTTACCAGGTATGCCTACTCCACATTCATTGTTGACTATGAAATGTTTGGTGCATGGAAAGGAAAGAACTATCTTGCATGATGATGGTAGTACTCATGACTTTATTTCAGCAAAATTGGTAAAGGAATTGAAATTACAAACTGTACCTACGCATTATCGCATAAAAGCTGCATTTTTAGGGACTAGATACAATGGCACACAAGAAGTACAAGATTTAGAGATTCAAATTGGTTCATATATTGAAAGAAGAAATTTCTTAGTTGTCCCATTACAGTCAAGCGATATTATTTTACGAATGCCTTGGAGACACCAGCATAATCCAAATATAGTTTATTCCACGCACACAATGAATATTAATTTTCAAGGAAAATCTATTACATTATATGGTATGCATGCATCTAATATTTTTCCCCTGCTTTCGCATACTCAAGCAAAACGTGCACTACGCAAGAATACTAAATTATATTTCATTTGGATGAATGAATTGCAAGCAAAGGAAAATCATATGCATCCTAGGCATAAGGAATTTCTTGCATATTTTAGGGCTGTTTTACAGAAGACCTACCACCAGGTTTACCACCTTCACGACTAGAAGACCATAAGATTGATCTAATACTTGGCACACAACCACCTTGCAAAGCACCATATAGACACAATCAAATAGAGCAAAAAGAAATCCAGAGTCAAGTTGAAGAATTACTAAATAGAGGCTTAATTCGACCTAGCAGTTCCCCATTCGGTGCACCTGTACTCTTAGTCAAGAAAAAGAATAATACCTATCGTATGTGTATTGACTACCGAGCATTAAATAAGATCACAGTAAAGAATAGGTATCCTATACCTAGAGTTGATGACCTTATGGACAAACTACAAGGATCTTCTATATTTAGTAAAATTGACCTTAAGTCTGGATATCATCAGGTGAGGCTAGATAGATCCGACATATTTAAGACTGCATTCAGGACACAGTTTGGCCATTACGAATTCTTAGTCATGCCATTCGGATTGACCAATGTGTTAGCAGAGTATTTGTCAGCTCATGTGTGAGTCTGAGCTTGATCTGGGCTGGGCATTTTTTATTAGGTATTTTAGGTATTTTTCTGGTGTGGCATTTTATGCCAGTGGAGCATTTTATGCACCAGTCGGCCAGCTTTAATGCTGTCCGACCAGCATTATTGCTACCCACTTTTTCAGCCTATTTATACTCAATGGCTCCTCCTCAGTTAGTCACTTCATCTTCACCATTTGCAGACTCTGTGGAGAGAGGAGCCAGTGCCAGTGCCCACGCAGCCAGTGACTCACTGTTGTATGCGACTGTCTCGTGTTCAGATATATGGATTCCATTTCCCGTGCATACATCTGAGTTCTCATCTATATCGTGTTCTTTCTTTTCTCTTTTTGTCTTGTGTTTCAGCAGTTTATTTCAGCACATGTTTATGCTTCCACCGCTGCTCCACTTCTGACATGGTATCAGTTTTCAGGATGTGTGTTTCTGCTGTGTTTTCTTGCTGATTTCAGGACTGTTTTGTACCCCTGCTGATCAGACGACTGCTGTCGCAGCCAGGCGACCTGTTTTGGGGCTGTTTTCAGCCTGCGTTTTTTGCAGTTTTGCCATCGCCTGCTGCCTTCGCACCCTCTGCTGCCTACGCACCCTTTGCTGCCTGCGTTTTTCATCTGCAGCTTCTGGCGACAATTTTCTACCTATTTTTCTCCAGTTTACAGCCTGCGTT
Organism: Lygodium microphyllum; assembly: GCF_053477565.2. NCBI lineage: Eukaryota > Viridiplantae > Streptophyta > Polypodiopsida > Schizaeales > Lygodiaceae > Lygodium > Lygodium microphyllum. The sequence continues at coordinate 12,873,881 of NW_028229514.1, forward strand.
TTGTTGCTTCAGCATCTCTCGTGGCTGGGTGACTGTTACTTCAGGCCGTTTTTACTGTTTTTGGCAGTTTTTGACTGATTTTTTGACTTTCTGCAGCAGATTTTGTCTTCTATTGATCAGATTTTGGGTTCTATTGCATGTGAACTCTCATTTTCTGTAGTCTATGCTTGTGTTTTGGCTGTGTTTCCTCTCTAAATTCCATCTCTTCTCTACTTCTCTTCTTATCCTCTCCATATGGCTCCTCCGTGCACTTCCACTGATGATAAGTTACATGGACCTGATTATCTCATATGGAGTGCTGTCATGAAAGCTTGGTTTGTGCAGAAGCGGCTATGGTACATCGTCTGTGGAGCTATTGCTCGACCTCTCCGTCTTTTTCCTCTTCCTGAAGACTTTGATGAGGACAACCATGAGGAAGCGGTGCTCACATGGGACTCGGACGATGCCCGTGCTTACTCGGCGTTGCTTCGGTGTATTTCTAAAGCGGTCTTACCGGCGGTTACCTCTTGTAGGACATCTTCTGAAGTATGGCAGAAGTTGCAGCAGATGTACGAGGCACCTTCCACCATGCGGGCCGTCACACTTTATGGCCAGCTCCAGTAGATGAAGTTTGAGCCGAAAGATACTATTCAGTATTTTCTTCTTCGTGTTACGCAGGTACAGGACCAGCTTCGGCACATGCAATCTGCTCTTCCCGAGGTGCATCTTGTAGGGACGGTTCTCTACAAGCTCCCCCCGGAGTTTGATGGAGTGGCCAATGCTTTGCGGGCGCAGACATCATCGACTCCTGTCAGTTTTACACATATGACCTCGATGCTTCTTGAGGATGAGGCATCCTTGAGATTATAGGGGCGGCTTCCGGCACATTATGGAGGTGAGGCTTATGTAGCTTCAGAGAGGGGTGACGGGAAGAAGAAGTCGAAGGCCCAATGTTACCACTGTGGCAAGAAGGGACATTTGCAGAAGGACTGCAAGAAGTTAGCGGCTTCCAAGAAGAAGGAGCAGAAGACGAAGCGGGATGCTGACTCTACCGATGAGTCCTCTCCTTCATCAGACTCCGACTCCGATCCTCCGACCAAGGTGAAGTCCAAGGCGCGGAAGGGATCCTCTTCTTTGGATCGCGGGAAGGGCTTGGTGGCCCCTTCCTCGGCTGCTTTCTAGTGGTGGTGATGAGGTCATCCCTCACGACTCTTTTGTGCCAGAGAGGGAGTGTGAGCGGGGTGTTCAGATGGGGCAACCGCGCCTCATCTATATTTTTATACAGGTGCACAGGTTCCAGAGAGGGACGTCCCTGACGCATCGACTTCAGTCTGGCGGAATCAAATCCTGGAGGTGGGATTGACATCCAGGTTCATGATGAGCTAGTTATCTGACAGAGAGCGGGAGGCTTTCGTCTGGAGCTCACATGAGGGGACACTTTGGCGGTCTGGCCAAAGGCGGGAAATCCATAGTCACCTATGTTCAGAGGCATTTTTGACAGGATGGTCTTGTATGCTACTGCGAGACATTGGTGATGGACACAGAGACATGCTATGATCTTCTCTATTTTCAGGTGTTTGGTACGATCGACATCGACATCAGGTTCTCTCCGAGGCACCTTGGTGGTGGCTTGATCACCCACTGCTTGGGTATCCATGGTTCTACTTGGTGGTTCTCTGTTGTATAGTTTATGATCCCTTTTCATTGTACTATTGTATTGTATCAGATCACTCATGATCTGAGAGAGGGTGTTAGCAGAGTATTTGTCAGCTCATGTGTGAGTCTGAGCTTGATCTGGGCTGGGCATTTTTTATTAGGTATTTTAGGTATTTTTCTGGTGTGGCATTTTATGCCAGTGGAGCATTTTATGCACCAGTCGGCCAGCTTTAATGCTGTCCGACCAGCATTATTGCTACCCACTTTTTCAGCCTATTTATACTCAGTGGCTTCTCCTCAGTCAGTCACTTCATCTTCACCATTTGCAGACTCTGTGGAGAGAGGAGCCAGTGCCAGTGCCCACGCAGCCAGTGACTCACTGTTGTATGCGACTGTCTCGTGTTCAGATATATGGATTCCATTTCCCGTGCATACATCTGAGTTCTCATCTGTATCGTGTTCTTTCTTTTCTCTTTTTGTCTTGTGTTTCAACAGTTTATTTCAGCACATGTTTATGCTTCCACCGCTGCTCCACTTCTGACACAATGCACCTGCTACTTTTAGTAGAATGATGAACCGTATCTTTCTGAAATATCAGTATTGTGTGATTGTTTTCTTTGATGATATTTTGGTGTTTAGTCAAAGTGAAAAAGAGCATTATGAGCATTTATCATTAGTTTTTAAATTACTGAAAGAAAATCAATTGTTTGTAAATCCTGAAAAGAGTGAATTCTTTAAGACAGAAATAGAATATTTAGGACATATTGTATCAAAAGAAGGAATTAAAGTTGATCCTAAGAAAATTGATGCAATATTGCATTGGCCTGTTCCTAAAAATGTGCATGAGTTACGCTCATTCCTTGGTCTTGCTAGTTTCTATAGGAAGTTTGTACGTAATTTTTCATTACTTGCTTTACCATTAACCAAACTTCTTAAGAAAGGAATTGTTTATCAATGGACTGAAACTCAGCAGAAACCCTTTGACTTACTGAAACGTGCATTAACTAATGCCCCTGTTCTACAATTGCCTGACTTTAACAGACCATTCTTTCTAGTTGTGACCGATGCTAGCGGATCAGGAATAGGAGCCGTACTAATGCAAGACAATCATCCAATAGCATATTCTAGTTCTAAGCTGAAACCCTCTGAGCTGAAATATTCCACTTATGACAAAGAACTATTAGCAGTTGTACAAGCATTAAAACAGTGGAAGCACTATTTAATAGGTTCAGAATTCATGATAAAGACTGACCAGCAAAGCATTAGACATTTACTTAGCCAACCCCAAATTTCTGACCGTCATATCAAATGGGCTTCCTTCATTCAAAGCTTTCATCCTATCATTCAATACCAACCTGGAAAAGAAAATATAGTTGCTGATGCATTGAGTAGAAGACCTACAATTCATAATATTTCTATCATATCTTTTGATTCTTTGATTGCTATGAAAGATACATATCACCAGGATATTACTTTTCATTCTGATTGGCAAAAATTAGTTCAAAATAATTTTATTCCTGTTAATTCATTGTCATATAATGATGGATTTATGTTTTTTGAAAAGAGACTGTGTGTTACTATTCCATTCCGATCTTTTGTTTTGAATGAAATTCATAGTCCCCCATATCAAGGTCATAGAGGTATCATATCTACATTACGCATGTTAACTGAAGATTTTTATTGGCCGCATATGGATGTAGATGTATCTAATTTCGTTTCTGAATGTTTGATTTGTCAAAGAATAAAGAGACATCATGGTAAACAGTATGGATTATTAATGCCTTTGTCTATTCCATCTAGACCTTGGGAACATATTTCTATGGATTTCATTACTGGTTTACCAAATACTAAATCTAACCATGACATGATTTGGACAATTGTAGATAGATTTAGTAAGCAAGCATATTTCATTGCATGTAAGAAAACTTTAACAGCATCACAAGCAGCACAGTTATTTTTAAAAACTGTTTTTACTAACCATGGATTGCCAAAAGTGACTATTTCAGATCGTGATTCTAGATTTTGTAACAATTTTTGAATTACACTGTTTACAAATCTAGGCACAAAGATTGATTTCTCATCTGCATTTCATCCAGAAACAAATGGACAAATAGAAGCCACAAACAGTACCATCCTAGATCTTTTACGTGCATATACTATCTCTAAACCTCAAACATGGGATACTCATTTACATTTATTACAGTTTGCATACAACAATACACCGCACACATCTACAAAGAAAGCACCTTTTGAAGTCATTTATGGATATAGATTATCTACACATGTTGCATCTTTGTCTAATAGAATTCAGAGTGCTGATGATATTGCTAGTATGCATAACAGTATTTTTGATGAGGTTAAGGATATGATTGCTAAAGCCCAACAATCATATACCAAACAAGCCAACAAGAAAAGACAAGCCATGAATTTCAAAGTTGATGATTATGTTTGGCTTAGAATAGAAAAGCGTAGACTGCAAAGTGTAGATAGACATCCAGTTGTTAAATTAGCTCATAGATTCTATGGACCATTTAGAATCATTCATAAGATTAATGATAATGCATTCAAGTTAGAATTGCCATCTCATTGGAAAATTCATAATACATTTCATATTAGTTGATTGAGACCATTTAGAGGCCAATTACCTATCCACCCTGTTTATAAAAACCCACCTTTATTAGAGGAAGAGACTGAAATACTTGAACCAGAAGCCATCATAGACACTGACTATATGACCACTAGAACTGGCCGAAGGTATTCTAGATATCTAGTTAAATTTAAGAACCATCCTATAGAGGAAGCACAATGGATGCACGCTAGAGACTTAAATGCTTTCCCCACTCTGTTAGCTCCACATTGAGCTAATAGCAATTGAGGTCAATTGCTATCCCACCCCGGGGGTATGATGCCAGGAGGCATATTCCACGGTGGATTCCGTAAACTTAGATGACCGGAGCTCATACACAAAGAGGATTCTTTGTGCGAGAAGTTGATGGGGACGCCTGTCCTTTTCGGGCGTTTCATTAATTTAGTGTGTACATGGGTGATTCCATAGCGGGTGATTCCGCAAAATGCATATTAAATTAATAAACGTTTATGAGTTTAGAGTGCGCACTCGTAATAAATTAAGGTTAGGATTTATTTCTAACCAGTTGATTTATTTATGTAGCTGAAGACTGCTAGGTATTCACTTTTGTCGGTTTAATTGTATTATTTTACTAACGATTGCGAATGCTTCAGTTGATGTGTAGAGATAGCAGCAGTGGCGAAGGAAAGCATTGGAGTCTAGCGAGTATTCGACCTTTGGATTATATTTTGATAGGCGCCACGCCTATATTTTGTTATGTCTATTGAGACATCGATTATTGATTATTATTTTGTATGCGCCTATGCGCACGGATATGTTATTTCTATTTTGGACATTGAGATTGGGCGTGCCAGACTCTATGGGCACCGTCCATTAGCTTTATTTCCTATTTTTGTAGAAAGCAAACTCAAAAGCTAAAAGCTTGTCATATTTTTGTAAATTGGGCTATTATTGAGCATGAAGATGGAAATATACATAAAATACATGCTTTGTGAAGCGCTCACACAAGGCATGGGGGGAGATTGAACCCAATTGGTCTCTTGCTTCTTGTCGTTCATGCTTTTACATTGTTTTTTGTGCAAAAAGGTAGAGTTCATTGTTCTTGGGGACCTTCCGGGATTCACTACATGAGCATTCTGCGACCGATCTGCGCACCATATAATTCATTTTGAATTTTGACATTTTGACAGTTTGTTTTGGAATGAGAATCATGATGTTGCAACTTGACTCAATCCATATTGTACATGGACTATTTACATGCTTACTTCAATTTTCTTTGTGTGATATGTATGAATCATAATGTTTGAGATCTAACTTATAGTATAGCTTGTCTAAAGACTAACTTTAACATAAGTCAACAATGGATCATGAATATGTAATATATTCTCAAACGACTCTCATGTATTATCACTCAAGCTCAATTGGCCTTTTTTTGTTTAAGAGAGAGTTTCATAGAGGTTTAAAACCTCTTTTCCTAGTTAAAACTATAAGAAATCCCCATATGATAAAACCCACGTTCTTAATTTACCCTCTCTTGAAAGAAACTTACAAAACATATATTTGATGTTTCATTTTTTACGTTTCTAGCTACTATGCCTAGAATTACCAAATTCTAACATCCCCCTACAATGCCAATGTGTGAAGTACAAGGAAGATCAATCACCGAAGGGTAGTAAGTTTAAGGACTTTAAAAAAGCCTCAAACTTCTCACATGATAATGTTTTGATGAAAGTGTTTGCAACATTTTGTTATGTACGAATATATATCAAGTTGATCTCTCCTGCATAGCATCTTTCTCTGACATAATGATAGTGAACCTCAATGTGTTTCGTGCGAGCATAAAACATAGGATTTCGTGCTACTGCAGTATCAATTTGACTACAAAAAAAAGAGGATGTATGACCCTTCAATGAGATCTATAGATCAGCTAACAATTTGCGCATCTATACACATCCAACTGTTGCTGTGAAAGCTGCCCCTATACTCAATCTCACAAGATGAGGTAGCCACTTTATGTTCTTTCTTGCTAAGCCATGAAATGCATGGCCGTACATAAGCCTATACACCTCAGATACTACGAACTCTAAGTTAGGGTGTATGTTGCAAAGATAATTAAGATAGCCAATAGCCTAGCTGTAAATTGCAACATCATGTATCTCACTACCCTCATGCATGGACAACTTTAGCCTTGGCTCCATCGAAGTGCCCATACATTTACAGTCTTGTATATTGAACCTATGCAAAAGCTTGTCCACATATTGGGACTGTGACATGATGATACCATGCTGATTTTGGGTGAATTGAATCCTCTAACAATGTAGGCAGCCCATATTTGACATAACAAAAGCATGTTTCAAATCGGCCTAAAATCTGCAATTTTATCCTCTCTAGGTTTGGTGAGTAGCATATGATCTACATAGAGAACAATAACTAGCAAGTTTCCCCCTTCATTCTTAATGTAGAGAGTGGGAGCAATTGGGCTATTTTTCAACCCAATGTTGGCCAAGTAAGCATCAATTTTTGAATACCATGTATGAGGAGCCTATTTTAAACCATAAAGAGCCTTCTGCAACTTGCAAACCAAGTGCTCTTTTTCTTTTGCCAACAAATCCTAGAGGTTGTGAGACATAGACATCCTCATGAAAAGGTTATCATTCTAGAATGTTGTCTTTATGCCCATTTGATGCACTTTCCAACCACAATTTGCAACCATAGCAATAACACACCTCACTGTACTAATGCAAGATGTAGGAGCAAATGTCTCCTCATAGTCAATGCCTTTCTTTTGGGCATACCCTTTTGCTACCAAATGTGCCTTATACCTATCAATGGTGTCATCCACCTTGCACTTCGGTTTAAAAAAACATTTAGTGCCACTAGCTTTCTTGCCATGTGGCAACTCAGTAAAATCCCAAGTAGGGTTAGTGGCAATAGAGTCCAATTCTTCTCGCATGGCCTACAACCAATGTACATCTTGTTGTGCTTCATCAAAAGAAGTAGGCTCATCATCATCCAACACTGAGCTCATAAATGCATGCTCATCAAAAGGTGACTACTTCCATACTATCAACCAAATGTGCTTCCTCTGAATCATATACTATCTATCTAGCAACCCTTGTAGTGCACTGAGGTAAGGGAGCATCGATTTGACTCTCTCTAAGAGTCTGTAACAACCAGCTGGGGATTGTTTTTGCTACATTTACAGCAGCCCTTTCTTGCTCAATTGCATGTTCTACTTTGGCATGCAAACCATGAGCTGTTCGAGGACATGAAACAGCTTATTGTAATACACTTGTTTGGGCATTTACAACAAGCTTGGATCCCAAAGCAAGCGGTAGAAGACCTTGAAAAAAATTAGTTGAATATATGGCTGCCATTTCAAATTGGACATGTGAAAAGGCTGCATTTTCGGCAAAGATAACATCCCTACTGACAAAAACTTTGCAAGTACATGGATCATATAACCGATAGCCTTTGGTTTCCTAACTGTAGCCAACAAAGATACATTTTAATGCCTTATCATTGAGCTTTATAAGAACCTCTTTTGGCACATGAGCATAGGCTATGCATCCAAACACATGACATAGCAACCTTTGGTTTTCTCTCATGCCAAATCTCAAAAGAAGTGATGGTTTTACGAGCCTTTGTAGGGGCATGATTCAGCACATGCTGAGCACATTGACAATCCTCAAGCCAAAATTTATGTGGCAACCCCTTAGATTTCCAGCATATATCTAGCCATCTCCATAAGTGCTCTAATTCTTTCTTTCAGCAACACCATTCTGTTGAAGTGTCATCCTCACAGTGGCCTGATATGTGATACCATTCTCAAGTAATAAAGTCTCAAATGTACAAGACATGTATTCCCCCCCCTCTATCCGTGCGAAAGGTCTGCACTTTTAAACCTGTTTCAACCTCTAGCTTTGCAACCAAGTGTTTAAGTGCATAAATACATCAGATTTTTCCATAAGACCATACACCCATATATGTCAAGAGTAGTCATCTATGAAGGTGAAAAAATATAGAACTATTAGAGAGTCATTCCCTGGACAGCAGGCAGTACAGACAGTGCAGGAGGAGCCATGTCAGCAATACGGATAGCGCAGGGGAGCCACGTCAGCAGGCGCAAGTGCCATGTCAACACAGTTGGTCAGGCACAGCAGCAGTCGGACTGTTTTAGGCAGTCGGCTGCATTAATTGCAGCCGACCTGTTTTTTTGTCATTTTTGTGGTATTTTTCCACTGCTATTTATAGTAGTCCTGTCCAGCATTTGGATACATCATCTGACAGAGACAGCCTGCTGAGACTGAGAGCATGCAGGCTGACTGAGATCAAGGTCCTCAAGGCGGAGACATACACAGATATTTTCTCTGCACCTGTGTATATTTCTGCATTCCTAGATAGCATACTACACTGCAGATTTTCTGTGTTTCATTGTCTCCTTCTCTCTCCCTCTCTCTTCTCTCTGTGTTCACTCTCAGTCTTGGTCCCACGCTTCCGCATTGCTGCACTTTGACATGGTATCAGAGTGGTGAAATCGGACTGACTGATTGAAGAACCTACCTAAAGAGGAGATTTTAGCGCGACACAAGGCTGTGTTTCCAGCATTTGAGGGCGAGCGGGAGGGCTGCGCATCAGAACTAGGCCGAAGCGAGAGTGGGCATGCGGGAAAGGAGACCAGTTGGTGAATTTACTGCAGGTTATTGCTGTTTGAAGGAAAGGAAGGCTGTGTTTCAAGCCTTCCATTGCAGATTTTACTTTTTCATCACCTCTAGCGACTAAAGAAGGTTTGGGAAGCAAAGGAAAGAGCCCTAATAGGCTGCCTTTACACAGTTAGAGGGGGCTGATTTTACGTTTGTGCAAGCATCGCAGGTGAGAATGTCTACAGAGACTGACTTGGAGTTCCAGGTGATCATGGACAAGAAGGTGCCTGTCCTACCAGCTCTTCCATCAGATCAGAAGCTTGATGGTGACAATTACCGTATTTGGCGCGTGATGATGTTGGCCATTTTGGAGTCTTATGATTTGGCGGAGCTTGTGACGAAGGAGATTAACCGGCCCTCGGTGAGAGATGCGCCCAAACTCTCTTCCAATGCTCGTGCAGAATTGACTAAGGCCCAACCTCATTGGGACAAATTGAATTCCAGGATTTGTTCTTTTCATTTTTTGTCTTGTACTATAGCCGTGATAGCTCACATCGAGCACTTGACGGTGGCTCGAGAGATATGGCTGGAGTTCGACCACATGTATAACCGGATGACCCTAATGAAGAGGGTTTCTTTGGAGATGTAGATGCGGACCTTGTCCATGAATAAGTCTTCTTTGCTTCGAGAACACATCAACAAGCTAGTAGCTTCAAATGCAAGTTCAAAATGCGGGGAAGCCTATTTCCTCCAAAGACATGGCAATCACTTTATTGTCCCAGTGCCGCCATGATTCGGTACCTTTTATTCCGCTCTTATTGCATCAAGGCGGGAGTCAACTCTTCGGTGGGAAGAGCTAGTTCCTATGGTCTTAGACCAAGAGGAACAGTTGAAGGGACAGAATGCTTCCAAATCAGAGGCATTGGTTGGTCAAGCCTCTCAGAAGAAGGGGAAGGACCAAAAGAAGGAGGAGGACAACAAATCCAAGAAGGACAAAGAGAAGGAATCAACCTGCCATATTTGTGGCAAGGCCGGTCATTGGAAGAAGGATTGCCCCGACAAAGACAAGAAGGACCCGAAGGATTCTGGAGTAGTGGCTGTACCCTCATCAGCTGCTTTTCTACACTTAGCGATCATTGAGGACCCTACACCGAAGAATTTTAATGCTGCGATGACAGCTCCCCAGGCTCGAGAGTGGATTGTGGGTAGTGGTGCCTCACGGCACATGACTCCTCCTCCTGTTGGTATTGCCCATTTGCGACCTTCGCGTGGGCAGATTCTCATTGGAGACATCTCTTCTATATCTATTGCTGCGCAGGGTGAGATGCAGCTGATTCCAGATGGATGTAGTGGTACCCACACTTCCGAGGTGTTGCATATGCCAGGCTTGGGATATCATTTTCTTTCGGTGCATAAGATTTGTTCTCTTGGCCTCTTGGTGGAGTTTGACAATGATGTTGTTCGAGTCCTTGATCGTGGATCGAGGAAGGTTCTCTCTTCAGGATATGAGGAGAACGACATCTACAAATTGAAGTCTTCTATAGCTCTCTTACCTCTCTTTTTCTTACCTCTCAGACACAATCCAAGCTATGGCATGCTTGGTTTGGCCAACTGAACTATGAGTACCTTCGGAAGGCGCCAGGATCGTTTGCTCGAGGTTTGCTGGACATAGTGGTGAGCCAACAGCCATATTTTTCCTGCATTTGTGGAAAACTGCATCAAGATGCGATTCCCAACAAAGCTTCGCAACGGTCCACTTCACCTATAGAACTTGTATCTACGGATCTTTATGACCCAATGAGGACCGAGTCTCTAAAGGGGAGCTTGTACTTCATGTTGATCGTAGATGACTATAGCAGGATCACATGGGCCTATTTCTTGACTTTAAAGTTGGAAACTTTTTTCCACTTCAAGGATTGGCTTCTCTTTGAGGAGAACCAATCTGGCCGGCGACTAAAGACCTTGCGCTCAGACAAGGGTGGTAAATTTGAATCTAATGAGTTTGCTCGTTTTTGTGCAGATAGGGGCATTCACTAGGAGTTTGCTAACACCAACACTCCTAAAGAGAATGGCATTTTGGAGCGGAAGAACCGCAATGTGATGGAGATGGCAAGCACCATGATGGAGCACTGACAAACACCTCAGTTTCTATAGGCCAAGGCAATGACTACCGCAGTTCACATCCTCAATCGATCTTCCACTTCAGCCTTTGACAAGATGACACCTTTTGAGGCTTACTTTGAGACTAAGCCTAATGTCTCTTATGTAGGGATCTTTGGGTGTGACGCCTATGTACACATCCCAAAGTGCATCGTGACAAGTTCGAGACGGCTTCCCAACGACAGGTTTTTGTTGGCTACAACTTCCAGTCCCAAGGTAATCGCCTGTTTGATCCCATTAAGCAGGATGTCTACACGAGCCGAGATGTGCGGTTCGTGGAAGTTCTGGCCACAGAGAGGGGTGAGGAGCACCCCGTCCTTGGAGATCCAAGGGAGAATTGGGCTCTCAAGATAGTTCCTTTGGAGACAGAGCCTCTTGATAGAGATTATTTTTCAGATTTAGAGTCTTCCCTTCCACTGGCCGCCCCAATGGCGCTTCCGCCGATGGATGTACCCGAGTCTTCAGCACTTGGAGAGCGCCGAGGAGAGATCCGGCCTCCTCATTGGGCCCGTGACACACTTTGAGACTTAGGGATCGAGGGGTCCCTGAGGAGAGGGAACTACAAGATGGATCGCGGCGGTCACAGAGGAATCATGCACACTCTACGGAGCTTGTTTGCTCTAACTATTGTTTGATGACCCTTGTTATGCAAGATCGAGAGCCCACTTCTGTGATGGCGGAGGCTTTGCAGTCTTAGCATTGGTGAAAGGCTATGGAAGCCAAGTTGGAGGCTATTGAGAGGAATGGCACTTGGTACCTTGTGTCTCATCCCTCTCACAAGAAGGTAATTGGCATCAAGTGGGTCTTCAAGACCAAGTACCTTATCGATGGTTCTTTGGACAAGCACAAGGCTCACATTGTTGCTAAAGGTTTTGCTCAGCGCCCAGACATGGACTTCCATGATACTTTTGTCCCCCACTACTCGTATGGCAACTATTCGAGCTGTTCTTGCCTTGGCTGGCCATAGGAAATAGCCTGTCTATCAGTTGGATGTGAAGTCGGCCTTTCTCAATGGTGACTTGCAAGAGGAGATCTATGTAGAGGAGCCTCCTGGCTTTGGATCCTCGAATGGAAAAGTTTATAGGTCGAAGAAGGCCTTGAATGGCCTCAAGCAGGCTCCACGTCCATGGAACGAGAAGATTAACTCGTTTCTTCCATCGTTGGGATATCGGTGCTCCAAGGCTAACCCGCAGCTTTATGTGCACATTTCCGAGACTAGTCGTGTGTTGTTTGTATTGTATGTTGATGATTTGATTCTTCCAAAGGACCATGCACAGAAGGTCCAAGAGACCAAGATAGCTTTACATTAAACGTTCAAGATGACGGATTTGGAACTTCTTCATTTCTTCTTGGGTCACGAGATTTATCAGTCTCTGAGGGGAACCTCTGACTTAGGGATTTCTTATCCAGTAGATACAGATACTTTCAATCTTGTTATTGCAGGTTGGAGCAATTTGGATTGGGTTGGCGATGTGGACCATCGGTGGTCTACTATAGGCTACTGTTTTACCTTGGATACAGGTGTTATCTCTTGGAGTAGTAAGAAGCAACCCACAATAGCCCTTTCTTCTACTCAGAAAGAGTATCGGGCTGTGTTTTCCACCACATGTGAGGTTGTGTGGCTTCGAAGATTGTTGGAGGAGCTTGGTTTCCCTCAAACTCGTCCTACTCTTCTGCGGTGTGACAATGAGAGTTGCATTGCCTTGGTACGGAATCTTGTCTTCCATGCCCGGACAAAGCACATTGAGATCCAATATCACTTCATTCGGGAGAAGCTTTTGGATGGGACCATTGATGTGAAGTACTACAAGACGGAGGATAATCTTGCACATTTGTTCACGAAGGCACTTCCCCAAGCTCTTCTTCGGAGACATGCCAAATCCCTCAGTCTTCTGACCTGTCCAGGATGTGAGAGGGGGTGTTAAAGAGTCATTCCCAAGACAATAAGCAGTATGGACAGTGCAGGAGGAGCCACATCAACAGTACGGACAATGCAGAGGAGCCACATCAGCAAGTGCAGGTGCCACATCAGCACAATTGGTCAAGCATAGCAGCAGTCGGATTGTTTTAGGCAATCGGTTGCATTAATTGCAACCGACCTATTTTTTGGTCATTTTTGTGGTATTTTTCCACTGCTATTGATAGCAGTCCTATCCAACATTTGGATACATCATCTGACAGAGATAGCCTGCTGAGACTGACAGCACGCGAACTGATGGAGATCGAGGTCCTCAAGGCGGAGACATACGTAGATATTTTCTTTGCACCCGTGTATATTTATGCATTCCTATACAGCATACTAGAGTCACTATCGATTTTCTGTGTTTCACTGTCTCCTCTCTCCCTCTCTCCTCTTTGTGTTCACTCTCTTTCAGTCTTGGTCCCATGCTTCTGCATCGTTGCACTTTGACAAGAACTCCAAGAGTTCATGTCCACATGGGACCACAAACATCAGAGTGTATAAGCTAGAACTCATGGAAACCATGCACTACACCATCCTTTTTGAAGGCAAAAAGGATGCATTTTTTCCAAAATACATCCTTTACATGCATGGACAGGTGGGGTCTCAATCGGAGGTAAGGCATCCACCCATAGAAATAGGCAACGCTCATTCTGACACTTAGGAATGGATTAACGTGTTCCAAGAGGCATGTACTAGTGAAATAGTGATGGAACATTCCAACCTGTTTCTTGTCCCGTTCCTACCTATTTCCTAGCAGTTCCCTGCTTGAAACGGCCGTTTCAACATGGACCATTTTTTATTAACATACCTTTCGATTCTCAAATCCTATTGTTGCGTGTTTCAAATCACTCATCATTGTCATCTCAAATCCCCTGCAGTCCACCTGTTTCGTCTCACTTTGCCTACCTTGTGTTGACCTGCCTACAGCCCGCTAGCCCACACACTACACGTGCAACAAGTCCCCTATAGGTTGTCTAGTGTCAGGGTCTCTCTCTCTCTCTCTCTCTCAAAATGGGTTGTTTATATTAATTACGAAAAAAGTTACAAGATAACAAGATTACAAAGTGGCTTAGGCCATCGTATATAAACCAATTACAATGGATTCAACAAACAGAAAAGGATGAGTGTGCAAGAGGCACCTTGGGACTAATTGACACACAGGATTAAGAGCATTGAAAAGATTTGGTTGCATGGGGTTGGGCCTTCACTACCAATGTCTCCAGTACACCATCTTCAAAGAAGTCTCCTAGCACTACAAAAGGATTGGGTGGTTGAGGATCAACCTAGAAGGAAGGTCCATCTGCAGGGTGGAAGGTAGAACTTGGGTACTTGCAATCCCACGGAGTAACCACTCAACCATTAACATCAAAGGCTAGGAGGGCTGGTGGATCATGTGTGGGCTGCTGTTGTTGCGGCTCCTTGGGAGGCTATGGACCCTTGGGAGTAGTAGAAACTGAAGCAATCTGCACATCTCAATGACATGAATAAATGCGGAGAGGCTATCTCTCTCTCTCTCTCTTTTTCCGTAACTCTCTCTCTCTCTCTCTCTCTCTCATGCACACGACTCTTCTCATCTTGATGTGTGAATCACAATTCACAAGTTGTCAACCCCCGTGGGCTATCGTGAGCTCATGCGGAGTGAGAGGTTCACACTTGGAGCATCATCAACAATCAAATTTCAACCTTCGATTATAAATTCCAAGGTGTCTACTAACCATGCGCACTGCTTTCAATTTCCTTTAAATTATAAGAAATTTGTGCAACTTGGAGCAATGTTGGGGCATAAGGGGAAAATTTTGCACATATGGAGCAATTTGGGACCCAAATTGTCCCCTTGTTGATTGCCCCAAATTGGCCAATTTTCCCAAATTGCCCCTATTACCCCAAATTGCTCGATTGCCCCAAAGTGTCTACAATTGAGGCCTGAATTACCCCCAAATCCGGGGCATTTTGGATCTGAAATTGCCACTAAATTTGGGGGGGCATTGCGGCTCAATCGTTTTCCCAAATTTGGGTGTGATTCAGCAGAGATTCACAGCTCAAATCTTGCTGCAATGTCCACATATTTTGGGCAACTTGTGACAATTTGAGGCATTTAAAGCATCTATGATTCAGGCTGCAATCTCCCCCAAATTTGGAGCTTTCTCAGCAAGGATTGGGGTCCAAATTTGGCTGCAATGTGATATGCCCAAATTTGGGCGATTCAGGATTTGAAATTACCCCCAAATTTGGAGCATTTTGAATCAGACATTGCCCCAAATTTGGGGCATTTTCAGCAAAGGAATGCAGGCTGAAAAAGCACCAAAATTTGGGCATTTTTACTAGACACATGCATGCTGAAATTTGGGCTGCAATTTTCTGCAATTTCATTGAACTTTACTGGTTATTTGTCACTTTTCATATAGATGGCAGCATTGACATCTATGGGATCTTCATCATCCTTAGCAAATACTTCATGAACAATTGGACAAAGTTGAAACACTACTTAGTCATGGTGGAATGAGGTAGATGCAAGGGTGTCATTGAGAGATGGATGGGGTTCGCCCTTGGAAATGCAGGCTTTCCCTTATGCTCGCACTAGACTAGTGGGGCTGATAAAGTGAGAGCCCATCTTCTGCATGAGGAGGGGAAAGAGGCACGTTTTTGCACCAATGTGTCAATTGAGAAAAGACACAAGTTGCTTGATCGTGTAGCCACTTCTATGGGGAATACACATGCCATGAGGACACCAAACAAAGGCTAGTAGGGTGTGGTGCTGCATGCTGAAGACCACTAGGATTAGCGGCTACGAAGTTTTCCCATGGACCATTAGTGGTAGCAAGTCATGATATTAGACAACATTCTTTGCATAGTTCATGGGAACCAAAGAAAAAAGAGGAAACAGATGCAACAGTGGCACATTACATTTTCTCTATCATGATTATATTTCATTCAAATCAATCAAGTCACCGTATTTTTTAAATATGGTGATAAAGATTGCGAATATGAACCCACATATAGGCCCCCTTCATCAAAAACTATCAGGACTACTTGCTTCAGAAGGAGAAAACAGCCATAGAGATTACAATAGCAAATAATCGCAATCAATGGGCAAGAAATGGAGTGACATTGATAGCAAATGGATCAAGTGATACATGCCATAGGTCTATACATGGTGTTGTCACATATTCTCATGGGGATGTGTATTGGTAGTCATGATGCTTTAGAGACTAGAAAGAGTGCACATGTATTGGCATCTGAGTGGTGCAAGGCAATGCAGGCTACTGGGGCAAAAAATGTACGCTGATTGGAGACAGACGCAATCCACCAAAGACACAAGGGTAGTTGAAGAATATCCATAGAAGCAGCTAGAGGTGATGAGTAGGTAGTAGCATGCAATGGAGCTGGCAGCCATGTCGTGATAAGGGATGAACTAGGATAGACTGGGATGCAACTAACCTAGCACACTCTCTATTCATAATGATGGAACCAGCCAAAAGTGGGGAGTTTGCATATGAGACAATGAAACACACAATGCATTTGAGTTTTGGGGCTACTTAATAAGCTAATGCAGGTTTAATGTGTAATGCACCTTTTTTAGTTTACCATCCCCTCCTAAGCCTAGAACCAAAACTAGGAGAGATTGCCAAGCAAATCTCATCCCATTTTACATTGAGAGGTCCCACCCCAAAGCAGCCAAGGTATCATTTAATGGGTGCATGTCAACTGCCCAAGAACCTACCAAGACTACAAAGGCGATGGCTAACTTCCCTCTAGGCCACTCCAAAGAGGCCAAGATATTGAACAAAGGAAGCTTATCAGCTACCTAGTCACATGGCCTACCAAGACCTATAAAGGCAATATATTAATCACTTTGAACCTTTCCTTTTGGGTGGCTAAAGAAAGAGTGTCCGTTGGGAGAAAGCAATGGTTGACTCACAAATCACAAAAACAAAGAGGATGTACAAAGTCACCTGCAAGGGTATCAATGATGAAGTGAATGATGGATAGAGGTATATAAGGTTATGGACATGACAAAACTAAAGATGAAGATTGCTTGGGATCCAATGGGAGCAAGGTGCTCATAGGTGCTTTGCTCAATGAGATATATAGAGTAATGTTACACAATGCAAATAAGAAAGATACCACTTGGACAGTGTGCCTCATGGGGGAAATTGTTCGCTTGCACAAGTGTCTTTTAACAAAAGATGCTAATGATCATGCAATCCAAAGAGTAGGTACAACAAGAAAGGGATCTCGATATCAAGGACAAGAAGACAATGCCAAAACTTGAAGATAGCAAATGAAGGATAGAAATTCCCCCCTCAACCATGAATATCGTGTTAGGGGACATTTGCGTCATCCATATGTGAAGAAATGCTCTAAATGCAGAAAACACAAAACCAATCGTACAACAAAGAACAAACTGATAACACATAACATAGTTAGGGTTAGGGTAACTCAAAGACAGTGAACACAATGAATAATGAAGTGAATGACTACTAAATATACAGTGCTCATGCAACAAACACACTACGCAGTGAATATTGAATCTTGAACTCTTATATCTCTGGGATCAAGGTAGAGGTTATGAGCTAGATAACGTATCGTACTCCGAACAAATCCCAAGCGCAACAAGGCAATCTCCGAGTATCGAACAACAACAAACGCAGCCAAAGAGGCTAGATCTAATACAAACAAGGAGTGAGGAGAGAGAAAAACCAAAAACACAAGTACCTAAGAAGAGAGAAAAACTGGGTGACGTTGGAAATAGTAGATGACTATGCAAGAAGTGTAGGCAATAGCTGAAGGAGAGAGAAACTCAGCAAACGTAGATTTTATATGATGACGACAGTTTTTTATTGATGGCGATAGGTCCAACTGATGATGTCACAAACAAATGCAAGGTTCTAACAATAAGCGACAACTCTGAGGTACTAAGCGACAGCTCTTAGATATAGGTGACAGCTCACAAGTGGAGACAAAGGCTGAAATCGGGCGCCAAATGATAGCATACAGCAAGGGAAAGGTTTGACCATCATGTCCTTTGCAAATAGGATGTGACCAACAGAGATACAGCTCTTGAAACCTACAAAAACAAGATTAAGTGAGAGTAGTCGGTTGTATACCTATTTATAGAAAGTTTGGGGCACCCAAATTAGGATTTTGGATATGGAACATAGTAACTCTCTAGGATTGCGTTTCTATTTAAAAGAATAAGGCTTCTTTCATGAATTAAGCATGTTTTGGAACTGTTGAAGTCAAGTTAATGCAATTTTAGCTCACACCCTCTCTCAAGCCCAAACTGAGCCATAAGAAATAAGCCCTTTCATTTATTTTCTTTTACCCCAAAGCGTCCCATCCCAAAGCAACCAAAGCATTGACTAGAGGGTGCATATCGGCTATCTAATGACGTACCAACACTATAGAGACAATGGTTATCTTATGAAGAGAGCCCAAGTGATCACCCTAGAGAGACCAAGGCATCGAACAAAGGGTGCTCATTGGCTGCCCAAGGGCCTATTAAGTCCTGCAAAGGTAGATGGAATCAACAATGGACACTTTTTTTCTTTTTTCGATGGATTTGGTTTAATATTTTATAAGATTTAGTATTAAGTGAGGATTGCAAATCAAGGTTCCTTCCAATGATCCACTATGCACTAAAGTATACGAAATAAGGATGGATTCTTTTTCCATTTCTTTATCATTTTTCTCTTCTCATACCTTCTCTATCTCTCTTTCTCGCTCCACTATCTTCATAAAACAAGCAAAATAATCCCACACACTACTAGGATAAGGACCTAGGGATTACCGGGGGGGGAGAGGAGGGATAGCAATCATATGAAAAATATATGGAGAGAAGCACGACTACGCGGGAGCAAGCAAGACAAGCAAAGCCAACATGCAAGTATAGGGATAAAAACTGCCATAAGAGATTACCATGTGCAATGCCACAAGTAGGGTGGATTCGGAGTCGATCACTCGAAGGGTATCCGAAAAGGAAAAAATGCACACATACACATGTTTACATGAACAGAGTGCCAATGCATGGAAAAATACAAAGGAAGATGCAAGCTTTCATGCTCATATAGAGTGCAATACAACAATGCCACTTGGACAATAACCTCGCAAGAAAATTATTCACTTGCCCAAGCATCCTTTTACAATCATATCATCTTGACAATGTGGATAAAGTTACAAATGTCCATAATGTACAATATAAAATAAACAAATGTCCGAGAGAAAAACTGTGAGCATCATCACTGTAACTATCAAGAGAAAAAAACCGTCCCCTCACAAACCGAATGCAAAAGTAAGACGGAAACACTCTCTCCCCATCAATCTGAAAAAATAGAAGAGAGTGTATCCAAGCCAATTCGAGAAAGAATGTGCTGTAAAAACAGCATGTTAACCACCTTGGTAAAAATATCTACAAATTGTCACTAGAAGGCACAAACTCTAGACAAATAGTTCCTAGCTCAACCTACTCTCTGGTGAAGTGAAGCAAGGGCAATGGCACTCTGATTGTCGCAATAGATAACTGTAGGCATCTCACAAGGAAACTTAAGTGTAGCTAGCAAGTTCCTTGCATACATGGCCTCTGGTATCATTGAAGAGAGCTTGATACTCCACCTCAACCATGAAAGCTACTGCTTTTAACTAGCTTAAGAGATGGGTGTGGTGCCCAAGGTGTAGAGATAGCCACCATGGAAATGTCAGATGTTAAAATCTCTCAACCAGTTAGAATCCCCCGCAAGCATAAATCATGACCATAAGTTAGTTCATAATCATGGATACACATTAAATATCTTAATATACGAAGACAACCAGTCTAATGAGACATTCTAGGTGCATTAAAATACTAACTAAGCAAACTAGCTGAGTATGTAAGAGTTCGCCTAGTATGAATTAACCAAAGTTGTTTCTCTACAATAAAACAGTAGGTATGAGCATCAAAAGATTGACCCAGGGTATCCTTATGCAGATGGAATCAAGAGGCGTGGCCACTAGCCGTGTCTGATCAGTGCAATACTATTCCACCAACTATAGGGCGTACATCAACAGTGACAGAAAGATACTTCCCTCGAATCAAATAATCTCTATCCTCAAGAAATAAAACAATAAACCTAAGTCGGTCATCTCAAATGTATTGCAAAGCTTTGCCTTGATTTCCATGATGGCCACAGATTCTAACCCAATGAAAAGTATATTATCAACGTACAACAAGATATAGTTGACCCTTGCACTAGTGGTGCACACATATAGATTTGGATCATAGGGGGTAGAATGATATTCATGAGTTCGTAAGAACTCGTCCATCTTGTGGTATTAAGACCTTAGTGCTTACGTGAGCCCATAAAGCACTTTATACAAGTGAAATACCTTATTATTCCGATCAGCAGAAGAAAAGTCGAGAAGCTGCTCCAAATAGACTTTCTCCTCCAAATAACCATTCAAAAAGGCACTTTTGACGTCCATCTGGTAGATCAACCAATCATGGTGAGTGGGAAGCGCAATCAACAAATGAAACGATATCAACCAAGCAGTAGGTGCGAAGATTTCTTCATAGTCAATGCTGTGCTTTTGCTTGAAACCCTGCACTACAAGGTGAACCTTATATTTGTCTAAAGTACCATCTGCCTTTAGTTTGGTCCTTAAAGTCCACTTCGTCTCAATGACCGGCTTGTGACAAGAACCATCCACCAAAGTCCAAGTCCCATTTCATTCAATACTATCTAGTTCCTTCTCCATGGCCTTACACCATAGAGGGTCTTGGAGAGCCTCCTGCACACTGTTTGGCTCAGAATGTGCAATGTAATCAGCTATAAACAACGATGCATGTGAAGCCTAAGGGACGAGCCGAGCAAACCTTCTAGGGCATTCTGAAGTGGAATTCGATGGAAAAATCACCGAATTCCACATGGTCTACTAATACTAGTGAGGTAACGATTCTCATGAAGAGGACCTCGAAGCTGTGTCTACAAGAAGGTCAAGAGTAGACAATAGACCCGGCTCAGAATGCACGATCTTATCCAATGTGAGCAGAGATAAGAATACAAAGTACGATACAGAAGATTGCATAATGCCCCTTCCATTAAAGACGACATCCCTCCTCTCGATCACCTTGTTTGTACGAGGATTGAACAAACGGTAGGCTTTCGCTTCAGAAGAATAGCCCACAAAGATCAAGAGATCTACTCAAGAGGTGAGCTTTTCTATCTTGTCATCCAAAGTGTGCATATAAGTATGACTACTGAAGACTCTAAAGTGAGAAACAATAGGCCAAGAGCCAAAAAATATCTTGTACGGGATCTTTTTAGAGACCACCCTAATCAAACATCGATTAAGGATGTATATCAAAGTGTTAATAGCCTCAACCCAAAGGCACTCAAGGAGCTCTACTACGAACAATATAAAGTCTAACATATTCATGACTATTCGGTTCCTACACTCTACGACTTCATAGGGGAGTTGGTAGAGGTGAGCTGGCGTACAATGTCCCACTCTGATATAAAATCAAAGAACTAGTGGAAAGTAAACTCGCCACCTAAATCGTTACTCATAGTACCCACACGATGACCAGTCTGGTTATGAAGCAACAACATCCAAGCATTGAATTAAATAAAGGTATCTAACTTGTGTCAGAAGTGGAGCAGCAGTGGAAGCATAAACATGTGCTGAAATAAACTGCTGAAACACAAGACAAAAAGAGAAAAGAAAAGAACACGATACAGATGAGAACTCAGATGTATGCACGGAAAATGGAATCTATATATCTGAACACGAGACAGTCGCATACAACAGTGAGTCACTGGTTGCGTGGGCACTGGCACTGGCTCCTCTCTCCACAGAGTCTGCAGATGGTGAAGATGATGTGACTGACTGAGGAGGAGCCACTGAGTATAAATAGGCTGAAAAAGTGGGGAGCAATAATGCTGGTCGGACAGCATTTAATGTTGGCCGATTGGTGCATAAAATGCTCCACTGGCATAAAATGCCACACCAGAAAAATACCTAAAATACCTAATAAAAATGCCCAGCCCAGATCAAGCTCAGACTCACACATGAGCTGACAAATACTCTGCTAACACCCTCTCTCACATCATGAGTGATCTGATACAATACAATAGTACAATGAATAGGGATCAGAAACTATACAACATAGAACCACCAAGTAGAACCATGGATACCCAAGCAATGGGTGATCAAGCCACCACCAAGGTGCCTCGGAGAGAACCTAATGTCGATGTCGATCGTACCAAACACCTGAAAATAGAGAAGATCATAGCATGTCTCTGTGTCCATCACCAATGTCTCGCAAGAGCATACAAGACCATCCTGTCAAAAATGCCTCTGAACATAGGTGACCATGAATTCCCGCCTTTGGCCAGACCGCCAAAGTGTCCCCTCATGTGAGCTCCAGACGAAAACCTCCCGCTCTCTGTCAGATAACCAGCTCATCATGAACTTGGATGTCAATCCCAGCTCCAGGATTTGATTCCGCCAGACTGAAGTCGATGCGTCAGGGACGTCCCTCTCTGGAACCTGTGCACCTGTATAAAAATATAGATGAGGCGCGGCTGCCCCATCTGAACACCCGCTCACACTCCCTCTCTGGCACAAGAGAGTCGTGAGGGATGACCTCATCACCATCACTAGAAAGCAGCCGAGGAAGGGGCCACCAAGCCCTTCCCGCGATCCGAAGAAGAGGAGCCCTTCCGCACCTTGGACTTCACCTTGGTCGGAGGAGCGGAGTAAGAGTCTGATGAAGGAGAGGACTCATCGGTAGAGTCAGCATCCCGCTTTGTCTTCTGCTCCTTCTTCCTGGAAGCCGCTAACTTCTTGCAGTCCTTCCGCAAATGTCCCTTCTTGCCACAGTGGTAACACTGGGCCTTCGACGACTTCTTCCCGTCACCCCTCTCTGAAGCTACATAAGCCTCACCTCCATAATGTGCCGGAAGCCGCCCCTGTAATCTCAAGGATGTCTCATGCAACTTATCATCAGGGGAAGTGCACGGAGGAGCCATATGGAGAGGAGAAGAAGAGAAGTAGAGAAGAGATGGAATTTAGAGAGGAAACACAGCCAAAACACAAGCACAGACTACAGAAAAAGAGAGTTCACATGCAATATAACCCAAAAGCTGATCAATAGAAGACAAAATCTGCTGCAGAAAGTCAAAAAATCAGTCAAAAACTGCCAAAAACAGAGAAAACGGCCTGAACTAACAGTCACCCAGCCACGAGAGATGCTGAATCAGCAAAACGCAGGCTGTAAACTGGAGAAAAACAGGTAGAAAACTGTCGCCAGCAGCTGCAGATGAAAAACGCAGGCAGCAGAGGGTGCGTAGGCAGTAGAGGGTGCGGAGGCAGCAGGTGATGGCAAAACTGCAAAAAACGCAGGCTGAAAACAGCCCCAAAACAGGTCGCCTGGCTGCGACAGCAGTTGTCTGATCAGCAGGGGTACAAAACAGTCCTGAAATCAGCAAGAAAACACAGCAGAAACACAAATCCTGAAAACTGATACCATGTCAGAAGTGGAGCAGCAGTGGAAGCATAAACATGTGCTGAAATAAATTGCTGAAACACAAGACAAAAAGAGAAAAGAAAAGAACACGATACAGATGAGAACTCAGATGTATGCACGGGAAATGGAATCCATATATCTGAACACGAGACAGTCGCATACAACAGTGAGTCACTAGCTGCGTGGGCACTGGCACTGGCTCCTCTCTCCACAGAGTCTGCAGATGGTGAAGATGATGTGACTGACTGAGGAGGAGCCACTGAGTATAAATAGGCTGAAAAAGTGGGGAGCAATAATGCTGGTCAGACAGCATTTAATGTTGGCCGACTGGTGCATAAAATGCTCCACTGGCATAAAATGCCACACCAGAAAAATACCTAAAATACCTAATAAAAATGCCCAGCCCAGATCAAGCTCAGACTCACACATGAGCTGACAAATACTCTGCTAACAACTTGTGCTTGAGAAAGTACACCCACATGTACCTAAAGAAATCATCCAACTATCAAAAAGAAGTACATCGCACCATTTACGACGGCAGTGGATGTGAAACCACAAAGATCTACATAAACGAGCCAAAGGAGTTTCTTATCACGGGTGGTAGATTGCCGAGGAAAGAGTGTACATTAATGCTTACCTAGCTGACATGCTTTACAGACCTCAAGATAGTTTGAGACACAGAATGCCCTCAACCATCCCCTGAGGTAACAACTCATAAAGAGAGGCATAGCCAAGATGTCCTAAGTGAAAATGTTAAAGATGCTCGAAGTTCATGGGCTCTCATGTGGTAGCCAAGGCTTAGAAGCGATAGAACTCCGAATCATCGATTGTCGACTTAGTAAGAAAATGAGTCATGTTATAAAGGTCATTAGGCTATGCCTTGCCACAAGCAATCACGAAACCAATTTGAGAGTCTAGGGCCTTGACTATGGTAGTTGTGAAGAAAACTGCTCACCCCAACTAGCAAAGCTACTAAATGAATAGCAAGTTCACCCAAGCTGTGAAACATGATAGACATCATCCAAGGAAGTAAATTTTGAATCCTAGTAAGTGAAAATTTTGAGGTAACCATGGGCCTGAATCTTGACTAAGGAGTTATTTTCTATGTAAACTCTCTCGGTTGCACAGACTTGAGAAATAAAAATGTCCTCTATAGGAGAGGAGGCAACTCGCAGATCTGAATAAGACTTGCATCCAATGTCTTTAAGGAGATGACATGGGCCTCTACAAACCAGTCCGACAAACCCTTTGGAGTTGAGTAGTTTGTTGTGACTGTGATAGCTGACCGGTGGTAGTATGGGTCTAGCCTCGCCACTGCTCTTGCTGGGCATTGCCACCACCTTATTTCCCTTGTCAGGGGTTACTTGACTAGGGTGCAGAAGTCTAATTCTTAGATTTTGGTTGTATGTCTCTTGCCTTAGATCGACACTCGTCGTCATAATGGCCAACCTTTTGACAATGTTGGCAATGCCTTTTCTTATTAGGTACATTCTACCATCTAGGTTTAAAAGTAGATTTTGTGGTTCCTTAGGATTCACTAGCCTTGTTTTGATTTTGATTTTAATTTGAATTTTGTTTGTCCTTGCCTTGCAGCCCCTTTTGAGAAGATGCAATGAGAGCTCCCTCTATCGAGGACATCTTGTGAAATTGATTGAACAACCGTGTATAACGCAATAGGTGACACTCAAACTCATAAAATGTGGGCATTTGAGACTGTGAAATCACCTACCGCACAATTTTTTCTTGGCAGCTGCTTAAGGAACAAGGTAATGTGATTGTCACACTACTTAGGAGCCCTAGTGATTAAGAACTCAATAAGGAGACACATATACTCAATCAACTTGACTATCACATCATCCTTGTCTATGATTTTAAAGTTTTGGAGCTCATGATCCAAATTAATGCAATGAGTCCTATCTCGAGTTGCATACCAGTTAGTCAACTGTGTCTAACACTTGGATGCTAAGTCGAAATGTTGAAGCTGAGAGTGAAACTCAAGCAATAAGCCGTGCATAAGCTCAACAATAGTGGAGACATTACGAGTCTTCCATGAGTAGACAACCTCGCATGGAACAAGTATAGGATCAGATTGGGATTCCAACCCCTGCACTAAATCCCATAGGTTCTAAAAGTCTAATATATGCCTTAAGTTTTGACCCGTTAAAATGAGTCTTGTCATTAAAAGCATGCTTAGTGGACGAGAAGCTAGAACCATGAGATGTCTGTAAAGATGGATAGATAGGGTAGGGTGGAGGATAAGATGGTGGTAGTGGTGGTGGATAAGGAGGAGGGCATAATGGTGGATAGATAGTAATAGGTTACTGTTGTCTAATGAGTGTCAATTGATGTGGAGGTACCAAAACTGTCCTAGTTTCATATGGTACCATAGTTGAAGGTGGAGACACTGAGACACCATAGCCCTATCCAAATGCTAGCTAGGGCACAACATAATGATCGGATAGTCCACTAGTTAATGCCATAGAGGCAAACTGCGGTATTAAACCATTCACACTTGAGTATGTCTGGGATGTGCTCCCAGAGGGGCACAACATAATGATCGGATGGTCCATTAAGTAATGCCATGGAGGCAAACTGTAGTATTAAATTATCCACACTTGAGTATGTCTAGGATGGTCCACTAGGTAATGCCATGGAGGCAAACTATGGTACTAAACGATCCACGCTTGAGTATATCTAGGATGCACTCCCAGAGGGATAACCCGAAAGTGTGTATGGGAGATCGAACCTCCATCACAAGTACACTACCCAGAAACGAATATATAGAGATTCTAAAGGCTGTGCCTAAATGTGCAAAACCCCTCCGTGTGGTGTATGAAGGTAAATGTGGTATACTTAATGGAAGCAAAAAGAAAGGTGCAACAGAAGACAAGGGAGGGATGGGTGGGAGCCCAAATGGATTAGTGACAAATGTTGTTGTGAAAAACATTATTGGTTTCTTTTGTCCATTAAATGCATTAGATAAAGATGCACATGCTCCAAATTGACCATGAGAAATAAAATTATTTGAAGAAAAAGAAATGACATGAATACTTACAAGTTCTTCTTTAAGCTTCTTACCTAGTTTTGAGTTCATAAAGAAATATATGTCTTCCTCATCACTCAAAAACCAAAGATTATTTTGAAGAGTCTCTTCTTGACGAGTTTCCCCCGATCCAATAGAAAATAGTGATTCAATTGGCATAGAATCTAACATAATAGGGTTCGTTTACCTAGCATTGGAGAAAAGAAGTATTGTGAAAGTGGAATGTAAACCAAGCCAAGTTCCACTTGCGGATGGTTAGCCCATAGTGGAGATTCCGAAGGTCTTGCAAGATCAATAGTTCTGTGCATCAAATCTAAAGGAGATAACATAGACTTATCTTCAACCTCTTGTTGAGCCCTATGCATAAGGATGAGATCATACTCAATGGTGGAAATCTGATATGGTTTGTGGACTCCATGGTAGTTTGATGGTTCTCCGCCCATGTTAGATCGCGCAGTAGTAAGCTAGGAGGCCCACTCCTAATCAATTCTGTTTATGTTTAGCTGTGGAAATTGAAGTAATGGTATAAATGCATTCGAAGTCATCTGACCCTTCTATTATTCTTACTTTTGCAAATGAGCTTTCCGATCAAAGACAAAAGGTTTCTCAAAGAGTATCTGGCTCTAATACCATGTGAAGAAATACTCTAAACACAAAAAACACAAAATCTATTATATGACAAAACACAATTAGAATTAGGGTAACTCAGAGATAGTGAACACAATGAAAAATGAAGTGAATGACTATTGAATATACAATGCTCATGCACCAAATACACTATGCAATGAATATTGAATCTCAAACTCTCATATCTCTAGGATCAAGACAAAGGTTATGAGCTGAAAAGTATATTGTACTATGAACAGATCCTGAAACGTAGCAAGACAACCTCCGTGTGTCAAACAATAGCAAACGCAACCAAAGAGACTAGATCTGATACAGATAGGTAGTGAGAAGAGAGAAAAACAAAAAATGCAGATACTTGAGGATAGAGAAAAACTGGGCGACAATTGGAAATAGTAGACCACTATACAAAAAGTACAAGCAACAACTAGAAGAGAGAGAAACTCAACAAATGCGAATTCTGGATGATGGTGACAATGTCTGACTAGTGGTGACAAGTCCAGTTGATAACGTCAACAACAATAAACACAAGGTTTTGACAGTAGGCAACAGCTCCAAGGCACCATGTGACAACTCTAGGTTGCAGACAATAACTCACAGGTGGAGATGAAGACTGAAGTTAGATGCCAAATGATAGCATACAACAAGGGGAATGTTTGACCACAATGTCCTCCATAAACGGGGTATAGGTACCAGAGATGCGGCTCCTAAAACCTATAAAAACAAGGTTGAGAAAGAGTGGTGGGTTGTTGCATGCCTATTTATAGAAAGTTTGGGGCACCCAAATTAAGGTTTTGCAAATGGGACATAGTTACTCTCTAAGATTGCGTTTCTTTTTTTAAAAATAAGGTTTCTTCATTAATTAAGCATGTTTTGGGGCTATTTAAGTTAGGCTAATGCAATTTTAACTAACACCATTGTCATCTCTTGCCTATAAGCCTGACTTAGAGTCAAACGAGGACATTAAGAGCTCTAACATTTTGTCTACTTGTCATTTTATGTGTTTTGATGAAGGTGGCACCGTTGCATTTCAGTTGTAGATTGTTTTAGAGTGTGCTCACATTGGCTTTTTATTATTTCCAACTAGTACATTTTAGTTTTTTGCCTGCCCCACCTCCATTCACACTGCAAAAGCTGGTGACCAGGTTTTGCACTTGGTGGGTGCATTAAATGCAGTTGCCCAGCATGAGTTGGCCATTTTCTAGCAGATGACCAACATTTAAAGCTGGTCAGCCAGATTTCCTGCATGTTGAGGTAGCTAGACGGCTAGTTTGCGGCTGCACAGCCTATTTACAGCAGACCCTATCACTTGGCTGGTTATCACTCTCTTCCCCCTTTGCAATGCAGCACACTCTCCATCATCCAGTGTATTCTCCATCATCAGCCTGATCCAGTGTCCTCTGTGTCATCTGCCTGATCTGGTGCCCTTGCTGATGCTTCAAGCTGCGTATCAATCCGCTTTGTATTTGGCATTCCATTCAGATCAGTGCAGATTTCTCCTTCCATTCTCTGCATTTATTTCAGCCTCTCTCTTTGTGTTCATGGTCGCCTTCTATTGCACACTCTCGCATGGTGTTATCGCCAAAAGAGGAAGATCTAGGGGTCCTACGAAGAGGAGACCAAACTCTACTTGCTGATTAGTGCATATTTGTCATGAAGATTGGTCATTTAAGAGGGGGTGTCTGTTGTTTGATGTTGGCAACTGTCAACAGCATCCTCATGCCCTAGTTCCATCAAACATGGTTTTTTTTTCTTCTTCTTCTTCTTTTTGTTGGGGGGGGCAGTGTATAAATACTAGGAATGATTATTGCTAGCATAATATGCTTCCCTTAACTTGCAGAATCCATCACAATGGCAATAAGTTGTATACACACTTAACAACTATTGGCTTTCCGGAGTTTCCTCTTGATACTTCACCCTACTTGTTTGATACATTACAAAACGTGTTCAAAACTTAGAAACATTGGTTCACGCTTAAGCATTTCGAAACACTCCACCATGGTTTCATTGATCATTCTCTACTTTTGCTCAATAATTGATATTGTGTCTTGCAATAAAAATCAGCAAATTGCGGATAGTTAGCATTCCCCGATACAAAGGTCCATAAGACATCCAAATACAGCACATATAACAAACCTCCAAGAGGGAGGCAAATCATCTAAAGGGATATGTAAGTGAGATCATTGTCCACAAGTTGGAGGCTTGTGGGCTTTGGCTATTTGATCCATTGAAATTGACTTGATTGTCCTACTAATTTAAACAAACTTGTGTCCTAAACATACTATGAGCTTGAAAGGTCTCTTGATGCGTCCTAATGTAGGCCATACTTCCAGATAACCATCTGTTCATCAAAACCAAGACCTTCTGGTACTGCAAATCTCAGGCATTTTGCGATTATGTCTTCACATAATACTTGGAGAAAGTAGTCATGCAAACCATTGGAATCATCTCAGTGCCCTGCCATGTTCAATTGCAACGATTGTTAGTTCAGGATATGCACCTTCAGCGATTCAACTACTGGTCATCTCTGTTGTCTGTGTGGATAGAAGCACTGGATTGGCTTTTTGCCCATGTTATTCCTGGTCCAGAGTATTACAAACATGAGTATGAAGCTGACTGAGTCAAGTAAGTACACGTAAAGTTGAAGGAGCTAACTAACAGAGAGCTCTGAAATAGATACCTGACATGGAAGTGAGATGCAACTGTGAGCGTGGAGCCGCGTACTTCCAGGCATCTGCATCCAAAAGCTTCTCCTCTTTTCGCAAGGACTCCATAAGATCTTCCATCAGCGCTGAAAAGAGATGACATATGGGATTTGTTATAGGCACACCAAAAAAGGGGGCGGAAAACAGGCTGCCATCGCCATTTCGGACTAAATCAACAAATGCATCAAGATGAATGATGATTATTGTGATAATTAAGACCGAATGATGATTATCGTGATAATTAAGCAATGCAGCAAGATCGAGACGTGGTAAGGCCAAATAGCGAAGATGATTGTGGTAATCAAGTGGTCTATCTGAGGGTTAGTTACATTTCCCGCTGCGAGACGTACCTCTTTCAGTCTCCAGTTTGCGGTCCTCGTTGAAGGTGAGCTCGTCGGCGAGGTGAGCAAAGAGCTGGTCCTCGGCGAACTGCTGGACGGAGGTAATGGCAGCGGCGGAAGAAGTCGAAGAGGAAGAAGCCGAGGGAGGCTGTGGCCTTGACAGTGGCGATGGGAGAGAGGAGCTGCCACCTGCGCCCTGCATCTCTCTCCCTCTCTCGATGTATGTTTATGTATTCCTATAGGAAAACGGAATTGTACATCTAGAGAATAGAGAAAATTTGTAAGGAAATGTGAGTATAGGACCAACAACATCATCCCAAATAAGTTTTTAATTTTTAAGAAATAATATCGGCGTATATGATTCTGGAAAATATAGTACTAACATTGATAATGTAAACTAGCTTTCCGCACGCACGAAGGTCGCTTCACGACAGATTCGGCAAGCAAAGTTAGCACGGCAACTTCGCTCAACGATCCATTTCTCATCTTTCTTTCTCCTCTTTTTCCTCTCTCTCTCTCTCCCCCAAATTCTCTATCTATTTTCTCTCTCTCTCTCTCTCTACCTTCTATTTTAGTTTTCTCTCTCTCTCTCTCTCTCTCTCTCTCCGATTTTCTTCTCTCTCTCTCTCTCCTTTTATTCTCCCCCTCTCTTTTCCTTCTCTCTTCCTCTCCTCTTTTTTCCTTTTTTTCTTCTTCTCTCTCTCTCTCTTCATTCTCTTTTTAAATTTTTTCTTCTTTCTCTCTCTCTCCTCTCTTTTCCTTCTCTTTCTCCTTTATTTTTTATTCTCTCTTTTTTAAAATTTTATCTTTTATCTCTCTATAATTCTCTTTGCATATTCTCTCTCTGTCTTCTTCTTCTTCTTCTTTTGCTTTCTTTCCCCCCCCCCTCAGTCTCTCTTAAAGTATGTAAATTTTATATTTTCCCCTCTCTTTATGTTTATATTCTCTCTCTTTTTCGCCTCTCTCTCTCTCTGCCCCCTTTTCTTCTTCTCCCCTTTCTCCTAATTTTCCTTTTTTTCTTCTCTCCCTCTCTCCCTTTTAAATTTTATATTTTTCTTCTCTCTTTCTCTCTTTTAAATTTTATCTTCTCTCTCTCTCTCTCTTCCCCCCTCTCTCCTTCTCTCTCCCTTCCTTTCTCTCTCAAAAAATATTTTAATTTTAAAAAGAATTTTCTCTTTTCTATTTTTCCCCACCTCTCTTCCTCTGTTCCTCTTCCTTATTCTTATTCTTATTATTATTATTATTATTATTCTTCTCTCTCTCTCTCTCTCTCTCTCTCTCTCTCTCTCTCTCTCTCTCTCTTAAATCTTATCTTTCCTCTCTCTATAATTCTCTTTCTCTTTGTTCCCCCTCTCTCTCCCTCCCTCTCCTCTTCTTTCTTTTTTGCTCTTTGTATATATATATATATATATATATATATATATATATATATATATCTCTCTCTCTCTCTCTCTCTCTCTCTCTCTCTCTCTCTCTCTCTCTCTTTATTTTAATTAAAAAGAAAGTTTCACCACTATAGCACACCACTTTAGGGGATTGCAAGATTACTTTGCTTTCCTTGAGTGAACCACTTATATACGCTTTCACATATCGTATAGTAACCAAAAACATTAAAATCCTATATCAGAAATATCCACATAATTAAACACACATGTAAAATGTACCAAATGGATATATGTGTACTAAATTAATTGCAACTATGTAGTAGAAAGTCAAAAAATGCTTGCCACAACATGAGTTTAAAACAAGTGTAACAAGTATATTATCAATTGCCAGCCAATTACATAAATATCATCATTAAATGGAAAATAAAGCCCAAAAAGGACAATGTTTAGATGTGGAAGCTATAATGGACAACATAAAATCAAGTCAAATAGATACAAAAAAAAGGTCACTCTGCACGAAATTAAGTTTTTGCTTTCTTGATGGCCATTGACACTAACTTGCTCCATGAGAAACTAAATGCACAATGGAGCAATGGCAAATGTAATTAATTGAGCCTTTGTAGTAGAAAAATCACTCCTTGTCTTGCTCCTTACAAACAAACATAATTCAAAATTAAGTATATTAAGTATTGGACATAGGCACATTCCACACGATGTATGCAAACTTATCAAACAAAATGTATAACTTTACATATGTACAAGATGTTGCTAGCACCCTTTAAAGCCAATGCAAGGTTACCAAGGACGACAAATCGTGCAACTCATACCTTGCCCAAGAATGCGATGTCCTATTTATATGGGAGTACGTCATTATAAGGTTAGGAAGATAAGGCATGGCACAAAAGCACTAAGTTTATATATCATACCTAATCTTGATATATAAATGATACAATGATTTAATAGCTCCTACGATTGCATAGTTATAGACCAAAGATCCTATACAAATGTATGTGATGTTGAAAAGTAGGATTGTGGTGATATGTAGGGGTGTTCATTTGTGAACCTAACCAAGATGTACATGATAAGAGAGATACTACCATAGATCTAATAGTTATTGAAAATTTCATATAATTGAATAATGCAAATTCTAACCTTACAAGTTTATTTTATAGTATGAATAACTAGACGACTCTCCAACCAACATACTATCTAAACAATGAGAAGGTACTTTAACTGCACATTCATCAACCATTACATGCAAAACACAATTCAAAATAATGGTAAAAGTTATTGGTAAACTTCTTAAAATGAGCATTTGTTTATAGAATGCAAACAATGTTTTAATATGCATTTTTGTTTTAACAAAAATAATGCCAACAATTTGGAGCAAATGTAGCACAATATTAATACAAAAAGTAGAATGGCCTAGTCAAGTAAGTAATCTAGACATATGTGACTAAAAGCAACATCACATTCTACTAAGAAACCTTTTGCAAAACATTCTTGCATACAATGTTGGTAGTGATGTGAGAATAAACATTTTATCATTAAGTAAACCATGAGATCATGAGGTGACTTAAGTCTTGAAAATGTAACATATAGTTGACCATGTATGAACACTGATGACTTCAAATAGTATGAACATTCATGGTTTCAAATAGAGGGCCATATTTGACAACATTTGACCTTGTGACTTGTTGGTTGTTATCATGGCAAACACTAATCAAACAAGAATTTGTCTACACCACCTAGCAAGTGGTAACTAACATGTGTTAGGAATGAAAATAGTACTTGTAATAAATAGCCTCTTACCCACATTATCTCTGGGGCTTATCTCTATGTGTATGACTTTCATGTTAGATGCTTTGCTATTGATTGTGCCTCTGCATAATCCTTTTGTAGGGTTCAAATTCCTTAGTAAGTTAATAAATTATTTTTTAATGGTAGAAAATGAAGTGAAAACCCCTCCCTAATGTCTGTGAAGTTCAAGTATTTGATTAAACGTCAAATGAAATCTCATTTTCTCTGTTATAAAGTCCACATTATAGAACTATATGTCTTCACCTAACATCATTTTCTCTGTTATGAAGTCCACATTATAGAACTATATGTCTTCACCTAACATCATTTTCTCTGTTATGAAGTCCACATTATAGAACTATATGTCTTCACCTAACATCATTTTCTCTGTTATGAAGTCCACATTATAGAACTATATGTCTTCACCTAACATCATTTATAATGCAAAATCATTCAACACTAACACCCTTCATATTTCATGAAACAAGTGCTATGTGTTTATAAACAAATCATGCAAAATCACTCACAAAAAAAGGAAGTAAAAGGAATCCATCAAGCATTGGATGGGAACCCCCTCTAATATCATTGTAAGATCCAATTGCCTTATGTTAGAAATACCACATCCTTTATTTGATAGATCCAATTAATGAAGCCATTTTGTACAAGTACCTCACATGTAATTGTCACTTGTATATTTTGTGACAATCTTAGAATCTTAACGTGTCGCTAAAACTAAAACAACAAAGCTATGTATTGATAATCTCTTTGTGTGAGCCCTTAGGAACAACTAGCAAAATTTATCTAAAATCGTCAGCCAATAGACTAACCTTAGTCAATGCAATCCTTTTCTTCAAAGGAAAGATTTCATGACTCCCTCTGCCTATTCAAAAGAAAGCATGACCTCCTACATTCTATTGATAGAATTCCAAACCTTATTGCATACATATATCTATGTACAATTTAGCATCACCTTTATGGATGCATGTATTCTTTCTTATTTAATGATATCATATGCACATTCCTCCTACACAAATGGATTCATACACTTGTAGCCATCCAAGTTGGATATAGCTCTAGCAAGCTAAGAAAGTCAAATAGCCATCACCCATGTTGTTGTAAAAGGGGAAAGGCGAGTCTTTGTAAAATTGTATGTGGCTACGCCCCCCCAAACTCTTTTTCCTAAAGAGAGATGAATTTCGTTTTTAATTAGACTTATGGCATGATATAATATTTGAATGATTGAACATGAAACCTATGACATGATATTATATATTAGTGGTTGAACATGTGCAGCAATATGTGCACATCCTATCTAGGGAGAATATCTGTTAACTCAATCAAGTTCAACTGCTGATGAAGAAACCCTTTCAAACGTGCTATATGACTTTGCACACCCAATGAAGCATCAAAGATAAATGCATTCCGTATGGTCCATATATGCCGACAAACCCAAAAGTGCAAGAAATTAGGAAAGAGCGCTTTCATATTTGCCTGCATGGGGTCCACAAACTTGGGGTCTCCAAAGACCCAGTCATTTGGAAGCATCGATAGCCCAACCATTCATAATCAAATGGCCAATAGTAGTGATCAAACCTTCCTCTTGATCGAGTATGTAAGGAACCAATGGCGAGGGGTTTAAACTGTTGTATGACAAAAAAGCTGCAACCATTGGAAGTCCTTCACTTGGAGAGCATCGGGACAATGGGAAGCGCACCAATCAACATTTGCCAAATGAAAACCTTGGATCATAAAGGCATTTTGTTAAGCTAGCCTGTCATCACCATAGATTTCCACCACGCTTGGCCTTTCTAGAGACCCCATGTGGTATTGCCTTTTTGGACAAGCCAATCCTTATCATGACTAAGAAAATGATATATTTGATTCCAAGAAGCACAACCCAAAAGGAGTCGACCATTAATCAACCAATCCTACCAAGGGGCCTCTTGGTCCAAAGAGGGGAGAGGTTGCATGGCCCATAAAGAGGTGGAGATAGCATTCCACAAATTGCGATAGGCTAATGAAATATATTATTTTTATTTTTACAATTATGAATATTCTTAAATTTTTATAAAATTTAGTTGATTAAATATTAGTTATTTATATATTCTATGTTTTTCTCACTCATGATAATTATATATCAATAGAGGCAAGGTAGATGATTAATGAAAGAGAGAGAGAGAGAGAGAGAGAGAGAGAGAGAGAGAGAGAGAGAGAGAGAGAGAGAGAGAGAGAGAGAGAGAGAGAGAGAGAGAGAGAGAGAGAGAGAGAGAGAGAGTGTGTGTGTGTGTGTGTGTGTGTGTGTGTGTGTGTGTGTGTTAAATTTTACTTCAAATGACATATTCTCAATACATTATATTCTAATCATAATGACTTGTGAGCATGGGATGATTATTTATAAATAATTTATGTGATAGATTGTTCATAATTTATTAAATGTTAAGATTAGTTTATAAACACATTACTATTGTTAACGCATATCTTTTGCGTAGTATGGAGTGTGCTAAGGCTTTTGGTGCAAGGAACAATGCCTTTATACGAAATATTGTGTGTTGTGTTCCCAATCCATAAATGAATGTGCACAAAATAAAAGAGATTGCAAGGAAGAAGTTGGTTCGAAACAAGATAAAGGATATGACAACAATGTTGGATGCTTAAGGACCATTCGTTCGCTTGAATGAAAACAATAAGTGAAGACATTGAACAAACATCAAAGTGGTTCAATCTCTCTTGATAAAGAAATACGTTGTTGTACACCTAGAAATGATCAAGAAAATATTGGAAGAGAGATATGAAAGGAACTTAGCTGATATAACAAAAAATATTGTCACCATCATTTTTGGAAGATTAGGAAGACAAGCTACAAGAGCTTGCTATGAGTATTAGTTGTATAGATGAGGGAGTATGTGAGTTACTTGGTCAAATAAATGAGAATATACTTGCGATAGAGAGCACTTCCCCAAATGTGCAAGTTACCTATTTTAAAGTTTGTCTTTATAGGTTTTTAACAATGCCGACCCACATGAGTCACCGCATAGGCTCATCCTCAAATCTATAGTTCACTTGACATATGTAATATTTGCAAGACATTTTTAAATGAGTCATCTAATGGAACTCTCAACTTTTTAATGTCTCTCTAGCATGCTCTCTCTCTCTCTTTCTCTCTCTCTCTCTCTCTCTCTCTCTCTCTCTCTCTCTCTCTCTCTCACACACACACACACACACACACACACACACACATTTCAATATATCATGCTTGGATTAGACAATACTATTATTTACTTAAGATGATGCATTGCTTAGATGCAATTTAAGAAATAAATTTTGAAGATTTTACTAAAAAGTCAAAGTGCATAGGTTTCTCTTTATAAGGATGCAATTGATCCTCTATAGAGGATTGAGTAAATATTGTAAGAGAGAGATAAAGGGAGGATCGTGTACAATAGCTTATAAAGGTAGTAGATGTTGTGCATTGATGTATGTGCGAGGATACAAAAATACTTCTTTTCACTTATGGTCATACATCACTTGGATACGATTAACTTCAGTATTAATATATGAAAATTTTTGGCATTGTTTTCGATTATAATACACTTTTTGATTTGACATTTCTTTCTCATTGAAACATATGTCAAATTTTGTACTAAAACTAATATGAAGGTATTCTTTTCATTGTTATTTTATCTTGGGTCATCCCCAACAATGGTACTCTCGGTGCATTCTATGAGTAGAGATCACTTATTATTAGGTGTGCATAGGAAAATACTCAACATGACTAGAGCTAAATGTAGACACATAACAAGAGTTAAGGTAGAATTGCAACAACTAAAATACCTTACAAGAGATATAATGCAATGCATGCAATCTCCAATTCAAACAACTTACCAAGTCGGTATCCAACAATATGACACACATAGAAGCAATATAGGTGTTCAAATACTAGGTGTGCTATGCCAACAAGGGCACAATGCAATTAAAACAAATCCAAATGGTGGATTAAGTGCATATAGGCAAATGCTTAATGTTACTAGAGCTAAACATAGGCACATGGCAAGAGCTAGAATAGTATTACAACACTTGCAACAATCTACAAGAGATGAGATGGGTACAGTGTCATGTGAGCCTCATTAGGGATTCTAAATGAGCTCAAAATCCATCAACAAGATAATGAAGATAGAAGCAATTTATAGGTTCAAATGCCAAGTGCATCATTTTACCTTTCTCTCCATGAATTCTTACCCTTACAAGTATTGGTACATTCCAAACAATACAAATATTGAGATACTATATGAACATTATGAAAACAATCCTACAATGTTTCTTCTTGAAAATGGTGGATTTTGTTCAATTCTCCATGAAATGCCACCTAATTTGAGAGTTCATCCATCAACAACTATTTTACTCTTCCAAGGACCAAATGTGCATACAATTGATACGCTTTGTGAGGTTTGTGAGAATTGCATAACTAACTTGTGGCAATTCGAAACAAAAAGTGTATGTTTTATTTCTATTGGAAAACATTAAGGTGGAGAAGTACTTCTACTACTTTTACAACAACCTCCACAAACTCTATGTAGTTTGTTGAATGGCTGACATCTACAAAGTACATAATTCAAAAAAGCCATAAATGCACATAATAATGCTTTGGCATTGGTTTCAACGGATACAAAATTTGATGAGCTTTTACCTCAAAATGGATCAATATATCATCGCATAAGTTTGATGCTTCCAAATGAGAATGAATGACATATACCAAAGTTTGCACAACTTTATGTTTGTGATACTAAACATGAGCTATCAAATCACATGGGGATTCTTAAAATGAACCAAAAATGCCAAAGTTTGCACGATTTTATGTTTGTGATACTGAACACGAGCTATCAAATCACATGGGGTTATGTTTGGTAAACTTTTTAAAAGGGCTTTAACAAATGATGCATGATCATAATGTTTATGCCCAAGCATTTAGAGCACTGGATGTAAACTTGCAAACCAATCCCTCTATGGAAATAAGAATGAAAATTTTTGAGAATCGGTCCACTTTTAGAAAGTATTATGTTCTAACTATGAGTGAAGTTGTTGCAATTATGCCTGGACAAGGTGATAATGATACATTTGAATATCGCAATATTTAAGTTTTTACACTCTACAATGGCATTTGATTACTATATCTAACCTACATAAGGCATATATATCTTTGTTGTATGTTCTTCTATTTCCAAATGGAGAGGATGAATCGCATATTCAAGTTCCTTATAGATATATAGGTCCTTAAATCCATAGTTCACTTGACATATATAATATTTGCAAGACTTTTTCTAATTAGTCAACTCTCAACTTTTTAATGTCTCTTTGGCACATTTTAAAATCATTCTTAATAGAACTTTTTAATAATCTCTCTCTTTCTCTCTCATTGCAATACATCATGCTTGGATAAGACAAGACTGTTTTTTACTTAGGGGTGATGCATCACTTAGATGCAATTAAGAAATAATTGAAGATTTTATTGAAAAGTCAAAGTGCATACATTTCTCTCTATAAGGATACAATTGATCCTCTAGAGAGGATTGATAAATTATTATAAGAGAGATATAAAGTGAGGATCGTGTAAATAGCTTATAGAGGAAGTAGTTGTACAAAGAATAGAGTATGTGAGTTAACTCCTCACAAGAATGAGGGATTGCTTGCATCAAAGAGTATTGCCCTTAATGTGCATGTTACCTTACTTGCACCAAATAGTATTAGCCTGGATGTGCATCAAAGAGTTTGTTGTGCGTTAATGCATGTGCGAGGATAATACAATACCATTTTTCATTTACAGCGATGCATCGCTTGGATGCGATTAACTTTAGTATTAGTACATGAAACTTTTTGACAACTTTTCCAATTATAATAAACTCCAAATAATGGATTAAGTACATATAGGTAAATGCTTTTGTTACTGGAGCTAAACATAGGTACACATGAAGATCTAGAATAGAATTACAACACTTACAAAAACAACCTAGAAGAGATACAAATGGATATGATATCATGCAAGCTCTATATGGGATTATAAATAAACTCGAAATCCATCAATAAGATGATGTAGATAGAAGTATAATATCATGCAAGCTCTATATGGGATTCTAAACAAACTCAAAATCCATCAATAAGATAATGTAGATAGAAGCAGTTAATGGGTTCAAATGTGAAGTGTGCCACTTTGCCTCTCTCTCCATGAATTCTTGCCCTTACAAGTATCGGCACCTCCCATTGGTCAATAGAACAATGCAACTATAAATAATATAAATATTGAGATACTATATGAGCATTACAAAAACGACCCTCTAGTGTTTCTTCTAAAAAATGGTGGATTTTGTTCAATTCTCCATGAAATGTCACATCTAATTTAGAAGTTCATCAATCAATAACTAGTTTACTCTTCAAAGGACCAAATATGCATATAATTGGTACACTTTGCAAGGTTTGTGATGAAAGATGAGAAGGATCGAAGCTTGCACGCAAGAGCTATGGTGGGAGAGTAAGAGCAAGAAAGAGAGAGACAAGAAATGGGAACTCCAACAGTCACAATGTGTGACTGGGCCTTCCTTTATTCAAATTGTCACTAAAAGAATAAAGAATAAAGTGACGGTGACGGGCGCCCGCCACCTGCAGTGTGCAGTGGCGGTGACTGTCAGTGTAGTAATACACGGGCGGCTAGGCGGAGGCGCTTTTATCCCCAACAACCTCCCATTTAAAGGCAAATCGGCCCTAGTGAGGAGCGAAAAGAAAAAGAAAAAAAAAGACAGTACAACATGTACACATGTACAACAGGATGAGGAAATACGTCATCTCATCCCACACCCATCAACCTCTTGAGGAAAGCAAAGCGCTCTGCAAAGAGGCTTTTCGTGAGCAGATCTGCAGGATTCTAGTCAGCCGAGATCTTGACAAGATCAACAGACTTGTCCTCAACGACCCCACATATGAAGTGATACCTCACCTCAATGTGTTTCGTCTTCGCATGGAAGACCGGATTTTTGGCTAACTGAATAGCACTCATAGAATCCGAATGCAATGTAGGGATAGCATCAATACCAAGGTCAGCAAACCAAATGACCCAACCAAATGGCCTCCTTGCAAGCCTCAGTGGCTGCAGTATACTCGACCTCTGTAGTAGAAAAGGCTGTGTATTTCTGCACCCTGGACATCCAAGAAACAACACCTCCAGCATATGTGAATACATAGCCAGAAGTGGACTTCCTACTATATGCATGTTCTGCATAATCAGAGTCGGTATACCCCACGACTCCTGTATCCTGGCTGCCATAGCATATGAACATATCTGCAGTGCCCTTCAGGTACCTCATGATACCCTTCACGGTATCCCAATGCTTCTTGCCAGGTGTAGCCATATAGCGTGCCACAACACCAACTGCAAAGGCAATATCTAGACGAGTGGCGATCATGGCATACATAAGATTGCCCACTGCGGATACATAGGGAATCTTGGCCATCTCGGCCCTCTGCTCATTTGTCTACGGACAATCAGCCTGTGATACCTTCACATAAGAAGGCAATGGACAGCCAATAGGCTTTACGTCCTGCATGCGGAAGCGCTCAAGGACTTTATGAATGTACTTCCTCTGTGACAAGTAGAGGAGTCCTTGATGCCTGTCGCTCTAATGCGCATACCAAGTATGTAAGAGGCATGTCCCAGATCTTTCATCTCAAAGCTCTTTTTGAGCTGAGCCTTAAAAGCATCTAGCTCATCATGAGCTTTCCTTGCTTCAGCATATCATCCACATAGAGTACCAAAATCAATAAAGAACCATCACGGGCTTTCTTCGTGTAAAGACACGGATCCATAGCACTCCTGCTGTAGCCCTGTGACTACATAAAGGCATCAAACTTATGATACCACTCCCTAGGTGCCTGTTTCAAGCCATAAAGACTTTTATTCAATTTGCACACTAGGTGCTCCCTGCCAGGTTCTGCAAAGCCCTTAGGCTGCTCCATATAAATCTCATCATACAAGTTTCCATGTAAGAAAGCCGTCTTGACATCCATCTGGTATAAATCCAAGTCAAGCTGAGCAACCAAAGCCAAGACTAAGCGCATGGTGGTCATCTTAACCACATGAGAAAAGACCTCATCAAAGTCCACACCATGCTCCTCCTTAAAACCCTTTCCTACCAATCTAGCCTTGTATGCCAGCTTGGGGTATCCAAGGATACTTTTCAGCTTGTACACCCACTTGCATGGCAAAGCCTTCTTACCCTTGGGCAAGTTGCCCTTGGGCAAGTTGCCCTTGGGCAAGTTGCCCTTGGGCAAGTTGCCCTTGGGCAAGGAAACCAAATCCCAAGTCTCATTCTTATGCAAGGAGTCTATCTCAGACTGCATAGCCATCTCCCAAGAGTGATTGTCACCCCTGCGCATAGCTCTCCTGCATCTGTAACCAAGACATAATACATCGAGGGCTGAAATCTATCAGGTGGACGTCTGTCTCTAGTAGACCGTCTCACGGCAGGCTCTGCTCCTTGCCCAGCTGCCTGCCCAACACCCTGACCATGAGCATCTGCTGCAGCTGTAGGTTGTCCAACTGGCTGTGCGGAAGCTCTCGGCTCCTTTTGAAATATGACCCTGCGGATCTCAACAACTCTCTCAAGCCGCCTATGCATCTTGTCTTCATGGAAGACTACATCATGACTGCGGATGACTTTCCGTGCCTGCGAATCCCAGAGACGGTAACCCATCTCACCTGCATCCCCATAACCAAGGAAAATGCATTTGATACTCTTAGGATCCAGCTTACTTCTCTTGTCCCTAGGCACATGGCAAAATGTCTCACATCCAAAGACACGGAGATGCGCATAAAAGGGAGGTTTTCCAGTCCATACCTCCTCAGCAACCTAGAAATCCAAACCACTAGAAGGTGATCTATTTATGATATGCACAGCTGTACTAACTGCCTCAGCCCAAAAGCTCTGTGGTAGGCCTGCATGGCTAAGCATACTACGTACACGCTCGTGGATGGTTCTATTCATCCGCTCAGCCAAACCATTCTGGTGGGGGGGGGGGGGGGGGGGGGGGGGAGGGGGTGTAGGGGGTAGTCAACTGACGCTTAATACCCCTATCATCACATAACTGCTCAAAAGCACGTGAGACATACTCACCCCCATTATTTGTCCTTAGGTATTTTAGCCTATACCCAGACTGGTTCTCAACCAATGCAAGCCATCTTTGAAACTTAGCCAAGACATCGGATTTCAGCTTAATGGAATAAGCCCAAACTTTCCGTGAAAATTCATCTATAAAAGTAACAAAATATTTTGCACCACCCATAGACTGACAAGGCATGGGCCCATAGATATCAGAATGTACCAATGCCAAGGGCTTACTCATGCGTGGTCTACCAAACTTCTTATGCGTAGACATAGTTTGCCTGTTATAAAGACAATGCTCACATGAATCAAAACATGCATAATTAAGGGGCGGTAATACAAACCACAAAGCATTTTCATTCTCTTCAAAGACATATGGCCCAAACAGGCATGCCAAAGAGAAACATGTGGGATAGAACTCACAAACAAAACATAATCAAGGGAAGAAGCGGATACAATCAAGGGATAGAGGCTGCTAGCCTTGGCACCTCTCGCAATCACAAGTCTGCCATGAGTGATCTTCCATGCAGAGTCT
Organism: Lygodium microphyllum; assembly: GCF_053477565.2. Classification (NCBI taxonomy): domain Eukaryota; kingdom Viridiplantae; phylum Streptophyta; class Polypodiopsida; order Schizaeales; family Lygodiaceae; genus Lygodium; species Lygodium microphyllum. The sequence goes on from NW_028229514.1 coordinate 12,916,949, forward strand.
CCAAAAGATAAATGATAACTTGTGACATCAAGTTGTCCATCTGATAGGAGACTGCATGTCAAAGCAGGTACATGACATACATCCTGCATAACAAAACTGCTGCCAGAAGAAAACTGCAGCCTAACAGCACCAATGCCCACAATATCAAGAGAGTTGTCATCACCCAAGCACACAGAGCCCGAAACAGTACGATATGAATGAAATCACTCTCGGCAAGGTGTCACATGAAAGGACGCACATGAGTCCAAGAGCCAACACCGTACATACATAGAGTGCATCTCTGTCATCTGTGAAGCACTAGAAGAAGCTGCAAGGATATAATCATCATCATCAACATCCTCAGGTTGCATAACATTGATCTCTTTAATTTTAACACTAGACTTTGCAGGCACTATGCTGCGATTAGAAGACTTATCCTGCACTTTGTCTTTCCCCTTATCTTTGCACCTTTCATTGCGCAGTTCATGGCATTGTGGCCTAATATGGCCCTTTTTCCCACAATGGTGACAAGTAACATATGCATTCCTACCACGGGATTTGCTACGTGACTTCCCACGAGACTTGGACCGAGATTTCTGAGAATCCCGTCCACGGCCACTGCCATTGCCATGCTTTCCATATCCATCATTCCTGCCTCTAATTGTCATAGCATGCGACACACGAGAGGCATCCAAATTCTTACGATTAACCTCTTCCTGCAAAAGAGCACTCTCAACATCAGATAAATTCAAGGTAGCAGTAGAGGCACATAATGCAGTGCAGAATACATCCCATGACTCATTAAGAGTACCAAGCAAGAAAAGAGGAGTGACATCCTCTGCAAAATTGATGTCCTGCGAAGTCAAGTGCTTGAGTATAGCATGGAATTGGCTCAAGTGAGCAGACATAGTCACATTCTCCTTCATGCGCAGATCCATAAGTTGCTTCAGCCAATACATCTGACTCGCTGGACTTTTCTTGTCATAGAGATTCTTGATTTTATCCCACAACTGCCATGCACTCTGTTCTTCCTCAAATACATTGTAATGAACATGTTCTGTGAGAGATAATACAATAGTGAACTTGCATAACTCATCAAGCTCAAGCCATTCCTCATCTGGCATAGTTACAGGTGGATGCCCGCTCAACTTCAATGGTTTGATCTACGATTTCTGCACCAACACCTGCAAAATCTGGCTATTCCAATAAGAGTAATTCGTACCATCAAGCTTAGTGATGTTGAAAATAGTATGATCAGTGGACGAACTCGCCATAATGCAGGCTGGGAGACTGCATACAATTCAAAACTACTTGTTTACTGCAGAAAATAACCAAATTCGAGAAAAAATTACGAGAAAAGTGTAACCAAAGCTGCTGCCCACTAAGCACTAGTGAAAGTATATCATTTCAGAATATTTCAACATGAAAAATCCATGTCAGTCTGGAGTTATATGCTTGCTGTAATAAATGACACCAGGGTACTGTGAGAAATAATTGCTGACCAAATCACTGCACCAAGTTAAGAAATGACAGCCAAGACATGACCAGCCATAAACGGGCATAAATCAACACCAAACAATCATCAAGACCTTGAGCAAACACCCAAACATGTCACCAAAGCATCTATCAGGCATACCCTCTGGACAATAGAGCAAAGTATACATAACACTGACAAGACCTGACACCAGTAGGTGTATGCTCACAAGAGTGCAAAGCCCAAGCTCAAGTGAAAAGCAACTCCAAGATATTAGTGCATGAATCATGTAATATTTAAGTGTAAGAGATTCCAAAGTCTCAAGTATCTGCAAAATGCTCAAAATAGCATAAACATCTTGCTCAATGTCGGTTAAGCATACAAGATGCTTCCACTGGTACAAAAAAGGCGAATAAACGAGCTCAACAGCTCAAGCAAACCAAGTCAAAGTACCAAAGGCAGTTAACCAAGACAATGCCCCAATAGCATCCAAGGTCGTAATGGAAAAAGCCAAGTCGTAACGGAAAAATCCGAGTCAATGTCCAATTGCTCAAGGGAATACTCAAATGAATGTCGAGACGAGCTCAAACAACTGCCATCCATAGCCAAAGCATAAAGCATTCACCAAGACATCATAACTCGTACTGGGTAGCCTAGGCATAAACCATATCATAGATGAAATGCCAGCTGCAAAGAAGTGACAGTCAAACCCAAATCGAGCTCTAATCTCAACTCAAAAGCATTCCAAAGCATAAACAAGATATGTGGCATAGTCCAAATACATCATGACATCATACCGAGTAGCCGGGAGCACTCCGTGACCAATAGGCATAACCCAACTGTAGCATAAATAGCTTCAGCCCTGAAGTTTCCAGCAGCATATAACCTCTGTAAACTGAGCAAATCTGTACTCAATCCAAGCTCAAATCCATAGGCAAACCATAGGCATACATTCTCGTATGTATAGGCACCAACCGGGCATAATCGGACATCAAATGCCAAGACCTGTAAGCATAAAATTGAAGTAACAGGTGGCTGCCCTGTTTTGGACAAATCTGGAATTGTTCAAAACAGTCAATGGCTGAGCTAAATCAGCTCCAAATGCATCTCACATAAGAGGCATAACATCCACAAGTGATCCAGTATCAATAGACATCAGTAGAAGCATCACATAAGCTACAGACATACAAATATATGTTGTCACAGACCTGAAACCTATTGCATAATATTCTATCATCAGAATTTGGCAAATCCGACATCACCATCGCATCCTGAGCGTGCCAAAACCCCAACTTAGACTCTTATCTTACTTGAATTGCTTTCCGAATGCCCAAGATATGACAAAAAGAGTGATTTTTGGGCCAGATTTTGAAATATGCGCAAAAAAAACGTGAGCTGGCTGGGGGGATCTATTGTCCCATGTGTCAACAATGGGGCCCAAAGGGGGCACAAATGGAGCCCAAAGAAGGCCTACACCAAGCCTCAGCAAGCCTTAATAGGCTGGAAGCAAGATCTAGGTGAAGGAAGCTGCAAGAGGTGTGAGATATGATTGCCCACAACCTATGAAAACCTTGTTTACCTAGACTTGTGGACTGAGATAAATCTCTGAAATAATGAAGCAATACCTCAATATCAATGCCCTGATGGTGTCTCAATAGGCCGGGAAGAAGCTCGGGAAGCTAAGGAGTGACGGGAGCTCAAGAGAATGAGCTATGGCTGATGGGAAGGAGACCCAATGCGAGTGGAGAGTCGATGGAAAGCTGAGAATGCCACGAGCCAAGCTCAAGAGTCGGGAAGCCGTGCTCCGATACCAGTTGAAAGTTGAGAAGGATCGAAGCTTGCACGTAAGAGCTATGGTGGGAGAGCAAGGGCAAGAAATAGAGAGACAAGAAATGGGAACTCCAACAATCACAATGTGTGACCGGGCCTTCCTTTATTCAAACTGTTACTAAAAGAATAAAGAATAAAGTGATGGTGACGGGCGCCCGCCACCTGCAGTGTGGAGTAGCGGTGACTATCAGTGTAGTAATATACAAGCAGCTAGGCGGAGGCGCCTTTACCCCCAACATGTGAGCATTGGATGGTTAAGTTGTGACAATTTAAAATTAAAAATGTACGTTTTGTTTCTATTTGAAAACATTAGTGTAGAAGTGAAAAAGTACTTCTACCACTTTTACAACAACCTCCACAATCTCTATGTAGTTTGTTGGATGGCTCACATCCACAAAATATAGAATTTAAAAAAAAACATCCTTGCATAGAGTAATGCTTTGGTGTTTGTTTCAAGGGGTGCAAATTTTAATGAGATTTTTTCTCAAAATGAAAATCGTTATACTTGTTGAGTTCATGGATCAATATATCATTGCATAGGTTTCCTACTTTTAAATGAGGAATGAATGACAGATGCCAAACTTTGCACAACTTTATGTTTATGATATTGAAACGAGCTATTGAATCGCATGGGGGTTGTCTCTGCTTTTGCCAAACTTATTAGAGGGACTTTAATAAATGATGCATGATCACAATGTTCATGCCTATGCATGTAGAGTGGTAGGTGTAGACTCGCAAACCAATCTCTCTATGGAAATAATAATTATAATTTTTGAGAATCGGTCCACTTCTAAACACTATGCTATTTCAACAGTGAATGAAGTTGTAGTTATGCATGGACAAGGTAATAACGACACATTAGAATATCACAATATTCAAGTTTACACTCAACAAGTGCATTTGATTACTATAGGCATAAGCATTCCGCACATGCATGGAATGTTAGACTGCTTCGCTACTTCGAAGCAGCAAGCGAAGTTGCCATGCTATCGCAAAACTTCGCTCACAATCCATTTCTTATCTTTCTCTCTCCTCTTTTTCCTCTCTATTTCTAATCTTTTAATTCTCTCTCTCTCTCTCTCTCTGCCTTCTATTTTAGTTTATTTTTCCTCCTCTCGTTCTCTCTCTCTCTCTCTCTCTCTCCTTTTTCTCTCCTCGCTTTTCTTCTTTCTCTCTCTCCTTTTATTCTCCCCCCTCGCCTCTTTTCCTTCTCTCCCTCTTCCCTTTTTTCCTTTTCTTTACTTCTTCCTCTCACACACACACACACACACACTCTCTCTCTCTCTCTCTCTCTCTCTCTCTCTCTCTCTCTCTCTCTCAATTGAATACACGATCTAATTATGAAAAGGGTAAAGGTGAGTCTTTGAGAGATTGTATATGGCTCTTTTTCTCCATCCCTCTCCCTGTAAAGAACTAAATTAGGGGCATATTTGAATAAATATTTAGTATCACATTGACCTAAGTATAAAAGATATGGACATTTGTACATGCACCATTTGAATAATACAAATTGTCCTTTCACCTTCTCAAGCTTCTCACCTATCCATCCATGGCTACTAGCCATCTCTTTCTTCTCTTCATGTCTTTATTTCTCTGTTTCTAGTCTCTTTCTCTCTCCTCTGTACTCAATTTCTCACTTTTTAGTCTTCTCTCTCCTCTCAAGTCCCTTCATTACAAGTGGTATCAAAGCACAAATTTTTGATTCACTTTTCCTTTATCCCACTTCCATTGGTGGTACATCTATGCAACTAAAGGATTTCAATAATTGGAAGAAGACAAGGCTGGACATCTTTGAAGCTAGAAGGGACATATGTGGTAGTGGATAGTCAAAATAACAACTCATAATTAATTTTCGTGCAATTTTTGGAGATATTTGGTCAAAGAAGGGGTAGAAGAGTTAGAGAAAATCTTCAACGTAGTTACTTTTGTAGAAGAGGCTTTTCTTTCCTCTTTGCAAGCTTTCTTGGAAGCTCCCATGGAGCTTTTCTTAAGAAATATCTACTCCTCTCTTTGATCTCTTCTTCTCAAACATAATGACTAAAGAGGAAGCTTCCTAGCTTCAAAACCTTCAAGATAAGCACTATTGTCAAGAGCTTTAGAGGAGTATTCATCCAAGTCAAGCAAGCTGAATGTGCTACTTGGACAACTCTATTTTCCTCATGGATCTTATCATGTGTGTTGGTCTCATGCTTATGCTTCTTCCTTAAGCATCATCCATGAGGGCTTGATAAAGATTGAATGCTATCTCTTTTCTTAGTATTTTCTCCTCTTGAAACCCTGGTTGTGATAGGGCAAGGAATCCATGAAAACCTTGGTTTAAGTTTACAATTTCTTGAAGAATATTCCCTTTCTTGCTTTGGAGGCCTACCTTCAACAAATATTTATCAACATCTCTTTAAGATTCAAGGCTTTGAAGCACTCGGAGTCTCCATGTTAGATCTAAACCTCTATTCCATTTTCAATTAGTAACCATTTGAAAGATTATTCTTTAAGAATGCAAGTCCTTCCTTAGGTTGTATGCAAGAGATTAAGCACATTATTCAAGAATGCAAGACCTTCCTTGTGTCATATGCAAGAGATTAAGCATATTATTCAAAGAATCCAAGCATTATTCAAGCATGTTTTGAAGTAGTCCAAATGCTACCAAATTATATCGCTTTATCTCTCACGCTGGTATTGTAAGTGGAGCATTGAAGTGCTAGAAATAGAGTGTTCATTGTGATCAATCTACATGGTTTACATCTTATTTTGACCTTCAAGAATAGATTGTGAGAGTTTGTAAGTAAAATACGAAGAGGCTATTTTGGGGTGATTGCCATCCATTTATAGGTGTTGTAGGTTGTTACAAGGCATATATAGGTTTGTTACAGGTCATTATAGGTTGCTCTTAGCCCTTATAAACCAAACAAAGGTTGTTATATGGTCTAGGCACCTTACTTTGGACCTATGGGTGGTTAGAACACTAAAGTAGGGCATTTACAAGTTGCTGGACATTTTTGTATAGCCACAAAAGAATATTCTCACAACATTTTTTACTAATTCTAATGAAGTGCTTGATAGATTATCTCAAAGAGCTCATCCTTAGCTTAGATTTGAATAAAAAACTAGCTTAGTTGCATACCAAAATCGAAAGTTACAACCATTTTTTTGATAGGAGGTCTGCTTGGATAACATATAGAAATGGTAGGAATAAAGAAAGAACAAGGCAAATTAGGATTTTCAACGACAAATCAAGGAATCTAGAGATGCAATGATGGATTCACAACATGAGAAAAAAGATTCTTAAGAATATGGGGAATATAGTACCTTAAATGACACTCTATGTAACCATGAGACTAGTCACTCAATTAGGTATCTTGAGCTTGTTTCCAAGTTAGATCAAATGGTAGAATCTAATGCCTAAACCAAGGAGTAATAGAGCAAATGGCTCATTCTACCAAAGATTATTTGGATAAGTTCACTGCTTCTACAATGAAATCATTAGACAAGCTCACTAGCCAAGTCTTACAATTTATGGTAGCACAAATAGTTGATAAAGAAAACAAGGATAGATTTGAATCAAAATAGTTATTTCTACCCCCTAAGCTTAACCCATAGCCTGGGATTATTGGAAGGAAAGAAATACCTGATTTCACCTATATGAGATAGGAGAAACTTCATTTAGAAATGAACAGATAGCCTTGAGCATTCATGCATCCAATCCTTCAAGGGCAAGAATTTAGTAACCAAGAGTGCTCCAAATATTTTAGTCCCCATTGGTAGTTACATGGGCACGCGTCTCGAAGCTTCTAATGGGTAGGAAGGCCTTATTAAAAGAGAACTCCATGATAAGATAGTATTGACTAAGTACAGTGGCATTGATCTTTCCTTTAGATTTAGAGGAGAGGACATCTAAATTGGAACAATATTTTAACATCTTTCCTAGATCAGATGACCAAAAGATACAGTTTGCTTATCTTTACCTAGAGGACTTTGCTCATACATGGTGGAGGTATGTCAAGAGAGAAAATCAATAGGTTAATAATTGAGAAGGTTTCAAGGCAAAGATGGTTCAAGTGTTTGTGTCCCTATTAAAAAGAAAAAATTAGCCAAGTAGTGATATCAGTTAGACCAAAGAACCATGAGTATTAGAGAGTATACCAATCAATTTTAAAATATTATAATGTATGTGGAAAATGTGACTAATGATGTAAAGTTGCAAAAATACATTGATGGTTTGGAGCCTAGTCTATCAACTGATGTTATGGCCCAAAAAGTAACCATATTGTTTCAAGCAATTGAGTTAGTTGGAATATATGCTCACAAGTACACAAAGGATGTTCCTAGTCAACCACTCTTGGACATCATAAGGCTATACATAAATAGGGAAACTTTGGGAGTAATATTGGTGAATCTAACATGTCTTTTGGTAGCCCCAAGTTTCTATATATCATTTGGTACCCAAAGCGGCTATGATGCATATTTAAATGCATGAAGTTGAGGCTTCTAGAGATAGTTTTATACATGCATGCACCAACTCTTCATTGCTTCATACATTAGTGCTACCTCACAAGTTGGGCACTAACAGGGATTCTATTAGCCCTCAGTTGCGCCAAGGATTAGCATGTTACTAGGACTTGCTTCCCCAATATTAATGTGACTTTGCAATTCTCACAAATGGATCTTCTTCTTTTCCAACCACAAAGACAAAGGTGGAAATGTACCATTTGAGCCGAATGGGATTGATCTACACATTGCTACCACTATACTTTGCTCTATCTTTTTGGATGCTTGTCGTATGTAGGGTACTATCCATGGGAAAGATGTTTTTATCTTGATAGACAATGACAATACACATAGCTTTGTAAATAAGTCAATTCTTGATAGGCTGAACTCTCTTTCCATAGATTTACAATAGCCTATTAAGGTGCAAGTAGCCAATGGCAAAGAGAAAATCAACACCCAAATATATTCAAAAGTTCATATACAGTTGGCTAAATTTTATGAAGGAGATGGGTTCTTCACCCATAGTTGGACACTTGGGTGTGTTTAAAACCTATGATAAGATCTCCAAGAGTTTTCACTGGAAAGGATTATGAAAGAATGTACAAGATTATGAAAGAATGTAAAAGATTATGTTACTAGATGCATTCCATGCCAACCGAATAAAGATATCACTCATAAGCCAAGTGGTTTGTTGCAAACCTTACCCATTCTTAAAGGAAAGTGGATGCACATAATCATGGATTTTATTACTGGCTTTTCTACAATTAAGAAGGGATGGAATAGTATATATATGGTGGTGGATAGACTCACCAAGATAGCCCATTTCATTCGCACAAAGGCACAATTTACTGCATCATAAGTGCCTTGTCAGTTCATGGAATACATCTTCAAGCTCCATGGATTATCTCAAGTTATTGTACATAACAAGGACTCTTAGTTCATGAGTAATTTTTGGTAGACAGTATTCAACTCCATGGATACTAAGTTGGCACCCTCTACAATCTATCATCCATAGACTATTGACTAAACAAAAAGGGTCAACAAGTGGTTGGAGACCTACCTTAGACACTTTTGTCATGATGTGCAATATACCTTGGACTCATAGCTACACTTACCTAAGTTTGCCTACAATAATTCTACCCATGCAAATATTGGAGTTTCTCCCTTTGAAGCTTTGTATGGCTATAAAGTGCCCCTTCTTATAGTTCTCTTCAATGAGAAGATTAACTCGAATGAAAAAGAGGAGTTAGAGCAGATGCTCTCTTATGGAGTTTAAGGAAGAAGAGTTGGTTTTATTGAAAGTTCCCAAGTCTTGCTACTCTATTTTGAAAAATGGCTTTAGGAATAAGCTTGCTCATAGGTTTTACAAACCATATAAGATTCTTAAATACATAGAAGACTTGGCCTACAGATTGGAACCTCCATCTACTACTAAGATTCACAATGTATTTCATGTCAGCCAACTCAAACCTTTCTTTAGCGCTAGGTTGTCACAGTGGAAAAGCGATCTCCCATTGATAAAGGTGTTATACAATATATCCTTGAGGAGATCATAGGACAATGTGAAAAGAAGCTTTACTCCATGTCCATTATTGAATATTTGATTAAGTGGAGAGGATTACCACTCGAAGAAGCTTCTTAGAGGCCTACATCTATCATGGATGAGTTTCCTTCTCATAAGGATGTTTTATTAGCTTAAGCATAGTCACAATTTGGGCTAGATTTATAATAGATAGTACTTAGATAATAGTCTGTTTTAGACGAGATTTTATTCTATCCAATTTTTTAAAAAGTATCACTTACATATGAAAAAGTAACCTTTGAGAGCTTCGTATTGATGTGTGGCACACCCCAATTGGACAAACCCTTGAATAGCTGTGCCAATTTTTGTCCAATAAGGTTTGTTATCATAACAAATTGTCTACTAGTTGCACACATCTTTCCATGAAGATTTTATGGCTCAAAAACTTTCTTAAAGACATTTGAATGCTATACATTGCTGAGCTTCTGCCCTAATTTTCATCTCAACCAAAGACTTAATTTTTCTCATATATTTGGTATCATTTGTAAGGTTAAAAAATATAATAGTACTCTATTATGTTCACATTTTCAACCATTGTAGTAACTTTCCAATTTTGTTTTTGAGGCAAAAAATCTTAGAGCAAGGATGGAATGTAAGAAACTAGAAAGAGTTATATTTTTAGTTTGTTTTAGAAATAATACAATGTCACACTAATATAGGTATTAAGATGTAGAGACTTGTAAATTTTTCACTATTTAAGTGATACATAATAACAATCTCTTCATCTCTCCAACTTCTTTACTCTTTCATGGCTTCTCTCACTTCTTTTCTTTTATTATAGTCTAATGTAAGAAACTAGGAAGAGTTATATTTTTAGCGTATTTAAGAAATAATGCCATGATACATTGACATAGGTATTAAAATGTAGAGACTTGTAATTTTTTCATTATTCAATAATACACAAGAACGGTTTGTTCATCTCTCCAACTTCTCCAAGCTTTCATGGATTCTCATCTCTTTCCTCTCATTCTAGTCATTCTTTCTTCTCGTTAGTCTTTTTCTCTTTTGTACTCTTCTCTCTCTTGCCTAGTCTCCTCTTTGACAAGTGGTATGAGAGCATTGGTCATTGATTCCATTTAGTTACATCCTAACCAAGATTTTCCATTTTCACAAGTATATGTGGTACAACTCTTGAAAGAGACTAGTGTAAATACCAAAGGTCCTTTTAAGTGAAGAATACAACTTAGCTAGAGATTATTCTAGTAAATGGAAGTAAAGTTAGAGCCAAGGTAGACAAATTAGCAAGTCATCATCAAGATACATGCCATTTTAGAAGCATTGCTGAATTTCTCATAAATCCTTGACGATTTGTCAATAAGACCTATTCAAGATTGCAATCACTGAAGCCATTGATTATCAAGAGGGCATTATGGGTCAACATTTTGGTGGTTTCATGCATTAAGCTCAAATTTATTGTCATTGAGCTTTCGAAAGGGCTGAAGTCTCTTCTATTGCAAGGCTTTCACACTTTATAAGCATTGGATTGGATCGATCAATGGAGATTGAGGCTATGGAGCATTATGGAACAATTTGGGCCTTTCATTTTACCTTGATGGCTATGGAATAAAAATTGCCATAACTCTTTAAGGGCTGGTCCAAATGGGGCATACTACATATCAATACGAAGCTTTAAAAGTTTAATTTCACCTTATATAAGTGGCACTTTGCTAAAAACTAGGTAGAATAAACAGACTGATGTTTGACGTTGTCTACAATAAATATTTCCCAATTGTGATTATGCTTCAACCAATAAAGTATCCCAAAGATAAGGAAACTTATCCATGCTAAATGTAGGCCTCCAAGAAGCTTTTTTAAGCACGACAATCCTCTCCACTTAATCAAGTACTCAATAACTGACCTAAAGTGAAGCTTCTTTTCATGCTATTCTGTGATCTCCTAAGGGATATACTTGGGAGGTAGCTCTTCCACCGTGTTAACATGGGTACTAAAGAAAGGTTTGAGTTGGTTGAGATAAAAGACACCTTGTGAATCTTAGTAGAAAAGGTGAGTTCAAATCTGTAACCCAAGTGTCCAATAAGCTTAAGAGTCTTATATGGCCCATAAAACCTATTAGCAAGCTTATTGCTAGAGCCATCTTTCAAAGTGGAGTAGCGAGACTCAGGTACTTTCAACAAAACCAACTCTCCTTGGAACTCCATAGGACACCTCTTCTCATCCATGTACATCTTCATTAATGCTTTTGAGCTTTTCTAAGATTCACTTTATATTGCTAAATAAGGGTTTGCATCTGCTCTAACTCCTCTTTTCCATGAGAGTTAACCTTCTCATTAAAGATAACTATAGGAAAGGGCACTTTATAGCCATATAAGGCTTCGAAGGAAGAAACTCCAATACTCGTATGGGTAAAATTATAGCAGGCAAACTCAATCAAGTATAGCCAAGAGTCTCACACATAGTGCACATTCATGTGGCAGAAGTGTCTAAGGTAGGTCTCCAACCACTTGTTGACCCTTCCTGTTTGGTGATCACTTTGCAGATGATAGGTTGTAGAAGATGCCAACTTAGTACCTATGGAGCTGAATACCGCTTACCAGAAGTTACTCATGAACTTGGAGTTCATGTTATGTAAATAACTTACAATAATTCATGCAACTTAAATATATGCTCATGAATTGACTAGCTACCTATGATGCAATAAATTGTCTTCATGGGAATGAAATAGGCTGCCTTGGTGGGCCTATCCACCACCAGGTATATTAGAGGAGGTAGTAAGAACACCATGAATTAGCTGGGCAATCAAATAGATATGCAACAGCTGAGTATCCCAAACTAGCAAGGCATTGAGGATACAACAATCAGATGGTTGGTCATCAAATCACCTAACATTGTAGTGGTTATGGACAACAAGGTAGCACTTTAAGAAGGCTCCATGAATTGAAAATGTCCTCTAAAAGGGGTGAGAGCGGCAATGGGTGTCACAAGGTTGAATGATGGCTGGCTAAAATAAAGAAACTATGGATGCACTCACATAGACTCATATTTATAAAGAGTTTGAGATTTAAACTATTGCCAAAATAAGCCATTTAATAATAATAAAATAGCACTGATATGTTTTTAGGGATGGTCTAAGAAGACTTAATAATGAGTTACTAGAAATCCTAAAATTAATGGCTCAATGATTACTCCATGGCTACAACATCTTTCTATGCCTTGATAAGGCACCTAGATCTTGTCGAACAATCAACCATACAAGCAAAGTAATCTAGAGTAGATTTCATGTTGTAGTCTTTATGCAATACCTTGAAGTACTTAACCCAAGAGAACTAAGCTAGCATGGATACATGCAACAAACACACAAGTATGTAATTGAATCTAGCTTGACACTTTGTTGTGGCATGCGCTCAAAGCATTGTTTAAATAATTCACCCTCGTGGTTCTCACCATAGGTCTTAATCATTGCTGTCCATGCCACCACACCTTGGAAATACATATTGTCAAACACTTCATGAGCTTCTCCTATCAAGCCATATTTTCCATACATGTATGTCCACATACTGTCCACAAAGAGATCATTTCCTAGAATTCCCCACACCTCATGGTGTCATGGTATGTTTCGACAGCTCCCAAGGTGCTACAAGCTTCAAGCAAAGAACATATCTGGGAGCATCTACAAACATGCCTAAAAATTGCATCCATCTTAAACAATCCAACAGTTCCTTGTCATAGCCTTGTTCAAAGTATCTTGCAGTGACAAACTGTTGAGCATATTTCTTTTATTGATAAACCATTGAACATAAGTGAGCCACATTAGTCAAGTGGGATTGTAAAAGGATGACTTAATAATGATAATAACTGATGGAATCTTGAATATAGCACCAAGTTTGTTGAGTTCTTCCTTCTACACTATTTTAATAAAGAAAAAAACTAAAGAGGGTCCTCTATGTTACAGCAATCTTCAAGGATGTAGTATGCAACTGAAATCTTCAAGAAGACTTTTATCTAATTCACAGTAAATTTGAAGGATGTAACATGCAACCCTGCATTCAGTAGAAAACTTGGGTTACCTATCATGGAAGGATGGAAGAATATATGTAGGCACCTTGGAAACATTTGGTTTCTATTGCAACCTCACTTCTCCTTGTCAACATCACCATCCTAATCGAATAAAAACAATAAGGATGTCTCACGATCACAATGCCACACCTATTGTTTCTATGCTTTACTAGATCCCTTGCGTAGCTCTTTGCTTGATTCATTGAACCCTAAACAAGACAATTGAAGAATTGCTCGTTTTCAATTTGCAAATTCCAATTAAATTAAAGAGAGTGTGTGATAGATCTTCACTACCTGTTGTGCACCATCTCCTATAGCAAAGTTTGTGGTGGAATCTTGTGGGTAGTAAGGAAAAGACAATTAGTAAAATTTGAAGTGGAATCTTGTGGGTAGCTAAATTCAGGGAGACTAATAGCAGCTACAACAAGTAGGTTACAATACATTTACTATATTATACAATATCATCTTATACGATAGTAGCTATAGTAAGTAGGTTTACAACAACTACATCAAGTAGATTATATGATACGATGCCATACAGAAGCCAAGAGAGAACAAACCATCTAATCCATTACAAGTCGTTGCATTGACTTCAGGTCTGCTTTATGTGGAAAGCACCCTTTCTCCTATGGGATGACACATTTCTTTTCAAGTGCACGTTTTTAAACCAAAAAAGGGAATCAAAATTACCTCATAAAAATACCTAGAGCCTCTATTGTGCTAGCAAGAAGACACCCCATCATAATAGTGGAGAAAACAACATGAGATCCTTGACAACATGTCTTAAGTTTGCAATGCCACCTTCAGGAATCACATCATGCCCACATGCATAGTCCAAATGTTGTCACAGAGAGCATAGCTGGGTTATTACCTACAATTTTGGCATTTCATAGGGTAAGAGTCTAGGGTATAGCTCTGGGCATTCCTGACTGATACAAGGGAACTTGCAAGCAACACACAAATAAGAGCTAACAATATGTAACTACATTAAATACTTCACAATGTTGCACAAAAATATTTGCAAAAGAAAACTGTAATCTAGTACTTACATGCATATATATGCCCATCCTGCAACCATTCCATGCCTCTTCTCCTCCTTGCTCCACACTTTCTCAACTTCTCAGCTTGTTGTCGCAGTTATGGAATAATAGCCATATGCAGCTATTCTACAACATCCATGTGCCCAGGCTGTATAGATTTTATGTTGTCTATTCCTACTTTCTTTGGTCACGTTCATCAGTGTTTTCTGGCTAACTCCACCCTGTAGACACCAAAATATAGGTTGAGATTCTACTATCTATTTTGATTGGATGCGCATTCCTGCAACAGACAATACGCTGTTTGTTTCAAAATAGCAATGCCAGCACTGTGAATGCACTGGCCATAGAAACTTATAATACCAAACGAATGATGTACATGCAATCCCGTAACATCAAAACTCGATACTTTTGTTCAATGTCCACGTGAGTTGCACATATGGTTGAAAAACTCTGAAGCACAACACATCCAGGCAATGTTTCATTTCTTTGTCATTGATATATGAAATGGCCAGTCAGGTCATGATTCCAATTGATGCAAACATTGCTTGCACCTCCTAGAATATGCCCGCACCTCCACCATTAATGTTCTTTTAGCTGCACATATGCTTCAACATCTAAAAAGTACATGATACATGCCTGCCATGAAATGCCACTATTGATTCCAATTAGTTTAATATGTCAAAGCTACCACCATGTTTGCAAAGCCAAGACAAAATGGAACATACAAAGTTAAAGACTGAAGACGGTTCACTGTGGTGTACCTGTGTGAATATGTACCATGACAGTATTACCTAGACATATACTTCATAAAATGCTGAAAACTTTGTCTTGAAATTCCTGCAATTACAGAAATGCACAGCTTGTTAACTTCCAAATATCAATGACATGCTCGAACCATTTGTGTTTTTGCAAGCTCACCACACTTGGTATGTATTCAGACATGATAGAGTGGGTATGAATTTTAAGAAACCATGTTTTCAAAATCTGAGAATGTCATTTTGCCTCTTCTTGTCTTCCATTCTTTCAAAATCTAAGAATCAAACTTTCAAGCAGCAGGAGGCTCCCTTCTAAATTATCACCTCTATTGGAATTTACAACTCCCTTCAAAGAGGTATGGTCCATAACAATTGAATACTTGCTATGGCTCTGCTGCAATCTGAAATTGTGTTATCCCAGGTTACGTCCGTTGTCTTCTCTCTTTCCTTCACATTCTCATCCGCTACACTACTCCAGATCTCATAAGGTTGCTCAAAATTTGTGCTTGGTGTTTGTTCTTGTCGTGGCGTGAAGCTTTTGCTAGGTTAATATCTATTTCAGGCCTGAATAGACTGTTCTTTGTTTCCACTCTTTTGCACTACTTAAACTTCACCCCCGCTTGCTCTCAAATTGATATTTTGCATGGTAGCTTTAATTCTTTGTTGCTATCTCTGTAACAAGCTCTCAAAGGAATCTTCTGGCTCTTCTTATCTTCCATTACTCTCCTCTTCCAATCTCCACCTGTCACTCTTTTTTTCACTAGCCCTCTGCTTCCAAGAGGATACCTTCATAAGAACGACAGCTCCCTCTAGATATATCCACCTCCCCTTTATTATCTATTCTTCATAAGCTGCAGCCCTCCTTCACACACACAGCACTCTAACCTCTTTGTGTACCAGCTATTGGAGATCAGTTCACCATCTCTGTCGAAATAACATCGTGACTGCTAGTACAACCAGTGACAGCACCGTAGTCTGCATCCCAAGCCAAAATGTCAAGCAATTTAACTAAACCAAAAAACGTTGCACCAGCCCCTCCTCAATCCTCTTTTACCAGCCGGCTGCCTTCTTCCTAGATGCATTTACTTTCTTCCTTCACAATAATTTGCATGTTGCCCTTACTCTGCTAATCATACCTGAAGGAGTTGGAAATGATGACTCTCAAGATGATGCTTCTGATCACACTTGCAAAGCATCATGATGTTGGTGTACTATGCTTGCAAAAAACTCTAGGAGTTGTTCCATATCTCTTCTCTATCTCCCTCATCTCTCAACCTGCTTCAGTAATATTTCTCCATGAACCTCTCCATAATCTCCTATTCTTCAAACTGAGTGCAACTAGACACCCGACAAACCACAAATTCCATACATCAAACCACTGCCGTAAACACAAACATTATTGGTGTCTTCATCAATCAAACAAAATGACTGGAATAGCTACACTTCCAATCTTTAATGGGTTTTATCCAACAGCTGCAGAGAAATAGAACTTAGAGAAACCCTTATTATCTTCCATGTCCCTTTAGTAGAACCAACCATCCATCTTCACTCCCATTACATCTCTACTTTCCTCTTCTCAGACCCACAACTGCATCAGCCTCTTTATTTTACTCTAGGCATCAGTTATAAGAGGTCTTCCCTCCTTGTTGCCTTGTCGTGAACCTGTAGCCCCACTTAATTACTGACTAATCGTTGCTATGATAGACTTTGTACATTGCTCTCCAAGCTGATCTCTTGCTTCACAAGATTAGTTTTTCTTTCATCTTGAACTACTAAATACACCTGCTGCATCCTTAAATGTAGGTCCACATCTGATCAAAACACAGCTTTACTAACGCTTTTTGCTGCGCTTTCATTCTCTGAGAGCAAGCGTCCTTTAGAGCATTTCTGATCAATTGCTTCCTAGTGATGAATTAAAGTAGCGGGTATACTTAGAACAATCCACCATTTCAAATCATTTAGAACCCTTCACGCTCCTTAGCACCCTCCTTTTTGCAGCAAGCGTCCTGTTCAAACCTGTGTGGTGAAATATTCCCCCTTACCTGTGTTCCTGTTTGGCTAAAGTGCACTTGGGACAAACCTAGAAAACGCGCGTGGTTTCTAGATCGCAACGGCTGAAGGCTTAGCTCTGTAAGAGGGGCAAAAGGGGGAGCAATGGCTGCAGTAAAAGTTTTCCGATCAGGTCTGTGTCTATCCATGGTAAGTGTCAAGGGTGGTAAGGCAGCCTCTCTCTCTCTCTCTCTCTCTCTCTCCCGCGCTCGTATTGAAGTTATAGAAACTCGAGTAATGCTCTAACATTTCAAAACATGGCCACGCACAGAAAACCCATCTTTGTCTTCGTCTTCCTCTGTCCCTTCTTCCCTACTCGTGATTTTTACTCTGTCTTTGTCCTTCTTCTTCCTCCTCTTTTTAGCCTTATCGGAGGTCTTCCACCATCTTCTTCCCCCTTCTTCTCTTCCACCAATAAGGAACATCCAAAATTTAATATAATAGATAGTTACATGTCGATGTACGCTCTGGGCTATACTTATATATACATATCCCACAGAGCAAAAAATAATTCTTAGCTCACCTCTCATGAATAAGGAACTACGCTCTACCTGTCACCCCTCACAATGCTGAGATAAATGATTCGTAACCCATGTTCTTACACTAGTGCCCATTGAATGACCCTTGTGCACCTACCTACCTTGAAGCATGCTTATGCATTTGTTGGACATTATGCTCAAGTATATCATGCTTCCAAAAGCGCAACTTTAGAAACTACCGTGCACGTCAAAACACTTGATGCTTACACATAACAAATGAATGCGTTGGGAAGGATAGTGCTAGTTTGTGCTTAGTGCTCTATGGAAAATGCATACACAGGATTCTTGTTGCCATGTGTTATCAAGCACCATTTCTTGAGTGGATAGGAGCTAATTTGCATGTTGTGAATGGCATGGTTCAATCTAAAGATATTGAAGAGGCTACCATGCTACATTTTGATAGGGATAAGGGGGATTCATCATGGTGTGGATAGGAGAAGAAGGCACTGAAGCCTCCATGAAGATCTAGCCAATGCTAGGTTGTGAACTAGAGGAAGGATTCAATACATTTTGGCAGTTAGTTATTTGATTTAATTCTTTTGGGTTTAGAGTGGTGTCCCATGTGACAATTATGAAGAGGCAAGTGGGTAGATAAGATGTAACATTGGATGTGTGATTGGTAGGGGAGGAACTACAAGATGTAGTTGCAAAGGATGCAATTGGATAGAGAGTAAGAGATTGAGAGTTTGTGGTGGTTGAGAAGGTCAGAAAGAGTTGGATTTGTTATAAGGATTGGCAACAATTCCTTTGAAGTTGGGAGCGAGGAGAAAACTTGGGCTTTGGGTGAAGGGTGTGAGCTCTTTTGTAAAGATGTTTCGAGGTGAAGGTAGTTATACAGTTGGGGCTTTAGACTCTTGAGTAGAATAAGTGGAAAGAGTATCCCTCATAACTTGTCTTACTTGATTCTATTTATGAGAGGCTGAAGCTTGAGTTTATCAATGGACGTTTGACTAGTGATAAAGGCTCTCCAGGATAGTGGCAAAGAGGAGAGAAGAAACATAGCTTGTAGTTCTTCAGAGATGACTAATCCAAATATTATAGTTTCATCTAGCAGGGTTTGCCGCTCCTCTAAGAATTTAGTGGTAGATTGATCTTCATGCATAGTGGCAGTGGCTAGCTCTCTGAACATGGTCATTTGATATATAACATCTGTGTGTTCATAGGTTTTGCTGAAGAAATCCCAAATACCTTTGTGGATATTGTTCTCACTAGTTGCACTTATCGATCTCCACAATGGATAAAAATCTCCATCCTTGTGGCTACATCTCTTTGCATCCAATCTTTCTTGTTTGCTCCTTGTTCAGGGCATTCATCCTTGCCATTGATGATGTTCTAGAGGTTAGCTTGGGATAGGTATATTTCCATCCTCAGCTTCCAAACTTGGTAGTTGCTGCCATTGAGTTTGTCAATCTTGATGTGATGGTTGTAAGAGGTAGTGGCATTGACTAGAGCCATTGGAGTAATGAGAGTAAAGGGAAATAAGTGATTTATGATTTTGGAGATAGTATAGAAGATACAATAGACTAGAGAACTAGAAGCTAGGGCTCTGATACCATGTAGTAAATTGCATAGGCTAAAGGATAAGTAGATGAGAAGACACTATGCACAATGAATGAGAGAGAAAGAGAGAGACAATATGGAAAATAGAGTGAACTGCAGTTATTGATTTCATTGCTAGTAGTAGTTGTATATATACATGTTACATTAAATGAGATAGGTGAGTTTCTTTCTAAATATCTAGGATATTTACAATGAGATAACTATGGGATCCTTTTGTCCACGTGTTGCATATCCTTATCTTATCCAGATTTCATCCTAACACCTCCGTGTATCTAACATAGAGTGAATAATCAACCTTGCTTTATTGAAATCCCATGCTACATAAAAATCTATTGATTCTCTCACACCAAGCTCTAGGTGCTTGCTTTAATCCATACAATGCCTTTCTTAGCTTGCATACATAATGTGCATTCTTAGGATATGCATCCCCTCCTAGCTATTCCATGTACACTTTCTCTTCCAAGTTCCATTCAAGGAAGCATTCTTCGCATCTGTTTCATATAGATTCTAGCCATAAATCAAAACCAAGGCAATCATTGATCTCACTATAGTCATCTTTGCAATTGGACTAAATGTCTTCTCATAGTCCGATCCATATGTTTGTGCATAACTCTTTGTAACCAATCTTACTTTACATCTTTCTTATGAACCATCCTACTTGCATTTGACTTTATAAATTCACTTTTCTATGCATAACTCTTTGTAACCAATCTTGCTTTATATCTTTCCTATGAACCATCCTACTTGCACTTGACTTTATAAATGCACTTGCACCCAATTGTTGTTTTGTCATAAGACAACTCCACTAGATCCCAAGATTTGATTTTAGTGAAAGCATCCATTTACTCATCCATTGCATCCTTTCAATCTTGACTTTCAATTGCTTCTTCAAAGTAAGTAGACTCTATATGTTGCACATAAGATACCATGTATGTATAATGCATCTTCATAAAGCCATTATATGTCAACATGTCAACTAGATGTCTTACTCTCTCTGATCTTCTCAATTTAGGTGCACTAGATGGTTTCTCAACTGCTCTTGCATGTGATGGTATATACTTCCCTCCACTCTCCATAATTGGATTTCTAACATCAGATATCCCAAACTCATCATCCATAGACTCATCCTCTAAACTCTCACCTGTGGGCTTCTTCCCTTGTGATATTTTTGCTTTCTTTTGTGCACTCCTCAACCTACTACTCTATGGCCTATAAATCCCACTATTTTCTTCATGGTCTTGAGGTCTAGGTATGTCCTCAATATGTTGATTTCTTTGATTATTTTTTGCTGCATTTTTCTTTCCATAACCATCATCATCACTACTCTCATAACCATCCATCTTAACTACAACTTTAGGTCTATATCGTGACTCATATTCAATGAACCTTACATCTCTAGCCACGTAAACCTCTCTAATGACATGATCATAGCATTTATAACCCTTTTTCTTGTCTAGAAATCCAAGGAAAACACATTTGATAACCTTTTGCTTCATTTTTCTCCTCAAATCATTAGGGACATGAACATAACATACATGACCAAACACACTAAGATATGCAATTGTAGGTGTTTTTCCATACATATTCTCATATGGTGACATGTGATGAGTCGTCTTGTTCATAATATGAATTGCAATATGTATTAGCTCAACCCACAAAAGCGGTTCCTCTACCAATGGTGACATAAAGAAGAAGGGTGGTAAGAAAAAGTTTCAAGAATAGGACTTCTATGGCAAGAAGAAAGGACATACATCGCAAATTGTCGTATCAAGAAGGCTGATGAAAATAATGGCACCTTGAAAGTCAATTGGCGCCCTTAAATTTTCCTTACTTGTAGGCTTGTTTCCATTCAGCCACTCATAGCCACCCAATATATACAACACTCATATGTTGAGTAGTACTCATGGATCGTCACCAACCTCGCACTTGTAGTCCTGATAGCGGCATCTTATGCACTTGTGGCCATCACCATAGCCACATAGTCATCATAGTACACTCATAGTCACAAACCACACTAAGAAATTTATAGCCATCATAACTATCATGCTCTATGAGCTTAATGTCTTCAAGGATTTTGAGCTACAAAATGCACAACTATCTCTCACTTAGCCTACTCAAACACAAAATGGATCTACAACTAGATAAAGAACACACTTACCAATACTCACCATGTTGTGATTGTTGCACTGGTAAGCTATGTTGTTGATCCATGCACACACTCCTTTGCTCTTTACCTTTCTTTCATTGTTGTACATGAATGAGAGGAGATGTCAACAAGAAGCTTGAGGAGATGAAGAGAAGAATAAACTTCACAAATTGTATCTTTCACTTTATCACACATTTTGAACTCACACACTCTTGCTTGTATTTGCAACACATCAAAGGAATGGGATGGAGAAGAAGAGAACAGGATGCAAGGAGCTTCTCATTGCTATGTGTCTCACTCCTCACACACACTCTTACACTCTCTCTCCTTCACCTCACTCAAGACAATAGAGTAGCAAGAAGGTAATATTTACCCATATGAATAGCTTGTTCTATTAGTTTTAATCTCTTTTGTACATAAATTCTAAGGTTTGCATTTCCCCATCCCCCTTAGGTATCAGTCCCTTTTTATAACTACATGACTAGACTTACCTCTATCTTATCTGAGGTTTGCATTTCCCCATTCCCCTTGGGCATCGTTCCCTTTTTATAACTACATGACTAGACTTACTTCTATCTTATCTCAAAAATTGACTACTACATATCGCAACCATGTGGTGCTACTCAATTAGATACAATTTGCATGGGAGGAATCATGGATCTCAATTATACATCCAAATAAATTTTATAACAATCATTTTCTTCTAAAAAATTATGGGCCATTTCTCTTCCAATTGACATTATGTCCCCTCTTAGATGAGTGACAGTCCCATGGCACTCATATTAAGGGTAACTTGCTATTGTATGTGAAGAGTGCTAGGATGACTGGTGAGAGGCCTAATAGAGAAGGGATGGAGGATTGATGCTGAAGAGTTCGAGAAGGGATATGGAATGGTGATGTTGAAGGATTTAATGCTTTGATAGGGAGATTGTCTCAAAGAAATGTGGAGTGATGGCTAGCTTGATGGGTCAAGATTGCCATAAGCCACCAATATTGATGGGTCTGTAAAAGGTCTAGTGTACTTGTTACATCACTTGTGCTCTTCTTGAGGGGTGTATCTACTTTATTTTGTGTAGTGGCTGGTATGCGTGCATGTGCAATTGGGAAGTGGGTTGAATTCCAAGTAATCTTGGAATGTTGACCCACACTTGAGGACATAGTTGGGATGAAGTTATTGTGCTATGATGATCCTAGGCTGATAAGTCATTTGATCACACCTAGGATGTCCACCCTTGATGTGCCTTGAGATTATGATGTGGGAAAGTGAGCTAAGGGATTGTGCTAGGTGCCATGAAGGTACAACATGCTTTTCTATTCACTTTTTCTTTTCCCTTTTCTTCTTCTTTTTTTTAATAATTTTTTTCTCTATCTATTATATAATAAATGGAATAAATACAAATGAATACATAAAAGCTGACATATTATTGAGAAAGTGGCTTGAGGATTTTCTAAAGTCATTCTTTGATGAGAGTACTCCTTGGCAAATTCGCACAGTTGCAACGAGGACTTTGGGTAAAAGGCATATGTGCAAATAGTGAACCTACTATCCACCATGTCTTTCAATAATTGCACATAGAATGTGGGCAATAATGAAGCTCTAAACCATCACTACTCAATCAGTGCTTATATTTATGTCAAAGAATAGTGGTAGGAGCTAGTCTTCATATGGTGTCACAGGTTGCATTCATGTCAAAGAATAGAAGTGGGAGCCTATCTTCATATGGTTTCATGGGTTACTATAGTACTTGATGAGGAGCTTGAGATAGTTGCATGTGATCATGAAGGAGGGGTCAAGATAGTTAGTGAATTGTCTTACAAAGTGGGAAAAAGAGGACACTAGATCTATGGTTTGAACATGTAGGTTTTGTTAGTGTGGATGACTCTTATGATGGGGATCCTTGAGAAGTTGCACCTACCATGTTGACTTTCTTTTGCCTTGCCATCATGGGTAAGGGCAATAAGAAGAGTCTACTAATTCTTCTCCATCTAAGTTGTAGAAGGCATCCCATGTACCCTTTTTATTCTCCGAGATGGGATATTGCCCTTCTCATAGATCTAGCCATGTGTCGCTTGGCTTTAGTTTGAGGTACCTACCCTTGCTTCCTTATGCTCAGCAAAAGTTTTCATCGATTGTGAGATCTAGATGGATCTAGCTACTTCATTGTGATGTTCTCTACTATCCATATGAGCATCCACAATATGCATAAGGGAAGTTGTGTTCTAAACTTACTTTCTTCATTAACCTTAGAATAAAAAGCCACCAAGGTACTCGATTTCTACCTCTCTTAGTACTTTTGCACATTTTTCTCTAGGATTTTTTCTTTTTTCTATGCCAAGAGCTCAAAGGGGGAAAGGTTACTTTGTTACCTTCTATGATTGTGTTCTTAAGGTTTGTACCATAGCAATGTATGTCTCCTCCCACTCTAGGTCTTCTCTTCTTCTATTGAAGAGTCTTATGATTCCCTTGTGCTAAACTCTAGTAGCTCTAGCATATCAATGGGGGATGTCATGATAATGAATAGCTCTAAGATAATGGGAGTTGACTAGGGTGTTTCAAGTTGCAAAAGACTTATTGCATCTAGTTCATGCTCTTCATATCCAAGTGGTAGGTCAAGTCTTCTTTTCATTCATTATGTTGATCTCTCTTATTTACTCCATGCCTTCCAAGGTTACTAAGGTCAATCCTCACCAAGGCTTAAGCTCTTCAAGGTCTTCTATTTGTGGGGTGAAAACCAACAATG
Organism: Lygodium microphyllum; assembly: GCF_053477565.2. NCBI lineage: Eukaryota > Viridiplantae > Streptophyta > Polypodiopsida > Schizaeales > Lygodiaceae > Lygodium > Lygodium microphyllum. The sequence goes on from NW_028229514.1 coordinate 12,941,143, forward strand.
TTGATTTTGTAACTAGTTTTTGTTGCTTGGCCATTAGAAATTTGGAAGCTTCTAATTGCAACTTATACTAGATCTCATTGCATAGTGCCACACCTAGATCATTGAAAATTTGCTTGCAGCCCTGTGTATGTGGCTTTTCATTGGCCTAGTGTCTATAGATGATCTATTGTCTCTATCTTTTGTGCAAGTCTATTTTGGCTTTTTCTTGGGTTGGTTAGAGAGAGACCTCTATGAATTGTTGATGCATTTCTAGTAGGCTGTTTGCACGACTTGTCCACCTCTTTGTCCTTAACCTTGAGTGCTACATTCCTTTTTGAAAGCTCAAATTCCTTTTATGAAGTTATAATCATTTTCATTAAGTTAAGTTTGGAGTTCCTACACTCGGTCTTTGAAATCCACAAGAAACTTCTTGTATGATTCCTATGTTTCATCTAACCAATGCTAAAGTTCCTACCTTGCCACTATTACTTCAATGTTTTCCCTCTTGAGCTCTTCATATAGACTCTCTAGAGCTCTCACTCTAAGTGTTGTGTTCTAGCCTCTTATGGGAGATGTGTGTGCCCTTGGATGATTCCTCTGGGTGTGGCTTGTTTTTTGATTCACAATTATTGTCTCTTTTGCCCTTGTGAAATTGCTCATCTATACCTTCATGCTTCCAAATTGTGTCATTAGCTTAGGAGGGTTGCCAAATTAGAGGGTTATGATTCCTTTCTTAATGTTTTATTGCCAAAGAATTCTCCCTTTTCTTTCACAACAATCTAAGCCACCTATTGCGAGATGGACTGATCCTTCTTGTATTATTCTTCTCCAATGGAGGCTCTAATTATCCTTTTGCACTATTTTTGACTTTGCTTCATTCTAAAAAGATTCAAAATGGATACACAATGGAAGGAACAATGGGACAAGATATGGAGGCTCAATAAATCCTCCTCCTCTTCTTCTTCTTCTTCTTCCATTGTCAACTGAGTACACACAAAGTATCTCACTAAAGTGATAGATACCTTTTGACCTTAAAGTCTCTTCACACATAGACTCTACTTTATTTATGCATAAATAGGATATAGACTTAACCTATGTCTTATTTCTCAATACTCCCCCTCAAGCTTAGAATGAGCTTGCATACACAATATCCCAAGTGCACTTCTAAAGTACTCAAACTTATATTTACTTGATGTTTTGGTAATGATATCCATGACTTGGTGATTGGTTTTTACATGTACCAAGTCCCTGTCAAGTCTATCTCTCCATCCATGACTTTCTCTCTAATGAAATGGTAGTGCACTTCCATATGCTTCATCTTGCATGCTAGACTAGGTTGCTTGCCAACATAATGCTACTAATGTTATCACAATACATGATAACTCCACCATCTATCTCAATCCCCATATCACATAATAGTAGTCTCAGCCATATTTGCTCACATGTTGCCAATGCTATATCTCTGTATTCTGCTTCTATACTAGATAAAGCAACTGTAAGTTATTTCTTGCTACTCCAACTCATGATGGATGAGCCAAATGAAAAGGCATAACCATTGGCAGATCTCCTATCCATAATAATTCTTGCCCAGTCTACATCTATGTATCCAAACAATGTAGGCTTAATCCATTTCTCATAGAACAAGCCAAAACTAATTTTCTTCTTCACATATCTCAAGACTCTCCTCACAACATCCAAATGTGAGGTGATGGTTTCTACATGAACTCACTTATCACTCCTCGTGAATAACTCAAGTGTGGTCTTGTTATGGTTAGGTAGATCTAGCCACCCATCATCTTCCTAAACATAGTAACATCCTCAACATATTGTCCATCATCCACCATCTTTATGTTTTGATCCAATGGTGTGTCCACTAATTTACATATTGTCATCCCATACTTCTCTATCATCTCCAATGAGTATTGCCTCTGCACTAACCGAACTCCGTGTGGAGTGTCAATTACTTAAATTCATAAATAGTACCTTAAAAAACCAAGCTATTTAATCTCAAACTCCTTATGCGGCCCGTGATTTACTTCAAAAAACTCTCTTTCAAGAGTACCTACAACATAGATGATCACAACAATAATTCATCCTCTATATGTTTGACATAAAGTGAATAATTAGCCATGCTTTGTTGAAATCCCGTGCTACATAAGAACCTATTGATACTTTCACACCAAGCTCTAGGTGCTTGCTTCAATCCATACAATGCCTTCCTCAACTTGCACACATAATGTGTGTACTTAGTGTGTATGTACCCTTCTAGATAATCCATATATACTTCATCTTCCACTTCACCATTCAAGAAAGCATCATTCACATCCATTTGATATAATTTCTAGCCATCAATTGAAGCTAAGGCAATCACTGATCTCACTGTAGTAATCTTTGCCACTAGTGTAAATGTCTCATCATAGTCCAATCCATATATTTGTGTTCAACCCAACCAACATTGCTTTCTATCTTTCCAAGGAGACATCCAATTTGCACTTGACCTTATACACCCACTTGCCTTCTTGCTATAAGGCAACTCAACTAGATCCCATGCCTTGTTCTTTGTCAATGCATCCATTTCCTCATTCGTGGTTTGCTTTCAACCAGCTCTTCAAAGCAAGTAGGCTCTACATGGTGAACATAAGATACCATGTATGCATTATGCATCTTCATGAAGCCATTATATGTTAACATGTCCATTGGATGCCTCACTCTATTCGATCTCCTCAACTAGGTGTACTAGGTGGTGTCTCAATTGTTCTTAAATGTGGTAGTACATAATTTCCCACACTCTTTATCCTTGGAGTTCTCACATGTGGTATCCCAAACTCATCATCCATAGACTCATCCTCAAAACTTTCACCTGTAGACTTCTTTCCTTTGTGCGATTTCTACCTTCTTTTATACACTCCTCAACCTACCACTCCATGAACTATAAGTACCACTGCTTTTGTCATGGTCTTGAGGTCTAGATATTTCCTCAATATACTAATTTATTTGACCATTATTTGCTGCAATTTTCTTCCCATAACTGTCATCATCACTGCTCTCATAAGGATGCATCTCAATTGCAGCTTTCGGTCTATACCAAGACTTATACTAAATCTTACATCCCTACTTATGTATAACCCTTTTTCTCATCTAGATACCCAAGGAAAATGTATTTAACCACCTTTAGTTCCATCTTTTCACTTAAATCATCAGGGACATGAACATAACATACACAACCAAACATCCTAAGATATGCAATTATATGTGTCGTTCTATACATCTTCTCATATAGAGACATGTGATGAGTTAAAGCTATAGGTATTATGTTCATTATATGAACTGCAATATGTACTGCCTCAACCTAATAAGTCAATTACATGTGCAATTGAGTCATCATAGCGCTTGCCACTTTTGCAATGATCTTGTTCTTCCTTTTTGCAACACCATTCTACTACGATGCATATCTACATGTAACCTATCTTTTGATCCCATGGTCTCTCAAATATTAAGAGAACTCATTTGATATATATTCTCCTCCATTATTTGATCTCAAGAATTTTATGTAACTCTTAAAGTACTTTTTTTCCATGGCTTTAGGCTCCAAGAACTTTTCAAAGGCTTCACGTTTATGTTGCAAGAAATACACCCATGCCATCCCAAGTGACCAAACTACCAATGATAATGGTATGCACTGTCTCTTTGTGGACTAGAATGTCATTTGTTCCTCTAGAGTAGGATCTTCCACTGCCTCTCAATGATAATGGCATATGCACTGTCCCTCTCTAGACTAGAATGTCCTCTGCCTCTAGAGTAGGATCTCCCATACCTCTCAAGAATAATGGCTTGCACTGTCTCTCTATGGACTAGAATGTCCTCTGCCTCTAGAGTAGGATCTCCCACTACCTCTAGACATAAAATCATCATGTTCAAAAATGCTACTACCACGTGCAAAGCTATCTACATGACCATATGAAGATCTTCTAGCTCTAGATGAGCTACCACCACCTCTCGAATAATAGAATATACTATCCTGACTTGCATTCTTCCCACTACTAAATGCATTGAGGCCCAACTTAATTTATTCTCTATGTAACAAAGCAATCAACTCTTCAAAGTCCAACCCATAGAGCCTCCTCTCATAGAAATGGAGGTATCAAGGGACTTGTATGTAGGTCCAAGTCCATGTAAAGATGCATATGGATACCCAATCCAAGAACTTCATGTTTTTACCTGTCTAATCCTTGTAAGATTTCTTTTGTTCATCCATGCCCTCATCAAGAAGTTTATGGCATGCAGGTTCACTAGTAATGAGGTCCCATAGACATCTCCCTATTAAAAAATTCTCCATGTGATAGGATCATACATTATAATTGTCCTTAGTCCAAATGTCACCCACAATTTGTGTAATCTATGCGATTTCCAACATTATGATAGTTGTAATTTTAGAAAAGCTAGTAGTGTGTAATGTGGCAAACCACTATCCAAGCATGTGAACAAGTCCGAGTATCAACTACTCAAAACTGAGACCAAAAAAGCATTTGAAATGCCAAAGAAAATACACATAAAGTGAGTTCCACTACTATGGCCATCATACATGTGTCCAAGTGTTGCCACATGCACCTACACATCATGCCCATATGTCAAGCATTAACTATCTAGCAAGAACTAGTGGAAACTACCCAGAAAGCATCAAAATATGGGTCACCAGTTTCCATGCTATTTTTCTACATTTTTTAATGCCAAGAATGAAGTTTTAGAAAATCTCAATCCAAGTAAATTTTGAAAATTTTTGATATTTTTTCCCTTTAAGTTGACACATTAAAATGATGCAAAACCAACCTTTAAATCTTGAATCAAGCTAGTTCAACTTCTAGAGTGTGAACACATCATATGTGAATCAGTTTGAAAAATAACCAGTTCAAGATTGCCTTTTGTGTGAACAAATTTCTTGAAATATCGAGTTCATAAGGGCCTTAGTGTGTAAACACAATATGTCAATCAATTCAGTGACTTTAATAGTGAGACAAGAGGTAGTTTAAACTAAGGCTTGATTAAGCTTTTTTAAAAAGTTTAGTAATCAACAAATCATCACTGCACATAGGCCATTATGAACAACACCAATCCATCCAAGTCTTCTACATGTTTTCTTTTAGTTGATTCTGGCAATGATATACTCGATTACTCTATGTTGAAGTTTGGAGCTTGAACTCCATTACTTATAAGCCATTAGATTAAAAAACTCTTCTCTTTTTTCTCAATGACAGCTGACAAACATTGGAAAGCCCATGCTTCCACGGATAAGCAAACCCTGTGCTTGGTAAGTTTCCTCTATGCTTATTTCCCACAAGCAGGCCCTTTGGTTAAGCAAGCCCCAAGCTTGAGCAACCCCTGTGCTTTTGATAATGAATACATGAGTCAATCCAAAACTAGGGACAATCAAAACCTTGCTATCATACATCATTTCTAGCCTCGAATACATGAGTCAATCCAAAACTAGGGACAATCAAAACCTTGCTATCATACATCATTTCTAGCCTCCTTTCCTTCCCAAAATGCATTCCAAGTGGGCTCAATAACTCCCAAATCTGAGACACAATAGCTCTTGAATGTTTGTTCCTGCTTTCAATTGGATTTCCTGCAATACCACTCTGATACCAACAAAAAATATAAAAATGGATGTGCAATGAAAGGAATAATGGCACAAGATATAGAGGGTCAAGGAATCCTCCTCTTCTTTATCTTCATTCTTCTCTATCTTTCATTGTCAACTAAGTATACACAAAGTATCTCACTAAAGTGATATATGCCTTTTGACCTTAAAGTCTCTTCACACATAGGCTTTACTTTATTTTTGCATACATAGGATATATACTTAACCTATGTCTTATTTCTCAACACATTTGGACTTTTAGTTTCTTCCATTCCTTCTTTGATCTCTTTTTAGTAGCTTTGATGATCATACACTACTCTCCTATCTCCTGCTCATTAGATACCCTTCATTATGATCTCAACTTAGTTTCTTCCCTTTTCTTCTTACTCCACCTATCTAGCTCATCAATGGGATTGGGATTTTTAGTTTCCTCCCTTTGCCTCTTCTCTTTCACTTGAGTACTATGGTCTCTAGTGTGATCCTTTGGTAGCTGAGTTTGGGACACGTATGTGAATGACATAATTTTTTGTAGAGGGATACCCACATTATTAATCAATGATGGCCTTTGATAGTACTCCTTCATTGTTTCTCATTGAGTCATCCCATCTCTATGCAACCTAGGCGTTTTCTATATTTTATTGTATTTTTCTTTTCTAGGCTTTATCTCAAGTGTTTCTTCCACCAACTTCAGGATGAGTTTAAAATTTGCTAACCTCTCTACAAAATGGTCCATCATATCTTAAGACATAGGAAAATCTACTAGATATGGTGTCTAGCTGGTAGTTTTTAATGAGAGTTGAGTACATCATGAAGTAAACATTAGTTTTCATAGCTCAAATGTAGTCAACTAAGCTACAACTAGCTATAAGATCTCTAGTTATTTGATACATGTTTATCAAGCCTTCTAGGTTAGTTAGGAGCTAGAAGCATAAAGGTCCCATTCCCCACATGTGTATCTACAAGTCAAAATAAAACCTTTGTTATGTGGTACAGCTTATCTTCATTGAGAGGGTCCTTGATCGATGTTGGGTGGGGTTGGGTAACATTGGAGGGACTTGTTGAGCTCCCATTTGCAATAAAGGGTAATGATCATTAGAATTCAACATCACAAAAAGAATAAAACATAATGTGCTTACCACTTCTTTATTTGATTAACCTTTTACCAAAAAACAATTACTATGGGTGGGTCAAGATCTTAATGGTTGTTCAAATTGTTCCATGAATCTATAAGGGTCATCCCCACCATAACACTTGTCCAATTGCTTGGCTATTAATGGGATTTTTACCAAATCTTTGTTTCTTGCTATGTTTTCCATTCTAGTTAAGAGAGTTTGAGCAACATGTGGGCCTACTTGCAACATATTTGTGCGGTCAAACATGCATCATTGTATGAGATCCAATAATGAATCTTATGAGAATCCTATGGCTCTAGCATTCTACAACATTATTTGGATGCTGTCCATCTTCACTTGTGTGATCACAAGCTATTATTATGTATCATTGTTGATGTCCAAAAATTGGTTTGATACTATTTGTCCCTTGCCCTTGCAACCCTAAAAGTTTTTGTTCCATGGCCTCAGGGGTCATAGTTGAGACAATCAAAGTTGGCAACTTAGTGAAAGCTATCAATAGGATCTTGGAAGTCATCAAAGGCTCCCTCTAAAATCTTGGTTCTTTACATTGTACTTGGTATGATCCCTTGGTCTCTCAACTAACTTGTTAGATGACTTGATTAATCATGCCATAGATAAGGGTGAAGTGGGAGCTCATGCTCGACCACCAAGATCCATGAATTGCTTATTGCTTCAAGTGTTTCAAGCCAAGTGCAATGGCTACCTCTCACATAGCCGTATGCGCTCTCACACCTACCAATGCAGTTAGCTTACCTCCACGCTCGATTGAGTTGCCTCCTCCCTCAAGCACTTCTGTAGCTCCATAATCCAAGATGCAACCTCAAGCAAGCTCAATCCTCAAGCTCCAAGCTCCATGATCCATTTCGGCACACAAGAGAAGAGAAGAAGAAGAAGAAGAAGAAGAAGAAGAAGAAGAAGAAGAAGAGAGGAGAAGTTGGAGAGCTTCTCCACCATCGTCCCTCACCCTCACACACTCACTCCCTCTCTCAAGCACAAGCTCAAGCACGCAAGAACAAGAACAAGAAGAGAAGAGAAGAGCTAGTTTTGGCCACACAAAATAATGAGCTTCGTCATTTACTTTTTGCATTTTATACAAAACCCTAACCTTAATCCCCTTTGGGCACCCATCCCTATTTATGTGACCGGCCATCTTAGCATAGGTCCTCTTTTCATATTTCCTTCCTATTTGCATTGTGCCTTCACCCATGCTCGTCTACATTTACAAATTGCACAGGAGAGAGCTTGGCGCTCTTCTACAAGGATTTAGAGTGCACTTTTATATTTAAAACGTGCATTTTCTCTTTTGCACTTGCCTTGAACTTTTAAGGTTGTCCTTGCACTTTTGGCATTTTTTCTTCAATTTCTTCAACTAGGGCCACCTTTTTCTGCTTTGCCCTATGTCTTTTAAATTTTATTTTTACTTTCTTTGCACTAGGGTTAACATTACGCCCCTCCTAGTCGAGTGCCAATCCCATGGCACTTGCTGCACTTGATGAGGGCATGGGTGGTTGAAGGGTTGCCATCTGAGTCAGTGATGGGGCTTTGTGGAGATTGGACGGAGAGAAGAAGCAGCAAAATTGGATGATAAATTGCAAATACTAATAATAGATTTGATTGGGTATACTGGGGGCCTTTGATGTCGGTGGTTGATTGCCATTGTTGAGCATACCTAAAAAAGAAAAAGGAAGTGCGCTACCTGGGGGTGTGTCTACCTCACTGTGTAGTGCTACATGGTGTCCGTGCTAGTGAAACTGGGAGTTGGGTCAACCTTAGGGAAGCCTATGGTGTTGTCCCACACTTGAGGACCCTATTTATGTACAGGGGAGGTGTTGTGGGTGTGAATTAGGGAGACATGTCTAACCGTAAGCAATCACAAACTCCCTAGGTGTGTCCTACCCTTGATGTGCCCTAAGTGTGAAGTGGGGGATAGGAAGGGCTAGGCACAAACTCCCTAGGTGTGTCCTACCCTTGATGTGCCCTAAGTGTGAAGTGGGGGATAGGAAGGGCTAGGGGGTGGTTGACTAAGGCTACCAGATGTGTCTAACTTGAGGACCCCTAGGTATAGTGTTTATGGCACTCTGATATACATGGAAAAGCTCATCGTTCCTTTCTTTTTGCTTTGTGAGGGTCTTTTCTTTATTATTATTATTATTATTTTGGATATACATTGGGAGGGAGCATGCTAGACATCGTCCTGATGCTCTATAGTATTTACATTTTAAAGGGTCCTAAGAGATTTGCTAAGGAATGCATGGCTTGGCATGGAGCCCTTTGCTCTTCTAACTGTACTTGTTATGGCCACAGAGGGGGCTTGGTTCTTGCACTCGTTCTTTCTTTTGTTGATGTGATTTAGAATCAGGCCCTTCTTCCTAGACTAGCTCTAGTGGCTTCTATTGAGGCGGCTACATTTGTTGTTCTTTCTCCCCAAGCCCTAGCAAGGAGAGTTCCTGTGAGATTCAACCAATTGAGATTAGGAGAGCACATTTCTCCTCTACTCCTAAGTCGGTGTTAGGCTTAGATGTCGTGGCATAGAGTCCATATTGCAACGCCCTCCTTGTTAGCTCTAGTTTTCTTTTTAGTTGTTCCAATGTCTCTTCTCCTTTCGGCTATGTGACATTCAGTGTGCTCAAGGATGCGTGTTGCTGCTCCAACATTCCTATCTTGATTGCCGCACTTTGCTTTCCACCAGGAAGCATTCACTCTCATAATGGACCAACTTATAGGCTAAATCTTTGATTCAATTTTCGTTAGAGCAATCTCCTCCTCTTGTTGCCTTAGTTGTTCTTCCTCCTCTTTTGGCATTTTCCTATGCTCTTTTTCTAGTCTCTTCGATTCCTCCTCCACCCTTTGCAACTCTTTCTTTCCTTTGGAGGTGGATCGAGTTCTTCTTATGGGGATTTTCAGAGTGATATTTTTCTCTCCCCTTGACTTGACAATTTTGAGCCTTGCTGCTCCTCACTGATTGTCCTCTCTCTCTTGCTGTTAAGATGGTTGGTCATTCTCCTTTTTATTAGTAACTCTCTCCATGTTGTCCTCTTGTTTCTTGTGGACTTTGTCTCCCCCCTATTCTCTTGCTGCTATTGAAAGTGAGATGGTTGGGCTTGTTGGGGTGGGAGAATGATGCTCCTCTCAGATTGGTGATGGCTCCGAGGTCTTCTCCACTACTTCTCTTTCCGCCTCCCCCAGAGCTTCCCAAATGATGGCAATTAACACTCCTCCAAAGCTTATAGTCAAAGCCTTGGAGGTAGGTTGTTTCCTCTCGAACTCCGCTATGGTAGCCAAATACTCCTTTTTTGCCACCCTTGGTGCTGTGGCTAGTACCTTTGCCGACACATGTATTGTCTTCTAGATGTAGGCATTTCAAATTTCCTTGCCTAAGGCATTGGTTGCAAGACTCTCCAACAACGGTACATGTCACTAAATTGATTGCTTATTACACATTCTCTATTTAATAAATTTATATCAATAAATTAATGACTCACTTTTCTTTACGTGTTAATGATAATTTAGCATGGCCATAAAACCATTTAGAAACCATTATTCCTAGTGCATCACTTAATGAGGTGATCAAAGTACTGTGATGGGGATATCTGGTACATGCAGTACAAGTTATGAAGGGGGAAAGAAGTGCCTGCCAAGTGTAAGAGTGTACACAAGAACCAAGGAGTTACACATAAATGAAGATGGATTAAGTTCTAAGAAGAGGAAGTGCATTAGCATTGTGTATATGTATTTATGTGTGCATCCGGGGACACGTGGGAACATTTACTTGTGTGTGTAATGAGTATTTATTCATTTGGGGTCATCCTCTCCCTTACAAGTCAAGGTTTAAGGTCTTTTATTTCATTAAGAAAGATGAGAGAGGTAATTCTCTCACTAAGGAAGACAAGAGACATGATCCTCTGGAAGTGAGGAGAGAAGTGATTTTCTCTTTCTAAGGTCTAAAATGACACAAGCTTTTGTGTGGAATCCAATCTTAAAGTTGAGACCGAAGGCAATCTAATGAACTCTCCTTATCTATGACTCCTCAAGGTGGTTGCACGGACCATAAGTTGAGAGTATAGATTAAAAAGCTATTTTTTTAAAAAGACACGAAAAATCCATTTTTAAAATATCTCACGATAGAAAAATGATCTCTAAAAACAGACCGTGTGGGTTATTGGAAACAGCAAGATCTACAACTTTTGTGTTGGATGTTTTTTCATCCAAACAACGCACAGAGAGATATCTCGAAATTAGTGCTGCAGAGTAGGTCCTGGAACAACCACATCTTGCATGAAGATCAACTCAAGTCTCTCTCCAAGAAAAGAAGCTCTTGAAAGCCTATAAAAGAGGAGGCTCTCCTTGGGTGTGAGAGAAGTGAAGGAATCATCACTTTGCATGCATCCAAGAGGAGAAGAGAAGGTGCAAGTGCTGCGAAAGCTCTGCTGAAATCAAGTATTACGAAAGCTCTGCTGAAATCAAGTTCCAAGAGGAGAAGAGAAGGTGCAAGTGCTACAAAAGCTCCGTTGAAATCAAGTTCCAAGAGGAGAAGAGAAGGTGCAAGTGATGCGGAAGCTCTACTAAAATCAAGTGCCAAGAGGAGAGCCCTACACATATTGTGTAGGAGAGAAGGAGATTCAAGAAGGATCAAAAGGTACCAACTTCCAAGTTACACAAGTGTTAGCCTATTGTATACCGTGCAAGGAATTGTGATCTTGTTTCCAAGATCTATAAGTAGAATTGGTTTATGTGTAACGAAGGAGCTCGCTCCTTGTCAATAATATAACTCCATAAGGGGGGGGACTAGCCCATCTTCAAGTCCCTAGTGTGTTGTCAATTTCTCTCTCTCTCTCTCTCTCTCTCTCTCTCTCTCTCTACATCTTTCTTTTCTCTCATCTATTCTCCCTCTGTGCCAACATAATATTCACCATATATATTTTAAGTATATAAGAAAGTCGAGTGTGTATCTCAGATCCTATAACAGTGGTATCAGAGCCGGTCTCTTTGCTTTTCTCAAAGTAAAGGCGATCCTTGCAAGAAGAAGATAAAGATGGCAACTGATGAAGTGCCTCTAAGTGAGCAATTATAGGCTCAATTGACAGAGTATCGTAGCTTTTTGGAAATTCCCATAGTATGTCAATTGATTGATAGCTTAAGGGCAAGGGAAGAAGCTACTTATGAAGGACCAAATCCTCTAAAAGATGGTGATACCTAGAAGAAACACCATTGCACCAATTGATGGTGAAGGTGCAAAGCATCCAATTGTTGAGAAGCTTCCTAGAAGGAAGAAGGACTCTCGGGTCAAGAAGAGTAAAAGGACCTCATCTCGAGTGAGACGGATAAGGATGAAGTCATCTCCCTCAGCAACTAGCTACTCCCTTGATTACTCAAGTTCCTCCTCCTCCTCATCAACTTCTAGCTCCTACTCTCTTGGTTCTAAGTCTTGTACAATCCGCAAATGGACAAAGAGGGACCATAAGAGGAGCAAGCTTAAGAAGACTAAGACTTTAAAGTCTAGGGATAAGGACATAAAGTTTGACTCTTACTCTGGTAAGAGAGATCCTGCTAAGGCGTTAGCCTTTGTTAGGCAATTTGAAGTTGCTTTTTCTTATGGTAATTTCTCAGAAAAGTCTAAGCTAAGGCATGTAGGCATGCACTTGAAAGACACCGCTAGTAGTTGGTGGTTGACTCTCATTTTGGAGGGAAGGAAACCCACGACTTGGGAAAAGTTCAAGAAGAAGTTTTATGCTCAGTTCTTGCCTCCTGATTTTGAGAATGATGTCAAGAAGGAGTGGGATTGGCTAGGCCAGAAAGAGCATGAGCAGGTCACTACTTATGTGGACAAGTATTGGTCTACTCTTCTCAAGGCTACTCCTTTCATGGAGATCAACAATGAAGAGAAGAAAAGGAAGTTTGAAGCTCGCCTACTCCCTCATTTACATAGAACCATGAAGGTGTATCCACATGAAACCTTATCTCGCATGATGGAGTCTGCCATCATAGTTGAAAGTTTACATGCACCTGGTATATCTTGAAAGTTGGAGATGAGTTCTTATGGAGCTAGACAAGAGCAACTCTATGATCAACCAAGAGATAGGACTAATCGAAGAAGACCTATCTTTACCCATGACCAATATTCAAAGCCAGAGGGTAACAAGAAGAAGCACAAGTATCTCTCACCCTTTGAGATACAAAAGTACAAAGAGGAAGGAAGGTGCTTTCTTTGTGGTGAGTTAGGGCATATGAAGCCTGAATGTTCTCACAAAAGGAAGGAAGCAAATGTGGTTAAAGATCCTCCTCTGCCATCCTCAAATTTTATTCCGGATGTGCAAGCTAACACTCATTCAAATGAGAAGAAAAGACAACTCTTAAAGGGTTGGGGGACACTCAACAATCAACGATTTTTTATACTCTTTGATCCAAACTCCACAGATAATTTTATATCAGCAAATACTATTAAAAGACTATAAATTCCACCGGATCGATTGGGAACATCAATTGGATCAGGTTCGACATTTGAAGGACTTACAACCAATTTTACTCCTATCCAGGGGAAGTTGAATCTTAGAATTGGGGATTACTGTGACCAAGAATCTTTTCTACTTGTACCCATTGGTAACTGTGATGTTATCTTAGGTATGCCTTGGCATTGCAAGATTAGACCTCTTCCCGATTTTGTTAAGAAGACCCTTGCATTTCAACTCAAGGGTCAGAATATAGTATGCATTGTTGATGCTGGAGATTGGCCTATGCCAATGGTTAGTCATGTTAGCATTTCTAAAGAAATGAAGAAAGCTATTTCTACATACATGATTTTTGTGAGAGAGTCAAAAGAAGCTAATGACTCAAGGGCACTTGATGCCTCTAATGAACACACAATACCAACTAATGCTTCTAAGTCTCAGACTCTAAAAGAACCCCTCTCTTTAATTGATCAAGCCAGACATGATTTTGTTAAACAATATGAAGATTGTTTTAGTTATTCACTCCCAAAAGAGTTACCTCCTAAGCGCTCGGAAGATCACACAATTGATCTTATCCCAGGCAGTTCACCACCTAACCAACCGCCTTACCGAGTAAGTGCAAGTCAGCAAGAGGAGATCCTAAAACAAGTAAATGAACTGTTGGAAAAAGGGTTAGTTCAACTTAGCTCTTCTCCATAATGCTCTCTAGTCTTACTTATTCAAAAGGAAGATGGTTCTTTCCGTATGTGCATAAACTATAGATCTTTGAACAAGATCACAATCAAGAATCGTTTTCCTATCCCAAGGATAGATGTATCATGGATAAGTTACAAGGGGCTAGTATCTTTAGTCGCACTGATCTCAAGAGAGGTTATCACTAGATATGGATAGCATCTGAAGATGTTTATAAGATAGCTATTCATACAACATTTGGACTATACGAGTTCTTAGTCATGCCATTTGGTTTGACTAATGCACCCGCCACATTCAATCGAATGATGGAGAGAATTTTCAGACCTCACTCAAAGTTCACATGTGTCTTCTTTGATGACATTCTAATATTTTCACAGACTGAAGAAGAGCATAGAAAATATATATCTATTGTTTTTCAAGAGCTTCGCAAGCATAGGCTACATGTCAATGCTAAGAAGAGTGAATTTTTCCTTTCGAAAATTCATTACTTGGGCCATATTGTTTCTCACAACTTGGTGAGAATGGATCTTGAGAAGATTCGAGCCATTGTTGAATGGCCTACACCTTCTTCTATACATGAAGTTAGAAGTTTCTTGGGCCTATGTTTATACTACACAAGGTTCATATGAGGTTTTGCATATGCTGCATCTCCTCTACATGACCCTACTAAGAAGCGGATGTCTTTTCACTGAGGATCAAGGCAACTACAAGCCTTTGAAAGAATTAAGTTTCTTATGACTCAAGAACCAAATCTCATAGTTTTGGATTTTCAAAAACCTTTTGAAGTTCACTGAGATGCTTTTGGGGATTGCATTGGAGCTGCGCTTAACCAAGAGCATCATGTAGTAGCATTTTGAGAGCCGACGCCTCAAGGATCATGAGCTACATGCTCTAGTATATGAGAAAGAGCTTATGGCAGTGGTACATGCTCTTCAAGTATGGAAACACTATTTACTTGGTGCAGATTTTGTTATTAAAACATATCACCAAAGTCTAAGATATTGGGGGTAAAGGCGCCTCCATCTAGCCGCCCTTGTATTACTACACTGACAGTACCCGCCACTGCACATTGCAGGTGGCGAGCGCTCGTCATAGTCACTTATTCTTTATTCTTTTAGTGACAATTTGAATAAAGGAAGGCTCGATCACATATTGTAGTTGTTGGAGTTTCCACTTTTGAGTCTTTCTCTCTCTCTTTCTCTTGATCCCCATCCGCCATAGCTCTCACCGCCAAGCTTCTTCCTCCTGGGCTCTACTTCCCTTTCAACTGGTATCAGAGCAAAGGCATTGGAGCTTGCACGGCATTCTCTTCAGCTCGGATTTGAAGAACTTCAACTCGAGCTTCAATGGTAGCCATGGAACCTTCATTTGCAGGCATGTTTTGATCTCATGACTTCTCCCCAATCTTCCCAGCCTTCAGTAGGCATCTTGTAGGGCTGCATCAAAGCCCCCTAATCCTTGCCAAGTGCTCAGTAGCACTGCTGAAGACCCCCTAGCCCCCAGGAGCAGCCAACACAAAATGCCGTGCATTTTTAGGGGACTAGGCTGATCTTCTCCAGGCATTTCCAGCTTCTTCCCCGGCTTCCTGGCATTGTTTGCAACCTTCTCGATCATCTTCGAACTCCCTGGCATTGGTTCTTGGCTTCCAAAAATCGATTTAAGTACTTGCACCTTTAGGCATTGCTATATACACAGTCCCAGGACTGTCAAAAATAGGGCAGCACTTGACATTTAATGTTCGATGCTTCTTGGCATTGCCCGTTTGATGCCTATTGATGCTCGATGATGCCCCGATGTTATGGGATGCTATGTCTATGATTTGGGACTAATTTGAAGCAGATTTGGGCACAGATTGAGCTTCATTTGATATAAATATGCTGCTATAATACAATGGGCTGAAGCTCATTTACTTGGTGTATGCATTGGTTCTTGGATACAGGGTGCTTACTAGAGATTTGAATGATCATATGACATTTGGGTTGAGTTGGCATGCTTTGGACCAGTTTATGCCTATTGTCACTACTTGACATTTAGGCTTCTTGCATTTTTGCTTTGGTTAGATATGGATGCCACTTGGTTTGCCCATGCTTGACAGTCACTTAGAGCTTCGTCTTTGGATGTATTTGAGCATTTTGGACCTATTGAGCATTACATTTGGTTGTCAGTTACATGCTGTTTGAATGCTTTCAAGCTTATGCTTTACGGGTCTGAGATAGCTTGGGATTTATGCTCCGGATATACCCTACTAGGATTTGGAATGTTTAATGCTATGTACTAGATTTTTTTGAGCATTGCTTGCTCTATTTGCATCTAAATTTACTTCTAGTGGGAACCTCTTGGCATATTCGGATGTACACAGAGTTTTACTTACACTTGAGCTTGAGCTTGTGGGACAGTTACATGCATTTGCTCTCTTGAGAGCTTTATGTCTGCAATTAGTCTATAGTAGGCTGATTTGATACGCCTATTGGGGCAGGCACCTATCTCTGTCACATTTTTGTCAGTTTTGTATGCATCTTGGATGGTTATGCACTGAGCTTCTTGTTCTATCAGTTGTGCTTGTGCTTGGTCTCTTCTCTTACCCCGAGACCCATTACATGCACGACTTCTAGACCTATGAGATGTCTCTTGCTTGACAAGTTATTGGTTTGACAGTTCTTGGTACCTTCTTGCCCCTTACCACTCACTCTTGGATGTATCTTGCTACTTGCCAATTGCAGTGCCATATGTATCAATGATTGCTTCACTTTGGGACAGTTTTACATATTGTTGTAATTTATTCCAACAAGCTGATATCTGCAGATTTTGAGCACTTGTATGAGGGTAATGCTTACTGTTTGATGTTCTCTTGGTCATCTTTGGTGGACAGGTGGTTCTCTTGGTAATATCCACTCTTTCAGCCAGTTTTAGTAGTGGTTTTAATGCATTTTCTACTCATTATAGCAACCTGAAATTTTGCATTTTTGCTTTGATTTGGGACAGTATGGCTGGTCATTTGAAAGACACAACTCTCTTTAACATTGCCAAGTTGGATGGTACCAACTATGGGTATTGGAAGTCCCAGATATGGCAGGTTTTGGTGCAGAAGTTGCAGATTAAACCCTTGTGTTTCAAGGGTGTTAAACTCGAGGATATGGATGATGATGTTTGGATGGAAGTTGATGAGCTATGCAAGTCTACCATTATCTTGTCACTCTCAGAAGAGGTCCATCATAATGTTGTTGAAGATGAGAATCAGAGTGCATGGGACTTATGGGAGAAGATTCAGGAGCTTTATGCGCAGCAGAGTCTTGTGTCATAGATGTATTGACTGAAGTAGTTAATGGACCTTCGCATGAAGGAGGGGACATCCCTATCATCTCATTTCAATTAGCTTCATGCTATCATGAAAAATCCGTTGTCACAGGGTATTGAGTTCAAATACAACTTGCACTCGTTGTTTCTACTTGGCACGTTGCCTGAATCATGGGATGTCTTTCGTACTACCATATGCACGAACAAGCTTGATGGGCTGAAAATCAAAAATGCTGAGAGTGCTTTATTGACTAAGGAAATCAACAGGAGAAACAATGATGCTTCCCACTCTTCACATGCATTGACCGTTAGAGGTGGTAGACATTGCAGATATGATAATGATCATAAGGGCAAGGACTCTTAGAAGTCTAGGTCAAAGTCACGTGGACGGAATTCTGATATCACCTATCATTATTGTGGGAAAGCAGGACATATTAGGCCGCATTGCCATAAGATGCGCAATGATAAGTGCAAGGAAAAGGGAAAAGATAAAGTGCAGGAAAAGTCTTCTGAGCGCAGTATTGTACTTGCAAAGTCCAGTGTGAAGATAGAAGAGGTTAATGTCATGTAGGCCACTAATTCAGATGAGGATTACATACTTGTAGCTTCTTCATGCGATGTCTTATAGGCTTCTGAGACACATTCTATGTATGTGCAGAGTGTTGAATTTTCGATTCTGGTGCGTCATTTCATGTGACACCCTGTAGAGATTGGTTTCACACCTATCGTACCATCTCTGGTTCTATGCGTCTTGGTGATGATAGATCTCTTGATATTATGGGCATTGGAGATGTTAGGCTGCAATTTCCTTCTGGCAGTTTTTTTGTTTTGCATGATGTACGCCACGTACCTGCGTTGACTCGCAGCCTTATGTCGGGTGGATAGCTTGATGATGCAGGGTATTTTGTGTCTTTTGGAGACTCTCCATGGAAGATTACTCGTGGCAGGCTTGTGCTTGCAACAAGAAGTGCTAAGTATGGCAGCCTCTATCCCTTACTTGTATCTAGAGCTACCTTGAATCATGTCTTGTCTGTGGGTTCTATCCCCCATGTATCCCTATGGCATGCTCGTTTGGGGCATATGTCCCTTAAATGAATGAAAATGCTCCATGCTTTGCAATATCTTTTGCCTTTTGACTCTTTGCATTTGTATTCTTGTGATCATTGTTTGTATGGCAGGCAGACTACGAGGCAGACCAGGAATACGCATAAAAAGTCTAGTAAGAAATGCATGGGTGAGCCCTTGGCTCTTGTGCACTCAGATGTATGTGGGCCCATGCCCTGTTAGTCACTCGATGGGGCAAAGTATTTTGTTACTTTCATAGATGATTACTCATGTAAGGTTTGGGCTTATCCCATAAAGAGAAAATCCGATGTCTTAGACACATTTCAGCGTTGGCTTGCATTAACAGAGAACCAGTATGGGAAAAGGCTAAAATGCCTAAGGTCAGATGATGGGGGTGAGTATGTATACGTGCTTTTAAACAGTTTTGTGATGAGCACGATATTAAGCGTCAGTTGACTGCCCCTTAAACCCCTCCCCAGAATGGTATGGCTGAACGCATGAATAGGACCATTTAGGAAAGGGTTTGTAGCATGCTTAGCCATGCTGGCTTATCGCAACACTTTTGGGCTGAGACAGTTACTACTGCATTGCATCTCATTAATAGGTCACCTAGCAGTGGCATTGACTTTTAGGTTGTAGAGGACGTATGGGCATGCAAGTCCCCCCCTCTTATGATCATTTGCATGTCTTTGGATATGAGGCATTCTACCATGTGCCCAAGGACAAAAAAATGCAATAAGCTGGATCCTACAAGTGTCAAATGCATTTTCATTGGCTATGGAGATGTAGGAGAGATGGGTTACCATCTATGGGATTCGTAGGCACGGAAAGTGATCCGCAGCCATGATGTCATCTTTCATGGGGACAAAATGTATATGCAGCTTGAGAGAGTGGTTGAGGTATGCAGAGTTATCTTTCAGGAGGATCCACCTGCTCTCGTATAGCTTACTCCACGGCCAGCTAGATAGCGTGCAGTATCACCTGATGCTCATGGCCTAGATATCAGACATGCTAATGTTAGACAGGATGTCGGTCAGGCAACATAGCCTGTGTTGAGGCGTTCTACTAGAGATAGACGACCTCCTGACCGTTTTACACTCTCTCTAGATTATGCATTTGTTATGGATGCAGGAGAGCCTCTCACTTATGATGAGGCTATGCATATGGTGGGTGATTGTCACTCTTGGGAGAGGGCTATGCAGTTTGAGCTTGACTCATTGCATAAGAATCAGACTTGGGATTTAGTTTCCTTACCTTAGGGTAAGAAGGCTTTGCCATGCAATTGGGTGTACAAGTTGAAGAGTACCCTTGGACACCCCAAGCCGGCATACAAGGCTCGATTGGTTGCTAAGGGCTTTAAGCAGGAGCATAGTGTTGACTTTGATGAAGTCTTTTCTCCCGTGGTCAAGATGACCACCCTACGCTTAGTCTTGGCTTTGGTTGCACAACTTGACCTGGACTTGTACCAAATGGATGTCAAGACAACTTTTTAACATGGGGACTTGCATGATGAGATTTACATGAAGCAGCCTAAGGGCTTTGCAGACCCTGGTAGGGAACACCTAGTGTGCAAGCTAAAGAAGAGTCTATATGACTTGAAGCAGCAGGCACCTAAGGAATGATACCATAAATTTGATGCATTCATTCAGTCACAGGGCTACAACCACAGTGCTATGGATCCGTGCTTGTATACGAAGAAAGCCTGTGATAGTTCTTTACATATTTTGGTAATCTATGTGGATAACATGCTTTTAGTAAGGACAACTCAAAGAAGCTATATGCTCTTAAGGCTAAGCTCAAGAAGAGCTTTGAGATGAAATATCTGGGACATGCCTCTCATATACTTGGTATGCACATTATGCGCGACAGATTTCAAGGACTACTCTATCTGTCACAGATGGAGTACATTCATAAAGTCATTGAGCGCTTCCATATGCAGGACGTTAAGCCTATTGGCAATCCATTACCTTCTCATGTGAAGGTTTTACATGCCGATTATCCACAAACAGATGAGCAGAGGGCCGAGATGGACAAGATTCCCTATGCATTAGCCTTAGGTAGTCTTATGTATGCCATGATAGCCACCCGTCCAGATATTGCTTTTGCAGTTGGGGTTGTGGCATATTATATGGCTACACTTGGCAAGAAACATTAGGATGCTGTGAAGGGTATCATGAGGTACCTAAAGGGCACAACAAATATGTGTATTTGCTATGGTAGCCATGATATAGGAGTTGTGGGATACACTAACTCTGATTATGCAGGACATGCAGATGGTAGAAAGTCCACTTCTGGCTCTGTATTCACTTATACTGGAGGGGCTATGTCTTGGATGTCTAGGGAACAGAAGTGTACGGATCTTTCTACTCTACAGAGGCTGAGTATATTGCAGCCATAGAGGCTTGCAAGGAGGCTATCTGGTTAGGCCGTTTGATTCCTTGGTATGACAGATGCTATGCCTACACTACATTTGGATTCTACGAGTGCCATTCCGTTGGCCAAGAATCCGATCTTCCATGCGAAGACAAAACATATTGAGGTGAGGTATCACTTCATTTGCAACATCGTTGAGGATAGGTCTATTGACCTTATCAAGATTTCGACTGAGCAGAATCCTGCAGACTTGCTCATGAAGAGCCTCACTACGGAGCGCTTTGCCTTCCTTAGGAGATTGATGGGTGTTGGATGAGATGACATCTTTTTCCTCATCCTATTGTACATGTGTACATGTTGTACTGCCTTTTCTTTTCTTTTCTCTCTCACTAGGGCAGATTCCCTTTAAGTGGGAAGTTGTTGGGGGTAAAGGTGCCTCTGCCTAGCCGCCCGTGTATTATTACATTGACAGTACCCGCCACTGCACACTGCAGGTGGTGGGTGCCTGTCATACTCACTTATTCTTTATTCTTTTAGTAATAGTTTGAATAAAGGAAGGCCCATCCACACATTGTGGCTGTTGGAGTTCCCACTTTTGAGTCTTTCTCTCTCTGTTGCTCTAGCTCTCCATCCGCCATAGCTCTCACCGCCAAGCTTCTTCCTCCTAGGCTCTACTTCCCTTTCATAAGATACTTCCTCACTCAGAAGAAGCTCTTAGAGAAACATATGCACTGGGCAAATTTCTTATCTATGTTTCATTTTCAAATCCTTCATACATTTGGAACTAAGAATGTGGTGGTAGATACTCTATCACACGGAGACCTCGAGTAAATGCAATCACAACTATTTACCATAACGAGTTCATGGATTTACCAAAAATGTATGCAACTGATTCTGACTTCTCAACCATATGGGATCATCTTAACTCAGGTTAGTCAATTACACCTTACTCAAATCGAAATGGTTATTTGTATCATCATCGAGCAATTTGTATAGCATTACCATTGCGACATAAGGTAATGGATGAAGCACATGCATCTCTATATGCTAGACATAGGGGTATTCTACCCACTACTCAAGCATTGGAAAGATATGTCCGCGAGTGCAAGATATGCCAAAAAGTAAAGTATGACAGGTATAAACCACCTGGTCTACTAAAGCCATTACCTAGTCCCAATGAGCCTTGGGAAAGTATAGCCATGTACTTTATCATGGAGCTTCCTCACACACAAGCAGGCAACAATGCAATCTGAACTATCATTGATAGATTCAGTAAGCAAGCTCGCTTCACACTTGTGCGAAAGACAATCAAAGTCGATCATATGGCTAAGCTATTCATTGCTCATATTTTCAAGCATCATGGCATGCCTAAGTCCATTATAAGTGATCGAGATCCCCACATGACTAGCCTCTTTTGGCAAGCTCTCTTCGAGAACCTCGGGACTCAGTTAAAGTTTTCATTCTCTTATCATCCTCAAACGGATGGGCAGAGTGAAAGTGCTAATTCTACTATTTTGGACATTTTGAAATCCTATGTCTTTGATAATCAAATAGAATGGAAAAAGTATTTGCCTTTAGTAGAGTTTACATACAATAACACGGTAAACTCTAGTACTGGTAAGGAACCCTTTGAGATAATCTATGGTAAGCCTCATTTACCACCCATCCTTGTTACAAAGGAAAAGATCTTTGCAACAGATGAGTTTGTTAGAGACATTGATACAGCTTTCACTCAAGTAAAAGCTGCTATCCAAAGAATACAAGAGAAGCAGAAACGCGAAGCTAATAAGCATCGTCGTAAGTTAGATCTCAAGTTGGGAAAACATATCCTTCTTAAGTTTGAGAAGGCTCGCTTAAAGAAGCAGAAAGGTCAAAAGGGTAAAGTGGTTAAGCTTTCTAATTGCTATTATGGCCCTCTCAAGATCATAGATAAGATAAACGATGTGACTTTTTTCTTGGATCTACCAAGTCATTGGAACATTTATAATGTTTTTCATATAAGTTTGCTACATCCCTATATTAGAGAACCTCCAATGGAACCAATCAAGGAAGATTTACGTGACATAGAAGAAACAGAAGAGTTCCTTGTGTCTGAAAGAATTTTACACTATCAGGACAATCCTCTAAGGTCAAGTAAGGTATTACGGAAGTATCTAGTTAAGTTTAATTTAAACTAAGAGAGAACTACAAGACTTTCCAAATCTTCTTAAGGACTATGTATCCCCTCTATAGTTGAGGTCAATTGTTTAGAAGCCAGAGGG
This sequence comes from Lygodium microphyllum, assembly GCF_053477565.2. Taxonomy (NCBI): domain Eukaryota; kingdom Viridiplantae; phylum Streptophyta; class Polypodiopsida; order Schizaeales; family Lygodiaceae; genus Lygodium; species Lygodium microphyllum. The sequence goes on from NW_028229514.1 coordinate 12,964,025, forward strand.
ATGTCACTAAATCGATTGCTTATTACACATTCTCTATTTAATAAATTTATGTCAATAAATTAAAGATTCGCTTTTCTTCAAGTGTTAATGATGATCTAGCATGGCCGTGAGACCATTTAGAGACCAATATTCCTAGTGCATCACTTAATGGGGTGATCAGAGCACTGTGACGGGGATATTTGGTACAAGCAGTACAAGTTATGAAGGGGAAAAGAAGTGTCTGCCAAGTGTAAGAGTGTACACAAGAACCAAGGAGTTATACATAAATGAAGATGAATTGAGTATTAAGAAGAGGAAGTGCATTAGCATTGTGTATATTTATTTATGTGTACATCCGGGGATGTCTAGGAACGTTTACTTGCGTGTGTAATGAGCATTGTATTCATTTGGGGTCATCCTCTCCCTTACAAGTCAAGGTTTAAGGTCTTTTCTTTCATTAAGAAAGACGAGAGAGGTAATTCTCTCACTAAGGAAGACAAGAGACATGATCCTATGGAAGTGAGGAGAGAAGTGATTTTCTCTTTCTAAGGTCTAAAATGACACAAGCTTTTGTGTGGAATCCAATTTTAAGGAGGAGGCCCAAGGCAATCTAATGAACTCTCCTTATCTATGACTCAAGGTGGTTGCATGGACCACAAGTTAAGAGTACCATTTAAAAAGCTGTTTTTTTTCTTTTTAGACATGGAAAATCCATTTTAAAATATCTCATAATAGCAAAATTATATCTAAAAACGGGCCACAAGGGTTATAAAAAACATTGAGATCTACAACTTTTGTGTTGGACGTTTTTTCATCCAAATAGCACACATAGAGTTATCTCAAAATTAGTGCTACAAAGTAGGTCCTGGAACAACCACATCTTGCATGAAGATCAACTCAAGTCTCTCTCCAAGAAAAGAAGCCCTTGAAAGCCTATAAAAGAGGAGACTCTCCTTGGGTTTGAGAGAGGTGGAGGAAGTATCACTTTGCATGCATCCAAGAGGAGAAGAGAATGTGCAAGTGCTGCGGAAGCTTTGCTGAAATCAAGTGCTATGGAAGCTCTGTTGAAATCAAGTTCCAAGAGGAGAAGAGAATGTGTAAGTGCTGCAGAAGCTCCGTTGAAATCAAGTTCCAAGAGGAGAAAAGAAGGTGCAAGTGTTGCGGAAGCTTTGCTAAAATCAAGCACCAAGAGGAGAGCCCTACACATATTGTGTAGGAGAGAAGAGACTCAAGAAGGATCAAAAGATACCAACTTCCAAGTTGTGCAAGTGCTAGCCGGTTGTATACCATGCAAGGAACTGTGATCTTGTTTCCAAGATCTACAAGTAAGAATTGGTTTATGTGTAATGAAGGAGCTTGTTCCTTGTCAAATATAACTCCACAAGGGGGGGGACTAGCCCATCTTCCAGTCCCTAGTGTATTGTCAGTTTCTCTCTCTCTCTCTCTCTATATATATATATATATATATATATATATATATATATATATATATATATATATATATATATATATATATATATATATATATATATATATATATTCTCTCATCTATTCTCCCTTTGTGCCAGTATAATATTCACCATATATATTTTAAGTATATAAGAAAGTCGAGCATGTATCTCGGATCCTTTAACAATACACCTATTTTGTTCATGAGAGCATTATATCTCTGGCTTGAGAAAAGGACGTGGACCATTTTAACCTACAGGCAAATGGTGGGGTGCTTGATGGCCACCGTGTTAATGTTCCTTCTTTTGTTAAAAATTCTTAGGAATTCTATGCATCTTCCATGGTCAATTTTATGGCTAACCTTCTCCATGTATCTATGGAGATTGCATTGGTCAACTATTTGTCTCACTGTGCCTTCCTTGTTCACCAGCTCTCTCAAATTATTGATGCTGTGGTACTTTAGTTGATTGTAGACTTGTGTTTCAATGGCCAATCGATACATGTTGTTCTCTTTCTCTAAGAACATAAATTAGTCTGCCATGTGAGTTCCTATTATGGCCCAACAACTTACAATTAGCTCATTTGAGAGTACTTTTTGCAAAAAAGAAAAAAAAGTTTAAGATCGAACATTATGAAATGGTGCAATTGTTTCAATAAGAAATGAGAACTTTTTATACTTCAAGCAATCCACACATTCCAAGCACGAATTCCATAAAAGATTTCTTGTACAAGTTTCTTTTATTCATCCCTTTTCCTTTTTGCTTTTGAAATTTGGTTTGAAGTTTTGAAGTTCAAGTTGTGTTTTCTTTTCCATCTTACACCCTCCCCCGCGAGAATGATGAAAATCCTTCCTAGGATTGGAGGATGAATGGTTAAGGGCATTTAAATGCATGCTTGTTGTGCTCTACTTCGTCATGAGCCAATCGTAGAAGGTTGGGTTACACTCCAAGTGGGTGTGATGGTCCATGTCATGAGGTCTAATGCCTACGTGTAGGACGTTAGTGTGAGGAAGTCACTAGAGTTCATCCTTGTTTACTACAAAGCGAAGGAACTAGAAAACGAGGCATCAACAGGAAAAGTGCAAGGTGAAAAAAAGGAAAAGGTGCCCTACAAGAGAGTAGGCCCGAAAGAAATCTAAAAGCATGGAAACAACCACCAAGAGTACAATATGCAACCATGGAAGCCACAAAGCAAGAAGACGCACCTTTAAATATAAGGTGCAGCCAAAACCTCTGTAAAAGAGTGCACAGGCTCTTATCCGTGCAATTTGTAAAGGTAGATGGGTAGTAGGAAGGAAGCTAGGAAGATAAGAGAACAATGGAAAAAATAGCCTAGGGGATTACCGCCCAAGGGAAAGAGGGTTTTGTATATAAGGTTCAAAAAGTGAATGAGAGATCATTCTTTGATGTGTGGCAATAAGAGACTCACCTTCTTCTCTTCTTCTATTCTCTTTGCTTGCTTGTGTGTGCTTGAGGGACAAAGTGTGAGAGTGTGAGGGAGTGAGTGTGTGAGGGTGAGGGATCAAGGAGGTGAAGCTCTCCACCATCTCCTCTCTTCTTCTTCTCTCCTCTCCTCTTCTCTTCTCTTCTCTTGTCTCACATGTGGCTATGGAGGATGGAGCTTGGAGGTGGAGGTTTGAGGATGCTAGCCAGGATTGAAACCAAAACACCCATGGAAACCCTCCCTGGCTCACCAAAACCAATAAATAAAGGAAACCGTGACTATACGGCCTAGAGGTAAACTCTAGGAGCCTGTTCACATAGCTGACTAGACGTGTAGCCCAAAGACTGGCCTCTAGACTATAATATAGCCTTGATAGAGCGTAGAGGGAGTAGCATAGACCCTGGAAAATCCTTAGGAGTGACCGAAGACCGCACTTAGAGCCATATTAGGTTGTAGACAAGAAGGGGGGATAGCTAGAATTTCATAATCATTTTGCAAGTGTACCCCACACAGTGATTTCTTCCACATAAGTGCACTAAAAAAGGACAGAAAGATTGATTTTTCACGATGCAGAATAGAGCACCTAGCACTGAGTGTACATAAGTTGATTGTCTTTGACAACAAGGAATACAGTCAGACTTAATAACTTGAAGGAACCCACACCAATAGGAGAAGACCCCATAACATAGTCAGGTAACCTGGAGCCCCGTTGATAGGACCTTTGGAGATGGCAATGGGATTGAAAGGATAACAAGATTGAGGGCAAAGCGCTACCAAAGTTGCTAGGAACAATTAACATTCTCGTGGAGCAAGAAGCAGGAATGATGTCAGGAGCAAACACAAACCAAGGAGAGGACCAGTTGGACTTGGGAGAATTCCCAGTCGTGAAACAAGACATGGTCAACGAGTACGACATGCTAACTAGGATGGTGGTCCACGGTAGGCCAGTAGAGGAGGTAGTGGCAAGCCTGGAGGAAGAGAGGAAAGCGATTAGGAGAGCACTATAGGGCATAGCTGCCTAAACCGTGAGTAGAGAACTAGGAAGCTGCAATAAGACATAGATGTGCACGAGGCTCGACGCGTGCTAGCCTTAGCTGGCAAAAGTAAGGCAGGACCACAACCACAGAAAGAGAGAAAGCACTAGAGGCAGACCTCATGCTGAGCGAGCTTGTGACCAAGCATCTCATCGACAGCATGGATGCTGAACAGAGTGTAGTAGTACTAGCAACCTCGCCACTCTCAGGCCTAGGAATTACTCAGGGGACAAAGAGCCAATAAAAATTCTTGCAGTAGCTAAGTAGCTGGACAAGTACTAGTCTAGTAGTGACCCGTATAGTTTCGTAGAGCAATTCGAGCAAGTTTGCGAGGCCAATGGTCTCACAAACCTTGCACAACACTCCCAAGCTTTCAGACTCTGCTTAGGCAATAAGGGTAGGACATGGTACACCAACTTAGACATGGCAGAGTGTGCAAAATTTTCCCAACTAAAAAATCTCTTCATTAAGAGATTCTCAAAAGTAGGATACTTTGATAACCCCATAGTCCGATTGATGAATGTCAGTCAAAAGGACAAGGACATAAGAGCCATGTCACTCATGTGCGCAGTCTCTTCAAGAGAATCCCCACGAATGAGTGACCAAATGAAAGAGCGGTCTCCACCGTGTTCATGAATGGAATTCCTTGTGAGGAGTTGTACAAGGCTTTGGCAGGAAACTCTAGCTTGCAGCGAGACGTGTTAGCCAGGGTCTTTGACAAAGCAATTAGGGTGGATGCCCAGCTGAGAGAGCGAAGCTCTCAAAGTTCGAACCATGACAACTCTAGTCAGAGGACCTCAAAGAGGACCATAACCTCTAGCGAGGGATTGACCTTTAGCGCAAGACAGGGGGAAGAGTGTAGGTCAAGGCCAAGAGCTAGCGGAGGTGAGAATGGAGTTAGCATGACTGTAGGAATTGATGAGGAAACCAATGTGACCGCATGTCCAATGCATGCATTATGGTGGCAACCACCTCCCAGCCGAGTGCCAAGATCCTAGATCTAGGCCTTGTGCAAACTGTGGTAGATTTGGCCACGATGCCATGCACTGTAGATTGCCTAGGAGATTCCCCTATGTCCAGCAGTACAACCCGTCATACTTGGGGAACATGCTGCCAAATTTCTTTGGAAGAGGAGCCCAACTAGCACTCCCAGCACCTAATGACACCAAGCCATTCATCCCTAGGATGGAAATAAATCCTATAGGCATACCAAGCCACCAGGACCCTATGTGACCCATCCACCGAGTGATGCTCCAATCCATAATGTGGAGGAGTCTAACAAAGATGAAGCCTACTTTAACCCTTACATCTCGTACGACGAAGAGGGAAATCCAGTTCTAATGGACTATCGACTAGTACTAGTGATGGTGTTAGGTAGAGGTAGGGGAAGAGGATTTGCAAGGCCGACCCAAGATCCAATCTTGTGTTGGACTTGTGGTCACCAATGCCGTATCTCATCACGCTGTCTAGAGAGAGAGCAAGTGAATAAGGAAAAAAATAACCTCTCAAGTGTGGCATCACTCATCTCTTTATCGATTGCCCTAGCCATCCCCTAGCTCAGCAATCGTGCCATCAGTGCCCTTGGGGCTGTTTGGAGTCGAGACATTCAACAGCAAGGATACACCCATCCCTCTGCATGTCATGATCAGAGCACAAAAAAGGTAGGCAAGCATATCACTGCTAGGTCCCATCAATTTAGATGCAGTCTCAATAGGAAAGAAGAGCCAATGTAGAAGGAAGAAAAAGACTGATGCAAAGGTCACACTTAAGACTGAGGGTGCAACAACACTAGTGACTGGCAAGAAGGTCACAGATGCAGAGGCAAAGACTACCACTCAAAAGATGGTAGAGAAAGAAAGTGCCAAGGTAGGAGAGTATCCTCATCCTAGGTGCCAACTCAAAGCAATAGCCAAAGTAAAAGAGTGGGTAAAGGAAGCCCAAGAGCACCTCAAGGACACTGAGCCTATCCCCTAGAGGACGAGATCGAGGATCTCTCTAGTGTGAGCATGCCAATCTCACCTGCACAACCAAGGTCAAGAAATGCACTCATGCCACAAAGGCGGTGCCACCTAGGGCAAGTTTAGATGCCAGGGGCCAACCAGTCAGTTAAGACCAATGGCCAAGAAGCACAAACCTAGGAGAGAGGCAAGCAACCAACAATCTCCTCATGATGTTAGTGACCACCCCAATGACTCTGAGTTTAGGAGACTTGCTCAAACAACACCCCACGCTATGGCAGGAGTTGAAACATTGGGTAGAAGAACTGATGGAGCATGCTACCACACTGTCTTGCAGGATCATGATGCAGTCACACAGATACCCAGCTTTACGCCGCAATCAGTGCCAAAGTCACCACATGTTAATGCCTTTTGGGAAGGCACTGAGACGCACGCCGTTTTGCCTGTCCTAGCCCTAGGAGATGTAACGCGGAAGGGAACCGTAGATACTGAGGCAAGGTTGAGCCATGTTGTGCTCCAAGCTTGGGAAAATATGCATGTTGAAATGGCTAGGTTCAAGGTCACTCTAGCTAACGGGACGAAAGTAAGGCCATTTGGAGTCTTGAAAAGTTGGCTCCATTGAAGATCGTGGGTGTCCATTTCTCTGTGAACTTCATCATCATGAAGGGAGTGGACTATGACATTGTGTTAGACCGACCCTGGATGAGGAATGCTTAAGTCATTGAAGACTGGGGCAACGGTCTAATCTTCTGAGGAAACTGAATGGAAGTAGTGAAGGTCAAGATGGACACCTGGAAGACGACCCCCGTCGACCTAGAGGCCATCTTTGCCATGATCAAGGGTGATGTGCTAGTAAAGAAATCGTATGGGTCATTAACTAAGTACATCCCTTGCCCTAAGGATGAGCGAGATTGGATGCACGTCCTAGCGACTATCGATCTCCCATTCTCAAATGAAGAGGAGACGTACAAAAAGGTTGCAAACACTGCGAGAGTGTCAAAGAAGGAGCCCATAGTGCCACTCCGCATGATGGCCATGAGCTCAAGTAGTCAACCAAGGCCTATCTCTTTCTATATCCCTAGCAATAGGCTAGAACTTCACAAGATCCTCAAGTATCTGACAGGAAAATTGGCTGGCAACCTCATTACTAATCTCAAAACCCTCAGATATTTGTTGGACGAGCCTAAGTGAAAATGGACTAAGGTGCACGATCTAAACTTACTATACAATTAGGCCTTAGCCACCACCAACAAAGGACAGGCTGGAGACGAGAGCCTAGGGGATGATGAGCAATCAGGAGGAGCTGATTCCGATGATGAGTGTGAGGACTACCATGCCCAAATTTGTGAGAAAGCATGACAAAAGATGTGGTTCGATAAGCACCTCAAACAATGCAACCTTGAGTAGGGAGACCTTGGTTTGCTCTGCTCGGTAAAGGGCCATGGATTGGAACCTTTTTGTGTGCACCATTAGGAGAACGGGCAACGTAGAACTTGAAACCCTTGAAGGTGAGGGCATAGGCTTCTTTAAAGGCAGTCGCATGAAGAAGTACTACCCCACATATCCACTGCATGAGCCACCTCTGTTGGACGGCCCTGTCAATGCTTGCGTAGCCACCATTACTAAATTCGAGGATGAGGATGAGGAGGTAGTAGCACCAGCATACCTGTGCATCAGAGTCATCGCCTAGTGTGCGCACGTGTTTGATGCCTTGATTGACAAAGGAGCTAACTTCAATGTCTTGACTTATGCTCATTGGACCCTCATTGGTCAATCATAGTTATAGCCCACCAATGCTAAACTTAACCCATTCGGGGGCAAGTCATATGCACTCCTAGGGAAGTGCAAGATCACAATCTCTATCAAGTCTGAGGCTATCGGTCATCTTCTATGTATTGCCAAATACAAAGGATGCATGTCAAGAATCGTTATTAGGACGCACTTTCAAGAAGCAAGCACAATGCAATGTATATTAGGATCTACAACATATTCACCTTGCCATTGACAATGTTCAAATCGTGACAACTTTCAACAAGGGCAACGATGCTCTACCCATGCCTACCATGCCACCGATAGAGCTACTTAGGACTAAGCCTAGGGAGAGGGGTCGTGAGTCGACACAACCCACCCAAACTACAAAACCACTGCCAACAAAGGCTATCCCCAAAGCCACAGAGCCCACGCTTAAATGGGTGCCAAAGCACCAAAAATGACCTATTCGTAGCCAGCAAACACAGCCCCGCAAGGCTCATAACTGTCATTCAAAACCTAAATGACTGATCCGACACTATCGACATAAGCACACAATCAAGCTACGATGGATCCCCAAAGATCTATTGCAAGCCCAAGGATACTATGAAGGCAACACCTAGATATGTGTGCCCAAGAAGAGAGATCCTAGAAGCATAGCTCAACCATGACCATCGCTTGCCACCCCATCTCCATGAAGCCCCACTCCTACTAAGGCAATGAACACCCAAAAAACCCGAGTGACAAAGACTGTAGAACCCGTGACGGTTGCGATAAAAAAACCCCAACCAATCTATCAACCCAAATAGCTACGTGATACCCCAAAATCATCTAAGTCCGGAGAGCTTGGCACCCAAGTGGCTACGCAAGAAGAGGACAATGCACCATCTGTGCCACTGGAGCCACCCTCAGTACCCCAAAGCAACACTTGACACATGGATTAGACTACGAAGCTACCCTTAGACACACCACTGTCAAGTTTGTCGCCCCTCGAATCATTATTGTCTAGCTCAATTCTACCCCAACCACCAATAGACCTTAAGCCTTCCTATGAGTGACGTTCATTCCTATCAGTCACCAAGAACCTTGCTAAGAATACGGAAGATGACTTCGTGACTTGCATCAAGCTCTTGGATAACACCTTTACCACATTCTCTAGGAGCTACGAAAGACTTTGCTTGATGAACCCCTTGCCACTGAGGTTTGTTCCTTATCCTACACTTGGGAAGAATACGAGTTCATGACCGTAACATCCCCCAAGGTCTCAAAGGAGTTAATCAATAATGGTGAAATCTCAAACGAGCACGCATTCATCAAATGACTAATAACATCATACTGCAAGCCCCAAAGGCCTGCATCACGCGTTGAGCTTGAGAAACTCACCCACCTCGCTGACTCAGACTCATCGTTCTTACAAAAATGGTGTAACCTATGTCTCCAATGGGAAAAACAGGGTTGCCAAATAATGACTAATGTTGAGCAATGACATGCCATCAAAACAACTGAGTATGACCCGACTTATGTAGCACCAACCTCTTTTAGGGTCTTGGCCATCACCCGAAACAAACACCTATACGACCAGGTCTTGGCCCATCTTTACATTGATCGTTTCAACCTTATAGAAGAGGAGCTACAAGTGGCTAGCCGCATCAACTCATGTGATTTTCTAACCGATGTCCTAACTTACATTACCCAAGCATGCATTATTCCTCGTAATCTCGATCGTCATGCTCACTTGGAATACAACCCTAATTTCTACGATTGGCTTATGCCAAAGTAGATAGCACCATACTGTGCTGAAATGTCTTGCCTCTCCCATGTTTAATCTTGGGAAGGATTCTTCTCATTCCCAAGGGGGGAGGGGGTAAGGTGAAGTAAGGTGAAATCAAGGAAAAGTGTCATAAAATTTTGGAAATGAATAGAATTGCTCGAAGGAAAATTCTCTTTTTATGCTTAAAGCATGTTCTTCTTTCCATAAAAGCATGATCAACTCCTATTTATCCTCCAACAAGAAAATGCCTTAAGAATGCTAATGGTGAACCATGATATATGACAAGAACTTAAAATGGTAGGGCAAGATAAAGATAGCAATCTTCTGTTCATGGAGGAAGAGCAAGCTAAGTATGGCTTGACGGTAGAAACGAGGGGCTACAGTTAATTCACATTCAAGTATGCCATAAACCTAGAAGACGCCATCATGGAAGAGCTGCCCATAAAACAACTCGTGGACGAGTGCAGCCTACAGAAGTATGTAGAGAAGGTTGGACAAGCGGTCAACTATGAAAAGTGTGCAAAACTTCTGAGGAGCTTCAATTCCGAAAGGAACTATGGCATGGTGACAATCAGGAAAGGGGAAGAAGCCCACCAAGTAGAGGTGGAATTGAGCCTTGCGGTGGTGGAGAAGGCCCTAGGTTGACTAGCAAGACAGAGCAATGTCCAAAGAGGGACATGTATAGCATGCTAGGGATGAACAAGGCTATCGTATGCACAAGGGATGGAATAAGCTTAGCGGACATCCCAATTCCTGAGATCAAGCTGCAGGCAAATATGATCCATGCTCTTTTTTCCAGTCAAAGGTATAATGCCCTTATGAACAGAATCGGGGTGACATTGTTGGAGAGCATCGCATCTGGATCCCCAAATGAAATAGATTGGAATTCCTTCATGCGAAAAACTATTGAAAGCTCAGCAAAAGCTTTGACAACCGATAGAGCAATGGCAAAAGGGGAATCCCCGGCATCCACAACAAGATTAGTTCAAAAGAAGTCCTCCTCCAAGGCATCCACCATCAAATTTGATGGAATCCTAAAGGCCATCATCCAAGAGGCCTTGAAGGACATAGAGGGAGCTGAAGAGGGAGTAGGGGAAACCCCTGACAGATTGCCTCACCATGAATAAGGGCAGTCCAGTGAAAGGACTATAAGTGATAGGGAAGAGCAAGAGACACGGTCCGCAACCAAGGAGAGCCGAAGGCGCCAAAGAAGGGAACCCCATCAAAGCTATAGAAGGAGATGAAAGAAACAATGACAAGGGAGCAATGGGCCTAGCTAAGGAGAGCCCAAAAAGAGTCCAAGAGGGCTGAATATGAGAGAAAGAGAAAAGGAGAGCAAGAGGAAGAAGAGCTAAGGTGAAAGGAGGACGAAGACATGGTGGAGGCCATGCACAGGTCTATAGAGGAGACCCATGGGAAAGGGCAAGGCCCCATTGCATCCCCTCCCTTCGACTCTCACTCTTCAGATCGCCACCACCACCTCCACAACACAGGAGCCAACGCCTGCCATGGACACCACTTAGCTCATGTCCATGCTGCAATTCCTGGTCACAAAAGTACAAGAGATAGCACTAGGGGCAGGAGCCAAGAGGTTGGCTACAGCGGATGTCGAGTCAAGGCAAGACCCAAAGCGGCAAAGATTGGAAGCATCCACCATCACAGCACTGCCAAAGATGCCTCCGGCTGCTGCGGATTATGATTCCTACGCAGCTGAACTCCTAACCCAACTAGAGAAGGCTGAGGAAGAGAAGAAGGCCGTGGCTGTAAAACTAGAGGCTGAAAGAAAAGTTGCCATGGCACTACGGCTAGAGATGACATGGCAAGCTGTGGAGCATTAAAAAGAAATTTGAAACTTGAAAGAGCAACTCATTGCCAAAGAAAAGGAGGCACAAGAGAACGAAGATCGCCAAAGGCAAAGGCTAGAGGATGAAGCCCAAGACCTAGTGGCAAAGCAGTGAGACCACAGGTTGCTCATCCAACAATATGTTGAGCTCTAGCAACGAATGGCACGGGTGGAAGCTATACATGCAAAACTACGGGAGAGCCCGCAAGAAGGAGGGCAAGCATCAGAAGAATGACGCCAAGAACAAGAGGATGCCCTGGTATTTTAGCTATGGTCGGCAATGGAGGAGCAAGGAAGGCTAGAGAGAGAAATAGGAGTCGTGCATAGACAAATCCACAAGAAGCCTGTAAGATGACCTTCAGCAGGAGGTGGAGGCAGTAATGGCCATGGCCATGACTGAAAGAAAGTTGCACTTGGTGGATCTAGAAAGTTGCTCGCAAACTACTGAAGATCTATCATAAAGGATCATAGAAGCTTACCAGCAGTGCTCCGTGGCTGAGCAAGGTAGGAGGATAGCAAAAGAGCAGTTGAACCACTAGGATAAAGAGAAGACCCAAATGCTGGAAGTGTGAAATGAGTAGCAACAAGTGGTAATGATGCTGTCTCAAGAGATGGAGAGGGGTAAGGAAGATCTGGAAGAGAAGGCACAACAGTGGGAGAGGCACAACTTTGAAAGAGTGTGAGGATTGATAGAGCACCAAGTAGTATCAGAGTGTGAGAGGATGCTCATAGAACCCAAAGCTGAGGCCGCTGAAGCATGCTCCAACATGTAGAGGCAAGCCTTTTTTAGCATTGTGCTTCATGTCACACAAGTTGAAGGTGAGGATTTAGTGGAGAGAATGAAAAGAAAGTTGGGATTGACAACTAAAGCTTTAAGGTATGGCCTACAAGAGTGCACACTCCCAACCAGCACAGGCATAACCAAGGAGCAGCAACGTAGCTACTTGTGACAAGCCGGCCTCTCCACCGATGAGCTCAAGAAACTTGGATTCGAGGAATAAGAGCAGCCCCATCCACCCCCAATCCAACTCACTATGGAACAAGACACCGAGAACTTTGAGCAAGCATTTGAAGAAGAACCGCAAATCAGAGAGCCCAGTCTGCTCTTGCCTGTGATCTACCCCCATAAGAACCAGAGGGTGCCTGAGTTCTCAAGCGCGTTATTGTTGCAAGAAGAAGAAGACGGAAAAACTTGTGGAGCAAGCCCAGTAAAGAGCCTGAGCATGGCCACAATAGCTGCCTAACGAGCCCATGCCACTACGCGAGGATTAGCATCCCGTCTGGCCGTAGGAGTTGACTATCTGGAAACATCAATAAATCCAATCCCAACCCTTCTAGTTCTCCTTCCTCTACCCACGAGCTTTGGACCAAGTCTTACGCCTGGAGGTAGTGAAAAGGATCATTTGTTTGGGCAATACTCTAGTGAACCGATGGGTCGAGGAGCAGAGCATTGTAACCACACAATGGAGACAGAAACCCACAGACTACTGGCAGGATAAGGTCTATCAAGTTCCCAAAGCTGTCTGAGGTTATGAGGCATAGCTAAAGTGGAGGAGGAGGATTTGGGACACCAATTTTGATGCATGGATGGCCTTCTGCGGCACTTTATAGGAAGAATGGAATGATCCTATCTATATGCCCTACCCTCATAGACACAAAGTTGATTACGATAGGGGGTGCATGGTAGGTACGAATTCCCAAAGATCTACAATGTCAATGCAGCAACTCCTGAGGAATGCATGACCTTTAGAGTAGGGGACTTGCACCCATTCATCAACCTCGCCTTTTTGACTAAGTCCCTAAGACCACCTCGTGAATTATCCAAGGAAGATCAGGGTAGAGCCTTAGAGTACCCCTTGCATCCAAATGCTGGCTATAATCATCTACGCCAAAAAAAAAGTGGAAACATTGAACCCCCCTAAAGCACCTTGAGTGCCACAGTCACTACACCTAGGTTTTCCATACTTAGCCCCGTCCCCCATGACACATGCCTAGGGCACATCAAGGGTAGGACATACCTAGCAAGATAATTCTTGCCTATGGTCCAACATGTCACCCTAAGCCCCCATGCACCGCGCCTCCCTTATGCACAAACTGGGTCCTCAAGTGTGGGACACCAGCGAGGGCTTGCCTAAGGTTGACCCATCTCCCAATTTCACAAACACAGGCACCGACACTCCATGGTAAGGCAGAAACACCCCCCGATAGTACACCTTCTTTTCTTTCAAGGTAAAACAATGGCCTCGACCACCAGCTTCAGAGGCCCCATCATCCATGCAATGCACTCCCCATCTTATGCAAAGCAAGAAGCGGACACAACAGCCCTAGTCAAAAAGTGAATGAAGAAGCTCATTTGGAACAGCGCAGGAGAACCTAGTCACAGAGAGCCAAACGATGAATCTGTCCAACTATATCTTCGATTTTAAAGATAGATCACACATCCGCCTCTCTCCACGTAAGGACATGTCCAACTTTCTCTTCAATTTCAGAACCATAAATCCCTCCAACACACGTTCCAACAAGGCTCGTATACAAACTCAAAACGCCACATATATACCCTAGCAACATCATCCCACTCACCACCCAGTAGTGCCATGGGACTATCACTCACCTAGGAGGGGGTAATGTTTATTGCAAAGCAAAGGAAGCGGAAAACAAGGCATCAACAGGAAAAGCGCAAGGTGAAAAAAAGGAAAAAGCACCCTACAAGAGAGTGGACCCAAAAGAAATCTAAAAGCATGGGAACAACCACCAGGAGTACAATACGCAACCATGGAAGCCGCAAAGCAAGAAGGTACACCTTTAAATATAAGGCACTGCCAAAACCTCTATAAAAGAGCGCACATGCTCTTACCCGTGCAATTTGTAAAGGTAGATGGGTGGTAGGAAGGAAGCTAGGAAGATAGGAGAACAATGGAAAAAAGGGCCTAGGGGATTACCACCCAAGGGAAAGAGGGTTTTGTATATAAGGTTCAAAAAGTGAATGAGAGATCATTCTTTGGTGTGTGGCAATAAGAGATTCACCTTCTTCTCTTCTCTTCGCTTGCTTGTGTGTGCTTGAGGGAGGAAGTGTGAGAGTGTGAGGGAGTGAGTGTGTGAGGGTGAGGGATCAAGGAGGTGAAGCTCTCCACCATCTCCTCTCTTCTTCTTCTCTCCTCTTCTCTTGTCTTGTCTTGTCTTGCATGTGGCTATGGAGGATGGAGCTTGGAGGTGGAGGTTTGAGGATGCTTGATCTTGCATCAAGAATCGTGGAGCTATCGGAGTGCTTGAGAGAGGAAGCAACTCAATCGAGCATCAAGGTAAGCTCAGTACACTCGTAGAGAGAGATGGCGCATCGGCTATGTGAGAGGTAGCCATTAGTGCTCACTTGAAACGCTTGAGCAATAATCGGTCCGTGGTTCTCTTGGCAGTTGAGCTTGAGCTCACCTCTACAATCTTGCTAGCAATATGCAGTTCTTCCTTGGTCAAGACTTGATCGAAATAGGGGTGGACCATGACATATTCCTCTAAACGTCATTTGCACGTGATGGTTAAGACTCTAAATAAGGTAGGAGATGCATAGGTTGGGTCATACTCGGAGGTTTTGATTGCTCATCTCTACTCAGGATTCGTCATAATTTGGCAGCCCTCTTGTTCCCATTGGAGACACAGAGCATACCATTTTCATAGAAAGGAAGAGTTAGAATTGACTAGCTTTGTTAGCTCTTCTAGCTCTTGGCTTATTACAGAGAGACTTTTCTCTTGTGGTAGGATATGATTAGCCATTGTGTGCAAGCTTGCTCTTGAGAGATGTTATTGTTAATCAATTCATCGGCTACCTCAAGAATCTTAACAAACACAAATTCATAGTCTTCCCAATTGCATGGCAAGGAGCACACTTCCATTGCTAATGTCTCGTCGAGGAGGCGTTCCTGGCTAGTGTGGTGAATGTGGCATCCAAGCATCTACTACATCCCTTGCATTGGCAACTAGGTCCATTGCCAACATAAGGACAAATCTATGCTTATAAAAGGGGATGAGGCGTGTGAGATTGAGATTTGGTTGAGCTAGATAGCTCAACTACTGATGCATGTTTTCTAGGTTGTTCAAATGGGTGTCTGTCAGCCACTTGTAAGATGGATTGGGCTTGCAGCTCAACTAATATATTGCTCTCTACTTGTGGAGTAGTTGGGACACTAGAAGTGTTGGGTTGAGTTTGCCTAGGGCCAGCTGGTTGCAGCTTTGGTCGATAGACTCTGTAAGGTTCTATGGATTTGGTGCTTTTTGAGGCAATGGATTTCTCATGACTAGCTGGCTCATCGCTTTGTGGAGATGGGCTAAAGGGTTTGGATTGAGGAGCACGCATATCATTCCTAGCCTTGGGCAACCAAATCCAATTGTTGCCTTTGTAGTAGGCTTGAGCGTGCAATAGGTCTTTGGGTATCCATCGTGACTTGATTGTTCGTCTCCTTTGGTAACACCAACTTTGCCTCCTCGGCCTAGGACATGATATTCTATGGTCATGGGTTTGTGAGGATTGGCTTCTAGGCGGCTATCGTTGTCGTTTGGGCACCCATTTGAGCTTCTGCTCAGCAGTCTTGGATGTGTCTCCTTTAGGTTGCTTCCGACTTGTCTTGGAAGGATGGGACAAGTTACGACCCCCCTCCTTAGACCTTGCATTAGGTTCCTCCAACCAGTGGCATTGCAAGCTTTGATGGAGTTGTGCTGCCCTTACTCAAAGCCGTCATTATCCAAACATTCTCAATGGCAAGGTGAATGCACTGCGAGTCATTGTTATTGGAGTGTGCTTGTTTCTTGAATGCACATCCTAGCACCAATTACCTTTCCGTTAGGCATCACATAGAAGATTAGAGGTAGGCTTTCAATCTCAATAGAGACTACTATTCTACACTTTTTGAGCCCTGAGTAGGACTATCCTCCAAGTGGGTTGAGTTTAGTGTTGGTAGGTTGCAATTGGGGCTGACCAATGAGGGTCCAATGATCGTGTGTAATGATGTTGTGTTGGTAGGTTGTAATTGGGGCTGACCAATGAGGGTCCAATGATCGTGTGTAATGATGTTATAGTCAACTCCCTCATCAATGAGTGCGTAAAAGATGTGTGTCTTCTGGGGTCGTCACTAATATGCATAGGTAGGCAAGTGCCACTACTTCCTCACCCTCTTTCTCAATCTCAATGATGGTGGCTACCCTTACATTTACAAGGGGTTCTAGCATTGGAGGCTGGTGTGTGGTAGGTGCACTGGTATTGGTCAATTACTAGAGTTCTTGGCCATCATATAGACTAATGGTGGGGCCCTATTCTTCAGCGGCAGCTGAGATGATGTGACTTTTTGGGACTCACCAACTCCCCTAGTAGCCTATTTATAATCCTCCTCTTTATCTAAGAATGGTAGGTCGATGGTAGCTAGCACATGCATCCAATCCCACTCGTTCTCGGGACAAGGGATATACTTTGTTTGTGGCCCATAGCATTTGCTAACTTGTGAGTTTCCTTTCAAAATAACAGAGGTGCCATCTAGGTCTCGACTGGAGTGGTCTTCCAAGTGTCCATCCCGACTCTTACAGCCTTTGATCTATTGCCTAAGAAAATGAGACCGTTGCCCCAATCTTCTATCACTCGTGCATTTCGCATCCAAGGTTGGCCTAGCAAGACGTCATAGTCCACTCCCTTCATGACTATGAAGTTCATGAATAATTGGACTCTCACTATCCTCAAGGGCTAGTCTTTTAGCACTCCAAATGGTGTGACCTTCATTTCATTAGCCAATGAGACATTAAACCTTGTGGTCTCCACAGATGGGTTACCCCAAGCCTGCAGGACTGCATGACTAAGTACACTAACTCCTACTCCTATGTCTACAATTCCCTTTCTTGTAGCATCTCTTAATGCATTGACAAGCAAGACTACATGCATCTATGTGCCTTCCCAAAAAGCATTCACATGCAAAGACCTAGGCACTAAGTTCAAGGTTAAGCTTGGTATGTGCGTTACTACATCATGATCAGGCCACTCAATCATGCCAAGCTCATCATGTCATTCTACCCATTGCTTCAACCCTTACCATAGCATCGGGTTTTGCCTGAGCAGTTGTCCCAGAGGTAGGGTCATAGGGTCTGATATCTATGTTGTGAGCAAGTTTTCAACTACCTACTTTTCGTTAGGCTCTACATGCGTTTGCCAATGATCTTGGGCAGTCTGCCCACCTGTGGCGCCTAGGCTCTGTCTATGTGGTGTTACGTGGGGTGCGAATGTGTCTCTTGATTCAAACCAAGTAGGCGAGACTAGTGTGCTCATGCTAGAGAGCTCATCAATCTCCTCTTCCATGATGGGTTCTCCATCTTTAAGGTGCACTTGGGCTTCTCTCACCCATTCCTTGACCTTATCAACCACTTCTAATTGGTGCCTTAGATTGGAATATTCTCTAACCTTAGCACTTCCCTTTTCTATTGTCTAAGGATCATATGTCTCTACTTTTGCATCTGTGACTTGCTTCCCATCTGGTAACATGGTGGCACTATCTGTCTTAAGCGTAATCCTCATCTCATCCCACTTCTTCCTTCTTCTACGACTTCTCTTTCCGATTGAAGTTGCATCGAGGTTGCTAGGTCCTAGTAATGAAATACCGGCCTTCTTTGCCTATGCTTGGGTCATGACATTCAACGGAATTGGTGTGGATTTGCTATCAAGTGTTTCAACTCCAAACAGTCCCAATGTATAGATGGCACAATAGTTGAACTAGTGGATGGTTTTCGCCTAGGGCACTCGGCATACAAGTGTGTGATTCCACACTCAAGGCATCTCAGGTTAGCCTCGTCTCGATTTAGGGCACGATACTAAGACCTTGGAAGTTTCCTTTGAAGTTGTTGTACACATTCATGATCTCACCACCCATATTAGCAATGCTTATTTGTGATATCTTGTTAAATTCAAAAATCATCCAATTGAGGAAGCCCAATGGATGATATCATTAGCTATGTGCTCTTGTCCTACCATGTTATCTCCACATGTTGCAATTAAGGATAAACATTTTTCCCACCTCAAGGACATGTTGCCATATGTGGCATTATTTCTTGGAGGATGATGGCCTTAAATGGTTCTCTTTTATGAATAAAGGCAATGATGGTTTGAAACGGTTCCCCCTTGATGTCGAGGCACATTCTCAAGACTCAAGAGGATGATTGCCTTTTAGATGGTTCTCCCTTAAGCAAAGAGTTGACAAGCACATTCATCATTTTTTTACATGACACTTGTTAGCAAGGGTGGTTTCGTAATATATACATTGCCTAATACTGGTATTTGTGTGGATTTTAAGAGTTATAATTGATGCTCCTTTTATAATCAGGTGTCTGTGGACGATTGATTGGTTGTGATGAACTAATTGTTTATTACAATTAATACTTTTTAGTATTGTTGAAAGAGATTTATTTTATGTTGATTCTCGCGCAGTGACTTTTATTTTGTGTTTAGACTTGGTTGATGTGCATAGACACATGAAGGAATTGATTGTGAAGCAAATATGAACATTCAACTAGTTTTCTATGATTATGTTTTTGTTTCCTTTTCACAATGCTATTGGGATTATTTATTTTGGAGGCACATGATGCTTTTATTTACATGGAATTGTTGAAGTTATTTATTTATGAGATACCTCAATGATTATATTTTTATGATGTTGTTGAAAAATTCTTTTATTGGACACCAAGTCATGGTTATTTAGTGAGTTCATGATCATACAATTATATTGGTATTAAGGTTCATCCATTAAGCTTGGCCTCAAGAGATAAACATGCTTTTACATCTTGCACTCTATTTTTGTGAAGGGCTACCTTGGGGCACAAGATTTATCTACTCAATCAAACATCCCTCTTCTATTCATTGGGGGAGATTGTACCTAATGCCTTGTCATGCTCTTTTCATCTCTATGCTTTTTTTTTGGGTGCATTTTAAGCTTCAAAAATCACCATGCATAAGATTCATAGTTGATCCATGCATCATAGATCAAATGAAATAACCCCAAAAGTATAGGAGGAGGTCAACTGTACACTAGCACCAGCCCTTAAATTAGTCCAAGAATAAGTTCACCTTGCATCTACTAGCCTAATGCATACCACCCTTAGGGCATCCTCAACTTGCAACATCCTAGTGTACTAGTGCATAGTGCACAATGCAAAATGTATAATGCATGGCCATGGCATACATGTGCACCCTTAGGACATCCTCAACTTGCAACATCCTAGTGTACTAGTGCATAGAGTATAATGCACGGCCATGGCATACATGTGCACTGCATCCCTAAGCCTCTATGTGCATACCCCTATACCTTCACCCATCCACACTCACCTCACTACACTCTAGTGTACTATATTGTGCACTAACTCATCACCTTAGTGTGCATTGTGCATTGTGCACTAGTATATTTGCACACATGCATGTGTAGTGGCGCATAATGCATGGTTCACAATGCACAATGAACTACACCTAGTACACTCTCATGCAAGTACACTCAATCTTAGACTATCCTAGGGAATTCATTTGCATGTATCCATGTGTACTTTTGTCACATATAATCACCCTAATTCACCTTAGTGCACATTGTATGCATGCACACACATTCATGCACAATGCGCATGTGCACCAAGCTTCCACATAATCACTTTCCACACACTCCTGTGCATGATCCTCGTGCACATTTGTCATGCACGAGTATACCTAGCCGCCACAATGTTACATTCTACTAGTCGTGCATTGTACTTGAACACTAGTACACTAGTGCACGACTCAAGTGCACTACCCTAGTGCACAACAACACCCCTACACACTTAGCTTAGAGCACATCGCCACATTGTATGATACCCTTTCACACCATATGTTGCATTTAGGCTAAGACATGTAGATCCTTCCATGCACTCACTTACATTCATGCACCTTCTTGTCCACAAAGTAGACACATAATCCACAAAAAAGCACGACATCACTACACCACATATGCATTTACAACCTCACTTAGCTAAGAAATTCAAACAAGCTATAATCAACAATGAGAATGGGAAGGGCACATACACAAATAGATAAGGAAACTGCCTGGAAACTAAATAATTGAAGGGAACAAACAACACAATTAAGAAAACCCAACTAAAAACCCACCCAACCATTGAAACTTGGATCAAAGCACTTTTAATTTGTTGGATAAATCATCCTATAGAGTTCTAGGTTAAGGTGCCATACATCACACACAAATTGATTGGGAAAGCAAAGTTGGTTTGTGTAAAGTGCATATGAACACACTAGAACACAAGGTAAATTCTCAATCAAGGGGCCTTTGCAGGAACAACCAATAAATAATAATGATGAACCTTCAAAACAAGATAGGACAAACAAGACAATAGTTAACAAAAATAACAATTTGATCCAATGATAGGAAACCTAGGACTTGAATCCATGACATAAATGCATGTGCTTGCAAAGTAGACATGAGCTTTTGACTCCCACTACTAGTAGCCAAGATTGTAGTCCTAGTCAACCCCTCAATATAAAGAACACCCTTTGTTAACCCCAATGAAAAGAAAGCAAAAAGAAAATTTAAAAGACATAGAGAAAAGTGGAAAAAGGTGGCCCTAGTTGAAGAAATGGGAGAAAAAAAGGCCAAAAGTACAAGGACAACCTTAAAATTTCAAGGCAAGCACAAAAGAGGAAAGGTGCATTTTAAATATAAAAGCACACTCTAAATCCTTGTAAAAGAGTGCCAGGCTCCCTCTTGTGCAATTTGTAAATGTAGACATGCATGGGTGAAGGCACAATGCAAATAGGAAGGAAATAAGAAAAAGAGGACCTAGGCTAAGATGGCCAGTCATGTAAAAAGGGATAGGTGCCCAAAGGGGATTAGGGTTAGGATTTTGTATAAAAGGCAAAAAGTGAATGAAAAAGCTTATTCTTGTGTGTGGCCAAAACTAGCTCTTCTCTTCTCTTCTTCTTCTTGTTATTGCTTGCTTAAGCTTGTGCTTGAGAGAGGGAGTGTGAGGGAGTGAGTGTGTGAGGGTGAGGACCGTGGTAGAGAAGCTCTCCATCTTCTCCTCTCTTCTTCTTCCTCTTTTTCTTCTCTTCTTTTCTCTTCTCTTCTCTTGCATGCATGACAATGAATCATGGAGCTTGGAGCTTGAAGATTGAGTTTGCTTGAGCTTGCACCTTGGATTGTGGAGCTATTAAAGTGCTCGAGGGAGGAGGCAACTCAATCAAGCATGGAGGTAAGCTCACTACACTCGTAGGTGTGAGAGCACGTACAACTATGTGAGAGGTAGCCATTGCACTTGGCTTGAAACACTTGAACCAATAAGCGGTCCATAGGTCTTGGCGATCGAATGTGAGCTCCCACTTCATTTTGGTTCAATTGTCACGACAATGGATTCAAGATTTGAGTGTGTATGCTCCACTACATTGTTTTCATTGGATTTGCACACTCCATAAATTAAACATTTGGAGTGTACAAAAAAGCTGAAAGTTAGATTTATCAAATCACACCTTAAAGAGCACACCACTAGCATCTGAGTGCCCATAACATTGAGGATTTCTTTAAATAACAAGGAACTCACCCAAGGTAAGATAAGTTGAACTAGTGTCAACGACCCCAATCATCGAAGATTGAGAGACTTGAATCGTTAAGCCAATTAGGGAGCAACAACAACAGGCAGGATTAGGGATACAACTCTATGTGAATTGATCAATCTGATTGACACCTTAGTTGCTCAAGAAGTCAACAATATGTCAAGAACCAGTGCCAACCTAGAAAATGACGAGCTTGACTTGGGAGAATTCTTTGTCGACACCCAACAAACTGATGACCCGATATGACCTGCAAACCAAAGTGGAGCATCATGGTAGACCAGTCAACGATATCTTAGCAGATCTAGAGGAGGAGAGAAGGTTGGCAAGGGAAGCACTATAAAGCACGACTGCCTACAACTAAGAGCAACGAGCTCAAAAGCTGAGAAAGGACATAGAAATGAGTGAAGTCCAACGTGTCTTAGCTCTCGCTAATAGAGTGAGGACAAGACCAAATGTGAGAGGGAGAGAGGCTTCGAGGCTGATCTTATGCTAAGAGAGCTTCTCACCACCACGAAGTGACTCTTAGACAACACAGCTGCGAAGCAGCTTTAGCAACTACGTTGCTAGCAAGACTAGGAATCACCCTGAACTCTAGGAGCCAAACCAAGATACATGTGGTTGCTAAAGCAATTCGACAAATATCAGC
Source organism: Lygodium microphyllum (assembly GCF_053477565.2). Classification (NCBI taxonomy): domain Eukaryota; kingdom Viridiplantae; phylum Streptophyta; class Polypodiopsida; order Schizaeales; family Lygodiaceae; genus Lygodium; species Lygodium microphyllum. The sequence continues at coordinate 12,986,497 of NW_028229514.1, forward strand.
CCGACAATGACCTGTACAGCTTTGTGGAGCAGTTTGAGCAAGTATGCAAGGCAAACGAACTCATGAGCCTTGGTCAATGCACACGTGATTTCAAACTTTGCCTAGGAGACAAAGGACGCGGACATGGTACACTAGTTTAGACAATACTGAACGTAAAGACTTTAATACCCTCAAGAGTCTCTTCATCACGATATTCTCTGAGGTGGGATACTTTGACAACCTCATTGTTAGATTGATGAAGGTTAGTCAGAAGGACAAGGGGGATATTCGAGACTAATGCTACCCATGTGCAAAGTCTCTTTAAGAGAATCCTAGCCACAGAGCGACCTAGTGAATGAGCGGTCTCCACTGTGTTCACATAAGTGGAATCCGAAGCAAAGAGCTTTACAAAGCCTTGATGAGCAACTCAAACTTGCAAAGGGATGTGCTAGCTAGGGTCTTTGAAGAAGCCATACGAGTGGATGATCTACTCAAAAGAGAGGAGCTCAAGACCCACAACTTGAGACATCACTGCCTCTAGAACCTTAGAAAGAGCTTCGACCACTAGTGAAAGATCTAGCCAAAGCACCCAAGACAAGGGAAAGAATGTCTATTAGAGTTAGGATTCGGTAGATGTGAAGCTAGAGTTGGCTAAGTTGCAAGAGATGATGAGAAGGCTTGCATGACCTCACGTGCAATGCATACATTGTGGAGGAAACTACCTTCCGACTGAGTGCATGGATCCTAGATCCAGACCTGTTGAGATATTTGCAATCAACAAGCTACTTTATCCCATAGGCATAGAGAGGGAGACTGGTACCCATCCAACAACTATAAAGCATTGTACTTGTCTACCAGTTTTTCATATATATGATGAATGAAATATCATGATGCTTTCCCATTTCAGTTAGTGTCTTGGTCATTGTCAGTTTTATACACAAGATTGTGTTTATGAGTCCAAGTCTCAATCTTGGAACCTAATTCACTTGTGTAACAGGTCAAGTCTTTGTCTATGTCATCATGAGCTTAATCTTTATCTTCCATCCACCATAGCTCTTGCCATGCTGTAGATCCCAATGGTAATATGTTACCAATTACATTGTTTCAACATAAAAAGAAAAAATCTTTCGCTCCTTACTATGGAAATCTAAAATTGAACTATGAAATGAGTTCTTTGGCCTATCATGTATAATACCACATTCTTGACAAAAAAAAGCTAAAAATAATTCTTTTTCCAATCAAAAAGAGAAATCACTACAATTCCATGAGTAGCTCTACGAGTAAACTTAGCCCGAAAAGTTAAGATATGCATAAATGTTCTATAAAGTCCTTGTTAAAGTTGGTTGCTAGTTTTCATCTTGGGTGCATTGTCCTCTATAATTATGTAAATAATTCATACATCAATGGTAACATATCATCAATTGCATTATTTCAAACAAAGTGCTATGTCACCTTATTATGAAAAACTCAAACTACTTAGCAATTACTACTCAGTTTAGCCCCAAAATGTTGGATGTGCAACTACAACATGTCAAATTAGATGTTTATGGCCTTTAATGCCACTAAAGGAGTGGTGATCAATGTAGGAAGCTAAGAGACATGTCACACACACAAGTTCAATCGACTTGCGTAAGTTCATAGAGGCTAGTTTATGGACATGTGGCTAGGCTGATTGACTTGATTCCCTCAAAAAGAGGAACTTTGGCCAATCAACTTGATATTCACCAAAACTGAAGGTATTAAGGCTTGCTCCATCAACTTGTAGGAACCTTATTGTGTCAAAATGACATTGGTAGTTCATGATTTCTCTCACCTGAAGTGCATTTTCTCTCTCCACCCGTTGCCTTTTATTCCCCTTCCACATCCCATTATGTTTGTTTCCACTGGGAGCCACTACAAACTTCAAACTAATGTGTGTCCTTGATACCTAGATTTCTATCTACCAATGTACATCTCAAAGTATCTACATGTATGGGGCTCTAAGCAAGCATCGAAAGGCTATGACAAGCATTAGGATGCCTTAAAGCAATAGAAACCTAGTGACTCCATGGAAATGGATTATGCTTCTATTGTTTCTTCTAAGGAGCATGCTATGAAAATGGAAAAAAGGCTACGGCAATGTTGAATGCAGGGAAGCATGTACAACAAGTCTCATTGACATTCTCTATTGCATGGCTCCATCAAAGGTATTCAAAATATGCTCAATGCAGTAATTGCATGTATCTCATGGCCAAGCCCCCCATGGAGGATGAGTTTTCTCGATGGTTTTAGGTAACCTATGGATTGAAGGTCTCACAATATAGCTTTGTGGGTAGAGGCTTTTTTCTAGCTCTAGTGGCGTCAAAGGCAAAGAGAGATCTCATGCTTGGATGAGCCCCATTAGCTAATCTTGTATGCACAATGCTAATTCATAGGAACGCTACACACTAAGTGGCATGTGTGGGTCAACTTCTTTGGACTACCCACATGGATGGATGGGGAGATTGGTATCTTGGCAAAGGCTTTGGGTAAATGGTTGTATATTACTATTATCACTTCTACCCATGGTGCCATCAAACTAAGAACTGTGCATGCATACTTTGGTATAGAATTAGAAGATCCTTGAGGATCTTGCACTTTTTGATCCTAATGGCCTTGATTTGCTTGCTGATGTCATGTCTTTTGCATTTCCTAACAAATTCTTTATCTCTAAGGAATTAGAGGACTATGATAAAGATTGTCATAGGAAGATCATCATTGAGGAAAGCAACCATATGCCCAAGATGCAACCAATTAAGTTAGAGTCAACTTCAAATAGTATCTAGTACAATGACCCTAAGCAAGTCAACCATGGCTCTTCTGCAAAACAAAAGAAGGAGCTTAAGCAAGCTAAGGAGGAGAAGTCGCTAGGAAAAGGGGCCAAGAAGGATGACCAAAAGGGTAAATGGAAGATGGTGGCTAATAAGGCCCCTATTAAATCAAATACACTTGATAATGAGAACTAACAAATATAGGAAGCCAAAGGAATTAAAGGGAAGAAAAGGAAGATCAAGAAACTTGCCCATAAATCACTTATGGACAAAAACTTATTTGTTGTGCTTGAGAAAGAAGTTGAAAATGAGGATGCAAAGATCTATATATATTGATAATCTAATAATGCAATGTCTCACCATGATATTCTGGAATGTTAGGGGGTTGGGAAGTGAGGCTAAGAAGGATGTGTGAAAGAAAGCCTAACATTCTTGCACTACACGAAGCGAAATTAGGAGAGGTGTGAAAGCTATTGGGGTAAAGACCAATCGACCAGTTGTTGCCCATCTTACTCACTAACCCTAACTATATATGCATGCACTCATTCTTTATTATGGAATTGATAAGACAATAAGGTGTTGCTCACAATAGAACCATTGGAGAAAACACAACCGTGTGTGTGTGTGTGTGTGTGTGTGTGTGTGTGTGTGTGTGTGTGTGTGTGTGTGTGTGTGTGTGTGTGTGTGTGTGTGTGTGGTAATTCCAACAACTGGCATTAGGGTAGGAGGAAGTTTCCAACTAACACCACCATAAAGAAATCTTCATGGTCTCTATTTTAAATGAGATTCGACATGTGTGAAGCGGTCAAAAAATTCTTAAGGAGACCCATAAGAACTTAATGGTCTCTATTTTAAATGAGATTCGACATGTGTGAAGTAGTCAAAATTTTCTTAAGGAGACCCATAAGAACTTAATCTGCTCCATTTTTTTATATGAAGATGTTTTAGGCTCCTGTCTTTTTTGTTATTTTGCACAAGTTGTCTAGAAAAGTCAAGGTTTAAAGTGTCCACCATAGTTTGACACATGTTACTAATTCTAGATTTCATACTTTTGGAGATTGTTGTTGGCTACTACTATGCAATGAGCTACATAGATTGTCATACTATCTATGCACATTTCAACATCGTTCTTTGATGTATTATAGTAGTTTTTGGGAGATCGGTTTTCTAATGTACTTTTGAACATTTCAATACTGTTATGCTACTATATCTATGAGGAAGCATTGATGCTGTAATACCATGCTTTAACTAAATGCAGTAATTTTCACAACATTTGGATAGTCATATATATATTATTGTTGAGTAGTGGTTCATTTTCTATCTTCAGTCAATTCTAATTATACTGAGTAGGTATTGCAAAAAGTCTGCTATTTTTGTGGTGTAGTTTGCTAATTTTCTTTTTGGGAATGTTACTTGACAATTGATTGTTGTTTTGCACAAATGGATTCATCACCTACAATGAACAAGGAACTATACAACATCAAAAGTTTGATGGTACCAACTTCAATTTGTGAAAGGAGTAGTTCCAAGATATCCTTATTCAAAAGAAGCAATTAAGGCCCACAACAGGCATAGATGGAAAACCAATAAACATGCCTATTGGTTAGAACTTGATACATTGGTCAAATCCACTATTAGGCTACACTTTGCAAAATTTGTGCATTTTATACTTGTGAAGGAGACCACTATTCATGACTTATGGTGGAAGAAGTTATGTAATACTTATGAGAAGAAAATTGCTTATAACAAGGCATATCTCATGGAAAAGTTTTTTGAGGTGCAGATGAAGGAGGGCTTTACTATTACCTCCCACCTTAATGAATTCAACATCATATTCAATCACATGGAGGCTCAAAAGTTGAAGTTTGAGATGAGGTTAAGGCAATCTTTTTGTGTGCTTCTTGCTTACATCATGGGATACCCTTAGAACAACTATCAATAATTCAGCTCCAAATGGTGAGTTGAAGTTTAATGATGTTCTGGCTAGTTTATTGAATCAAGAGATATGTAGGGCATTCATGAACCAAGGCAAAAATAGTCATGCATTGGCAACTTAGGAAGAAAGAGATAAAAAATGGTATGAAGGCAAGAACTAGGACAGTGGATAATCAAGCAACAAATCTAGGTCCAAGAAAGACATTGAATGCTTCCATTGTGGTAAAACAAGTCATATTAAGAAGGACTATTACAAATGGAAGCAAGAGCAAAAGGATAAGGAGGATGAGGATGCTGAGAAGAAAGAAGATATAAGGAAAGGTAAAGATTGAAGAAATCAATGCAATGATTGTGCATAATGATGGTGGTGAGGTGTTATTTACTTCTACTCTTCCTACATATATGCTAGTTGTAGTGGATAGATAACTAGCTCAAGATTGGATTCTTGATTATGTGATTCCGCACAAGAAGGCAAAGTCCATCTTAATCATAACTATGTATGCAATATAGTTGGAGTAGGTGATGTGCAGTTTGTTTTTCAAAATGGATCTAACTTTATTCTTCAAAATGTACACCGTGTGACCAAACTTACTCAAAGCTTGATATCTACTAGTCAATTGGATGACCTAGGATACTCTACTACTTTTGGGAGTCCATCATTTATTGTTACTAAAGGAGACAAATGTGGCACTTTGTATTCCCTTCATGTATCTTCTATCCAAAACCATGTAATTGTAGTAACCAAGCAACCAAATGTATCTTTGTGGCATCACCAATTGAAATATATGTCAAGAGAAGAAATAGAAATGTTATCTCGTTTGGGTTACTTGCCTTGTCTTTATTTTTTTTTATCTTTCTATTTGTGAGCATTATATATATGGAAAGCATGCATGTTCAATCCAAAAGAAAAACTTAAACAAAAAAAGAAGGGCCCTTGATTGAGCACATAAGGATATATGTAGGTCTATGCCTAGAAAGTCTATAGGGAGTGCATCCTATTTTATCACATTCATTGATGATGCAACTAGAAAATTGTGGGCTTTCACTATGGATATGAAAGTTGAGGCTTTGTCTTGTACACATCAATACACATTCACACATATGAACTATACCTTCCCTAACTTTTCCTCTTCGGGCAAAATACAAGATACAACACACAAAATGCGATGCTTCTATACATCAATACACATTCACACAAATGAACTATACCTTCCCTAACTTTTCCTCTCCGGGCAAAATACAAGATACAACACACAAAACCCCCGCCCCCCCCACACCCTTCGCATATAGAAGCAGAAGCACACAATGCTTCTACACATCAATACACATTCGCACATATGAACTATACCTTCCCTAACTTTTCCTCTTCGGGCAAAATACAAGATACAACACACAAACCCCCCCCCCCCCCCCCCTAAAGCTTCGAGCCTTAGTATCCTAGTGTCTCTTTCATCAAGAACACATGGGCCAGCATTGAAACCCTGACACTTGTGGATAACACATTCACACATATGAACTATACCTTCCCTAACTTTTCCTCTTCGGGCAGAATACAAGATACAACACACAACCCCCCCCCCCCCCCCCCCCCCCAAAGCTTTGAGCCTTACTATCCTAGTGTCTCTTTCATCAAGAACACATGGATAGCCCCCGTTTAAAGCTTCAAGCCGCCTCACTATCCTAGTGTCTCTTTCATCAAGAACACATTCCTTACAGTGGTTTGAAGCAAGGCCAGCATTCAAACCCTGACACTTGTGGATAACCCCCCGCCCCCCCCCCCCCCCCTCTAAAGCTTCGAGCCTCAGTATCCTAGTGTCTCTTTCATCAAGAACACATGGATAGCCCCACTCTAAAGCTTGAACCCGCCTCAGTATCCTAGTGTCTCTTTCATCAAGAACACATTCCTTACACTAGTTTGAAGCAACGCCATCATTGAAACCCTGACACTTGTGGATAACACATTCACACATATGAACTATACCTTCCCTAACTTTTCCTCTTCGGGCAAAATACAAGATACAACACACAAACCCCCCCCCCCCCCCAAAGCTTCGAGCCTTAGTATCCTAGTGTCTCTTTCATCAAGAACACATGGGCCAGCATTGAAACCCTGACACTTGTGGATAACACATTCACACGTATGAACTATACCTTCCCTAACTTTTCCTCTTCGGGCAAAATACAAGATACAACACACAACCCCCTTAAAGCTTCGAGCCTTAGTATCCTAGTGTCTCTTTCATCAAGAACACATGGATAGCCCCCCTCTAAAGCTTCAAGCCACCTCTTCAGGCAAAATACAAGATACAACACACAAAACCCCCTTCCAAAAAATGTCAAGCCTCCGTGTCAACCAATGCTTCTACACATCAATACACATTCGCACATATGAACCATACCTTCTCTAAATTTTCCTCTTCGGGCAAAATACGATATGCAACACACAACTTGATTGTGTCACTTGCCGAGCCCCCCTCCTTCGCATGTAGAAGCAGAAGCAGACAATGCTTCTACACATCAATACACATTCACACATATGAACTATACCTTCCCTAACTTTTCCTCTTTGGGCAAAATACAAGATACAACACACAAACCCCCCCACACCCTTCGCATATAGAAGCAGAAGCACACAATGCTTCTACACATCAATACACATTCACACATATGAGCTATACCTTCCCTAACTTTTCCTCTTCGAGCAAAATACAAGATACAACACACAAAATGTGATGCTTCTACAGATCAATACACATTCACACATATGAACTATACCTTCCCTAACTTTTCCTCTCCGGGCAAAATACAAGATACAACACACAAAACCCCCCCCCCCCCCCCCCCGCCCACACCCTTCACATATAGAAGCAGAAGCACACAATGCTTCTACACATCAATACACATTCACACATATGAACTATACCTTCCCTAACTTTTCCTCTTCAGGCAAAATACAAGATACAACACACAAAACCCCCTTCCAAAAAATGTCAAGCCTCCATGTCAACCAATGCTTCTACACATCAATACACATTCGCACATATGAACTATACCTTCTCTAAATTTTCCTCTTCGGGCAAAATACGAGATGCAACACACAACTTGATTGTGTCACTTGCCGAGCCCCCCTCCTTCACATGTAGAAGTAGAAGCATGAACTATACCTTCCCTAACTTTTCCTCTTCGGGCAAAATACAAGATACAACACACAAACCCCCCCCCACACCCTTCGCATATAGAAGCAGTAGCACACAATGCTTCTACACATCAATACACATTCACACATATGAACTATACCTTCCCTAACTTTTCCTCTTCGGGCAAAATACAAGATACAACACACAAAATGCGATGCTTCTACACATCAATACACATTCACACAAATGAACTATAGCTTCCCTAACTTTTCCTCTCCGGGCAAAATACAAGATACAACACACAAACCCCCCCCCCCCCCAACACCCTTCGCATATAGAAGAAGAAGCACACAATGCTTCTACACATCAATACACATTCACACATATGAACTATACCTTCCCTAACTTTTCCTCTTCGGGCAAAATACAAGATACAACACACAAACGCCCCCCCCCCCCCCCCCCCCCCCCCCCCCCCCCCCCCCCCCCCCCCTAAAGCTTGGAGCCTTAGTATCCTAGTGTCTCTTTCATCAAGAACACATGGGCCAGCATTGAAACCCTGACACTTGTGGATAACACATTCACACATATGAACTATACCTTCCCTAACTTTTCCTCTTCGGGCAAAATACAAGATACAACACACAACCCCCCCCCCCCCCCCCCCCAAAAAGCTTCGAGCCTCAGTATCTTAGTGTTTCTTTCATCAAGAACACAAGGATAAACCTTGACACTTGTGGATAAACCCCCCCTCCCCCCCCCCCCCCCCCCAAAAGCTTCGAGCCTCAGTATCCTAGTGTCTCTTTCATCAAGAACACATGGATAACCCCCCTCTAAAGCTTTGAGCCGCCTCAGTATCCTAGTCTCTTTCATCAAGAACACGTTCCTTACATTGGTTTGAAGCAAGGCCAGCATTGAAACCCTAACACTTGTGGTCACATGGATAACCCCCCCACCCCCCCCCCCCCCCCCAAAAGCTTCGAGCCGCCTCAGTATCCTAGTGTCTTTTTCATCAAGAACACATTCCTTACACTGGTTTGAAGCAAGGCCAGCATTGAAACCACCCCCTACTTCGCATGTAGAAGCAGAAGCAGACAATGCTTCTACACATCAATACACATTCGCACATATGGACTTATACCTTCTCTAAATTTTCCTCTTCGGGCAGAGAACACGAGATGCAACACAACCTGATTGTGTCACTTGCCAAGCACCCCTCAGTGTCAATTTGACAGTTGTGATTGCCCCTCTAAAGCTTCAAGCCTCATGGGCGACCACCCACACCTCCCAATAACCTTGGGCCAAAAGCCCATTTGAGCTTAGCAAACCACCTCTTCAGCTTCAAGCTCATGTGAACAGATCCTAAATGTCTCAAGACAGCTCCAACTCAAGGGCATCCCATATTTTAATAGCTTTCCAGATCACCAGAAAGTAAATTTCAGAAACCCCATTTCTACAATCCTTTACAAGTAACAAGCCCATTTGAGCTTAGCAAACCACCTCTTCAGCTTCAAGCTCATGTGAACAGATCCTAAATGTCTCAAGACAGCTCCAACTCAAGGGCATCCCATATTTTAATAGCTTTCCAGATCACCAGAAAGTAAATTTCAGAAACCCCATTTCTACAATCCTTTACAAGTAACAAGCCCATTTGAGCTTAGCAAACCACCTCTTCAGCTTCAAGCTCATGTGAACAGATCCTAAATGTCTCAAGACAGCTCCAACTCAAGGGCATCCCATATTTTAATAGAGCTTTCCAGATCACCAGAAAGTAAATTTCAGAAACCCCATTTCTACAATCCTTTACAAGTAACAAGCCTAAATAGACATTCTGAGGCACACAACATAGACTTTATTCTGAATCTCAGAAAATAAAATCTCAGAAACACCATTTCCACAATCCTTCATAAGTAACAAACCTTAAAAGACAATCCAAGGAATATACTTTCTGAGGCACACTAACAGAGACTATTCCGAATCGCTAGAAAGTAAAATCTCAGAAACACCATTTCTACAATACCTCATAAGTAACAAACCTTCAAAGACATTCCAATGCACATAAACACAGACAGAATTCCCAGTCACCAGAAAGCAAAATCTCAGAAACACCATTTCTGCAATCCCTTATAAGTAAACAGCCTAAAACATTCAAAGACACAAGCACAGACTGAAATGAAATTGGCTCACATAAAGGATGATCACTCATCTCCCTAATAACACGCCCAACTTCTAGCAACACTCACTCAGACGAGTAGCAAATAGTTACAATCAAAACATTGCCTAGACATGAAAACATTTTATATTAGCTATATATCATTTTAAGATATCAAACACCATCACATTGCATAGCACACTTAAGCAATACATTGAATAGCACAGACTGAAATGAAAATGGCTCACATAAAGGATCAATCATCTCCCTAATAACACGCCCAACTTCTAGCAACACTCACTCAGACGAGTAGCAAATAGTTACAATCAAAACATTGCCTAAACATGGAAACATTTTTTATTAGCTATATATCATTTTAAGATATCAAACACCATCACATTGAAGAGCACACTTAAGCAATAAAATTGATGCATTGTATTTCCCTGAAAGTGTCTGTTATTACAGATACTTAGACAATATGTTCAGTAGTACAGTCATAGTGAACATCATATTTATACACAAATACAATACCAATTATGCTAAATGATGCACTGATGACAAAGCCATTCCCTGAAAGTGACTGCAGTTACAGCTACTACGCCTTCCTTAGAGGGATGGGCAATACATTGGTGCATTGCACCTACTCTTAACTAAATCTGCTCTTCATCAAGAATGAAGAGACAATCTTTCTTGCAAATAAATGAGCCTCCGACTCCTTTCAAAGGAAAAAGGAAGCAGAATAAGTAAGCCCTGACCCTAAGGTAGCTTTGAAAAATGTAGAATAACTAAGTAGTGCGGTGACTTAGATGAACACCAATGAGTATTTAGTAGAGAGTATACAGTGAAGATCACCAAGAAATGAATTCGAATGTATGCTTCATGTGCTGACTTATACTTTCACCTTGCCAAACTGTGCATGCAACTCATCATCAGCATCATCTCGTTCATCTTCCTCGTCTTCTTCTTCATTGTCATCTCCTTGGTCTTCCTCATCATTATCCTCCAAGGTCCCCAAGACTGAGGTGCCATGCAATCCCTTTTGCAGTACCTCTTTCAAAGCTTCAATGCCAGCTTCTGATATATGGTTCCCATTGAGGCTCAAGAGCTTGAAGCCTGGCTTTACAGCCACAGCTTGCGCTGCAGCACATGCTCCTATCCTCCCTATATCAGTTTCGGACAGATCCAGCTCCAGAAGCCCTTCATGACCCTTAAGGAGGGCATCACACACAACTACTACCCCTGCATCCTGGAGTTCATTCTCAGACAGGTTGAGTTTTGTTAGTTGAGTCTTTGATGCAATGCAGTCAGCCAGCTTTCTTGCTGACAGAACAGTGAAGTCATTGCCAGCCAGTTCCAGAACTTGAAGACCTGGTGCACCTTCTTGAAGTGCTTCCAGCACCGCTTTCATTCCCTCATCTTCAAAACCAAGATAGCTCAGATAGACCTCCCTGAGATCCAAGTGTTGTTTCAATGGCTTTGCAAGAGCTATGCCAACATCAGAACCAAAAGGATTATCCCGTAAATCAATCTTTCTCAAACTGGATCCCGCCAATAAAGCATCTGCCAAAGCAATTCCACCATCTGTTGCAACACGAGTAGAAGAACATCTGAAATCCTCCAAAACTGGTGCTCCTTTCACAAGCTCTGAGAGAGCTATCGCTCCACCATCCCCAGTCATGTTGTTATGAAAATGCAGAATGCGCAATTTTTCTGAAGATGGAAGCAGCTCACAGATAGCCTGAGCAGCCTCCTCTGAGATGCCATTATTAATAAAATAAAGCTCTTCCAAATTACATTGAGACTGTAGGAGCTCAGAGAAAGCCCTTACTCCTTTCTCTCCCAAAGCATTATCTGACAAATTGAGATATTTGAGCCTGCATCCTTCCAAGGCAGCTGAGAAAATTGACATCACAGTCAGAGCTTCCTCTTCAGGCCTGCTAGCAACTATGTCAGCAAGGTTGACTTGAACAAGTTGAGATCTCAACGTCTCCAATATCCCCCCAGCAACTATGGCGGCATCCTCTCCAAAGCTCCTGTTGCTGAAGCATATACCAGAAAAAGTATTTCCTGGTACAGTAAGAGGTTTCAGAAGCTCAATAGCAGCTTCTTTCGTCAAGAAACCACGATTTCCATCAGAAATATCGAAAAAAGTACTCAATGCAGAAAGATCTGCCTCAGCAGCGGGAGTCTCAATAGCTCCAACAGCCTCTGAAACGGGAGAAAAGGACAAAGGCCCTCTCTTCAAGCACTCCAGCATAAGCCTGCTGGCCTCTTTGGCATAGAATTGCACCACAGCTAAATCCGCAGAGCTGTCATCAGCGGCAGCCTGCTGTGAGGCAGCCTGGAAGGCCTCCTCTTCGATGCGCGCAGCGTGGAGGGAAGCTTCTTCAGCACCAATTTGGCCATACCGCTCCGAGAAGAAGGAAACGGAGGAGAGGTGGCCGGAGAGCCGTTGGACGAGCGTGGAGCGAGTAACGGGGTTGGGAGGCCAAAGCCGAATGGAAGGCATGGGGCGAGGGGAGGATGAGGCCATGAGGTGAGGATGGGAAGGGCTTGAGGATGAGGCGGTGGCGGTGGCCATCGGGAATGAAATGGAAAAACAGGGAGTGCAAGCTTTCTGGCTATGAAGGTCAAGCAGGACAAAGCCTGAGTATATGTCTGTCTCCCTATCTACGAAGAGCAGGAGCGTACCTGGATATGCCGATGCGAAGAAGGAAAGGGCTATGCCGGAAAATGCTTGGAAATGCTTCTCCCCTCTGAGTTTTTCCAAAGTGCACAGCAGACGACTGGAGGGGAGAAATAGAGGGAGCCGATTTTTAGCTCGACTTAATAATCGTTTCAAGTCCGCCCTACACTATTTTTAATAAAACCCTGGCGTCCGCTCGAAAGCCTTTGCTTGTTCCAACGGATACCTTCCATTTTGAAAAAAAGCGCTTTAATTGAAATCGGAAAACCTCTCTCTTAGGATTTTTTGAAATGTTTTTGCTCTCTTCTAAGTAGGGTAAATTGTCGCTGTTCCTTGAGATAATCTTCCTATTCATACATCAACATCCTTATCTTCCTTGAAGATTGCCCAAAGATCCGTTGCTTTTGTACGATAATCTTCTTACTCAAAAATCAACATCCTTATACTCCTCCAAGATTGCCCAAAAGGGGACAAAGAGAAGGAACTAGTCTTTGCAAATTGCGACCACCTCTCAAAAGAGAGAGAGCAGTCAATCAACAAAGTGTGAAGATAATCCCGAAGTGGCAACTTTGTTAGTGGGAATACTCGGTGTGTCAAGTGCAATCATGAGTTTGATTCCTAGCTAAGATAGCTTCAGGGGCTACTTCACAGACATGCAAGTAGAGACGAGTGAGTCTATCAAATAAAAAATAAAATATGTCAAAAGGCACCGCATTTCGAAAAAAACAAAGGGTGCATGCTAATTTGGAATATGTGACCATTTCAAGCTTTAACTCCAAGTAATGCATTAATTAGGAACACAAGGCAACTAGCTACTAGTGGCTCCCATTGGCCAGCCACTTTGGATGAGACCAAAGTTGCATGCTTGTAGCCTTCATCCTCCTCCAAGCAACTTCATGAATAAGGGGAATGCTTGAAGGGAATGGCAATGTCCTAAAGATTGAAGATCCAATGGATGGACTAACTTCAAGCCTCTAATAGCAACATTGTTAACATGGTTAGAAATGAACAACATTTCAGAAGAGATATATTGCTCTCCACAATGAGAAAAAGGAGTCGAAGCATGTTGATGGGAAGAAGATTATCAAAGCCCTGGTCATGTTTTCCCTTCCTTGATTTAAACAAATATACAATGACTTCTCTCTAGCTAGACTACATTTCTTCTCCATGGGTAAGCCTTTTGACTAAGGAGGAATTTCAACATTGGTTTTTGTAAAAATACCATTGTCCTCCAATAGCTTCATTTCATAAGAAAGGTATGCTAGCTAGAACTAGTTGGATCCCTCAAGAGAGAGATTGGCTCCTCGAGAGCTTTGTGGGCCACAAAGAGGATCTCATGTACATGCTTCCTCGAAGCTCACGTTTCTCAATGGAGGGCATGCTGATACATGAGTACTCCATGTGGGTCTCATTCTATGGCTGCCTAAATGGTTTGAAAGTGAACAAGAGTTTTGCCAAAGCCCTTGGGAAGGTCCTATACATCCCCACAACCTCCTCTTAAACTTTAATTTTTCACGAAGTGTGCTTGATCACTTTGCATGTGACTTCGGGCAATCTTGAAGGAGTATAAATGGCTTGCTCTATGCCTTTGGGTAATTTTTTTTGAAAAAATGCACAAAGTAAGATTCTTATGACATCTTAAAGATAGTTTTGGAGAAATTCAAAAAGAAGATTGCTACTAGCTCTAAAGTGTGGCTTTATCTTGGGCTTTAGTAAAAAAATCTATAAACTTGGGCCCAATTCCTAGCTCCTCTAAATGCATTTACAACAACCAAGCAACAAGTGTTAAAGGTCCCATTGAAATCCATGGAGGATTCCTAAAATTCCATGTATGTCTAATGGCTATTGGCTTGTTCAAGTTCCAAGCCCTAATGGACTCCTTATCCATGTGGGGCCCTCCCTAAAGTAAGACCAATCGTGGTGATTTGCTTGTTGAATCATGTGTTTATCTTATTCCACTATTTCTTAATCATGGACACTCCCAAAATAGGCGCTCTTTTGACTCTTCACTTTTTTCAGATGAGAGACCATTTGGAGTGATCTTGAGCACTTTGGCTAGCTAACATCGGGAAGCTTTTTGTAACAAGTCTCTAGGTAGTCCAACATCCTCTAATCCTTATTTTCCATGCATTGACCTTGACCAAAGGGTATATTTTCTTTTGCTAAGGAAGAGTCTATTGTCCCTTCTTTGAGATCCTTACACTTTCCACAACTCTACAAACATTTCCCATAAGTACTATCAAGAAATCTGGTTATGTGATCATTAAAGGCTAGCTTGGCAATAGGCCAATCTTCTTTAATGTGGCTAATAACTTCTAGCAACCCCTGAAATTCTTTAGAGCTTAGTTTTTATCCCTCCTTATTGTTTCTAGATTCCTGCGCTACTTGAATGTGGCATCAAAGAGGTCACTCCACTTATTGATTCCTTTATTAGCCAACTACACACATAACTTTGGTTTTTGAATAGCCATGGCAATTGTGAGATTCTTATGAGGAAATCAAATTGTTAGCTTTCTCTTTTAGCTTTGCAATTCCTAATCACCTTCATCTTTATCAACCAAGACAAAGTTCCATGCAATAGAGTTATCAATCTACAACCCTAAGCGATAAAAAAGCTTCTCAACCTTTCCCCTTGCAAACTAATTAAAATAACATGTTGGCCATGCACACAAGAGAGGCCATGAGGATTTGCTTCAAAACCTTGCTTATGAAATTTGCAACCTTTATGGTGTAGGCTACCACCTTCTTTTGAAGTTTGGATACATCTACTTGAACTTCTACTTCATTAATACAACAACCCCTAGTGAGCAACCTAAGTAGCAAGAGACAATACCACACTATACCCAAGTTTAGTAATTTTCATCAAAGATTGTCTCAAGAAAGGTGAAGGTCCTTAATTATTCATCCTTGCATCCTAGAGTCAATCTTAATCAACAACAAATCAATCATCAATCCAAAGAGAAGTGGGGTGAGTTACTACCAAATCCCATGTATTACATGCTTGATAAGATGAAGTTCTAGATACTCTTATCATGTAGTTTGTAAAAGTTCATATTCAAGAGCATAGACTCCTCGCCAAGATTAAAAGCTAGATCCAAATAAAATGCTAGATCAGGGACCACATCATTGATCTTTCACCCATGTATGAATCTATACTACCTTCGGTGGAGTACTTCCAATAGGATGAACTTGATATGATATGCGAGGGCCTTAGCAATTCTCTTATAGGCTAGATTTAGTAGGGTGTATGGTGTGCACTAATATCCTTCTCCTTCTCTAGAGACTTAGGGACCAACTTCTTGAGTCTCTCATTTACTTTAGTAGCCATAAGGCCTTTTGTATAATAGAAATTTACCTTTTTGGTGAGGCCCACTCTGCATACTTTCCGTAGGTCTTGGAAGAGCTTGACAGGGAGGCTACTTAGCCCCAAGGATTTCTCTAAGCTTCACTTTGGAAAGTGCATACTCTAATTCCTCACTTGACAAGGAGATTGTTCCATCCCAAGGATCTCTTAGGCTTCATTTTGGAAATTGCAACTGTAGTTCCTTGCTTAAGAATGGGTGGTCAAGTTGGGTGGCCATCTTTGTAGGGATAACCCAAGGATAGTCTCCCACCAACAAGGCCATCCTCTTGAGTACCATGAAGTTATAGCATCTCATGGCCCATAGTTACAAACAAGTGCCTCATGAAGGCAACGATTTTGTCAAGGTCATTGATTAGGATAGACACATCTTCCATATCTACCCTAGCTATTGTTTCTCTCTACTCTTTACATTTTAGAGCCTTGTAGTAGAAGGGATTGGGGCATCCCCAAAAACGAGCATGAAGAATAGGAGCTCTACATTTTGTTGCCCTATTAGAATCTTGTTTCCTATAATGAGCCTTAATTTGGTCATGCTTCTTTAAGTTTTTAGTGACCTACTCGATGGATTTGATCCATCTCTCATTAGGAGGGAGTTGCTAGTCACAAGCTTCTTTCCATGCCCTTGCCACATTTTGATCAAGTTTTTATCTATTAGATTAATACCATTGAATTTAGAAGGAGGTGGCCCATTCATGGCAATGTCCGCTGTCACAATTCCAAATGATGTTAGTATAGGATAATGCTTGATGTTGCATTCATGTTTATCAAACAACATGTTTGTTTATCAAACACTCTCTTTAATACGGGTGGTTTTGTGCAAAAACAATTGATGTTTTAAACGATCCAACTTGCTATGTTATCTTATCATCTTTGAGCATAAAGAGGGGTGTTAGTTGCCCAATATGTCATATCATACTTTGTTCCTATGGCTATTTACATGCATGTGGGGATTTTTTTCCTTTGAGAACAATTTGTGTTTAGAGGTATCTGGATTAAAGAGTCCGATGTAAAGGTTATAAGATCATTATTCTTAGATACAACATACAATATTTGTTTTGAGATAACCAAATTAAAGAGCCATGTATAAAATCTATAAGATTATTATCATCAAATCAAAGAGATAGAAACATAAAGATACACTTTGCCACAAATTTCTTCTTCAAGCAAATCTTATTTTCAAAAAAAAAACACACACACACACACACACACTCTCTCTCTCTCTCTCTCTCTCTCTCTCTCTCTCTCTCTCTCTCTCTCTCTCTCTCTCTCTCTCTCTCTCTCTCTCTCTCTCTCTCTCTCTCTCTCTCTCTCTCTCTCTCTCTCTCTCTCTCTCTCTCTCTCTCTCTCTCTCTTGCCTCGCCCCCAAAAAATTGATTGCAACAAAGCACCAAGTGTAGGTGTCAAGAGTGAATTCACATGCCAACAATAGTGAAGCTCAAGACCCTAGGATAGAGAAATTGTCACCAATTGGTCAAACCCACTATGTTCACTTGAACACACCACTCCACTCATATGTAGTCTAATCACTAGGAGTAGTCAAAGCATCATCAATAAATTCTTAGTCACCTCCACTATGATGCAAAAGAAAAACACATAGAGAAAAGGTCTAGGCTTAAGTGCCTTGTTTTGAGATGTACATGTTTTGTAATATGATTCTCAAGTCATTTTCAAAGGTCAAGGATTGCCACAACATTGTATGTTGAATCAAGAACTAAGCTCATGGGAGAACATCTATGCTAGTGAAATTTGCAAACTAAAAAAAGAGATTATGACTTTGAAGGACACAATCTCAACACATAGCAAACATCCTCATTGGAGCTAAGGAAAAATGTAGTTACCAATCTAAAGAACAGTGAAGATGGACTATTACCAAGTAGCATTATAAGAGGATGATGGCCTTAAACAGTTCATACAACATCAACCTTCCCTTAATGCCTAGCACTTTCTCAAAGGGATGATGGCCTTAGATGGATGTTTACTTCATTTATGATCTTACATATATATTTGGCATTAAGGTTCATAATTAGCCTTAGCCTCAAGTGATTATTATGTAAGCATCCTTTCTTTTTTAGCTTGCACTCTATTTTTTTAAAGACCTATCTTTGAGCATAATGTTTATCCACTTCAATCAATATATGTGCGTATAAGGAGAGGCCTCCTCTAGCTATGAGGGAATATTTTTGCCTTTCTATGTTTTCATGTATTTGTTTGTATTGATATATATATATATATATATATATATATATATATATATATATATATATATATATATATATATATATATATATATATATAGAGAGAGAGAGAGAGAGAGAGAGAGAGAGAATGAAATGATATATTAACGTCTACAAAAGGCCAAAATGACCTATGAGACCATAAGTTACAATCATGTATATGATGTTACAACTGTCTGGGCAAAATACGTATGTAGCACAAAGCAAAATAAGAAAGGAAACTAACTATGGCTATGTGTAAAACATAGAGTTCTATCTAGTAATAATGAGCTCCAAATGGTACAATCTCATGTGGGTATGGAGGACCTAGCTCTAGCCTGAGCAATAATCCCCTATATCCACCTATGAAGGTGTCGTCGGTGTTTGTGTCGAGGCTTAGGACGTCTAGATTGGCTAAGCTGAACGGCTCGACCAATCAATACTCCTTGCCTGTGTGTGGATTGTGGTGGTGAGAGAGGCTCTTGTGTGGACTGTGGCTGTAACTATATTGAAGTCTTCTGAGTCTCCTTTGCAAAAAAGTCTATGAGCTGCCTCTATGAAGGGCCTCAATGTCATGGAGCACTTGTACTCCTAAGGTGCATGTCACGAAGCTGTTGTATCTCAAGAAGAAAGAGGCCAAGGCATCACTGATCGGTAAAATCCATGACTCTAGATAGTGGTCCAAATCTGTCTCTAAAGAGACAGTGGAAATGACAATGGACCTCATAATATGTTGGGCAGTGGCAGATATAATGCTCCTTTGTCTCTGGCTCTAATTGGCATATCTAGCATATGCGCTTCTCTAGTGGGATGGATCTATATCTGCCAGTCTCAATCTCTAGCTAATGTGAGGAGGTGCGCAACTAACCAATAGTACATTTGATCCCATGGGAAAGGTGGGTGTCCATGTATCTCGGGCGAACAATAAATCCATCATCTGTAGTATGAAGGAAATGCACGCGGTAGAAAGCCATCTTTGTCCCTAGCTCCTGCCCTGGCATCACCCATGTCCGCCTGATATCCAATTGGGTAAGATCCATCCTGATGATCTTGCGGATCTCTAACCTGCTCAGATCAAGAGATGGTGCATTAAGGGAGTACTTGAAGGGGGGTAACTTGTCCATGCTAAAGCCATGCAACTCAAACTAGGCCGACATCTGTGCATACCAACATGAAGTATCACCCTCTCTGGCAAGCTGCTTGGAGGACCCAAGGGCCAACCATGCATATTTGTGTCTGGGTAAGTCCCATGGGCTATGTATGTATGCGATCGATGGGGTGAGGGCCTCTACCACAATCGGTGTAGCTGCTAGCTTGGCTTTGATGATCTCATGTGGCACTGAGGCCTTACATCTAATCATCCTGGATATCATGGACACTAGGGGTTTCTCCATCGACCTTCATCCGTCATAAGTGCGCCCTGATTTGCTACGGTGGTCAAGACTGGGCCCCCATATCTATACTCCATGAAGTAGTGTGCATGTGACCAGTGTATCGAAGAGCCATAGCTTGGTGCGGGGTTCATGGAATTGCACCTATGAGCACATCCTCTCCAAACCACCTAGTGTTGTGTATCTGTGAGTCAGTCTAGTGTTTGCTCCCTCTCGCATAGAAAAGGTGGGCCCTGTGAATAAGACTCCCAGGCATGTATAAGAATTCACATACTCCAGCTCCTTAAATCCATATGTGAATTTAGGTGCTGATCTCCTGACCCATTGTGGTGTAGTATTAAATACCATCACCTTGGTTTTACCAAGGTTCACTAAAAGCCCACTGTCCAAAGTATAGGAGTGTAGTGCATCCAAGCGTTTCTGTAGACTCTCTAGAGAGTCAACTATCAATACAATGTCATCTGCATATAATAGGAGAGGTATCCAAGTGCCAACTAGGGGAGCTCCTCTATCTCCTCCCTGTGAAATGCAATCAGCAATCCCATCAATGTACATGCCAAATAATGTTAGAGAGAGGGGGCATCCCTGCTTCACCCCAATGGTAGAGTAAATAGGTGCCAAAAGGCCCTCGGGTGTCTGGACTCTACCCACAACTCTCTCATACAGTGCCAAAATACCCCAACTAAGCTCTTTCGGTATGGCATGCAATCTATTTATCAGCCATGTCTCTTGGTACTATGTCAAAGGCTTTGCAGAAGTCCACAAAGCAGCAGTAGGTTCATTGGCCATGGGCCCTTCCCTCCTTAATGATCGCTCTAAGTGTGAGGATGTGATCCAATGTGGAGAAACCTCTCCTAAAGCTAGCATGTCCTTGTGCTCTAAGACCCCACATCTCTGCCCACCTGCTTAACTCATGCTCAAGGATGGAAGCATATAGCTTAGCCAATGTATGCCCAACCATGATAGTCCCCGATAGTTACTAGGTAGAGTAGGGTCCCTTGACTTGAGGATAGGCACAATAATGTTCATGCTCCAGCTTTCTGTTAGGCCTTCACACATGGCTCTGTTAAACATGTAAGCTAGGAATCCTGCCACCAAATCTCTAGCATGGATTAAGTGCTCGGCTATTAATCCATCATATCTTGTGCCTTTCCTCTGCTAACTCTATCAATGGCCTCTCGGACCCTACTTTCTATAAAGAAAGTGTTGGTCTTTGGACAAGGCTCAAGTGGGTCAAGAAGAGGTGGTTGAACCTCCACAATATAAAGACTAGCTGCATACTCCTCCCATACAATGGTGGACATAATATGTGTGGTCGGGCAATGCTCTTTGAAAAGTCTCCAAGTCCTTCTAGAGTCCTGGCTCAAGAATAACTGATATAGGTCTCGCTCCAGCTGGGCCAAGAATGTTTTCTTCTTCCACCGTGTGAGGCATCTAAAGAGTATCTATGCCTGTCTGTGGGTAGTGGACCCCAGTGCTATCTCTCTCTATAGCCGTGCTTTGGTCTCACGGCACTCATCATCATACTAGCTCTTCCGAGGTGTCACCTTGGTGGAGGCTCTCTGTGTGGGTCGTGAGTGTGGGAAGGCTAGACGTGCAGTGATGTGTAGGGCCTCACTGAACTGCTGAGTTAGCTCCTGTAATGGAACGTCAAGGTCTGCATCCTGTAACAATATAAGGATCTTTGCCTCATATGTATCCTTTGTCTCTTTGGAAAAGAGGTATCTCAGGTGTCGATGAGCTGCATGATGGGTCTGCGTGTTAGTGAATTAGAGATCGATGGTGAATGATAGGTAGGCATGATCCACTGCAACTCCGAGAAGGCGTGGGGATACTAAGAGGTCTTGGATGTGAGATATTAACATCGGTGGGGCAAGAACATAGTCTATTGTGTTGGCACCGTGTCGGTGAGGATAACATGTGAAGGTGCCGGATAGGGGGTATCTAGCCAGGCCATTGAGAATGGCCAACCTATGTGTTGTGCCCATCTCCACAAGGTATCTCCCATATTCTGTGACTTCCCCCATATCTTGAGATGTCCTCTCCAAACTGTAGCTCTGACACATCCTGCTCTTATAGCATCTCCTTGGATGCATCAAAGAAAGACACCTAACTATCCTGGCATTAAAGTCTCCTAGTAAGATAACCTCTCCCTCCTTCAAGAATTCCCAAATATCCTCATCCAAAGCCACATATGGTGATTTCCCCTTGGGTGGGGCGTATCGGGACATCATAGGGGGGGAAATAGCATATGGCAAGATACAAAGTGCATTCCTCACCATGCATTCTCACCCACATGTATCTGGCCTGCTCATCTTTGCAGACTGCCTGGATCATCTATTGTAGCTCCTCCCTAAATAACATTGCCACTCCTCCCAACCCGCGATTACTGTGGTTTGTGCGTGTCTCCTTCCTGCAAGCTGACTCCCACCTATATAGCCTGTCACCCATGGAAGTGTAGTATGTGGTCCCTGATGTGTCTTTGAGTAGAACACTATATCGCTCCCTTTGAATGTCTCCTCAAAAGCTCCACATCCAATCGAACGGCTCCATTATAGTTCCATACTGCCACTGCAAGGTTGGTCCTATAGGTCTCATGCCGTCATTTGTGGCCCCTCTCCATGACTACCACTCTCCCTCCTCTGTAGAAGGCGAGTTTGCCCTCCTCCATGATTGCCTTAATTTTTGGCATGCACTCCCTCATGTGGGCTAGTTGGGTTGGTGTGAGACTGTCACCCCAAAACACACCAGTCCCCTTCAATGTACGACGTTGAGCTAGGAAGTCTCTCCTAGCCTCCATGGTGGGGAAGTAGAGAATGAGTGCATGCTCTTTTGAGCTCTCCCTTTCTATGCTTTTCTTTCCCACTCTCCAAGTGGAGACATGTGTGTCTTTCTTAATATTCATTAACGTGTATAGCACCTTGGTGTCATCCACTTTTTCATGCATCTTCAGCCCCGTTACCCGAACATGGAGTGCTCTCATTTTCCTTTTTTGTTCCTCCTCCAATGTGTCATTGAGTACGATTGTTGTGGGTGCCCGTGCTAGGTGTTTCCCTAGAAACAGCCTCCTTCGTCATCTCCTTCTCCTTTTTTTTGGAGTTGTTGTACTTCCTCTTTGATGCGGGTGAGCTCCTCGGTCATGCTAGGTTGAATTTCTCCTTCCTCTAGCTTGGGGCTGAGCTAAATGTCAGTTAGTAGGTAGCTGCCTAAGTGATTGAATCTCCCCATTATATCTTCAATTCCAGCTTTTTAATCTTATCGTTCAGCTACTTGTTCACTGTGCTCAGTCCGTTGTCATACTCCTTGACTTTGTTGATGGCATTGGTAATCATTTGCTCTATCTGGACCTTCTCCATTTTGGGGGCGAACTCCGTCTTGTTGTGTTGGGTGGAAGATAGCTATGCAATGCAGATGGGCAATTTGGAGAAGATGTGTACATGTAAGTATTCAGTGCTGATGGTGCTGCGTGACACCGGCCTCATTACATTGTTCTGATGTGTTGTTAATATTCTGGAGATCGATCAAGAGCACCCTACTTGATTACGACATATTGCTCCACCTATGTGATCATAATTGAGGGCCTTCAAATATAATTCTAGTGCCCTTCCTAGAGTAAACTTTCCCGACAGTGACGGGGTAGTGACATGATCTCCCCGCAGTGATGTAATTGGACGTTTGCCCCTTCCTAGAGTGATGTGATCTCCGTCCTTTTCTTGGAGTGATGTGATCAACTGATGGGCAGTGGTAGCAGTGATGGGCGGCAATGACAGGGCGATGATGGGAGTGAGATGGGCGAGAGTGAGACAGGGCAGTAATGGGTGGTAGTGATGACGGGTGACGGTTGACGGGGCAGTGAGACGGGGTAGAGAGAGAGAGAAGATGGTGAGACTAGGTGAGAGAGAGAGAGAGAGAGAGAGAGAGAGAGAGAGAGAGAGAGAGAGAGAGAGAGAGAGAGAGAGAGAGAGAGAGAGAGAGAGAGAGAGAGAGAGAGAGAGAGAGAGAGAGAGAGAGAGAGAGAGAGAGAGAGAGAGAGAGAGAGAGAGAGAGTGTGTGTGTGTGTGTGATTGGAAGCTTTTAATGATCACTACATGCACAATTCACATTCAATCTCTCTATCAATGGTACCAAAGCAAGGCTACACTCACATGTCATATTAGGATGGTATCAAAGCGAGGCTACACTCACATGTTAGATTGATATACTCTATAAGTTAATGTGCCACCATTACAACAATTGATTTAGTTTTTAAAGCATATCATCTCAATCTTGTATTCATCATTACACTCTTAGCTATCTAAAATCCAAGGAGCAAGAGCTTGTTACCAAATTTTGAGAAATCCCTATTTTCTATCTTGCTACCCAAATAGTGCTCAATCATGCTCTAGTGCCATCTTCTAGATTATATGTCTTTTCATATTTTTAGAATTTGATGATGTTGTAGAAATGAAAGTTTAAAAACGTAATTACATCTACAACTTGTATTAAAGGTGTTTCGTCTTAATTCTTAATAGTGTTGAGGTTATTATTAACCAAAGTCTTGCCAAACTTAGCACGCTAGTCAAATTCTACACAAACGTATGTAAAAACTTGCTTCTTGATCAACTCAATGCATTGTTTTCACCTCCCTAAGTTCATTCTTAAGGATACTTCAATAATCCATATTTGTTATAAAATTTGGAAGACTACAACTTCATAATTTTGGCAAAAACTCAACTCTAATCAAAATGATAAACATCTTGGCTTGAAGCGAGCCCTTTGACATTTTGAGATAACAAAATGTCAAGTAGTAGTTTACTTTAACTAGTTATATGTTTACCTTGTAACTAGATATTTCTTTAAAACTCAATTCTAATCAAAATGATAGACATCTTAGCTTGAAGTGAGCCCTTTGAAAATTTGAGATAACAAAATTTTAACTCCTAGTTTACTTTTGCTAGTATACATTTATCTTATAACTAGATATTTTCTTTGAGATTGGGAGGATCATAAATGTAGGTAAACCACTAAACACTTTTATCCTCCACTTCATTGTTTAATTGCAACTTTTATCTATATAAGATTAGCTTTTGGACTATGTAAAACCACTCATACATCTTAGTATCTTTCTAAAATTTTGTAGAATATAGATATCTAAATAAGAGCTTTAAGACCGATCCTATAAACCTCTTAAATTTTTAGTTATTTCAACATGAAGTTTCTAAAAGTTGAATGCAATATTGATATGATTGGATATTCATGAATATTTAAGTTGGATGCACCACTAGACATTGCTAAAATTGACATTTATCCTACACAATTGTGGTTGCAAAGTTTGACGATTTAAAAAGACATAAGCATATGTGAGTGCAGTACTAAGACTGAGAAGTAGCACTCTATTATATGAATCTAACTTTGCATCTATTATACCATTTAAACTATCATGTTTTGATATTCAATTTGCCATCTAGACTATTGTGTTCTTGTGTTTAGTTGCATAGCATGGATTGCACACTTAAGCTAACAAGACAACAACCACGAGCAAGCTTTGGTAGCCCCAGCATGGCCAAGATCATGAAACCCAATATCTTTCTATGTGCTGCCATGGCAAAAAGCTTATAGACACACAAATTTAGTGCTATGTGTGTGTGCGCAAGTAATGAAAGAACTCTCCCTCTTAACAACAAAGCAACAAAATAGATGTGCATGAACCTTAAGGAGGCAAGCAAGATAAGCGGGTGGAGAGAGCCTCTCTCTCTCTTTCACAAATAGTTGTGACAGGCAACACTAGCCCATTTCACTAGGGGATCAAATCTCTCTCTCTCTCTCTCTCTCTCTCTCTCCCCCCTAGAGCAATAGGTAGCAAGAGATGCACACTGAGCTATAGTAGGGAAGAGAGATGAGTAGGTGGAGAGGGCCTCTTTCTATCTCTCTCTCATGCTGATGTAGTGCCGATATATGACTCTCTCTATTTTTATGTGATGGCAAGAAGCAACAAATCTCTCCATCTAAGTAGCAATAGATTTCTCTATTTTAGTAGTGGTGGATGTATAGGCAAGGCAAGAGGGCTACAAAGCACAAGTAATTGGCAAAGTTGGCCAAGTTGAGCAAAGTGAGCAAGTAGTAGGGTAGACTAAGTGAGACATACATACATACATACATACATACATACATACATACATACATACATGCGTGCGTGCGTGCGTGCGTGCGTGCGTGCGTGCATGTGTGTGTGTGTGTGTGTGTGTGTGTGTGTGTGTGTGTGTGTGTGTGTGTGTGTGTGTGTGTGTGTGTGTGTGTGTGTGTGTGTGTGTGTGTGTGTGTGTGTGTGTGTGTGTGTGTGTGTCCCTCCATTTTGCATAGGGGTGGAGGCAGAGGCTTGCATTGGATTTTCAGAGTTGTGTTATATATGCTCAATGTCCCACCCTTTGATCCATGGTGCTCAAAGTTGTAAGGCCTCAATTATCAATAGAAGCCATGTGGGAGCATTGGGTGGGTCCTAACTTGTATGTTGGATAAGGTCTATGTGATTAGATGGCAAAATGTGACCTTGTGGGTCTAGCCTTTGGGTTAGATAAAGTAGCTAAGTTGGTAGCAATTCAAGGCACATAGGATCGAGTTGTAGTGTATGAGAGTTATCAAGACCCTTATTTTGGGGTCTAGGAGACATGGAAGCAGTCCCTAGCTGGGGGGTCTCAAGGGAGGGCTCAACAATAAAGGGAATACTCCTTGGAGCCTTTCCTAGCTGAATGGGGAATATTCTAGGAAATATTTTCTAGAATATTCTATAACCAACTAGAAAATATTCATAATATGGTTGGATAGGCCAACCATACTACCTTCCCAAGCTATAAAAGAAAGACCCCTCCAAAGCCATCATCAATCTATCATTCACCTAGTTAGAATTCTTCTAGCTAACCTTAAGCTCTTCATGTATCATTTGTCTAGATTACTATCTAAGTGTCATTGGATAGGAGCCATCTTTGTATGAGTTTGTTTCGAATTAAAAAAGTTTTTGTTCATCTCATATTTGATGTGTACTCTCTATTCCTTGCTTAGATTCTATTCGCTATGCCACATAATTTTTATAGATTTTATGCACTAGTGTTGGCTTTGCAAGGTTATCACACGGTTATGATAAAGTTGTTAGCAATGATGATAGAAAGCTAGTGAGGCAATGATGGATGTTTTGGGTGGAGAAATATCCAATTCATGGTGCCATGTGGAAGAGAGTGTGTGCATGAGAAAAGGAAGGCGAAGAGTGGTTTAATTTTAAAAATTGTGTGTGTAGAGAGAAAGAGAGGGGGAGAGAGAGAATTCCATCACCCAAAGAAGACAAAAGAGTAACATTTTAAATCAAAATGCTTGGCGCTTTCAAAAATTTTAGCAAGTCCTTATTCCACCAACACCATGTCTATAATGACATGGTTTAACATAGCAAGTTTAAATGTAAAAAAGTTGTTTCAAAGTTATATCGAGAAGTCGATTGATATTTCTCAAAAACTCTTATATTTGTTGATTCAAATTCTTCTAGGGTAGAGAAGCTAATTCTTGGGGGTTAAAGGCTACATGTGTCTAGCTGCCTATATTTACTTTGTGACTTTCTGCTCACACACCTATACATGGCATGTGGTGACCATGAGTCAAGTGTCACTTTATTGTTGGGGGTAAAGGCGCCTATGCATAGCCTCCCATGTATTAGTTACATTGACAGCACCTGCATCATGTATTAGTTACTTGCACACATGTACATTGTAGGTGGTGGATGCCCATCACTATCACTTCATTTTTTATTCTTTTAGTGACATTTAAATAAAAAGGCTAGTCACACATTGTGACTATTGGAGTTCTCATATCTTCTCTCTCTCTCTCTCTCCCTCCCTCTCTCTCTCTCCCTCTCCCTCTCTCTCTCTTGCTCCTCTTTCACCGTAGCTCTTGCTTCTACTTTGTGCTTCCACTTTAGGGCCCACTCCCTTCAACTAGTATGTGAGCCATTGTGCTAGCATTGAGGAGCTCAACTCAAGCTTGCTTCTTGTGGAGAATATCTACAGTTCACATGTTTCATTAGCAGCCATAGCCTCATCATTTGATGTTTGTATTGATCATCCACGCTCGAGCACTCCTCAAGACCTCTTGAGGCATGATCTAGGACCTTGTTAGAGGTCATTTATCATTGTTTTGAGCCCTATTGTGGATAGCAAAGGCAGCAGCAACATCACATCAATTTGCACCTATTTTCAGACTGATTGGGGAAGCAACACTTCTCCAACATATCCTCCCCATTGGCAGTTCATTGAGCACTTGAAACCCTTCCTAGATGCTCTGCATTGAGCCTTGGCATTGCTTTGGCATTGCTTCAACACTTGGCATTAAGGTTGAGCTCATATCTTAGCTCCATTGAATAAAAGTCCACAAGCTATGAGAAATAGGGCAGCCCCTTATCTTCATTCTTCATGCTCATTGGTGATTGTCATATGATGCCTATTCATGTTTATTTCATGGTAGATAATCTAGAGATGGTATGCCAATGTATTGGAATGCTATGGAACTAATTTGAGCACTCATTTGCTTAGTGTTATAGAGGTTTTTAATTGCTGTGATAAGTAGGACTAAATGCTACTTTATTAGAGAAACTTCATGCCTATTGCTTGTTGATGCTTCATGAGCACTTTGGATGCTACACTGGGGTATACCATTGATCTTACATGCTTGGTTATGCTCTTTACATGCTCTTGAGACGAGATTGGAGCCTTGCCTCTTGACATTGGTTGTCATTCAAATTATGTCTAGTCCTTTGATGCTCCAGTACGAGCTTTGCAAATTACTTGGGTTAGACCCTCCCATATATAGGCTACTTAGATCTTGGATGTATGGATGCATTCCGCATGTCTTTTGAGTTTTTTCTTGCTCGTCTAGCATTCTATTTTTTGATAACTGCTTACTTTGAGCTATTTTTACACTATTTTTCATGAAATCTGAAGGGCTTTGGCTATGTATTACGCAACATTTTTCACAAATATTTAATACAATAAGATTGTAAAGCCGTATTTGATCATGTTGAGGTGGAGTTAGAAGTAGACACTAGGGATATTTTAGATGGGAAAATTTAGGGGGTGAAAAAAATAATAAGTGATAGAAAGCAAATGCGGGGAAATTTTTTTAGTGAAAAGCATAGACATTTTAGAGATGGGAAAAATATGGATATAATTTAGCATGCATACATAGCATTCGTGGATATAATTTAGCATGCATACATAGCATTTGTGTTGAGAAGCCACGGGTGGGGTCAAAAATAAGTCCAGAGATATGGAAGGGTGGCAAAAAGATCCGGTTCAAGTGGGAAAACCTTAAAATTTGAAAAGAGGATATATCAAGAAGTTGGAGGAGGATGTCATGGAAAGTGGAGGGTTGAGCAAGAGGCAAGAAAGAGAGCAAAAAAAATGAGTGCCATGTTGCATGAGAATATTGATAAATTTGCTACAGCATTTGGCCTTAATTTCAACAACATTTGTTGTAGATAAACCCTCTTCTCATCTCCTTCCTCGTCATCCCATTCTTGAATAGTATTCTTGCGTGTAGGGAGAGACAATTTTCAACAAGATTAAGGAAAAATTAGGAGATATTAGAGAAAAAATGGGAGATTAAGAGATTTGAAGATTGTTGAAGGGAGAGGACGAGCAAGCACCATCATCATCAAATATGGCAGAAGATATTTCTTTCTCTCATTAATCAGATATGTTAAGTTCTATTAAAAAGATTGAATGAAAAATACATACTTTGGATGATTTGTTTTGCTGAATGCAACACTAATCTATACTAATCATTACTTCATCCCTAAATAACATTTTACAAAGAAAGTACTTTCAAATTGATTTCGTTAGCCATTAAATTTTAAGAGAAAAATTTGAAAATAAAATAATCTATAGTCTATTTTAATTTGTTTCACTAATTCCTTCATTATCACAACTTATTACTTTTTCTTTAATACTACTAAGAAAAAAATATTCATAATAATTATTTCTAAACTCAACAACTTAAACCCTCTTAGCCTAATATTCTCCATAATGAATGCAACCCATCCCCCATTTGGCGTCAACAAATTCCCTCATCTACTCTTAATATTCACCAATAACTTGCTAAAATTACCCAAAAACTACCACTTTCAACCCTAAAAATTAGATATCTCCAATTCTAGAAATCCATTAAAGTTAAGAATTGATGTGAGATCCATCATACTGTAATTACACTCTCTTTTTTTTTTACTATTAATAATTTACTAATTTTCTTATTTTTTTCTAAATATGATTAAAAACTCCTATTTTTATCACTAAAATGCTTATATCGCTTTATGGGTTCATATCTAGAAGGTGAAACTTCATCTCTAGGATCATTATACTATGCTTGTACTCTGGTTTAATTCATTTTCTATTAAGATTACCCATAATTCTTAATATCCCTTAATTATGATCCAAAAATACACTTTTTAGCCTATTTTGCATCATTTCTTATCATTTTAATCCATCCAATGCAAGCATTCAACTCCTTTTCATCCATTTGA
The DNA here is from genome assembly GCF_053477565.2 of Lygodium microphyllum. Taxonomy (NCBI): domain Eukaryota; kingdom Viridiplantae; phylum Streptophyta; class Polypodiopsida; order Schizaeales; family Lygodiaceae; genus Lygodium; species Lygodium microphyllum. The sequence goes on from NW_028229514.1 coordinate 13,016,677, forward strand.
ATCAGAAGAGAAATCATAAATTCAATGCATTCAGCAACAAATCATTCAAACTATGCATTTTTCATTCAATTTTTTAATAGAACTTGGCATACCTGATTAATGAGAGAAAGAAAGATCCTTAGCCATATTTGATGATGATGGTGCTTGCTCGTCCTCTCCCTTCAACAATCTTCAAATCTCTTAATTTTCCATTTTTAATCTAATATCTCCTAAAATTTCCTTAATCTTGTTGAAAATTGTCTCTCCCTACACGCATGCTATTCAAGAATGGGATGATGAGGAAGGAGATGAGAAGAGGGATTGTCTGCAACAAATGATGTTGAAATTGAGACCAAATGCTGTAGCAAACTGATCAAAATTCTCATGCAACATGGTGTCCGTTTTTTTGCTCTCTTTCTTGCCTCTTGCTCAACCCTCCACTTTCCATGACATCCTCCTCCAACAATTTGATATATCATCTTTTCAATTTTTGAGGTTTTCCCACTTGAACCAAATCTTTTTGGCACCCTTCCATATCTCTAGACTTATTTGTAACCCCACCCATGGCTTCTCGACCCAAATGCTATGTATGCATGCTAAATTATATTCCCATTTTTTCCATCTCTAAAATGTCTATGCTTTTCACTAAAAAATTTTCCACACATATGCTTTCTATCACTTATTATTTTTTCCACTCCCTAAAATTTTCCATCTAAAATATCCCAACTTTCTACTTCTAACTCCACTTCAACATTATCAAATACGGTTTTACAATCTTATTTGCATTAAATTTTTGTGAAAAATGTTGCATAATACAAAGCCAAAGCCCTTCAATTTTCATGAAAAATAGTGTAAAAATAGCTCAAAATAAGGAATTATCATTCCTCCCTCACTAGCTTTAGTTAGCTCACGCGAGCTAACACAACAGGAAGTATTATGGTCTTCAAGTGTACTACTTCAATAGCGGCATCATCCATGAAAGCTTCAAAGCCAATGAGCCAATAACTATGTTGTGATAAATAAATATGCTCCCTCTCCAAGTTGCGAGCGTCCCCACGAGCACAACTATAAATTCTGCAAAATATAACATAGAAAGGCCTAATAGACACTAAAAAAGAAAAAAAAAGCATCTAATGCTTGGGATATAAAGCAAATAAACCAAGTAAAGAGAACATTGAAAGAGTGTGAAACATGTGCAAACTAGCGGTCCCCTTACCCTCCCCACTAAAGTACATAACATAATTTCATCCGCAACATGTAGTATACCAACTAGGAAGCGTTCTAGAGCCACTAAGCAACAATAATCCCTCTAGGCAAGAAAATGCCACACTACTTTCCTACTAGAAATATTGCTTCGAAAATAGCATCACTCAGAAGGTCCATGTCTAATAAAGAACTCCAAATAAGGCAAACTAATATTACAATACCAAATAGGACTCCTATGGTTTAACTGTTAACCCTCTATGTGCTACTAGAAGAACCAATCAATGGTCCCTAACTCCCAATTGTCCTTGCTTTTTTTCTTCATTCTTTCTGTCTTTTAGTTTTTTTTTTTCCTAATTTTTTTCGAAGTCAAAAGAGTATATATATTTATTCTCCTTCCCAAAATGTCCCACTTCAACGAGATGCAAGGCATCGAACCCATGGCACTTGTCAAGGAAATCCTATAGCCTACCTGGATCTCAAAGGCAATGGCTATCTTCTTTTGTTTTCTTTTTCTTTTTCTTTCAACCCTTAATCTTTAGGGTTTTTTCTTTTTCTTTTTGCTTTGGAAGAATAAATAGATAAACTCTTTCAATCTTGAGTTATTTTAATTTAGTTTAAGTTTGTGTTCATAAAGGAAACAATTAGAAGGCTAGGAATTCATCACTAAATTAAACTTCTAAACACTTCAGCTCAATAGCTTCGCTCGAGGAATCTAATCTAGCATATAATATTAGTCACTCTACCTCGATAAATGATAGACAAAGATACCCACCAGTGCAACATATCTCATCCATGCTATTACTAGTCAAAATTTCGTGGAGAGAATATTGTTGCCTAGCTACTTGGCATAGTTGAAAGGAGCAATAAAGAAAAGAAAAGAAAATCTATTAGATTCCTAATCAATCACCACACACAATGAAATTCACTAAGTCATGCACACACACCACCCCCCTTAGATCACTTCTTAGTGCTAATATCCCATCCCATACTAGTGTAACTCACTTATATACTTAATCTTGTAGGTATTTAGGTATATTTAGTTTGATTTCTTTCCATAAATGATCTAATCCAAAATGTTAAATCAGTCTAGCTAATTAAGATGTAGTTTTTTTTTTCAAAAGAGCATAGATAGTATTCAGTGAAGTAACCAAACAACCGGTCCATAAAGATGTCATTGCAACTCCAAAGTATAGCCGAAATAAGTATGTAGCAAATTTCAAATTATAACAATCATCAAATCTGCACAAAACTCAGCCACTAACCACTAAACCATTAATGGGTTGGAGCAATAAAGAATGAAACTCCCTTAGAAAACCGATCAACTAGCCAAACTGTCTTGTCGTAATGCATAGCAATGAAGGCATATCCCAATCATGTGTGCAACTGACTACCTAACTATGTGGATACTAACTAAACTGAAGTGCGCTAAAACCTAAAATGAAAAAAAATATAAACAAGTCTTGTTGTTTTTGTTTTTAAGGGTTTATAACATTGTTTTGTTTTTTTTGGATGTTCCTTTTAATAAGATAAAATAAACACGAAATAATATTTTAAAAAAAGATCTAAACCTTAATCCGCACACTCTCTAAGATCCTCTAAAACAAATAATAAACCTAACCCAAAATCATTGACACTATCAAAATCAAGCCTATCAACTAAACTACTCTCTATAGGATGCTCCTGAATGGCCTCCAATATAGGCACATGAAGGGTCATAGTTCGCTATTAGGTGCATTACTAGAATTCTCCATTATCTCATGGAGTGGAGCGTCATTTGCATCATCAACATAAGGCATAGGTGCTATAGGTAAACATCCCAAAGTGTAGAATGTCATCGCATTCATGTACTGACAAATGTGGTCCCAATAAGGACAACTATCATCTAATACAAGATCTAAATATGATTGAGTCAGATGGTAGATAGCAACTTGATATCTGGCAAAGTCCTACTGCTCTCTATCCATCCAGCACTAATGATTACCACGCTTAGGGATAAAAACACTAGCATAATCATGACGCTGATAAATGTAACCAATAGCTTTCTGCATGGTAGTGATACCATAGCATAAAAAATACGACTGAAAATGCCAACACAGTAACTAAGTGCGTACATAAAGATACCTCTGACATGGTCGACAACTAAATTGGGGGTGATATTGTAAACAAAATATAGTCACAATATGCGCATCACAACACATCTCACCCCTGGAGCATACAAAAACCTGTCATGCGTCTGAAATTGAGGAATACTATAAAGTCCCATATGTATAGGATTAGAACTATTGGTATCGAGGCAAGGTCTGAGGGAATCCATCCACAAAATCTTCATACTTGCATCCCATGAAGAATTTCCCCCACCCATACAAAACAAACCAAAACACCAAAATGAGCAAGAAAATCTACATCATCTAACCCAAACTTCCCAATTAAGTAACAAAAGGTTTCAAGCGTAGACAATTAACACAAAAGGGTTCATGCATTGCCTCTAAGTCTTGAATATTCATGGAACCATTATCATGAGCCTCTTTAACTTGAAATGGGCCTAAACATCAGATACGAAGTTTCCCTAGAAATTTGTAGTAATGACTATCATACAATAAAACTAAATCATTCTTCTAAAACTCTCTAAGCTTCAAGCATCTATCATGCTAGGCTTTTTGTCATTTATAACGTACCTCTATACATTGTAAAGCAAACATACGATCCTCATCAAGCTTAACTAACTTACACAAGTGATTAGTAAGATATTCTCACTCTTCAAGATGATTAGATAGTTCAATACACAAAGTAGGAAATTCCAATTCAACAGGAAATATAGCTTCAGTCCCATAAACAAGACTAAAAGGTGTATTATTAGTTGTTACATTGTGGGTAGTCTGATATGCCTAGAGTGCCTTTGGTAAGCGCTCATCCCAATTATGTCTATTCTCCGCTACTGTTTTAGTTAAGATTGTCATCATAATACAATTAGTAACCTCTATAGCGCCTTTCACTCAAGGATAATAAGGGGTAGACTTTCGATGTTTGATTCTATAGAGATCCATCAATTCTAAAATTAAATTATTAAAAAAATGAGATCCACGATCACTAACTAACTTTAGTGGATAGCCAAAGGGAGTAATAATATTCTCATAAAGAAATAGAGTGACATCCTTGCCCTGATTAGTCTTAAGTGATTTAGCTTCAATCCATTTAGTTACATAATTAGTACATACCAAAATATATCTATTAGAATATTATCGTGTAGGTGGATCAATTGGGTGAACAAAATCTATGCCCCACTTCTCAAAAGGTACAAGGGCTAATGTAGGGGTTAATGGCATTACAGAATGTTTAGTTGGTCTCCTAGTAGTGTGTTGGCATTTATCGCAGTTTCTATAATGTTCATATGCATCATTCTATAATGTAGGTCACCAATAACCAACAAAAAGTACTTTTCTTATTGCTATTGCATCTCCTACAAAATAGCCACCACAAGGTCCATCATGCAACACAATTATGTCCCATGGCATCTCATCTTCATGAACACACCTTCAATAAATTTGCTCATGAGGAAAATACTTATATAGATAGCATGACATCAAAATGTAAGATCGTGAGTGTAATAAAATATGACGATGTTCATGCTTAGTCATAGTAGTGGACGGGATTTAGCCATACTAGGAAAATTTGCAATATTCACATACCACAGTATTGTGAGAGAAACTTCAAACAATTGGGCATCAGGTGGATCATCATCTATACCCTTCCCTGTATCATTAGTAATTAACCAAGACATACGGTCTGCAAGAACATGTGATCGATCGACACAAGTAATTACTTCAAAATCAAATTCTTGAAAAAGCAACATCCATCTCGTAACTTGGCCACTAAGTTTGGGTTTATTTAACAAGTACTTCAATGCTTCATGATTCACATAGAAGATAAACTTATTGCCTAATAAATAATGTCAAAATTTAGTAATGGCAAACACCATCGATAAGCACTCTTTCTCAATTGTGGTATAATTTTTCTATGCATCACTTAATTTACGACTAGCATAATAAATTGGATGGTCGATATTCTTATCGTATACTTGGCATAGAACAACTCCCATTGTATCCATAGAAGCATCAGTATGAATATGAAACTCTTTCATCCAATCAGGTGAAACTAAAATTGGTCCTTCCACTAACTTAATCTTTAGTTTCTCAAATGCAACAACACACATTGAGTCCCAATCATAAGGTTGATTCTTCTTGAGTAAGGTGGTTAAAGGTGTAGCTATTGCTGCAAATGACTTGATAAACCGCCGATAAAAATTTAGATGACCAAGAAACCCTCATAATTGCTTCAAGTTTTGTAGTGCAAGTAAATCAACAATTTTATGTACTTTTGTCATATCCATTGCAATATCATCACTCAAAACTACATGGCCTAATAATATGCCCCATGTCACTCCAGAAACACACTTCTTTAGATTCAAAGAGACTCATGTACTCTCACAAAGTTGGAACATCTTTTCTAAATGATTAGTCATATTTTCTTCATCCCCATGTACATAGAAGTCATCCAAGAAGTCTTCCATACATTTAATCAAAAAAGCTTGAAAATTTGCCATCATTGCTCTTTGAAAAGTAGTTGATGCATTACACAAACCAAATGGCATTACCTTATAGGCAAAAGTGCCCCACTCTATAGTGAAAGTAATTTTGGGATTGATCTTCGGGGTTGATGAGGATTCGATTATATCCACTAAACCCATCCATAAAAGAGTATAATTGATGGCCTGCCACTCGATCTAACAATTGGTTCAAAAAGGGCAAAGGAAAATGATCTTTATGAGTGTGCTTATTCAGTGCATGATAATCCACACATACGAATTTTACTAGAGTTTTTCTTAGGAATAATGACTATAGGTGAAACCCAGTCACTGTACATGACAATATAGATAAAACCCACATCTAAAAACTTAGTAATTTTAGCATGCACTTTGTTCGCATAATTAGAATTGGTGTGCCATTGATGCTGGCGTATAGGTCTGACACCAGATTCAGTATCAATATAATGTTGACACAATTCAAGTTTCATGCCTTTCAAATTTGCATAGCTCCAAAAGTGAACACATGAGAGTATTTTTTAAGAATGTTTTGTAATTTCTCCAAAGCAACACCTTGTAATTGACTACCCAATAATAGAAATTTATTGGGTGCCACTTCAAAACATGTTGTTTCAAATTCGAATTTGCACACATATGCTATCTATTAGGCTTAATCATTGGTACCTCAGTAGATCTCATCATGGGTACATGACAAAATCTATTACCCACTCTTGTAGATTGCCCATCATTAACCTCGGATGATGGATCTTGAAATGGAGGTTTGCAAGACATTTGATACACAACTAATGCCTTGGAAGACTCCTTTGGTTGTGAAAACTTAGTGTTCTCAACCATGTAATGATCTAACACATCTTACCTCCCCATTGACACTTGCAAATCCTTTAAACAATACATTTTCCTTATATATTTATTCTTTACTTTGGTCATGCAAATTCTAACAATAACATCATAAAAATATGATTATGACACTCAAGACATTGCTGATCATGATAAGTCCATCTCCATTTCTTTCGTTGCAATTTAAGTATCAACAAGTGAAGGTTTTCATTTGCTTCTCCTTGTATATGACGTGAATAATCCTCTTAAGCTCTATGAAATTTGTTGGAGCCACTAGTTCGTCCATAAAAGATGTGGTTCAATCCCATCACCATAAACTATAAAGTCCATAATCTATTTGGCAAGATGTGGTAGAGTCCTTTTCGTACCTCACTCTTCACTTATTCATGCTACAAATAAATTTTCCATCCCCGATTTTAAGGGCACTCCCCTTTTAAGATGATTTAGTCAACATAATTAATGATAGAGCCAAGGGACATTTGTAGCCCCTTGCCCCCTATGAGTAGGTATCGTGACTCTTCCATTTTTGTATGTTGAGTTTGCCTCTAATTGCAAAGCACTAATCATTGCATCGCTCTTAGCTAATTGGTCCATCAATTAAAATTGTACTTGTTCCATGTTTTACTTCTCCTATAACACCTACTCAACAAAATTCTGAGTTGTCTGAATCACAATATCTTCTAAATGATTCATCTCTTCGCTATAATATAATTGTAAGGATCGAGCCAACTTGTGGTTCTTTAATGCTTCATGCTCTACATTAGCTTTATCTATTTGTAGTTGAGTGATTTTATTCAATAGTGGTTGAATGAGATCACTATCCTCTACAACCTCATCTTTTTAACCTAAATTTTCATCCTCCAACACATCCACTGAACAAGATGCAATTCCTTGAGGAATCTCCACTACTTTATGGTGAGAACTAAACTCATCATCCCATTTATCTTCCCAATCTAATGTTGTAATATAACACCAAACAATTCTACCATTCAAAGGATCATCATTAACTTCTTTGCAAGATATTGGAAAGACCTACAGCTCCTATTACCATGGGATTCTTGTATTCTCTCTCTCCAATAGTGGAAGTAGAGCTTTTGAATAGATGAAGGTAGTTTATCAAACCCAAATGGAATCTCATAGGAGCAAAGGTGATAGATGGATTCTCCCATTACCATTCCATTAATCTCCAATACTATTATAAATTCTTCAGTATTTGTTTCATCACTTATCTCCTCTATTTCATCTTCCGATTCTTCTTTTTGTGTAATGACTCAAGAATTAAACTCAAAGAAGAAATCCAGGGAATGATCATGCTCTTGTATTCCCTTAACAATTGACCTTGTGCGCTCCCTCACTAAGCTTCCAACATTTAGACTAGAAGGCTCCCATTCTTCTTCCACATTTTCCTTGTCCACAGAAACTTCTAAAGCACTATTAGAAGTTTTCAACCAATTAGCTATATCACTATCACTATTATCTTCCGAATAATAGTGCACAAAATATTCCCCCCTTCCCAAGGGTTTTGGTGCACCATATTGACTATTATCTTATTCCTGTCTAACGAGGCTCTATGACATAGATCCCTATATAACCAAGCATAAATTTTCTCAATCTCCAAGCTCTCATTTAATTCATCCTTGGTTCTAGAGGTGTCAGATCGGTTCGTATTCATGCTCTCCTCCATGGCTTCATGCAAAAACTCCTTGGCCACAACTCTTAGTTGGCGATCACACTTGGGTCCTATCGTTATAATATCTTTGTGCCAGCTTTGATCGCATCAAGACTGCAACAACCAAGGTCTGCCCAAAAGAATTGGGCAAGAAGTAGCTCCTTGAATAGGTCACACTACCAAAAAGTTAAAGCTTTGATCGCATCAAGATTGCAACAACCAAGGTCTGCCCAAAAGAATTGGGTAAGAAGTAGCTCCTTGAATAGGTTGCACTACCAAAAAGTTAATGCTAAAGTCCAACCAATGATCATAGTCAAAATTTGACATAAGAGACCTAAGGGCATCACTTTCCACTGATCAACTGAAGGTAGAACAATACTTGTAATCTCCTTCTTGTCATTCAACCCTAATTTAAGCATCATTTCTTCTATCATTAAATTCATTGTTGCTCTGCCATTCAACTAAGCCCCAAATATTGTGTGCTTCATCACTTCCATGTCTACAATTGGAGCCGCTGGATCCAAGAATAAATCCACAATTCTTATTACAAATTGAACACTTTTATCCAGATTAGTAACTTTTGTTTTTGGTAAGATAGTCATAAGATTGCTCCTTTTAGCCCTTTGCCATACTAATCTATGATATATCTCTCTTCTACAAGTAGGAGTAATTTCTAGTAATTGTCTCAAGTTAATACACAAGTGTAAACTTTCTAGTTCATCCCATACATCAAAAGATTTCTCTTTCTCCTTATCATTATTTTTAGCTATTTTTAATGCTCTCAATCTTTGAGGAAATGGAGCCACTCCTTCCTTAATCTTTGGGGAATTTAAAGGACTAGGCAAAGCAAGTTGATCTTCTGAATTAGGCGATGAATCTATCACGACTTTTTCTATATCATGATCTTCTGAATGTTTTGGTAAAGATCTCTCTTGTTTTGGAGTTTCAAGCGAAGCACCATTAGGCTTGGTCGAACCTGGACCCTTTTCCTTATCTAAAATAATAATCGGGTTTGATTTTGAATGATTGATTACCCCAATCATTACATCCAAATTAAAGGTGACATGTTTTTTTTCTAAGTGGTCTTTTCTCCAAATCCTCTACAATTTCTATTATGTTTGCAGCTGAGTCAACATTGCCCTTACCCTTATCTTAGCTTAGTGAAGATGTACCTTCCCTTGGGCAATCCTTCTCACAATGGCCTTCACGGCCATATTTGGCACATAAAGGGACATAATCCTTTCTTTTCTACTCATTTGGGCAAAATCTAGCCGCATGTCCAGGTTGCTCACATCTCCAGCAAACCACAATTGTTTCGTGCATTATTCTGTCTTCTAAAATTAAGATTTCTATATGGTGAAGGTCTCCTCTCATTTCCAGAATATCCTCCATGTCCTTGATTTCTAGGCATTGAAGGTGTCCCCTGAGTCAGCATACCTCTCGGCATAAATGGCCTATTAGGAAGTCCTATCAAGTAAGTCACATTTTCACTATCCATGTAATTATAATTTGTTTGTATTTGGGCTGCTTGTTATCATAAATGAGTTTGCTTAACCCGGCATTAATCCTCTACGTGATTGTTTCTTAAGCAATACTGGTAAAACAAATTTCTTGGCTAATCAAGAACCACTCTACTTGGGGTGGGGCATTCTGTTGCTAAATGTCCAAAACCATGACATTTCCCACACCAGGGTTGGACCTTGGTAGGGTGGGATTCCGTTGATTAGATGCTTGAGTTGATCCTATCGCACTAACAGGCTAGCTAACATTATAGACTTCCTTCACATTGGGTTTTACTTTAGCTAAAATCACTTTCTTCATGTCTACCAAAGATTTGGCTATTAGCTCAACCAACTTAAACTCATCTAGACTCCCTCGTATAGATGTAGTAACTATCAATGTATGGTGGTGGGTATATTGGTTGCACAAGATACAACTTTAATCCTAAATATGGCATTGATGATGTGGTCGCACTTGTACTCATCATATATGCAGCCTGAGGAGCAATTGGAGCTCCTACATATGGTGTACTAGCTGCCATGGAGGGCAATACATTTGAGGGAACAAATCCAGGGTTCTTATATAACCCCTTCCTCCTCAACTGCCCTAATTGCACTTCCTCCCACCAATGTGCTTTTGTCTTTACATCAGTCAAAGTAGCTATCGATGGTGGTGGGTATATTGGGGGCACTAGATACGGATTTAATCCTGGATATGGCATTGATGATGGGGTCACACTTGCACTCGTCATATATGCAATCTAAGGAGCGACTTGAGCTCCCACTTATGGTGTACTAGATGCCATGGAGGGCAACATATTTGAGGGAACCAATTCAAGGTTATTGTATCTCAATTGCCCTAATTGAAATTTCTCCCACCAACGTGCTTCTGTCTTTGCATCGGCCAAAGAAGCTGGTCGTTTAAGGCTCACATGTTCCCTAATAATTTCATGTAGTCCCTCAATAAGTTTTCATTTTTGCATTTATCCTCTGAAGGAGCATTTTGTCCCATCTTTCTAAATCATGATTCCATTTTTTTAAATGTAATGTTCCACAATTTCTCCTGGGTTTTATGCTAAATAATCAAACTCTAACCCTAATCAGTCCTAAAACCCTTGTTGCCTAAATTTAGTTAAGAATGCATCTCTTAACATTGTATAAGTCATCCTTGTGGCAACAAGAAGGTTACCATACCACAAGCATGCTTCATCCTTCAAAGTTGTTGGGAATATGTGAAGTTTTTGAATGCCATAAAAAATCTCATTCGCTATACACATCACTTCAAACCATTGGATATGCATGTCAGGATCATCATCTCGATGACTAGAATATTATGTGATATCTGTAAGTCGTACAGGTGCTCTAACAACCATATATAACACTCTTAGCACTTCTTCTAAATCCTCGAATATTGGAACCTGCTCTTTTGGGTTAGCAAATAATCTACTAAGACCCCAATATTCTGAAATACTATATATACTATGGTCCTCTATCGTACGGTCAATGAAGTCTTCGTCTATCCTACATCCTACTCTTTCAATGGAAAAGTTAACATAACCTACGAAATCATCACCGTTGCATCCCTCTCCTTTTGTGTCTTCTTCTTTCTTCTCACTGTCAGTTGACCCCTTCTTCGAGCTACCTACCCTTATTAGTACCACTCGTTCCCTTGGAGCTTCTTGCTTGCCTCTCCCAATAGTAATCTAACTTAGTTCCAATAAAAGATGACTCTCCAGTGACTTTTCTGGTTTCTAGTGACAAATTTAGCTTACCTTGACAAATATTTTGTAGCTCGATGTTCAATTGTTCTAAGTGCTCCACTATTCGCTGAACTTTCTTTTCCAATCTTCTTTTAGCTCTCTCTTCCTATGCTAGCTTCCAGCTTTCACTCATTAACTCTGGTGCATGAAAGCTTTCTCTATTGTGCACATCCCCCTATCACTCTCTACTATAAGTGATCTTGTTTCCGTAAACTCAACTTCCGGAGAATGTCAAGTAATTCCTTATCCTCAACCCCATAGGGTATATCATCACTAAGCTTCTCTACTATACCTAAAATTTTAGCTACTTCATGTGCTTCCTTTGTATCAAATGTTATGTTGATTCCCTTTGTTATTACTACCCATTGAGACACTCGAGCCTAGTCTATTCTCCTAAAAGTCTTGTATAATTCTCTAGAAAACCAATCATAATGGTAGTTCACACGAATGGTATTAAGTTGAATTTCATCGACTAACTTAAAATGTAATACTAACAGGGCAATCCCCTTTATTTCATCTTGAAACATCCAATTCCAAGTTCATAATTGCTCGACATCAACCAAATTTGAGGTCCAAAGTGTTTGCTCCCATCCACTAACTTGGTATCTGTTGCATTATCTATGATAATGTGTTGAATATCCTGTGGAAATTCAAGGAAGAAGCCTCATAAGAAAGCTTCATTGTAACAACTCATCAGAGTCTCATTTACTTAAGTCTATAATTATTTTGCTTAAACTCAAAATGACTAATTAGTCTTGCAACAAGGTCGAATAAGTATTAAGTTCTAATCCTAAGCTCTATAGCTTCTCTCCATCTCTTAGGGAAGACTCCTTATATGTTGCTCTTGCCCTACTTGTGGCGGTTTATTATTTGGACCCTTCCGAGATATTGAACTTGGAAGAAGTTTGGTTTCAAGTAATCGAAAGATCTATGATCTTTCCTCCATGTTTTATTCCTTTTTAGCATGTCATCTCCACCTTAAAATTTATTGCCTTTTTAGTTTATGCTTAAATAACACCATATTGAGGAATATGGGAATTTCCCATAAGTTTGGGACACATGGTCAAATCTTTGAATTTGTCATAACTTGAATACTATAACTCCAAATCGAGCGCTCTATAGCTCAATAGATTCCATTTTTCAAGCGCTTTCCAATGATAGGTCACATCATATGGTTTTGAGAAACTAATGGGCATGTTATCCGGGTGCCACCTTTTTAGTATTCAAAAAATGGGAATTGGCAAACTCACTAGTATTGTGTTAAATGAGTAAAATAGCCGAAACCGCCCTCTCTTCTCCTTAATTAACACACTTGCCCCTCCTAGCAAACGCACCAAAAATGATGGTTCCCCTAAGAAGTCCCCCAAATATACGGGCAAGATGACTATATGTCAATTCATTGTGTTAACTAAGGATTGAAAGTGGAGTTATACTCTCTCTTTATCCCCAAATTATTAGTATAAAATACATGTGATATTTTCCTTATGTAGTCTAACTACCAACTCACCCAACAGTCCCCTCTTTAAGTTACTTGCGGTCTTTCAAAGACCACTTCTTAATCCTTATTTTGAACTAGCATATCAAACCCATTTTACTCAACATTTAAATCAGTGAAAGAAATTATCTAAAAACTCTTAATTCACCATTAACATCCATTAATACTTCAGTAAAACCACTAATCTATACTAATCATTACTTCATCCCTAAATAAAATTTTACAAAGAAAGTATGTTCAAATAGATTTTGTTAGCCATTAAATTTTAAGAGAAAACTTTGAACATAAAATAAACTATAGTCTCTTTTAATTTGTTTCACTAATTCCTTCATTATCACAACTTATTACTTTTTCTTTAATACTACTAAGAAAAAAATATTCATAATAATTTTTACTAAACTCAACAACTTAAACCCTCTAAGCTTGATATTCTCCATAATGAATGCAACCCATCCCCCATTTGGCATCAACAAATTCCCTCATCTACTCTTAATATTCACAAATTACTTGCTAAAAATACCCAAAAACTACCACTTTCAACCTTAAAAATTAGATATCTCCAATTCTAGAGATCCATTAAAGCTAAGGATTGATGTGAGATCCATCATACTATAATTAAAATCTCTTTTTGTTTTTTATTATTAATAACTTACTACTTTTTTTCTAAATATGATTAAAAACTACTATTTTTATCACTAAAATGCTTATATCGCTTAATGGGTTCATATCTAGAAGGTGAAACTTCATCTCTAGGATCATTTTATTGTGCTTGTACTTTGGTTCAATTCATTTTCTATTAAGATTACCCATAATTCTTAATATCCCTTAATTGTGATCCAAAAATGCAATTTTAAGCCTATTTTATATCATTTCTTATCATTTTAATCCATTCAATGCAAGCATTCAACTCCTTTTCATCCATTTGAAACTGAGAAATCATGATTAATCGAGGTTAATGGTGAATTAAGAGTTTTCAGATAACTTCTTTCACTGATTTAAATGTTGAGTAAAATGGGTTTGATTTGCTAGGAGTTGTAGTTCAAAATAAGGGTTAAGAAGTGGTATTTGAAAGACCGCAAGTAACTTAAAGAGGGGACTGTTGGGTGAGTTGGTAGTTAGAATACATAAGGGAAATATAGAGTGTCTTGTAAACTAATAATTTGGGGATAAAGAGAGAGTATAACTCCACTTTCAATCCTTAGTTAACACAATGAATTGACATATAGTCATCTTAGGGGACCAAGCTACCCTTATTGGTACCACTCGTTCCCTTGGAGCTTCCTTCTTGCCTCTCCCAATCGTAATCTAACTTAGCTCCAATAGAAGACAACTCTCTAGTGGCTTTTCTAGTTTCTAGTGACAAATTCAGTCCACCTTGCAAAATAATTTGCAGCTTGGCATTCAATTGTTCTAATTGCTCCACTATTCGCTCACCTTTCTTTTCCAATCTTCTTCTAGCTCTCTCTTCCCGTGCTAACTTTCGACTTTCACTCATTAACTCTAGTGCATGAAAGCTTTCTCTACCATGCACATCCCCCTATGACTATCTACTATAAGAGACCTTGTTTCTGTAAACTCAACTTCTGAAGAATGTCAAGTAGTTCCTTATCCTTAGCTCCATAGGGTATATAATCACTAAGCTTTTCTACTAAACCTGAAATTTTAGCCACTTCCAATGCTTTCTTTGTATCAAATGTTGCATTGTGTTGGGGGTAAAGGCGCCTCCGCCTAGCCGCCCGTGTATTACTATACTGACAATCATCGCCACTGCACAGTGCAGGTGGCGGGCGCCCGTCACCGTCACTTTATTCTTTATTCTTTTAGTGACAGTTTGAATAAAGGAAGGCCTGGTCACACATTGTGACTGTTGGAGTTCCCATTTCTTGTCTCTCTTCTTTCTTGCTCTTGCTCTCCCACCATAGCTCTCACGTGCAAGCTTCGATCCTTCTCTCCTTTCAACTAGTATCAGAGCTCGGCTTCTTGACTCTTGAGCTTGGCTCGTGGCATTCTTAGCTTTCCACCGACTCCCCACTCACATTGGGTCTCCTTCTCGACAGTCATAGCTCATTCTCTTGAGCTCTCGTCACTCCCCGGCTTCCCGAGCTTCTTCCCGGCCTATTGAGGCACCATCAGGGCATTGACATTGAGGTATTGCTTCATTATTTCATAGATTTATTTTAGTCCACAGGTCTAGGTAAACATGGTAGTCACCATTGAAGCTTCCAACCTTCATATCTCTTTGCCATTGGTTGTGGGTTGCTAGAGGCTTGTTCCAAGGCCTCTTTGGCTCATGTTTGAGCCCTCCAATCTCTCCAGACCTGCCATGTGGACTAGCAGGAGAAGCAGCATCATCACACAAATCTGCGCCTGATTCTGGACAGCCACCATTCAACCACTTCAGCTCTAGCTCTAGCTTGGTATTAAGCACTTGTTTGGGCTCCATTTCGGGCTTCTTGCACATGTATTGATACTTGGCATTGATCCTTTGAGATTAGGCATTGGTTTGGTGGCTAAAAATAGTGTTTCAGGACTGTTATAAACAATCCATAAACATTTGATGCTAGTGCTACATTCACAGTTTATGCCTATGCTTGTTTGGGTATGACTACATAACCGGTTTGATGCCTATTACATCCCGATTGATTGGGAGATTGAAGCTACATGTCATGCTATGATTTTGGCTTGATTGTGGGGCTGGAAATACATAGTTTATAACAGTAAATGCATGCTGAATACTCTTGGGCTGAAGCTATCTTTCATGCTTTGACACATGCCTATTGATTCAGGGTGTATGTCTTGGGTTATGCTATGATGTATTGATCATCGAGGGATGACTTCGTCCTTGTCATTGGATTCGGATGCTTTTGGAAGCTTGAGCTTATTTCAGCCCGCACTTATTGACATCGGTCTATGCTTGACAGTGGTCAGTGCTTTGACAGTTATATGTAATTTGGGCTTGATGCATTTGTCTTGGCACAGTGTACCATGTACTTATTGAGATTTAGTGCTCTCTGAAGACTTGACTACGATTCTCATTTGCTATTTTGAAATTTTGTATTGGATGTCACTTTGGTTGTCAGAGATCTTTATTGGGATGTATGTCTTGCTCATGGATGCTACCTACAGTTGCTTTGTAGCCATCATGCTCTTGGGATGCTATTGAGGCATTGTCTTGGTTACCTATCTTTGGTACTTTGACTTGGTTTGATTGAGCCGTTGAGCTTGTTTATCCACCTTTTGTGCTAGTGGGAGCATCTTGTATGCTTGATCGACATTGAGCAGGAGGTTTATGCTATTTGAGCATTTTGCAGATACTTGAGACTTTGGGATCTCTTACACTTAAATGTTGCATGGTTCACGCATTGATATCTTGGAGTTGCTTTTGACCTGAGCTTGGGCTTCGCACTCTTGTGAGCATACACCTACTGGTGTTAGGTCTTGCCAGTGTTATGTATACTTTGCCATACTGTCTAGGGGGTATGCCTACTCACACTGACGAATGCTTTGGTGACATGTTTGGGTGTTTGCTCAGGGTCTTGATGATTGTTTGGTACTGATTTATGCCCGTTTATGGTTGGTCATGTCTTGGTTGTCATTTATTGACTTGGTGCAGTGATTTGGTCAGCAATTGACTCTCACAGTACCCTGCTATCATTTATTATAGCAAGCATATAACTCCAGAACGACATTTATTTTTCATGCAAAAATATTCTGAAATGATGTACTTTCACTAGTACTTGGTGGATAGCAGCTTTGTTACACTTTTCTCACCATTTTCTCTCGATTTTGGTGATTTTTTGGTCATTTTTTGCAGTAAACAGCAAGCAGTTTTGAAATGTCTACAGTCTTTCAGCCTGCATTATGGCGAGTTCGTCCACTGATCATGCTATTTTCAACATCACTAAGATTGATGGTACGAATTACTCTTATTGGAAGAGCCAGATTTGGCAGGTGTTGGTGCAGAAATCGCAGATCAAACCATTGAGGTTGAGCGGGCATCCGCCTACAACTATGCTAGATGAGGAATGGCTTGAGCTTGATGAGTCATGCAAGTCCATTATTGTATTATCTCTCACAGAACAGGTTCATTACAATGTATTTGAGGAAGAACATAGTGCATGGCAGTTATGGGATAAAATCAAGAATCTCTATGACAAGAAAAGTCCAGCGAGTCAGATGTATTGGCTGAAGCAGCTTATGGATCTGCACTGCATGAAGGAGAATGTGACTATGTCTGCTCACTTGAGCTAGTTCCATGCTATACTCAAGAACTTGACTTTGCAGGGCATCACTTTTGCAGAAGATGTCACTCCTCTTTTCTTGCTTGGTACTCTTAATGAGTCATGGGATGTATTTTGCACTCCATTACGTGCCTCTGTTGCTACCTGGAAACTATTTGATGTTGAGAGTGCTCTTCTGCAGGAAGAGGTTAACCGTAAGAATTTGGATGCCTCTCGTGTGGCGCATGCTATGACAGTTAGAGGTAGGAATGATGGATATGGAAAGCATGGCAGTGGCAATGGCCGTGGACGGGATTCTCAGAAATCTCGATCCAAGTCTCGTGGGAAGTCACGCATCAAATCCCGTGGTAGGAATGCAGATGTTGTCACCATTGTGGGAAAAAGGGCCATACTAGGCCACAATGCCATGAACTGCGCAATGAAAGGCGCAAAGATAAGGGGAAAGACAAAGTGCAGGATAAGTCTTCTGATCGCAGCATAGTGCCTGCAAAGTCCAGTGTTAAAATGGAAGAAATCAATGTTATGCAGCCTGAGGATGTTGATGATGATGATTATATTCTTGCAGCTTCTTCTAGTGCTTCGTAGATGACAGAGATATACTCTATGTATGCACAGTGTTGGCTCTTGGACTCAGGTGCATCCTTTCATGTGACACCTTGCCGAGAGTGGTTTCATTCATATCGCACTATTTCGAGTTCTGTGCGCTTGGGTGATGACATCTCTCTTGACATCGTGGGCATTGGTGATGTTAGGTTGCAGTTTCCTTCTAGCAACAGTTTTGTTATGTAGGATGTACGTCATGTATGTGCTTTGACGCGCAGTCTGATGTCAGTTGGACAGCTTGATGACGCATGTTATCATGTATCTTTTGGAGACTTTGCATGGAAGATCACTCGTGGTAGACTTGTGATTGCGAGAGGTGCCAAGCCTCTATCCCTTGATTGTATTCGCTTCTTCCCTTGATCATGTTTTGTCTGTGGGTTCTATCCCACATGTATCTCTTTGGCATGCCCATTTGGGCCATATGTCTTTGAAGGGAATGAAAATGCTTTCTGGTTTGCGGTACTTACCGCCCCTTGATTATGCATGTTTTGATTCATGTGAGCATTGTCTTTATGGCAGGCAGACTAGGTCTACGCATAAGAAGTCTGGTAGGCCACGCATGAGTGAGCCCTTGGCATTGGTACATTCAGATGTCTGTGGGCCCATGCCTTGTCAGTCTATGGGTGGTGCAAAGTATTTTGTTACTTTCATAGATAAATTTTCATGAAAAGTTTGGGCTTATCCCATTAAGCTGAAATTCGATGTCTTAGATGTGTTTCAGAGATGGCTTGCATTGGTTGAGAACTAGTCTAGGTATAGGCTAAAATGCCTAAGGACAGATAATGGGGGTGAGTAGGTCTCACATGCTTTTGAGCAGTTATGTGATAAGAGGGGTATTAAGTGTCAGTTGACCGCCCCCTACACCCCCCCAAGAATGGTTTGGCTGAGCAGATGAATAGAACCATCCAGGAGCGTGTACACAGTATGCTTAGCCATGCAGGCCTACCACAGAGCTTTTGGGTTGAGGCAGTTAGTACAGCTATGCATATCATAAACATATCACCTTCTAGTGGTTTGGATTTCCAGGTTGTAGAGGAGGTATGGACTAGAAAACCTCCCTCTTATGCGCATCTTCGTGCCTTTCGATATGAGGCATTTTTCCATGTGCCTAGGAACAAGAGAAGAAAACTGGATCCTAAGAGTATCAAATGCATTTTCCTTGGTTATGGGGATGCAGGTGAGATGGGTTACCATCTCTGGGATCTGTAGGCACGGAAAGTCGTCCGCAGTCATGATGTAGTCTTCCATGAAGACAAGATGCATAGGCAGCCTGAGAGAGTTGTTGAGATCCGCAGTATCATATTTCAGGAGGAGCCGAGAGCTCCCACATAGCCAATTGGACAGCCTACAACTGCAGCAGATGCTCATGGTCAGGGTGTTGGACAGGCAACTGGGCAGGTAGCAGAGCCTGGTCTGCTAGAAACAGACATCCACCTAATAGATTTTAACCCTCGATGCATTATGTCTTGGTTACAGATGTAGGAGAGCCTTTCACTTATGATGAGGCTATGCGCAGGGGTGATAGTCACTCTTGGGAGTAGTTTGAGATAGACTCCTTGTATAAGAATGAGACTTGGGATTTGGTTTCCTCGCCTGAGGGCAAGAAGGCTTTGCCATGCAAGTGGGTGCACAAGTTGAAAGTTACCCCTGGACACCCCAAGCCGGCATACAAGGCTAGATTGGTAGCAAAGGGTTTTAAGTAGGAGTATGGTGTGGACTTTGATGAGGTCTTTTCTCCTGTGGTTAAGATGACCACCCTGCGCTTAGTCTTGGCTTTGGTTGCTCAACTTGACTTGGATTTATACCAGATGGATGTCAAGATGGCTTTGTTACACGGGGACTTGCATGATGATATTTATATGAAGCAACCTAAGGGCTTTGTAGAACCTGGCAAGGAGCACCTAGTATGCAAATTGAAGAAAAGTCTTTATGGCTTGATGCAGGCACCTAGAGAGTGGTATCATAAGTTTGATGCCTTTATGCAGTCACAAGGCTACATCAGGAGTGCTATGGATCCATGTCTTTACACGAAGAAAGCCCGTGATGGTTCTTTATTGATTTTGGTACTCTATGTGGATTATAGCAGGAAAAGCTCATGATGAGCTAGATGCTCTTAAGGCTCAGCTCAAGAAGAGCTTTGAGATGAAAAATCTGGGACATGCCTCTCACATACTTGGCATGCGTATTAGACGCGACAGGTATCAGGGCTCCTCTACTTGTCACAGAGGGAGTACATTCATAAAGTCCTTGAGCGCTTCCGCATGCAGGAGACGTAAAGCCTATTGGCTATCCATTGCCTTCTTATGTGAAGGTATCACAGGCTGATTGTCCATAGACGGATGAGCAGAGGGCCAATATGGCCAAGATTCCCTATGCATCCGTAGTGGGTAGTCTTATGTATGCCATGATAGCCACTCGTCTCTAGATATTGCCTTTGTAGTTGGTGTTGTGGCACACTATATGGCTACACCTGGCAAGAAGCATTGGGATGCCGTGAAGGGTATACCTGAAGGGCATTGTAGATATGTACATATGCTATAACAGCCAGGATACAAGAGTAGTGGGGTACACTGACTTTGATTATGTAGGACATGCATATAGTAGGAAGTCCACTTCCGACTATATATTCACCTATGCTGGAGGTGCTGTTTCTTGGATGTCTAGGGTGCAGAAATGCACGGCCCTTTCTATTACAGAGGCTGAGTATGTTGCAGCCAAACTGAGGCTTGCAAGGAGGCCATTTGGTTGGGTCATTTGGTTGCTGACCTTGGTATTGATGCTATCCCTACATTGCATTCGGATTCTATGAGTGCTATTCAGTTAGCCAAGAATCCGGTCTTCCATGCGAAGATGAAACACATTGAGGTGAGGTATCACTTCATACGTGGGGTCGTTGAGGACAAGTCTGTTGACCTTGTCAAGATCTTGACTGACCAAAATCCTGCAGATCTGCTCATGAAAAGCCTCTCTACAAAGTGCTTTGCCTTCCTTAAGAGGTTGATGGACATGGAATGAGATGATGTCTTTCCTCATCTTGTTGTACATGTGTGCATGTTGTACTGTCTTTTTTTTTCTTTTTTTCTTTTTTTCTTTTCACTCCTCACTAGGGAAGATTTGCCTTTAAGTGGGAGGTTGTTGGGGGTAAAGGTGCCTCCGCCTAGCTGCCCGTGTATTACTACATTGATAGTCACCGCCACTGCACAGTGCAGGTGGTGGGCGCTCGTCACCGTCACTTTATTCTTTATTCTTTTAGTGATAGTTTGAATAAAGGAAGGCTCGGTCACACATTGTGACTGTTGGAGTTCCCATTTCTTGTCTCTCTTCTTTCTTGCTCTTGCTCTCCCGCCATAGCTCTCGTGTGCAAGCTTTGATCCTTCTCCCCTTTCACGTTGACTCCCTTTGTTATTACTACCCATTGAGACACTTGAGCCTAGTCTATTCTCATAAAAGTCTTGTACAATTCTCTAGAAAACCAGTTGTAATGGTGATTCACACTAATGATATTAAGTTGAATTTCATTCGCTAACTTAAAATATGATGGTAACAGGACAATCCCCTTTACTTCATCTTGAAACATCCAATTCCAAGTGCATAATTGCTTAACATGAACCCAGAATTGAGGTCCAAAGTATTAGCTCCCATCCACCACTAACTCGGTATCTGTTGCCTTATCTACGATAATACGCTGAATATCCTGTGGCAATTCAGGGAAGAAGCCTCGTAAGAAAGTTTCGTTGTAACGACTCATCAGAGTCTCGTTTACTTACGTTGATAATTGTTTTGTTTAATCTCAAAATGAGTAATTAGCTCATCCTACATCAAGGGCCAATAAGTATAAAGTTCTAATCCTAAGCTCTATAGCTTCTCCCCATCTCTCAGGGAAGACTCCTTATATGTTGCTCTTGCCATACTTGTGGTGGTTTATTATTTGGCCCCTTTCGAGATATTGAACTTTGGAAGAAGTTTGGTTTTAGGTAATTGAAAGATCTTATAGATCTTCCCTCCACGTTTTATTCCTTTTTAGTGTGTCATCTTTACCTTAAAATTTATTTTCTTTTTAGTTTATGCTCAAATGAGTGAAACAACCAAAACTAGCATCTCTTATCCTTAATTCGCACGCTTGCCCCTCCTAGCAAACACACAAAAAATGACGACCCCCTAAGAAGTCCCCCAAATATATGGGTAAGATGACTATATGTGGTGTCATTGTGTTAACTAAGGATTGAAAGTGGAGCTATACGCTCTCTTTATCCCCAAATTATTAGTTTAAAAGACATTCTGTATTTCCCTTATGCAGTCCAACTACCAACTCACCCAACAATCCCCTTTAAGTTACTTGTGGTCTTTCAAATACTACTTATTAACCCTTATTTTGAACTACAACTCCTAATATATCAAACCCATTTTACTAGTGAAAGAATCTATCTAAAAACTCTTAATTCACCATTAATCTCTATTAATACTTCAGTAAAACCAATGTTCTATATTAATCATTACTTCAGCCCCGAATAACATTTTACAAAGAAAGTACTTTCAAATAGATCTTATTAGCCATAAAATTTTAAGAGAAAACTTTGAACATAAAATAAACTATAGTCTATTTTAATTTATTTCACTAATTCCTTCATTATCACAACTTATTAAATTTTCTTTAATACTTCTAAAAAAAACTCATAATAATTATTTCTAAACTAAAAACCTAAACTCTTAATTTTCTCTAATTATGATAAAAAACTGCCCTTTTTAACACTAAAATGCTTATATCTCTTAATAGGTTCATATCTAAAAGGTAAAACTTCATCTCTAGGTTCATTTTACTGTGCTTTTACTTTGGTTCAATTCTTTTTCCATTAACACTACCCATAATTCTTAATATCCCTTATTTATGATCCAAAAATACACTTTTTGGCCTATTTTGCATCATTTCTTATCATTTTAATCCATCCAATGCAAGCATTCAACACCTTTTGATCCATTTGAAACTGAGAAATCATAAATTCAATACATTCAGCAACAAATCATTCAAATATGCATTTTTCATTCAATCTTTTTAATAGAACTTGACATACCTAATTAATGTGAGAAAGGAAGATCTTCAACCATATTTGATGATGTTGGTGCTTGCTCCTCCTCTCCCTTCATGCTCAACAATCTTCAAATCTCTTAATCTCCCACATTTTTCTCTAATATCTCCTATTTTTTCCTTGATCTTGTTGAAAATTTTCTCTCTCTATGTGCAAGAATGCTATTCAAGAACGGGTTGATGAGGAAGGAGATGAGAAGAGGGATTGTCTGCAACATATGATGTTGAAATTGAGGCCAAATGCTGTAGCAAACTGATCAACATTCTCATGCAACATGGCACCCATTTTTTCGCTCTCTTTCTTGCCTCTTGCCCTCCACTTTCCATGACATTCTCCTCCAATTTCTTGAATATCCTCTTTTCAAATTTTAAGGTTTTCCCACTTCTTGAATATCCTCTTTTCAAATTTGGCTATACAATTGAGCTTGAGGGTCTTATAGTGAGACTATGAAACTTGGTGACATGTACATGCTCTCATCATGATTTATGTATGCAATTAATGCTTAATTGGCTGATCTGACATTGCTTTTGGGTCGGCATCTATCTCTGTGCCTCACAATGTTGTCAGTGATGTATGTATCTTGGTTGGCTATGTATTGAGCTTCTGTTACATTGCTCAATCGATTGTGCCTTTGGTTGTTCTCTTCTGTTACCCATGAGACTTACTCTATGCATCATGGTTATGCTTATGGGATGTATCTCAATTTGACACACTAATCCTTCGATAATTCTCGATGCTAGTTGCATATTTACTTATTGCTAGTTGCAGCTATTCCTTGGCAGTTGCAAATTGTCATACATCAATGATTGCCGCTCTTTTGCATTGATTTCTTAATGTTGTACTTCATTTTTAGCATGTTGTAATTGTAGTTTATTGCCCTATTTATTCAAGTAGTCACCTTCATTTGACAGTCATTTGCATTGAGTTTGTGGATAGCTCATTACTTTATTAGTACCCCTTGTTTTCAATTTGATCTAGCACAGGTTTTGGGGCTGATTTGCATGTTATTACAACAGCCTATTTTTCCCTTTTATACATTTTTTTGGTCTCAGTATGGTTGGTAGTTCCAATGACAATGCTATCTTTAGTATTGAAAAGTTGAACGGCACCAACTACGACTATTAGAAGGCCCATATTTGGCAAGCTTTAGTGCATAAAATGTAGGTAAAGCCTTCGAAACATGAGGGTGTCAAGCCCAAACATATCGATATTGAGGATTGGGTTGAATTGGATAAGCTATGTAAGTCCACCATCATTTTTTCCCTCTCTAAGCAAGCGTTCTATAATGTTGTCTCTAATGGGTAGTCCACATGGGACTAATGGGATAATATTTGCAATGTCTATGACAAGCAAAGCCCCGCTTCTTAGATGTATTGGCTATAGCAACTCATGAACCTTTGCATGAAGAAGGGCATGCTCTTGTCCACCCACTTAAATGAGTTTCATTCTATTCTCATCCATTTGTCTTTGCAAAGGATTGAATTGAAGGGAAATCTTCCCCCTTTGTTCCTCTTGGTTACACTACCTGAATCATGGGATACATTTTATACTGCTATGTGTGTAAACATGCATGATGGGCTAAAGTTATATGATGTCGAGGGTGCACTCTTGAATGAAGAGGTCAATAGAAAGAATGTTGATGCTTCTTGCACCTCTCATGCTTTGACAGTTAGAGGCAATAATGGTAGGAATGATAATGACCACTGTGGGAGAAACTCTCAATATTCTCATTCTCAGTCACATGAACAATCTCGCAATAAGTCCCATGGCCATAAGTCCTCATTAACTAGTCATTATTGTAGAAAAGCAAGACATATTCAACCACAGTGCCATAAAATGAGCAAGGACAAGCACAAAGAAAAGGGTAAGGGTAAAGTACATGACAAAAATGATGATCACAACATTGTCCCTAGCAATTCTAGCATTAAGATTGAAGAGAATAATGTCATGCAGACTAATTCAAATGATGATTTCATACTTGCACCTTCTTCTCTTGATACTGCATAGCTGATTGATGCTTTGTCAGGGTATACTCAGTGTTGGCTCTTACATTCAAGGGCTCTCTTTCATGTGACCTCTCATAGAGAGTGGTTCCACTCCTATCGCAATTTGATTAGATTTGTCCATTTGGGTAATGACATGGCATTAGACATTGTTGATATTAGTGATGTCTAGCTAGAATTTGGTTTAGAAAGCATGTTTACTCTTTATGATGTACATCATGTATTGGCTCTCACAAAGAGCCTTATCTTTGTTGGCACTTTGGATGATGCAGGCTATGAAGTTTCTTTTGGTGATTACTGATGGAAGATTACCCGTGGGAATTGCACATGGTGCTAAGTGCAATACTCTCTACCCCTTGCTTATATCTAGGTCAATTGACCATGTTCTGGCAGTGGATGTAGTTTCACATGTATCTCTTTGGCATCATTGTCTTGGGTACATGTCCTTGAAAGGAATAAAAATGCTTACTTGTTTGTAGTATCTTCCACCCCTTGACTATAAGTGCGTTGAGTCTTGTGATCATTGTTTATATGATACGCAAATATGTAATATGCACAAAAATTCTAGTTTGATACACATGGGTGAGCCTTTGGCTTTTTTTCATTTAGATGTATGCGGTCTCATGGCGGGCAAGTTGTTAGGTGGCACGAAGTATTTCGTTACCTTCATTGATGACTATACACATAAGATTTGGGCATATCCTATTAAGCAAAAATTAGACGTCTTGGCTATATTTTAGTATTGACTTACTTTGGTTGAGAACTAGCAAGGGTATAGACTAAAATGCCTCATGTTAGATAATGGGGGTGAATATGCCCTCAAAGCCTTTGAGTATTTTTATGACAAAAGGGGTATTAAGTGTTAGTTGACCACCCCCCCATACACCCCATGCCAGAATGGTATGGTTGAGTGTATGAATAGGACAATTTAGGAGTGACTCCACTTCGCCCAAGTAGGCTTATTACAATAGTTTTAGGTTGAGATAGTTACTACTACCATACACTTGATTAGTTGGTCCCTATGTATTGATCTTGAATATCAAGTTATAGAGAAGGTATAGTCTGGAAAACCTCCCTCATATACTCATTTGCATGTCTTTACTTGCGAGGATTTTTGCCATGTTCCCAAGGGCAAGCACAATAAACATGATCCTAAGTCTCAAAAATGCATCTTTCTTGGTTATGGGGATATAGGTGAGATGGGCTATCGCCTATGAGATCCATAGGCTCAAAAGGTTATTCGCAATCATAATATTGTTTTCCATGTGTAGAAAATGCATAAGCAACTTGAGCATGTTGTTGAGGTGTGCAAGGTGATATTTCAAGAGGAGCCTCTTGCTACTGTACATCTGACTAGACAGCCCTACAATAACGGCGATTGATGCCTCAATGGCCTAGGTCCCTGATGCTCCATAGGATGTATAGACCCCATAGCTTGTTTTGAGACGGTCTACTAGAGATAGACGAGAGCCTATACAATTTGAGCCCTCTATGGATTATGTTATGGTGACAAATGCTAGTGAGTCTCTTACTTATGATGAGGCCACACACAGAGGTTATAATCATTCTTGGGAGAGGGCCATGCAATCAGAGTATGACTCACTACAGAAAAATCATACATCAGGTTTGGTTCTTTTGCTTAGTGGAAAGCATATTTTGCTATGAAAGTGGGTGTACAAGCTAAAAAGTATCATTGGACATCCCAAGCTGGCATACAAGACCAGATTAGTTGCTAAGGGACTCAAGCAAGAGCATGGTGTGGACTTTGATGAAGTCTTTTATCTTGTTGCAAAGATGACTACTCTACATTTGGTAATGGCTTTGGTTGCCCAGCTTGACTTGGATCTTTATCAGATGGATATCAAGACGACTTTTCTTCATGGGGACTTGCATAATGAGATTTACATGGAGCAGCCTAAGGGCTTTGTAGAGCCTAGCAAGGACCACCTAGTGTGTAGATTGAGAAAGAGTCTTTATAGCCTTAAGCAAGAACCTAGAGAATGGTACCACAAGTTTGATGCTTTTATACATTCATAGGATATTTCCATAGCGATATGGATCTGTGTTTATATACGAAGAAGGGTCATGATAGTAGCCTTATGATTTTGATTCTCTATGGAGACAATATGTTGATTGTTGGAAGTGCTCATGATGAGGTGGATGTCTTAAAAGGTTAGCTCAAGAAGAGCTTTGAGATGAAGGACATGGGACATGCCTCACATATTCTTGGGATGCGCATGCGCGATCGCTCTAAGGGGCTCCTCTACTTATCATAGAAGGAGTACATCCAAAAGGTCCTTGAGTGGTCGCATTTGTAGGATGTTAAGCTCATTGATTGTCCTTTACCTTCTCATGTGAAGGTTAGTTAGGCCGATTGTCCATAGTTTGATGAGTAGAAGCTTGAGATGGCCAAGATCCCTTATGCATTCACAATGGGTAGTTTGATGTATGCCATGATAGCCACTCTTCTTGACATAGCATTTTACAGTGGGAGTTGTGGCACACTATGTGGCTACACCTAGCATATGACATTGGGATGCCATCAAGGGTATCATGATATACCTGAAGGACACAATAGCTATGTGCATTTGTTATGGTAGCTAGGATATAGGAGTCATGGGATACACACTCTCTAATTATGCAGGACATACAAACACTAGGAAGTCTACCTCTACATCTGGCTATGTCTTTATCTTTTCTAGAGATGTTGTTTCTTAGATGTCCAAGGTGAAAAAGTGCATGGCCCTATCTAGTAAAAGGTAGAGCATGTTGCAGCCACCACAGTGGCTTGCAAGGATGCTATTTGATTGGTGGCAAACCTTGGCATTACTGATCTGGTTCCTACATTGCAATTAGATTCTATGAGTGCTATTCAATTGGCCATAAACTTGATCTTCCATGCAAAAATGAAGCACATTGAGGTGCCTTACCACTTTATTCAAGAGCTCATTGAGGCCAAGCTATTGAGCTTGTCAAGATTTGAAATGACCAAAATCTTGTAGATCTGCTCACTAAAAGTCTCGCAGTGGAGTATTTTGCCTTCCTTAGGAAGTTGATGGGCATTGGATGAGATGAAGTCTTTTCTCATCCTATTATGTACATTTGTAATTTGTCACTTTTTTTCTTGTTCTTTCCTCACTAGGGGCACATTGGCCTTTAAGTGGGAGGTTGTTGGTTGGTAAAGGTGCATGTGCCTAGCTGCCTGTATATTAGTTATACTGAAAATACCAGCACCTTGTATTAGTTATCCGCACACCTATACACTACAGGTGCTGGGTGCTTATCATTGTCACTTCATTCTTTATTTTTTCAGTGATATTTGAATAAAGAAAAGGCCAATCACACTTTGTAACTATTGGAGTTTCCACATATTGTGTGTGTGTCTCTTTCTTTGTCACTCTTGCTTCTTCCACCATAGCTCTTGCTTCGGCTCCATGCTTTCACTTCAGGGCTCGCGCCCTTCATTTATCCTTTATTCTTTATATGACAATAGAATAAGAGAAGATAGGTCACACATTGTAACTATTAGAGTTTGAGTGTGTGTGAGAAGCAAGCTTTTTGAGTGAGTTTCTTATTCCACATAGTCCACTTATTCCACCCCTTGATCTTTTTGACCACCACCACCACAACTACCTCCATCACCACTACCACCATCTCTGATGCCACCACTATTGCCACCTCTACCACCACTATCATTATCCCCACCACCTCTATGATTGCCACCACTACCTTCACCCTATGTACCTCTATTTCTCTCTCTCTCTCTCTCTCTCTCTCAAATTACTCCATGTCTTTACTCTCTCTCAATTTAGGGTTGTACATGTAATTTCTCCCTCTCATTCTACACACACACACACACACACACACTCTCTCTCTCTCTCTGTCATATATAATTGACACTCACTCACTCTCCATGTTTATCTCTCTCTCTCTCTCTCTCACTTTCTTTCTCTCATGCATGTGATTAGTCTACATTGTATAATAATG
This sequence comes from Lygodium microphyllum, assembly GCF_053477565.2. Classification (NCBI taxonomy): domain Eukaryota; kingdom Viridiplantae; phylum Streptophyta; class Polypodiopsida; order Schizaeales; family Lygodiaceae; genus Lygodium; species Lygodium microphyllum. The sequence continues at coordinate 13,045,640 of NW_028229514.1, forward strand.
CCTCACATTAGATTGTGGCACGTGTTACAACAAAAACTTCTCTTAAATCCTAAATACATCTCTCTCTCTCTCTCTCTCTCATAGTGTGAATGCTTAGGTAACAACTTGGTGTTTTTAGAACTTTAATTTCAATGGATTGATAGCTCCCTCCCCTTCCCCCTCTCTCCATTCCCCCCCTCTCCCCAACAAATATGATACAAGAAAATTCATACAAGCAATCCAAATGTGCATTTATATTGTGTTAACTTTGGAAAAAGTACTTTTGCTTGTCAAATTAAGAGAGACAATGTCACCAAAGACTTGCCAAAATTTTGACACAAGCCATCCAACTGGATTGTATAATGGTGACTTTCTCAGCAAAATAAAATGCGGTTGTGCTAAGAGGTAGTGTTAGCATTGCATTGCTAGTTGTTATAAAACACAGATCTAGAGCATAGCATTGACTATGGAGGACGGAAGTTGATAACAAGACTCATAGTGAGATAGACAAGAGGACAAACTATTGCTCAAGTGAATTAGGTTTCAAGATGTAGGCTTGGACTCATAAACACAATCTTGAGGTGACCATGACAGAGATACAGAATGAAGTACAAAGTACAAAATAGCATTGCATTGAAAAGTGAACCAAGTACATGTCTTTATAGCTTTTCAGCTTCTCCACTCTCTGCATTGTGCATATGGGATTCAGGACATCTCTTCCTAGAGTATACATCATTTGTTATTTCTCAACACCCCCCTCAAATGATGAGTCCCTACAGTTGCTGCCTTTTGTCCCCCCATACATGCTAATATGGCTCGTGAGACTAGCTCATAAGCAGCCTAGTCAAGTTAAAGCTTGAGACTTTACATTGTTGGCAAATCCACTATGGGAATAAATTCTTTAGAGCAATGTGTCAGAGTTGTTGATGGCAGTGAAACCATCTGCTTCTTCTTCTTCATTCATAAATTGGTTATGGTGGTGGTCATTCTACATCTGTTGTGTTCTTTTCTTATGAAAACATTCACTGGCTGTATGGCCAACCTTACCACAATAATGACATGTCATCCAACTTTTGTTGTCAGTGTTGAATCCTCGACCTCTTCCTTTGGGTCCAACAGCTCCTTTGGTATATAAGAGATTTTCCCTTGAGCTGGTCTTTTTTACATCTTTGCTTTTAAAATTTCTTTCTCCATCAAGCAGTCAGTGCTCAATGTCTTTGAGTGAGAGACTGGGAACATTACTTAGTGTTGAAACAAGGTTCTCATACAGTTCATGATTAACATTGGCAAGTAGCACTGCTATTGCCTCATCCTCATCAATGTTCTTTTTAAGAGTTGTTAGCTAAGTTTTAAGGCTCTTGAAGTTATTGATGTGTATAGTCATAGATGAATTGTCTTTTACATCCAACTTATAAAACTGCATAAGTAATTTTACCTTTGAGTTCTTTGCTTAGGTACCAAACATCCTGTCAAGTTCCTCCCAAGTGGTTCTAGTATCTCTAATGCCAAAGATATGATGTAGCACATCATCACCTAGTCCCCATGCAATGATGCCTAGTGCCTTGTTATTCATCATCTTGCATTCTTTGGTTTTTGATGAAGTTACTGCAAGGATCTTGCTTTCTGAATATTCTTCCGTGTCATCTACATCACCTTCATCATTTTCAAAGAGATCCCAGATGTCTTTCCTCATGAGGTGGTACACAGTCTTTTCCTTCCAAGCATGGAAACCTTCTCCATTGAACTTTGTTATTTGCTTAAGTTCTGTCATGTTGATAAGCTTCAATTATTTAGCAAAAGAATTGTATTTTGATGTGTTAAGAGACACAAGTGCAAGATAATGTGAATGCACACTTTGTAGTATTAAGAGATACTATGTTTGGTCTTTAAGCTTGACTCTTCTTCCTTCTTGATGATGATTATTTGATGCTTGTCTTTTCCTTCAACTTGAGTCCTTGCTGGAAACTGAGCTAGGAGCTCAGATCAGAGTGGCAAAACCTTCCAATGGAGTGAGATGGAAGAGGAGCTTGATGATGATATTTGATTAAATATTCCAAGTCTTCCAAACACTCCACAAATGTCTTCTCCTTGATGCTTATCATTGAGTAAGTCAGTGAATCAGAGTGGCAATAGGTTGGTAAAAGAGAGAAAATGAAGTGAGTTTGTGAGCTTGAAGCTCAAAAAGGCTATGCCTTTTGTTAGGGTCAAACAAGCTGATTGGTTTTTCGCTTGTAGCAAGAGCTGCAGTGCATCTTTTGAAGAACCGTCTAATGGTGAGATAGTCATACAATGGGCTTTAAATGCCCTATAGTTATAAGTTGGATCGTGGCATGCATGAGTGCTGGGAGCTATACAACAGCACACAGGCGTAAATAGGGCAACGACTTCTAATTTCTGCAATTCTAGAGCTGTAGATCAACAATTCATTGATTGAGGTGCCAGGAGGAAGCATGTTGAGCATAGGAAGATATCTCCAGAAGGAATCACTGGAAGATATGGCATGTAGAGAGAGATCTAGAGGCTCTAAGATGGGTAGGTGCAATTTGGCTATGGCTGTCACAAGGTCCAACCGAGATTTGAAGTTGAAACTAGAGACATGAGCTGAATGTGAGTTGGTTAGAGAAGGTGAAGGGAGACTAGAAAGTCAGAGTATGAGTTGTGCCATGCCCAACTAGGCTTTGATACCATGTTACAAAACACAGATCTAGAGCATAGCATTGACTATGGAGGACGGAAGTCGATAAGAAGACTCATAATGACATAGAAAAGAGGAAAAACTATTGCTCAAGTGAATTAGGTTCCAAGATGTAGGCTTGGACTCATAAACACAATCTTGAGCTGACCATGATAGAGACATAAGTATATGTCTTTATAGCTTTTCAGATTCTCCATTCTCCTCACTGTGCATATGGGATTTAGGACATCTCTTCCTAAAACATACATCATTTTTTATTTCTCAACACTAATCATTGTATAGGTGGTGTTGGAAGAGTTCTTCTACTTCCAAATACAATGTGCAAGTTTTCTTTAGTGACTGTGGGTTGGTGTATAAACATGTTGCCATTGCATCCATCCCAAATACTTGGAGGTACACATAATATAGGTGCTTGCATGCTAATTTTCCTTTTCGCAGGACGGTCCTTGAAATCTTGGTAATTACATGTTGGATTCTTTGCAATGTGCACATCATAACTCTCATGCATGACACTTGAGTTAGTTGTCTCTAGTTTGAAAACCTTATGCTTCAAGGGCTTCACCACTGTGTGGCCCTTCATAGTTGCATCTAGAGCCAACGTTGAGTCTATCCTTTTCCCCTACAGCCTATGAAACACTTGTTCTATATCTACATGAGTCCTCATTAACATCCATCTCTTGTGTCACCTTTTTTAAAACAAACCCACCACTCTCCAACATGTGGATTTTTTCTACTGTCAAATTAGTGCCTCATGCCACTGGCCATACTTGTGGAACCTTGGGTGGTGCATCATGAATGGAAGAACAAATGTTCCATGTATGGTCCACACTATCATTACAAAACCACATGAATTGGTGCCGCATTCCATGTTGATTGGTAGCTTCTCCTCTTGAGCTAGACTACTCCATGATGCCCCAAAACAAAGGTGTATGCACCCCATGTGATGTATTTTTTATAGGTTTTTTGCATTTTCCGTCTCTAGCTCCCAACCATCCTTGACATTGTACATGGCTATGAGCTGGAATCCTTCTTATAGCCCAAAAGGTGTCATGAAGGACTATCTCTACCACCATTTCCTCCAAACAATTTGGTGATACTGCCCTTGATGATTGATTGCAAGCCAAAGGGTCCTCAAAGTTTAGTTTTCTTGTACCCTTTCTTCTAGTATGTTTTTGGTCATAGGCTCAAGCCTATGAGATGCGTTGGCTTTCTCGGACCCCACTTTCCCATCAACCTTTTGTTTTCTTGCTACAGTCACACTATCCCTAAAAAATCGAGATGTTTATGGAACTTAGTTCCTCTTGCTACCTCCTCAACCATCCTTACCATTGGTCGAGTGGTGGGGATAATTCCTTGTTGTAGTCGACTCAAAAGCTTCTCTGCACTGGGTCCTGCACCATGTCCAACTTTTCGCCAATGAATACATATCATTTTGTGCTCTGTAGTAGAGCATTGGCAAAATCACTGACACATGCATCATACAAGTTGATAGATCCATGGAATCCCTTCCCTGCCAACCAACTTGCATGCATTGGCTTTGCTAGGTTTGTGGTTGGCATATGAGCAATGCCCTCCACCACCTAGACAAAAATACAACATGAGAAGGTATGGAGCATGAGGAAACAAATGCACTACACATCACATCCTACTATTAAGAACTAGTCTTACCTCGACAAAGTACTACCTCCAACATGAATATCTGATATGCCACCAGCTAAGCCAACAATCCATTGTTGGTATATTGCAATTCATAACTTTCCCTGAGGCCCACCAAACTTGAATGAATCGATATTGCATTGTTGCATCATCTTCAGTGATTGCACACCTCCACATGCGGCACAAGCGCTTATGCTCATCTTGGAAACTCTTATGCACATATTGTGATGTGTGCATTTGGAGACTTTGTTAACAATGAAATAAGCAAGATCTCTCCCTTCCTTGCATTGTTGTCCGGGATTGAACACTGTGTGGATGGCCCTCCAATTTTTGGTTGCCTCATCTACCATGAATCCTCAAAATTAGCACTTGGGTGTCCACACTTTTCCATCACTTCATTCATCTTTGTCCAAAAAAGAGTTTCTGCATCTATATCCTCTTCCTTCATCTCACATATTACTAGAGTCATCAACTCTTGTACACTATAGAAACACAAGATAGGGATGGGAGAGTAACGAGAACTATGTTACTTAAGTTTGTGTTGTGACGGTAGAATCATGTAAGAGAAACTACCTTGGGTCATACACATGTGTTTCCATGGTGGTCCAATCACTAATGTGATGCATGTGGTCAAAGCATGTCCAGCTATTGCATAGGTTCCTAGCGCCATTCCTTTGCATATGATTCACTAAGTCGACCCATGAGGCTTATCCAATCGTTGACATTTTGAATATAAAGCACCTACTATCATTGTCAACGACTTGCCTAGGAAATCGGCTACCATGGAAAAATCTGTATGCACAACATTGCTTTAACTTTAGAAGACGAGATTCCATTCCCTGATCACTCTCAACGCATGCTACATGTTTGAACCAACATGCATATAATATTGATCTTCATATGCATGGGTTTTTAATGATGTTTTGAAATGTGTTGTGAATGGAGTAATATGTTACATGTTCCTCTAAATGAGTGGTTGGAGTTCCTCGAGCATCATCTAGAGTTCAGTGTCAGATATGGAGACACCTTACTCGCAAACCAAGGCACCCATCCTAGCCTTCTAGCCATAGTCATTTGCAGGTGTCAAGGTCCAGCTGCACTAAAGTCTCTTACCATTTCCTCTATGGTTTTTTGCACCTCATGGTTATGTGTGCCTTGATGGATAAATAGTCTTGACATTGGCCTTGTTGACATTACATAATACAGTACACACTCACACTTGGAGAGCAAGATGGGGGTTTTTACAATAGAAGCATCCAAGGCTTCCGAGACCATTAGCTGACATTCTGATAGTTGGTATGCTGGTACTGAGTTTTCCAACATGGCATGTATTGGGACTTGATTAGTATGATTTACTTGCAACAGGGTACTAGAACCATGTCATGCGACTTTGCAATCATTTTAATGATAGTAGAGCAAATGAAGAATCTTGTACCTGTCCATGCCGAGCCAAAAATCGACCTACTAGTACAATTTCTATTGGGACACTCTAGCTCTCTGATACATTTGCTTCAACGAATAGTATCGAGGAATGCCATCAATGTTGATGCAGGATTTGTCCAGCAATTGCCATCGTACTTTTGCTCCATACCCTCCATTGGATGCATATTGTTGTTAACTGGTGGAAGCTTGTATGCCACATTGCCATCATAGAAAACTGGGATCTCCTCCACTCTATCTATAGCCCTCATATTCTGAAGCAAATGATGTAACACTTGGTGTTGGTCCCCCCAAAGAAATTATGTACTCAATCACACTTACAACATAAGAGGATTGTTGCATCCCCTCCTCTTCCACATCAAGCATGATTGGAATGTCCAAGGGGGGTGGTGAGGCTTCCACAGTGATTGTTGTTTCTCAATGTTGCAAGGGCTTTGGGTGAGGTTTATGATGGGGAAGGCTGTAATGCAGGTCCATTTCCTTGTTCGACGAGATAGTCTTGCGAGACCAAGGTATCCAGAACATATACCTAGACAGCCTCATGGTCATTGCTACAATGGATCGGCGTGCTTTGTATTTGGCCATTTGCATGGGTGATAGCAAGAACATGATAGCCATTGCCATTGCAAATGTCTTCCTTCTTCAGCATTAGGAACCGGCTACTTGTGTAGTGCATAATAGGCTTAGAGGGAGGATATATATATGCAGACCTCGGTATTTGGTGTAGCACTGGCTACTAGATCCATTTCCAAAGCTATCTATATAAATTTACGAATACACATGTCTGATATGGGTCTCATTGAAAGACTTAGTATGGGGTTGTATGTCATATACATGAGAGGAGGATATATAAAGCGTGTGCATGAGAGAGAGAGAGAGAGAGAGAGAGAGAGAGAGAGAGAGAGAGAGAGAGAGAGAGAGAGAGAGAGAGAGAGAGAGAGAGAGAGAGAGAGAGAGAGAGAGAGAGAGAGAGAGAGAGAGAGAGAGAGAGAGAGAGAGAGAGAGAGAGAGAGAGATGTGAGGGGGGAGGGGTGCTGGTCATATTTTTCTACACCAAATATTGGGGTGTCGGTGACCCCTTCTTTGGCAACAAAATGATCCCGGTCCACATGCACTCGCTCTCATTAGCCATCTTGGCCCACACACACACACACGCACACTCTCATACCCTAGACCCTAAACCCAAATAACTAAGATAGATGCAAGCGCCGATGACCCCTTTCTCAGCAAGCAGAACGATCCTAATCCAATGCACTTGCACTCTCTCTTCATTCCCTAAAAAAAAAACCCATACAACTAACATATTAATGTATAATCATACTAACTGATTAATTAGTATTACTATACTAATACATTGATTTATATAAAATGATTAATACTAATATATAAATTAATAAACAAGTTAAGTAATATTAATATACCAATGGTTCACTTTATACTAATTTATTAATAAACTAGTTGATATACATGAACTAATAAACAAGCTAACTAACATCAATTAAGAAATTAATTAATAATTTAATTGATGTAATTTGATTGATACACTAATGAACTAATCAATGAACTAACTAATATCATCTTGGTAAATATTATTTGATTTATATATGTGTTAAATAATTTGTATACTAATAAAATAAATATTTAATAATTTAATTAACAGATTAATATTAATCAATTGACTAATACATAGTTTTAATTACTAAATAACTATGTGATAAAATTATTTAATAAATTTAAATAAAATAAATACATAAAATTAAAATGAGCAATTACTACTTGAATTAAATATTTTTATTGAATATTGATAACTAATTAAAGATATTTAAGTAATTTATAACTAATTAGTAAATAATCAATTATTAGTTATTACTTATTAATTTCAAGTAACTAGTTATTGGCTATTACTAATTGGTTTTTAGTTATTAGTTATTAATTTTAAGTAATTAGTTATCGATTTCAACTAATTGATCAATATATAATTTTATCAGCTAAGTAATTGACTTAATAGTTATTAAACCAATTAGTTATTTATTAATTATTAATTTTAAGTACTTAATTATTTAACTAAATAATAATTAATTTTAAAGATTTAGTTATTTAATTTAACTAATTAATAAATATATAATTTTATTAATTAATTAATAATTAATTACTTAATTGGTTAAGTTTTAGTTACTTGGTTTTTAATTAGATAATTAATTATTAGTTGGTTATTAATTTATTGGTTAGTTAGTTGCTTAATTAATTAATTACTTAGTAAATAATTAAATTTAAAAAGTGATTAATGAGCTAGTTAATTTAGAAAATTTATTAATCAATTTTTATTTATTACTTAATTAATCAATAGATTGATTAGTAAGTGAATTTTGTTAATAATTAATTAAATACTTAATAGTTAATTTGTAGATAATTGATCAATTAGTAATTAATTAATTTTGTTCACTTATTATTTGACTCAATAGTTATTAAACAAATAAGTTATTTAGTATAATTAATTAATTAATTAATTAGTAAGCTAATTTACTAATTAAGTTAATTTGTAAGATCGATTAGTTAGATAAATTAGTAAATTAACTAGTTAGATTGATTAGAAAGTTAATTAATCAATTAATTAATTAACTTAATAGTTATTAAACAAATTAGTTAATTTTATTTGTTAATTAAGCGACTTAATAGTTATTGAACTAATTAGTAACTAATTAACTTATTGTTTAATTAATAAGTTAATTTATTAATTAAGTTAATTAGTACGATTAATTAGTAAGTTAATTAATTACTTAATGTAGGAGAAGGAAAATTGATTATTATTTTTTTTGTGTATATATATGTGTGGAGAGAGAGAGAGAGAGAGAGAGAGAGAGAGAGAGAGAGAGAGAGAGAGAGAGAGAGAGAGAGAGAGAGAGAGAGAGAGAGAGAGAGAGAGAGAGAGAGAGAGAGAGAGAGAGAGAGAGAGAGAGAGAGAGAGAGAGAGAGAGGAAGGAAGAAGAAGAAGAAGAAGAAAAAGCGAAAGCCAACGAGGCGCGAGTAGGGACATGGGCAAGGATGGGCATGCGGGCGCGAGTGGGGACAAGACGGATGTGGGCAAGGATGGGCATGTGGACGCGAACGGGTGGCCATGGGTGTGTGGGCGAGCGAACATGCTAGATAGTGAGTTTGGGGGCATCGACGTCTCCTTCCAATGATGACTTAAGTCCCTTTGCCAAACCCCCCCCCCCCAAACAATCTAAACACACTCTTTGCCAGGCTGGACAGCGGACAGGGCCACGAGCGAACGACTGAGTGGACAAGTTGGACAGTGAGTTCAGGGGTGCCACCTTCCAATGACGACTCAAGCCCCTTTGCCCCCAAAACCCCCCCTCCCCCCCCATACACACACACACTCTTTGTCCCCCTCCTTAAACATAATGCATTTTTTATTAAGGTTAGCTTGATTGTTATTAGTCTTCTTTTTATTGGAATTTTGATTAAGATTAGCTCGATCGTTTTCTTTCTTCCCTTTCCTATTTACTTAATGAAAACCATCATTTGTAAGTACTTCTTTGATTTTAATCAAGACAATCCCTAGCAAAATATCCCACCTTCATGCATTTGAAGCATGCATTAAGCAAATTCCTATAAGATAGGGGATGTTTCGTGATCAGATTCCCCTTGAAATTAGATATGAGAAGAAAGTCAGGGAGCTTATTAATCAAATACTTGTGGAATCATCAAGGATTAACCATGTTTGTTGGTCTCTTTCATAATATCTTCCCAAAAGGGACCATCAAAGTTTTAACAAAGGGCCAAAGGTTCTTGGGGAGGTGTGTCAGTTCACTCAATTGAATTTGGAATTGAAACAACAATCCATTGATGTATCATGTTGGTTACCCTCTCAAAGATCATACACTAAACTTAGTGAAGGAGTTTGTCTACGGAACTTTAAAAAAACTATTACAAATGGCTAGGAATTTTCTCTAGTCATGGAATAATGAAACATTGAAACTTCCCAAGGTAGCTTTGGAGGACTACATAGAACCAACAAAAGGGTGGCCTAGGATTACCCAACCTACTTAAAATCTTAGAATAAATGGAAGTCAAATAGATTGTCCAAACCTTCTAGCATGAATAAAAAGACTGGGTGTCTCTAATCCTAAAGAGCTATTATAATATTCCCTTTGAAGGATAACCAAGATGGGGGAGAGAAAGAAAGGGTGATGAGAGAGAGGACATGCGATATGTGTACTTTTTTCTTGGTAGGAAGGAGTCATTGGTAGCCCCTTATCAGATGAAATTGTTTTTTGGCAACCCATTCCTGGCAAGGGTAACTTTTCACCCAACTAGACTTGTGGGTTTTCTTCGCCCAATAAGGGGCTGTCGGTGACCTCTTTTTGGCGAAAAAACAAATCACGGTTCTGAGAATAGACATCATGGGAAGAAGAGAGAGCAACAGAGTGGGGTTTTTTTTTCTGCCTATTGGTGACCCCTTCTGACGGAAAAAAATCCCACATGTCTAAGATTGCAAGGGGGGAAGAGAGAGTAACAGAGTGATGGGAGAGGGACGAAAGAGAGAGACAATATGAATAAAGCAATGTTTGAACGAGTGTGTATAAGCCTCTACTTTGTATGACTATCTCATATTATGCTTCTAGGAGTGTAAAGATCTACTATTTAGAAAATTATATCTCTCTCTTTCTCTCGTAAATTTAATTAAGTAAATATTAGTTAATCAGTTGAGAAAATGGGGGAGAGAGAGAAACAATGATAAGAGAGAGGACATGTGATATGTGTAAAATTTTTCTCGCCAGAAAGGGGTCACCGAGTAAGGCCCGTATCAAACGAACAAAATTTTTGGCAACCCATTCCTGGTGAGAGTAAGTTTTTGCCAAATTGGATTTGTGGATTTTTCTCTGCCCAATAAGGGGCTACCAATTACCCCTTTTGGTGAAAAAACACACCACACTTCTAAGAATATATAGCATGGAAAGAAAAGAGAGCAACATAGTGTTTTTTTTTTGCCCAAGAAGGGGCTGCATGCGAATCCTTCTCGATGGAAAAAAAAGCCACATGTCCAAGAATGCATGGGGGGAAGAGAGAGTAACAAAGTGATGAGAGAGAGAGAGAGAGAGAGAGAGAGAGAGAGAGAGAGAGAGAGAGAGAGAGAGAGAGAGAGAGAGAGAGAGAGAGAGAGAGAGAGAGAGAGAGAGAGAGAGAGAGAGAGAGAGAGAGAGAGAGAGAGAGAGAGAGAGAGAGAGAGAGTATGCAAAATGTAATATTTTTTTCGTCGAGAAGGCATCGCCGACAATCCCTTCCTGGATGAAAAAATATTGCATGCTCTCCTTCTCTCATCATTCTGTTGCTCTCTCTTTCCCCCATGCTCTCTATTCTCGGACCTATGGATTTTTTTTTGACAAGAAGGGGTCACCAAAAACCCCTTCTTGAGCGAAAAAAACCTGTACTCTATTGGTCTCTCTTTTTCCATGCTGTCTATTCTCGGAACTATGGTTTGTTTTTTCGCCAAAAGGGGTCACCAACAGCCTCTTGTTGGGGAAAAAAAAACCACAAATCTAGTTGGGCCAAAATTTACTCTCTCCAAGAATGGGTCATTGAAAAAAAAATTCGTCCAATAAGGGGCTATCGGTGACCCCTTTTTGGTGAGAAAAATTTACATATATTGCATGCTCTCTCTCTTCCCCCTCTCTCTCATCACTCTTTCTCTCTTCCCCTATTTTCTATTTGTTTCACCTATAAAAGGACCCATTCCCCCCATGTTTTCACATTGCGAATCGTTCCCACGACTCTTGGTATGAGTCACCACCTCTCACTCACACACACACACACACACACACTCTCTCTCTCTCTCTCTCTCTCTCTTACTCTCCCTCTCTCTTAATCTATCCCCACCTTCCTCCCTCTCTCTATCTCCTCCTTCCTCCCCCTCTCTCTCTCCCTCCCCCCCTCTCTCTCTCTCTCGCTGTCTCTCCCTCCCTCTCTCTCTCTCTCTCTCATCCCAATATTATCTCTTTCTCTCCCCCTCTCTCAATTGGTATTTCATTGGCAAGAAATCGAGGAAGCAATATATTTGTAAGAAGTAACCCTAATCCCCTCTATCATGGCCAAATCAAATTTCAAAAGACAGGATCAAGTCACCCTTTTTGAGAGCGATGAAAGGACTGCAGAAGGTTTTATCTGACAAATGTTCCCCTCATCAAGCTTGCTCCTTGGACAAGTGGGAGTTCTTATCACCATCATGCATAAGAGGGGTGTGAAGGCTCGTGGCAAAGGCAATATTGAGATTGATGTTGAGGAACATGCAATTATGTAATGGCCAATTGAATAGACGGTAAGTAGCCCCTCTCTTGATTTTTGTTACGACTGCTCTATCTCCCCCTCTTACCCTATTTCGGATCATTGTTTGCAAAAAAGAGAGCAATGACCGGACGAGTCTCTCGAGGACTTTGACTTGCCTCCATGATCTAGAGTAGGATGACATGCTATTGTCACTGGCAACATGCAATCACAAGGGGGGAGCTGCCCTCCAAGAGCGAGAGGGAGAGCAACACAAATGCAATCATTGACTTTCGCCAAGCTACAAGCAACCGTTGCAATTGCATATGGGGAAGGAGTGACATCAGAAGAAGGTGGGAACACTTTGATGATGCAGGCGAGGAAGGGCAAGAGAGCTCGTAGTATCGAAGAAGTGATATTGACGAGGAAAGTGATGCAGGCGAGGAAGGGCAAGAGAGCTCGTAGTATCGAAGAGTGATACTGACGAGGAAAGTGATGACCATCAAAGCATCAAGTCCTTTAGTGCATAACAAGGGCATAGCTGTACACAAACCAAGAAGAAAGGAACTCAAAGAACCAAAAAGGAGTGCATAACAAATGTTGGTGAAACAACTCTGGTGAGACCACTCTCACAATCACTTGTGATAAACGTATTGTGCAAGCATGCATAAAAGACCAGTTGGAAACGTTGACATCGAGTGCTTGTAAGAGATAGCAACATGTTTAAGATTATGGTTTTTATTTCTTTAAATTGATTGGGCATTAATCACTTCATCATCTCATTCAGATGCGGACATCCACCCCTTTGCCACCCATCCCATTGTGTTGTATGTTTCCATGCCTATGATTAGACAAGTCACATCGAGGTACAAGCAACTCTCGAAAACCTTTTATAGATGGGTATGCTAGAGGGATGGGTATATTCATAATATCATTAGAGACTCCAAGGCACTAGTGCAAGGTTGATGATATGATTAGAAATGAGTGGGACCCCCATTGGCTAAATAAGCATGAGGACTTTGAGGCAGAAATCAATGGTAGTGATTGGGCCTTTTTATCAAATTGCATGTTTTATATTTGGGATGGTATCCATTGGCTGTTAGCATGAATGAATGAGATATGCACATGTGAGTGGCCCTAAACCGTAGGGCCTTAATATTCTACAAAGTGTTTGTTTCTTATGTCATCATTAACATAATTGATTGTTTACAACATCCTTTCTAGATAACACGAGGCAACATGTGCATGTTGATTGTCGCCTTGTGAAAGTGACAAGTGTAGTATAGGGGGAGATTTTGTCAACTATTTCTTGTACAAACCGGTATGCAATGGACCATATTCATGAGATCCTAATATAGATTGTACACATGCTAGCACAAAAGGGGGTTGTCCATACCTCATATCTAGACCTTGTTTGTGAAGCAAGGATGCTAAGGCAGGCTGACCACGCAACTATTTTTGACAAGCTAACTAATGAGGCAAAGGCATGGGTGCAAGCACACAAAAAGCCAATGCCCATTCCCACATGGTACAAGACATTATTGATTGCACTTGCCTACGTTATGTGGAAGGTAGGTATTTCTTCAAGCTATCTTAGCAATGTTTTTCTTGATGCATTTTTTCCTAATGCAATGATGTTGTCCCTAATTACCAAGTGTAGGATGAGTATGATATGGTAGTGTGACCAATAGAACATAAACGAACATAGCTCTCCTACTCTGAGTTTAGAACCAAGTGGGACGAGGCATAAAATAGTGTCAATGAAGAGCTCGTCAAGAAAAATCGATGTTTGCTAAGAGTTGCAGACCCCAACCTCGGAGAGAAGTTGTATCATTAGTAAGTTGCTACCTCTTTGTACCTGCCATTTATATGTACTCAAACTACATTGGTCCAAAGTAACAATATTTTTGTCAATGTAGAACGGTCTCATGCTTGGAGTGGGGCTCCAAGACAAGGGGGTGTATTGAACAAGGAGAGAATATACACATTGGCATCCTCAAAGCTAAATGAGATAGATTGTGTAAGGATATTGAAGGCCATGGAGAGTTTTGACAGGAAAATTCGAACGTTGCAGGGCATGCTTGAACGTAGGTTATTCTTGTTGGTCTAAATTATGTGCATTATAAGTTTGATGAATTGGTATTAAATGACATAACTTTGATTCGAGCAGATGAAAATGCACCATTTCAAAGTTGGGTAATACAAGAGACCTTTTGGGCCATGTTGCAAGACAGTGAAAAGAGATTGCTTTTGAGTTGGGAGGACTACTATAACATTCAAGTGGAACACAATTTGTTCTTCCAATACACCCAGGAGATAAAGAGAAAACATAGAGAGCAAATGTTTCGTGTTGTCTTCCATGATTTCAAGCCAGATGAAGATATAGAGTCACAGAAGTCAATGAAGTTGGCAGCATGGAGGTTTCTATATAGGTAGTTCACAATATCCTTCTTTAGTACCATGTTTGCGGTGCTATCTTGCCAATCCATTCCAGAATTGTAATGGTGACTTTGCAAGTTAGGTTCATGTATGGGTAGATGGAGAGAGAGACTATACAAACTTAGCTAGGAGGGTGTGAGGACTGGGCAAATGTGTAGGAGGATTAGTGCATGTATGAGGATTACTAGATAGGGCAAGAGTGGGATGAGGAGGTAAATAGAAGATGTCCTATTTTTCTCGACTATCGAGAAGGTGAATATCCCTCCAATGAGAAGGGTTTTGAAAGGCGAGAAGGATCGAAGCTTGCACTCGAGAGCTATGGCAGGAGAGAAAGAGCAAGAAAGAGAGAGACAAGAAATGGGAACTCCAATAGTCACAATGTGTGACCGGGCCTTCCTTTATTCAAACTGTCACTAAAAGAATAAAGAATAAAGTGACGGTGACAGGCGCCTGCCACTTGCAGTGTGTAGTGGCGGTGACTGTCAGTGTGGTAATACATGGGTGGCTAGCGGAGGCACCTTTACCCCCAACAACCTCCCGCTTAAAGGCAAATCTGCCCTAGTGAGGAGTGAAAAGAAAAAAGAAAAAAAAAGACAGTATAACATGTACACATGTACAACAGGATGAGGAAAGACGTCATCTCATCCCACGCCCATCAACCTCTTGAGGAAGGCAAAGTGCTCTGTAGAGAGGCTTTTCTTGAGCAGATTTGCAGGATTCTGGTCAGTCGAGATCTTGACAAGGTCA
Organism: Lygodium microphyllum; assembly: GCF_053477565.2. Classification (NCBI taxonomy): domain Eukaryota; kingdom Viridiplantae; phylum Streptophyta; class Polypodiopsida; order Schizaeales; family Lygodiaceae; genus Lygodium; species Lygodium microphyllum. The sequence continues at coordinate 13,060,860 of NW_028229514.1, forward strand.
ACAGACTTGTCCTCAACGACCCCAAGTATGAAGTGATACCTCACCTCAATGTGTTTCGTCTTCGCATGGAAGACCAGATTTTTGGCTAACTGAATAGCACTCATAGAATCCGAATGCAGTGTAGGGATAGCATCAATACCAAGGTCAGCAACAACCAAACGACCCAACCAAATGGCCTCCTTGCAAGCCTCAGTGGCTGCAATATACTTGGCCTCTATAGTAGAAAGGGCCGTGCATTTCTGCACCCTGGACATCCAAGAAACATCACCTCCAGCATAGGTGAATACATAGCTAGAAGTGGGCTTCCTACTATGTGCATGTCGTGCATAATCAGAGTCAGTGTACCCCACGATTCCTGTATCCTGGCTGCCATAGCATAGGCACATATCTGCAGTGCCCTTCAGGTACCTCATGATACCCTTCACGGCATCCCAATGCTTCTTGCTAGGTGCAGCCATATAGCGTGCCACAACACCAACTGCAAAGGCAATATCTAGATGAGTGGCTATCATGGCATACATAAGATTGCCCACTGTGGATGCATAGGGAATCTTGGTCATCTCGGCCCTCTGCTCATCTGTCTGCGAACAATAAGCTTGTGATACCTTCACATAGGAAGGCAATGGACAGCCAATAGACTTTACGTGTCCTGCATATGGAAGCGCTCAAGGAGTTTATGAATATACTCCCTCTGTGACAAGTAGAGGAGTCCTTGATGCCTGTCGCGTCTAATGCGCATACCAAGTATGTGAGCAGCCTGTCCCAGATCTTTCATCTCAAAGCTCTTCTTTTGCTGAGCCTTAAGAGCATCTAGCTCATCATGAGCTTTTCTTGCTATTAGCATATCATCCACATAGAGTACCAAAATCAATAAAGAATCATCACGGGCTTTCTTCGCGTAAAGACATAGATCCATAGTACTCCTGCTGTAGCCCTGTGACTGCATAAAGGCATCAAACTTATGATACCACTCCCTAGGTGCCTGCTTCAAGCCATAAAGACTTTTCTTCAATTTGCACACTAGGTGCTCCTTTCCAGGTTCTGCAAAGCCCTTAGGTTGCTCCATATAAATCTCATCATGCAAGTCCCCGTGTAAGAAAGCCATCTTGACATCCATCTAGTATAAATCCAAGTTAAGCTGAGCAACCAAAGCCAAGACTAAGCGCAGGGTGGTCATCTTAACCCTAGGAGAAAAGACCTCATCAAAGTCCACATCATGCTCTTGCTTAAAACCCTTTGCTACCAATCTAGCCTTATATGCTAGCTTGGGGTGTCCAGGGGTACTATTCAGCTTGTACACCCACTTGCGTGGCAAAGACTTATTGCCCTCAGGCAAGGAAACCAAATCCCAAGTCTCATTCTTATGCAAGGAGTCTATCTTAGACTGCATAGCCCTCTCCCAGGAGTGACTGTCACCCCTGCGCATAGCCTCATCATAAGTGAAAGGCTCTCCTGCATCTGTAACCAAGATATAATGCATCGAGGGCTGAAATCTATCAGGTGGATGTTTGTCTCTAGTAGACCATCTCACGGTAGGCTCTGCTGCTTGCTCAACTGCCTGTCCAACACCCTGACCATGAGCATCTGTGCAGCTGGAGGCTGTCCAATTGGTTGTGCGAGAGACCTCGGCTTCTCCTGAAATGTGACCCTGCGGATCTCAACAACTCTCTCAGGCTGCCTATGCATCTTGTCTTCATGGAAGACTACATCATGACTGCGGATGACTTTCCGCGTCTGCGGATCTGAGAGATGGTAACCCATCTCGCCTGCATCCCCATAACCAAGGAAAATGCATTTGACATTCTTAGGATCCAGCTTACTTCTCTTGTCCCTGGGCACATGGCAAAATGCCTCACATCCAAAGACACAGAGATGCGCATAAGAGGGAGGTTTTCTAGTCCATACCTCCTCTGCAACCTAGAAATCCAAACCACTAGAAAGTGATCTATTTATGATATGCACAGCTATACTAACTGCCTCAACCCAAAAGCTCTGTGGTAGGCCTGCATAGCTAAGCATACTGCGTACATGCTCCTGGATGGTTATATTCATCCGCTCAGCCAAACCATTCTGGGGGGGTGTAGGGGGCGGTCAACTGACGCTTAATACCCCTCTCATCACATAACTACTCAAAAGCACGTGAGACATACTCACCCCCATTATCTATCCTTAGGCATTTTAGCCTATACCCAGACTGGTTCTCAACTAATGCAAGCGATCTCTGAAACACAACCAAGACATTGGATTTCAGCTTAATGGGATATGCCCAAAATTTCCGTGAAAAATCATCTATGAAAGTAACAAAATACTTTGCACCACCCATAGATTGACAAGGCATGGGTCCACAGACATCCGAATGTACCAATGCCAAGGGCTCACTCATGCGTGGCCTACCAGACTTCTTATGCGTAGACCTAGTCTGCCTACCATAAAGACAATGCTCACATGAATCAAAACATGCATAATCAAGGGGCGGCAAGTACTGTAAACCAGAAAGCATTTTCATTTCCTTCAAAGACATATGGCTCAAATGGGCATGCCAAAGAGATACATGTGGGATAGAATCCACAGACAAAACATGATCAAGGGAAGAAGTAGATACAATCAAGGGATAGAGGCTGCCAGCCTTGGCACCTCTCACAATCACAAGTCTGCCATGAGTGATCTTCCATGCATAGTCTCCAAAAGATACATGATAACTTGCATCATCAAGCTGTCCAGCTGACATGAGACTGCGTGTCAAAGCAGATACATGACGTACATCTTGCATAACAAAACTGCTGCCAGAAGGAAACTGCAGCCTAACATCACCAATGCCCACGATGTCAAGAGAGATGTCATCACCCAAGCGCACAGAACCCGAAACAGTACGGTATAAATGAAACCACTCTCGGGCAAGATGTCACATGAAAGGACGCACCTGAGTCCAAGAGCCAACACTGTGCATACATAGAGTGTATCTTTGTCATCTGCGAAGCACTAGAAGAAGCTGCAAGAATATAATCATCATCATCAACATCCTCAGGCTGCATAACATTGATTTCTTCCATTTTAACTTTGGACTTTGCAGGCACTATGCGGCGATCAGAAGACTTATCCTACACTTTGTCTTTCCCATTATCTTTGCACCTTTTATTGCGCAGTTCATGGCATTGTGGCCTAATATGGCCCTTTTTCCCACAATGGTGACAAGTAACATCTGCATTCCTGCCATGGGATTTGCTGCGTGACTTCCGACGAGACTTGGACCGAGATTTCTGAGAATCCCATCCATGGCCACTACCACTGCCATGCTTTCCATATCCATCATTCCTACCTCTAACTGTCATAGCATGCGACACATGAGAGGCATCCAAATTCTTAGTTAACCTTTTCTTGTAGAAGAGCACTCTCAACATCAGATAGTTTCAAGATATCAGCAGAGGCACATATTGCAATGCGAAATACATTCCATGACTCATTAAGAGTACCAAGCAAGAAAAGAGGAGTGACATTTTCTATAAAAGTGATGTCCTGCAAAGTCAAGTTCTTGAGTATAGCATGGAATTGGCTAAAGTGAGCAGATATAGTCACATTCTCCTTCATGCGCAGATCCATAAGCTGCTTCAGCCAATACATCTGACTCGTTGGACTTTTCTTGTCATAGAGATTCTTGATTTTATCCCACAACTGCCATGCACTCTGTTCTTCCTCAAATACATTGTAATGAACCTGTTCTGTGAGAGATAATACAATAGTGGACTTGCATAACTCATCAAGCTCAAACCATTCCTCATCTGGCATAGTTGCGGGCGGCTGCCCCGCTGAACCTCAATGGTTTGATCTGCGATTTCTGCATCAACACCTACCAAATCCGGCTCTTCCAATAAGAGTAATTCGTACAATCAAGCTTAGTGATGTTGAAAATAGCATGATTAGTGGACAAACTCACCATAATGCAGGCTAGAAGATTGTAGACAATTCAAAATTGCTTGATGTTTACTGTAGAAAATGACCAAAAAATCACCAACGAGAGAAAATGGTGAGAAAAGTGTAACCAAAGCTGTTGCCCACCAAGTACTTGATGATAATGAGGATGACACGACGATGATAAAATAGGGAGAAGGGGCACATGTGTGCCACCTCCAAACCCCCCCACTACCCCTTCTTGATCAATTGCATGGTGACAATCACAATGGCCATGGAGTGGGGCTAAGGCCTCCTCATCACGATGCCTTCTCCCCCAATAATACCCTTCTCCCCCCTATACAAATCCCCCCTCCTTAAAGAATACACACGCTATTCTTCTCCCCCCCGGTGCCAAACTTGAGAGAGAGAGAGAGAGAGAGAGAGAGAGAGAGAGAGAGAGAGAGAGAGAGAGAGAGAGAGAGAGAGAGAGAGAGAGAGAGAGAGAGAGAGAAGGAAGGGGAAACATAGAGAGAAAGGGAGAGAGAGAGAGAGAGAGAGGCTCAAGAAAGATGTGGGGAATAAAATTCCATGGTTATATATGAGGAAATCATATGTGCATGCCTAGGATTCCCTACCATGAGATGTGGGGAATGTAATTCCCTGGTTATATATAGGGAATTCATATATACATACCTTGGAAAAACTAGAGAATTTCTTACATTTCATAAGTTTTCCTATGTAGGAATTGTTCATATATTCCAATAGCTTTGTTTACACAGTTTGTATAAGGTTCCATGGTCTCTTTGGGAGACAACAATAAGAAATCACAAGACTCGGGCTAATGGATTCATTCAAAGGGCTAACCACTCAAAAATACAAGGCATGAGCTAGATAATCGTGGCTACAATAACCGCACAACAATAGAGCTAACTCTATGTGTGTGTGTGTGTGTGTGTGTGTGTGTGTGTGTGTGTGTGTGTGTGTGTGTGTGTGTGTGTGTGTGTGTGTGTGTGTGTGTGTGTGTGTGTGTGTGTGTGTGTGTGTGTGTGTGTGTGTGAAACTATATATATGGGGGTGAATTGGGACTATGCTTGCATGAACCCTCATCTCTTTCTCTCATCTCCTTATATAGCATTTATATATATAGGGGTAAATTAGTACTATGAATGTGTGAACCCTCATCTCTTCCGCTCAACTCCTTATATAGCCTTTGTCACATGCGGTGCCTTGAAGTCCTTCTGCCACTATCCTTGGCTACATCACTACCTTTCATTACTGCTCTACTATCATTATCTTTAGTTAACACTTAGATGCCAATCTACACCATCATGTGCTTGACAGGAAGATTGGATTACATGCCAATTGAATGGCACTCATTGAATCCTAATGTGGTGTAGGAATCATAGTCATACCAATATTTGCAAACAAATGGCCTACTCATAGGGCCTTCTTGCAAATCTTAGTGGTTGCAATGTATTTAGCCTCAGTAGTAGATAAGGCATGGCATTTATGCACCTTCGATATCCAAGAGATAGCACCTCCAACAAACATAAAGACATACCCATAGGTGGACTTTCTACCGTCTACATATCCTTCATAATATAAGTCAATGTAACCCATTACTTTTGTATCCTAGCTACCATAGCAAATACGTATATTTGTAGTATCTTTAAGGTATCTCATGATACCCTTCACAATATCCCAATGTCACCTACTAGGTATAGCCATATATGATGCCAGAACTACCATTGCAAATGTTATGTCAGGACAAGTGGCTACATTGGCATATATCAAACTACCCATTGTAGATGCATACAGAATCTCATCTATCTTGGCCCCTACTAGATCCTTAAGAGAGTTGGTGACTTGGCCTACCAATTAGAGCTTTCCCCTACCACAAAGATTCACAATGTGTTTCATGTCTGAGCTGAAGCCCTTCATTGGCACCTCAGTGGACTATGTGGAAGAAATTCCCCCCATAGACGAAGAAGGTATCATTCAGTATATCCCTGAGGCAATCATTGGGCAATGAGATAAGCACTTAAGATCTCGATCCATCAAGGAGTATCTCATCAAATGGCAAGGCCTACCCCTGGAAGAAGCCTCCTAGTGCCTAGCCACTATTGTCAATGAATTTCCTCACCTCCAAGATGCCCAACGGGTTGAAGACTAGCCAGTTATGCCCCCGTTTGACCACCCTCTACCTACACACTGCACACTATTTTAGAACAATTTTGTACTTTCCCAAATCTCAGGAATGTGTCTCCTACATACATGGATGAAAGTACATGTCATAAGCTCCGTTTTGACATGTGGCACACCCCATTTAGAGTAGCCTATCAAAAGATATGACAATTTTACCTCAGTAAGCCTGTCATGGACAACATATTGTCTTAGTCTCTACCTATCCATTTTCATTGTAATGTGGTTCAAAGTAGTACTTTGCACCCCACTCAAGGAGAATACCTTGTTGCAACAACAGGAGAATTGGCTAAAAGGAAGGAATTGTAAGGGGAAAGGAAAAATTTCCGACAGATCCACAGCTAGATAAAGCACAACTACTTATGGAAGAGTTGAAAGTGACAATTACTGCTAACACAAGGCTTCCTCCTTGTCTTCGGCCCTTTAAAGCTAGGAAGAAGGGGCTTATCTCTATTGAAGGACTCTAAAAGCTACAGGTTTGGGTGAAATATTAATGTGCTATGCTTTATATGGAAAATCCCAGGCTTGTGGTATATGAACATGGGATTTTAAGACTTTGTACCCCAGGGCACATACTACTTTTCCTCTTTTCTAATATCAATATATTTTAATGCAAAAAACCCCACTAAAATTGAACGAAAAAAAAAGCACCGTCAGCTGACTCACACTAATACTCTCTATCTTGGCGACGTTGTGAATTTGATGCATCGTCAGCTAACTCACACTAAAACCGAACGAAAATAAAAGCACTGTCAGCTGACTCACACAAACACATACTCTCTTGGTGACGTTGTGAATTGGATGCATAGCCAAGGTACTAGAATTAAGTGCATTTCCCAGATTGGTATAGCAATGGTACATGAGAAGAACTCTCATGTCCATGGCATATTCTATATCATTTGAGAGTTAATCATACCAAGTCGTGTTAACATAACATTGAGTTGCTCCCAACATGTAGGAATACTTACACCACCTAAGTCTCCATTCCATGTGTTAGGTAGTTGCACTAGCAGTTAGCCTAAGCTTGGAGGTTGAGACAGCTTCCTCCAACAATATCACCAAATAAAATCTGAAGCATCTTGTCCTGAAACTCAATCGAAGCTTGATGTTCATCCCCAGAGTGCTTGCATTTGAATTAGTCTTTGAATGATTTTATTAAACAAAGATGGCTCAATATCATCCATCTCCACCTCATCATCTTCACCTTCATCCAAGCTGTCAATCTCATGTGAGAGCTCATTACGGGCTTCGTTATCCAACTCTACATCATACCCTTCTAGAATGTCATCCAATGATAAATCATGAGGGTCATGTAGACCTAGATGGGTTGTAAGACTCTTGAATCTCTCCTCAATTTTTTGGTGCTGTGCAAAAGTTGGAGGAATCAAGCTTCCACCACCACAATATGTTTTGCATCTACACCATACATGTCTATATCTAGATAATGATTGAGATAATACTTGTCTTTCAATAGGGTTGTCATCACTCATAGAAGCATTATCTCTTAAAGAGTTTTGACCAATTTCATAAGCCACAGTTGATGGATGCATATTGCCATTCATATCTTGACAACTATGTGCATAATATGTCTTGTAATATCTTAATAGCTAAGAGATGAATGTGTGCACTTGTAATTGCATTGACATTGCATGATACGATTCATTATAACTACTTAAAATATAGCAATTTATCAAAGCTAATTAGTCAATATATTCAAACTTTATGTTAGAGGAAGGCGCCCATCATCGTCACTTTATTCTTTATTCTTTTAGTGATAGATGAATAAAGGGAAGGCCCGTCACACATTGTGATTATTAGAGTTCCCACATTGTGATTCTCTCTCTCTCTTGCTCTTGCTCTCCCGACATAGCTCTCCCATGCAAGCTCCAATCCTTCTCACCTTTCAATTGGTATGAGAGCATGGTTTCTTGAGCACTCGAGCGTGATTCGTGATTCCTTCAGCATTCATTCAAATCTCTACACCATTGGTGCATTCTCTCGACATCCATATCAGACTCCTTTGAGCTTCGATCACTCCCCGGCTTCTCGAGCACCTACCCGGCCCATTTGGACACCCTATATGTGATTGTGTTCTACTCTCACTCAACTAGCTTTAACGGGAATGTACTCGTCTCCATTTCCTTTCAATGAAAAGAGACCGAAGGAAAAGCATTTAACATTCCTAAGGTCTTTTGACAAAACATCCTTCATGACCGAATTACAAATACCTTTGATAGATGGCTTCCAGGTTCCAAGGACATATATACATAGAGGTGATATTTAATGCAAGAGGTTAGTAGACACTTGCCACATGGATTATTTAAACATTGAGTAGTTGAGTAATATCTAAATCATCCACGCCAATTAGCAGCAATGTGATTAAATAAAATGAAAAAACATATATCCTATGCCAATTAGCAATTATGTAATTTAATAAAATGAAGAAGCATATATTGTACAACGTAGTGCATAAAAGGTTGTGTCCATGGGACTTAATAGTCCATCACATCAGCTATCCCTTTTGAGTATGGCTTAACATCTCCTCATATGAGGATAGTGTAATATCCCTTGCACTTGAAAGTGCACACTAGCATATATTCAGACTTCTAGTTATATAATCGTTTCAATATGCACAATGAAACTAAGGCCTAGAATATTTTAAGAGCTGCATGAAAACTAGTTATCTCGATACTTAGAGACACTAATCAAAACACAGAAAGGAAGAGCACAAGTTGACTCAATACTTAGAGATATTAATCCAAACGCATGAAAGAAGGTCATGTCCTTGGGACTTAATAGTCCATTACAGTAATTATCCCTTTTGAGTATGGCTTAAAATCTCCTCATACGAGGATAGTGTAATATCTCTTGCACACTTGAAAGTGCACACTAGCATATATCTAGACTTCTAGTCGTATAATCGCTTAGATATGCACAATGAAACTAAAGCCTAGACTATTTCAAGAGTTGCATGAAAACAAGTTATCTCGATACTTAGAGATACTAATCGAAACATAGAAATGAAGAGTACAAGTTGACTCAATACTTAGAGATATTAATCCAAATGCATAAAAGAAGGTTGTGTCCTTGGGACTTAATAGTCCATCACAATAGTTATCCCTTTTGAGTATGACTTAATATCTCCTCGTATGAGGATAATGTAATATCTGTTGCACACTTGAAAGTGCACACTAGCATATATTCAGACTTCTAGTTATATAATCGCTTAGATATGCACAATGAAACTAAGGCCTAGACTATTTCAAGAGCTATATGAAAACAAGTTATCTCGATACTTAGAGACACCAATCGAAACACAGAATCTCCTTTCCAGCTTCTACTCCAAGTTTAGGCCTTTGTGCCATATCCAAGATGGGGTATTAACATGCACACATTCTAACAAAAGCTTGCTTACTATGCTGACATCATGGATAGTGACAAAGCTTGCTTTTTGCCCAAACTAAAGCACTAATGATTTCAAGATGTAAGTGGTTGGCAAATCAAAGTCCAAATATCTGGGAAGTATTCAAATCAATGCTCATTCAGCTGTTTGTTTCATGGATACAGCAAGATGAAACAATCAAAGAATACCATTGATTTAGATAGAAAGGGAATTAGAATGCTAAGTCATACAACAATAGCATTTAGGATGCATTATTTGAAAGTTTCAAACATACATGTCTAAGTTTGCTCAAGTGCAAAGAAGTCAAGTTCCATTCTAGATTTAACCAAAGACTTACTCCCACTTATGGTATCTCACCTCCTACGCCTTGAAGAGTCCATGGATCTAGCAACCTATTAATTTCTGCCAAAATCATAAGTTGCATTATACTCAACTATGAATTTACAAACACAAGATGGATGACTTAAAAGAACACTAGTTGGCGACCAAGGAAGAAGGAACTGAAGCTTGACTTCAAAAACAAAGCTAAGAATGATTTCCATAGCAAGAAGGCCTCCTTTGGTATTAAAGAAGAAAAGCCTAACATTTCAATGCATCCTTACACCCCAACAAGTGAAGTCCAGTAAAGAAGGGACACATTCCCAATGTGGGAAGAAAGACATCTGGCTTTCAAATCTTCAAGGAGTCAGACACATAATCAAAAGCACCTCAACTCTATGCAATTCCAAATATGCAAGTTTATACAGGAGATTGTTTCAATGGAAAGAAGATTGCTCCGGTGCTTGGAAAGATCAAGAATCATTCAACCATTATTCTTTTTGCTAAATTCTATAAAGGAATTCAATTTTCCTGAAAATCTATCGATGCTAGACGATGATAAAGATAGTTGATTTTAACTCCTAAGGATAGAAAGAAACTAATTATTGTAGGAGTGTCTGAAATTCTATTCTCTAATGTAACAATGTAAGAATCCAAATATTGATGTGAGAATCTAAACTAAGTATTGTTGCAGACACCTGGGCCGTTGGATGGGAGCTAGTGAGCTGTTGGGCAGTTGATGGTGGACGGGAGTTGGTAAGTTGGTAGGCACAGGCGTCGGGAAGCTGGTGGGCCGGTTGACGGAACGGGAGGTGTCGGGGTGCTGGTCAGCCCGGTCGATTGACACGCGAGAGCTGGAGGCGGTCGTTGGGAGCTGGTGGGCCTGAGCTGGACGTTGACGTACACAGTGCCTTGGTCGCCGAGTATGTCTCCTGTGATTGCAAGTTCTAGTAGCTAGGCGCTCACTAGACTGTGATCTGTAGTGGGCCACAACGAGAGCTAGCAAATATGTCCATATTGCGCAGGCTGGGATGTACTGGGGCAAATATGTAGGAAGTATTGTGCAAGGCAAGAGCACAAAGGGATAGGACAAGGACTATAGGGTGGGATCAAGAGTAGGTAACAAGAGAGCTCCACGATAAAAAGAAGAGAAGGAGAATTATTTTGGTGCCAATGTTCCGCTTGGTCATTAATGTAATTGGAGAGCATAGTGTGAATAGACCTTGGAGAAACCCAATGCTTTCCATGCTTTGGAGATCCTATTATTCCACCTAGACCTATGAGAGAGTGGAACTTTTTTTCCACAAAACTTAGGCGTACATCACGACCCATGGACATTGCAAAATGGCATCATCGCCTTTGGGTGTATATCCTTGAAAGGAATGAAAATGCTTACTTGTTTGTAGTATCTTCCGCTCCATGACTATAAGTGCATTGAGTCTTGCGATCATTGTTTATATGGCTAGCAGACATGCAATACACATAAAAAGTTAGGTATGATATGCATGGGTGAGCCATTGGCTCTTGTTCATTTGGATGTATGTGGTCCCATGCCCTACACGTTGTCAGGTGGCACAAAGTACTTTGTTACCTTCATTAATAACTATACGCATAAGATTTGGGCATATCCTATCAAGCATAATTCGGAAATCTTTGCTACATTTTAGTGTTTGCTTGCATTGGTTGAGAACCAGTCTAATTATAGGCTAAAACGCCTAAGGTTAGATAATGGGGGTGAGTATATCCCTAAAGCCTTTGAGGCAGTTTTGTGATGAAAGGGGTATTAAGCCTCAATTGACTGTCTCGTACACCCCAGCCTAAAATGGTATGGCAACTGAGCACATGAATAGGATGATTCAGAAGGAAGCTCACAGTTACTTAGCTAAGTAGGCTTACCACAACATTTTTGGACTAAGGAAGTTACTACTGTCATACACTTGATCAATCAGTCCCCACTCTTGACTATCAGGTTGTAGAGGAGGTATGGTGTGAAAAACCTCCCTCATATGCTCATTTGTATGTCTTTGGTTGTCAAGCTTTCTACCATATACCCAAGGACAAGTGCAATAAGCTAGATCCTAAGTCTAGGAAATGCATCTTTCTTGGTTATGGGGATGTAGGTGAGATGGGCTATCGCCTATGGGATCTGTAGACTTAGAAGGTTATCTACAGCCATGATGCTATTTTCCATGAGGAGAAAATGCATAAGCAGCATGAGCATATCGTTGAGATATGTATGGTGATATTTTAGGAGGAGCCTTCTATTACTGTATAGCGAGCTAGACAGCCTACATCATGCCCCAGTGGCCTAGGTCCATGATGCTACATAGGATGTACAGGCCCTAGAGCTAGCTTTGAGGTAGTCTACTAGAGATAGACAACAACTTGTGCAATTTGAGGCCTCTGTGGATTATGTTATGGTGACATATGTTGGTGAGCCTCTTACTTATGATGAGACCATGCACAGAGGTGATAGACACTCTTAAGAGAGGGCCATGCAGTTAGAGTATGACTCATTGTAGAAATATCATACATGGGATTTGGTTCCTTTTTCTAGTGGTAAGTGTGCTTTGCCATGCAAGTGCGTGTACAAGTTGAAAAGAAAAGTATCCCTAGACGTCCTAAGCTTGGATACAAGGCCAGATTGGTTGCTAAGAGCTTTAAGCAAGAATATGTCTGGACTTTGATGAAGTCTTTTCTCCTATTGTGAAGATGACTACCCTATGCTTAGTACTAGCTTTGGTTGCTTAGCTTGACTTGGATCTTTATCAGATGGATATCAAGATGGCTTTTCTTCATGGGGACTTACATGATGAGATTTACAAGGAGCAGTCTAAGGGCTTTGTACAACATGGCAGGGAACACCTAGTGCGCAAATCCAGGAAGAGCCTTTATGGCCTTAACCAAGCACCTAGGGAATGGTACCACAATTTTGATGTCTCTATGTATTCACAGGGATATTCTTGTAATGATATGGATCTATATTTATATATATAGAAAGCTCGTGATGGTGGTAGCTTTATGATTTTTATCATCTATATGGATGATATGTTGATTTGTTAGGAGTACCGATGATGGATAACTTGAAAGATCAGCTCAAGAAGAACTTTGAGATGAAGGACACGGAACATGCCTCGCATATTCTTGGGATGCATATTGCACACAATTGCTTTAAAGGGGCTCCTCTACTTGTCACAGAAGGGAGTACATCCAGAAGGTCCTTGAGCAATTTCATTTGCAAGATATCAAGCTTATTAGTTATGATGCAAGACATGCAAACAGTAGGAAGTCTGGATATGTCTTCACCTTTGCTAGAGGTGTTGTTTCTTGGATGTCCAAGATGCAAAAATGCACGACTCTATCTACTACAGAGGCAGAAACATACTACATTCAAATTCTATGAGTGTTATTCAGTTGGCCAAGAATCCAGTCTTCCATGTAAAGATGAAGCACATTGAGGTGCATTATCACTTTATACGAGAGGTCATTGATGACAAGTCTATTGAGCTTGTCATGATCTCAATTGACCAAAATCTTGAAGATCTGCTCACTAAAAGCGTCTCAGTGGAGTGTTTTTCCCTCCTTAGGAAGTTGATGGGTGTTGGATGAGATGACGTCTTTCCTCATTCTATTGTACTTATGCATATTTATACTTTGTCCCTTTTTTCTTATTCTCTTCTCATTAGGGGCACATTCACCTTTAAGTGGGAGGTTGCTCGCGGTAAAGGCACCTATGCCTAGCCACCCATGTATTAGTTACACTGACAGTACCCATATACCCGCACAACCGTACATTGTAGATGGTGGGCGCCCATTATTATCACTTCATCCTTTATTCTAGGTCGGTCACACATTGTGACTATTGGAGTTCCCACATCTTCTCTTTCTCTCTCTCTTTTGCTCCTTCCACCATAGTTGTTGCTTCTGCTCCGTGCTTCCACTTTAGGGATCACTTTCTTTAGTATATAGATGAAATTAAATATCACCACTTTCAAGTTTTAGTTGAGCACTTAAAAGTGATTTAAAAGCAATAAAAAATGTCTTAACATTGTCACGACTTCACACTTTGCCCCAAATTGTTGAGACCCAAAATGGCCATATTGAATGTTTTATACCAAATGTAAACACAGACTGATACTAACATGTTTTCATAAATGTGTCTTCTACCACATTTACACATTGATTATGCATACCTCTTTTGTAGGGTAAGGATACTAATTACACAATGCATGCATGCAACAAACCTAAGTTGTTGGGGGACCCTTGTGCAATGTTATTTTCCTTTAGTGACATGCCCTTCCCCAAGTCTAATATGCTTTCACAACTTGGTTCTTCATCCTAAAAATAGTCACCCCAAAATATAATATCTACATGGTGAATGATGATTCCTATAAACAACCACAAAATACAATACCTTGGAAACAATATTTGCAACCTTAATGATTATGCATATAAGCACGTATGTAGTCCATAATATCTACGTAATGCAAAACCTTCGAGCCTATATATAGCTACACATGTACTAAGAGCACGATACTATGCACAAGCAAAGGCCAAAAAAAGATCCAAGAAACAAAGCAAAGGAGAATATCTTGTACTTAAAAAACAAGTTGGTTTGGCTAGTCTAGATTTCTTAATAGCTATACATACATACACTGCATACATAATCTTTTATAAGTCTATGATTGGTATCATTTGTCATAATGGAGGATAAATCAATGTTTGACTTGTTAAAGAATACTCAAACCTACCATTGAATCAACCTCATTAACTTCAACCTTTAAGGAGCTTCCTTCTATTTATACTATGTATTTTAAAATGTAATTACATGCTATTATCCTAATTATTTCACTCTTATAAAGCAATCATTCAAGAATGATAGGGTACTATTGTATTTTAGTTATATAGAATATAAACCCATTTTCCTTTCAGCTATTCTATAGTTACAAAGCAATGAACACTATCTTCTATTTTATCCTGCCTACATTCCAATGCTACTTGCTCCCATTGACTATCCACCTTTGGAATATTCAAGAGTATACAAGTTGCATTGCACTTTATCTTAGTGTATTTTGGTATGCTTGAATAATGCCCCACAAAAATTGTAGTTGGAAAGCAATAGAATGATTGGTAAAATTTAACATGATTAAAGTTTATCCCATTATTACTAGGATGACTCAAGAAAGCATCTTGGTAGAACAATGCTTACATTCTCTACCAATAAGCATGATTAAGAATTGAAGAAAATATTATGTTATGAAGTTTTTAAAAAAAATGTTGTTAGAATTTTGCTACCTCACAAACACTTGCATCCTCTACAAATGAGCATGATGATAAAAGAATTGGGGAAAATATTATGTCAAGGAGTTTTCTTTCTAAATGTTGTAGAATTTGGCTACCTCACAAACACTTACCATTTTTATTGTGGCATGCATGCCAACATTCCTAGTTAAGAAAGGGAGAATACAAGGATGTTGAATATTGCAAAGAACTCCTATTATTAGGCCACACTACCCAACACCACTAGCTAAGAGGAGTATATATCTTGTTAGGATGTTGGAACTTGGTTTCCCATCAACAAGCTATTGCCACTATTGTGGCACAATCCAATGCCCTAAGCGTCAAGGCGAAGAACAGATATGAAGGTTGAGAAGTTGATATCCTTGCACGTAGTTAGTGATGGTGTTGTGACACATATATCATGCTATCTCATGCCTTTTCATTGGGCCAACCTAACATATTGCATAATATCATTCTACTTGGTCACTTGAAAGCAATTTTGAGTATGTAGTTTAAACATTTTGTGATTAACTACACATCTTTATTGTTGATGCATCGAAGAATTGCAAATTGTACTCCATTTGCAATTGTATGCGATTTTACTTCCAACAATAATGAATGAGCTTCACAAATTGAGTTTCTCATGATCTATGTGCAACATTAATCACTTTCTTCTTTTGTTAACATCATATATTTTCCAACCAATCCATCCTGTCATAGCATTTCCTGGACAACATAAAGAAAACATACTTCTCTTACCAACTTAATGATTTCGTCACCTTAAACTAAAACAAAGATTTTTAAGTATGACCCATATGATTCCTTGAGTTCATGTCCCTTCCATGCAATCGTGCTCACTTGTAGTGTTTTTCATTTTTTTTTCAAAGAATTCCAAGAAATAGCTCTTGCAATGTTAGCTAATTTCTTCCAAAAAGAAACATTCAATTATTTCTTATCCCACTTCCAAATCAGTTCATAAATCAAACTTCATGTATCATCAAAAATCTTTTTTTGGTCACCACCTTTCAACAAGAGCCTACACAAGTAGAGGTTTGAGGTAGGTAGAAAACTCTAGTAATAGAAGGAAAAACATTCAAGATTATCCATGCATCAAGGTGAGTTGTGATTTTGTCACAAATGGTACCCCAAATTATATAGCACTAGGAAGTGAGGTTGCTAGGAATCACACAAATGGTATGCACTATTTGAGATACCTTCATACTCTATACTAATTTTGTATATCACAAACATCAAGCCATGTTTGAGATACATGTAGCAAGGTATCGAGGCATTAGATGCCTTTATTTCAAGATGGTAAGCTTGGTGATTTTTCATATAACCTAGCCAAGATTTTCCTAGCAATGCCAAGTGAACTCAAAAGCACCCAACTTGAAAATTGTGCAACTTTGCAATGTAAATCATAGTCTAGAGAGGCATTACCTATGATGGATTGAGCCCAAGTCCCCATGAAAGGTGTGTCAAAGAGGGTGAGAGCCCCATTGAGCTCAAACCCTATCATTCCATGAGGCAACATCGATGAGTCAAGCACCATCTTAGGCACCTATCTTCTCATTTGGCATAATAACTCTCAAGTTTTCTGCATTGACTTATTGCAATGTCTAAAGCAATTAAAAATAATACATTCCATATCTAAAGCATTCATAAATCAATTAATGCATATGATATATGATAGATCATTCTTGATTATGCCATCATATCATGTATATAATGGACTTGTTGTATAACCTTGTAGTCAATTTGACCACATTGCAATGCCATGATATGGGAGTATTACCGTCTCATATTTTCATACAATGAGTCTATTTGGTTATGGCAAATATGTTTGTTGATGTTGTAGCAATGAATATATTGAAGCTTGGTTGGAGCACTAATGATCACCTTGGCTTAAATTTTTATGCATTGATAATTGAGTACTTTCTACAACTACACCATCACTTACCTTCTTGGAACGCACGTCCCACATGGACTTGGAAGACATCAATATGTCATGACTCATGTTTGTTGATGTTGTAGCAATGAATATATTGAAGCTTGGTTGGAGCACTAATGATCACCTTGGCTTAAATTTTTATGCATTGATAATTGAGCACTTTCTACAACTACACCATCACTTACCTTCTTGGAATGCACGTCCCACATGGACTTGGAAGACATCAATATGTCATGACTCACTATAAAGAACTTTCTCAATCTATTTCAAAAATGTAAGCTAAACTCACAACTAGACTAGTCTACTGTGTATTGGTTAAAAACCTTTTGCATTTTAGGAGACATTGATGTTCCATGTGTAACCTACTTATTCACTTTGATAACCTTTTCCAAAAAAGTGCATTTCACAAGAAATAGATGATCAAATTCATTATGAACTCTGTGTGTGTGTGTGAAGCTTGACTACTTGGCAATGTAAGCATGGATACGGTGTGTGAGGTCTATGCCATACGACATTGGGCATAGCACTTTGCATGATCAATCACTCTAGAAGTATATGCTTATACATTTTGGGATAGTTGCATTGTAGGTACAATATGGACTTGAGCTATACAAGCAAAGTGGAAAAGATAAATATGCTCTAGCAAGTCTAATGCCTTTGTATTATTTTAGGCCAATCGATTCTTCATGTGATTAATGACTCCCATATTTTACACTAAAGATGTATACGTATCATATATGCACCTTTGGTCTTGATAAATGCATGCCATATCACATGTAAGAATACTTAAATGTTCATTTTATAGTGTGTTCATTTGCAAGCACAAAGAAAATGATTCACATAATCCAACACTAAATAATATTTTGGTATTACTTATGGATCTTTTATCTTTGTCCTACAAAGTCTTTTCATACCGTTCTCTACTTGACAAAATAACTACAGTTGTAGCAAGCATAGAGTATACTACATGGTATGAGCATCATGTTGGAGCTACTTACTATTCTTTTAGTAGATGGTGAAAAAATGTCTCGAATTATCCCTGTGATAACTAAATTGTAGTTATTCATCATCAAAAGCCATGTGCTATATCAAAATGGGTTACAATTATGAAAGAATTCACTAGCATTTTTTACCTAATGAAGTATACATGACAATACAAGCATTAGAAGAGATGAAAGGAAATGAAATATATTACAAGAAAGAAAGAAAAGATAATTCAACCCTCCAATTGCTCTTAAAATTGACATCACAAAATAATGGTTATGTAGATAACTAATATTGCTACTTTATGAGCCTCATATCCTTGTGCTACTAGAGCACGAATGGTCTGACCATCTTGATAAGAGAAGGCTTAGGCATATCAACAATTTAGAAAAAGTGACATTACAAGTTTTACATTGGAAATATAATTGAGTATGATGCATTCAAAAGCTTTTGGCAGGCGACTTTTGAAAATGATCCAATTCATTTTCACTTTCTTTGAAAGCTCTAATAGAGTTTTTAATAAATGAAACCATGCCGAATGAGAACAGTGCATTGATTAATGATAATGATCACATGGTATTGTCAAGTTTAAGAAAAGAATGCTACAAAATGAGAAAATATTTGCTTTATTGAACTAAATGCAAAGTATTAGGCGTGAAAGAGAAAAATAAGCAAAAATTGTAACTCCTCAAGATGCATAAGTGGACGAAGCCTTAAATACACTCACTCATCAAACCACCTTGTCCATAGATACAATTGAGAATGTAGATGGGACTCCTATGCGAAATGTTGAAGCCATACAAATTTAGTGCAACCTCTCATATATTGCAATGAAACTAGTGTTTAAATAATCGTAATCATGCTTTTGAAGAAATGCCCTTGTATGAGTAGGATAAAAGGAGACCCATGTATGGAGCTTGAAAAAATTAATGATGAGGCTATAGAACCAAGAATACTTTCAAAATGAAAGAGATTTTGAGGAGAAATCTTTTGAGACAATAGAATGGGAACGTCAAGAGATAAGTGTCTAAGCTAAAAAATGCATTTATCCCTCTCCTTTTTGTGAGGTAGAACCAAAACCTTTGTTACAATCTCAAACAAGTATTGAGTTAGTTGATATGCTCATGAAGCATGAGCCACAACATAGACAAAAGAATCTACAATGAGGATATGGGAGGATATTGATGCACACATCCTCGCTAGATTTCTAGGTTTAGTTCTTGTCACTTCAAAAGTATGTAAACATTAAGACTCATTGAAAAGAACCAAGGGTGCACTTCAATTTCTTGACTTTGGAACAAAATTGAGTTGCACAACGTTTTAACAAATCAAGAGATTGTGGCATCTGAGGCACAATGCACAAAGGCCAATTGATAAGAAGACTTGAATATAACAACATTTTATTTAAAGAAAGACTTCAACATCTAATCTAATAAACACAATCTAATCAAGATGTACTTAACATACATTTGAAGTTGACATGTGCAATTTGTATGTTGCAAAAAATGCATATAATTAGCATTTTCATGTCTATTACAAGCTCCATCATAGTAAAGATCTTAACTTCACAATGGTCGCTCAATTTGTAAAAATCTTGCCAACTAAGGGACATCGTGTATGGTTTGATGAAGAATTTACATAATTTAAGCTTGTATAATTAAATTTGACAAATAATCAATTTGGAGAGATGAGAACCATAGTTGTTGCAAAGAACTCAAAAGTGCAGCCTTAAGATCATGTATGTCTAAACAAGTCTATGATTTAGCATGCTATGCATTAAATTTGCAAAAAGACTAGCTAGGTTGTTTGCTTGTTGGCAAGACGTCTAACTAGTGTTTGTTGCAAGTAATGGGGCTTGTACATAACAAGTTGGAAGCATGCAACCTATATATAGTTCATTGCTCTAAAGAGAGACCAAAGAATACATTGCCAATAAGATAGGTTGTGAAACCTTTGATCACATGTATCTTATTGCACTATACTCAATTGAAGAAAGCATATGGTTTGTTGAAAATAATGACAATATCATTATGGAGTTTTTAAATGCAATTTAAACATCATTTATAAGCATTGGCATCCAAAAGTATCACATCATAAATTCGCTATTAGCTTGTAGAAAGCTTGGTTGACAATATACACAACATAACAAATACATAACAAGAGCAATAAATCACAATGACATGATAAATGGAAGTATGAATGGAAACAAAAATGCTATGCTAATGGAAACTCATGTGCTTGTGTGAAGGGCAAAGCAATAATCAATGGTATGTACAAAAAGTTATGTCACAAATGAAAACTTTGAAAAACCAAGCACAAATGTGACTCTTGCTAAAGACATACACACC
Source organism: Lygodium microphyllum (assembly GCF_053477565.2). Taxonomy (NCBI): domain Eukaryota; kingdom Viridiplantae; phylum Streptophyta; class Polypodiopsida; order Schizaeales; family Lygodiaceae; genus Lygodium; species Lygodium microphyllum. Next base: position 13,081,234 of record NW_028229514.1, read on the forward strand.
TCACTTTTGAGAAGCTTGGTAGATGAAATTAAGGAGAACTTTTGTATAAAGATATTGATTGGGGATTTGCTCACATATGATAAGAACTTGTATTGTGAAACTATTCATAGATTCTTAATCATTCAATTATTTTTCACTTACCATTGACAGCTTGTCTTACCATAAATTCTCATAATCTCAATCCACTTCTCTTCTCTTCTCACCTCAAGACTACCTTTTGATGACTCCTAGCCTTGCCAATTGTTTGTGCCATCCTCCTTTGCAATGCTTGCAACATGTCCCTAATCCCTATTATACAAATGTGGGATTTAACCAACAATGAAGAAGAGAGAAACGAGAGAGTGAAAGTAAACAATGAGTAGATAGTATGAGCTAAAAACGATAGATTGTACTTGCTAAATTGAAAGGAACCTTAGGTCTAAGGTAGACCAAACCCGAAACTTGACTCAAGCTAGCTAACTCTAGAAGTAACTTTAGAAGTGGTAACACAACTTATTAACATAGTTGTGTTCACAATGCAAACCAACTAACTAAAGCATTGGGCACTACCCATAGAATTGGTAAATTCTAATTCCCCCATGTATTGCCAATGTAAAATCCCTCATTTTTCAATGCAAATTTTAGATTGACTGAAATCTCTCTTCAATGTCAATACCTATCCACATTTTTGGAATGTGTGCCATGTAAAAGCCCTAAATCTCAGTGAAAAACTTATGAGAAATTTCAAAGATTTATACTTGCAGCCTGAAAATCTAATGGAATGTCACCTCCGGATGCGTATCCACAGCAACCAACAGCTCCAAGGTGCCGTGGGATGCATGCCGAATGCAAGAATCACAAAAGCCACAAATTTCATGTGCAAATTTCAAAGCAATGGCACAATGTGAGGATGTAAGACTTCGATTTTGCAAAAAGCCCCAAATTTATAGGTGCTTCCACCTCCTCGAGTAGCTTGCAAATGCAAACGCAGGTGTGCGGCGTGCCCATGGCCGTAGCGGCTAGAGTTGGACATGACAGGTGGCATCAACGGGATAGGGCAGCAAGATAGGGCGACTCGACATCTGCTAGTGGATGCCACCGTCTGTAGCACGCAACTCCAGCGGCAAATAGGGCTATGTGGGCTACAACTCGACAGACTCGGCAAGCGCGAAGCGGCACAGAAGTGGAGTCCGGGGGTAGATGTAGCAACCACTACAGACCAATAGGACAGCACGTGGTGGCATAGGCAGTGCAGCTGAAGGAGAGGTTAGGCGGCGCTGTTGGTAGCAAGGACTAGCACAGTCAGGCAAAGTTGGAGCTGACAGGGTTGAATGAAGATGCTCTCCCTAATCGCCAAACGCAAGAAGTTGGATGATGCGTGGAGTAGATGCATTGTTGCCTAATGATGAAAGGGGTAGAAACTGACAAACTTAAGGTCCACTAGCCTTTGGAGATGATGATACCAGCTAAGGATATGACTCTAGGTGGAGGAGCTTGCCACCATAAATGCAGCCCTATGGACGAATGAGATTGATGCTAGGTAGTAGGAAAGGTAGATGGTGGAAGGAGAGAGAAGAGACGGGTGTCTCATGAATGACCGAAAGAAGTGTGTTGTGTCATGGTGAATGAATGGGTGATGCCATATATATCGGCACAAATAGTCTGGAGTCTTGCCTACTAAAGTCTCTCAAGTGGCACTCAGACTCTTTGGAGACGCCTAGAAAGCCTTTTTGGGGCAGGAAATGGAAACCAAAAATGGAAATGAAGAAAGGAATTGATCTGTATGATATGGTTTCTCAACACCCCCTCTCACGCCCAAAAAGTAGCTCAAAAGAGGAGAACCAGAGAGAAGAAGATCCACCCTATAATTCGAGAATGCCATGTGAAAGAAGACCCGTGAAGAAGAACAAGAGATTGGATGAGCAAAAGAATCTGAAACACATCCTCGGAAGAGTATTAAAAAAAAAACTAGGAGACCATAGAGACAATAGGGTTTGCGGGGAGAAACACAGAGTGTGTACGGCAAGCACTGAGAGAGAAGAGAATCTCAAAAACACAAGAAGAACATGGTCATGATACATTGACTCATGCTATGAGAAGAAAAGTTGATATAGCAGAGCCAAAGCTCAAAAGGCAACTACATTGTCTCGTTTGAATTAGGTGGCAGCACTTGTGGGGAATCTGCTCCGTGAAGGGAATGAAACGTAGTCCTTTGGGCAGTGGGCTATCAAAGTAATCATTGGAAGGTGAAGGACAATCGTTGAGGGAGTGAACCGCAGTCCTTTGATGCCGTCCAAGATGAGAAAGATAATCACTAGTTGTCAAGGGAGTAAAGTGCAGTCCTTGGATACCAAGAAGATGGCATAGGTGCAAAATGTAAATGCTAGAGTGAGTTGGAGCTGTCAAACATAGGGAGAGCAGCCGAAATGTTGATGCTAGGTGTTGGATGATGATGCCGGATATGGAGGATGTCCCCGGGCTACAAAATGCAAATCTAGGGGCTCAAGGAGTTGACACTAGGTGCCTAAAGACTGATGAGGATGTTATCGTGTCGTGGAGAATGTTGATGCTAGGTAGAGAAGATCCAAACACAGGCAGTGTAATGACTGCCAGGTGAGAGAGGATGTTGCTAGTTCTGTAAGATTGACACCAATAGGGTGGAGCCTCCAGACACAACCTAAAAGGTGATGGAAACAGGGTGCTTGAAGGAGAAGAGGAAGAGTGTCCACGAAGTGCAATGTCCTCCTGTAGGGATATGGGTAGTAGTGGAGTGGAGAGAGAAGATTGTCGAAATGACCAAGGAAAAGGGGTGAAGAATGACTGAAGTGGGTAAAGAATGAATGAAGTGTCGGCCTATTTATAGGTATAAGCTGTCTAGGGTGGTGGACCACCAAGTTAGGGTTCCCAATTGATAAAATGACCAAAATGTGGACACCAGCCCTTTTTGGGGCTATCAATGCAAAACCCTAATTGAAGTGTGTAAACTAAAGAAGTGGTTTCTCAACATCCTCTCTCAAGCCCAAAAAGGGATGAAGAAAGAGGAGCAAAGAGAGATACGAAGAAGATATAGAGGATATTGAAGATCCAAGATTTCCACTTGAAAGCTAAACTATCATAAGGAACGGTATCTATCTCCATCTCGGGAGAGAAGTCACTAGCTCCGTAACTCCATGCTGGAAGGAATTTGAAAGCCTTGTCACCAAATTGCGGTTTAATCTCCAAGGCACCGATCTAAGTGATCTTTGAAGATCGTGGTATCAATAGGAAAATTGATTGCTCAAAGACAGTCATCCCCAAAGAGTAAATGGTGGGTGAAGAACTTCATGATGAGGAGGTGCCCCCTCGGAGGGTGGAAATGCAAGGCCCCCCATTTGAAGCCAAAGAAGTAGGAGCCCCCTTTGAGCACAAAGAGTGTACATCCGCCTTTGAATCCCCTAGAGAGGGAATCTAAAAACTCATGGATCATGAACTCTGAACCATTTGACAACAAAGGAAGTTCCACTAGTTGTGTCGAAGAAGGCATCTGGGGTGTTGAAGATGTCAAAGAACTCCCAGAGGTGGCCTCTTGAGCTTGAGTAGTCGAGGGTGGGGAAAGGTGAGACTCATGCAGAGCAAGGGTGGGCAATAGTCAGTGTCTTTCAATGGAGGGGATAATGGAGCCAAGGTAATGGAAGGTATCGAATAGCCATTGTCTCTCGAAGTGGACTGCTAAGGGATGGTATCCAACAATCAGTCTCTTGGTGGAGTGAATTGTAGAACCATAGGTTGTCAAGGTGGCATTCCTGAAACCCGAGAAGAAATAGAAGAAACCTTTGTAGTGCATTGCGGTGGTCTCAAGGAGGTCAAGATACCAAGTGACCCTGCAAAAGGACTTAGTGCGCATTGGATGTGTCTTATTCCCTTGAGCATAAAAATTTGAAAGCTTGTGCAGAATAAACTTTGTGGCGCAAAAGGGAGAGGTGGCACAACAAGTGCTTGGGGGTAGAAGCATAGACTCCGATGATGTAGGGAGCAAAGGTCCATGCCGGCAAGCATCGGTGGAAGGTCAGGTAATGCCGGAAGAGGAGTACCCACCAGTGGTCTATCCATTTGCATGTGGAGAAGTCGTAGCACCTAAGTGTCAACCTATAAAAGAAGGGCTGGTGGGAGAGGAAGAGAAGGGTATCTCTGTCTCTTGGTGATACAATGGAAATGAAGGGGAAAACCAAAAGATGATGCCGAATCCACAACTTGTCTTTACCTTCTCTAATATAGAGGATCTTTGTGGTTCACTAAGAGCCTCTAGCTCTGATACCATATCAAAAAAATGACCAAGAGATAGTAGGATTTGCTTGGAGAAAGCAGAGTGTATATGGCAAATATTGAGAGAGAAGAGAAACTCAGAAACAGAAGAAGAACACAGTGATGATGCACTAAATCATGCTACGAGAAGAAAAGCTCATATAGCGGAGTCGAAGCTCAGAAGATCATTGTATTGTCTTATTTGAATCAAGCGGTACAACCCATGGGGAATTTGTACAATAAAGGGAGTGAAATGCAGTGCTCCGAGAAGTGGGCTATCGAAGTAATCATTGGAAGGTGAAGGATGGCTGTTGAGGGAGCGAACCGCAATTCTTTGGTGCCGTTGGAGATGAGGAAGATCATCACTAGCTGTCGAGGGAGCGAATCAAAATCCTTGGATGCCAGGAAGATGGTTTGGTTGCAAAATGCAAATGCTAGAGTTTGTTGAATGTGTCAAATACAAGGAGAGCATCCAAATGCTAATGCCAGGGACTGGATGATGACATCAGATGTGGAGGATGTCCGTAGGCTGCAAAATGCAAATCCAAGGGCTCAAGGAGCTAATGCCAGGTGCCTAAAGAGCGATGCCAGATGATGAGGATATTGTTGCTATGTGGAGAGTACTAATTCTACGTGGAGAACTTGGAACCAGCCTTCCTTCTTGGATAGAGTGATAAATAACCTAATTAAGCACTTAATTACAGCAATTAACAAATTCACAAAACTAAAATATACATTTTATCATACAATCTTGGACATTGGACAGCCTGTTGGCCCCAAACTTGGTTCCTCTTGCAGTATTTCTTTAACTTTTATTGCAAATGGATAGAGTACAAGTGAGATCGTTTGACCTCCACTAATCCAAGTGCTTCTTCTTGTCAAAATTGACCACCAAGCCTCCAAACCAATGTGCCCCTTGGTTTGCTTGGGGATTGGTCTTTATCTTGCTCCTTGAAATACAAATTCAGCACTAAATCTGATATTGGTTGGCTGGCCTCTTGAATCTCCCAAAAATTCCTCAATTTCAGTTGTTGGAATTCAAGTGTTAGGCCTCAATTCTGAGCATGCATCCTAAGGCAGTTGTCAAAACCCTAATTTCTACTATAAATTAGAGTTTACAGTAAAGATTAACTAAAATCACTTCCTTTGATGGCTCAAATTGCTAGAAAATGTTGAGATAACTTGAGAAATGACTGGGGATGAGAGAAAATGTTGTAGAGAGAGAAATTTTGGAGTTTCATAGTGAGGAACGATGAAAAGGTATTGTTGCCTTGCTAAAACATCCATGGATGTTGACATCTATAGCTTAGGATCACCAAAAAGACTATTGCCCTCTCCTGTATGCTATTATCTGCACCAAAAGAACCTTGAGCTGCTATCATCTGCTCTTAGTGAGCTCCAAATTGTTGTCACCTGATGTAGGACTGATCTCTGGTGATTGCAAATCACATCAACAGCCTTTGCTTGCTCTCTAACAGCTTCCTTCTCTCTCACAATGGCTAGAATAAACTTCTATCAGCCCCTAAAAACGTTTTTGCCACTTGTTGGGCAAGTTTTGCCAAGTGGCAACCTTCTAATCCTATTTTCAAGCATTATCCAGCTTAATAAATTAGCATCTATAACACATGCTTCTCAATTGTTCTGACTTCAGAATTACAATCAAGCATATTTTCAGCATAAACCATGGCTGAAACTCTCAATGGCTTTTACTAACATGTTGTTGTTTATGGAACCAGTTGTAAGCCATTGAAAACTAAGCATAATCTGATCATTTGTTGATCTGAGCACTAATCACAAATTGCTGCAAATATGATGCCAAATTGATCACAATCCGATTGCAAAAACTGATCACTAACTAATGCATAACTGATGCAAAACTTATCCCAAAAGTGACCATAAAGGGTTCTCAATCTGATAAAAAACTAATTGAAACTGATAAGAAATTGATCTCAAAATTGAGGAAAAAGCTCATGCCCAATTAATCATAAACTGATCCTAAATTGATGCAAAAGTATAGTCTCAGAGCCATGGCAACAACCATACTTATCTGCATACATCTCACAATGACTAGTACACTAAGTAGTGACCCTATGGCAGTCATAATGTCAGCACAATACCTTGGATGCATATAGAATACGTTCGAGATCGCACAAGTGGCAGAGTGGAAGTGCTATCTCTCCCTTGAGCATCAGGCAATGCTCCAAACCCCTGCTTTGCTAAAATTGAATGAGCTTGAATTGAAGTTGGCTGTAACTAAAAGACATCTAGGTAAAGTTGCAACAACAGAGGATGGTTTGCCAAGTTATCCTCTTCCATCCACTTTGCATATCTATTGGTGAAACAATATTAAAGATTCACCAAGAAGCATATGGAAACTTTTCCTCTAACTTTACTTGCCTCGAAGCCTCCACTAGGTTGTAGGTCTTTCTTCCCCTTAAGCATTGAGATGCTTTATGCTTTCACATTGTTGCAATTCCAACTTTACTAATATGCAACATTGCATCCAATTGACTAGCCCCTCATGTGTACCTGAGATGCTAAGAGCATCAGATGCATTATGAAACATGCTTGTTTGCATGGTTTGGACCATTGCAATGTGATTGTGCATGGAAATTTGCATACTACCAGCCATACCAAGATACATTTTCCCATACATTGCATGCATCACTAGCAGCATTTTTCCTCATGACCAATGCTATATGGAGCATTTGCATTAATACCATGAGTCCCAAACACAGTGGGCTACATATATGTATTGCCAAACTTGCCACTTTGTGCCCCAACATCATGCCAATATTGCTATACATGGGGTTAAGCATATTATCAACCATACTCAAATACACTAGGCCTTGTACACTACACATTGGTTGCTGCATACCATAAGGAGTTGTGCCATACATCCCTGTATGCAATCCCAATCCCACCATAGCATGGAAACTAGTGTCACCACCAAAGTACCTTGGTTGCCCCATCATAGTGTGCATGCCTTGCTATCCAAAAAGCATTGGATTGGCACTTCCAGGTTGGTCTTGCATATGCATCAATTGCTCCACTGGCATCATTTGCTTATGCTCAATACCCACATTTAGAATATCATATTGCAGTATTGGCTCTTCCTTCGGTGCATCTTGCTATCCTGAAGCTCCTCACGACGATTTTCTCTTCTTGCCTTTACTACCCTCCTTTAAGGGATTCAAAAAGTGCATAAACTAAGGATAATTTGTCAATTACACAAATATTTTAGTTGCTGTCATCAGCTGATCTTTAAAATGGTCATCAAATTCCTATTGCTCTTGCTGGTCACCTTTCAGATTGAGAGGCATCATCCTTGCTTGATCCCATCTCACTATCTGAAGACATTCTTGGTGTAATGCTTAGCTGAATACAATTTCAGTACTAGAGCAAAGCTTCCAACCTTCAATCAAATACCTCGGGCCCACCAATTCGAGGGAATTGATGGTATCCTAGAGATAGAACCTTGGAACCAGTCTTCCTTATCCGATAGGGTGGTAAACAACCTAATTAAGCATTTTTACAGCAATTAACAAATTCACAAAACTGAAATGTACACTTTACCATACAATCTTGGACATTGCACAGTTTGTTGGCCCCAAAACTGGCGTTCCTTGCAGTACTTCTTTAACTTTTATTGCAAATGGATGGAGTACAGTGAGATCCTCCAACCTCCTTTGCTAGTGTAAGCGCTTCTTGCTATCAAAATTGACCGGCAAGCCTCCAAACCAATTTTCCCCTTGGTTTGCTTGGAGATTGCCCTTCACCTTGCTCCTTGAAAGACAAATTCGGCCCCGAATTTGATATTGCTTGGTTGGTCTCTTATATCTTCTTAAAATTCCTCAATTTCCACTAGTAGAATTAAAGTGTTAGGCCTCAATTTTGAGCACCCATCTCGAGGTGGTTGTCAAAATCCTGATATCGATTGTAAATTCGGGTTTACAATAGAGATTGACTGAAATCTCTTCCTTTGATGGCTCAAACTACTGGAAAATGTTGAGATAACTTGAGAGATGGATGGGGATGAGAGAGAATGTTCTAGAGAGAGAAATTTTAGAGTTTCATCAGGAGAAACGTTGAAAAGCTACTGTTGCCCTACTGAAACAACCATGGAAGCTGTCATCTACAACTTAGGACCACTAGAAAGAACGTTGCCCCCTCTTGTATGCTGTCATCTGCACCAAAAGGACCTAGGGCTGTTGTCACCTGCTCTTGGAGAGCTCCAAATTGCGAAGAGGGTGGGAAAAGGTGAGGCTCGAACTGAGCCAAGGATAGACAACAGTCACAATTTTGCAATGGAGTGGAGTGGAAAGCTGTGAGTAGTGGGAGCCACTGGACCCACAAATTAGTGGGGAAAACCTTTGCAATGCAGTGCGGTAGTCTCCAAGAGGACTTATCGCCTTGTAAGGGCTTACAGTCTCCGTACGCTCATGAGGACTTAGTATGTGTCAGATGCGGTTTATTGCCTTGAGTATAGAAATCTGAGAGCTAATGCAAAATGATCTCTGCGGCCCAGAAAGGTGAGGTGCCACAAGGAGTGTGTGGTGGAAGATGCATGTGCTTTAGTGGGGTAGGCACCAAAGGTCCAAGACAATATCCTTTCAGTGGTATGATTGTTCTTGCTGTAGTAAGAGCACCCAGTGGACTGGCCATCAAGAGAAGCCATTGCACCACAGTGACAACTTGGAAAAAGGAGAGTCGGAGGGAAAAGAAGGATATCTCCCAATGATGTAGCAAAAGTAGAAGGATAATTCAGAAGTTGATGTTGATCTTGCAAGCTGTCACTAGCTCTAATACCATATCAAGAAATTGTGGAAGCAAACCAGAGAGATACTAGGTTTTGCAAGGGAGGGACATAGAGTGTGTACAACAAACATTGAGAAGAGAAACTCAAGAAACACAAATAATGAAGCAATAAATCATACTAAGTGAAGTGAATCTGATACAAAGGAACTGTAGCTCGAAAGATGCCTAGAGCAGGGAGACTTTCGGAAAAGCCTCTGAGTCTACAAACGTAGGTTTGGGATTAACGCCAACCACTAGAGATTGATGGTAGCTGACCTAGATGACGTCAGGTTGCCAAATGCCAAATGCAAGATGTAGGGCTTGATGATGATGTCGACGGATAAAGATGATCGCCTTGATATCCAAACACAAGAAGTTGGATGACGCCTGGAGTAGGTGCACTATCACCTGATGATAGAAGGGGCGAAAGCTGGCAATTGCAAGGTCCACCAGCCTCTGGAGATGATGATGCCAATTAAGGATGTGATTCTTGGCGGAGGAGCCGTCGCCTAGACAGTCAAACACAAGAAGGTGATGCTGCTTAGAGGTAGAGGAGCTGATGATAGGGTATGGATGTTGATGCAAGGAAGTGGAGTGTTGTCGCTAAGGTGATGATGCCAGCTAGGAAGGAGAAGCTTGCTACCATAAACACAACCGTGTGGATAAAGAAGACTAGTGCTAGGTAGCAGGAGGGGGAGTAGATGATGGAAGGAGAGAGAAGAGATGAGCATCTCATGAATGAGTGAAAGAAGTGTATTGTGGTGTGGTGAATGAATGGGTGATGCCGTATATATAGGCACAAACAGTTTTGTGTCTGGCCCACTGAAGTCTCTTCAGTGGTGCTTTGAATCTCTCAGGAGACGCCTAGAAAGCCCTTTTGGGGCTGGAAATGGAAACCAAAAATGGGAATGAAGAAGGGAACTAACTTAAATGATGTGGCTTCTTAACAAAAGCTCACATATGTGAAGGAGGCTTTGTAGTCAGAGCAATGGCGAAAGGCTATGAAATAGGAGTTGGAGATTGTAGAGCAGAATGGCACTTGGGATCTTGTACTATGGCCTATTTATAAGAAGGCGATTAGAGTCAAGTGGATCTTTAAGACCAAATACCACAGTGATGGCCCTTTGGATAATCACAAGGCACAACTGGTTGCTAAGGATTCACACAGCATGGAGGAGTGAATTTTCATGATACCTTTGTATCCGCAGCACGAATGGCCACCATTAAAGCCGTTCTTACCTTAGCTAGCCATAGATATCGAGTTTGTCAACTGGATGTAAAGTGTGCATTCCTTAATGGTAACTTGAAGGAGAAGATCAGTGTTCGGCAACCTCTTCGTTTTTCCTCATCAAATTGCAAAGTTTATAGGTTGAAGAAAGTTTTCTACAGCCTTAAACATGCTCCAAATGCTTGGAGTGAGAAAATAGACTTGTTCCTCCAAGGGAAGCTAGGGTATCATCATTCCACTGTTGATCCCTAGTTAATAGGGCGCGCTTTGTTCGTGCTTTACATGGATGATCTCATTCTGATAGGTTACCATGTTGAGAAGGTCAAGCTGACAAAGGAGGCATTACATGAGATGTTCGAGATTATGGACATGGGACTTCTCTAGTTCTTTCTAGGTCATGAGATTTGGTAGACACAGAGGGGGGCTTTCATGTCTCAGTAGTGGTATCTGCAAGAGCTTTTGACCATGTTTGAGATGGCGAGGCATCGGTCTATTTCTACTCCCATGGATTTGAACTGGAAGGCTATGGCCCATACAGATTTATCGGCGGCAAATGCTACCCGCTAGAGACAATTGATTGGATTGTTGATACGGCTTCTAAATACTTGGATTGATTTGTGCTTTGTTGTTGGTTTGCTTGTGTTGGATCTAACTAGCTAGGGAGGAGAGAGAAACATGAGACTGAGAGGAGATAGTGTGAGCTGAAAGCGATGGATTGTACTTGCTAAATCAAAAGTGATAGAGTGAAAGTACAACCTTAGGTCTAAGATAGACCAAACCCCTAACTTAACTCAAGTTAACTAACTCTAGAAGTGGTGACACTGCTTATTAACATGGTTGTGTTCATAGTGCAAACCAAGTAACTAAAACATTGGGCACTTCCCATAGAATTGGTAAATTCTAACACCCACGTGCAGTGCTAATGTGGTAGAAGTATAGGAAGATCAATCACTTAAGGGTAGCAAGTTCAAGGGCTTTCGGAAAGCCTCCAACTTCTCATGAGGAAGTGTTTTGATGAAAATGTTTGCAACATTCTCCTATGTAGGGGCATACATTAACTTGATCTCTCCTACATACCATCTCTCTTTGATATAATGATAATGTACCTCAATATGTTTCGTGCGAGCATAAAATATAGGATTTTGTGCCATTGCAATAGCACTTTGATTGTGAGAAAGAATGGCTGTAGAACCCTCCAAAGAAATCTATAGATCAACCAATAATCTACACAGCCATACACATTCCATTGTTATAGTGAAGGTTGCTATGTACGTAGTCTCAAAAGACAAGGTAGTCACTATAGGTTGTTTCTTACTAACCCAAGAAATGCATGAATGACCTAGAAAAAAACAATGTCTACTAATAGACTATCTAGTGTTTGAATCACCAGCCTGATTTGAGATGATGTAAGTTTGTAAGTGCAAAGTCTCCCGCCTAGGATATAATAAAGCATATGACTAAGTACCTTGCAAATAATTGAAGATTTGCTTGACAACTTGTCAGTGTACTGTCCATGGGCTGTATATAAACCTGCTCGCCTAAGATATGCATACTGCATGTCAGGACATGTGTTGCAAAGGTAAATAAGACAGCCAACAGCCTGTAAATTGCAACATGAAACATCTCTTTACCATTTTGAAATCTGCAATTTTATGCTCTTTTGGTCCAGTGAGCAACGTATCATCTACGTATAGAATGATAATCAGTAGGTTCCCCCTCCATTCTTAGTGTAGAGAGTAGGTGTAGTTCGATTATCTATGAACCCAATGTTGGCCAAATAAGCATCAATCTTAGCAAACCATGCATGGGGAGCCTGTTTTAAGCCACAAAGAACCTTACACAACTTACAAACCATGTGCTCTTTGCCTTTTACCAGAAACCCTGGAGGTTGTGACACAAATATATCCTCATGTAGGTTACCATTCAAGAATGTTGTCTTGATGTCCAATTGATGTACCTTCCAACCATAATTTGCTGGCGTTGCAATAACACAATGAACCATACTCATACGGGATATTGGAGCAAATGTCTCCGCATAATCACTGGCCTTTTTTTGTGCATATCCCTTGGCTATCAAACATGTTTTGTACCTCTCTCTTCAGTTTGTAGACCCATTTGGTGCCAATGGCTTTCTTGCCATGGGACAACTCAACAAGATTCCATGTATGATTACTAGCAGTAGAATCCAATTCTTTTTGCATGACCTACATTCAATGTACATCTTATTAGGCTTCTTAAGCTCATAAGTGCATATTCATCACAAGAAGCATCTACTTTTGAAACATCAGCCAAATGAGCCTGGGGCTGCATGATGTGCTACATGTCTAGCAACCTTTTAGTATGTTGAGGTAAGGGAGCATCCATTTTACTGTCCTTGAGAGTCTATAATAACCATCTTGGGACTGTTCTGGCTGCATTCACATCAGCCCTTTCTTCATGTATTGCATGTTCCACTTCGAGAGGCAAACCATCATCAAAACCCTGCTGTTTAGGAGTATGTGGTGTAGCACTAGCTTGTTGTAATAAATCTGTCCAGCCATTTTCAGCATGCTCAATTGTATAAGCTTAATAACCATGGAAAATGTGTGGAAGGCATGCCACGTGTTGTTGGAGGTTCGTAAACTGTTTCACATGCAAACTATGGCATATGTATTTTGGTGATTTGAATTTTACTAATTTGTTACATTTGTGAAAATATAATATGGTGTTTTCAGTATCTACTCTTGAGGCACCTGGAAAAAACATTTGTGAAGGCTGCACGTTGGGTAAAATGCAATGTACTTCATTTCCAAAAGATGGTTCATTGAGAGTTGTTTGCAAATTGTAGCTTGTATATAGTGATGTTTATGGTCCAATGCAAACAACATCTTTTGGCAACTACTTGTACTTTGTGACTTGCATTGATAACTACTCTAGGCATGTATAGATATATGGTTTAAAAGCGAAGTCCAAAGTGTTTTTGTGCTTTAAGTAGTTTGTTAGCATGGCTGAAAATTGTTAGGACGTTAGGGAAGAAATATATGTTTAAGGAATTTAATGCATATTTGGCTGAATATGGGATAAAATACCAATGTGTAGTACCATATACACCACAACAAAATGGTGTAGCTGAAAGTTAAAATAGATCTCTCGTGGAGATGGCATGATGCATGATTAAGAGTCAAGCTTTACCACATAGTTTTTGGTCTGAAGATATTTTATATGTAGTCTATATACTTAACAGGTGTCCCCCTAAGACTTTGTAGTCTATTACTCCATATGAGGCTTGGCATGGTAAAAAACCATCTATGGCTCACTTGCATGCTTTTGGTTGTTTAGCTTATGCTTTGGTTCTAACGTAACAACACAAGAAGTTGGATGTCAAGATTGTAAAGTGTATTTTTGTTGGATACAGTAATGAAAGCAAAGATTATAAGTCATACCATCTAAAAGTAAGCGTATCTTGGTTGGTTGTGATGTTATCTTTGTGGAAGGTGCTGTATAGCCTTAACTTTCATGTTCGAAAGAGATAAATATACACTCATAGGATATCTATGATGCTTTATTGTGTCTTTTCAATGATGTGTAGTCGGGGGGTGTAGTACCAAATGAGGTAGTTTTCAGCTTATGCAAATGTGAATGATGCACTTCTTAATGAGGCACTTTTTCAGTCTATGTAGATTTCTCATGATAACACAAATTAATCTATTCTTTATGCAAATGTGAATTATGTACTTCTTGATGAGGGAGTAGAGATTGAGCAATCTAGGACTATGCCAAAATGGTTGGTGCAATCATTGTGTGATAGTAAGTTCTATGCATTGTTGGCTAGTTATACTTATTTGGACTCTTATAGTGTGTCTAATGTATTAGATTGTTATGCATTAGCCGTTTCTAGTTTATGTGATGAGGATGGTGTCCGTGACTTTTGAAGAGGCATAAAATTCAAAAAATCAGATGGCTACTATGCAATTTGAGTACGATGCCATTATAAAAAATGGTACTTGGTTCTTATGTGATTTGCTTCCTGGCAAGAAGGCCATTGGTACCAAGTGGGTTTATAAGTTAAAGGAGCAAGCCAAATGGTTGAAGCAAGCATCTCGGGCTTGGTATGAGAAGATACATGCATACTTGACTACGCACGGTTTTGAGAATAGTCCCATTAAGAGCACATTATATGTAAGATACGAGGGTGGTGTGTCTCTGACATAGCCATAGGCTACGCAGGGAATGTGGACCCGGGACACACGGGACTTGGCTTGGAATGCCCGACCCTCGACTTGAATATGCCCCAAAACGTGGGCATTCCCGGAGATCTTTGGGTCACCATGGGACGCGTCTTGGTATGAGAAGGGATAGATTGGGATTGTATACTGGTTGTGGGATGTGCCTGGAACACCGTGTCGCAGGGGTGTGCCCGTCACTTTCAATGTTTACGGTGTGTACTGTTTGCCCATACCTATCACCTACGAATTGACACTCCGCCGCTGTCCCGATGTGCCACTGCCCTCATCAACTTTGCTATAGTCCACCTGCGGCAGCTCATGTCCCCATACTTCTTGCAGTGACCAGTCCACTATGACTTGTCAGTTGCAGTGACCAATCACATGTGTGAGTCATGACACAGTTACATAGGGGTGAGGCGCACATTGAAGAGTCCTCTCACTCTTAACTCCAGAGTCCAATGGCCTAGATTCCAAGACCAAGGTAACCTGTCTAGTCTTCAGAAGATGACATTATAAGTTATAACTCTAGTCTCTGCTGTTTGAACTTTGAATTGTGCAAAGTTCTAACTTTTGAGTCTCTCAAGAATCAAACTTCAGGCTTCAGTCGAGACTGTTGCCTATAGTGTCACAATATGCTAAGTGACCAGAGAACTCACACTCTCAGACTTCAATGCAGACTGCAGTACAATGTGTATTCAGTGCAGTATAGAGTACAAAGTGTGTTCTCAAACTCTCAGGGGCGAGTACAGTAAAGTGCAGGCAGCAAGACACAAGTGCTTAGTAATCAATTGAAACTCAACAGTGAGTCATTGCAATGACCAATAACTTGCAAGCCATGGCATCATCTTCCCGATTCCCCTTGGCAACATCTTCTCGACCTCTTGCCCCTTGTATCAATGGCAGGAGTAGGAGATTTGATGATTGGTTATAGTGGTGTGAAGTTAAGGCCGGAAGGCCAACATTGGGGGTAGCCCACTATATTGGAAATGTATTTTTTGTGGCTATGAGAGAATAGGTGGGGCAAACATAGTGAGGGCTCATTTTTTGAGATGGTTGCATATTCACATGGTGAGATGTATTTCATAAACTCTCATGATGCCACTGAATTTGGCAAGTCTACAGATATACTAGTGATCCGGATTTTTTACAAACCGGATTTCTACCACAAAATTTGGCCAAAATCCCTATCAAGAGCCTTCTCCATAGCTTAAACCTTGCATCTTATCACTTTGGGTTTACTCTTCAAGCACTAGGCATGCTACATTGCTTCTCGGTTATGATAACTCTAGCAAGTGGAAAAATAAGTTCTTAGAAGGGATGTCAATGTAAAGGGTAAAAGAGATGGGTTATCTTAGTGAAGGTGGAAATGGATTACACCTAGGGATTGAGTGAGTACATAGATTTTTTCAAAGGACTAGCCTTCAACTACATGTGGGTTTCACCTGCATCACCAAGATTTGGGATCTATCACCATCATTAAAGGATACCTCACCCAAGTACACAAGTCAATGTCCACATCATGGTATCATTTGAATCTTACACAAAAGCTTATAAGCATGGACCCCCTTTGTCACATGCTTATATATATATATATATATATATATATATAAGGAACTAAAGTCAAAGCAGCTTTTGGAAGCCGTTTTTTATCATTTCAATAAATCCCAGGAAAAAGTGGATTTCAAGAAAATTCCCGCCCTGCCCGACCGGTTTCGACCTGGTCTACAAAGTTGCAGAATAAACTTTTTTCAGATTCTTCACCGATTTGAAGTTATGAAGGCATAGACTGGTGGCTGCATGCAATTTTCTTCTCTCTTTCACCCTTATTACATTAACTTTTCATTTTATCATTCTTATAAATATATTATAATAATGTACTTTTGACACCCACCTCTTGTAATCTAGCTCACTTTCTCTAGCTTGTCTACCACCACCCTTGGTTTCTTGCATGATGACCAAGGTGGAGACTTGTCCCATCCACTATTCTCCATATTTTCAAAGATGCCATACATAATCTAAGATTATGTTAATCAAGAAGATTAGCTTAATCTAATCCCTCACAGAGGCTATATAAGGTGCTCATGGAGATGTAACGAAGGACAATGACAAGCACATAAGAGCACTCTAGAACATCCTCATGCTAGTCTATCTCTTTGAGGTAAGTTATGAGTGAGTCTCTTTTATTATGTAGCATTCCACGAATACATAATGGCAAACTCTCTCTCTCTCACTCTCTCTCATATTCTAATATGGTATCTAGATCATGTGTACTCTCTTCTAATTCTCCCTCTACATTCATACTTAAACTTATTAAGTAAGACTTGCCATATGCTCTATTGGCGGAAAATCCTTATTTTCTCATGTTATATATATGTTCATGCGAGAATTTAGGAGCCATCACCTCTCTTAATCTCCCATCATCTTCATTTCCCTTAAAATGGGCTATAAATTTTCTCTCGTAAAGTTCTATTTTGGTACGGAAAGGAATGTCCTAGCCCATCCTCCCTTCGCTAGGTGGTGCTCTTCTTTAGCTCTCTTAGTGAGGATTGGAGGCTACGTGGGTAAGAGGCAACCCACTCATCTTTTCAGCTCTCACTAACAATTGAGTAGATAAGCAACATTGAGATGGTTAGCTGCTTTAATTTGGTCACAACACTTGTTATGGACAGAGAGTCCACAAATAGAGCTGTATGTGATATTGTTCAGCATGCATATCCACACGTTACAGTGTCCTTCTGCATGGCACATTGCTTGAATAATCTATTTAAAGACATTGGTAAGTTGAATTGGATTGAGCCTATGATTAAGAAAGCAAATGCTATGGTGATGTTTGTATTGAACCACCAATTTATGCGTGTTGAGTTTCACAAGAGATCCAAAGGTTCACTTGAAATACTCAGAAACAAGGTTTGCTTATAATTTTTTAATGCTTGGTCGCTTAAGCACATGCATAGTAGACTTGAGACAAATCTTCATTAGTGAAGAGTATTGTTCAAATGCATTGTCCTCCACTGTTGCAGGAATAAAATGTGTTGAATGTGCAGAAGATGCCTCATTTTCAGGTAATGCATGTCAGATTGATGCCATGGTGTAGCCAATGATGCATTTGCTCAGACTTGTGGACAGCATGCAACCATGTTTTGAAAATGTCTACGAGGCTATGGACAAAATGATTGAAAAGTTACATGCTTTCTTTCCTTTAGATAATTATGATGAGGATTGTGAGATGACACAAAGGTATGAGGAGTTACGTATATATGTGTCACACGGTGGAACAACTATTATTCTCATCTACATGTAGCTGCATTTATGTTGGATCCTGAGTTTCAAGAGAGTCGTCAAAATAGAGATAATGGTATTGTAGTTGGTTGGATGATAGTCTTAAGGAAGATGATCCCCAATTCTAACGAGAGATATAAAATTAGAGACAGTCTTGTAAGGTACAAATCTCATTGTGGCATATATAGTAGTGAGGATGCACACAATGACAGGCGTAGAGTTAGGCTTGCCTTATGGTGGGAGGACTATGAAGCCAAGGGGCATATGTTGCAAGCATTGGCTATCTGTACTTTGAGTTCTGTTGTGAGCTCCTCTTGTTTGGAGTAGCTATGGAGCTCTTATTCATATATTGCTTCAAAGAAGCGGAATAGTTTAGGTGTGCAAAAGAAAAATGACTTGGTATTTGTGAGTGCCACCTCCTTATGTTCTTGACAAATGAGTCTTTTATAATTTTCTTTGTGACCTTTGATAAGAACCCAAAGTCTTCTTCAGCCTTGTTCATAACTATCTTTAACTACAATTGCTCAAGTTTCAAGAGTATGTAATGGTTGCACTCCAAGGCTCAAGGCCCCTACTGTGTGTCGCTGCTTACGTTTATACATGTCAGCTTTACAGAGTAGCACTCATTGTAATATCAAACACAACCACTGAGACTTGAACATCTGATACCCAGTTAGAATAGCACACAACAGAAGTAAAAGATTAACATGATCATCAAATTTTAAAAAGTTTCCAAGCAAAAAGTGGCTAATTATATTACTTAGAAGACTTTACAACAAAGTACATGTGCTCAACAGCCTGGCTGGAGCTAATACAAAGCCAATCTAGGATTATATATATAAGCCTCTCAAGGCGGACTAGGGGGAATGGGGGATAGAAGCAAAGGAGGAGAGTAGCGCCACCTGGGGTTGCCTGTGTGCATCGTGAAGAACAAATCATGGCCACCCCAGGTATGTAAGAAATGGTGTCAGAGCTATTCACGAGCTCAAGAGTCACCCTGCACCTGATCCCACTGGCCACAGAGGGAGCGGATGATCCAAGTCTAGAGCTTTACCAAAGACTCATATGTGGACAAACACTCACCGGCCAAAACCAACTAACAAAGTGCCTTCTACATGTACCAAACTGTGACGCTCCCAACAATCTCCCATACCTCCAACCACTCAGTATCAGTTCTAGTACTTGCCGGATGGGCAATATCTCCAAACCGACCACACCATAGGCACTTGCCTTAATAAAAAGAATGGTATCATGCATCTCCACCTCATATAGTAGGTCTCGGCCCTAGCTAACTACCTGCCAATAAATGGCCCGCCGTGATATAAAACCCAAGCTAGGTGCCATACGATGAAGAATGCCACATGCTCCACTCCAACTGTGCTGCCTCACAAAACCAGAGGCAATGCTTTGGGGTTTCGAAGAATTGCAGTGTGGACGGCGCTTGGTTGCAAACTCCATCTCCCACTATGTCTGAGCCAACCAACTCCCAACTACCAAGCCTCCATGTGCTAGTAGCCATAGGAAATAAGGCAGCCTTTGTAGCCTCTAGCTATCCTACAAGCATCACTAGAGGGTCCGACGGAAAGCCTCAATTCTCTCAATAATGTTGTGTTTTGCCAAATGCCTACTGCGCGAGGGTGCCCAATCCATGTCCTCTTCCCTACCCTTAACAACCACAATGGCCAGCCAAAGCTAGCCTTTCGGGTCCTACTCCACCTCATCAAGGGGATGGCTCTCACAAATCCATAGGCACCATTCCTTGAACTCACTCCAAGGCACATAGGGGTCCAACAGCCAAGTCTTCCCCTAGAGTCCGATGACACGGATCCTCCTCCAAGGTAAAGCTAGTAGCTCCTCCTATTAGTGACCTCTGTTGAAGGCTTTCGCTGGTCTAGACCATGAACAATACCTCAGGGGGGGCACCGCCTGCTCAGCTTGCAACTCGTAAGGGGATGTCAGCTACTAAGAACCAAGCTGCCCACACCTCACCAAGCAGCACCAACTCCTTAATGAGAGGGTCCAACCAAGCTTGAGGGATCACTGCGTTGGCAACCGCATGTCTCTTGTAAGATCGTCTGGTCAACCAACCTGTAAACCTCCCTCCGCACTATAACAATACAAGCCCACTAGGCATGAGGGCGCTCACGGATCTAGATCCTATCACGATCTCGAACCTAGGCCTTCCAAACCACCAACTGCCAGTCTATCTCCTCCTAACAAGTTAGAGGCCTCTAAATCAAGGCCTTACACAAGCCCTACGCATTGTGTGGCTTAGCTTCACCGCCTCATGCTGAATTTTCTTTGGGATGGTTCAAGTGGGTCTAAGGACTCCCTTGCCCAAGTGGCATGGGGAACTATTTTCGGGCATCGCTCTGAGAGGGGTTGGGGATCATTGACCCACAGTACCAAAGTCCGGCCCTCTTGGGCAAGCTAGTGGCTCGTGGACTCATGCCAAGCATGCAAACATGGAAGATCCTTCTACAAGAGGCCTTCAAGAGTGCAATCCACTCGACAAGGAGTCAAGGCCATCCTTGAGATGGATTTTCACAAATGTTCACATCAACACAAATTACCCTACCCAAATCCTCCAAACACCAACAAAAAGCATTTCATGCTGGCTAGGAAGAGGTCGGTCATGCTCCAATAGGTCAACTTCCTTTTGATGGAGTCAAGTACCAGGAGAAACTACTAGGCTTGGGTAATGTCAATGAGACCCACCTCGAAACCAAGGTAACGAACCATCTATCCCCTACTCATCTATTTGAAACCCAAGTGGATGCTCCACTCACTGCTAGACTCTGGATCTATAAGAAACCCAATGGACTTTCACCAGTTTATTCTCAACCCCACAGCTATGCAGAATACCTCTAGTGCTAGTCACCCTTTCCAGCATCACCTCATCATTCTCCACATAAAGGATCGTGTCATTTGTATACTCAAAATCCCCCAGCTCAGCCTTCTCTCTCATTGGAAGCCTGAGGCCATGCTTGCCGCTCACCCTCAAGCAGAGAAAGTAGGACATTGCCTTAGCAAAGAGTAGAAAGAGGTAGGGGACTAGAGGGCAGCCCTGCGAGACTAACCTCTACAAGTGAAACTCCTCCCCCCTCTTGCCTCCTATGAGTATCCAACTAGTGGCTAACCTCTACAGGGCAAATATCCCACTGGTCCACTCCTATGAGTATAGGGCTAACCTCTTGCCTCCTACGAGTACCCGACTAGTAGCTAAACTGTACAGGGCAAATATCCCACTAGTCCACTCCTAGGGAAAACCCAATCGTGCCATGGTACCTTCCAAGAAGCCCCAGTCGACCCTATCATAGGCCTTCTCAAAATCGAGTACAAGTACCAATATCTTCTGGCCGCTATCCTAAGCCCGCTCAATGGCCTAAAAAAAGGTAAACATGTCAGGGAATTTTTGGAAGGAGGGGTTCCTACGCACCAGGCAAAGAATTCAGGAAACATGTCTGGGAACAATTGGATGCAAATTTTTTGGGAACATTCATAAAAAATTTTGGGGCTTTTATGTTTTTTGAGGACATTGGCAAACGTACTACAGTTACACTCATTGAAACATTGTTTTGAATAAATTTGAAGCAAGAAATTTTGGGGATTTTGCTAGTACAATGTTGCTGAACACTGGTTGCACCTTGGATTGCGTGCATTACAAACAGTTTTGACAGAGTGCACCTCTGTACACTAATTGCAGAAAGTTACTTCCTACAATTTCTGGGAATTTTCATATTTCCAATTTGGTCCCGCTTCGACATTGCTCTTTTGCCTTTTTTGGTAATTGATAATCATGGCAAATCAGAAAGGAGATGTCTTCACCTATGTATCCAAGGAGGACAGATTGGATGGAAATAACTATTCACTTTGGTTCTTCATGATGAAGAATGTACTTGTGGCCAAAAATCTTTGGGATTATGTTTGCTCAAAGTAATCGCTAAAGACTATAAGGAAGTGGAAACAACACAAACTAAGTAATGTCAAGACTCAAATGACTAGGAACTAAAAACTACAAATCTATATCCTAATCATCAATTAGAAGAAGAATGTTGCATCTCATGTATAACATAATCATCCTCATGGGAATCTCCTTGTTAGGCATGCTCAACTTACTGCAGCTGCTTGTCTTCATGTTTTCTCCCATACCACAAATGGGTCTATAGGTGCAATCGCACTCTTTCCCAACTACATCAAGGCCAAGAATAAACTCAAAGGAATGTTTAGGACATTGATTGGCTGCTCTATTTTAAGGGACTGTTCTACATTCTTTCAGGTCCCTTGCAAGTGGATATACTCAAGAGAAGACATTATCTCCCTGCAACAGGGCATTTTGGGATTAACAAGATAATCGAGCTGGTTTCAAGGGATTTTTGGTGGCCACAGATGTGGAAACTAGTCAAGGACTTTATGTGCTCTTATGACACACGCAATCGAGCTAAAGTCCCTCATCATCAACCTCATAACCTTTTTCAACCATTTCCTAATCCAAGTAAGACATGGTCATCCTTATCCATAGACTTCATTGTTGAACTACCTTCTTCCAAAGGGTATGATTCTATCTTGGTGGTGGTTGATCAATTCACAAAAATGGCACACTTTATCCCAACAACCAAGAGCAACAATGGAGAAGGGACAACAAGGCTTTTCTTGGAATAGGTCTATCGGCACCATGGGTTACCTAATGATATTGTCTGTGATCATGGCCCCCAATTTATATCGGGGTTTTGGAGAAGTCTCTTTAAACTTCTAGGAGTACAAGTGAATCTTTCATTAGCTAACCAACCACACAGTGATAGACAAACAAAAAGAGTGAATCAAGTCTTGGTGCAATACCTTAGATGCACAATCAACTATGATCAAGACAACTAGGTCGATCTATTATTCCTTGCTAAGTTTGCACACAATAATCCATCCCATGCCTCCACTCAATTCACACCATTCTTTGCTAATTATGGCCAATACCCAAGGATAGACAATCGTGTAAGATCACACGAAAAGAATCAAGCTGCTACAGACTTAGCTCAACACCTCTTTAATATTCATAAAGAGTTGCAAACACATATCAAACAAGCTCAAGAGACATATAAGAGAAATGCAAATAAAGTTCACATGCAACATCCATCATACAAAATTGGAGATTTTGGTTTCTTTGATGCCAGGAGGTATATTTCACGGTGGATTCCGTGCCACAGTGGATTTCGTGAGGTTTTACGGTGAATTCCGTAAACTTTGTTGACCAGGGCTCATACACAAAGTGGATTCTTTGTGCGAGAAGTTAATCGGGACGCCTATCCTTTTCGGGCGTTTCATTAATTTAGTGTGTACATGGGTGATTCCATAGCGGGTAATTCCGCAAAATACATATTAAATTAATAAACGTTTATGAGTTTAGAGTGCGCATTCGTGATAAATTAAGGTTAGGATTGATTTCTAACCAGTTGATTTATTTATGTAGCTGAAGACTGCTAGGTATTCACTTTTATCGGTTTAATTATATTATTTTACTAACGATTGTGAATGCTTCAGTTGATGTGTAGAGATAGCAGCAGTGGCAGAGGAAAGCATTGGAAGATAGCGTGTATTCGAGTTATCACTTATATTTTGATGGGCGCATACCTTAAACATGGCGCCTATATTTTGTCACGCCTATTTATTAAGGCGTTGGATATTTATTTATTATTTTGTATGCGCATGGGCGCACGATTATGATATTTGTATTTGGACATTGTATTGGGTATGCGTGACTCTTTGGGCGCCCGCCCATTAGCTTTATTTCTATTTTGTGCTAAAGCAAACTCAAAAGCCAAAAGCATGCTATTTTGTAATTTGGGCTATTATTTGAGCTTGAAGATGATTAATACATAAAATGCATGCTTTGTGGAGCGCTCACACAAGGCATGGGGAGAGATTGCATCCAATTGGTCTCTTGTTCATGTCGTGCATGCTTTCTACCTTGAGTTTTGTGCAAAAAAGTAGAGTTCTTTTGTTCTTGGGGACCTTCCGGCGCTCATTACGCGAGCATACAACATCCGATTTGTGCACCAGTGGTATCAGAGCAAAGCTGAGATCGAGAGCTTCCAATTGCTATCTATCTTGCGCGAAGGCGGAGCTCCTGGAACGATCGAGCTCTACAGTCAGTTTCATCACGAACGGTCAATACGGGTGGATTCCTGGCGGTCAAGAACATCTCTCTACAGCCTCTGATTGCGAAGGACCGGCCTGAGGAAGTAGAGGACCACGTCAATATCTCCCTACTCAAGTCGTTTTTCTCAGACAAAACAGATAAGCTTCATCTCCTTCATAAAGCTTAAAAGCTTAAAAACTAAGCTTTTTAAAAGCTTAGCATCACCAATTTCAAAATCGGCGGTATCAGGATGGGTTCCTCGTGATTTTCGGCACTGAAAAATGACCCCCTCCCTAAAAATTCGTCGTGAGCAGCAGATTAAGTTACAAGCTTAATCCACTAAGTCACAAGTCAAGAATCTCCAAAGTTTGTCAAGTACTTTAAGTTTTGTAACTCTGCAAGTTCTGCAAATCAGCAGAGGTCAAAACTGACTTATTTCAAAAACTCCCATAATGACTGTTCCTGCATAGAAGCACTGAACTGCAAAGTTATTCCCTGGAAGACTCTGTTCGCATACGCAAACAGAAGGTCATACGCAGATTTTACGAAGACTTTAAATCCCGCAACCGCAAAAGTCGAAGACCGTGAAAGCCAAACAAAAATCTATAACCCTTGTATATCCAACTTTGAGCTACGCTCATCCCGCTAATTGGATTTTGAGAGTGTGAGGTCTTTTGAATTTTTACAGGATGACGGAACAAAATCTGGATGATTTAATGGCTGAAGGCGATCTTCATGAATCTACGATGGAACAAAAGTTGGATTTAATTATGATGCAACTGGATGAAGAACGAAGAGCCCAGCAAGCTTTGCAAGTTCAATTGGCCAATTTACAACGATCGACTACCGATAAAGATGGACCACAACCTAAAGATCTTATCCGACGAACCATCAATGCGACTCTTGAAGCTCAATCCATCCGCAAAGAAACAAAGATAAGTAAAAGAAATTTCAAATTCCGTACTTTCAATGAAACTCGAGATGGAAAGACTATTCTTGCATTCATCAGTCAGTTTGATGATTACTTTCATGAAGAGACATACGCTGAAAAAGATAAAATTAAGTGTGCCACTAATCATTTAGTGGATCGAGCATCTCTTTGGTGGACCGTGGTTCGTAAGAGCATAGATTGTCCCACTACCTGGGAGAGTTTCAAAAAGAAGTTTATGCAGAATTTCCTTCCTCCACAATTCCATGAAAAAACCATAAAGCAATTGGACCTTCTTCAGCAAAGAGATCGTGAGCCTATTTCCCACTACACCGAACGCTTTTGGAATGCTTTACTCCAACTACGCATGCTTGAAGACATACCTAAAGCGACTCACAAGCGCAAGTTTATGTTTGGATTACTTGGGCATTACTACGCTGAAGTCAATATGTTCAAGCCTGCAACTCTTGAATATGCAATTTCTTTAGCTCATGATACTGAAGACAAGATTCGAGGAAGAGACAAGCGTCCACAACAATTTCAAGCAAATGGTAATTATGGTTCTAAGCAATTCAATTTAAATTTTAGAAGATTCAATCAAAGTCGATTTCCTTCATCATCTTTCCGTAAGTCTTGGACAAAACCACCTCCTTTGCCATCAAATACCAATCAAAACCCTAAGCCATCATCACAGCCAAATCCTAATATTCCTAGACTTCCTGCCATTACAAACAATGTGTCTAAAGCCAAACCTATAGTATGTTACAAATGCCATCAACCTAGACATCTAGCAGTCAATTGCCAATTGAAGAAGTCACATGTCCATATCAACTATCTTGAAGCAATGAAAGATGAAGAACATGAGGAAATGCTTGACTTTACGGAAGATGAGGATGACATTACTCCTTCGGATACTTTACCAGGTATATCAACTCCACATTCTTTGTTGACAATGAAATGTTTAGTGCATGAAAAAAAAAATATTATTTTGTATGATGATGGTAGTACACAATTTTATTTCTGCAAAGTTAGTGAAAGAATTGAAATTACAAACTGTTCCTGCGCATTATCGCATTAAAGCAACATTTTTAGACACAAGGTATAATGGAACACAAGAGGTGAATGATTTAGAAATTCAAATTGGTGAATACATTGAAAGAATGAATTTTCTAGTTGTACCATTACAGTCCAGTGATATTATCCTAGGTATGCCTTGGCGTTATCGTCATAATCCTGACATAGATTATTCTACACATTCAATTAAAATTCATTTTCAAGGAAAACACATTACATTGTATGGTATGCACGCATCTAATAATTTTCCACTGCTTACTCATACTCAAGCTAAACGTGCATTACGTAAAAGTAGTAAATCTTATCTAATTTGGGTGAATGAACTTCAAGCTAAAGAAAAACATATGCATCCTAAGCATAAAGAATTCCTTGCACAATTTAAAGATTGTTTTGCTGAAGATTTACCACCTGGGCTACCTTCTTCACGTCCTGAAGACCACAAAATAGATTTAATTCCTAGTACACAACCACCCTGTAAAGCACCATATAGGTATAACCAGATTGAAGAGAAAGAAATTCAAAATCAAGTTGAGGAATTATTAAACAGAGAATTAATCAGACCTAGTAGTTCTCCATTTGGCGCACATGTTTTGTTGGTAAAGAAAAAGAATAATACTTATCGTATGTGCATTGATTATCGTACCCTAAATAAGATTACTGTAAAGAATAGATATCAAATTCCTAGGGTAGATGATCTTATGGATAAACTACAAGGTTCTATCATATTTAGTAAAATAGATCTTAAATTTGATTATCATCATGTGAGATTAGATAAATCTGATATATTTAAGACTGTATTTAAAACACAATTTGGTCATTATGAATTTTTAGTGATACCTTTTGAATTGACTAATGCACCTGCTACATTTAGTACAATTATGAATCGCATATTTTTGAAATATCAACATTGTGTTATAAAATTCTTTGATGATATCTTGGTATTTAGTAAAAATGAGAAAGAACATTATGAACATTTGTCTTTGGTTTTCAAGTTGTTGAAAGATAATCAATTGTATGCTAATCCGAAAAAGAGAGTTCTTTCAAACGGAAATTGAATATCTAGGTCATATTGTATCATCAGAAGGTATTAAGATTGATCCTAAGAAAATAGAAGCAATATTGAACTAGCCTATACCCAAAAATGTACATGAGTTACGTTTTTTTTTAGGTCTTGCTAGTTTTTACAGGAAGTTTATGCGAAATTTTTCATTATTTGCTTTGCCTTTGACTAAACTTTTAAAGAAAAATATTATTTATCATTATTCTGATAATCAACAGAAATCTTCTGATTTATTGAAACATGCATTAACCCATGCTCCTGTATTATAACTACCTGATTTCAATAGACCATTCTTTTTAGTAGTTACTGATGCTAGCGGATCTGGAACAGGAGCCGTACTTATGCAACATAATCATCCCATAGCTTATTCTAACTCTAAACTGAAACCATCCAAACTTAAATATTCCACATATGATAAAGAATTGTTAGCTGTTGTACAAGCTTTAAGACAATGGAAACATTACTTAATGGGTTCTGAGTTTATGATTAAGACTGACCAACAAAGCATTAGACATCTCCTTAGTCAACCCTAAATATCTGACCGACATATCAAATGGACAGCCTTTATTCAAAGTTTTCATCCCCTCATCCAATATCAACCAGGAAAAGAAAATGTAGTAGCTGATGCTTTAAGTAAAAGACCGACTATTCATAATATTTCTGTCATATCATTTGATTCTCTAACTCCTATGAAAGATACTTATCATCAAGACATTACTTTTCATGCTGATTAGAATAAATTAGTTGAAAATAACTAGATTCCTATTGATTCACTGTCTTACAATGATGGATTCATGTTTTACGAAAAGAGATTATGTTTTATAGTCCCATTTAGATTTTTTCTTTTGAATGAGATTCATTGTCCTCCATATCAAGGTCATAGAGGTATCATATCTACTTTGCGTACATTGACTGAAGATTTTTATTGGCCATATATGGACACAGATGTATCTAACTTTGTTTCTCAATGTTTGGTTTGTCAAACAGTTAAGAGACATCATGGTAAACAGTATGGTTTACTAATGTCTTTATCTATTCCATCAAGACCATGGGAACAGATTTCTATGGACTTTATTACTAGTTTACCTAATATTAAAGCTAACCATGATATGATTTGGACTGTTGTAGACAGATTTAGTAAACAAGCATATTTCATTCCATGCAAGAAAACTTTAACAGCATCTCATGTAGCACAATTGTTTTTTAAAACTGTTTTCACTAATCATGGATTACCAAAAGTTATTATTTCTTACCGTGATTCTAGATTTTGTGATAACTTTTGGATTACTTTGTTTGCTAACCTAGGAACAAAGATTGATTTTTCATCTGTATTTCATCTTGAAACTAATGGTCAAACAGAAGCCACTAACAGTACTATTTTAGATATTTTACGTGCTTACACTATTTCTAAATCACAGACATGGGATACACATTTGTATTTACTGCAGTTTGCATATAGCAATACACCACACACAGCCACAAAGAAAGCACCGTTTGAAGTGATTTATGGTTATAGATTGTCTACATATGTTTGCATCTTTATTAAATAGAATTCAGAGTGCTGATGATATTGCTAACATGCACGCTACTATTTTTTATGAGGTTAAAGACATGATTGCCAAAGCCCAGCAATCATATACAAAACAAGCCAATAAGAAAAGACAGGCCATGAATTTCAAAGTTGATGACTATGTTTGGTTAAGAATAGAGAAACGTAGATTACAAAGTGTGGATAAACACCCAGTTGTGAAATTAGCACCTAGATTTTATGGACCATTCAAGATCATTCATAAAATCAATGACAATGCATTTAAGTTAGAACTACCACCACACTGGAAAATTCACAATACCTTTCACATTAGTTTATTACGACCCTTTAGAGACCAATTACCTGTACACCCTGTTTATGAAAACCCACCTTTGTTAGATGAACAAACTGAAATCCTTGAGCCTGAAGCTATCATATATAGTGACTTTATAACCACTAGAACTGGCCGTAGATATTCTAGATATTTGGTCAAGTTTAAAAACCATCCTGTTGAAGAGGCCCAATGGATGCATGCTAGAGACTTAAATGCTTTCCCCACTCTGTTAGCTCCACATTGAGCTAATAGCAATTGAGGACAATTGCTATCCCATCCCGGAGGTATGATACCAGGAGGCATATTTCACGGTGGATTCCGTGCCACGGTAGATTCCGTGAGGTTTTACGGTGGATTCTGTAAACTTTGTTGACCGGGGCTTATACACAAAGTGGATTCTTTGTGCGAGAAGTTAATAGGGATGCCTATCCTTTTTGGGCGTTTCATTAATTTAGTGTGTACATGGGTGATTCCATAGCGGGTGATTCCGCAAAATACATATTAAATTAATAAACGTTTATGAGTTTAGAGTGCACACTCGTGATAAATTAAGGTTAGAATTGATTTCTAACCAATTGATTTATTTATGTAGCTGAAGACTGCTAGGTATTCACTTTTGTCGGTTTAATTGTATTATTTTACTAACGATTGTGAATGCTTCAGTTGATGTGTAGAGATAGCAGCAGTGGCGGAGGAAAGCATTGGAGGATAGCGTGTATTCGAGTTATCACTTATATTTTGATAGGTGCATATCTTAGGCATGGCGCCTATATTTTGTCACGCCTATTTATTAAGGCGTTGGATATTTATTTATTATTTTGTATGCACATGGGCGCACAATTATGATATTTGTATTTGGACATTATATTGGGTATGCTTGACTCTTTGGGTGCCCGCCCATTAGCTTTATTTCTATTTTGTACTAAAGCAAACTCAAAAGCCAAAAGCATGCTGTTTTGTAATTTGGGCCATTATTTGAGCTTGAAGATAATTAATACATAAAATACATGCTTTGTGGAGCGCTCACACAAGGCATGGGGGGAGATTGCACCCAATTGGTCTCTTGTTCATGTCGTGCATACTTTCTACCTTGAGTTTTGTGCAAAAAAGTAGAGTTCTTTTGTTCTTAGGGACCTTCCGGCGCTCACTACGCGAGCATACAGCATCCGATCTGTGCACCATTCTTTGACGTGATCTGTGTTCTCCTTGTCAGAGTGAAGCAATGCGGAAGCGAATGACCGTGACAAAGAGTGAACAGAGAGAGAAGAGAGAGAGAGAAAGAGAGTGTTTACGAAAAAAAAAAAAAAAAAGAGAGAAAGAGAGTGAAACGCAGAAAATCTGCAGTGAAAAATGTTGTATAAGAATGCAGAATTATACACGGGTGCAGAGAGAATATCTGCGTATGTCTCCACCTTGAGGACCTCGATCTCTGTCAACCCGAGTGCTGTCTCTATCACCAACAGGCTGTAACCCGTCAAATACAAGTGATCAAAACTGCTGGAAACTCAGCCTTTAAAAGGCTGAAAAGAATGCCTCGTAAAAATGCCAAAATAGGCAGGTCGACTGCATTCAGTGCAGCCGACTTCATTAAATGCAATCGGACTCGGACTGCAGTCGGCTGTCTGACTGCGAACAGTCCGACTGCTGCCAGGTGGCAAAACTGCCATGTGGCACTGCTGACGTGGCAGGGGAGCTGACTGCTAACACCCCCTCTCAGATCTTAGACAAGGCAGCAGATGTAGGGATCTGGAATGTCAATGAAGCAAAGCCTAAGGAAGTGACTTCGTAAACAAATCTGCAAGATTACCTTCAATCTTACAGTACTCCACATCAATGGTTGCATCCAAAAGCTTCTCCCTAATGAAGTGATACTGGATCTCTATGTGCTTCGTCTAGGCATGAAATACGGGATTCCTTGCCAAGGCAATGCAACTCTCATTGTCGCACCGTAAGATAGTAGGACAAGTCTAGGGGCATCTAAGCTCCTCCAACAATTACCAAAGCCACACAATCTTACATGTGGTAGAAGACGCAACCCGATACTCTGCCTCAGTCGAAGATAGGACTACCGTGGACTACTTCTTGCTACTCCAAAAGATAGCACCAGCACCCAAGGTAAAACAATAACCTGTAGTAGACCGCCTGTGATCCACATCGCCAGCCCAATCTGAATCACTCCAACCTACAAAAACAAGATCAGAAGCACCTGTACCTGCTGGATAATGAATCCCTAAGTCGGAGGTCCCCCTCACATACTGTAGGATCCTCTGAGAAGCCTGCCCCAATGCACCTGCTGAGGTGAACTTATGAACCCAGCCAAGAGACCTACAGCAAAGCATAGATCAACACGTGTGTTGAGGAGCCAAATCAATGAGCCAATCAGCTGATGGTAGCGAGTAGCATCCGCCAAAGGAGAATCTGCATGTGAAGTGGCCTTCCAATTCGGATCCATAGAAGTAGAAATGGACTGACAATCCTCCATCTCAAAAGTCACCAAGAGCTCGTGTACATATCTCTGCTGAGAGATGAAAATCCCCCTCTGAGACTGATAAATCTCATGGCCTAAAAAGAAATGGAGAAGTCCTAAATCCGTCATCCTGAACTTCTGGTGTAGGGCTGCCTTCGTCTCTTCGACCTTCTAGGTATGAGCACCTACAATAATCAAGTCATCAACATACAAAACAAACAACACACGACCACCCGCAGAAGTGTGCACATAAAGCTGCAGATCGGCCCTAGAACGCCGATATCCCAATTGAGCCTGGAGAAACGAGTCAATCTTCTCATTCCAGGCATGCGGAGCCTACTTGAGGCCATACAAGGCCTTCTTTAACCTGTAAACTTGCCCATCTGAAAAACCAAATCCAAGAGGCTGCTCTACATAGATCTCCTCCTTCAAATCACCATTCAAGAAGGCCGACTTCACATCCAACTGAAAAACAGACCAGCCAAGGCAAGAACAGCACGAATAGTCGCCATACGAGCTATAGAGGCAAAAGTATCATGGAAGTCAACACCTGGGCTCTGTGCAAAACCTTTAGCAACAAGGCGAGCCTTGTGCTTGTCCAAGGAGCAATCACTATGGTACTTGGCCTTGAAGACCCATTTGACACCAATCACCTTCTTATGAGAGGGACGAGGCACAAGGAACCAAGTGCCATTTCGCTCAATAGCCTCCAACTCGGCTTCCATCGCCTTCCGCCAATGATCAGACTACAAAGCCTCCTTCATTGATGTAGGCTCTCTATCCTGCATAACACGGGACATCAAACAGTAGTTAGAGCAAACAAGCTCTGTAGTATGTGTCTGGTGCCTCCATGACCTCCACGGTCCATCCTACGGTTACCACTCCTCAGGGACCCCTCGATCCCTAAATCTCGGAGGGTGTTAGGGGCCCAACGAGAAGGAGTTCGGATCTCTCCTCAACGCTCTCCATCTACTAAAGACTCGGGTACATCCACCGGCAGGATCTCAACTGGGGTGGCCAATGGAAGAGAAGACTCGGAATCTAAAGAAAAATCTCCATCAAGAGGCTCTAGCTCAAAGGAACTGTCGCGGAAGCCCAACTCTCCCCTGGATCTCCAAGTATGGGGTGCTCCTCACCCCCCTCTATGGTCGGAACTTCCACGAACCCTACATCTCGGCTCATGAAGACATCCCGCTTCACGGGATCATACAAGCAATAACATTGGGACTGGGAGGTGTAGCCAACAAAGACCTGTCGTCTGAAAGCCGTCTCAAACCATAGTTGTCAAGTACAAAAAGTACGGTACGGTACGATAAAATACGATACTAAATGGTACCTTAAGATTTTATAAGGTACGGTACGATATTAGTACGAAAAAAAAATTAACTTCATTATTTTGAACTATAGATGATAGAACAGATGTTTAAAGTCTAAATAGCAATGCTATTGGAGTATATAAGATGAATACTTGAGGGTCACACACCAAAACCTCTATGGCATACACCACATGCACAACATGCGCTACAACTTATAAGTACATACATAGGAGTGGATACATCATACATGAATGATCATACAAATAAGAGGCATGTATGCTTGAGAGAGAGAAGGTTGAGAGAGAGAGAGAGAGATGAAACGACATGAGATGCTTTATTAACGTCTACAAGAGGCCAAAATGACCTGTGAGACCAACAGTTACCAAACAAACCACCAAAGGTTTTGGTAAAAGATTTATGAATTTTGTTATGGTTTTGTTTGGCATTGCTAAGGCTAAAGTAGCTACCGATGGTACATTCACTAATTCATGTACTCTCAGAAGGTACATTAGGCCAAGCTATCCTCTGGCCTAGTTTTATTAGCAATGTGTACTAATGCTTTGGGTTGGGTGGTGCAAAATGAGCTGTGAACAAAGGTAAAATCGATAGGATTAAGCTACTTGATGATTCTCAAATGGTGCTGAATTTATTTGTTGATGACACTAATATATTGTGAAAAATGATGGGACATCAATTAGAAACGTTTGGAACTGCTTGAATACCTTACATATGGCCTTTGGCTCTAGGATAAATCATAACAAAACATGTATGAGGAGTCTAATCAAGCTTCCGCCCCCTTTCTTGGCTGATCGATCAAGGCTACAAAATCACCACCACCATCACAACAACAGTCAACAACCCAAACCACCACCAACAACAACAACCACACCAAAAAAAAAAAGCTTGTTTTTTGTACGAATTTGTACAGTACGGTACGGTACGGTATGAACCGTATAATACGAACCAGTTCGTACTACGTACGAGTGCAACTATGTCTCAAACTTGTCACGCTGCGTATTCGGGATGTGCACATAGGCATCACACCCAAAGATCCTGAAATAAGAGACATCAGGCTTAGTCCCAAAGTAAGCCTCAAACGGTGTCATCCTGTCAACGGCCGAAGTGGAAGATCGATTTAGGATGTGGACTGTCGTAGCCACGGCCTACAGAAACTGAGTTATCTGTCGATGCTCCATCATGGTGCATGCCATCTCGATCACACTTCGGTTCTTCCGCTCCAAAATGACACTCTCTTGAGGAGTGTTGGTATTAGCAAACTCTATCTGCACAAAAACGAGCAAACTCATTAGAATCAAATTCATCACACTTGTCTGATCGAAAGGTCTTCAATCTCCGGCCTGATTGGTTCTCCTCAAAGATAAGCCAATCCTCCTTAAAGTGAGAGAAAGCCTCCGACTCCAACGTCAAGAAATAGGCCCATGTAATCCTGCTGTAGTCATCTACGATCAACATGAAGTACAAGCTCCCCTTCAGGGACTCGGTCCTCATTGAGCCACAAAGATCCATAGATACAAGCTCCATAGATGAAGTAGACCGCCTCGAAGCTTTGTTGGGAATCGCATCCCGATGTTGTTTCCCACAAATGCAAGAGACACATGGCTGCTGGCTCACCACTATGTCCAACAAACCTCAAACAAGCGATCCTCACGACGTCTTCCAAAGGTATTCATATTTCAAGTGGCTAAACCAAGCATGCCATAGCTTGGACAGTGTCTAAGAGGTAAGAAGAAGAGAGGTAAGAGAGGAAGAAGACTTCAATTTGTAGACACCATTCTCCTCGTACCCTAAAGAGAGAACCTTTCTCAATCCACAATCAAGAACTCAAACAGCATTACTCTCAAACTCCACCAAGGGACCAAGAGAACAAATCTTATGGACCGAAAGCAAATGATACCCTAAACCTGGCACCTGCAACGCCTCGGAAGTGTGGGTACCACCACGTCCATCTGAAATCAGCTGCATCTCACCCCGAGCAACAATAGACACAAAAGAGCTATCTCCTATGAGAATCTAACCACACAAGGGTCGCAAATGGGCAACACCTACTGTCGAAGGATTCATGTGCCGTGAGGAACCACTGTCTACGATCCACTCTCGAGGCTAGGGAGCTATCATCACAGCATCAGAAGTCTTCAGTGTGGGGTTCTCAATGACCTCTAAGTGTAGAAAAGCAGCTGATGAGGGTTCAGCCACCGCTCCAAAATCCTTCGTGTCCTTCTTCTTGGTGTCCTTCTTGTCCTTGTTGGGGCAATCCTTCTTCAAATGGCCAGTCTTACCACAACTATGGCGTGTCGATTCTTTCTCTTTGTCCTTCTTGGATTTGTTGTCCTCCTTCTTTTGGTCCTTCCCCTTCTTCTGAGAGGCTTGACCAACCAATGCCTCCAATTTGGAAGCATTCTGTCCCTTCAATTGTTCTTCTTGGTCCAAGACCATAGGAACCAACTCTTCCCAGCAAAGAGTCGAATCCCGCCCTAAAGCAATAAGAGCGGAATAAAAAGCACCGAATCATGGCGGCAACTAGGACAATAAGGTGATCGCCATGTCTTTAGAGGAAATGGACTTCCCCGCATTTTGAACCTGCATCTGAAGTTGCTGACGCTTGTTGATGTGTTCCCGAAGCAAAGAAGACTTATTTACGGACAAGATCCGCATCTGCACCTCCAAGGAAACCCTCCTCATAAGGGTCATCCGGTTGTACATATGGTTAAGTTCCAGCCATATTTAGTGAGCCACCGTCAAGTGCTCTATATGGGCTATCACGGCTGTTGTACAAGACAAAAAAAAAAAAGAATGAATCCTGGCATTCAATTTGTCCCAATGAGACTAGGCTTTGGTTAACTCGGCACGAGCACTAGAAGAGAGTTTGGACTCATCTCTCATAGAGGGCCGGTTGATCTCTTCCATCACAAGCTCCGTCAAATCATAAGACTCCAATATGGCCAACATCATCACACGCCAAATACGGTAATCATCACCATCAAGCTTCTGATCTGATGGAAGAGTCGATAGAACAAGCACCTTCCGGTCCATGATCGCCTGGAACTCCACGACAGTCTCTGTAGACATCTTCACCTGCAATGCCTGCACAAACGCAAAAGAAACCCCCTCTGACTGTGAAAACACAGCCTACTAGGGCTTTTGTCTCTGATGCTTGAACCTTCTTCAACCGTCGGAGGCAATGAAAAGGTAAAATCTGCACTTGAAGGCAAAAACACAGCCCTCTTCCTTCTCTAACAGCAGTAGCTTCAGCAAATCTTCTCTTCTCACATGCCCACGCTCGCCTCAGCCTTGTTCTAATGCGCAGCCCACCTACTCGCACTTAAACGCTGAAAACGTAGCCTTGTGTCGCGCTGAAAACTCCTCTTCAAATAGGTCCAAAGTCCTTCAATGCTTTGATACCATGTCAAAGTGAAGCAATGCGGAAGCGAATGACCTTGACAAAGAGTGAACGGAGAGAGAAGAGAGAGAGAGAAAGAGATACTGAAACACATAAAATTTGCAGTAAAGAATGCTATATAAGAATGCAGAATTATACACACGTGCAGAGAGGATATCTGCGTATGTCTCCGCCTTGAGGACTTGATCTCTCTCAGCCCGAGTGCTGTCTTTGTCACCAACAAGCTGTAATCTATCAGATACAAGTGATCAAAACTGCTGGAAACTCAGTGTTTAAAAGGCTGAAAAGAATGCCTCCTAAAAATGCCAAAATAGGCAGGTCGGCAGCTGACTGCAGTCGGCGGACAGTCCGACTGCTGCCACGTGGCAAAACTGCCACATAGCATTGCTGACGTGGCAGGGGAGCTAACTGCTAACACTCCTCACCCCTCCCAAAAACTAGATTATCAATGACTTGGGCCCTTTACGATTCTCAGCCAAGTAAATCCAATCACCAATCGTCTCCAGATTTCCCCATCCATGAAAATCCATCCTAAATTCCATACTTCAATCTTGGAGCAATGTCATACATCCAATATCCTTGGAAGAATACCAAAGCCATTGCCTCCAATCATAATTGAAGATACCAAGAATATGAAGTAGACAAAATCTTAGATTCGACAATTTCAAGAGACAAATTACAATATCTTATCCATTGGAAGGTTCGCGAAATTCATCTTCAGCACCCAACCAAGCCAAGGTCTATTTAAAAGCACACCACCATCCCTTGTGGAACTCTATGCTAGGAGGGTAATGTAGCAGACGCTCAAGCAAGGACAACCCTTCTTTCGTATGCAAGCTGGGAGAACCCCTAGTTCCATGAAGTTTCTAGAGAATCTAGAACATTCCAAAAGATATCTACATCATCGATTATGTCATCACTAATGTCAACATACCATGCCAGTATATATGTCATGACATGTGTCGACGTGCCATTTAGCATCCTCTTGTAACGACATGTGTTTCCCTTAACCTCCCTAGGCTATAGTGTAAATAGGGGTCATAGGCTATAAGCCCTTCAATCTAGCTAATACCAATTGTGAGACCCTTGCAAGACGAGTCCTCTTGAGTCTTGTTCTAGTCTTTTCTTGTATGGAGTCTTGTCTCATAATCAAGCCATGCTCTTGTGAGCATTCTCTTGTAATCGAGTTCTCTCTTGTAATTGAGCCATTGAAATCTCTGAGACCTCAAGAGATTGACTCCAAGTAGGCACCTTAGGTAAATACCTAGCCCTCCTGGATAAGATTGAAACAAACCTTTCAAACCGGGAAATCTCCTCTATTTCTCATTGCCTAGCAATACCTCAATTTTGTGCTGGCTCACCACAGAGCCAAAGAGTTGGGCACACCCATCATATCCCTTTGTCAACACATCAGGAGAAGCTTCCTCCTCAGGATATTAGCACTGTTGTCAGCAAATGTTTGTCCCACAAAGGCATCACCGTCAAGGAGAGAGAGATCTTTAAATTGGGAGTACAACTTCAAACACCTCTTTCTAGTGCCCTAGTAGAGGGTCTGTGATCAGGACAAACAAGAGAGGGGAAAGTGTGCAGCCCTTCTGCTAAGGTGAAGTCCAGAAGAGAGAGTACCATTCATCGAACCTTCACCGTAGCAGTAGTGGACATGCATCAACTGCCTTTAGAAGATGGGTCCAAAGCCAAACCATACAAAAACCTCCTTGATAAAATCCCAACTCGCATTATCATATGCCTTGTCCATAATTTGGCTGCTCCTGCCATAAACTTTTAGCCAATTGAGAGGGCACAATCAAGAGCCAGCACAAGATTGAAAATAGCATCATGTACTTTTGGACCAGCAATGAACCCGTATGACTGCCTCTGCACTATTTGAGGGAGGATATGCTTGCTTCTCAAAGCAAGAGCTTGACTAAAACTTTGTAACATGGATTGTGCATAGTAAATGCCATTGGCTGGCCTTTCTCCTTTCTGGACTCTTAGGAATAACCTTCATAAGACCCCTATTGACCATTGGTGGGATGTTGGACCATCCCACCTAATCATTTCGAAAGACAAAAGAACACTGCCAATGGCATCCCATTGTGACTAATAAGACTCAATAGGAGAGCCATTAAGGTTTTGGAACCCCTGGCCATCCTCAATATCACAAATTTGACCTCCTCCAGCCAAGGGCTTATCAAGCAAAGAGCTGCCTCCTTAGGAAGAGTGCTGTCGATAGTTCCCAGGAATGACCACAGGCTCTCCTTGTAGCCAGCATACTTGCTAGGAGATGAATCTGCAAAAGGTGATGGGTATTGAGTACCAGCATCGTCAAGGATTAAAGAGCCATCATAATCTTGAAATGCATGAGACACTATCTTTCTTCTGCTTGTTTTTTGAAGCAAAGAAGTCAAACTGTGAGGGCATGTTCCCCTCTTAATCCCATACACTCTCAATCAGTAGATATTTTTCATTCCTTTTAACATAGTTCTTAATGCTTTCCTCAAGAAAAATACATAGTTTCCTGCCTGCCTTTACTTGTCTTCTTCTTGGCTCATCCTATTCTTCACTGCACCTGCACACCCTCAATTCACTTTTCTGAAATCTGTTATGGCCTCACACTCAGAACAGATAGAATCGAAAGCTGTAACCATACCTGTGAGAAGTGGCAGCCAACTGCCAGGGAGCACACCTGCAAAGAAACACATACCAGTAGCCATATCAGCCCACATTTGACCTACAAACAACTATGGCAGCAATCATGGGAAATTTAGCATGAATCAATCAATGCAAAGACAACATCCAAGGCAGCATGCAAAGGGAGGGTCGAAAAACGCAGCAATAAACATAAACACACTGACAGCTGTACCAACAAACAGATGCAAAATTATCAGAACGCAGCAAAGCACTCTGTCCAGGGTCAGTCAAACACACAGTATGCACCCCATCACACCAAGAAACGCAAGCAGCCACATAAGTAGCAGCCTTGAGCATTAGAGCACAACCACTGCAACATCAAGCACAAATGCAGTGATGCACTTTGTCTAGGGTCAGTCAACACACAGCAAAGCACCCTGTCACATGTAGAAATGTAAGCAGCCACACACAGTAGCGGCCTTGAGCCTTAGAGTGCAACCATTGTAGCATCAAACACAAGCACAGAGACTTGAACATCTGATACCCAGTCAGAATAGCACACAACAGAAGCAAAAGATTAACATGATCATCAGATTAAAAAAATTTCCCAAGCAAAAAGTGGCTAATTATATTACTCAGAAGACTTTACAACAAAGTACATGTGCTCAACAGCCTGGCTGGAGCTGATACAAAGTCAAGCTGGGATTACATATACAAGCCTCTCAGGGCGGACTCGGGGGAATGCGAGATAGAAGCCAAGGAGGAGGAGAGTAGCCCCACCTGGGGTTGCCTGCCTGCATCATGAAGAACAGATCATGGCCACCCCAGGTATGTGAGAAGTGGTGTCAGAGCTACTCACGAGCTCAAGAGTCACCCTGCACCTGATCCCACTGGCCACAAAGGGAGTGGATGATCCAAGTCTAGAGCTCTACCAAAGTCTCATATGTGGACAAACACTCACCGGCCAAAACCAACTAACAAGGTGCCTTCTAGATGTGCCAAACTGTGACGCTCCCAACAATCTCCCATACCTCCAGCCACTCAGCTATCAGTTCTACTACTTGCCGGATGGGCAATGTCTCCAAACCGACCACAGCATAGGAAATTGCCTTAATAAAAAGAATGTTATCATGCATCTCCACCTCATACAATAGGTCTCGACCCTAGCTAACTACCTGCCAATAAATGGCCCACCATGATATAAAACCCAGGCTAGGCGCCACACAATGAAGAATGCCACATGCTCCACTCCAACTGTGCTGCCTCACAAGACCAGAGGCAATGCTTTGGGGTTTCGAAGCACTGCAGTGTGGACAGCGCTTGGTTGCAAACTCCATCTCCTACTGTGTCTGAGCCAACCAACTCCCAACTACCAAGCCTCCATCTGCCAGTAGCCATAGGAAATAAGGCAGCCTCTGCAGCCTCCAGCTGTCCTACAAGCATCGCCAAAAGGTCCGACGAAAAGCCTCAATTGCCTCAATAATGTTGTGTTCTACCAAATGCCTGCAATGCGAGGGTGCCCAATCCATGTGCTCTTCCCTACCCTTGGAAACCACAGTGGCCAGCCTTTGGGGTCGCACTCCACCTCATCAAGGGGCTAGCTCTCACAAATCCATAGGCACCATTCCTGGAACTCACTCCAAGGCACATAGGGGTCCAACAACCAAGTCTTCCCCTAAAGTCTGATGACTCGGATCCTCCTCCAAGGTAAAGCTAGTAGCTCCTCCTCTTAGTGACCTTTGTCGAAGGCTTCCGGTGGTCTAGACCATCAACAATACCTCATGGGGGGCACCACCCGCTCAACTTGCAACTCGTAAGGGGATGTCTGCTACTAAGAACTAAGCTGCCCACAGCTCACCAAGCAGCATCAACTCCCGAATGGGAGGGTCCAACCAAGCTTGAGGGATCACTGCGTTGGCAACCACATGCCTATTGTAAGATCGTCCGATCAACCAACCTGTAAACCTCCCTCCCCACGATAACAATACAAGCCCACTAGACATGAGGGCGCTCACAGATCTAGATCCTATCACGATCTTGAACCTAGGCCTTCCAAACCACCGACTGCCAATCTATCTCCTCCTAACAAGTTAGAGGCCTCTAAATCAAGGCCTTATGCAAGCCCTACGCATTGTGTGGCTTAGCTTCGCCGCCTCATGCCGAATTTTCTTTGGGATGGTTTGGATGGGTCTAACGACTCCCATACCCAAGTGGCATGGGGAACTATTTTCGGGCATCGCTCTGAGAGGGGTTGGGGATCATTGACCTAGAGTACCAAAGTCTAGCCCTCTTGGGCAAGCTAGTGGCTCGTGGGCTCATGCCAAGCAGGCAGACATGGAAGATCCTTCTACAAGAGGCCTTCAAGAGTGCAAGCCACTCGACAAGGAGTCAAGGCCAACCTTGAGATGGATCTTCACAAATGTTCACATCAACACAAATTACCCTACCCAAATCCTCCAAACACCAACAAAAAGCATTCCATGCCGGCTAGGAAGAGGTCGATCATGCTCCAATAGGTCAACTTCCTTTTGATGGAGTCAAGTACTAGGAGAAACTACTAGGCTTGGGTAATGTCAATGAGACCCACCTCGAAACCAAGGTAACGAACCATCTATCCCCTACTCATCTATTTGAAACCCAAGTGGATGCTCCACTCACTGCGAGACTCTGGATCTATAAGAAACCCAATGGACTTTCACCAGTTTATTCTCAACCCCACAGCTATGCAGAATACCTCCAGTGCTAGTCAGCCTTTCCAGCATCACCTCATCATTCTCCACATAAAGGATCGTGTCATTTGCATACTCAAAATCCACCAGCTCAGCCTTCTCTCTCATTGGAAGCCTGAGGCCATGCTCGCCGCTCACCCTCAAGCAGAGAAAGTAGGACATTGCCTTAGCAAAGAGTAGAAAGAGGTAGGGGACTAGAGGGCAGCCCTGCCAAACTAACCTCTACAAGTGAAACTCCTCCCCCCTCTTGCCTCCTATGAGTATCCGACTAGTGGCTAACCTCTACAGGGCAAATATCCCATTGGTCCACTCCTATGAGTATAGGGCTAACCTCTTGCCTCCTACAAGTACCCGACTAGTGGCTAAACTGTACAGGGCAAATATCCCACTAGTCCACTCCTAGGGAAAACCCAATCGTGCCATGGTACCTTCCAAGAAGCCCCAGTCGACCCTATCATAAGTCGAAGGAGTCATTGCCGTGAGGCACCACTGTCCACGATCCACTCTCGAGCCTGGTGGGGAGCTATCATCGTAGCATCAGAAATCTTTGGTGTGGGGTCCTCAATGACCGCTAAGTGTAGAAAATGTTGGGTATTTCACTCACGCCTCACTTACGCCTACGCTCACATTAGAATGTCAGTGATCAATAGGACATTGGGGCACTTTTTACTCTCGGTAAGAGAGGTTTTTTCCCCCAGACTTATGGTATTATTTTGTATGTGCTTATGACACACATTTACGGGCACTTATCGTGTTCGGGTGTCCCGGCTACAACCCTAAGGTTTAAGGGTTGTACCTTGTACTTTTAATTGACACTCTTCAGTCTATTGCATTGGGTGTCATGCTTCACTCTCACATTGTCTACTGAGGTTCTGTGCTGAGCTTCGATCCTGCCGTCTTCTCACATTCAGTATCAAAGCAGCACTGGCTCTGTTCAGCTGAAGCCCACGTTTCGTTCAGCTCAGCTCCGCTCAGCTGGTGGGAGCTCCCTGCTCAATGCAGCTCCATTTAGTGGAAGATGGCCAGTGCTGCCCATATCCTGCAACAGCTCATCAATAGTGCCCCCTGTCCAACAGGTCTGCCACAGCTGCGCCAAGTTCACCAGCGCCAGCTCCACCTGCAACAACCCAGCCTGTCTACGCAGCCCTTGCCTACATCCTTCTACCTGGGC
The DNA here is from genome assembly GCF_053477565.2 of Lygodium microphyllum. NCBI lineage: Eukaryota > Viridiplantae > Streptophyta > Polypodiopsida > Schizaeales > Lygodiaceae > Lygodium > Lygodium microphyllum. Next base: position 13,123,789 of record NW_028229514.1, read on the forward strand.
TCTGCCGCCCTGTCCCACACCCGCCAGCAGCGCTGCCTGCGCCTGCTGAGCGCAGCCTTACGTCCCTATGCCTACCGTGCCCTGCCAGACATCCCATCAATCGCGTCCTTTGTGCCACACGGCAGTCGCTACACGCGTCAACAGTCACCAGCTCAGCCCGTCTGAAGCGCCGCCTGTACCCGCCTGTCGTCAGCGACAGCCCGTCATCACAAATGTATTCTTTTTTAAAAAAATTATCCTTTTATTCTAGAATAAATTTCTGGAAGGAGGGGTTCCTACACAGCAGGCACAGAATTCAAGAAACATGTCTCGTAACAATTGGATGCAACTTCTTGGACACATTCATAAAAAATTTTGGGGCTTTTATGTTTTTTGAGGACATTGGCATACGTACTGCAGTTACAATCACTGAAACACTGTTTTGAACAAATTTGAAGCAAGAAATTTTGGGGATTTTGCTGGTACAATGTTGCTGAACACTGGTTACATCTTGGATTGCATGCATTATAGACAGTTTTGACAGAGTGCACCTTTGTACACTAATTGCAGAAAGTTACTTCCTGCAATTTCTAGGAATTTTCGAATTTCTAGTTTGGTCCATCCTCGACATTGCTCTTTTGTCTTTTTTGGTAATTGATAATCATGGCAAATCAGGGAGGAGATGTCTTCACCTATGTATCCAAGGAGGACAGATTGGATGGAAATAACTATTCACTTTGGTCCTTCATGATGAAGAATGTACTTGTGGCCCAAAATCTTTGGGATTATGTCAGTGGAGAAGAAGCTAGACTTGGAGTTGTGGCTCCAGCTACTCCTCCAGGAGGACGTACACAACGGGCACCTCAGCCTGCTCCACTTCAGCCACTTCCCCAAAGAACAGCAACTCAAAAAGCATGGGATACACGGGATGCACAGGCTTTGTCACTGATTGCATTGGCAATTCAACGATCAATTGTCCCCCACATTCGTTCAGTAGCTTCTTCATGAGAAGCTTGCTAACTTTGGAGCAGATGTTTGCAAGCAAGAATGAGACTCGCATCTCTTTCTTAAAGAAAGAGCTAGAGACATTGAAAATGGATGAGGGTGATTCTATTCACGATCATTTGAATAAAATTCAAGACTTGCGTGAGCAACTCATGAATGTTAATGAGTACTATTCGGATGCATAGATGATATCTACCACTTTGAACTCGTTACCTCCTTTGTACTTGGCTTTTCATACGGCCTTAAACCTCACCATGAGGATTGCCGTATAGCCAATTACTTTTCTTTAGTTAATCAATTTGCTTCTAGAGGAGGAGCAAACAAGAAGAAATAGTGGTGTGGATGCTATAGCCTCTAAGCAAGCTTTTATGGCTAGACAGAAGGGCAAAAGCAACCAAGTGAAGAATGCTCCGCAAAGTTCTGGGACTTCTGGTATATCACAAGCAAGTAAAAAACAAGGGAGCACACAAGTCAAAAAGAGCAAATGCCATTATTGCAAGAAATCAGGACACTACATTATTGAGCGCAGAAAGCACATTGCCAAGGAGGAGTCACGAATGTTTGTTTCTGATGCTCCTTCCACTTATACTGAGTCCGTGTCCTTTGTTGCAGACAAGGACTATTGCTTTTACACATGCAGTTATGGCACTTCTTGGGCTAATCGAGCATTTAGCTCTACTGAGGATGCAGGCACTTGGGTTTTTGACAGTGGTGCTTCAAGGCATATTACATCTCGCAGAGATTTATTTGCTTTTGTTGGTGTACCTCCAGTTGCTAAATCTGTACAATGTGCCAACAATGCATCATACCCTGTTAGAGGTATTGGGGAGATTGTGTGCTCACAGCCATTGAAGGCTCTATTCTCCGCCTACAGGATGCTTTGTTCGTATCAAGCATAAAGAAGAATCTGCTCTCTATTTCTTCTTTGGCACGTTGTGGATTGCAGGTCATATTTGATGATGACAGATGCATGCTGAGAGACAAAGAATACATGACTTTAGTCTTGACAGGCACTTTATGTCATGGATTATACAAGTTGGATGCTCTTTTAGTTGATCACTCAGCGTACTTGGCATCCACTCTTACTCCTGCTATGATACAGGCAGAGTTATGGCATGCTAGGATGGGGCATGTAAAATTTGGTAGCTTGATGCTCTTGCAGTGTACGCAGATGCTAGATGGATTACCTCTACTGGAGAGACCTCCTGAGCACTTGTACGAAGGATGTATTTTGGGGAAAATGCATCGTTTTTTGTTTCCCCATGATGTTGCTTTTAGAGCAACAGCCAGGTTGCAGTTAGTGATCTGATGGCAGCAGCATATGTTGATGATGATGATAAAGATGAGCACTTGGATGTGCTCAAGGGTGCTCCCCAAAGCTCCCACAAAAGCCTCAAACACTAACATGAAGCATAGACTCCGTCTGATCAAAATGCATACCTTGTTGCACAGACAATGATAGTCAATGGCAGTAAGCCCTCTTCACTTCAAGAACCTGTGTCTTCACTCCCCAATGCTTCACTTCACAAAGCCCAATCATGGGTGCTCTAATAGCATGTTCAAAGTCAGAGACAGAGAGTTGGAGTAACAGTGTAGAGCAGTGTGCTCTTACTCACTTCCATTATCCATTCTCACACATAACTAAAGTGAATAGTACAACCTAAGGTCTCAAGAACCATTCACACCAAAGACTGCTAAGTCCTAAAACACCGATTTATTCAATGTCCGCATAGTGTGGTACAGCTGGACATCATAAGTGTCGGATACTGTCATAACTAAAGATAGATAGATGAGCTTAAAGTCTAACAGGGCAAAGGCTACAAACTCTATGATCCTGTTTCGAAAAAGGTGTTTGTCAGTAGGGATGTACTATTTGATGAAAAATCAAAATTGTCCCTGGTTGGTTTAGACACATTAAGCTGCCCCTGATGTATGCGAAGGGCTACTGTCCATTACATTTGGTGATTCAGCTGGAGTTTCAGCAAGTGAACTCAATGTTCAGTCAGCTGCTCCTTTGGAAAATGCAGAAAATCAGCCATTGGCTGATCTGAATGTTCAGCAAAGTGCTGAAACTGAAATTCAGCAAGAGCTTATGCACAGTCAAGAGGCAAAACAAATGCCTAGATGGTATTTACAGACTATGAAAGATAGTCATCTAGATGCACTCATGGCTGGTCGTACTAGAAGGCAAGCTCGTATGCATGATACTGCACATACCATGGAGTTTGTTATGGCAACAAGCACCCTTGATGATGAGCCTGAATGTTTTGAGGATGCACAACAAAGTGTGCATTGGATGGCAGCAATGCAAGCTGAATTGGATTCTATCACTAAGAATCAAACATGGGATTTGGTGTCTCTGCCATTTGGGAAGAAAGCCATTGAAACAAAATGGGTCTACAAGCTGAAACGGAATGCAGATGGATCCATTGACAAATACAAGGCAAGACTTGTATCTAAAGGCTATGCACAGAAGAAAGGCATTGACTACGAGGAGACATTTGCTCCTACTTCCCGCATGACGACCATCACGTCTTTGGTTGCTTTGGTTGCTCATTATGGATGGACTGTGCATCAGTTGGATATTAAAACTACATTTTTACATGGGGAACTTCATGAGGAAGTATATGTACAGCAGCCCATTGGTTTTGCAGTTGAGGGCTTGGAACATTTGGTTTGCAAGCTGAAAAAAGCCTTATATGGTTTGACACAAGCTCCTAGAGCTTGGTATGCAAAGATAGATGCTTTCTTGCTTAACCAAGGGTTCATAAACAGCTCATCTGAGTCTACCCTTTACGTATGTAAAGAGGGGGGATCCATGCTGATCATTTGTGTTTATGTTGATGATCTCTTGCTTACAGGGACACATGCTGATCAAATTTCAGCATTTAAACAAAATTTGCAGCAAACTTTTGACATGTCAAACTTCGGGTCTTTGCATTATTACTTGGGCATTTAGTTCATACATGATGCTAGAGGTATTGGGTTATCACAATCAAGATACATTGGTAAACTTCTTGAGAAGTTTGGCTTACAAGATTGCAAGCCAATCTGTACACAAATGGAACCTGGACTAAAGCTGACATTACATGATGATAGTGATTTGTTTGATATACACACATATGCTCCAACAATTGGTTGTCTTATTTACTTATGCAACACTAGGCCGGACATATAGTTTGCAGTTTCAGCCCTTAGCAGATATATGCATCAGCCATGCATATCACATTGGCAAGCTGTTAAGCGTGTCTTCCGTTATTTGCAGGGTACTAGATCTCTTGGATTGCTTTATGCCAAGGGGGGACCATTACAGTTACATGCTTATAGTGATTCTCATTGGGCTAGTGATTATGATTCACGTCACTCCACTAGTGGCAATTGTTTCGTTCTTGGCTCGTCTTGCATATCTTGGCTTAGCAAGAAATGGTCCACTGTTGCCACATCGTCATGTGAAGCTGAATACAAGGCAGCTTTCACTACCATATTTGAATGCGTATGGATTAGACACTTACTAGCTGATCTGGATGTATCTGTTACGGGGCCTACTCTTTTGTTCATTGACAGTCAGAGTGCCATTGCAATGGCACGGAACTCAATGTTTCATGCACACACGAAACACATTGAGATACGTTATCACTTTGTCAGAGAGAGGCTACATGTAGGTGATATCAGCCTTGTCTATTGTCCTATCACCAATAATGTGGCAGACATCTTCACCAAAGCTCTTCCTCATGAAAAATTTGAAGCATTTCGCAATTCTTTAAATTTGATCTCCTTTAGTGGCAGATGATCCTTCTACTCTTCATCACTCTTCACTCCAAGGGGTTTGTTGGGTATTTCAGTCACGCCTCACTTACGCCTACGCTCACATAGGAGTGTCAATGATCAGTAGGACATTGGGGCACTTTTTACTCTCAGTAGGAGAGGTTTTTTCCCCCAGGCTTATGGTATTATTTTGTATATGCATATGACACACATTTACAGGCACTTATCGTGTTCAGGTGTGAACACCCCCTACAACCCTAAGATTTAAGGTTTGTATCTTGTACTTTCAATTGACACTCTTCAGTCTATTGCATTGGGTGTCGTGCTTCACTCTTACACTGTCTATTGAGTTTCTATACTGAGCTTCGATCCTACCTTCTTCTCACAGAAAAAGCAGCTGATGAGGGTGCAACCACCGCTCCAGAATCCTTCGTGTCCTTCTTCTTGGTGTCCTTGTCAAGGCAATCCTTCTTCCAATGGCCGGTCTTACCACAAATATGGCATGTCGATTCTTTCTCTTTGTCCTTCTTGGATTTGTTGTCCTCCTTCTTTTTCTTTTGGTCCTTCCCCTTCTTTTGAGGGGCTTCACTAACCAATGCCTCCAATTTGGAAGCATTATGTCCCTTCAGTTGTTCCTCTTGGTCCAAGACCATAGGAACCAACTCTTCCCAGCGAAGAGTCGACTTCTGCCCTTAAGCAATAAGAGCGGAATAGAAAGCACTGAATCGTAGCAACAACTAGGACAATAAGATGATCGCCATGTCTTTAGAGGAAATGGGCTTCCCCGCATTTTGAACCTTCATCCAAAGTTGCCGAAGCTTTTTGATGTGTTCCCAAAGCAAAGAAGACTTATTTACGAACAAGGTCCGCATCTGCACCTCCAAAGAAACCCTCTTCATAAGCGTCATCTGGTTATACATCTGGTCAAGCTCCAGTCATATTTGCCGAGTCACCATCAAGTGCTCTATATGGACTATCACGGCTGTTGTACAAGACAAAAAAAGAAAAGAATGAATCCTGGCATTCGGTTTGTCCCAATGAGACTAGGCTTTGGTTAACTCGGCACAAGCACTAGAAGAGAGTTTGGACTCATCTCTCATCCAGGGCCGATTGATCTCCTCCATCACAAGCTCCGCCAAATCATAAAACTCCAATATGGCCAACATCATCACATGCCAAATACGGTAATTGTCGCCATCAAGCTTCTGATCTGATGGAAGAGCCAGTAGAACAGGCACCTTCCGGTCCATGATCGCATGGAGCTCCAAGTCAATCTTTGTAGACATCTTCACCTGCAATGCTTGCACAAATGCAAAAGAAACCCCCTCTAACTGTGAAAATGCAGCCTGCTAGGGCTCTTGTCTCCGATGCATGAACCTTCTTCAACCACCAAAGGCGATGAAAATGTAAAATCTGCACTTGAAGGCAAAAAACACAGCCTTCTTTCTTCTCTAACAGCAGAAAAACAGTAGCAGCTTCAGCAAATCTTCTCTTTTCTCACATGCCCACGCTCGCCTCAGCCTTGTTCTAATGCACAGCCCACCTGCTCACACTTGAACGTTGAAAACGCAGCCTTGTGTCGCGCTGAAAACTCATCTTCAGATAGGTCCAAAATCCTTCAATGCTCTGATACCATGTCAGAGTGAAGCAATGCGGAACTGAATGACCGTGACAAAGAGTGAACGGAGAGAGAAGAGAGAGAGAGAGAGAGAGAGAGAGAGAGACAATGAAACGCAAAAAATCTGTAGTGAAGAATGTTGTATAAGAATGCAGAATTATACACGGTGCAAAGAGGATATCTACATATGTCTCTACCTTGAGGACCTCGATCTCTCTCAGCCTGAGTGCTGTCTTTGTCACCACCAAGCTGTAATCTGTAAGATACAAGTAATCAAAAATGCTGGAAACTAAGCCTTTAAAAGGCTGAAAAGAATGCCTCGTAAAAATGCCAAAATAGGCAGGTCAACAGCCGACTGCAGTCGGTGGGCAGTCCAACTGCTGCCACGTGGCAAAACTGCCACATAGCATTGCTGACGTGGCAGGGGAGCTGACTGCTAACACTCCTCACCCCTCCCAAAAACTAGATTATCAATGACTTGGGCCCTTTAAGATTCTTAGCCAAGTAAATCCAATCACCGATTGTCTCCAGATTCCCCCATCCATGAAAATCCATCCTATATTCCATACTTCGGTCTTGGAGTAATGTTATACATCCAATATCCTTGGAAGAATACCAAAGCCATTGCCTCCAATCGTAATTGAAGGTACCAAGAATATGAAGTAGACAAAATCTTAGATTCGACAATTTCAAGAGACAGATTACAATATCTTATCCATTGGAAGGGCTATGATGCAAGTGAATGAACATGGGAACCAACTTCACATATTCAAAGAGCTCCTATTAAGGTTCGTGAAGTTCATTTTCAGCACCCAACCAAACCAAGGTCTATTTAAAAGTACACCACCATCCCTTGTGGAACTCTATGCTAGGAGGGTAATGTAACAAGCGCTCAAGCAAGGACAACCCTTCTTTCGTATGCAAGCTGGGAGAACCCCTAGTTCCATGAAGTTTCTAGAGAATCTAGAACATTCCAAAAGATATCTACATCATCGATTATGTCATCACTAATGTCAACATACCATGCCAGTATATATGTCATGACATGTGTCGACGTGCCATTTAGCATCCTCTTGTAGCGACATGCGTTTCCCTTAACCTCCCTAGGCTATAGTGTAAATAGGGGTCATAGGCTATAAGCCCTTCAATCTAGCTAATACCAATTGTGAGACCCTTGCAAGACAAGTCCTCTTCCAATTCTTGTCTTGTTCTAGTCTTTTCTTGTATGGAGTCTTGTCTCATAATCAAGCCATGCTCTTGTGAGCATTCTCTTGTAATCGAGTTCTCTCTTGTAATTGAGTTATCTCACAATCAAGTTTTAGTTTAATTATCTTTCATGTTCTTCTCTTGTAAGTTATGAGAGCAATTTCCTCACTCTCGAAGAGCACTTGCCATGCCCATAATAGAGATGGATGGAGATGTCAACCACTCCAAGAGCGTAAAGGATGTGTGAAGAACCACAAGATGAATAGGGACCCCTCTAAAGCTAAAAGAATGGAATCCCCCTCTAAAGGAGAACTATGAGCGCCCTCCAAATCCCCCATGAAACCCCCCTCAAAGAGAGAGAGAAAATGGATCATGGCCTGCGAAACATCGAGAGATGAAGGAAACACTACTAGCGTCTAGGGCTCCAATGGAATAGAGGTTAGACAAGTCCCAGATGTGGCCTCTTGAATCTAAGTAGAGGAGGGAGTGGTGTTGAGAAACCACTTTTTCATTTTATACACTTCATTTAGGGTTTCGCACTAACAACCCCAAAAAGGGCCGTGTCCCCATTTTGATCATTTTTTCAGTGGGCGCCTACTACTTGAGAGGTTTCACAATCATCAACATGATGAATGTGGCTATCATCAAGTTCGAGCTTGATAATAGCTTGAGCTATAAATAGACAATCACTTCATTCATTACTACCTCTCTCTCTTCAGTCATTCTTGCCCTTCTTCCGTCACCAGCACCACTTCCCTTCTCTTACCAGTCCCTTCCATTGCCCTCTGTTGTGCTAAGAAATGCACTTAGCCACTTAAACAGCCCCAAAACTTGCTTATTTTAGGCTTATTTTAGCCAAAACCCTAAAACGGGAGCGGATCGAGAAAGTTAAGTGGGAGAGAATCTAGAACCCTAAATTTCTATAAATTGGCAGCCAATCCTCCACTCTTTTACAATCTCGTTATTGCAAGTTTCAGATGTTACCACCTTGCTGCCCACACCTCGGTCACCGAGGACATCTCAGCCCTTGATGTCCATTATTGTTTCCTACAGTCTGGGGCCTGTTTCCAGCCTTCCACATGCTGATTGCTGCTGTTTCTACCTGGCGACTGACTGCTGTTCATCTGCACTGCTGTCGTACAGCCTGCCACGCCAGCAAACTGCTGCATTTGCAGACTCCAGCTGCAGCCCTGACAGTTTTCTCTCTCATGTCTGCAGTCGCTGCAGTCTTTCTCTCTCCTACAGGCTGTCCTGCCTGCGTTTTCAGTCTTCCTCTCTCCTACAGGCTCTGTTTTTAGTCTTTCTCTCTCCTGCAAGCTGTCCTACCTACGTTTTTAGTTTTTCTCTCCTGCAGGCTCCGTTTTTAGTCTTTCTCTCTCCTCATTGCTGTCTGCATCAGATCCAGCTTCTCACTACTGCGTTTGCTGGTGTTCGACATCTGGAGGCTGCCTTGCTACGATTCGGGATCCGTTCAGAGTACGACACACTCTCCAGCTCATTACCCTTGCCCTAATCCTAGAGATACAGGAGTTCGAGGTTCAGTATTCATTCACTACATAGTGTGTTTGCTGCATGAGCATCGTATTATTAGTAATCATATTATTTCATTTATTCATTGTATTCATTGTCTCTGAGTTACTCTAACCCTAACCCTAACTGTGTTCTTTTTATCAGTCTGTGCTTTGTCGTATGGTTTCTGTTTATGTTTCTGTGTTAGGGTATTTTTCTTTACATGGTATCAGAGCCTGGTACTCTTTGAGAAACCTAGGCCTTTGATCTGAAAGCTCTTCGCAAGAAGCAAGAACAACAATAGGTTCAAATGACTTCGAACATATCAACACCGATTCAGTCTCCAGATCAGCCTATGCCGAGAACCGAGCGAGAGTGGGACAATCAGCTTGCTCCACAAAGTTCCAACATGGTGGGAGAAACATCTGAGTACATGGAAGAAAAGATAGGCAAGCTGACCTCTGAGGAATATAAATTGATCATAGCCTATCGACAAAAGAAAATTGAGGAGCTCGACCGAAGGATTGCCCTTCAAGAAAAGCTTCTAAATGAAGGTATGCATGGATTTCACTCTTCAGATGTTGCGCGTAAGTCTGATGATGTTGCAGGGCCGTCGAGACCTCCATCAGGGATGGGCCCCCCTCTTGGAGAGCAAGATCCGGAGTATGTTCCACTTTTTCAGACTCTTCCGTCCTCTCCAGTGCAAGGTACTTTTGATTCGTCTTTTGTGCCTTCTTCTTTTACCTCTTCTGTTTTGCAATATACTGGTAGAGATCATGTGAAAGAAAGAGTCAAGTCTGTTGACTACAGAAAATGTCCTCTAGAGGACCAACTCTTGTATGTTAACACACGTCGCGAGGGTTATAGAAAAAGCCAAGTAACTCTTCTTCTGTCCTTCCTTCTTTTCCGTCTACTTCACATAATCAAAATGAATTTGGTGTTCCTTTCACTTCATTACATGGTGTATCATCATCTTTACAGTTTCATTTTCAGTCTTTAAATGATAAAAATGAACAAAAAGAATCTGCACCTCATACACCTCACTTTCAAAACCCACCCATCCCACCACATTCTTCCGCTGCTTCACCACTTCCATTTACACCATTTACATTTCCATTTCAAACACCTCATGTCGCACCGCACATCACACTGGGGGGTTATGGAAACATAGACACATCCTTTAGGACCTCATCCTTCCCTCAGCCAGGTGGTGTTCCACCTACCTCATACACACTTTCGGGATCATTGCAGCCTGGGTATCCCACTCAGTCTCTCTCGAGTATGGATCAGTTGCCTCCACAGTTTGCCTCCATGGCATTGCCTAGTGGACCTTCTAGTCATAATATTGTGTCCCAGCCTTACTTTGAACAAGGCTACTATGTCCCAGTGCCTCCACCTACACCGGCACCTTATGGAAACATTCATGTTCCAGTGCCTCCACATCAATTGGTACTCATTGGACACTCACTGCCTACTTCTGCCTACCCACCTCTTCCTCCTCCTTCTTACTCTTGTCAAACACTCTCACCTCCACCATCTTTCCCACCATCATCTTACTCCACCCACCCGACACCTCATGGTTCTAGCTCATCTTCTGCCAAGAATGCATTTAATGACAAGACTCGTTTTAACGGGTCAAACTTTACTACTTAGTCGAATTTGATGAGACATATCCTTGATTCACAAAACCTATGGGATCTAGTGTAGGGGTTGGAATCCCAACCCGATCCCGCATTTGTTCCATACGAGGTCGTCCGCTCATGGAAGGCTAGGAATGCCTCCGCTATTGTCGAGCTGATGCAGGGCTTATTGCCAAAGTTTCATTCACAGCTTCAACATTTTGACTTAGCGTCAGAGCGATGGGCATGCTTAACTAACCGCTATGCGGCTCGAGATAGGACCCGTCGTATTAATCTTGACCATGATCTTCGGCTTTTCAAAATCACTGACCGGGATGACTTGAAAGTCAAGTTGGCTGAGTATCGGCGTCTCCTCGCTGAATTCTCCACTACGGGGGCTCCCAAGTCCTCTGACGATCACATTGTTCCTAAATAAACTCCCCAAGAAATACTTCAATTTTGTGGAAGGAATAGTTTCAAAGCCTACCATGCCTACATTCTATGAATTTGAGTGTCAGTTGTTGCGTTACGCATGGTTGTTCGATCAATTTCATATGAATTCCTCTTCAGAGGGGGCTCTTCTTGCTCATTCTCAGAAAGGGCAACAAGAAAAAGGGCAAACCAAACCAAACCTCCACTCAAAATCAAAATCAAACTCAAAAGCTAAATCAATCTGGGGATTCTCAAGGAAACTCCCCGTCACGACTCAAACCTCAGTGGCAGAATGTACCTAAAAGGAATAGGTATTGTCAACATTGTCAAAAGCCTGGCCATTTTGACGATGAGTGTCGATCAAAGGTACGAGGCACAGCACCGAAACCTAAGTCTCAGACCCCCACCCCTCAGTCGAGCAACCCCTAGCACGAGAGGCAGGGTGATGGCAAGGGGCAGTTTAAAGGTCAGACTCACACTGCCACCGCACAGTCATCTCAGTCGACAATGTTCTCAACTCCAGAGGGCTTGTCTAACTAGTCTGCAGAGGCCCGTATCGTCTCCATAGAGACATCAGATGCGAGTCTCGTCCACATCTATGAGTCGCCTCCCGACGAGGTTATTGCAGAGGCCCACTCGTCACAGTCGAGTACTTTAGCTCCAGTTTGGATTGTGGACAATGGAGCTACACATCACATGACTCCTATAGAGGACATTTTCCATACCCGAGTCCCTGCAGCCGAGCGGGTCCGTGTAGGAAACAACTCCTCGGTCAAGATTCAGGCTCAAGGTTGCGTCAATTTTGCCACTAACAAGGGTCCGGATCTGGCTTCATTGGACAATGTATATCATGTCCTTCAGCTTGGAGTGAACTTGTTATCTGTTCAGCAGCTTTGCCGGTTGGGGCAAGCAGTTTTCTTTACAGCGACCACAGTCGAGGTCCTTGACTCTCTGACTGGTTTAGTGATTGCTCGTGGTGAGGCACAGCCTAGTGGCCTATACCACATGACACACTTTTTGACCGAGCAAACCGCCGAAGGCTCCGTGTCCATAGCTTCCAGACCTTAGCCACATCTCATGAGCCTACGCACAATGAGCGTCTTTGGCATTTTCGCTTAGGGCATCTTGGTTATGACTCACTTTATGAGTTGTCACGCCATGAGCTGGTTGAGGGCCTTCCATGCCTGAAGCTAGCTCGAGATGCCTGTAAAGCCTGTCAGCTCGGGAAGCAGCACCATACCCCATTTCCTCAGCAGTCTACACATAGAGCTGAGGAGCCTCTTAGATTGATTCCCGATGATCTTTGTGGACCGACATCCACTGCCGCTTTGAACGGCACGCTGTACTTCTTTTTGATAGTGGATGATCATTCTCGATACATGTGGGTGTACTTTCTCAAGCATAAGTCAGATGCTTTCACATATTTTTCTGCTTGGGTGCTGCTAGTTCATAACCAGACTGGTCATCGTGTCGGGTGCATGAGGAGTGATAGCGGTGGTGAGTTTATCTCCCACGAGTTTTTCAAGTTTCTACAGAAGCATGGCATTTCTCGCCAGCTCACCTCTACCAACTCCCCCTCTCAAAATGGAGTCGTAGAGCGTAGGAACCGCACAGTCATGGAAATGGCACACTCTATATTGTTCGCAGCAGAGCTTCCTGAGCGCCTTTAGGTCAAGGTTGTTAACACTTCGATGTATATTCTCAACTGGTGCCCGACTGCGGCTCTTCCTCAGAAGATCCCGTATGAGGCAATTTTTAGCTCTCGGCCTGTTATTTCCCATTTCAGAGTCTTCGGGTGTCGTGCGTACACATACACGCCTGATGACCAGATAGGTAAGCTTACCACTTCGGATCAAACACGGCCAATAGCCATGCCTCTTGATCCTACTGTCCACTTGTCGAAGGATACCCTAGGACAGCCCTTCGATGCACACACCTATCGTTCTGTTGTAGAAAAACTTCTTTGGTTAATTCACACTAGGCCAGATTTAGCTTACTCAATTAGCATACTCAGTCAGTATTTCACAGCACCTAGGATGTCACATTGGATTGCATATCTTCGTGTGTTGCATTATTTGGAGTGTACTTTTTCTTATGGCTTGACATATGGTTCCGGTTTATGTTTGCAGGGGTACACTAATTCTGATTGGGCAGGAGATCCTAACACCCGGCGTTCCCATGGCGGCTACCTCTTTACCTTGGGCACGGCTCCCATTTCTTGGTCTAGCCGTAGAGACGGTGGTAGCTTCCACGGCCGAGGCTGAGTACCGGGCTTTCTTCGATGACACCACCGAGGCTATCTATCTAAGGAGTTTACTGGCAGCGCTTCATTTTCCATGTGACTCTCCCATAGTTGTCTACTACGACAACCAGAGTGCCATTGCCCTTGCAGGCAATCCGATCATCACACCACGAACATGGCATGTGGGAGTCCACTTCCACTTTTCCAGAGAGCAGGTTGAGCTAGGCACTATTCGCCTAGAGTTTGTGCCTTCATCAGATAATTTTACAGATATCTTGACCAAAGCGGTCAACCGGCTGGTTCTTCAGTACCTCCTACCCAGGATCGGCTTGGGTATACCGTCCCCTACTTCTTCAACTTGACGGGAAGAGGGTGCTTCCCTCTTGCTTTCCCTTCCAGTTTGAGAGGGGGTGGCTCCTACTCTTGATCGTGACAATGATGATGCTTACAATTTTTTAGACATTACATTCACTTATTCTCCTAAAGACAGTTTCCCTACCCTTGCTTGCTTGCTTGCTTTGCTTGTCTTGCTAAGCCCTCCATTTTTTTTGCCTCTTGCATATTCAACACATGATTGGTATATACACTCACTTTTATCATCCTTAGGCACTTATCCTCGTTAGTGCGAGGGATTGGCTTACTAGTTTTGTGAATAACTTGGGTTTAAAACTCTCTTTATCTTTTCCTATCTGTCACTTAATCGGCCGCTGCCCCTATATTACTTATGTATTTTCAAAACACTTTTTTAAAAAAAAAACAAAAAAAAACAAACAAGTCCATTGTTGATTCCATCCGTCTTTGTAGGCCTCGGTAGGCCCTTGGGCAGCCGACGAGCACCCTTGGTCCGATGCCCTGACCTCTCTGGAGTGATCACTTGGGCTCCCTTGGTAAGATATCCATTGCCTCTGCAGTCTTGGTAGGCTACTCGGCAGCCGACGTGCACCTTTGTCCGATGCCTTGGCTGCTTTGGGGTGGGATGCCTTGGGGTAAATCAAAATTTAGGCTGGCCTACTTTTCTCACCCTATTTTGGGCCTAAGAGGGGGTGTTGTGCTAAGAAATGCACTTAGCCACTTAAACAGCCCCAAAACTTGCTTATTTTAGGCTTATTTTAGCCAAAACCCTAAAACGGGAGCGGATCGAGAAAGTTAAGTGGGAGAGGATCTAGAACCCTAATTTTCTATAAATTGGCAGCCAGCCCTGCACTCTTTTACAATCTCGTTTTTGCAAGTTTCAGGTGTTACCAGCTTGCTGCCCACACCCCGGTCACCGAGGACATCTCAGCCCTTGCTGTCCATCACTGTTCCCTATAGTCTAGCGCCTGTTTTCAGCCCTCCACATGCTGATTGCTGCTGTTTCTGCCTAGCGATTGACTACTGTTCATCTGCACTGCTGTCGTACAGCCTGCCACGCCAGCAAACTGCTGCGTTTGCAAACTCCAGCTGCCGCCCTGATAGTTTTCTCTCTCCTGTCTGCAGTCCCTACAGTCTCTCTCTCTCCTGCAGGCTGTCCTGCCTGTGTTTTTAGTATTTCTCTCTCCTACAAGCTGTCCTACCTCCGTTTTCAGTCTTTCTCTCTCCTGCAAGCTCCGTTTTTAGTATTTCTCTCTCCTCACTGCTATCTCATCAAATCCAGCTTCTCACTGCTGCGTTTGCTAGTGTTCGACATCCGGAGGCTACCTTGCTGCAATTCGGGATCCGTTCGGAGTACGACACACTCTCCAGCTCATTACCCCTGCCCTAATCCTAGAGATACAGGAGTTCAAGGTTCAGTATTCATTCACTGCATAGTGTGTTTGCTGCATGAGCATCGTATTATTAGTAGTCATATCATTTTATTTATTTACTGTGTTCATTGTCCTGAGTTACTCTAACCCTAACCCTAACTGTGTTCTTTTTATCAGTCTGTGCTTTGTCGTACGGTTTCTGTTTATGTTTCTATGTTAGGGTATTTTTCTTTACACCCTCACACCCCTTCAAGAGGACATTGCGGTTTGTGGCTCGTGGTGGCCGCCTTCACCCTTCCTCTTCTGCTTCAGGTACCCTATTCCATCATCAAGTTTTGCATTTGGAGCATCTTCCACCTGGCAACATCACCATCATCTGCATTGTGTTAGCATCCTTTTCTATCAAGCTCCACCTTCACTTGCATTTTTCAGTGTGGAGATCTTCTCCTTCCCTAGCATCATCATCTCCAGCTTGGCATCAGCATCCTAGCCTCTGGCGATAGTCTACATCATCGAGCATCAATGATTTCATCACTCCTCTATCACAGGGACTATTGGGACTTGCGTTTTTGCAGCCTGGCTCCTCCTCCATCACCTGGCGTCGGTGTAGGGAGCATAGGTTAAAATTGGCAATCTTTCGTTGTATGACATTCATGCCACAGTAGAAGCACTGAATGGACTGTCTGTCAAGAGAAACCATAGCACCAGCGTGTCAACCTATAAAAGGGAAGGTGGGAGGCAAAAGAACATAACTCCCGATGATGCAGCCGAACTGAGGGGGTAATTACAAGATGTTGCTACTCCCGCAACATGTCTTTGCCTTCTCGAATGCAGAGGATCTTTAAGTCTCTCTGAGAACCCCTTGATCTTATACTATGTCAAGAAAGAACCATAAGCCATGGTCGTAGAAGCCATTGGACATAAAAATAGGCAAGGAAAACCTTCGTAGCACATTGCAGCGGTCTCCAAAAGGTCATGGCACCTGATGGTCCTCCTTTTGTTCATAAGGACTACTGTACATCAGATGCATCTTATTGCATGGGGAGCGTAATACTTTGATAGCCAATGCAAGACAATCTCTGTGGCCCAAAAGGGGGATATGGCACAAAGAGTGCCCAATGGTAGATGCACACGCTTCGGTGGTGTGGAGAGCAAAGACTGAAATCGACAATCTTCTATGGTATGACCATCCTTGCTGCAATAGGAGCACCCAGTGGACTATCTATCAAGAGAAGCCATAGCACCAAAGTGTCAGCTTGTAAAAGGGACAGTAGGAGGGAGAAGAAGATAACTCCCAATGATGCAACAGAAATGGGGGGGTGATCAAAAGATGTTGCTGTTCCCGCAACTTTTCTTTGCCTTCCCTAATGTAGAGAATCTTTGTGACACTCTAAGAATCCTCTAGATCTTATACCACGTCAAGAAATGAGATACACTCTGGTACCATGTCAAGAAATGACTACTGTGAAAGAAAACTAGAGAGACGGTAGGGTTGTTGCGGGGAAACACAGTATCTATGGCAAACACTAAGAGAGAAGAGAAACTCACAAAACACAAAAGATGATGATGATAAAGCATTGAATCATGCTAAGTGAACAAAGCTAATACAATGGAGCTAAATCTCTAAAGATAACTGCATTGTCCTGTCTAAATCAAACAGCAGCATTTGTAGGGAATCGGCATAATAAAGGAAGTGAAACGCAGACCTCCAGTAGTAGGATGTCAAAGATGTATGCTCAAGGTGAAGGACAGCTGCCAAGGGAGCAGAGGAACGCAATCCTCAGATACCATCCGAGTCAAGGAAGATCACCAACTACGAATGCGTACTCCAAAACATGAGGATCAATAGAATGGTCTGCTAGATGAGGCAATCCAGCCCTTGATGAACCAAGAGCTGCAAAAACACAAGTATCTGAGGTAGCAGGTGCCTGCCAAAGCCATCGCCAATGCCAAGGATGTGTCAAACTATGAAACATAGCTTGGGAGGCTGACACCAAGTGGAGAGTATTATCACTAGGTAGAGAGACAATATGGCAAAAAAAACGCAAGTGCCTACTGATGCCAAATAGAGATGATGGTCACCACGTGGAGGAAGAGAATCTACAATGAGAAGCGCAGGTACAATCTAATGCCGAATGGTGGAGATGGTTGCCAAGTGGAGGAAGAGAATCTGCAGCCCAAAACGCAAGTACAATCTGATGCCAAATGGTGGAGATGGTTGTCAGGTAGAGGAAGAGAATCTACAGCCCAAAACGGAGATGCATTCTAATGCCAAATAGTATAGATAGTCACCAGGTGGAGATTGAGAATCTGCAACCCAAATTGTAGGCTAGAAGGTGTGGAAGACAAAGCGCCTTGTCTAGGGAGAGATGAAGACCACAAAGTGCAATGTCCTCCGAGTGGGGTATGAGCAACAGTGGAGAGGAAGAGAGTGACAGAATGTTGAAAGGAATGAATGTGGGACGGATATAATGAAGTCTGTGTTATATATATAGGCATAGACTGTCTAGAGTGTTGCTTACTAAAGTCTCTTGGGTGGCTTCCTGACTCTCTCAAAAGGCACCCAGAAAGTTTTCTTGGGGGTATAAATGAAAATCAAAACTAGGAATGGAGGGAAAATCTGTTGAATGACTTGGTTTCTCTATAGGGGGAAGGGTTTTGGTTTGTGGGAAGGCAAATGGGTGGCCCTCTGGCAAGGACCTGTCTCACAATTCATCTTGTCGCCTTGCCCTCTAGCATCGTTGAACCCTTGTCTGGAAACCCTCATCGTCCACCTACATAGCCACTTGTTGAGTCGCCCTCACATCAAAGCTAGTACACTTCACATCTTGGCATCCAAAGCCATGACATTGCAAGCACTCACCAGGCTACCTTGTCACAATGACCTATTGTCTAAAGGTGTGCCTGTGCGAGCCTCAATCTCTAGAAACTTCAATATTTTCTTGGTATCTTCCACTGCCACTTATACTTTCAATACCCTTGTGGCCATCATGGCATTAGCAAAAGAAAGGAGGTTAACCATGTCAAAGAGGCACCCAAAATCCTCTACTAACTGTCGGTACTTGACTACTACAAGTCTAAGAAAAAGCAAGGTGACCAAATACCGAGGGATTCTGTTGTGAAGCTCAAAGATATCAACAATGAAGTTATTGTACCATGGGACCATGTAGATGACTCCCTTCGTGGAAGGTATGAGGGAAGCTACCAACAAGCTCCAAAGGTACCTTCGCCATAGTGAGATATAATATGAAAATACCTTGACCCATCAATATCGCCTCTGCAATCTACGCAATACCAATATGCACAGTTAAAAGGAGCCAATCATAGAGTTGTGCCCTGCCTGCCAATGCTTAGCGCTTGGGCTATGCATAAACTTGCTCATATATAATACTAAAAACTGAATGTCAAGCCTTATAATGCATACATAAAGTAAGCATCCAACAATCTATTGATAGAGAAAGATATCAAAACTATCTCTAGCATCATTAAGGCTCAACTTCAAACCTGTCTCCATAGGAGTAGCAATAGGCTTGCAATCTTCAAGACCAAATCTCTGCAATAATATCTCAACATGCTTTGTTTGACACAAAGCAATACCTCTATCACACTACTTAAACCAAATGCCCAAATAATGATACAACATGCCCAAATCCGACATGTTAAGAGTTGAATTCTAACTCAACCTTAAATTTTGTAATATGTGTCTCATTAAGACTAGTAAGCAACATGTCATCAACATAAACCACGATGATCAAATACCATAGCCACCAAGGACCGGGGACCGGGGACCGGGACAGGGATGAGGAGGGGCGGGACAAGGGGATGAGGGAACTAGGAGACGGGGGATGAGGGATGAGAGACTAGCACAAAGACCTAATAGTTATATATTTTCTAGATATAATTGAGACACTTTATCATGAAACTAAACAAATATGATACCTTAACTAAGAACCTTCTTAAAATCATACATATCACATAAAACACAAAATATTAAATTCCAAGGATTTGAAAGCTGAAACTTAACAATTATTAAATAAACAATGAATACTCAAATAATCACAATCAAATTGAAGTGTGAAAGTGCCAATGCCAAATGGTGACTTTAGCATGAGAAGTTGAAACTCTGAACAAATACAAGAAACAATAATGACTAGAAGTGACACTCAGCTATGAGTACTCGCTGCTCAAAGTAGTCACTAAAGACTGTAAGGAAGTGGAAACAACACAAACTAAGTAATGCCAAGACTCAAATGATTAGGAACTAAGAACTACAAATCTATATCCTAATCATCAATTAGAAGAAGAATGCTCCATCTCATGTATAACATAATCATCCTCATGGGGATCTCCTTGTTAGGCATGCTCAACTTGCTGCACCTGCTTGTCTTCCTGTTCTTTCTCCCATACCACAAATGGGTCTATAGGTGCAATCACACTCTTTCCCAACACGTGCAAATTGACACTCACAAATACCAAGTCATTTTCCTTTTGCACACCTAAACTATTCCACTTCTTTGAAGCAATATGTGAATAAGAGCTCCATAGCTACTCCAAACAAGAGGAGCTCACAACAAAACTCAAAGTACGGATAGCCAATGCCTGCAAACTTAGGCCCCTCGGCTCCATAGTCCTCCCACCATAAGGCAAGCCCAACTCTACGCCTGTCATCCTGTGCATCCTTGCTACTATATATGCCACAACGAGATCTATACCTTACAAGACTGTCTCTAATTTTACATCTGTCATTAGAGTTGGGGACCATCTTCCTTAAGACTATCATCCAACCAACTACAATACCATTATCCCTATTTTGATGACTCTCTTGAAACTCACGATCCAACACAAATGCAGCTACATGTAGAGGAGAATAGTAGTTGTTCCACCGTGTGACACATATGTACATAACTCCTCGTACATTTGTGTCATCTCACAATCCTCATCATAATTATCAAAAGGAAATAAAGTATGCAACTTCTCAATCATTCTGTCCATAGCCTCATAGACTTTTTCAATACATGGTTGCATGTTGTCCACAAGTCTCAGCAAATGCATCACTAGCTACACCATGGCATCAATCTGACATGCATTACCTCAAAATGAGGCATCTTCTACACATTCAACACATTTTATTCCTGCAACAGTGGAGGACAATGCATTTGCACGATACTCATCACTAATGAAGATCTGTCTCAAGGCCATTGTGCATGTGCTTAAGTGACCAAGCATCAAAAAATTATAAGCAAAACTTGTTTCTGAGTACTTCAAGAGAACCTTTGGATCTCTTGTGAAACTCAACACGCATAAACTTGTGGTTCAATACAAACATCACCATAGCATTTGCTTTCTCAATCATAGCCTCAAACCAATCCAGTCCTAACAAATTTTCAGTCATTCTAACAAACTACTTAAAGCAACAAAACACTTTGGACTTTGCTTTTAAACCATATATCCATACATGCCTAGAGTAGTTATCAATGCAAGTGACAAAGTACAAGTAGTTGCCAAAAGATGTTTGCATTGGACCATAAACATCACTATATCCAAGCTACAATTTGCAAACAACTCTCAATGAACCATCTTTTGGAAATGAAGCACGTTGCATTTTACCCAACATGCAACCTTCACAAATGTGTTTTCCAAGTGCCTCAAGAGTAGATACTGAATGAAAACACCATATTATATTTCCACAAACGTAACAAATTAGTAAAATTCAAATCACCAAAATACATATGCCAAAGTTTTGCATCTGAAATAGTTTACGAATCTCCAAAAACACATGGCATGCCTTCCACACATTTTCCATGGTTATTAAGCTTATACAATTGAGCATGCTGAAAATGGCTGGACAGATTTATTACAGCAAGCTAGTGCTACACCATATGCTCCTAAACAGTAGGGTTTTGATGATGGTTTGCCTCTCAAAGTGGAACATGCAATACAGGAAGAAAGGGCTGATGTGAATGCAGCCAAAACAGTCCCAAGATGGTTATTACAGACTCCCAAGGAAAGTAAAATGGATGCTCCCTTACCTCAACACACTAAAAGGCTGCTAGACATGCAGCACATCATGCAGCCCCAGGCTCATTTGGCTAATGTTTCAGAGGTAGAAGCTTCTTGTGATGAATATGCACTTGTGAGCTTAAGAAGCCCAGTAAGATACATTGGATGTAGGTCATGCAAGAAGAATTGGATTCTACTGCTAGCAATCATACATGGAATCTTGTTGAGTTGTCCCATGGCAAGAAAGCCATTGGCACCAAATGGGTCTACAAACTGAAGAGAGAGGTACAAAACATGTTTGATAGCCAAGGGATATGCACAAAAAAAGGCCATTGATTATGCGGAGACATTTGCTCCAATATCCCATATGAGTATGGTTCAATGTGTTATTGCAACGGCAACAAATTATGGTTGGAATGTACATCAATTGGACATCAAGACAACATTCTTAAATGGTGACCTACATGAGGATATATTTGTGTCACAACCTCCAAGGTTTCTGGTAAAAGGCAAAGAGCACATGGTTTGTAAGATGCGTAAGGTTCTTTGTGGCTTAAAACAAGCTCCCTGTGCATGGTATGCTAAGATTGATGTTTATTTGGCCAACATTGGGTTCACAAATAATCGAACTACACCTACTCTCTACACTAAGAATGGAGGGGGGAACCTACTGATTGTCATTCTATATGTAGATGCTACGTTGCTCACTAGACCAAAAGAGCATAAAATTTCAGATTTCAAAGCTGAACTAAAACATACTTTTGCTATGTCAGATATGGGCTATTTACACTACTATTTGGGGATTCGATTCACTCAAAATCAAAATGGCATCCTCATATCTCAATCGCAATATATGGATAAGCTTTTACATAGATTCAATATGCAAGATTGCAAGCCTATGTGCACTCCTATGGAGCCAACACTCAACATGTCCATACATGATAGTAAACAAATGTTTGATGTTGCAATTTATAGGCTGTTGGCTGTCTTATTTAGCTTTGCAACACACCTCTTGACATACAGTATGCATATCTTAGGCGAGTAGATTTATACACAGCCCATGGACAGTACACTGGCAAGTTGTCAAGCAAATCTTCAATTATTTGCAAGGTACTTAGTCATATGCTTTATTATCTCCTAGGGGGGAAACTTTGCACTTACAGACTTACATCATCTCAAATTAGGCTGGTGATTCAGACATTAGACAGTCTATTAGTAGACATTGTTTCTTTCTAGGCCATTTATGCATTTCATGGCTTACTAAGAAAAAACCTACAGTGACTACCTTGTCTTTTGAGACTGCGTATAGGGCAACCTTCACTATAACAATGGAATGTGTATGGCTGTGTAGATTATTGGCTGATATATAGATTTCTTTGGAGGGTTCTACACCCATTCTTTCTCACAGTCAAAGTGCTATTGCAATCGCACAAAATCCTATGTTTTATGCTCGCATGAAACATATTGAGGTACATTACCATTATATCAAAGAGAGATGCTATGTAGGAGAGATCAATTTAATGTATGCCCCTACATAGGAGAATGTTGCAAACATTTTCACCAAAACACTTCCTCATGAGAAGTTGGAGGCTTTCCGAAAGCCCTTGAACTTGCTACCCTTTAGTGATTGATCTTCCTATACTTCTACCGCATTAGCACTGCACGTGGGTGTTAGAATTTACCAATTCTATGGGAAGTGCCCAATGTTTTAGTTACTTGGTTTGCACTATGAGCACAACCATGTTAATAAGCAGTGTCACCACTTCTAGAGTTAGTTAACTTGAGTTAAGTTAGGGGTATTACTTTTCATTCAGCAAGTACAATCTATAAGCAGTGTCACCACTTCTAGA
The DNA here is from genome assembly GCF_053477565.2 of Lygodium microphyllum. NCBI lineage: Eukaryota > Viridiplantae > Streptophyta > Polypodiopsida > Schizaeales > Lygodiaceae > Lygodium > Lygodium microphyllum. Next base: position 13,146,738 of record NW_028229514.1, read on the forward strand.
GTTAGTTAACTTGAGTTAAGTTAGGGGTATTACTTTTCATTCAGCAAGTACAATCTATTGCTTTCATCTCACACTATCTACTCTCAGTCTCATGTTTCTCTCTCCTCCCTAGCTAGTTAGATCCAACACAAGCAAACCAACAACGAAGCACAAATCAATCCAAGTATTTAGGAGCCATATCAACAATCCAATCAATTGTCTCTAGCGGGTAGCATTTGCCGCCGATGAATCTGTATGGGCCATAGCCTTCCAATTCAAATCCATGGGAGTAGAAATAGACCGATGCCCCGCCATCTCAAACATGGTCAAAGGCTCTTGCAGATACCACTACTGAGAGATGAAAGTCCCCCTCCGTGTCTACCAAATCTCATGACCTAGAAATAACTAGAGAAGTCCCATGTCCATCATCTCGAACATCTCATGTAATGCCTCCTTTGTTAGCTTGACCTTCTCAACATGGTAGCCTATCAGAATGAGATCATCCATGTAAAGCACGAACAAAGCGCGCCCTATTAACTAGGGATCAACAGTGGAATGCCGATACCCTAGCTTCCCTTGGAGGAACAAGTCTATTTTCTCGCTCCAAGCATTTGGAGCATGTTTAAGGCTGTAGAAAACCTTCTTCAACCTATAAACTTTGCAATTTGATAAGAAAAATCAAGAGGCTGCCGAACACTGATCTTCTCCTTCAAGTTACCATTAAGGAATGCACACTTTACATCTAGCTAACAAACTCGACATCTCCTATGGCTAGCTGAGGTAAGAACGGCTTTAATGGTGGCCATTCGCGCTGCAGATACAAAGGTATCATGGAAATTCACTCCTCGATGCTACGTGAATCCTTAGCAACCAGTTGTGCCTTGTGATTATCCAAAGTGCCATCACTGTGGTATTTAATCTTAAAGACCCACTTGACTCTAATCGCCTTCTTATAAATAGGCCATAGTACAAGATCCCAAGTGCCATTCTGCTCTACAATCTCCAACTCCTACTTCATAGCCTTTTGCCATTGCTCTGACTACAAAGCCTCCTTCACACAGGTGAGCCTTTGTTGAGAAACCACATCATTCAAATTAGTTCCCTTCTTCATTCCCATTTTTGGTTTCCATTTCCAACCCCAAAAGGGATTTCTAGGCATCTCCTAAGAGAGTCAAAGCACCACTCAAGAGACTTCAGTGGGCCAGACTCGAGACTGTTTGTGCCTATATATAAGGCATCACCCATTCATTCACCACACCACAATACACTTCTTTCACTCATTCATGAGATGCTCGTCTCTTTTCTCTCCTTCCATCATCTACTTTCCCTCCTACTACCTTGCACTAGTCTCCTTCATCCACAAAGTTGTGTTTATGGTAGCAAGCTCCTCCTTCCCAGCTGGCATCATCAACTTAGCAACAACACTCCACCTCCTTACATCAATATCCACATCCTATCATCAGCTCCTCTACCCCCAAGCAGCATCACTTTCTTGTGTTTGACTGTCTAGGCAGCGGCTTCTCCACCTGGCATCACATCCTCAATTGGCATCATCATCTCTAGAGGCTGGTGGAGCTTGCATTTGCCAGCTTCTGCCCCTTCTATCATCAAGTGACAGTGCACCTACTCCAGCGTCATTCAACTTCTTGTGTTTGGATGTCAAGGCGATCATCTTTATCCACCGACATCATCATCAAGCCCTACATCTTGCATTTGGCATCTTGGTGGCTTCTTTAGCATTTGGAGACCACCTCCAATTGGCATCAGCATTAGTGGCCATTGAACCTTGTGTTTGGAAACCTGACGTCATCTACATCAGCTACCATCCCTCTCTAGTAGTTGGCGTTAATCCCAAATCTACGTTTGTAGACTCATAGGCTCCTCCGACACTCTCCCTGCTCTAGGCATCTTTCGAGCTACAGTTCCATTGTATCAGATTCACTTCACTTAATATGATTCATTGCTTCATTATTTGTGTTTCTTAAGTTTCTCTTCTCAATGTTTGCCGTACACACTCTCTGTCCCCCCCTTGCAAAACCTACTATCTCTCTGGTTTGCTTCCACAATTTCTTGATATGGTATCAGAGCTAGAGATAGCTTGCGAGATCAACATCAACTTCTGAATTATCCTTCTACTTCTACTACATCCATAGTTGCACTCGTAAGTAGTACGAACTGGTTTGTACTATACGGTTCGTACCGTACCGTACTGTACGAATTCGTACCAAAAAACAAACACTTTTTTCTTTTTCTTTTTTCTTTTTTTTTGTGTGGTTGTTGTTGTTGGTGGTGGTTTGGACTGTTGACTGTTGTTGTTTTGGTGGTGGTGGTGATTTTGTAGCCTTGATCGATCAACCAAGAAAGGGGGTGGAAGCTTGATTAGACTCCTCATACATGTTTTGTTATGATTTATCCTAGAGCCAAAAGCCATACATAAGGTATTCAAGCAGTTCCAAACGTTTCTAATTGATGTCCCATCATTTTTCACAATATATTAGTGTCATCAATAAATAAATTCAGCACCATTTGAGAATCATCAAGTAGCTTAATCCTATTGATTTCACCTTTGTTCATAGCTCATTTTGTACCACCCAACCCAAAACATTAGTACACATTGCTAATAAAACTAGGCCAGAGGATAGCTTGGCCTAATGTACCTTCTGAGAGTACAGGAATTAGTGAATATACCATCGGTAGCTACTTTAGCCTTAGCAATGCCAAACAAAACCATAACAAAATTCATAAATCTTTTACCAAAACCTTTGATGGTTTGTTTGGTAACTGTTGGTCTCACACGTCATTTTGGCCTCTTATAGACGTTAATAAAGCATCTCATGTCATTTCATCTCTCTCATTCCGAATGGTCCAGTTATGCCAACAGCCCCAATATCGAAGAAAATGATACACGAGCTTCATATGTGGCTGTGCAGGAGTGGGGTATTTGGGCTGCCCGAAAACCCAATCAAAGGGGCGTAGGGTGAAACCAACCACTCCTTGCCAAACAGCCGACAAAAATAACCAGACTTTCTTTGCAATGGGGCAAGAAATAAATCGGTGGCGAGCGGATTCCACAGCAGTGGTGCAAAAGAAACAGTTGCCATTGGAGATTCGTCGCTTGGAAAGAGCAGAAGCAAGCGGAAGACCACCAATCATCACTCTCCAAAGAATTTGAAGGATGTCTTATTCAACCAGCCCTCCATCACAGTTGCCCTCCACCATGATCGGGATTTACGTAATCCCCATAAAGCATTCGCTTTGGTAACTAGCCATTGATGATCTTTAATCAGAATATGATACACTTGGTTAGCAGAAGCTTTGCTTAAAGTCAGCCGGCCTTGTAGGTTCCAATCCTGCCAGGGATGATCCGAAGCAAGGGCAGAAAAGGGTTGTCTGCTCTGGAGCACCCTCAAAAGCTGTTCCCATAAAGGCCTATATCCACGAGGGATCCTGAAAAGCCTCCTAGCTATACGAAAAGATATAAGCACATTGCGACTGGCAAGGGTGGCATCCGCAACTGAAGACAAGCCCAAACGGGCCATCCAGTTGAATTGTGGTCTAAGCTCATGTTTACCTTCCCATGCAAGTAAACGCGAGACTGCCAGCAACTCCAATTGAAAAGAGTTAGTAGCTAAGCGATCCTCCGCTGGATGCCACTGAGCCTTCTGAAGGACTTGTTTCCAGGAACATACCAAATGAGTAAGCAACGACGAAGAAGAACTGGAGAACCACAAATCAGCATTAAGAACATGCCACCAAGAACTCCGGATTTGGGTATTGCCATGCAGAAGCCCATGGCCCTCAAGGAAATAACGGGCTATATCGACCCATGGATGATGATCCGAGCACATGGCGCGGAAAAGAGACCAACGGAGTGCCTGCATGTGAGTTTGGGCATCTAAAATAGCTCCGCCACCCATGCGTTTGGGGGTGCACGCATGCGACCAAGAGATTTAGGAAATACCTGCATGCAATGAGTCCTTCTTCCATAGCATGAAACGAATAGACTGAGTAAGAGCATTCAGAGTCGTAGTAGTCCAGGGCAACAATGGCAAGAAATATGTGAGCATTGGCAACATAATTGTCTGGGCCACTTTGAGGCGAACATGGAAAGGCCAGGCTTGAGATTTCCAATACATAAACTTAGTCACCATTTTCTGAGAAATCCACTGCAGAAGCTGCTTTGGGGGAACATCAACACCCAAAGGGTACCCAAGGTGCCTGACAATGGAGCCACGAGGAACAACCAGACCCTGCCAGTCCAAGGACTGCAAATCCGACTTCGTGCAGCTGAGAATGGCTGATTTGAGCGCATTGATACGAAGGCCGGACGCCTGACCAAAGAGGCCCCAAACATCCAATGCTCTTCGAAGGTTATCCTTGTCCGCACCCAAAATCATAAAAGTATCATCCGCCAGGGATTTGCTAATGAAGTGTTGTCCTGTAGGAAGCAACAGTCCGGCCAACTGAGAAGAGGCTGCCATATGAGATAACATCGAAAGAACTGGATGTGTCGCAAGGGCAAAGAATAGAGGGCTCAAAGGGCACCCTTGTCTGACAGAGTGGGCAAGGACAAATGGCTCAGTAACACCTCCGTTCAGCATGACTCGTGAAGACGCTGCAGCGCTAATGGTGTATATTAGACGAGACATCCGAGGACCAAAGCCCATAGCAAACATAAGTTCAGCAACGAAAGACCAGTCCAGATAGTCAAAAGCCTTTTCCAGGTCCAATTGAATCAGTACTACCTCCTGATTAGAATGCCTTGCATAATCAATTGCCAGTTGCGCATTCAATACATTGTGCAGAATATTTCAGCCCTTAATGAAACCATACTGTAGAGGGTGCACAATGGCCGGGAGATGCTTATGGAGCCGATTCGCCATTACTTTGGAAAAGATTTTGTACATTGAACCCATCAAAGAAATTGGGCGCCACTGTGTCAACTTAGATGGCGAAGGGACTTTTGGAAGCAGTTTAATAAGGCCTTCTTTCCATGAGGAAGGCATGATCCCTGTTTCCCACACCTGCTGAAACAAAGCCTGCAAAGGTGTCGCCAGTTGGGTAGCAAAAGCTTCAAAGAACTCATTGGTGAGACCATCCCAACCTGGACTTTTATCCTTGGGCAAGTGTAACAAGACGTCCATAACCTCTGCCTCACAAATATCGGACTCCATAGTAGCTTGCATGTCCTGCGGAAGCTGATTGCGGACCAGGTCATAAAAAACCGAACGGGCCTGAGTAATTTGGGCCGAAGGTGGAGAAGTGGAACCGAGAAGGTCACGGAAATAATTCCTGCACATATGCACAATAGTCTACGGATCCAGGATAAGGTGGCCTTCTGCATCCTCGAGTCTGGTCATATTCTCTCGAGCAGGAGAGGCATGGAGAGCTCGAAAGAACTTATGGGTCTGACATGCACTATCTTGCAAAGTCTCCGTCAAATGTTGCAATTTGGCCTGCTGATATGATTTCAACTGGAATTCTTTAATAAGATCAGCCACCCGCATGGCCAATGCGAGCAGAAATGCATCATCCGGAGTGTCCACCAGCAGAGAACGAACCAAAGCCAGCAGGTCCTCTGCTGCCTTGCGACGCTGCCGACAAAGAGAGGCATGATAGATCCCATGTTGCCGAGCGACCCGCTGCACATTAGAGAGCAATCTTTCAAATGACGCAGTGCCCTGAGAAGAGAAGTCCAAGAAGAATCTATCAATCAATTGCTACATATAGCCCTGAAAGATTGCATGCTTCAAGTAAGACGAGTTGAAACGCAAAGGGAGTCACTCCAGAAATTGCTTGAAAGGTGCAATGGGTTCTCTCTCTCTCTCTCTCTCTCTCTCTCTCTCTCTCTCTCTCTCTCTCTCGCATACATGCCTCTTATTTGTATAATCATTCATATATGATGTATCCACTCCTATGTATGTACTTGTAAGTTGTAGCGCATGTTGCGCATGTGGCGTATGCCATAGAGGTTTTGGCGTGTTACCCTCAAGTATTCATCTTATATACTCCAATAGCATTGCTATTTAGACTTTAAACATCTGTTCTATCATCTATAGTTCAAAATAATGAAGTTAATTTTTTTTTCGTACTAATATCGTACTGTACCTTATAAAATCTTAAGATACCATTTAGTACCATATTTTATCGTACCGTACTGTACCGTACTTTTCGTACCTGACAACTATGGCTACATCATTGGGAGATATCCTTCTTCTCCCTCCCACCCTCCTTTTTCCAAGTTGTCACTGTGGTGCAATGGCTTCTCCTAATGGCCAATCCACCGGGTGCCCTTACTACGGCAAGAACAATCATACCACTGAAAGGATATCGCCTTCGACCTTCACTGCCTACCCCACCAAAGCACATGCATCTTCCACCACGCACTCCTTGTGGCACCTCACCTTTCTAGGTCACAGAGATCATTTTGCATTAGCTCTCAGATTTCTATACTCAAGGCAATAAGCTGCATCTGACACGTACTAAGTTCTCATAAGCATACGGAGACTCTAAACCCTTACAAGGCGATAAGTACTCTTGGAGACTACCGCACTGCATTACAAAGGTTTTCCAAGATTGTATGGTAAAGTGTACATTTCAGTTTTATGAATTTGTTAATTGCTGTAAAAGTGCTTAATCAGGTTGTTTACCACTCTATCCGATAAGGAAGACTAGTTTCAAGGTTTCATCTCCACATACCATCAATTCCCTCAATTTGGTGGGCCCAAGGTACTTGATTGAAGGTCGGAAGCTTTGCTCTGGTGCTGAAATTGTATTCAGCTAAGCATTACACCAAGAATGTCTTCAAATAGTGAGATAGAATCAAGCAAGGATGATGCCTCTCAATCTGAAAGATGACTAGCAAAAGCAACAGGAATTTGATGATCATTTTAAAGATCAGCTGATGACAGCAACTAAAATATTTATATGATTGGCAAATTATCCTTAGTTCATGCACTTTTTGAATCCCTTAAAGGAGGGTAGTAAAGGCAAGAAGAGAAAATCGTCTTCAAGAGCTTTAAGACAGCAAGATGCACCGAAGGAAGAGCCAATACTGCAATATGATATTCTAAATGAGGGTAGTGAGCATAAGCAAATGATGCTAGTGGAGCAATTGATGCATGTGCAAGATCAACTTGGAAGTACCAATCCAATGTTTTTTGGATAGCAAGGCATGCACACTATGATGGGATAACAAAGGTATTTTGGTAGTGGCACTAGTTTCCATGCTATAGTGGGCTTGGGACTGCATACAAGGATGTATGGCACAACTCCTTATGGTATGCAGCAACCAATGTGTAGTGTGCAAGGCCTAGTGTATTCGAGTATGGTTGATAATATGCATAACCCCATGTATAGCAATATTGGCATGATGTTGGGGCACAAAGTGGCAAGTTTGGCAATACATATATACAGCCCACTGTGTTTGGGACTCATGGTATTAATGCAAATGCTACATATAGCGTTGATCATGAGAAAAAATGCTGCTAGTGATGCATGCAATGTATGGGAAAATGTATCTTGGTATGGCTGGTAGTATGCAAATTCCCATGCACAATCACATTGCAATGGTCCAAAGCATGCAAACAAGAATATTTCTTAATGCACTCATGCTCTTAGCTTCTCAGATACACGAGGGGCTAGTCAACTGGATGCAATGTTGCATACTAGTAAAGTTGGAATTGCAACAATGTGAAAGCATAAAGCATCTCAATGCTTAAGGGGAAGAAAGGCCTACAACCTAGTGGAGGTTTCGAGGCAAGTAAAGTTAGAGATAAAGTTTCCATATGCTTCTTGGTGAAGCTTCAACATTGTTTCACCAATAGATGCAAAGTGGATGGAAGAGGATAACTTGGCAAACCATCCTCTGTTGTTGCAACTTTACCTAGAAATCTTTCCGTTACAGCCAACTTCAATTCAGGCTCATTCAAGTTCAACAAAGCAGGGGTCTGGAGCATTGCCTGATGCTCAAGGGGAAGGTAGCACTTCCACTCCGCCAGTTGTGGGATCTCGAATGTATTCTGCATGCATCCAAGGTACTGCAAAGTAAGCCTCCAAAGGTGTCATACCAACCACGGCAGGTGACCCATTAAGGATATGGACAACAATGCCACTACCTAAGCCCATAGACACTATGGTATCTTTGATGCTCCTTCGTAGCCCATGCCATCTTGATCACATTCCGATTCTTCTGCTCGAATAGACCATTCTAAGATGTGTTCATGTTGGCAAACTTATGTGAATGCCACAATCTGCACAAAACTTAGCAAGCTCATTGGAGACAAACTCTCCTCCTTTATCGGCTCACAAGGTCTTTAGCTTCCAACTAGACCACTTCTCCTGAAAGATCAACCAATCCTTGAAATTTGAGAATGCTTTAGACTTCAACTCCAAGAAATATGCCCATGTCATTCCACTGAAATCATTAACAATGAGCATAAAAAGGGACTCCCTCTTCATTAGGCCACATAAGTCCATCGAAACAAGCTCCAAGGGCTCCTTTGCCATTCATGAAGCTGTGCTACGAATTGCATATCTATGTTGCTTGCCACGAATGCAAGACATGCAAAGCAGGTGGCTCACCCCGATCTTTAGCAATCCATGAACAAGCTAACCATGAGCCACCTTCCTAAAATATTCATGGTTGAGGTGGCCAGATTGAACATGCCATAGCTCAATCTATGTCTGTGACGAAAGAAGAGAAGTGAGAAAAAGGCCGGTGAAGTGCTCATATTGTAGATTCCATTCTCCTCATGACATGCACAAAGAACCTATCTCAAATCTCCATCAAGAACTCAGAAAGATTCCTTATTGAGTTCAACCATAGTTGCACTCATGGGCTGTACAGTACTGTCCGTACTGTACATATCCGTACAGTTTCATACGAAAGAACGGGCCTTTCTTGGCCACCGTGTGTGCCATGTCTCCTTGCATTCTACACATTCAGCCTGTGCATTCCACTTGCACGTGCCTTCCTACGTGACACTTTTGGGGGGTGGGAACCCTTGGATACTTCAGCCCACCCCCTTTTCCAGCTATGCACTCCTCCCCCAGCCCCCCTTGGATTCCATCCAACTAGCAGCCCTGTTTGATTGTTGACCCCTCTTTGACCATTTCACCCTTCTCTCATCTACAAAAAGGTGCTCCTCTCCTCTATGCTTCCACACCAATTTAGCAGGCATTTGCCATTCTCATCTACCTCTCTTGGATCTTGAATTGATTTGTGATTCGTGAAGCTCTAGCCTCTGACTCTCTCCTCTTTCCCGCACCCTATCAAGGCTCGAGGCTCAAGCCTCTCCCATGCCCTCTCTTCTTGCTCTTCCAACTTTACCCCAATCCTCTCCCTCTCTTTCAAGTTTCAAGAGTCAAGACTCAAGCATCTCACTCTCCCTTGGGCCTCTACATCCGTCATTGGCACCATACTCATGAGAGCCATGAGGCCTTCAATTTGCACGCGATCCATGTGGAGAGGGACACAAAGAAGTCCAACTCCCACCATTGGACATGCAAGTATTGTGGGAAGCACTATACAAGTAATGCAATCTAGTTTCTCCAACATCTTTCCAAGACGGGGGGCAAGTTGCTGCATGCAAGGAAATCCCTCAAAACATCACGAATGAGATTCTTGCTAAGATGAGAGGGGGATCCACAAGAGAAGAAAGTGGCATATCGGCACCAACTCCTATGCCTACTAATGAAGAAGCATCAAATGTGGGCGTATCTTTAACCGATGTGGGAGAGGCCTCTACCATTGGTGGTGGGGGCTCCACATCCGCATCCAACTCTGGCAAAAGACAAAGAGTGGAGGCTTATGTGGCACTGAAGAGACAATCCTCTCTCTCTCTCAAGCTCCCAATCATGTGCGTGGATTAGTTGCCTTTCTTAGAGAAAGGCAATAACTTGCGGACATTGAAATTGCACACATGATGATTGAGTGCAATCTTGCATTCAATGTCCTAAAGCAAGAGCAATGGAAGAAGACCGTAAAAGCCATTGCTAATGTGGGTCCATGTGAAGGATAGACCAATGTCACATACAATGATACGAGGATGAAAAAGATTGATGAAGAGAATGAAAGGATTGATAGAGCCCTTAATCCTAGTCAAGCCGCATGGATAAAATATAGTTGCTCCATTCTCATTGACGGATGGAATGATCATAAGAAACGGGACATAATCAACATACTCGTCTCATGTCCACTCAACACTTACTTTTTACAAGCCGTAGATACTGGCAAGAGGAGAAGGAAAACGATAGGGGCATTCATCTACCACCACATTTGGCAAGCTATCATTCGGATATACATTGCCTTTTAAATTTGTTTCACTTTCTTCCATTATAATTTATGTATAACTATCTATCTCACTATTCTCTCTAATATCTATCTCAATTCTCTATTTCTCCCAACCCCCATCTCTGTTCATTTTTAAATCTTGAAAGTTGAAACTTGAAAGGCTCAACTCTCTCTTTCTCTCTCTAACCTCCAAGTATTGTTACTTGTAATTTGTGGTCGTAGGTGGGTCTCTCGAATATGGTACAAGTTGTTACAGACAATGCATCGAATTGTTGGTGCATGGGCCATTTGCTTGAGACCGAGTTTCCCACAATTGCGTAAACTCCATATGCAAGTCATTGTTTGGACTTACTACTCACGGAGGACATTGGGAAGCTCAAGTGGATAAAGAGGGTGGTCTACAAAGCTACATCAGTTGTCACCTTCTTTACGGTAAAGGTAAAGGTGCTCGCGATGTATCGTGAGTATAGCACACTCGAGTTGAAGAAGCCTTCTTCAACTCAGTTTGCTTACATGTGGTTGTTGCTCAAGCGCCTTTATGAGATGCAGTCTACCTTGCACCAACTGATAGTGGTGTCCACTCTATGGAATGAGTGGGATGAGTATGAGAGAGGAGACAAAAGCCATGAAGCTCTTATGTCTTAATGAGCAATTTTGGCAAAAAGTCCATGCCATTGTCGTTGTCATGACTCCCTTTTTTTGAGTGTTACATATGAGTGATTGCGAGGGGTCCACCACCATGGACCTTCTCATTCACTTCTTTAGAGCGGCATTGGTAAAGGCACGTGATTGCATGTTGATCACAGAGACACAACATGCACATGTTCTAGAGATAGCAAAGAGGAGATGGACATGGATGCATAAGCCCATCTATGGTTTTATTGCATTGGTACATCCGACCTACAAGTCGCCGGTGGTCATAAATAATAGAGAGCTTTGTTTGAACTAGCTTGCTTATTTGACTTGTGTGATCCCTGTGGATAACCACAATGCACTGCTGGAGGAGCTAGAATCCTATGCGAATCAGAGAGGGAATGTGGCTTTTGCTTCTCCCACTTCTTAGAGGAGAGAGTCACTTAATTTTGATGGCAAAACTTTGGATACGCATTGCAGACCCATTAACCCTTAACCATGAGAGTCCTTGCTCAGAATTATTCTTCGGATGCATGCGAGAGAAATTGGAGTCCTATTTTCTCATTCACACGAAGATTTGCAATCGGCTTAGCACATGACAGTTAGAGCGGGTAGTCTATTGCTGCACTAGCTTACGCATGATGAGGGCTATGATAAGCATGGGTAGTCCAAAGCAGATAAACACTTAACCATAAAATTTAAAATTGTTATTTTAAACTTTAAAGTTTATACTTTACAAATTACAAGAAGTAGACAAGGAGGAGGAGATATTTTTGTGAAGCTCTATAGAGAGCTTATAGCAGCAGATACTCAGGACACTTGCAATCGGCATACTCGTAAGAGAGGAGTTCAAGTAGGTGGTAATAAGGGCATGGTCATTTGACACACTCCGACATCGAGGAGGGGCGGTTTGAGCGGCTTGCAAACATACGTAAGACAAGGCTCTAGTAACTCACATCCCATGCCTCATAATGACACTCCCCCCTTGCCTACATAGCCGGCACCTAGGAAGCCATCATTTGATGATAATGGTAACCTCATCAGTGAGGATGAGTATGAGAGTGTCTCATCATCCGATACCGAGAAGTCATCTTCAGATTCTCTTGATGAGCACTCAGATAGTTCTAATAATGATGATAGTGATACCTCATCATAGATTCATAGGTCTCTCTTTTTTGTATCTACAATCATTGTATCCATATGCCACTATGATAAAAAAGATTAAAAATTTTAAAAATTTTACCTCTGAAAGTAGTCGGCCAAATAAGCGCAGGGTCAGAAGGGTGTCGGGCTACGTGTCAGAGACCTAGAGGGAGCTTGCTTAGGCGCTAGCGGCGCTGGAGGCAACTGGCAGCATGGCACACAACAAGAGGCTATAGAGGCATCACAACTGGCAGAGCATAGGGACAGGGCCAAGGGGCAGGCGTGGCTACAAGGGTGACACATTGCAGGTACAGGTAGGCTGTCAGGCGAGCTCCCAGGCTGACGCAGGGACGCTGCGGGCAGCGCTGCTACTGGCGCTGGCTATTGCTGGCGGAGCAAACAATCTGGGCTGACGTAGTGGGCGGTGGCCGGCGGGTGCAAGATAACCTGGCTGACGGACTCCCTTACTGACTGGCGTTGGCTGGGAGACTGCAAAACAAGCACCACAGGGTGGCACTCTACAGGTGCTGGGAGCAGAGCTGAACCTGGGCAGAAACTGAGCTGTGCTGAGCAGAGCCAATGCTCTGATATCAAATGTGAGATGGAGAGAGGATCGAAGCTCAACTTAGAGTGCAATAGACACTATGAGAGCGAAGCACGACACCCAAAGCAATAGATTGAAAGAGTGTAATCTGAAAGTACAAAGTACAACCCTTAAACCTTAGGGTTGTAGGGGGTATTCACACCCGAACACGATAACTACCTGTAAGTGTGTGACATAAACACATACGAAATAAGACAATAAGTCTGGGGGGAAAACCTCTTATACCGAGAGTAAAAAGTGCCCCAATGTCTTACTGATCACCGACACTCCCATGTGAGCATAGGCATAAGTGAGAAAACCCAACAATACCATACCTTGTACAATTGATCCTATTCCAACCATATCTCTTGAGCAATGGTCAGATGCTCTATGTAGACTATCACAACTAGTGTGCATGAAAGAGCATTGAAAGCTCTACAAATCAAACATCTTAGTTTATGTCCTCTAGGCATCCTTCCATCAAAGTAATATTGGTTAATCATTACATATATTCTCAAAAGTATCTATCCTTGGTATTCTCAGCATCTGAAGACAATAAAGTACCTCGTCTCTACTTTGTCATCATCTCCACACCTTCCTGGCTCCCATTTTCAAGCTTGTGCCTTTTCTGGGATAGGACAACAAGTTTGCGCTTCTCCATATGTTAAATATGTCAAGTGGCACATGGCAATCAGTAAAGGTTCACACATTCTTCACAACATGTACATAATTGCAAATGCTTTGTGAACCCATTGCAAATATTGAGAGAATCCTTCTTGTGACGTTCATGCAAAGACATTCGATGTACTTGCTTTGTGCATGCTTTGCATCCCCAAGACCAAACAAATTTATATTTCATTTGCATCATCCTGGCTTCTTCCATGTTTCATTTTTCACTCTCCAAGCTTCAATCTTGTCTGCCTCCTCTTGCATACCAGCAGCTGCATAAATGTTTTGCATACAGATATATGCCGACTCATCAGTTTTATCTAGTCTGATTGCATGTTCAAAGGCAAACCTCCCAAGCTTTACATTTCCCCACTTGAGACAAGCCCCTAACAAAGAATCCCAGGCCGGAAGATAATCAGGATATGGCATCCTCTTCAACATGTCTATTGCCTTGTCAAATTGTCCTACACGACCAAATAGGTCAACCATACAAGTATAGTGCTCTAAGTCTGGCATAATACCATAATTTGTGCTCATACTTTCATAATACTTCTGAGCCTGATCCACAAGACCTGAGTGACTGCAAGCAGTAAGCACACAATTAATGGTAACTGCGTTGGGGCAAAGGCCATCCCGTTGCATTTCTTTGAAGCAGTTGAGTGTTTCCTCACTATGCCTGTGTTGGGCATATCCAGTCATTAATGCATTCCAAGTTGCTACATTCCGATCTGGTAGCTCATCAAACACTCGTTGTGCTTCTGGAAGTTCACCACATTTGGCATACATGTCCACCAAAGCAGTGGCAAGCATGATGTCTGTTCCAAGCATTCCCTGTCTGACAATCTGATCATGAATTTCTTTGCCTTTGCCAACTGCTCCTGAGACAGCACAAGCTTTCAAGATGCTAATAAAGGTGACCAAATCTGGGCAAAGGCCCTCCTGTTGCATTCGTTCAAAGCAGTTGAGAGCTCCCTCACCATGCCTGTGTTGGGCATATCCAGCTATTAGTACATTCCAAGATACTACATCATGAATGGGAAGCTCGTCAAGCACTTCTTGTGCTTTTGGAAGTGCACCACATTTTGCATACATATCCACTAAAGCAGTGTCAAGCAAAAGATTCGTACCCATCAATCCCCGTCTAACAATCTCATCATGAATTTGTTTGCCTTTGGTAACAGCTCCAACAATAGCACAAGCTCTCAAGCTGCAACTAAAGGTGACTACATTTGGAAAACATCCTTCACATTGCATTCGTTCAAAGCATTTGAGTGCTTCCTCACCATGCCCATGTTGAGTATATCCAGCAATTAATGCAGACCAAGTCACCACATTCCGAACCGGAAGCTCATCGAGCACTTGTTGTGCTTCTGGAAGCTCACCACATTTTGCATACATATCTATCAAAGCAGTGGCAAGCATGAGACTTGATCCCAGCAACCCTTGGCTGGCAATCTGCTCATGAATTTGTCTACCTTTGGTAGCTGCTCCAGCAAGGGCACATGCTTTCAAGATGCAAACAAATGTGACTGCATCTGGTAAAAAGCCCTCGCACTGCATCTGTTTGAAGCAGTCGAGTGCATCTGCTGCACATTCATGCTGGACATACCCAGCAATGAGGGCAGACCAGGTCACAACATCACGAACAGGAAGTTCATCAAGCACTTGCTGTGCTTTGTGGAGTGCACCACACTTTGCATACATACTGAGTAAGGCATTCGCTACATAGAGGCTCCTTTCCAGCAGGCCACTTCCCTTAATGCGGGAATGTAGGCTAGCGCCTTTGCGGAGGTCCTTGTGCTTGACACAGGCCTTAAGCAAGGCCACAACCCTGACGATCGCCTTGTCGATCCTGACTCCATTGTTTACTTCTGCTGAGGTCACCACTCCTGCTTGACGGAGCTCCTTTCTAACCCGAGGCTGTGGTTATGGAAGAACGACAGGCATGCATCAAGACGGGATCGTGACTGTAGTGAAAAGAAATGATGTCCTTACCTTACCTGATTGTCCCTTTGCTGCTGCGCGGGATCGTTCGAATGCTTCTGCCGCTCGTCAGGGTGGCGCTGTCTGAGAAATGCACTTAATTCCAGTACCGTGGCCATGCATCCAATTCACAACGTCGCCAAGAGAGAGACTGTCAGTGTGAGTCATCTGACGGTGCATCCAATTCACAACGTCGCCAACTAAGAGTGTTCATTTTTGAAGGTTGCACAGCCCTTCTAGGCCATTATTGAACTGCTTGAGAATCCCAAAATATTGCAAGCAATGCACCTGAAAGGCAAAAGAAAAATTTTGCCCTTCTTGGAGAATGGCAAAATTCTTTTAGCATTGCGTTCGAAAGGCATTTTTTTAAGGTTAATATATTATGTTATAAATAAATTTATTAATCTAATTGCTCAGGCGGCAAGCCCCAATGCCTAGTTACTAAGTTAGAACTTAGTAGTTACAACTTATTAGTGAGATTACTAATTTACTATAATCAGAAGTTTACTGCTATCAAGTTAGTAATAAGTATAGACTATAGTCTATTATCTATAGTACGCTCTAAAGCTCTAAACTCAAAAATCAAAACCCTCTCGAGCCCTTATCTTCTTCTTGAAAGCAACAGCACTCGTGACTCATGAATCGTGACCTGCGCGACTGGCCGTTGCAGCCTCGGCCCTCACTCACTGCTCCACTCACCATTGCCTATGAGCATGAGCCCTCGCCAACCCAAGGTGGTAGCTGACCAACGAATTGGCATCCTAGGATCTGAACTTTGAAGGCTGAAGGTTGGCCGTTGGAGAGTCAAGAGTCAGTGTAAGTGGCCATTGGCACGGTGGCAGTGTGGCACCGCAATCGCCGACGAGTAGCTGCCAAGTTCCAGGCTCCAGCAAGAGTCGGTGACTCAGTGGTCACTGGTGAGTCGTGACTCGTGAGTCACCGTCAGTGACTGCCACTGGTCCTCCCCGTCTCCCGTGGAGGCGTGAGTCACCGCCTAAAGCTTGCCGCTCCAATTGCCACCCGCACATAGCAGCCACCCTCCGTCATGGCCTCTCAATTGCCGCCACAGCACGATTCCACCCTGGTCCCTCAGCACGATTCATCATTCCGCCCTGTCCCCTCAAAGCTATTGCCCACACAGTGCGAGAGTAGCAACTCGAGCACCTTGGCAGGCTGGCCCCTCATGAGTCACGAGCCACGGCTCCTCTGGGACGAACCTAGAGGCTTGACTAGAGTCACGCGAGTCCTAACTCCGGAGTCCCAAGTCCTCTCACAACTCACCTCAAGGCTTAGACATAGTAGACCTACAAGGCTGTGCAGTGCATACAAGTTAGCCTCAATTAGGAGTACTTGTAGAGTTATAAGTTACTAGTAACTACTATTCATGTTATAAGTTATAACTTATGTCATTTGTCCAATTCTTTTTTGAAGCTAAGAGACTAGACTTTAGAGTAGATACGAGCTTAGAGACTTTCAAAATCTAAGACTATTAATCTTAGATAGATAAGTAATCCTTTAATATCCTACTCCTTCCAAATGTATGATGTCAATAACCCATTCATTTGCTAGATTGTTTTCTTAATCCTTCACATAAAGATGTATGATCTTACATAGGCCAACTACTTGTAGTTATATAACAATGTTCAACTAGGGTGGCCAAGTGGAGTCTCTCTTTGGAAAGAGAGCATGCTTAGAGTGCCACACTGCCATGGATATTTCTCTTTTTTACTCTGAGGAGTCAGAACTAATCAAAAGTAATGTAATTATTAGTTTGGAAGAAGTGTTGTGCCATCATCCATGTGGTCTTCAAGCATAAATGGAGATTCACTTTTTTATATATCTTTGCCTTGCAGGGTAGATTGATATTAGAGTATACAATCTAACTTTAAATCAAGTCCTATTCATCGAAACTTTGAGCAGGTATGAGTTCAACATTCTACCATTTTAAATGCTCAAGTTTTAAAGATTGCTAGTATTTGCCACTACCATTTGGAGTGTCTAACTTTAGCATACCTTAACTTTTTTGCATCCATATTATAGATATGGGTCGTCCTCAGAGGGATTTGAGTCAATTGACTCTATCTCTAGCTCTTGCTCGAAAGAAACGGGTTGCTCAAGGAGATTCCATGCTTGTAAGTGCCTCATCAATTGTACCTCCATCCACATCTAACACACCTACTGCATCTACTCACATAAATGTGATTTTGGATCTTAACATGCCTATAGGGGATGCAAGTCAAAGTGTGGATTCTTTTGATGATGCTATGAGAAGTCTTGATGGGGTAAGAGAGAAATATGTTGCTCATGTAGATGCTACCCTAGATTATGAGGGTAGTGCACCTCAAAAAGTGAAAGGTCAATGCTCTTACAAAGAGCATTGGAAACCATATCATCCATGGAGTTATTCATTGCACAATGCTTATGGTAAAGAAAGGATTTTTTGTAGCTATTGCATACAATTTCGAATGAGTAATACTTTTGCTACTGTTGGAAGTACAGTACTTCAAAGGCCATCATTACATACTCGTGAGAAATCGAAGGAGCATGAGAAGGTTGCATTTCTATGGACTGAAAAGAAAGGAAATCTATGGTACCTATGAGCTTGCATCTTGATAAGATGGACTCTAATGCAGTAGATAAAAAGGTGTCTCGTGTAAAATTGCTTTTGAAAGTTTTGTATTTCATTTCCATTAGGGATAAGCCTTTGTGTGATTTTCAAAAGAATGTCGAGGAATTGGCATTCCTTGGAATGCCAAAAGTTCTTATTGAGAATTGTTATGCATCCTACCTTTCATACACATCTTCTTTGCTTTTCTTGGAGGCATGTTATACACACTTTTATGAGATGGTTAAAAGTGAAATTATTGAGAGTCCTTTCTTCTCCTTGATGGTAGATGAAAGTACAGATGTCTCTAATGACCATCATATGATTGTGTGTATAACATATTTGACAAAAACTGGTTATGTATGCAATCGTTTCATTAGGTTGCTTCATACAAGTAATGGAGCTACAGCTGCTTTATATGATGCACTTTCAGAGTTCTTATGCATGTATGGTTTATCAAAATCAAAATTAATGGGGTTTGCCACTGACGGATGCAGTGTTATGATGGGCATGGAGAATGGATTGGTTGCACGTTTTGCTAGAGATATAGCTCATTTGGTTGGAATTCATTGCATTGCACATAGAGATGCTTTGGCAGTAAAAGATGCATTGGGAGGGTTTCCTATTTTTTATGTTGTGGAAATGGTAGTAAAGAAGGCTTACAAATGGGTGAATAGCTCTTATAAGAGACATGAAGAGGTAAAGGACCTTACTTTAGAGTTTCATCTTTCAACCCATGAGACTTTGAGAATGCATGACATTCGTTGGTTATCACGTGGGCAAGTAACAAAGAGGATGGTAACTTTGATGCCAAGGCTCTTGCGAATTTGGAAGTGAGAGAAATGTGATTTGTATACCTCCTTTACCTCTTTTAAAGTTCAAATTTTCCTTCATTTATTGACAGATGTACTTTATCATTTGAATGTTTTGAACAAAAAGTTCAAAGTTGATCATGTGGATATTACCACAATTGGCACGAAGGTTGTGACTACGATGGATATTCTTCATGCTCGTTTTCTTGCAGGTGAGTTTGGCAGAGGTGCTAAGCATATTACTCAGTTTTTTCGGCAAGTGAAAGATGGTTACATGGTGTTTCAAAATGGTGCACGATTGATAGATAAGCATGCATTGCATATCAATATCTTGGGAAATAAAGATACAACTAGGGATCTTAGCACATGGGATGCTTGTATTGATGTTGGAAGATAGTTTCTTTGTAGTGTCATAACTTCATTGCATGCTCGATTTCGTGACTTGGAGCTTTTTGAGGCTACCAAAATCTTTAGCCCTAGAGACTATCTAGAGGATGTACATGATATTTTCAATATGGGTGCTATATGGATTAGGCCATTTTTGTTGGAAAAGTTTGGTGATATACTGAATGTGAATATGTGCAAATTGCAATATGAAGAGTTCATGTCCTAGAAAGAGTATGCATATGGCATGGCAGTTTGGTGCACATGATATTGAATGGGATTAATCTTTTGGTGAGATGAAGAAGCTTTGGCATGCTTGCTTAGTCATTCTTGCAAGCACAATCAATTGTGAAAGTGGATTCTTCAAGATGAACCGTGTCAAGTCAAATGACTGCAATCGATTGAGCTTGGAGAATGTTAACAAGCTTATGTTTCTTTCTTACAATGACACACGAGATCCAAGAGAGGTAGATTGGGATGTGATCTACGCTACTTGGGATAGCTTGAAAGCTCATCGGGATGTTGATATCCATACCACAAGTTAGATAGTTGTCCTCTCACTATGCTATCACTTGTATGGACTATTCTAATTTCTTTTCTTTATTGACTTGAGATTTGAAAATTGTTATTTTGCATAACATTCAAATAAAATGATATTAGCATTGTTGTTAAAGCATGTAAGAATACAAAGATTTGTCTCATATATTACTTTGAAGTTTCTTGCCAAAGATACTTGAAAATATGTTTGATTATATAGTTCATCAAGGCTAGATAGTAAAGGCTATATCAATGATTCATAATATAGTTGATTAAATCGAATATATATAATATAAATTAAATGGAAAATTTGTCTTACACATGAATTATAATTTTATTGTTGATAAGTGATTTTGATTAAAAAGCTTCCTTGCTCAAAGTTTAGATCTTGAAAGGCAATATTTATTGCACACATAATTTGAAGGCCATATTTTGAAAAGTGACCTTCAAGTCGAAGGGCAAGATCATAGAGAGACCTTGAAGAGAAAATATGGACTAGCCCTTCAAAAACGATGACGACACCAAGAGAGAGTGTGTCAATGTGAGTCAATTGATGGTGCTTTTGTTTTCATTCGGTTTTAGTGGGGGGGGGGGGGGGGGGTTGCACTAAAATATACTAATATTAGAAAAGAAGAAAAGTAGTATGGGCACTGGGGTACAAAGTCTTCAAAATCCCCTATTCATATACCACAAGCCTGGGATTTTTCATATACAGCATAGCACGTTAATATTTCACCCAAACCTGTAGCTTTTAGAGTCCTTCAATAGAGATAAGCCCCTTCTTCCGAACTTTGAAGGGCCCAAGACAAGGAAGAAGCCTTGTGTCAGCAACAATTGTCACTTTCAACTCTTCCATAAGTAGTTGTGCTTTATCTAGCTGTGGATCTGTATCGGCAATTTTGTCTTTCCCCTTCCAATTCCTTCCTTTTAGCCAATTCTCCTTGAGTGGGGTGCACAGTACTACTCTGACCCACATTACAATGAAAATGAATGGATAAAGACTAAGACAATATGTTGTCCATGACAGGCCTGCTGAGGTAAAATTGTCATATCTTTTGATAGGCTACTCCAAATGGGGTGCGCCACATGTCAAAACGGAGCTTATGACAGTACTTTCAGCCCATGTAGGATGCACATTCTTGAGATTTGGGAAAGTATATTTTTTTTCTAAAACAGTGTGCAGTGTGTAGGCAAGAGGTGGTCAGACGGGGGCATAATTGGCTAGTCTTCAAACTATTGGGCATCTTGGAGGTGAAGAAATTCATTGACAATAGTGGCTAGGCACTAGGAGGCTTCTTCTAGGGGTAGGCCTTTTCATTTGATGAGATACTCCTTGATGGATCGAGATCTTAAGTGCTTATCTCATTGCCTAATGATTGCCTCAGGAATATACTGAATGATACCTTCTTCGTCTATGGGGGGAAGTTCTTTCACATAGTCCACTGAGGTGCCAATGAAGGGCTTTAGCTCGCTAACATGAAACACATTGTGAATCTTTGTGGTAGGGGAAAGCTCTAATTGGTAGGCCAAGTCATCAACTCTCTTAAGGATCTAGTAGGGGCCATAGAAATAATGGGCCAGCTTATTACTACTAGCCTCTTTGAGAGTGGAGTAATAGGACTTAGGCACTTTTAAGAGGACCAAGTCCTCTTTTTGGAATTCCAAATGTCTTCTTTTCTCATCAACATAGAGTTTCATATGAGTTTTTGTCTTTTGAAGATTTACTTTACATTGCTCAAGCAGGGCCTGCATGTGATCCAACTCGGCTTTGCTTTGAGGATTGATCTTATCATTGAATAAGACTGTAGGAAGGGGAACCTTATACCCACCTGTACAATGCATCAAAAGGGCAAAGCCCAATGCTAGAGTGGGTGGAGTTATTATAGAAAAACTTAGCCAAGTGGAGCCATGTATCCCAACTAAGTTGTACATCATGGCAAAAGTGCCACAAGTATGTCTCAAGCCATTTGTGTTCTCTTTCAGTCTGGCCATTTGTTTGGGGGTGGTATACAATGGACGGAGCAAGCTTGGTAGATGTAAAAACTTTTTGCCAAAAGTTGATTATAATCTTAGCATCTTGATCATGCACTATGACTTGTGGTAAGCCATGCAACTTGAAGACATATTCCATAAACAGAGTGGCCACCTAAGATACAGTGTAATGTGTCTTAGTAGGGATAAAATGGGCAGTTTTGGTGAGATGGTCAACTACCACGTATATACTATTCCATCCTTTCTTGGTAACGGGGAGGCCCATGATGAAGTCCATTATGATATGAGTCCATTTCCCTTCAGGAATAGGAAGGGGCTGCAAGAGGCCAGTGGGCCTAAGTGTGTTGTCCTTGTTCTATTGGCATGGAATACATTTGGTCACAAAATCCTTAACATCCCTCCATAAGCCTTTCCAATAAAAGCTCTTGGTAATCATATCATATGTTTTGAAAACACTCAAATGACCAATAGTGGGGCAAGAATGTATCTCTTCCATGATCTTTTGTGTGAAAGGAGAGGTGTGTGAGATGACAATCTTGCCATGGGACCAAATGAGGCCATGCTTGAGCTTATATTTGGAGTTTTAAGCCACTACCCCATGGTGTAATTTCTAGAAGTTGTGGTTGAAGCCATCATCCAACAAATAAGTTTCTTGAAGATCTTCAATCCAGTCACTATGCAACTTTGAAATGAAGGATGCTCTCCATGCCCATTTCTTAGAGAGTGAATTGGCCACTATATTACCTTTGCCCCAAGTGTGAGAAATGTCAAAATCATAGTTTTGCAATGCTGCTATCGCCTTTTCTTAGGAGTCAAAATCATAGTTTTGCAATGCTGCTATCGCCTTTTCTTAGGAGTCAAAATAGACTAAGTCAAGAAGTACTGGAGGACTCGATGGTCACTTTTTACTTGAAAGTGGCTGCCATACAAATAGTGGTGCCATTTCTTGATAGCATGGAGGATGGCCAATATCTCCTAGTCATACACATTTATTTGCATCTTCTTGTCATCAAACTTGTGGCTCTCAAATGTAATCATACCATGATCTTGTAGCAATACCGCACTAGTACCCCTGCCATTGGTATCACATTGAATGGTAAACATCTTGGAGAAATCAAGGCAAACGAGGATGGGGGTAGAAGTAAGCATTTCCTTCAACTGTTTGAAGCTATGATCAGTAATGGCATCCCAAAAGAATTATTCCCTTTTTATCGATCAGTCAAAGGTACTGCAACGGTGGCATAATGCTTAATGAAGCATTTATAAAATGAAGAGAGACTAAGGAAACCATGTAATGAAGTAGTGTTGGATGGAGTGGGCCATCCTTTAACACATTGCACCTTCTTAAGGTCAGCCTATATGCCATTTTTGCTAACAATGGAATTATTCCCTTTTTATCGATCGGTCAAAGGTATTGCAATGGTGGCATAATGCTTAATGAAGCATTTATAAAATGAAGAGAGACCAAGGAAACCACGTAATGAAGTAGTGTGGGATGAAGTGGGCCAGCCTTTAACACATTGCACCTTCTTAAGGTCAGCCTATATGCCATTTTTGCTAACAATGTATCCCAAGTACTCCACAAATGTTTACATGAAGAAGCATTTACTTTCCTTAGCAAAGAGTTGATGCTCTCTAAATATATCAAACACCCTTTTGACATGTGCCAAGTGCTCCTCTTGTGACTTGCTGTAAATGAGGATGCCATCAAAGAAAATGAGCACAAACTTGAATAGGAAGGGTTGACGAATTTTATTCATGAGGCTCTGAAACGTGGTAGGGGCATTAGTCAACCCAAAAGACATCACTAGAAAATGATAAAGCCCACGATCACTTCTGAAAGCCGTTTTGACCTCATCACCCTCCCTCATACGGATCTGATGGTAGTAGAGTACAGATCAATCTTAGTGAAAGCATGCCCCTTTTAACTCATTCAGCAAGTCATCAATCTGTGGGATGGGGTAGCAATTCTTCACTGTGATTTTGTTCAAGTCACTGTAGTTGATGCACATGTTGAAAGAGCGATCTTTCTTTTTGACTAACATGACAATGAATGCATAAGGGGAAGAACTTGATTCAATGAAACCCATCTCTAGCAACTCCTTGACTTACTTTGCAACCTCTTCACATTTATACTTGGAGAGTCTATAAGGTGGCTTGTTCACTAGCTTGGAATGGGGCTCTATATCAAGTGGGTGGTCCACTTGCCTCTTAGGGGGAAGGGTTGTAAGCATCTGGAATAAATCACTATACTCCTTTAGTAGGGCGCTTGCAAGGCTGAACCATTCAATACTTTAGAGGGCTGACCTAAATTTTCCTTATTCAATTACAAGACAACGATTTGTGAGCATTTCTTAAATTCCCATTTGAGTTTCTTTGTTGGAATGAGCTAAAAATCAGCATTATCTTGAATTTCCTCTAAGAGGATGAGCTATCTATGCATTCATAAACTCCATGTAAAGCTAAGAGAAGTCCATAGCAATTTTTTCTAATTGTTTCAGCCAATCACAACACAAGTCAACATCAATGGGGCCCATATCTAAGGCAATTAGATCAACCAATGCCATGTAATTTTCAGCCAAGCATAGGGGACTATGGGACATACATGTGTGTTGATTTCTTCCTCTCCATTTGCTACTTGAACCTTCAGGGGGTGTTGTAATTATGTAGTGGTGCATTTCAATTGCTCAATGATTGATTTATTGATAAAACTGTGAGTACTACCACTGTCCACAAGGATAAACACATGCCTCCCATGAATACTTCCTTGAATGTGCAGGGTGTTGGGGCATCAAGAACCCATCCAAGCATCCAAGGAGATGGAGCAAAGGGAGGTGGTAGTCAGGTTGGGATGTTAGATCAAGTGCCTGGGATGGACAACCACTTGGGTCAAAAGGATCCTCTAGATCATAGAGCTATTCGTGATCCACATCCTCAACATGCTCAACAGGTAAGTCATCCTCATCATTGTGCCAATCTTCCATGACATACATGCTGTGAACCTTGACCTTGGCTGTCTTGTAAGGGCACTTGGAGGCATGGTCGGCAGTGTACTTATCCCACATTTAAAACACAGGTCTTTTCCCTTCCATTCCTTCACAACATTCAATGAGAGGAACCGTTGGCCACTGGAGCCATTTGGAGGATGATCCAATGGATTGTCTATTTTCAGTATACTTACTCTCAGCATTAGAGCCAAATATTGTTCCAAAAGTGCCTTATTTTCTTTCAATATGGAAGGGGCGATAAGTGGGTATTTTGGGGTTGTCATTTAGCATGGAATTGCCTCTAAAACCACCTCCACACGAGGCTAATCTTAAAGGGATACGAGGCTGTCCATAACCTTGCAAAAAATTTTCATTCTTACGGTACTTCCTTACATATCCTTCAGCCAATTCAATTGCATCAAGTAGTGTGGTAGGCTTTTGAGCCATGACATTTGCTTATAGGCTCGGTTCCAACCCATAGATATACTTATGCAATTCAGCATCATCGCTAATGCTCTCCACATACATAGTCAAGTTCATAAACCGATTTGTGTACTTGCACATAATGAGATTACATTGGTCAAGAGTGTACCATCATCTTGCCAACCACTCTTTTTCCACGGGGGATACAAATACTTGAACCATATGCATTTTAAAGTCCTTCGAATCAATGAACTGATGATTCTCTCGATTGATATAGTGCCACCATGTGTGGGAAAATCCTTCCAAGTGGAGAGAAGCAACGATAATTTTTTCATCATCAGTGCCGTGGTAGATCAATGAAGTCGGACTCTAACTTAGATGTCCATTCCTCCAAGTCTGATGGTGAGAGAGATTGCCCATTGTACTTAGTGAGAAGAATCTTGTCACGTAGATCACGAGGGCCTTGCTACCCCGAAAACCCTTATTGTCCATACATCCCATGATGTCCATACATACCTTGTTGCCCATACATACCGTGTTGTTCATTTATCCCATGCTGGATTGCTATGGTGGCCATTAATACCATACTGTCCATGATGGGGCTGATTCATATAAGTTCCATTGGGAGTTTGAGGAAAAGTGGGGGAGCTTCGACCAATGGTGGGAGAGGGCCTCACTGGAGGGTTGGCTACATGGTTGACGAGGGAGTTCAATAGAGGCTCGTCAAGAGCATTAGAGGGTTCACCAACTTCATATGTAGAAGGGAGAATACCCTTAGATCCAAGAATGCCATGTAGACTATGCAGTGACTCTAGTGGTGGAGGGCATCAAGAGTTGCGCTTGGATTCATTTGCCTTCTTTTGGGATGAAGTTGTAGTTAGCTAAGCTACAAGAGTGGTGAGCTGCTCCAGGGTTTGCTAAGCCCTATTCGAGAGGGCCATTTTTTTTATTTCTTCATCAAACTTGGACATTATTTGGTAGTGGTTGGTGACCATGTATATCACCATGGTAATCTTGTGATAATATAGGTTCATCATTCATGGAGGTCCTGGAGACTCTAATCTCCCTCTGTAATTCTCCATGGGCCTTACTTTTTCCTTTTTGGTGGCCAGTCATCTGGATGCAGTCCATAGGACCTATTGTCAGTAAATGGGGTGTAACTTTTGGTGGGAAACTCCGATCGATGGGATTTTTTAATTCAAATCAAAGGGGATGAAGCCTTCTTTGAGATAAGCTATTAATCTTTGTGATAGCAAATGATCAAAATGTTATACAATTGGATTTCTGTGTCTAACCTAGAGTGGTATGCACCCTGTCCACATTGACCTCGGTGCACAAAAATGGCCATAACTTTCAGACCGTAGCTCCTATTGGGGAGATTTTTTATTCAAGTTGGAGGGTATGAAGTCCTCTTTGAGATAAGCTATGGGTTTCACTCCCAACAACTGTATTAATTTTTTTTTGTAATTCAATATTTATGATTGTCCTGATTCACTGTGACTAAAAACATTGTCTGCCCTTTGATGAAAATGTGCTACATGAATGGTTCATAGGCTGAGGGGCCTCACTAAGATCATAAATATTGATCACAATACCAAGCATATT
The DNA here is from genome assembly GCF_053477565.2 of Lygodium microphyllum. NCBI lineage: Eukaryota > Viridiplantae > Streptophyta > Polypodiopsida > Schizaeales > Lygodiaceae > Lygodium > Lygodium microphyllum. Next base: position 13,173,367 of record NW_028229514.1, read on the forward strand.
TACATGTCCATTTGCTCTGTCATCAACTGCATAAGTAGAGCTTAATGCCATATATCACTTCTGACCGCGTACACCTCAAGTGTCATACATGGGTATTATAAGCATTGAAAGGGTGTCGAAAGGGGATTATTTCATCAGGAGTGGTGGTGACCATAGGAGAGTATCTACACCTACATACAAGTATCAGGCTCTAGATCACCCCAGGAGATGGGGAAAGTTTCCGCTGCAGCCCGAGTTGTACACCCCTTCACGGTCTTAAGTGTTAAGGGAGGGTCACCTCTCTTTTAGCTTACCACCTCGCTTGGCATCAACCTTTTTCCTCAGCCCCAGACATTTTTATTAAGTAATCAGCATGAGATGCATTGATAAGGAGACATTGGATCTTTTCATGAGATGCAGCAAGGATGAACAAGAGCTAGGGTAGGGATTACCTTGGCAGTCCAATGACTCACTGGCTACTACTTACCCATTTACAAAGGCTTATTACTCACTTGGGATTAATCCAAGCACACAAGAGTAAGAGGGGGTTAATGTTAGCAAATGCAATTGAGCTAAGGTTAATCATGATTCATCGAAAAGCAATCGGAATATTAATTTCAATAAGCAAATGCATACAAGGAAGGAGTGAACTAATAAAACCTTTGCAACCTTAATCTCTCCAACAAGAGGAATCAAGCTCAGCAAGTGCATTAAGATGAGAGATTAAGATTAGATTGATATACCTCTTTAGTGTTTGGGGAAGATAGTTGGAGCATGATCGACCATGATGCCAATTGCTCCATTAAGCAAGCCCAATTGGTTGGAGCACTCCAATGGATGAAGACTTCAGGCATTTGAATGCTTCCACTGATGATGGGGGCTCTGGGCTTGTACCAAGCATATCCTTCAGTGATGGAGAGCTTCAAGGAGAGCTTTCATGGCTATCCACGAAATTTCTTTGCATGTTGAGCTCCATGTCTTCAATTCGGGTAGAAGAGGCAAAAGGGGCTGAAGGATCTCTTGAGGACTAAGCTTGTCGAGGTTGTGGGCTGAGTTGAGAGCTTGGGCTGAGCTTTAATGGCTATCCTCCAATAGTGTACAACAAGGTGCTTCACCAAGAAGAAGGCCAGCAAGAGGGGCAGGAGGAGATCAAGTTTATCAAGAGGGGGAGGGGGGGAGTTTTGCATGCCCCAAGGATCCTTGCACTAGGACTAGTAGGGAAGGAGTAGAGACCGAGGAGTAGGAAGTAGGCAACTCAGCGCAAAATGTGTCGCATTTTGCGGGCTACTGCTTGCTATCCACATGGCTTGTAATCTAGGCGGCACAAGGGGTGAAGAATCACTCCAGGAAGCTTGTGGAGCAACTGGATGTTGGGGCTAAAGGTTGGTGGAAGCAGGAGGAAGGGATTTGGGGGTAGTCCACCATGGGAGCTCGAGAAAAAAGCTTGTTGGGGAAGCGAGAGAAGTCTATAGCAAAAAGTAATTGTGAAATTTCCCTCCTCTAAACTCTTGAATCTCCAACTTGCCCTCGAACCCCTAAAATTTACATGAAAAGAAGTGACGTGCTAAGTTAGCCATTTTACCTTTAGATATATCCGAGTCTCTAGCCATAGCTCTTGCTTGCTCCAAAAAATCGAGACTAACTATGATCCTTCCTGTTGTACTTGTACTTGTAACCTAAGTAACTAGGCTTTTGGGATTTGAAAAGGGAAAAAGAGGAAAGGAGAAAAGGACTAAAGCTTGATGCTCTGATACCACTTGTAATGAATGAAGCTAAGAGAAGAGAGGAGAATGAGCTGAAGAGAGAGAAAGAGAGAAAGAAGAAGAGAAGGAAAGACTAGAAGAAGAGAGAGAAAGGTAGAAAAGTGGGAAGAAAGGAGGAGGAAGCCATGGAAGCTGGAGATGAAAGTGAAGAGTATGTTCTTGATAATAACTGGTTTCTCTAAACTGGGACTCTTGCACCTTATATACCCTGGTCAATGTGACTGGGTGTCTAACCCCTAGTTCATATGTATCCCACTCATTACACATGGTGTTGAGATTATATCTATTCTTGAGTAGTACAGTGTCCATCCAATCCCTTGTTTCTATGTTCCATATATCTTCCCATTTCTAAATACCTTTTTTAAACAACTTGAACACTGTCTACATTTGGTTCTACATATGGGAGGAAGTAGCTGAACCATATAGAGTCAAGCCAACATGATGGGAGGGTGAAGTTTTGTTGAGATGACAAAGACAACTAGACAAAAATTTGAGGAGAGCCACATAGCATTTCTTTCATTTAAATTTGTAGGGGCATACATAGATACTTTTGCAAACTCCTCATTGTTAGTCAAATGAAGGGCCACCCATATATCTTTTGAGATGCCAAAACATAGGCTTTGGATCCTACTATTGATTCTTATAGTAGAACCCCCACTACCTAATTTATTGTCTAGTGGTGCTAAGAGGAGTGGCACTTTCTTGTCTGGTAGGATAGCTTTCCTTCATTCTTCTATTCCTTTCTGAAAAAGACCCCGATTGGTAAGTATTCCATTCTCATCCATTTTGTGAAGCCTAGTGGTATTGGTTATTCTCATTGTGAAGGTTTTCCATGGTGCTTATTGTCAAAAGATGTTGAAGGCCTGTAAAGTTGTTCATGTTGTAAAGAGGATTCTTCACAATGGAGCCCTATGTCGCATGTAGTTTTTTTGCATGTAGAATAGGATCTTGTGCTGCAGCAAGGAATGCACCATCTTGGCTCATGGATAAAAGCAAAGAAGGAGCCAAACTCAAGGAGTGATCCTCCATTAGGAGCATGTAATAAGCCACTATCCCCCAGACTCAAATCCAATGGGGAAAAATTTGTCGTTACTTGCTTGTTCAACAAACCCATTAGGTTGCCTCATTTTAGTAGAGGGGGATGATGTGACATCCTTAGGTGAGGCTTTCTTAAAGGGGTAGGCTCCTCAAGATGAGGGCTAGTGGATAATTAACTATCCATTTAGTTCAACTCTTCTCCCCCACACCCCCCCCCCTCCGCGATCTTTGAAATAATATGTAGATCTACTAGCAATAAGTAGTTGCTCAAGTCTATCATAAACCTTGTCAAAATCGATTTAAAAGAAATGGAAGTGATGTTTGGATTTTTCATATTTGAGACCTTCCGATAATGTAGTGGTGGAGTTTAGGACAAATCTATACTTGTTACATTGTTTTTGTTCTCTTCTTATCCACTCATCTAAATGAGGGGAGAGTCTCCTTCCCAATGTCTTAGCATATATTTTCTAGACTAATGTGGGACAATTAATAGGTCCCCAATTAGAGGGGCTAGGTTTCTCATCACTCTTATGGATGAGTCTAATTACCCCCTTTTTATTTGCACTAGTAGGGCTTCAAACCTCATGGCCTCCTTCCAAACCATTAGAAGTGAATGGATGAGGAGGTCTTTGAGCTCTATAAAGAGTTACTCATGTCCAAGTCATCTATTGTATCACTTTACTACAATTTCATAATCTAGGATGTCTAATGCTACCTTGGAGACACCTTTTTCTATAACACTTGCAACTAGGTCTTTTTCCTTTTTAATTTTAATGATGGAGAACAATTTCATCAAGCCACCAAGCCCTTGTATAGAGATGGAGTTTCTTGGTCTCCTCCTCTAGTTGCCTTAGTTCTTGATTGATTTTCAATAGGTCTTATGTTGAGCACCTTCACCCCTCTGATGCTCCACCTTCACCCTTTTGTTGGCCTTGTTGTAAATGGATTTGGCTGGATGTTGAGATTGGCTTGAGGGTGTTGATCATTTCCCTTTTGGGCTATTAAGTCTCTTGCAATATTATGATATCATGAGGAAGATTGGCAAGCAAAGTGGAGTCATGAAGAATCATAGCGACAACCCCTGAAGGAAAGAGGGAAAAGCCACCCCTTTTTTTTCTTGGCTCTATTTTCTAGGCCCTATTTGGGGGAATGGAATGTGTAACTCATTTAATAGGGGAAATTGATTGAGCTGAAAACAAGAAAGTCTCCCATTGCACACCCAATTACATTGCTCTCCATTTTTTGTCTTTAGAAGACCATAGTGATAAAGAGACTACCGCGCACGCGTGTGTGTGTGTGTGTGCGCACGCGCAAGCATGCGTGCATGTGCATGTGTGCATGTGCACACGCACGCGCAATATCAATGAGCTACTCACAAGTTAGATTGTTAGCTTCTTGAATTAAGCAACATGCACGAGTTGTTACCACATCATGTAGCAAAAAAATTTGGAGAGTACAATTTGATAAAGATTGTATGTAGATAAGTACGAACCATCATGCATTACTGGTCAAAAATGAATCGGAGCCATGTAGCAAGATAAATATCATATTATATAAGATTTTGCAAAGGTAGTATTCATTAAAACAACGAATACCAAATACACGGTGAAGAGCCGGTCATGTTACCTACAAAACCAACCAAAAAGACTATTATTGAAAATTAAAAAGCGTTGATGAGTTGCAAGTGTCAAGGGACCACCTCCGTTGTTATCCCCTTTGCACCATGTGGGTGGTACTTGAGTTAATGAAGTCATGGTAGACATAGTTTATTGTGAATAGTTGTAGTAGACTTAGAATTGGATGTGACTTGATCAAATTGCCACCATAATTGGAGAAATGTTGTGGGGAGTGATAGCATATGCCTGTGTATATGGAGAAAAATAGGCCGAATACAAGGATGTATGAAAAGATAAGATTATCATGTATGAGGATAAATCTCAAAGAAGTGTGATGATAGACAACGGTTTTCTTCTTTTGGGGGAGGTGCATCCTATGTAGATGCAAGGAAAGATATGCGTGAAGGAGACAAGGACCATCCCATGGAGTATTATTGAGCATGAACCTCAATTTATATTAGTGTATCTCCTCAAGAAGATGCGAAGCATGTTTGTTGTTTCATAATATGAGGTAGCTTCCAATGCTCATTCGAGCAGATGGGATTGATTGTGTGGTGGAATCATGATGTTGCACATGCGGGAGAGGTATGGCATCAAAATAGTGTGCCACAGTTTAGATAATATAAAAATTACATTTAATAGTGCGTGTGCATTTTCTGTATGTGTAGTATATTCTACATAACATAAATGAGAGAAAAGAGAAATTGATGCAATATTGTTCGAGTGAAATGACCTATGTAAGGTGGCATTGCAATAAGTCAAGTCAAGAAAGTTGCATGGATAGAATTAGTTGAATAAAGTATATACCGTGTCACAACATGTTAAACTGTGAAAGTTTTAATTTAGTAAAGTAGGTTTCATACCTTCTTATACACAATTAGAAACATGTGTTTTGCTAATAGAAAAGTGAGAAAGGCTTTTCAATAGAAAAAAATGGAAAAAGTTTTAGTTTACTAAAGTAGCTTTGTTGACAACTTTCGGACCTTCTTATACACAATTATTCAAGTCTAAAGATGTGACTATTGAGTGTAAATGTTGATTAGAGAACAATGCAAAGTGAGGTAACTTACTTATAATGTTCAGGAGTATTGCAATGTCTCAAGAGATTACACATAGGCCATTTCACATAAGAGGAAGGATGGGAGTGAGGGGATTTGCCACTTAGTCTTGCTTTGCAAGGCTATAAAATGTGAGGTATTTCCTTTTGTCTTGGATAACTAGTTGACTCATGAAATAATGAGAGTACCATGATTAAATGGGTTCCAAATTTCTTCCTCCATAGCAAACAATATATACTAGGGATAAGGAATATGTCCTTCCCAAACTTTGAAATTTAAAATTGGATGATATGATAGTTTTTCTCATGGCAATCAATCCAATTTCTCAAGAGAATACTATGATCAATTGTGTGAGATACATTACATTACTTATGAGAGAGAGAGAGAGAGAGAGAGAGAGAGAGAGAGAGAGAGAGAGAGAGAGAGAGAGAGAGAGAGAGAGAGAGAGAGAGAGAGAGAGAGAGAGAGAGAGAGAGAGAGAGAGAGAGAGAGAGAGAGAGAGAGAGAGAGAGAGAGAGAGAGAGAGAGAGAGAGAGAGAGAGAGAGAGAGAGAGAGAGAGAGAGAGAGAGCAAAAATTACCCACCTTGACCTGCATGTAAAGGGAGGCCTAGGAATGGATAGGTATCACATAGAACCCCCATTTCCAAGGTCCCTCTTATGCATACCATTGGTAGGGTTCCTCTCATGCACACCATGAAGGAGTGTTCCCAAATCAAAGATTTCAAATCTTAGTCTTGGGAAGTATTTCTTTATAACTAATGTAACTAATCTCCAAGTTTTAGCTTTTTCAAAACCATTATTATTTGATTGTCAATTTAATGGAAGATGTTGCTTCCCTTATCAAGTCATTGTTGGTGTACAAAAAAGAGTCAATTTGCAAAATAATGATCTTGTGTGCCCAATTTGAAGGTCTATTACTACCCCTATGAATGAACATTATTGGTTCAAAGGGGAGCCTTTTTTTTTGGCTAAATCTTTGTCATAGTAGATGCCTAGCTTTGGAGACTATGATTCCCATATTGAGAAACATTGTATAGCTAGAGATGTAGTTGTTGTAACTCGACATAGGACATCGATTATCTAAATAATCAAGATTTATGAAGTCTTTTGGGTAGATATAAAATATGGACTCCTTGTCATTAATCGTGGTATTGAAAAGATCAAAGGGTTTAGGACATTGATGAGGAGATGAAAATAATGTGAGAACCATTTTAGGATTTCCATATTTGTTGTCTTATCTATCCTCAGTTCAAGCTCCAATTCATGAGGAGAAGATGCTGTTGCCATTCTTTTGAAAGCTGTCAAAAAGGTCTTTCCAACCATTGTAACTACTCTTACAAATATCCCTAATCCAACCTTGGAAAGCACATCCAATCTTGTTTGGATGAGGAGAAAAGAAATCAGAAAGAAGGCAACGCTAGTCGGCCATCTACTTCAACAGCTACCCTAACTCTAGCCATCTAGAGGCTATTTAAATAGCCCTAAGGTTCACTCTCAATGTGTGTGAGAGTATTTCAATTGTACTTGTGAGCAACTTACTAAGCAAGATTTTGTTCTTGTACTTTGAGCTCTCCTCTCCCTCTTGTGCACACTTTCCCATGCTATTACTTTGATATTCTAACATGGTATCAAAGCCATCTTTGATCCAACAAGCTTTCTTTGACTCCATCTCACACTAAGTGTACATGAGTGTGTCATTTCTTTATCATCATACCTCTTCACCTCCATAGCTACTAGCCATATCTACCTCTATTAGAAGACGTGGGGAGAGCAAAAGAGAGCATATCAGGCCTTGGTTTCTTTTGGAGATCTCTTCATTTGCTCAGGGTGTAGTAGCATGGCATGACCAAGCTTGACATTATGCTCGCAGTAGGAGGTTAGTATTGCTGAAATTCGTGAATCTGGCATAGATTTTATAGCATGGAGTTTGGATCATTGGCATGACCGGTAGACAACATAATCAAGGTGGCCACCATAGGATATTTGTAGCCCCCCAAGTGGGCTATCCTCACCCAAGAGGGCTCCCAAAAATTTCTTCTCTATTGGTCATACCAAGCAAAACCCTAACTATGCTTTTTTATGGCAGCCATAGCCAAAGCTTCAAAGCTTGGTTTTTTGAGTTTTTCTACTCACATTGAATTCATCAACAGTGATTCTAATCACCGATTAATATTCTCTGGATTTTATTACAAACTTGAAAGCTCTAAACTCAGAGTGTCTTCAACCAAAGGTGACTCCTCAAGCCGGTTACAATTAGGTTAATGTCAAGTGCTTTGCATATGCTTGGCAATGAGTGCTTCTTAGCACTAATAATAGATTTGTTTATCACTACTTTTGCTGATTATTTTTAGAAATTTGAAAAGTTTTGGACCTTAAGCATGATTTTGTAAGTGCTTATGTATCACCATCCAATTGACCACTGTAAGGCTATGTGCTAGTTATAAACACATAGACCATTGTCATCATCTCTTATCTCATCTTGTAGAACATCACATTTGAGCCTGCTGCCTATTAGCGTAAACATCATTTCATTTACTTCCACACTTATTGGCAATTATGTAAAGGATTAGACACTGCTCTCTTGTGCACAATTTCCCATGCTGCTACTCTAATATTCTAACAAAGGTCATAAGGGGAGAGGCAACTATTTTCTTCAAATATTTGCATTGAAAATGGTGCCAGTAGGCATCTAGTGCCCTATCTTGTGAAATCTTAGAATATCCCTTTGCAGCTACAGATAATTCTTTTTCTCCAAGTAAAACCAGCCACATTTCTATTCGAATTGGGGTAATGAGGATATAAGTCCTAAAACCCCAAGTCTTATTATTTTTGTCTCAAAGAAGAAGGTTCAAATGCCATGGTGGAATGGAGGAATCTACATAAATGTGTGGAGGGAGCTCACGCTCAACTGCCAAGACCCGTGGACCGCTTATTATTTCAAGCATTTCAAGCGAGCTCTAATGGCTATCTCTCACCTAGCCAACGTGCCGTCGATCCTACGAGTGTAGTGAGCTTACCTTGATGCTAATATGAGTTTCCTCCTCTCTCGCACACACCGGTAGCTCCACGATCCTAGATGCTAGCTCACACATCCTCAAGCCTCCTCCATCTCCAAGCTCCATCCACCATAGCCGCGCTCGCAAGAGAAGAGAAGAGAAGAGAAGAGAAGAGAAGAGAAGAGAAGAGAAGGGAAGAGAAGAGAAGAGAAGAAGAGAAGAGGAGATGGTGAAGAGCTTCACCCTCTTGATCCCTCACTCCCACACACTCACTCTCTCACACTCTCACACTCCCTCTCCCAAGAGTACACACAAGCAAGGAGAAGAGAAGAAGAGAAGAAGAAGAGAACTCTTGTTAGCCACACACCAAAGAATGAGCTCTCATTCACTTTTTGAACTTTATATACAAAACCCTAAATTCCCATGGGCGCCCATCCCTTTTTACATGACCGGCCATTGTGGCAAGGTCTCTTTTTCTAATTCTCTCTTCTTGCTTCGTGGCCTCAACCTATACCTGTCTATTCTTTTAGAAATGGCATACGAGGGAGCCTGGCACTCTTTTACATGAGTTTTTGGAGTTTTTTTGAGGCGCCTTTCATTTGAAATTACGCTTTTGGCCCCAGCTTAGCTTTAAAAGCCGCCTACGTGTCTTTGCTCTTTTTCCATCATTTTTTCACTTTTTCATTCATTTTTCCACCTTCTTGACTTGGGTTAACATTATCCCCCTCCGAGATAGGTGCCAGTCCGATGGCAGTTTTGGCTGTTGTTGGGGTTTAATATGCAGTTGGCAAAGTAGTCATGTGAGGGTAGGGCCACATGTAAACTCAAGTGCTTGTGGAAGCTTGGTAATGATGTTTGTTGGAGAAGCCAAATGGATAGCAAGTTGATGACGGAGGCCTCCGAAGTTGGTGGTTTGTCACCTTTGTGATGCCTGAAAGGAAAAGGTGCGGTGCTCTACCTAGGGGGGGTGTTTGCCTTATTGTGTAGTGCATTGTGCTCGTGCTGGTGGAATGGGGACTTGGGTCTAACCACAGGCTAGCCTGGGTAATGTCCCAGACTTGAGGACCCCATTCGTGCAAAGGGAGGTGCAGTGCAAGTAGCTTAGGGTGACAGGTCTAACCATAGGCAAGTGTTACCTTCGTAGGTATGTCTTGCCCTTGATGGGCCCTAAGTGTGAAGTGGGGAAGCAAAAAAGGGCTAGGGGGTTAGGAGCGGAGCAAGCAGACTGAAGCCACTGGGCACGCCTAACTTGAGGACCCCTAGGTGCAGTGATCGTGCTTTATGTGGTACTAAGTGCTTCTGCAAGTGAGTTGTTTTGTCCATTCCGTGTGTAATGTTCTTCTTGCTTTTCCTTTCATGCCAAAAAAAAAAGTATTACACTAGTAGAATGACAGCCAGTGCCTGATTCTCATCGTCTGAATTAGGCGGAGAAGGGGGTCGGATGGATTTGCTCAAAAATTGATAGCTTTGCATGTATCCTTTCAGATTCATGCGAACATGGAGGGAGGTGGTGGAGAGGAAATGATGATTGCATCTCTAATGAACTGGCTATCGTCCATGTCTTCTAGGAGAGCTAGGCAAAAAGAGGGGAGGAGGCTAGCTCTCATCATCAGATGCACCATGGCACAGCTGTCGATGGCGTTAGGGTCAAAGAAGAGGGGAGGCAGGCCACGTTCTTGTGGAGTCGTGTCCTACTTAAGTAATAACTTAAGTAACCTAAGATAATTACATGGAGTTACGAAAGCTGGATCGGCGCATGAAGAGGAATCCATGAAGAAACGCATCATGGAGTCATCCAAGCTTTTCGAGTTGAAGAGGAGGGCATGTTCGAAGGAGACAACCTGAGAGTTGTAGATGATAGGAAAATCATAATGCCCATGGAGGGTGGCATCAAAATCCACACCTACCCTATGAGGGTACGCCATGAACGTGGGGTTGTTACTCTCGTAGGGCAGGGTGTTGCAAAAAGCCATCCAGGAGAGCATGCTAATGTCGCACACCCGCCTCCTGTTGGCAGTTATATCCCTGTACGGTATGTGGTACTTCAAACACTTTGTTTTGCCAAAACTCAGCTTCTTCATTTTCCCAAAGAGTGGGGGTCTTCTCCCTTTCCTCTAGTCATTTTTGTCCTAGTCGGCTACCAATTGCGATCACCTCCTCTATCACCTTGAGCGGTAATACCCTCCATAGACTATTGGGCATGAGGAAGTTGAAGGTGAATAGGTATTTTTCTCTTTCTTGCCCCTCCCAAATTACCAGCTCTGTGTGGAATCCAACGAGAATGTCATTAGGGCACGGTGGGAGGGGTGCGGATGGCTGCACGTCTGGCTTGGCCCTTAGTTGCTTCGTGGTTTCTTCGACTAACTTTCTCCGTCTTTCCCTGAGTGCAGCTTGTCTCTTCGCAGATGGATCAACCTGTTGTTGCCCTTGGGAATGTGGCAACGGGGGTTGTGGGATCACCTCTTCTCTAAATCTCCCCATATCGAATTCAAGCTCAGCCTCCTTCCCCTGTTGATCTCCTTGTTGTGCTCCTTCTTCAAAGCCCATTGCGTCAATTTCCTGGGGGGGTTAGGTTGGCTAATAGCAAGTACTTTCATTGCTCTTCTAGGCTCAGCCTAACCTTCATAGGTTGGGGTGGCATTTGCAATGTTGCGTGCAAAGCTCTGCGTGCGATACTGAGCTTTTTCTATACGACCTCCAATGACTCTCCTTTTTCTGGGCGGAAGGTGTCCATTAGTGTGTTAATGAAGGCCTTTTGCTGGGTACTGAAGGCTGTTTGGGCGGCTTCTTCTTTGCTCTCTATGAGGATCTTTTCTTTCTCTACCAGAGGCGAGGCACCGTGCCAGTGTCTTCACCCTTTTTTCGTTCTGCACTGCCCATTCCTCTGCTCTCTTGTTCATCTCTTCCATGCTCTCTCCCTGCTTTTGTACTAGGGTTACGAGCTTCTGCTCTTGGTCTTTTAGTTCCCTGCTCATGTTCTCTTGCTCTTTCTTTCCCAAGTGTAGCTGATCGGTCATAGACTCAATCTCCTTCTGCTGCTGCTCCATCTCCTGCTTTCTCTCTTCTTCTTTGGCATTCAATTCCTCCATCATTTGCTCGATGTTGGCAGTTTTTACCTCCAATTCCCCATGTTGCATTAGGAGGAGCTTATACTCTCTCTGCACCTGCACCAATTCCTGATTTTCATCCTCCAACCGCTGCTTATAGCTCTCCTCCATGTCCTCCTTGGCCTTCAATTCCTATTTGAGATCAAAGATCTCTCTTTGCTGCATGGCTATTATGCGGGTCTTTTCGAGCTGGAATGCAACTACCGACTCCTTTTATGCCACCAACTCAGCCCACAGCTATCTTCTTTTCCTCCTTAGCCTTCTCCAGTTGGGAGAGCAGCTCGGCAACGTACTCGCTGTAATTGGCTGGTGGCGTCACTGTTGTGTAGATTGGAGTGGTCGAGGCCTCCACTTTCTAACATTTCTAGTCCTGTCTTGACTCAGCATCTGTGGCTGGTCTCTTTTGCCCCATGGCCGTGGTCTCCATGCTCTTTCCCTGGGCCATTTCTTTATTAATAAAATGCTGCATCCATGCCACAAAGTTGGAGACATCTACGGTGGTGGGGATGCTAGGGGTGAGGGTGATTGGTTTGGTGGGAGGCACCATGAGTGTAGAGATAGGGTGGATAAGGGCCTTGCTGTTGCCTACAAGGACATCGGGCGGTGTGATTTCTGATTCCTACATGCTGGAACCAAGCCCTTCTTCCCTCAACAGCCTCAAGGCTCCCAGATCATCAGCCCTACTCTGCTGCTCAATTGACCGGCGTGTAGCTTCAGCCAAGTCCTTCTCCTCCCTCCTTCTCAGTTTCTCTTATTCCTCAATAGCTCTTCTTTACCTTTTTTCTTTAGTTTTCCTGCACTCTTCCTCCAATTTCTCTTTTTCTTCCTTTTCTTTCCTTTTCCTCTCCTCAGCCTCCTATTTCGACACCTTTTTAACCTTGTTGACTTCTTCCTTTGCCTTTTCTTCTTCCTGTTTCTTCTTCTTCTCCGTCTCCTCGGCCTCCTTGAGGGATTCTCTTTTTGCCCTCTCCAAATCCTCTTTCTCCTTCTTACGGCCTTCATCCTGCTTCTTGTTCTTTTGTGCCATCTTTTTTTTGGGTTTCTTGGCCTGCTTTTTGCCCGATTGTTCTTCTTGTTCCTGCCCTTCCTTATCACTCTCAGTCTTGTCTCTAGACCTCTCTTGGTCCTGGTGAGGGGGTGACCTATCAGGCATTTCTCCTTCTCCTTCTTCTGCACCTTGTGTCTCCTTCATTGCCTCTTGGATGAGCGTAGTCAAAATTCTTCCATAGCCAATGAATGAGGCCTTGGATGAGGTCTTCTTTCTTTCTGTGGCCTTGGAAACTGGGGACTCCCCACCTACTGGTGTATTTCCTAAAGCTAGTGCTTTAGCTGCCTGGTCAATGGTTTTACGTACATATCCATTCCAGTCGACTTCATGCAAGGTGTGAGCTGCTACATTCTCCAGTACAGGCACACTGATTTAATGCATTAAGAAGTTGTAGCGCTGGCTGGAGAAGAGCACGTGCACTAGCTTCGCTTGTAGTCTGGTTTTTGCATCAGGAATGTCCTGGATGCTGATGCCCCTCATTAGTTAGCACATCCTTCCTTTTCATTTTCACCATGGCACACACATCCCTCATACGCTTTTTCTCTATCTTCGACTCCAATCCCAACGCCTTTTCCACCAAGGTTGGCTTTAAGTGAACCTGCACCTGTTTAGCATTTTCTCCCCTTCCCATTGTCATGGTGCTGCACTCCTGGTCAGGGTCGTATGTCCTGAGAAACTCCACACACTTCGTGTGGTCAAGCTCTTGCGCAAATTTCTCAAGGTACTTGGTGAGGTTGCACTGCTCGATGAATCTCTTAGCTGCTTCCTCCTTGGCCACCACATCCCCTATGTTATGAATGGTTCGGAACTTGAGCTGGTTGTAGGCGCGGTTTTCAAGGGTGATGCGGTATTGCGTTCTTTCCTCCTCCGTGAATGGAAGTCAGTGGGCGCAGTCTTGCTATGACATCTTTTGTTCCTCTCATGATCCCAAGTTTCCATTAGTGCTTTCAAAATAATAATTTGCTAGAAAAGTCATAATTTTCTGGAAAAGAAAGACTCTATATGTTTATTGAATGAAAGCATTAAAATCCAATCCAATGTCGAATCTTCCCTTCATACTTTAACTTTTTGCCATTTATTTCAAAGTTCTCGTCCATTTTTCCTACCTTGCTCATTGTTTATGTATTTATGCGTTTTGCTTGATTTTCCTTGGTTTTAATTTGATTCACCTCACCCCCCTCCCCTTCCAGCTCGAGAAGAATCCTTCCTAGGATTGAAGGTTAGGAGGTCAAGGGAATTCTACAATGGGTCTAGGAGTTATCGGCGTAGAAACCAAGTGTAGAAATCGGGGTTGTACTCTAACTGAGCTTTGTAGTCTTGATCAAAAGGTTGAATGCCCACGTGTGTGATGTAAGAGAGAATATCTGTTAGAAAGTCATCGAAAGTGACGCGACTAGCAATATGTAACTCTTCCTCAGTGAATAGGCGATCGAGGTAAGGGTGTCCTTTGATGTGCTCTTCCATGGGTCGGCCACGAAGAGTGGTTAACACTTTATACGAGGTTGGTGCAACGTAAGTGGGGTCGTACTCCACTGTTTTGATTGCGTGACGCTGCTCAGCATTTGTCCTGACTTGGCATCCTTCAACTGCCCATTATAACCTAAGAGTGTATCAATGCCTCAAGAACGGGGATTTAGTATCAGCAAGTTTTGATAATTCTGTAATTTCTTGGTCAGTGATGGCAGAAGTGGTTTGTTGATCATATGACATGATGAGGCGCTATTTGAGGGCTTGCTCTTTGGAGATCTCGTTGTTGAGCAGTTCAGCAACAGAGTTAGTTGCTTTTACGAAGGCAAGTTCAAACATCTCCCAAGAACAAGGCATCGTATGAACTTCGGTTGCAAAGGGTTCGGGCAACAGGCCTAAGTCCAAGTGGTCTAGCTCAGAGCTAGCTCTCTGAAAGTGGCATCTAGTCGTCTAATGCAATCAACCACATCATCCCCCGTATCTTTGGCTAGATCTGAGGCTAGTGTCAAAAATGATTTTCCCTCATAGGAGGGTTTAAGACGTGCTGGTGGTTGGGGTTTGATAGCACTAGAGCCTTTGACAATGAATAGTTGTGGTTGCGGGTGTTTTTGAGATTGCGGTTGGGCCTCTTGGATTAGGGCTGGGGAAGTAGAAGCGATGTCCGATGGACTACTGCCTTCCGAATGGATCAGGATAGTCGGATTGGCTCTAGTGAGTGATGACTCATGTGATGATGTTTGTCGTTTGGGCTGATAGGCTTGTCCGACTCTCTTGGGCATGTGCATGGATGAGCTTGATGGATGAGGGTTTGGAAAGCGATGCGGCTTATAGTTTTGAGGTTCTATGGGACTTAGGGTGATCAAGCTTAAGGGCAACTATGAGTGGTGCCTTTGGCCGTGTGGGCTTTAGGGATCCATATCCAGGCATTTCCCTCATAGTAGCCTTGCGCGTGCAAGAGGGCTTTAGGGACCCATCTTTGCTTGATCATGCGTTGAATTCTGTGAGACTGCACCTTGGTTTCCTAGGTTTAGAGTTTTGGGTCTCATGAGGATGCGTGCGTCGACTCCTAGGTGGTGGTTACGACTATTTAGGCTTCCATTGAAACCTAGGCTGTTGGGCCTGAGCTTTTGCTGCTATGAGCAGCAGTTCTTGAGAATTGGTGGGTGGTGGCCGAGCACTACCCCCTTCCTTAGATTTGGTGGGTGGTGGCCTAGCCGTTTGCTTGAGGGTAGTATGGAGAGGATTTTGGATGGATAATTAGGAAGGTGGATAGGAGATGCATTATCACTTCATTGATGAAGTGTGTGCCCTGGTCACTGACTAGTTCGATGGGGCAGCCGAATCGTGAGATTATCTGCCCCCACAAGAACTTGGCAGTCGTTCGAGCATCGTTCTTTCGTGTTGCTCTCGCCTTTGCCCATTTCGTTAGGTAGTTTGTGGCCACAATGATGTATTTGGCCTATGAATACTATGCAGTGGGGCTGATGGATATTATGAAGTCGATTCTCCATTTTTCAAAGGGTTGTCGTGCAATGATTGGGGTCAACTCCATTTGATCCTTGTGAATCCGGACCTTTGTCCGCCGCCACTGACACTCGTCACAATGCTTGACAAATCGTATTGCATCACGAAACATCGTTGGCCACCATAGTTGAGACTGCAGTACCTTGTGGACCGTCATGTCTCCGCTAAAGTGTCCACCAGCAATTCCGCTGTGTGCCTCTGAGAGCACGTCATGCATCCCATGCTTGCACATGCATATGCGTAGCAATCCATCTTGCCCTAGGCGATACAGCTGGCCTGCTATCAACTAGTAGGGTTGGATCTTGAGAATGAGTCACCTAAGTCTTGCCTTCTCTATCGGTCGCTCAGGTAGTCCGTGCTCAAGCACTTGGACTATGTCATCTGCCCAATATGGCGTTAGATTGGCCTTGAATAAATCTCTCTCGCTAGAAAGGTTAAAGAGATGGGCATCTAGCAATTCATCGGCAATGCCTTCTCTAGCAGCTTCTCCTGTGGGGATGTGTGACATATGGTCAGCCATGTAGTGCTGTTTTCCCTTCCGTGCAACCACGGAGAAGTCAAACTCCAAAAGCAGAAGGAGCCACCGAGCTATGAGCCCTGTAGCACAAGGTTTATTCACTAGATATAGCAAGGCTTGATGGTCCACGAAAAAGGTAAAGGGTGTAGCTAATAGATAATGCCGGAACTTCTTCACAGCAAACACCATGGCCAAGCCCTCTCTTTCTGTCGTCGAGTAGTTCATTTTCGTCTCAGTGAGTTGTCTGCTAGCAAAGCTCACTGGATAATCTAGGTTGTGTTCACCAGGTTGGCACAACATTGCCCCCATAGCAAATTTAGAAGCGTCAATATGCACATGGAAGATAATGGTCCAATCTGGGGCTCGTAGAATTGGTGATGTGGTTAGAGCCTTCTTTAGCTCTTCATATGCTCGTTGGCATGCTTCAGTCCATTCAAAGACAATCAGCAGCTTGTATAAAGGTCTGGCCATCAATGCGTAATTTAGCACAAACTATCGATAGTATCCCGTATGGCCTAAGAAGCATTGGACTCCCTTATAGTTGATTGGGGGTGGAAGGTCAACAATAACCCTGAATTTCGAGAAGTCAATGGCAATGCCGTTCTTCGACACCACGTAGCCTAGGATGCATCCATGCTTCACCCAAAACTCGTATTTTAAGGGGTTCAAGGAGAGACGATATAGGCGACACCGCTTAAAGTCTGCTTGGAGTTTGTTTAAGTGTTCCATCCAGGTCGAGTGAATGCAGAGATCATCGACAAAGACTTCCAACTCTTTGTGAAGCATGTCTTTAAATATGGTGCACATAAGGCATTGGAAAGTGGCAGGGGCATTAGTCAACCAGAAAGGCATGACTATGTAAGCAAAGACGCTCCACTTAGTGGCAAAGGCAGTCATATGCATGTTGGCAAGATGCACTTGTACCTGATTGTATCCTGAGAAGCCATCCAGAAAATTGTAGGCCTCCTTGCCCGCCACTCTTTCAAGCATGTGCTTGGTGTATGGCAATGGGTAATTGTCCCTCTCTTAGTAGCAGCGTTCACCTTCTTGTAATTGACGCACACTCTGATTTTTCCGTTTTTCTTCATCACGATGACTATGGTATGTTTCAAAGACTTTATGTAATTATACAACTTTGAACATAGACAACCAACCCTTTTGATTTCATTAATTTCAACCATTGTAGATTTGCATGTCCAATGCTTTTGTGCGATATTTCAATGTTTGCAACCACACCTTTTTCTCTATAGCATACATAGCAATATTTATAGTAGGAATTCTAGCATCCAAAATAAACATGTGGCTAACTTTGCTTCCTTCTTCAACAAAACATCCCTTCACATTAAATCTAATGTAAAGCCTTTGCTCTACCATTTGACCAATAGATACCAAATTCTTTGTTATGGTGGATGACATGTTATGTTTGATATGCCCACAATTTGTGCAAACTCGTGGAGGTCAAGAACATTTGGATGGGAGCTAGTCACCCCTACAATGTATGCATTGAATGTTTTGGCCAATAAGTCCATGGCTGCTTCAAGGTATTCGTTAGCCTCACTAGTTTAATCTAGTGTTACTTGAATTTAGTGAGGAGATCCTATGCTATGTTTAGTTTTGTGCTACTTCTTGATGATACAACATTGGTTCTGATTCTATCCTTCTTGTCTATTCCTTTCTCTATGTAGATCATCTATGCATATAGCCTCATCTAAAATAATGTTCAAGTCAGGCCTATCAAGCATTGAGTTACTAGCCATGACCTTATAGATGTGTTTGTCATGTATCCCTTTGATAAATGCTTTTGAGACAACATTTTGGCCTCTTAGTAAGAGGGATTTATTTTTACAAGCTTTGGAGCTTGGAGATATATTCATGCATGCTTTCTTTCTTTTGTTGATGTAGGTTCATGAGCTGTATAATGAGGTTATTTGCATATTTAGCTTTGATGAATTGCATAATGAATATGTAGTTCAAGTTGGGAATGTGCACTTTCTCATTCACATCCAGTTCTGTGAACCACATTCTACCCTTGTCACTTAAACAAAGAGTGAAGGCGCCTTCTCATAATTGACAATGAGGTTATATGCCTCATGCATGTGTTCAAATTGTTCTATGAAGCTATATAGATCATCAAATGCTCTATACTCATCTATCTAATTAGGGATCAATGGGATTTTTAGGCTAGTCCCTCGAACCTAGCATAACTCAAAGTTTGCCAACAACAAGTTGGCCATGTGTGTTCTGATGTCAAAGATGTACACATTATCGAACAACCTCCACTATAGTAAGTCAATCATGGATTTAGTAGAGGATCCACAACCTTCACATTGTGCAACAGTCATCTTATATCATCCATCTCTCACTGCATACTCTCTTTCTTGCACTGGGTGGCTAGGATTAGATCCAACATCTTATCTATTGTGTCCTTGGTTTGTCAAGTTAAAGTGCTAAATTAGTCTTTCTAACCTTATTGATGATACATTGCTAACATCCTTGTTTGCACTTGCTCAAAAGTTTTCTAGTGTTGCCTCCAGTCCTTTGGGTACATTATCACATGAGCAGTGATCAAGGATAATCCTCTCACATAACTCAAAGACACGATATAAAATGAGCATCGGTATAGGTTAGTGGCTTGATGCTAGCCTCTAATAATCCAAAAATCTAGCTTCTTCAACCAAAGAAACTATCTCTAGAATGCAAGAGAGCTCAACAATTTGAAGTGCTTCCATTACCACCACCACCACCCAACCACCCAACACAAACACTAAGTTCTTTACCCTTGCAATTCTAGGAAAAACTTATCCCAAGGTTCCATAGGTACAATAGAGTTTTCCAAAAGAGAACTCGGATTCAAGTAGCTCCATATAGGAAAGTCTTATCCCAAGGTTCCATAGGTACAATGCAGTTGTCCAAAAGAGAACTCGGATTCAAGTAGCTCCATATATGAATTGAATATATATATAGAATATGATATTCATCTCATCACCCTCATAAAAGTAAATTAAGTAGAATCACCAACATTATCTCTTTCCATAATATGTTCAACAACAACAAAGATCATATGTTAAAGCATCAAGGCTCTTAACCTCATGATTATTTTCACTTAAGCTTCCAAGAAAGGCAGAAAGTACCCAACAAAGTCGTGTTTGCCAAATAAAAAATATTAATTGCTCTAGCACCCACACTATTTCCTAGCTTCTTTACTAATTTTTGACCAAATACATCTCTACATTTGGTTATGACAACTAGGTGTTGTTTATTAACTATACGTTGCCAAAGTACATTCAATCTGCAAAACTATAACAAAGCCAATTGGTAGCAATATTGGGTTGCAAGGTGTTGACAACCAACCACCTTCCATTAAGTGTTGTATAATTTCTTGGGCATTCCCACTGTGATAAACCTTAAAGGCCCTCTTTGACATGTCAATCTTGAACCTTTAATACATATTTCTCTCCTTGCTATCGACAAATTCCCCCTATCTATTAGCACTGCCAACATGCCTTTGACCAGCTCTCACAAGCCCCAAGAAATCCCGTGCAAGTTAGAACCATAATTTCATGACAACATGGCCAACTCCCTAAATTTTCTACAATCCCCTTAGTACAAGATAGTGCCACATCTTCATTATCATACTTGCTTTACTCAAATAATAAAAAAATCTAGCCCTTAGAAAAACACAATTAGTCTGCTATGGCCATTGCCTCCACTCTTATTAAGATCTCTTAGCATAATCATATCCAAGCTAGGAAGATATGGAGTAGGGCATCCTATAATGATAGTAACCTTATAGATGATAAGCTCCTCTTAATTCACTCGAGCTAGTCAACCTTCTCATAAGACATGGAGTTTGGAAATCCTCACAGACTGCAGCCCCAAAACAATCAACCCCACATACACATCTTGTCATTCTTATACATGCCCCCCCAATCATGGTGACCACCATGCATATATATCATTCCACCAACTCTCCATTTCCAAGGCTTTGGTAAGCTTTTCTCCTTCAATGCTTTTTGCAAGAACGGCCCCTCTAAGGCTTAAGAAACCATTGCTATCTAAAGCTTTGAGCCTTAATTTAAAGATCTATCTTTATCTCACGCATTGTGAGTCTCCATTCACATTTATCAAAGTGTTTACCTTTCACACTTCCTTGTGCCTAATAAACTTTGTGACATCCAAGTATGTCTTTGTCCTAGGACTAATTAAAATATCCAACATTCAATATATTCCATGTAGTGTCACCACATTCCAAAATCAATCTCAAGATCACTTAAGCTCTCAAGCCATGCCAATGTAAACTCATACCTTTCTGTAAAAGAAGTTTCCTCACTTACTTAAGAGAAATAGAGCTTATGCAAAAATGTGTGACATATTTAGCCCTTCCCTAGGTCTGCAAACATTTATGTACAATGGTCCACCAAGAAATAATCTTCCTCTCATCATGCTCACCAATAATGAAAATTTTTTGAGTACTTGAAACGAACACAAAGATAATTCTACTCACATCAAACTTTCTTGTAATGTATACTTCATGGACACCTGGATCAAACACATAGATAACATCCTCTTCATCCCATGCTGGACACCTTTGTAGTCCTGAAGAAAACATAGAAGAACCATATAACTCATATGTATATGAAAACTCCAGCCTGCTATCCCAAGTATTATGCTTCATAAAATGTTGGGGTTAAAGACGCCTATGCCTAGCTGCTCGTGTAATACTACACTGACAGTCACCGCCACTGCACACTACAGGTGGCGGGCGCCCGTCACTGTCACTTTATTCTTTATTCTTTTAGTGACAGTTTGAATAAAGGAAGACCGGGTCACACATTGTGACTGTTGGAGTTCCCATTTCTTGTCTCTCTCTCTCTCTCTTGCTCTTGCTCTCCCGCCATAGCTCTTGAGTCCAAGCTTCGGTTCTTCTCTCCCTTTCAACTGGTATCAGAGCTCGGCTTCCCGACTCTTGAGCTTGGTTCGTGGCATTCTCAGCTTCCCATCGACTCCCCACTCGCATTGGTCTCCTTCCCGGTAGCCATAGCTCATTCTCTTGAGCTCCCGTCACTCCCCGGCCTCCCGAACTTCTTCCCGGCCTATTGAGACACCATTAGGGCATTGATATTGAGGCATTGCTTCATTATTTCAGAGTTTTACTTCAGTTCTCAGGTCTCCCAGGTTGTAAACAAGTTGTGGGCAGCCATAGCTCACACCTCTTGGAGCTTCCTTCACCTGGATCTTGCTTCGAGTCTATCAAGGCTTGCTGAGGCTTGGTGTAGGCCTTCTTTGGCCCTCATTTGTGCCCCCTTTGGACCCCATTGTTGACACGTGGGACAGCAGACCCCCCCAGCCAGCTCACGTTTTTTTTGCGCCTGTTTCAAAATCTGTCCCAAAAATCACTCTTTTTGTCATATCTCGGGCATTCGGAACCCAATTCAGGCAAGGTAAGAGTCTAAGTTGGGATTTTGGCACGCTCCGGAGGCAATTGTGATGTTGGATTTGCCAATTTTGATGACAGAATCTTCTGCAATAGATTTCAGGTCTGAGATAGCATGTATTTGTATGCCTATGCTTGTTTGGGCATGACTACATAATCGGTTTGATGCCTATTGCATCCCGATTGATTGGGGGATTGAAGCTACATGTAATGCTATGATTCTGGCCTGATTTTGGGGCTGGAAATACACAGTTTATAACAGTAAATGCATGCTAAATACTCTTGGGCTGAAGCTATCTTTCATGCTTTGACATATGCCTATTGGTTCCGGATGTATGTCTTGGGTTATGCTATGATGTATTGATCATCGAGGGACGACTTTGAGCTTGTCATTGAATCCAGATGCTTTTGGAAGCTTGAGCTTATTTCAGCCCACACTTATTGACATTGGTATATGCTTTGACAGTGATGCTTCTTGGGTTTATGCATACCCGTTGCCAATGGCTTGATGCTCATGTCATGGTTGATTACCCTATGCATACATTGAGCTTGAGTGCTCATTGAAGCTCCACCTTGGATGCATTTTGGATTATCTGGAGTAGCCTTGGATGTTACTTGGCTTGTCAGATTTTGGATTGGGATGTATTTGATGTCTTACATGCTTACGGATGCTACATACGAATGCTCTACCGCCTACATGTTCGGGATGTACTATTGATGTATTGTCTTGGACTTATATCATTGGCAATGTGTCTTACCTTGGCTTGAGCTCTTGAGCTCGTACATATGACTTTTGTGCCAGTGGGAGCATTCTTGAATGCTTATCAGACATTGAGCAGGTAGCACTTTTATGCATTGAGCCATTACATGCCATTGAGCAGTTATAGACACTTGAGACTTTGGGACTTCTTATCTTTTGGGATGATACATCATATGTCTTGGTTCACTGTATGCTTATGAGCTAAGTCTCAGTTTTGGATCCATATCTTTGTGAACTGACACCTACTTGTGTCAAGTTTTGGTAGTGGCAAGAACACTTTGCCCTGTTGATTGGGGGGTGTGCCTACTCACTAGCAGATGTTTGTATGACATACTTGGGTGTTGGATTCATGCTTATCGACTGTCATGTACTTATGCTATGCTCGCATGATGCCGGCTTTGGTCTTGGCAATATTTGATTGCCTTGGGATCCGATTTTGGCACTGTTAGCTCTCTTTTACTGAAATCTGAAATTTATTACAGCAAGCATATATGTATGGACTGACATGGATTTTTCATGCTAAAACACTCTAAAATGATGTACTTTCACTAGTACTTGGTGGGCAGCAGCTTTGGTTCCACTTTTCTCGCCATTTTCCCTCAATTTTGGTGATTTTTTGGTCATTTTCTGCAGTAAGTAGCAAGTATTTTGAACTATCTACAGTCTTCCAGCTTGCATTATGGCGACTGATCATGCTATTTTCAACATCATTAAGCTTGATGGTACAAATTACTCTTATTGGAAGAGCCAGATTTGGCAGGTGTTGGTGTAGAAATCGCAAATCAAACCTTTGAGGTTAAGCGAGCATCCGCCTGCAACTATGCCAAATGAGGAATGGCTTGAGCTTGATGAGTTATGCAAGTCCACCATTATATTGTCTCTCACAGAATAGGTTCACTACAATGTATTTGAGGAAGAACAGAGTGCATGGCAGTTGTGGGATAAAATCAAGAATCTCTATGACAAGAAAAGTCCAGCGAGTCAAATGTATTGACTGAAGCAGCTTATGGATCTGCGCATGAGGGAGAATGTGACTATGTCTGCTCACTTGAGCCAGCTCCATGCTATACTCAAGAACTTGACTTCGTAGGACATCACTTTTGCAGAGGATGTCACTCCTCTTTTCTTGCTTGGTACTCTTAATGAGTCATGGGATGTATTCCGCACTGCATTATGTGCCTCTACTGCTACCTTGAAATTATCTGATGTTGAGAGTGCTCTTCTGCAAAGAAGAGGTTAACTGTAAGAATTTGGATCCCTCTCATGTGTCGCATGCTATGACATTTAGAAGCAGGGATGATGGATATGGAAAGCATGGCAATGGTAGTGGCCGTGGGCGGGATTCTCAAAAATCTTGGTCCAAGTCTCGTGGAAAGTCACGTAGCAAATCCCGTGGCAGGAATGCAGATGTTACTTGTCACCATTGTGGGAAAAAGGGCCATATTAGGCCACAATGTCATGAATTGCACAATGAAAGGCGCAAAGATAAGGGGGAAGACAAAGTGCATGATAAGTCTTCTGATCGCAGCATAGTGCCTGCAAAGTCTAGCGTTAAAATTGAAGAGATCAATGTTATGCAACCTGAGGATGTTGATGATGATGATTATATCCTTGGAGCTTCTTCTAGTGCTTTGCAAATGACAGAGATACACTCTATGTATGCAAGGTGTTGGCTCTTGGACTCAGGTGCATCCTTTCATGTGACACCTTGCCGAGAGTGGTTTCATTCATACTGTACTATTTCAGGTACTGTGCGCTTGGGTGATGACAGCTCTCTTGATATTGTGGGCATTGGTGATGTTAGGCTGCAGTTTCCTTCTGGCAGCAGTTTTGTTATGCAGGATGTATGTCATGTATCTGCTTTGACACGCAGTCTCATGTCAGTTGGACTGTTTGTGGGTTCTATCCCACATGTATCTCTTTGGCATGCCCGTTTAGGCCATATGTCTTTGAAGGGAATGAAAATGCTTTTTGGTTTGCAGTACTTACCACCCCTTGATTATGCATGTTTTGATTCATGTGAGCATGGTCTTTATGGCAGGCAGACTAGGTCTACGCATAAGAAGTCTGGTAGGCCACGCATGAGTGAGCCGTTGGCATTGGTACATTTGGATGTCTGTGGGCCCATGCCTTGTCAATCTATGGGTGGTGCAAAGTATTTTGTTACATTCATAGATGATTTTTCACGGAAAGTTTTGGCTTATCCCATTAAGCTGAAATCCGATGTCTTGGCTGTCTTTCAGAGATGGCTTGCATTGGTTGAGAACCAGTCTGGGTATAGGCTAAAATGCCTAAGGATAGATAGTGGGGGTGAGTATGTCTCACGTGATTTTGAGGAGTTATGTGATGAGAGGGATATTAAGCATCAGTTGACCGCCCCCTACAACCCCCCCTCCCCCCCAGAATGGTTTGGCTGAGCGGATGAATAGAACCATCCAGGAGCGTGTACGCAGTATGCTTAGCCATGCAGGCCTACCACAGAGCTTTTGGGCTGAGGCAGTTAGTACAACTGTGCATGTCATAAACAGATCACCTTCTAGTGGTTTGGATTTCCAGGTTGCAGAGGAAGTATGGATTGGAAAACCCCCCTCTTATATGCATCTCCGTGTCTTTGGATGTGAGGCATTTTGCCATGTGCCCAGGGACAAGAGAAGTAAGCTGGATCCGAAGAGTGTCAAATGCATTTTCCTTGGTTATGGGGATGCAGGCGAGATGGGTTACCGTCTCTGGGATCCGCAGGCGCAGAAAGTCATCCACAGTTATGATGTAGTCTTCCATGAAGACAAAATGCATAGGCAGCCTGAGAGAGTTATTGAGATCCATAGGGTCATATTTCAGGAGGAGCCAAGAGCTCCCGCATAGCCAGTTGGACAGCCTATAGCTGCAGCAGATGCTCATGGTCAGGGTGTTGGATAGGCAGCTGGGCAAGCAACAGAGCCTGCCGTGAGATGGTCTACTAGAGACAAACGTCCAACTGATAGATTTCAACCCTCGATGCATTATGTCTTGGTTACAGATGTAGGAGAGCCTTTCACCTATGATGAGGCTATGCGCAGGGGTGACAGTCACTCCTGGGAGAGGGACTCCCTGCATAAGAATGACACTCGGGATTTGGTTTCCTTGCCTACGGGCAAGAAGGCTTTGCCATGCAAGTGGGTGCACAAGCTAAAAAGTACCCCTGGACACCCCAAGCCGGCATACAAGGCTAGATTGGTAGCAAAGGGTTTTAAGCAAGAGCATGGTGTGGACTTTGATGAGGTCTTTTCTCCTGTGGTTAAGATGACCACCCTGCGCTTAGTCTTGGCTTTGGTTGCTCAGCTTGACTTGGATTTATACTAGATGGATGTCAAGACGGCTTTCTTACATGGGGACTTACATGATGAGATTTATATGGAGTAGCCTAAGGGCTTTGCAGAACCTGGCAGGCAGCACCTAGTGTGCAAATTGAAGAAAAGTCTTTATGGCTTGAAACATGCACCTAGGGAGTGGTATCATAAGTTTGATACCTTTATGCAGTCACTGGGCTACAACCGGATGATGAGGAGACGAGTCTTGGCAGGGATGTGGAAGCTTGCGATCTCACAGGCTTGGGTGGACAGGTGTGGAAACAGTTTGTTTACACAGCAAGCTGTCTACTTTGTTTTGAGATTATTTGTTGAAGACTTTATGGCTCCATATACTTTTGAACTACTCATATAGTTGGTCGTACTTCATTCATTTCCCATTTATAAAGCTGTACAAACAGAGTAGTACACTATTCTATCCATCTTTTTCTAGTCTTCAAGGTTTGTTTTTTAGGACAAAAACTTTTGGGAAGGGATGGATTGTAAGAAGATGGAAATAAGGATTTAGTGTAAATAATATTGATCTTATGCCATGTCACACTGACATTGGTATAAAAGGAGAGGACATGTAAATTTTCATATCTTTTTTGACACATTAATACAATTATAGTCCTTCTCTCCCATCTTGCTCACAGCTTCTATGGCTTCTCTCTCTTTCTTGTCTTTCTCTCTCCAAATCTAGTCTTTCTCTCTCCTCGTCACTCTTCTTCTCTCTCTTCTTGCCGTCTTTATCTCTCTTCTGTAGTCTTCTCTCTCCTCTTTCTCTCTCCCTAGTTCACTCTCTGACAGCCAAGGAACCTTCTAGCTTTCATTCCACCAATAGGAGACCAATAGATGGCTTTTTGGGGACACAATTGCCATCTTTAGACTTTTAAGGATTTGGTTCAATAACAACATTACCACCATGAAGACCAATTGTAGATAAGACTTTTTCAATCTTTGTTATAGCATCTGTTCTAGCTGATAATGGCTTCAGCTTCCATGCAAATCCTATATAAAGATGAAGATGATTGTCTGCACAGATAGATGAGCAGAGGGCCGAGATGGCCAAGATTCCCTATGCATCCGCAGTGGGCAGTCTTATGTATGCCATGATAGCCACTCGTCCAGATATTGCCTTTGCAGTTGGTGTTGTGGCACGCTATATGGCTACACCTGGCAAGAAGCATTGGGATGCCGTGAAGGGTATCATGAGGTACCTAAAGGGCACTGCAGATATGTGCATATGCTATGGCAGCCAGGATATAGGAGTCGTGGGGTACACTGACTCTGATTATGTAGGACATGCAGATAGTAGGAAGTCCACTTCCGGCTATGTATCCACCTATGCTGGAGGTGATGTTTCTTGGATGTCCAGGGTGCAAAAATGCACAGCCCTTTCTACTACAGAGGCCGAGTATGTTGCAACAAGGAGGCCATTTGGTTGGATCGTTGCTGACCTTGGTATTGATACTATCCCTACACTGCATTCAGATTCTATGAGTGCTATTCAGTTAGCCAAGAATCTGGTCTTCCATGCGAAGACAAAACACATTGAGGTGAGGTATCACTTCATACGTGGGGTTGTTGAGGACAAGTCTGTTGATCTTGTCAAGATCTCGACTGACCAGAATCCTGCAGATCTGCTCACAAAAAGCCTCTCTACAGAGCGCTTTGCCTTCCTCAGGAGGTTAATGGGCGTGGGATGAGATGACATCTTTCCTCATCCTGTTGTACATGTGTACATGTTGTACTGTCTTTTTTCTTTTTTCTTTTCACTCCTCACTGGGGCAGATTCGCCTTTAAGTGGGAGGTTGTTGGGGGTAAAGGCGCCTCTGCCTAGCTGCTCATGTATTACTACACTGACAGTCACCGCCATTGCACACTGCAAGTGGCAGGCGGCTGTCACACCGTCACTTTATTCTTTATTCTTTTAGTGACAGTTTGAATAAAGGAAGGCCCGGTCACACATTGTGACTGTTGGAGATCCCATTTCTTGTGTGTGTCTCTCTCTCTCTCTCTCTCTCTCTCTCTCTCTCTCTCTCTCTCTCTCTCTCTCTCTCTCTCTCTCTCTCTTGCTCTTGCTCTCCCGCCATAGCTCTCGAGTCCAAGCTTCAGTCCTTCTCTCCCTTTCAAAAAACATGCCTACATAAACATCTCCATAGCTGATTTTATTCATATACCTATACCCAAGCTCCATAAACCCTTTCTCAAAAACTACAAGCTTTGTAAACATCTATATGCATCCAAGTAAGAAATCTAAGAAGTTCTAAATAAGTTTTTTCATCGCTATAGGCATATATATATATATTGATAAGCACAACCACTTCCTTTGACCTGGTCTCCACAAAGCAATAGATTTGACCACACCTCAAATCCCATACCACTTTCTCATCAAGTAGTAATCAAGTGGCTTCATCGTGTAGTCTAACTTAATACCTTGGACACCACACACTGCCACATACATCCAACAAATACTTTGCCAAATACTAGGAATATCCTTCTTTATCATCATACCCTGGTCCTCTTTGATAGACACATCATACGCTGCCTTTTTCAACATAAGCATAGTATCATCATCCTTCAAAAGATCCTCATGTGCATACTCTAATAGATGAGAGCCTCCACAATAAATAGTCAAGTTCTTTACTAGAACTACCATCTGTATAATCATCTGAAAGTAAACCCTACAAAAGTAAAGTCGTTAAAAATTTCTTTATCTAACGTAGAGAAAAAGATAACAAGTGGAAATTTTGCTCCATACACTTCACTTTTCATCAGATCTTGGCACACAATATGCTTTACATCATCATCACCACTTTCTAGATTATCGAAAAATTATTTATAATACAAGAAGCATCATCCAACTCCAAAGAGTACTCATCAAGGATTCCCTCATCCTCTAGCATACAGGTCATGTACTCTGGTCTACTTCCTTCAAACACACAATCTTCATCAACCATCTCTACAACCAACTCATCACCAACAACACTAGAAACATCACCACAATCATCATGCATATCTTCATCATGATGACTAACAACATCGCTCAACATATCACAAAATTGAGAAGAAACATCAAGATCCTCCTCACAAAATAAAAATTACAAAGCAAAAACTTCATCATCACATGGAACTCGTGCCATTCCTGTATCACCACAAGATGTAGGGGACTCATGGAAGTCCTCCCCCTCTTCTCTATCATTGCCAAAGATAAAACAAGCTTTCTCCATAGCAAAAGAATCATCCCATTTACATACATCCTCTCCTCTCATCTTCATACATGCATGTCTTCTCTTCAACATACTGAACATTACTTTTTTGGCATACTCTATATGCTAACTCTTGTCCTATTTGCCATATTGGATCTAACACATCCCTATAATCTGCACAATAGCATCCCATCTTTCTAATATCATTAAGTCACAATCCTTGAAACCTCTTGTATACCTAATCACTCATGCTTGGACCTGCAAGACAAAACTCCGTATAAACAATGAGAGGCTTTCCCAACTTGTGATAGTATCAATTGGTATACAACTAATAACTTCCAAGGCATAATCTTCAAATCCATAATATAAATTCCTTACATAAGTTGTTCAACATACTCAACCCAAGCATTTACATCTTCATCCAATCTTCCATGGAAAGTTTCCATCTCATTATTAAGAATTGCCAAGTAATAACATGAAACCAATGTTAGCATTCCTTAGTGGGGGAACAAAAAAAGATTTTCACACGAGTGGTGATCAAGGATAATCCTCTCACACAACCCAAAGACACGAGATAAAACGAGTGCCGATATAGGTTAGTGGCTTGATGCTAGCTTCTAATAATCTAAAAATCCAGCTTCTTCAATCCAAGTAACTATCTCTAGAATGCAAGCGAGCTCAACAATTTGAAGTGCTTCCCCTAACAACACTAGGAAAATTGTATCCCAAGGTTCCATAGGTACAATATAGTTGTGCGTAAGAGAACTTGGATTCAAGGAGCTCCATATATAAATGGCAAATATATATATAACACGATCTTCATCTCATCACCCTCATAAAAGTGAATTAAGTAGAATCAGCAACCTTCTCTCTTTTCTTAATGCATTCAACAAAAACAAGCAACAAAGATCATATGTTAAAGAATCAAGGCTCTTATCCTAACGATAACCCCCACTTCAGCTTCCATAGAAAAGCAAAAAACATACTATCTAGCAAAGTCATGTTTACTAAAGAAAAAATATTAATTGCTCTACACCCACACTATTTCTTAGCCTCTTTGCTAATTGTCAACCAAACACATCCCTACATTTGGTTAGAACAGTTTGTTGTTTATTGTCTATAGGCCACCAAAGTACATTCAATCTACAAAACTACAACAAAGCCAATTGATAGTAATACTAGGTTGCAAGGTGTTGACAACTAACTGCCTTCCACTTAGCATTGTATAATTGCTTGGGCATGCCCACCGTGATCAACCTTGAAGCCCCTCTCTTCTGACATGTCAATATCAAGCCTTTAGTACATTTTTCCTACAAAATCTATGTAGAAAATATTTGTCTTCTTGTTGTTGATGAAGTCCCCCTGTCTATCAGCATTGCCAACACACCTCTGACCAGCTCTCATAGGCCACCACAGGAAATCACATGCAAGTCAGCACCATAGTTTCACAACAAATTTGCATCAATCCCCTCAGCTTAAGACATTGCTACACCTTCATTATCATGCTTGGTTCACTCAAAAAAGATATCTAGCCCTTAGAAAAATGCAAGCACTTTGTTATGACCATCACCTCCATGCCTATCAAGATCTCTTAGCATACTCACATCCAAGCCAAGAAGATAAAAAGTAGGGCATCATATAATGATATCACCTTGTAGATGATGAACACCCCTTAATTCACACTGGCAAGTCAACCTTTTCATGAGACATGGACTTTCGAAATCTTCATAGACTACAGCACCAAAACAATCAGCCCCTTATATGCATCATGTCGTTCCTATACATTCCCCCACCCCCAATCATGGTGACCACCATGCATATATATCCTTCCACTAGCTTTGCGTTTCCAAGGCTTTTTTAAGCTTTTATCAATACGATTTGCATAATGTCACCACATTCCAGAATCAATCTCTAGATCACTTAAGCTCTCAGGCCATGCCAATGTAAACTCATACCATTCTCTAGAATAAATTCCCTCACTTATTTAAGGGAAATAGAGCTTACACAAAAACACATGACAACATCTCTCATCAATGCTTTCTTTTCCATCATGATAATCCGTTGAGAAGCTATTGACTATATTCTTACAAAACATTTCTAAACCCTGTGTCAATTTCATTTTGTGTCGATTGATTGTTGTTTCTTTGAAGTCAATATGTTTTGCTCTTATAGTTTTTGTTTAATCTTTTCACGGTGGTTCCCTTTTATTGTTGATGGTCTTCTTAGATTCATTGTCTTGATTTACAAAAGTTGCATGCCTTGTGCTCAATCAGCTATTCTTTTTCTTTTCCCAAACAAGTGTTATCTCAAAGATAAGCAATCAACACTTTAGCTCACTTCCTAAATGCTTAATGGTTGTAGATAGGATGTTTTCACAACTTTAAGATGATGCAATTTCCCACCCCAAGGAGGCCTTCATCAATGCACATAGACAAGTGGTCAATTCAAGGGTTAATCCCCACATTAACGCTATACATCTTGACAAGTTTGCATCAACACGTTGACATGTGTGGGAAAGTTGGCAATATTGAATCACAATCAGTTTAATGACTTGACATGGTTGTGCCCCCCTAGGTTGCTAGGATAGCCTTCCTTGTGACCTGCTCTTCGACAACGTAGTTAGTCTTCTAGGTATGGCTTAGTTAGTGAGTTGATGAACATGATATGTTGGCAAGTTGTCTATCTACAAGGTTGGCAAGTGACTCATGTCTGAGTGAGTTGACAATGGATATTATGTGTCACAAATTCCAAGGTTTGACCAACTAATGAGTTGACAAGGTGTGTCTTTGGTATTGATGAGAGTTCTTGTTATGAGGGCTTGATACGCTTCACTTTTCATGAATGGAGAAGTCTCATGTTGAATAGATAGTTCAGTTTAAGTGCTAACATGTGATGGCTTGTCAATGAATGTGTATCTAGCTAAAAATGGATTATACCTCGAGTTTCAATTGCCAAGTTGACAAGTTGAAGTTTTCTCTTGTTGACCAGTTGATGCCACGCTGATCGATTGACAAGTTTTTAGTGAAATGGTAACAACAAGTTTCAAGTTGACATGCATGCTTAGTTGCTGTGGAAAACCCATAGAAGCATGCATAGTCAAGGATACTCAAGAATGTTGGTAGGTTCTAGTGACCTAGTGCTAGGGTTTGTGTGACTTAGTTTCCCTTGGAAAAGGCCAACAAAACAAAATTGAAGGCTCAAAGGAACTACAATTTTCTTATATGACCGCAAAAGAGAAACTTCCCTATGCCTCTATCAATCTTTGTCAAATCCAAATTCACAAACTCTATTCCCCAAAACTCTCCCTAAAGCAAGTAATATCACTCTTTTGGTTCAAAAACACCCTTCTTCGTCTCGAGTAATGTATTAGAGAATTCCTAAATCATATTAATCTTATTGATGGTGCAAAAGCAAGGGCTCCCATAACGAATTTTTCTTTGCTCAAACATTTGCGGCCCTTAATGGCATCTCCTCTAGCTTCCCATCTAGGTGTATCACCACAACTCAAATTGTGAACTGAGTACTATATGGACTTGACTAATCAACAAGCTAGACACAACAGATATCACTAATGGCCCCTTTATTAGGATCACGTTGAACTCATGACATTAATGATGTGAAACTTATCTCAATGGAATGGCAAAATTTTACATCTTGTAAACGTCCAAATCCCCCTCGAAGCCTTGGCAAAATCTAAGGACTTCGAAATCCCAAGGAGAATCACAATAAATGGATTTTCAAAGAAGGATTACAAAGTGTCTATCAATAGCTTTTTGCTTATCACACGATTCCAATGCATTTTCAATCTTTATATCTAAGGATAAGACACACATACTATTCAAGAATTTCCATTCATCTTTGAAGTCTCACAACACCTAAACATAGGTTTTTATGGTAATGTTCCTTTGTATTTCACTCTCAATCTATTGCAAAGACTCTCTACGTATTTGAAAGGATCATGAGAGGAGCAAACTCACGACACACTTGAAGGCAATTACAAACTTCATGGTCGATTCAACCACCCTTCATAAAGACAAACAGTATGCAATGCATGCTACATGGGATAGGAGGGATGCACACAAAACAAATCTTACATTACATGGGACATGAGGGATGCACATGAGACAAATCTTACATTAAAAACCATATTGTCGATAAGAAATTTTGAAGCCTCAGCTTGCCAGGCTTGCTCTACTGCTCTTGGAATGCACAACCTCCTTCTTCAAGGCACCGCAATCCCATTGCATGCACAATCAGAATTTAACTTGGATGTATCAAAACACTTGCTCAAGGGTTTTACAACCTTTTCAAACAATCAAGCATAACTTGGGTCAACAATCCATTTAGGGTTAGGTCACCAGCTTCAATTAAGCTAGGAGCGTATCCATTTGCGATAGTCCACAACATGATCGATAAACAATTCGCAGGCAATTATACTTATTCCTAATGCACCGAATCTCATGAAGGCATAGGTTTCTATCCATCAGTGCAATTGCATCCTATGAGCAGAAACTATCATTTCATGTGTTTCTTTTAGTCATGATCGTGAAGCATGAATTCTAAATGACTATTCATGCACTGAACTAGTTTAAAAGCTATTATTTTATGTGAAATGATGTGAAAACCTTATCATTCTATGTGTGTAAAAGCTATCATTTCATGCATATAAACTTGTGTGAACTCCATACTCTATCATTTCGCGCATGCAACCTAGCGCTTAGAGTAAACAAAAATCCTAAGATTCGTCCTTGTTCCATGCACGTAGCTAGCCCCTTCATTTCTCCCATAATTAATTATAAAGCTTAAAGAACCTAGGTTTGATTCATGATCATAGGGGCATTCGTTGCGTTGGTTGCTCCGCTTGCCTCTCCCGCATTACCGGTACCAATGGTAGCTTTGGCACCTACGCTTCCCGTGACTTTCTTCTTGGGAGCCATTTGCCACGCGGAGGTTGGACAATCCGGACCTCAACGACTTTCAGGATGATAGGCTCAGGTAGGAAGGATTGTTAGATGGGGGTCCTTTGCTGAGGGGGTGGTTTGAGTGTGGCTCTTCGAACCTTCACCTCTCACCAACTCTCTCCCTCTTCCTCTCTCTCTCTTTCTCTTCTCCTCTCCTTCTTCTTCTCTTCTCCTTCTCTCTCTCTCTCTCCCTCTTTTTATTCTTTTTTTCTTTCCTTCTCCTACTCTCTCTCTTCCTATTCTTCTTCTTCTTCTCTTTCTCTTCTCCTTCTCCCTTCTCTCTCTCTCCTCTTCCTCTCCTCTCTCTCCTTCTCTTCTTCTCTCCCTCTCCTCTTCCTCTTCTTCTTCTTTTCTCTTTTTCTCCTACTCTCTCTCTCTCTCTCCTTCTCTTCTCCTCCTCTTACTACCTCTTCTTCTTCTCTCCCTTCCTCCTCTTACTACCTCTTCTTCTTCTACTCCTTCTCCTTCTCTCTTCTCTCTCTCCTTCCCTTTTTCTCCCTCTCCTTCTCTTCTTCTCTCCCTCTCCTCTTCCTCTTCTCTCTCTCCTTCTCTTCTTCTCTCCCTCTCCTCTTCCTCTCCTTCTCTTCTCCTTCTCTTCTCCCTCTTCACCTACTCTCTCTCTCTCCTTTTCTCCTTATCTCCCTCTCCTCTTCCTCTTCTCTCTCTTCTCCTTCTTTTCTTTTCTTCTCCCTCTTCCTCACACTGTCCACGGGGGGCGCAGCTGTCAATCGAACAAGGGGGGGGGGGGGAGCTTCAACGTTCGTCCAGAGGGCCAGCAACTCTGTGTCGAGGGAGGGGGGCATGCTGACGAAGGCCCATGAGGGGGGAAACTTCCAACGAAAGGGGGTTGTTCTAATGGGGGAGGCCCAGGGGGAGCACGGGGGGGGGGGGGGGGGGGACATTACATATATATTGATAAGCACAACCACTTCCTTTGACCTAGTCTCCACAAAGCAATAGATTTGACCACACCTCAAATCCCATACCACTTTCTCATCAAGTAGTAATCAAGTGGCTTCATCGTGTAGTCTAACTTAATACCTTGGACACCACACAATGCTACATACATCCAACAAATACTTTGCCAAATACTAGGAATATCCTTCTCTATCATCATACCCTAGTCCTCTTTGATAGACACATCATGTGTAGCCTTTTTCAACATAAGCATAGTATCATCATCCTTCAAAAGATCCTCATGTGCATACTCTAATAGATGACAGAAACATCAATGCCAAGTTCTTTACTAGAACTACCATTTGTATAATCATCTGAAAGTAAACCCTACAAAAGTAAAGTCGTTAAAAATGTCTTCATCTAAAGTAGAGAAAAAGATAACAAGTGGAAATTTTGCTCCATACACTTCAGTTTTCATCAGATCTTGGCACACAATATGCTTTACATCATCATCACCACTTTTTAGATTATCGAAAAATTATTTATAATACAAGAAGCATCATCCAACTCCAAAGAGTACTCATCAAGGATTCCCTCATCCTCTAGTATACAGGTCATGTACTCTAGTCTACTTCCTTCAAACACACAATCTTCATCAACCATCTCTACAACCAACTCATCACCAACAACACTAGAAACATCACCACAATCATCATGCATATCTTCATCATCATGACTAACAACATCGCTTAACATATCACAAAATTGAGAAGAAACATCAAGATCCTCCTCACAAAATAAAAATTACAAAGCAAAAACTTCATCATCACATGGAACTCGTGCCATTCTTGTATCACCACAAGATGTAGGGGACTCATGGAAGTCCTCCCCCTCTTCTCTATCATTGCCAAAGATAAAACAAGCTTTCTCCATAGCAAAATAATCATCCCACTGACATACATCCTCTCCTCTCATCTTCATACATGCATGTCTTCTCTTCAACATACATAACATTGCTTTTTTGGCATACTCTATATGCTAACTCTTGTACTATTTGCCATATTGGATCTAACACATCCATATAATCCTCACAATAGCATCCCATCTTTCTAATATCATTGAGTCGCAATCCTTGAAACCTCTTGTATACCTAATCACTCATGCTTGGACTTGCAAGACAAAACTCCGTATAAACAATGAGAGGCTTTCCCAACTTGTGATAGTATCAATTGGTATACAACTAATAACTTCCAAGGCATAATCTTCAAATCCATAATATAAATTCCTTGCATAAGTTGTTCAACATACTCAACCCAAGCATTTACATCTTCATCCAATCTTCCATGGAAAGTTGCAATCTCATTATTAAGAACTGCCAAGTAATAACATGAAACCAATGTTAACATTCCTTAGTGGGGGCACAAAAAAATATTTTCACACAAGTGGTGATCAAGGATAATCCTCTCACACAACCCAAAGACAAGAGATAAAATGAGTGCCGATATAGGTTAGTGGCTTGATTATAGCTTCTAATAATCTGAAAATCCAGCTTCTTCAATCCAAGTAACTATCTCTAGAATGCAAGCGAGCTTAACAATTTGACGTGCTTCCCCTAATAACACCACCCAACACAAATACTTAGTTTCTTACCCTTGCAACACTAGGAAAATTGTATCCCAAGGTTCCATAGGTACAATATAGCTATGCCTAAGAGAACCTGGATTCAAGGAGCTCCATATATAAATGGCAAATATATATAGAACATGATCTTCATCTCATCACCCTCATAAAAGTGAATTAAGTAGAATCACCAACCTTCTCTCTTTTCTTAATGCATTCAACAAAAACAAGCAACAAAGATCATATGTTAAAGAATCAAGGTTCTTATCCTCATGATAACCCCCACTTCAGCTTCCATAGAAAAGCAGAAAACATAGTATCTAGCAAGGTCGTGTTTGCTAAAGAAAAAATATTAATTGCTCTACACCCACACTATTTCTTAGCCCTTTTGCTAATTGTCAACCAAATACATCCCTACATTTGGGTAGAACAGTATGTTGTTTATTGACTATAGGCCACCAAAGTACATTCAATCTACAAAACTACAACAAAGCCAATTGATAGTAATACTAGGTTGCAAGGTGGTGACAACTAACTGCCTTCCACTTAGCATTGTATAATTGCTTGGGCATGCCCACCATGATCAACCTTGAAGCCCCTCTCTTCTGACATGTCAATCTCAAGCCTTTAATACGTTTTTCCTACAAAATCTATGTAGAAAATATTTCTCTCCTTGTTGTCGATGAAGTCCCCTTGTCTATTAGCATTGCCAACACACCTCTGACCAGCTCTCATAGGCCGCCCCAGGAAATCACATGCAAGTCAGCACCATAGTTTCACAACAAATTTGCAGCAATCCCCTCAGCTTAAGGCATTGCCACACCTTCATTATCATGCTTGCTTTACTCAAAAAAGATATCTAGCCCTTAGAAAAATGCAAGCACTTTGTTATGCCCATCACCTCCATGCCTATCAAGATCTCTTAGCATACTTACATCCAAGCCAAGAAGATACAAAGTAGGGCATCATATAATGATATCACCTTGTAGATGATGAACGCCCCTTAATTCACACTGGCAAGTCAACCTTCTCAAGAGACATGGACTTTCGAAATCTTCATAGACTACAGCACCAAAACAATCAGCCCCTTATATGCATCATGTCGTTCCTATACATTCTCCCCGCCCCCAATCATGGTGACCACCATGCATATATATCCTTCCACTAGCTTTGCGTTTCCAAGGCTTTTTTAAGCTTTTATCAATACGATTTGCATAATGTCACCACATTCCAGAATCAATCTCTAGATCACTTAAGCTCTCAGGCCATGCCAATGTAAACTCATACCATTTTCTAGAATAAATTCCCTCACTTATTTAAGGGAAATAGAGCTTACACAAAGACACATGACAACATCTCTCATCAATGCTTTCTTTTACATCATGATAATCCTTTGAGAAGCTATTGACTATATTCTTACAAAACATTTCTAAACCCTGTGTCAATTTCATTTTGTGTCGATTGATTGTTGTTTCTTTGAAGTCAATATGTTTTGCTCTTATAGTTTTTGTTTAATCTTTTCACGGTGGCTCCCTTTTATTGTTGATGGTCTTCTTAGATTCATTGTCTTGATTTACAAAGGTTGCCTGCCTTGTGCTCAATCAGGCTATTCTTTTTCTTTTCCCACACAATTGTTATCTCAAAGATAAGCAATCAACACTTTAGCTCACTTCCTAAATGATTAATGGTTGTAGATAGGATGCTTTCACAACTTTAAGATGATGCAATTTCCCACCCCAAGGAGGCCTTCATCAATGCACATAGACAAGTGGTCAATTCAAGGGTTAATCCTCACATTAATGCTATACATCTTGACAAGTTTGCATCAACACCTTGACATGTGTGGGAAAGTTGGCAAGATTGAATCACAATCAATTTAATGACTTGACATGGTTGTGTCCCCCTAGGCTGGTAGGATAGCCTTCCTTGTGACCCGCTCTAGCTATGGCTTAGTTAATGAGTCGACCAACATGATAGGTTGGCAAGTTGTCTATCTACAAGGTTGCCAAGTGACTGATGTTTGAGTGAGTTGACAATGGATATTATGTGTCACAAATTCCAAGGTTTGACCAACTAATGAGTTGACAAGGTGTATCTTTGGTATTGATTAGAGTTCTTGTTATGAGGGCTTGATACGCTTCACTTTTCATGAATGGAGAAGTCTCATGTTGAATAGATAGTTCAGTTTAAGTGCTAACATGTGATGGCTTGTCAATGAATGTGTATCTAGCTAAAAATGGATTATACCTCGAGTTTCAATTGCCAAGTTGACAAGTTGAGAAGTTTTCTCTTGTTGACGAGTTGATGCCACGCTGATCAATTGACAAGTTTTTAGTGAAATGGTAGCAACAAGTTTCAAGTTGACATGCATGCTTGGTTGCAGTGGAAAACCCATAGAAGCATGCATAGTCGAGGATACTCAAGAATGTTGGTAGGTTCTAGTGACCTAGTGCTAGGGTTTGTGTGACTTAGTTTCCCTTGGAAAAGGCCAACAAAAGAAAATTGAAGGCTCAAAGGAACTACAATTTTCTTATATGACCGCAAAAGAGAAACTTCCCTACGCCTCTATCAATCTTTGTCAAATTCAAATTCACAAACTCTGTTCCCCAAAACTCGCCTTAAAGCAAGTAATATCACTCTTTTGGTTCAAAAAACACCCTTCTCCGTCTTGAGTAATGTATTAGAGAATTCCTAAATCATATTAATCTTATTGATGGTGCAAAAGCAAGGGCTTCCCATCTAGGTGTATCACCACAACTCAAATTGTGAACTGAGTACTATATGGACTTGACTAGTCAACAAGCTAGACACAACAGATATCACTAATGGCCCCTTTATTAGGATCACGTTGAACTCATGACATTAATGATGTGAAACTTATCTCAATGGAATGGCAAAATTTTACATCTTGTAAACGTCCAAGTCCCCCTCGAAGCCTTGGCAAAATCTAAGGACTTCGAAATCCCAAGGAGAATCACAATAAATGGATTTTCAAAGAAGGATTACAAAGTGTCTATCAATAGCTTTTTGCTTATCACACGATTCCAATGCATTTTCAATCTTTCTATCTAAGGATAAGACACACATACTATTCAAGAATTTCCATTCATCTTTGAAGTCTCACAACACCTAAACATAGGTTTTTCTGGTAATGTTCCTTTGTATTTCACTCTCAATCTATTGCAAAGACTCTCTGTGTATTTGAAAGGATCACGAGAGGAGCAAACTCACGACACACTTGAAGGCTTTTTAAAACTTCAGGGTCGATTCAACCACCCCTTCATAAAGATAAACAGTATGCAATGCATGGTACATGGGATAGGAGGGATGCACACAAAACAAATCTTACATTACATGGGACATGAGGGATGCACACGAGACAAATTTTACATTAAAAACCATATTGTCTATAAGAAATTTTGAAGTCTCAGCTTGCCAGGCTTGCTCTACTGCTCTTGGAAGTGAGGCGCCAGTTGCTCTCCTACACGACTGATCGATGCTGAAGCTCCATCGTGAAGAGACCCTGATTGCAGGCTTTAGTCGAGGTGACGCTCTCCACGTTCTGCAGCAAAGCAAGATGGGTCGATCCTGACGGGGACCAGTGAATTAATCTGATGGCGCCTCGAAGCAATCAGGGCCCCAGCTGATCGAATACCACCATCTCCTCCCAAATTCTGATCCACACAAACTCGATGAAAAGGCTCCTCCCCCTCGATCATTATCAGAGGCCGCCTGACTGCAGCCGCAGGGCTTCTGTCGTTGCTGCTCTCCATCGTGCCTCTGTCGGTGCTCCTCACCAACATCATGATGATAACCCTCCTGAAGCCCACCTTGTGCAAGCTACAGGCCGCCGGCTGCCTCCATCCGTGCAGTAGCCAGATCAAGACGGCTCTCCAGGATCGCTACTTACCCTGATGATGCAGTAATTAGCCGTTACTTCAGGCCCCTTTGGAAGCCGTCTCACCCAGACTCCAGTCCACCTTCTTAAGCTTCTTCCTCACGTCCCGGATAAGCGTCACTAAAACGTTGTTCAGAAGCACCTACGCTTCGTGACAAAACATGCACTCACTGACACACATGCACTTACATACAAGCACATGCATAAACACACATACACACACATGTACTAATTCACTCACAAACACACATATGCAACATGTACACTCTTAGTCACATATACAAGCACAATCAAGAACGAAAAACATATGCATATAGTTACTAGGCCTCAAAATACACATGAATGCATCTTTAGAATTCTTAGATAGAACGAACGAACATACATACATACATACATACATACATATATACATACATATATGTATGTATGTATGTATGTATGTATGTTCGTTCGTTCTAAGAATTGTAAATGTATATATATATATATATATAACCTTCAAAAGATACACAAGGCCATAAACACAAAATCATATCTCTCTCTTCACTCCTCTTGTTGAGAAAATCAACTACACTCATCGCAATCCCTTCTCACATCTCTCAATAATGAAAATGAAGGCCATACATACATACATACATATATAACCTTCAAAAGATACACAAGGCCACAAACACAAAATCATATCTCTCTCTTCACCCCTCTTGTTGAGAAAATCAACTACACTCATCGCAATCCCTTCTCACATCTCTCAATAATGAAAATGAAGGCCATACATACATACATACATATATAACCTTCAAAAGATACACAAGGCCACAAACACAAAATCATATCTCTCTCTTCACCCCTCTTGTTGAGAAAATCAACTACACTCATCGCAATCCCTTCTCACATCTCTCAATAATGAAAATGAAGGCCATACATACATACATACATATATAACCTTCAAAAGATACACAAGGCCACAAACACAAAATCATATCTCTCTCTTCACCCCTCTTGTTGAGAAAATCAACTACACTCATCGCAATCCCTTCTCACATCTCTCAATAATGAAAATGAAGGCCATACATACATACATACATATATAACCTTCAAAAGATACACAAGGCCACAAACACAAAATCATATCTCTCTCTTCACCCCTCTTGTTGAGAAAATCAACTACACTCATCGCAATCCCTTCTCACATCTCTCAATAATGAAAATGAAGGCATCTCTCTTCACCCCTCTTGTTGAGAAAATCAACTACACTCATCGCAATCCCTTCTCACATCTCTCAATAATGAAAATGAAGGCCCTATCGTCACATCAATGCCCTCTGCTAGGGCATCTCATGACCCTAAAGTGCACCTAGAAATATATGCTTATGCAACTAGTTTACAATGTGGTTAGACATTCGATGCTTTGACATTGGATTGAAAAGATGCATAGGAAAATCAAGGCATGCAAAGCAATCACCCACTGTTTACATAGGAGATTATGAATTCATTTTAGGAGTGGTGTCTATTTTCGTGCTTAGAGCCTAATGCATTGTGCAAACATAAAGGTTCATGGTTACTTTTAAAGGCCTCTAGCACTGAACTTTTCCTCACCTCTCAAGTGATGCTAAAATAGCTCTCAACCCCCACTCTCTCAAACACTCTCAAACCTAATATGGCAATCAACTAGAACTCCTACCTTTCATTTGAAGTTGTCCTCACATGACCATTGAGTCATCCTACCTCATTTTCATCTTAGACCAAGAGATTCCTAACATGTGACAAAAGTCCCCCAAAGTGATATGCAACTCCAATGGGCTACATGCCATGTAGTGCATCAAGATGGTGCAATCAAGTGTGTCTTCCCATTAGAGAATTTGGGAATCTCCCAAGTTTCACTTCCAAATAAGGAGTAAAGATTTGACCAAGTGGCTAAATCTTAACTCCATATTTGAGAGTGGAACTTGGGAGAATTGCCTATATAGTATCTAGGGAAAAATTCACCTTAAAGTAAGGGAGTAAGACTTGACCATGTGTCCAAATGTTAATCACATTGAGAATTTCCAAAATTTATAAAAACTTCCAAAGTTCTGAATATGTGGTTATTGGCATGGAAGTAGTTGAGAAGAAGACGTATATGAGGCCCCTATGCTATGTTTAAAACAATGTGTTGTATCATGTATGTATCCCTCTTGATCTTAGTGATGTGCAAGAATTTTGAGTTCAAGAAAATATACCTATTTCTTGTATAGCTTAGGTTTCGGCATCGAGCTTCTTGTTATCATCCTCTACAAGCATGCAAAACTCGACAATAAAAGGCCATAGTCATGAGGAACTCAAAAAACAACTCATGATGCCTCTCATAGTGTCCCAATGTCACCTATTGTGTCACTATATAAGTAGCCACAACTCCTACTGCAAATGTTGTGTGAGGTCTAGTGGCTATCATGGAATACATCAAGGTATCCAACACATATGCATACAGGATCTTAGCCATCTCGGCCTTCTCATCGTTAGACTAGGGACAATCTACTTGATTGACCTTCGCATGAGAAGATAATGGGTAACCAATAGGCTTAACACCCTGCATATGGAACTGCTCAAGAACTTGATGAATGTACTTTTTTTTAAATAGGTAGAAAAGTCATTTGGAGCAATTGTGCGTGTAATGCCCATACCAAGTATGTGAGAGGCATACCCCATGTCCTTCATCTCAAATATCTTCTTGAGTTAAGTCTTTAAAAATTCTAGCTCATCATGAGCACTTCCAACAATCATCATGTCATCAATATATAGTATCAAAATGCTAAGGCTACTATCATGAGTCTTCTGAATCTTGTAAAGATTCGGATCCATATCACTACGAGAGTAACCCTTTGAATGCATAAAGCCGTTAAACTTATGATACCATTACCTACATGTCTACTTAAGTCCATAAAGACTCTTCCTCAACTTGCACACTAGATGTTGCTTGTCCTTTTTCTAAAAGCCCTTAGGCTACTGCGTATAGATATCCTCGTGCAAGTCTCCATGAAAAAAAGTTATTTTC
Organism: Lygodium microphyllum; assembly: GCF_053477565.2. Classification (NCBI taxonomy): domain Eukaryota; kingdom Viridiplantae; phylum Streptophyta; class Polypodiopsida; order Schizaeales; family Lygodiaceae; genus Lygodium; species Lygodium microphyllum. Next base: position 13,216,613 of record NW_028229514.1, read on the forward strand.
ACATCATCTAGTATAAGTCCACATTGATCTAGGCAACCGAGCCCAATAATAGGTATAGGGTAGTCATCTGGACCACAAGAGAGAATATCTAATTAAAGTTAACTCCTTTATCTTGTTTAGAGCCCTTAGCTACCAATCTGGCTCTATATACTAGCTTAGAGTGACTAGGGGTACTCTTGATGTGATTGAGTGAAAGTGTAACTTTTTTTAAAAGGGGATTACATGTAATTCTATTTTTTTAAATCGTATCCATCAATGTGCTAAAGACAATGGATTAAATAAATAATGATTCAAAGACTTAGACATGTGGGATTAACACAATATAACTTCTTATTGAATGATTTTTAAACAAAATGAGAGAACAAAATCCAATATGCAGATGAATATGTTGCCTTTAAATCATATTAATTGGATAGTATATCTAAATTATATAATGAGTGAGTAAAAATACTATTTATCATGGTCCATGTAATTATAGTCACATATATCTGTAGAAAATAAGATGTGTAAAATTCTAATATATCTATCTAATCTAATCTAATCTAATGTATATTATTTTTGTTGTAGCTTGGGTAGTGCCCAAACCACCATAGTTTCTTCCAAACCTACTAACTTTCCCTAAACCTTGCAAGCTACTTTTAACTATTTCCAATTTGAATTTAAGCTCAAAGCAATTAATGGCATAGTAGAGGCTTCTCTCTCTCTCTCTCTCTCTCTCTCTCTCTCTCTCTCTCTCTCTCTCTCTCTCTCTCTCTCTCTCTCTCTCTCTCTCTTTACACACACACACATACACATACATACATACATACATACATACATACATACATACATACATACATACATACATACATACATACATACATACATACATACATACATACATACATACATACATACATACATACATACATACATACATACATACATACATACATACATATACATATGTGTGTGTGTGTGTGTGTACATAGATACATAGATACATACATACATACACACACACACACACATATATATATATATGCTTTAACATATGATCTTTGTTGCTTGTTGTTGTTGAACATATTATGGAAAGAGATAATGTTGGTGATTCTACTTAATTTACTTTTATGAGGGTGATGAGATGAATATCATATTCTATATATATGTTCAATTCATATATGGAGCTACTTGAATTCGAGTTCTCTTTTGGACAACTGCATTGTACCTATGGAACCTTGGGATAAGATTTTCCTATATGGAGCTACTTGAATCCGAGTTCTCTTTTGGAAAACTCTATTGTACCTATGGAACCTTGGGATAAGTTTTTCCTAGAATTGCAAGGGTAAAGAACTTAGTGTTTGTGTTGGGTGGTTGGGTGGTGGTGGTGGTAATGGAAGCACTTCAAATTGTTGAGCTCTCTTGCATTCTAGAGATAGTTTCTTTGGTTGAAGAAGCTAGATTTTTGGATTATTAGAGGCTAGCATCAAGCCACTAACCTATACTGATGCTCGTTTTATATCGTGTCTTTGGGTTATGTGAGAGGGTTATCCTTGATCACTGCTCATGTGATAATGTACCCAAAGAACTGGAGGGAACACTTGAAAACTTTTGAGCAAGTGCAAACAAGGATGTTAGCAATGTATCATCAATAAGGTTAGAAAGACTAATTTAGCACTTTAACTTGACAAACCAAGGACACAATAGATAAGATGTTGGATCTAATCCTAGCCACCTAGTGCAAGAAAGAGAGTATGCAGTGAGAGATGGATGATATAAGATGACTGTTGCACAATGTGAAGGTTGTGGATCCTCTACTAAATCCATGATTGACTTACTATAGTGGAGGTTGTTAGATAATGTGTACATCTTTGACATCAGAACACACATGGCCAACTTGTTGTTGGCAAACTTTGAGTTATGCTAGGTTCGAGGGACTAGCCTAAAAATCCCATTGATCCCTAATTAGAGAGATGAGTATAGAGCATTTGATGATCTATATAGCTTCATAGAACAATTTGAACACATGCATGAGGCACATAACCTCATTGTCAATTATGAGAAGGCGCCTTCACTCTTTGTTTAAGTGACAAGGGTAGAATGTGGTTCATAGAACTGGATGTGAATGAGAAAGTGCACATTCCCAACTTGAACTACATATTCATTATGCAATTCATCAAAGCTAAATATGCAAATAACCTCATTATACAGCTCATGAACCTACATCAACAAAAGAAAGAAAGCATGCACGAATATATCTCCAAGCTCCAAAGCTTGTAAAAATAAATCCCTCTTACTAAGAGGCCAAAATGTTGTCTCAAAAGCATTTATCAAAGGGATACATGACAAACACATCTATGAGGTCATGGCTAGTAACTCAATGCTTGATAGGCCTGACTTGAACATTATTTTAGATGAGGCTATATGCATAGATGGTCTACATAGAGAAAGGAATAGAGACAAGAAGGATAGAATCAGAACCAATGTTGTATCATCAAGAAGTAGCACATAACTAAACATAGCATAGGATCTCCTCACTAAATTCAAGTAACACTAGATTGAACTAGTGAGGCTAACAAATACCTTGAAGCAACCATGGACTTATTGGCAAAAACATTCAGTGCATACATTGCAGGGGTGACTAGCTCCCATCCAAATGTTCTTGACCTCCATGAGTTTGCATAAAGTGTGGACATATCAAACATAAGATGTGTCATCCACCATAACAAAGAATTTGGTATCTATTGGTCAAATGGTAGAGGAAAGGCTTTACATGAGATTTAATGTGAAGGGATGTTTTGTTGAAGAAGGAAGCAAAGTTGGCCACATGTTTATTTGGATGCTAGAATTCCTATTATAAATATTGCTATGTATGCTATAGAGACAAAGGTATGGTTGCAAACATTTAAATATCACACAAAAGCATTGGATGTGCAAATCTACAATGGCTGAAATTAATGCAATCAAAAGGGTTGGTTGTCTATGTTCAAAGTTGTATAATTACATAAAGTCTTTGAAACATGTCAGTTTGGGAAGCAGACAAGGCAACCGTCTGTGCATGACAAAGATGTAAGTAAGAATATACTTGATGTGGTGCATACAGATGTTTGGGGACCTATAAAAAATGTATCCGTTTTGGTGGTAGTAAGTATTTTGTTACTTTCATTGATGATTGATGTAGGGCAACTCTAGGCATCTTTTATAAAGAAAAAGAATGAAGTGTTTGTCTGTTGTTGAAACAAAAATCGAATGGAAAGTTAATTGCTTGAGGTCAGATGGAGAGGGAGAATACCTCTCTAATGAGTTCAATGATTTTTTGAGGTCGTAAGTGATAGTTTACATATAGATAAATCCCACAACAAAATGGGGTTGCGAAAGGAAAAACAAACATATTGCAAAAGTTTCAAGGGCATTGATGGTTGAAAAGAATATGCCCAAGCATTTTTTGTCTGAGGTTGTTCTTATTGCTATCTACATTATGAACATGTCTTCCATAGTTGTAGTTCATGGTATGACTCCTCAAGAATGTTTTACAAGCAAGAAATTTGATGTAGCATAGTTGAAAGTATTTGTTGTTATTGCATATGGTCATGTGCCTGATAAAGGAAGGGATAAATTAGACCCAAATGCTAAATAATATACTTTCATTAGATACTCTACTAAGTAGAAAGGGTATCACTATTATAACATTGTTAATGGTGAGTTTCAAGTGAGCAAGGATTATTACTTTTGACCAGATGAGTAGTTGGTATGCATCTAATGGAGATGCATTACATGATGTTGATGAACATGATAGTCATGTGCGAACAAAAAAGCAATCACAGACTCTTAAAAGACCAAAGACATCATCTAGTAGTAGATCTATAGCCGGTGGTGGCCGCAGACAAAGGTATAGCCCCATAGCTTCAGGTAGATCTACTAATCTTGCACACAATGACAAGGGGAAAAAGAAAGTGTCAAAATGGAAATAATGCATCTACTAGTCATGAAATTGTTGATAGAGACTTTAGTGGCTTAGAGAGCTTAGATGATGAGCTTGGTATTTCTTTAGTCAGGAAATAATGCATCTACTAGTCATGCAATCCTTGATAGAGACTCTAGTGGCTTAGAGAGCTTAGATGACGAGCTTGGTATTTCTTCAATCAAGACATTAGATGTACAAAGAGCATATGGTATTGTGTAAGACTCCATTTAGTGATCCAGTAGTACACAGGTCTAGCAGAGTGAGATACCCTATTAGAAGATTTGATTTTGAGGGTTATGTAGCTCACCATTATGCTTATATGGTAAAGGTAGTTGAGGATATTGAGCTCACTTATTTTAAGGAGGCTATTGTTGGCCATGCTCATTGGGATGTAGCAATGGAGAGCTATTAACAGATAAAGAAGAAGACCTTGAGGTGCATGATCCTCCTAACCTAAAGTGAAAGGTAAGTAGTAAGGATAAAGTCCCTTTGCATATGACATTATTACTTATCCCTTTAAAAGCTAATTTTTTAGTCCCTGTATAGTTCCCCATCCAATAGGATAGAGTCAATCATTTACATGCGGTTAATGATAGAGGCCTTAAGATTTTTATATGATTAGCTAAATGAATATGTATCTCTTAAACACTATCCAACCTATGTAAATGAATGATGCATGCTAAATAAGTACTCTCCAAGCCGAACATGCAAGTCACCCATCATACATTTTTTTACTTGTGCTTGATGAGTGCTTGGTTGACGGATACTTTTCAAAATTATTACATTGTCCTTTCTTTTTTGAGTCATGAAATAAGTTATTTTCATTAATGAGGACATGACTCCATGAGAGGCCAACATGACTTGGGTTCTAGTATCATTGCCCAAGAGGAAGAAAGCTATTAGTTGTAAGTGGGTCTATAGAATAAATTAAAATGCATATGATTCTATTAGTAGGTATAAGGCTAGGATGGTTACAAAAGGATATGCATAGACATATGGCATAGATTATGAAGAGACATTCAGTCTAGTTGCTAGGATGACAACTGTTAGACATGTGATGGCTTTGGCAGCAGCCAAAGAGTGGATTTTACACCAAATGGATGTGAAGAATGCCTTCTTGTATGGTGATTTGTAAGAAGAGGTGTATATGGAGCATTGATAGACCACTTGATATGGAGATGCTAATTATTTTGACAAGACTTTAAGAAAGGAGAATATTGCTATGTATATTGAGACACACCAATGTGGTGGTAGGCGTTTACCATAGGTACAAGGATATAGCTAGGAGTTTGTTTTTTATCTCGAGCCACCAGAAAATGGGGGGGACTAGAGGATTTGGAGAAGTAGCTATATTACTTAGGGAGGAGTCCCATGATTGAGTGCATGTTGTACATAGAGATACTAAGACACAATACCTATGGACCCAAGTACTGTATAGAGATGGACTTAGAGAGTTATAGGAGTTTGCTACTTTCCACAAGTTAGCAGTTCTAGGTATGAACCATCAGAATATGCAACAAAGGAGTCCCTTGATATGCCACTATTTGAGGATATTTTATGATTTGCTAGGATGGGAGACATACTGCTATCTAGAGATTTTAATGCATGCATAGGCACTGCCCAAAGAGTGATTTATGACACACTGTGATGCCATGTATTGAGAGATTTCCCAACAGCATACAAACATGCAAAGATCATCATATTATATTAGGGAGATAACAAAGTATGATAGACACTTCACTGCATTGGGGAATGCACATAGATGGTTGCATTTAAATATATGTTAGGATGGCTAGGTTCAGGAGAGGGCTCACATGTTGGAACCCAGGGGAAGAACAAGTACAATAGACTATCTAATGAGATCACCCTCTTTGCCATTAGATATCAGACTTTACCCTTTCAAGTAGATCTATTTGTTTAGTAGTGGATCATGCATATTTGAATTTTATAACAATAGGAGGTGGCACCAAGAGCTCACTTGTCACTCTAGTCTCTCTAGATGTCCTAGATGCCAATTTTTGCAGGAGATGGCTCATATGTATATAACTACAGTGTATGATTCATCATTTTGCATGGACCCATATTGCTCCTTGGAGGAAATAATAAGAAGTTTGGTAGAAGTTTTGCATGCATCAACGCACATGCCTTTCCTCATATTATGGCTTCTTCTACCTTACCACAAAGTACCACTCTACAAAACAATTGGTATGATGATGGGTATCATGAGACAATGATAAAGTGAACATGTGAGATAGATTCTAAAGATAATAGACATAGGTAGGCTTGATTGATCTTTTAACACCTACTACAAAGAAAGAAACAAGCATACTTGGCTAAAATGGATGCAAAGATATACTAATTGTTTTTTGGGCAAGATACCAAGAGGGCATGGGAGATGTTTCAAGAAAGATAGCCAAGCAGCCAGATCATAGCACCAAGCATGGTACAAGTATGCAAAGAACCTCTATGTCATATAAGGGCAGCCCCCTATCTCCCCCTTGCAAGGGCCCTGTCCAACTTGTAGTTCATACTTTCCTATAGGGATGGTGATAGACGTGATTTGTAGATTATAGAATAGAAAGGCACAAGAATCATGATGGCCTTGTTGGGGAACATTTTTGTACATGTATGTGAAGTTCTTTCTCCCTTATGTTTTCAAGGCATGTTGCAAAATTTTTGAATAAGCATGCTTTTGGATCTATCTTGAATATCTCCTCCACCACCCATTTTGCATCAAGTGCTGAAATAGAAGCAATTTGTAACATGAGGGCTATAGTTGATGCAAAGCTCGACACAAAGCACTAGTGCCTTACGTAGTAAAAACTACTCTTGAAGCATTGAAAACTTATAGAGACAAGCAAGTTGGCTTGATGTATGGAGCTATGAAGATAATGAGAAGCTGAAAATTGATATGCTGGAGCTAGAAATGCATAAATCTTAGTTGGTGCCAAACGAGGTTGAAATTGCAAAGCTCACAAGGGTATGATAACCATAAAAATGGAGTTTCTAAGGGACATGGGTGTCAAGGATATAGATGTACTAACCGGTTTGGTGAAGAGGTGATAGAGCTAGAAGTTTGTAAGCTTGATTTCCAGCTAGCAATAATTTTAATGGTTGTAGATCTTAATTTGTTGTAAAGTATATTGCACTATTTTCATTATAGGTTCATCATGACAATCTGGTATGTGATGTAGAGATAGTGATAGTGCATCTTAGATTTGTGGAGATGACTATGAATTTGTTTAAGATAAAAGTGCATGTCCTTCCCATTAAAGCACTTGTTTACTTGGGCATGGCCAATAGCAATGTGCCACTCGATGATTGTGCCAGTTGTGGAATGTCAATTATGCAGAGTGATGTGATGGATGTGCCATACTTTGTTGTGTACTCTCCTACTATTTACTTTACTTTGTGTTTGCTTGTATCTCTTGGTCCCATTCTTGGTTTTAGGACAAAGATCCTTGGAGCGATGTATTGACAATGCTAGTACCAGGTATTGCATATGGAGATGACCACAGTGTAAGTAATACATGTTTGTACTCTAAATAGTATATTGCTCATTGTTGTTTTGTGCTTTAGACATTTTCTTCTTTTTCCATGCATATAAAGTGAAAAAACAACATGTTAAAGCTACATTTAGATCATCATTTTGCAATCTCCTCTTAGCAATTTGATTTTGCAATTCAATTGAAAAACTTTAATGGTAAATATTATTGCTTCATTATTTGTGTAGTGCATTCCTAGGCGAGGTTCTCTAGAAAGCCAAGAACATAGATAGTGCATGTGGTAGGAAGGCAAATAAAGTACCTTGTTCCACAAAGAATGGTGAGAAGCTTGACCACATAGTAGAGGAATGGACATTAGGGTTGGTATAAATGCAATGGGAGAGGATACTATTTTGGAGGAGCCAGAGAAGATAGTGCATGAAGTGCATGTAGTGCTTGAGGTGAGGTAATAGCTATAAAAAACCAAAAATCCAGATGCAAAAGAGCCAATTGAAGGAGAAATCATGGAGATGATTGATGATGGGATCGAAATAGATATGTAAAAGCAAGAGAGCAAGAGAAGGAGATACTATATGTGGAAACTCCAATAGTCACAATGTGTAACTAGCCTTCCCTTATTCAAATGTCACTAAAAGAATAAATAATGAAGTGACAGTGACGGGCGTCCCCCACATGCAGTACAGGTGTGCGATACTCTCAGTATAATGAACACACGAGTAATTAGGCATAGGCACATTTATCCCCAACAACCTCGCACTTAAAGGTGAATGTGTCCCTAGTATGAGGAGAGAATAAGAAAAAAAAAGACAAAGTACAAATATACATAAAGTATAACAGGACGAGAAAATCTGTCATCTCATCTAATGCCATCAACTTCCTAAGGAAGGCAAAACACTTTATTGAGAGACTTTTAGTAAGCAAATCTAAAAGATTTTGGTCAGTTGAGATCTTGACAAGCTCAAATAACTTGTTCTCAGTAACGACCTCCCACATAAAGTTGTAACACACCTCAATGTGCTTTTTCTTCACATGAAAGACTAGATTTTTGTCCTACTTTTGGCGAACTGAATAGCACTCATAGAATCCAAATGCAGCGTGTTGAGATATTTTCAATCACACCTACTTCAATCCCTTTGTAAGGACTAGTGAGGGCTTAGGACTAGAATCCCATATGCACAGTAGGAGAAAGTGCCACCACTCAATTCCTATAAAGCATTGTACTTGCACTCTCTTTCTAATGCAATGATAATACTCTTTTCTTTCCATTAAAGTGTCTTGTCACTGTCAATACACAAGATTGTGTTTATGAGTCCAAGTCTCAATCTTGGAACCTAATTCACTTGTGTGACAATTTGTGTTTGTCAGGGTCAATGTCTTCATGAGCTTCTTCTTCCTCTTTCAACCTCCATAACTTTCACATCTACCATGCTCTAGATCCTACACATTTTAACATGGTATCAGAGTGTAGTTGAGCATGGATTATCTCTTTTAGTAGCTTTACACTCTGGTCCATCTCTACTTAGCTCAGTCTCAACCTATGAGCTCACTTTCCATCTCCACCTTCAAGCTTGCCTTCATGGCTGCCATAGTCAGCAACACCTTATTAGATTGAAGCTTTCATATCTCCCTCCATATGTCAAATCTCTCTAAACTTCCTTATGGAGAAGTGTCTCTATGCTTCCAGAGCTCCTCCCTGGCATCTCAATCACTGATGTTGGGCAAGTATAGCCTCAGCATTGTCATTTTTCTTAGGATCTGTCTAGTGGCCTCCATAGCGGCAGTACTTAGGCATCTTGGAGCTTATGGATCTCACACTACATGCCACCATTCATCATGATCTCTTCTAGGGAAATCTTCCTCAACATTGGGCGCTTCTTTGTGGCATATCACATTGCAACATTGGTCGTCATACGCTTTAGCATTATTGAAGATTTGTCATGCTGTCAAAATCTTTGCCTGATCAAGTCGCGCTGCTGCTATGTGCTCTATAGGGCGCAATCCAAGCATTGCCATAGGGCATTTATAGCCCTTGAAGTAAGCTTCATGTTCATAAAAAAAGTTTTAAAAATGATCAAGTATAGCTCCTGCAATGTTAGAAAAACCAGGCTGCCTCCAAAAACCCTAACTGTGACTCCATAACCAAACTTCACCAAGCTAAAAAATCTCATCATTTTCTCTCTCCTGCTACCTGGAACAACCCATTGTCACTCAGATTTGAAGATATTTCTAACCCAACTTACAAGAATCAACATTAAAATGGAAGAAGATGTTTGTATCGGTGTTCTACTTAAGAGTTTGCCTCCTGAATATAATAATATATCAACAACTTTAATCAACATTCCAAATCTTGAACTTGTTAATATCCATCATCACTATTAGAGGAGGAAAAGAAGCTAAAAACTAAGGAAGAACCAAGCATATCTAGAGATGAACATGCATTATATGTTGGCAACAGGTACAAAGGCAAGAGGGACGAGCTCTTCTATGACTTCTGCAAAAGGACCAGACACATAGGGAAGTTTTGGCATGCCAAAAAGAGGTCCCAAAAGGTCTATCTAGTTGCAGTCAAGGAAGAAAAAGAAAACGGAGCAAAGGAAGAAGAAGAAGAAGAAGAAGAAGAAGACCACCAGGAGAAGGACAAACCTAATCAGTCCTTCTATTCAGATAGACTTTTTTAGATTTGTATTTCCTAGCCCTAATGTTCTAGACATAAACTTGTAAACTCCTCAGTTAGCCTTGTACTATAGCCTCTGTACACTGTGTGAGGCCCCTGCTACAGCCTCTGGATGACCATCATGTTTGTGGTACCCACACTTAGCCTTTTTTCCTACAGCCTGTGGTGTTTTGCCATGTTTATGGTGTGCCCACACTTTGCAGGTGTTGCTTTCACTAAAGCCTCTATACGCTTTGTACTTCTGGTTGTGATTGAGGAGGGGTGTTGAGATATTTGCAATCACACCTACTTCAGTCCCTTTGTAAGGAGCAGTGAGGGCTCAGGACCAGAATCCCATATGCACAGTAGGAGAAAGTGCCACCACTCAATTCCTATAAAGCATTGTACTTGTACTCTCTTTCTAATGCAATGATAGTACTCTTTTCTTTCCAGTAAAGTGTCTTGTCACTGTCAATACATAAAATTGTGTTTATGAGTCCAAGTCTCAATCTTGAAACCTAATTTAACTGTGTGACAATTTGTCTTTGTCAAGGTCAATGTCTTCATGAGCTTCTTCTTCCTCTTTCAACCTCCATAGCTTCCGCATGTGCCATGCTCTAGATCCTCCATATTTTAACACAGCGTAGGGACCACATAGTAATATCAAAGTTTGCAAAACCAGATGACCTAACCATAGAGTCTCCTTGCAAACCTTAGTGGTTAACATACTCTATCTCTGTAGTAAATAGGGTCATGCATTTTTTATACATTTGGACATGCAAGAAATAGCACCTCCAACAAAGGTGAAGACACAGCCAAAGGTGGATTTTCTATTATCTACATGGCTTACATAATCAGAGTCAGTCTACCCCATGGCTCCTATATCCTGGCCACCATAACATATTCATGTATTTGCAATATCCTTAAGATACCTCATGATACCCTTTATGATATTCCAATGCCACTTGTTAGGTGTAGTCATATATCATGCCACAACTTCCACTGCAAATGCTATGTTAGGATGAGTGACTATCATGGCATATATCAAGATACCCACTACATGTGCATAAGGGATCATGGCCATCTCAGCCTTCTGCTCATCAAACTACAGACAACAAACTATAGACAATCAGCATGACTAACCTTCACATGAGAAGGTAAAGGATAACCAATAAGCTTAACATCCTCCATATGAAACCGCTCAAGAACCTTCTAGATGTACTCCTTCTATGATAAGTAAAGGAGACCCTTAGAGCGCAATCATGCATGATGTGCATGCTAAGAATATGCGAGTCCTATCCTATGTCCTTTACCGTAAAGCTCTTCTTGAGTTGACCTTTCAAACCATCCATTTCATCACGAGTGCTTCCAACAATCAATATATCATCAACATAGAGTATCAAAATCATAAGGCTACCATCATGAGCCTTCTTCACATATAAATATGGATCCATATCGCTATGGGTATATCCCTAGGAATGCATGAAAGCATCAAACTTGTGGTACCCTTCCCTAGGTGTGTGTTTACGGCCATAAAGGCTCTTTTTCAACTTGCACACTAGCTCTTCCTTGCCTTTTTTCTCAAATCCCTTAGGTTGTTGCATACAAATCTCATCATGCAAGTCCACATATAAGAAAACTATCTTGACATCCATCTGATAGAAGTCCAAATCAAGCTGTGCAACCAAAGCCAAAACTAAGCATAGGGTAATTATCTTGATGACAAGAGGGAAGACTTCATCAAAGTCAACACCATATTCCTACTTAAGACCCTTAGTAATCACTCTAGTCTTATGGATTGGGGCATCCAGGGATACTCTTCAACAACTTGTACACCCACTTACATAGCAAAGCACATTTTTCACTAAGCAAAGGAACCAAATCCCATGCATGATTTTTTAGCAGTGAGTTGTACTTTGACTACATGAACCACCTCCTGCAACCTTTAGCCCCAACATCCAACTGCTCCACAAGCTTCTTGGAGTGATTCTTCACCTAGCAAGTACCTTTGTGCCTAGATTACAGGCCACATGGATAGCAAGCAGTAGCCCGCAAAATGCGACACATTTTGTGCTGAGCTACCTATTGCCTACTCCTCAGTCTCTATTCCTATCTAAGATTAATAGTCTTAGATTTTGAAAGTCTCTAAGCTCATGTCAGAAGAACTACTCTAAAGTCTAGTCTCTAAAAAAAGAATTGGACAAATGACATAAGTTATAACTTATAACATGAATAGTAGTTACTAGTAACTTATATCTCTACAAGTACTCCTAATTGAGGCTAACCTGTATGCACTGTGCAACCTTGTAGGTCTACTACGTCTGAGCCTTGAGGTGATTTGTGAGAGGACTCGGGACTCAGGAGTTAGGACTCGTGTGACTCTAGTTTCCAGCCTCCAGGTCCGTCCAAGAGGAGCCGTGGCTTGTGACTCATGAGGGGCTAGCTTGCCAAGGTGCTTGAGTTACTGCTCTCATGTTGTTGAGGGGCTAGGGCAGAATGATGAATCGTGCTGAGGGACCAGGGTGGAATCATGCTGTGGGTAGCGGTTGAGAGGCCATGATGGAGGGTGGTTGCTGTGTGTGGGTGGCAACTAGAGCGGCAAGCTTCGGGCGGTGACTCACACCTCCATGGGTGACGGGGACCAGTGGTAGTCATTGATGGTGACTCACGAGTCATGACTCACCAATGACCTGTGAGTCACTGAATCTTGCTGGAGCCTGGAACTTGGCAGCTACTCGTCGGTGGCTGCAGTGCCACACTGCCATCGTGCCAATGGCCACTTGCACTGACTCTTGACTCTCCAGCAGCAAACCTTCAGCCTTCAAAGTTCAGGTCCAAGGATGGCAATTCATTGGTCAGCTATACCAAAGTGGGTTGGTGAGGGCTCCTGCTCATAGGGAATGGCGAGAGGAGCAGTGAGTGAGGGCCGAGGCTGCAACGACCTGTTGTAGGTCACAACTCACGAGTCATGAGTGTTGTCGCTTTCAAGAAGAAGATAAGGGCTCACGACTCGAGAATCAAGAGTTGGGAGTCGGGACTCGAGAGGGTTTTGATTTTTGAGTTTAGAGATTTGGAGCATACTATAGATAATAGACTATAGTCTATACTTATTACTAACTTGATAGTAGTAGACTTCTGACTATAGTAAATTAGTAATCTCACTAGTAAGTTGTAACTACTAAGTTCTAACTTAGTAACTAGGCATTGAGGCTTACTGCTTGGGCAATTAGATTAATAAATTTATTTATAATATAATATATTGATTTTTAGAAAAAAAAGTGCCATTCGAACTCAATGCTAGAAGAATTTTGCCATTCTCCAAGAAGGGCAAAATTTTTCTTTTGCCTGTCAAATGCATTGCTTGCAAATTTTTGGGATTTCCAGAAGGTCAATAATGGCCTAGAAGGGCTGTGCAACCTTCAAAAACAAACACTCTTAGTTGGTGACATTGTGAATTGGATTCACCGAGCAGCCCAAATGTTGATGCTAAGTGTTGGATGATGATGCTTGATATGGAGGATGTCCTTGGGCTACAAAATGTAAATCTAGGGGCTCAAGGAGTTGACACCAGGTGCCTAAAGATCGATGAGGATGTTATTTCCAGGTGGAGAATGTTGATCCTAGGTAGAGAAGATCCAAATGCAGGTAGTGTGATGGCTGCCAGGTGAGAGAGGATGTTGCTAGCTGTGTAAGATTGCTAGGTGAGAGAGGATGGTTTCTCAACACCACTCCCTCCTCTACTTAGATTTGAGAGGCCACATCCGGGACTTGTCTAACCTCTATTCCATTGTAGCCCTAGACGTCAGTAGCGTTTCCTTCATCTCTTGATGTTTTGGAGGCCATGATCCATGAGCTTGTTCATTCCCTCTCTCTCTTTGAGAGGGGGGTTTCATGGGGGATTTGGAGGGGGCTCATATTTCTTCTTTAGAGAGGGGGATTCCATCTTTTAGCTTTAGAGGAGTCCCTATTCATCTTGTGGTTCTTCACACACCCTTTACGCTCTTGGAGTGGTTGACATCTCCATCCATCTCTATTATGGGCATGGCAAGTGCTCTTGGAGAGTGAGGAGATTGCTCTCATAACTTACAAGAGAAGAACATGAAAGATAATTAAACTAAAACTTGATTGTAAGATAACTCAATTAGAAGAGAGAACTCGATACAAGAGAGTGCTCACAAGAGCATGGCTTGATTATGAGACAAGACTCCATACAAGAAAGGACTAGAACAAGACAAGAATTGGAAGAGGACTTGTCTTGCAAGGGTCTCACAATTGGTATTAGCCAGATTGAAGGGCTTATAGCCTATGATCCCTATTTACACTATAGGCTAGGGAGGTTAAGGGAAATACTTGTCATTACAAGAGGATGCTAAATGGCACGTCGACACATGTCATGACATATATACTGGCATGGTATGTTGACATTAGTGATGACATAGCTGATACTGTAGATATATTTTGGAATGTTCTAGATTCTCTAGAAACTTCATGGAACTAGGGGTTCTCCCAGCTTGCATACGAAAGAAGGGTTGTCCTTTCTTGAGTGGCTATTACATTACCCTCCTAGCATAGAGTTCCACGAGGGATGGTGGTGTGCTTTTAAATAGACCTTGGCTTGGTTGCTGAAGATGAACTTCATGAACCTTAATAGGAGCTCTTTGAACATGTGAAGTTGGTTCCCATGTTCGTTCACTTGCATCATAGCCCTTCCAATGGATAAGATATTGTAATCTGTCTCTTGAAATTCTCAAATCTTAGATTTTGTCTACTTCATATGCTTGGTATCTTTAATTATGATTGGAGGCAATGGCTTTGGTATTCTTCTAGGGATACTGGATGTATGACATTGCTCCAAGATTGAAGTATGGAATATAGGATGGATTTTCATGGATGGCGGAATCTCGAGATGATCGGTGATTGGATTTACTTTTGGCTGAGAATCTTAAAGGGCCCAAGTCATTGATAATCTAGTTTTTGGGAGGGTGAGGAGTCTTAGCAATCAACTCCCCTCTCACGTTAGCAATGCTATTGGTAGTTTTACCACGTGGTAATAGTTGTCCGCTGAGTGCAATTGGCTGACTTGCAAATTTTGGCATTTTTACGAGGCATTCTTTTCAACCTTTTAAAGGCTGAGTTTCCAGCAGATTTGATCACTTGTGTTTGATAGATTTTAACCTGCTGGTGACAGAGACATCACTTGGGCTGAGAGAGATCGAGGTCCTTGAGGTGGAGACATACATAGATATCCTCTCTACACCCGTGTATAATTCTACATTCTTATACACCATTCTTCACTGCAGATTTTCTGCATTTCACTTTCTTTCTCTCTCTCTCTTCTCTCTACATTCACTCTTTGTCATGGTCATTCGCTTCCGCATTGCTTCACTCTGACATGGTATTAGAGCATTGAAGGACTATGTACCTATTTGAAGAGGAGTTTTTAGTGCAACACAAGACTGCGTTTTCAGTGTTCAAGTGCAAACAGGTGGGCTGCGCATCAGAACAAGACTGAGGCGAGTGTGGGCATGTGAGAAAAGAGAAGATTTGCTAAAGTTGTTGCTGTTTTTGTGCTGTTAGAGAAGGAAAAAGGCAGTGTTTTTTTCCTTCAAGTGCAGATTTTACCTTTTCATTGCCTTCGACGGCGGACAGATGAAGAAGGTTCGGGCGTCAGAGACAAGAGCCCTAGTAGGCTAGATTTTCATAGTCAGAGGGGGTTTCTTTTGCATTTGTGTAGGCATTGCGGGTGAAGATGTCTACAAAGATTGACATGGAGTTCTAGGCGATCATGGACCAGAAGGTGCCTGTTCTACCGGCTCTTCCATCAGATCAGAAGCTTGATGGTGACAGATATTGTATTTGGCGTGCGATGACCAAAGCCTAGTCTCATTGGGACAAACTGAATGCCATGATTCTTTTTTAAAAAAAAATCTTGTACAATAGCTGTGATAGCCCATATAGAGCACTTGATGGTGGCTTGGCAAATATGGTTGGAACTTGACTAGATGTGCAACTGGATGACCCTTATGAAGAGGGTTTCTTTGGAGGTGCAGATGTGGACCTTGTTTGTAAATAAGTCTTGTTTGCTTTTTGGGAACACATCAACAAGCTTCGGCAGCTTGAAATGTAGGTTCAAAATGCAGGGAAGCCCATTTCCTCTGAAGACATGGCGATCACCTTATTGTTCCAATTGCCACCATGATTCGGTGCTTTTTATTCCACTTTTATTGCTTCAGGGCGGGAGTTGACTCTTCACTGGGAAGAGTTGGTTCCTATGGTCTTGGACCAATAGGAAATTTTGAAGGGACATAATGCTTCCAAATTGGAGGCATTGGATGGTCAAGCCTCTCAGAAGAAGGGAAAGGACCAAAAGAAGAAGGAGGACAACAAATCCAAGAAGACAAAGAGAAAGAATCGACATGCCATATTTGTGGTAAGACCGGCCATTGGAAGAAGGATTGCCCCAACAAGGACAAGAAGGACACCAAGAAGGACACGAAGGATTCTGGAGGAGTGGTTGCACCCTCACCAGTTGCTTTTCTACACTTAGCAGTCATTGAGGATTCCACACTGAAGACTTCTGATGCTTCGATGATAGCTCCCCAGGCTCGAGAGTGGATCGTGGATAGTGGTGCCTCACGGCACATGACTCCTTTGATAGTAGGTGTTGCCCATTTGTGACCCTCGTGTGGGTAGATTCTCATAGGAGATAGCTCTTCTCTATCTATTGCTGCTCGAAGTGAGATGTAGCTGATTCCAGACAGATGTGGTGGTACCCACACTTTCGAGGTGTTGCATGTGCCAAGTTTAGGGTATCATTCACTTTCAGTCCATAAGATTTGTTCTCTTGGTCTCTTGGTGGAGTTTGACAGTGATGCTGTTCAAGTTCTTGATCGTGGATTGAGGAAGGTTCTCTCTCCAGGGTATGAGGAGAATGGCATTACAAATTGAAGTCTTCTTCCACTCTTACCTCTCTTCTTCTTACCTCTCAGACATAGTTCGAGCTATGGCATGCTTGGTTTGGTCACCTGATTTATGAATACCTTTGGAAGGCATCACGAGGATCGCTTGTTTGAGGTTTTTTGGACATAGTGATGAGCTGGTAGCCATGTGTCTCCTACATTTGTGGGAAACAAGATCAGGATGCGATTCCCAATAAAGTTTTGAGGTGGTCTACTTCACCTATGGAGCTTGTATCTACTACAGATCTTTGTGGCGATGTGGACCGAGTCCCTGAAGGGGAGCTTGTACTTCATGTTGATCATAGATGAATACAATAGGATCACATGGGCCTATTTCTTGACATTGGAGTCATAGGCTTTCTCCCACTTCAAGGAGGATTGGCTTCTCTTTGAGGAGAACTGATCAAGTTGGAGATTGAAGACCCTACTATCAGACGAGGGTGGTGAATTTGTTTCTAATGAGTTTGCTCATTTTTGTGTAGATAGAGTTTGCTACTACCAACACTCCTCAAGAGAATGGAATTTTGGAGCGGAAGAACCGAAGTGTGATTGAGATGACGTGCCCCATGATGGAGCACTGATAGACACCTCAGTTTCTATAGGCCGCTACGACAGTCCACATCCTAAATCGATCTCCCACTTTGGCCGTTGACAAGATGACACCTTTTGAGGCTTACTTTGGGACTAAGCTTGATGTCTCTTATTTCAGGACCTTTGGATGTGACATCTATGTGCACATCCTGAATACGTAGTGTGACAAGTTTGAGACGGCTTTCTGATGACATGCCTTTGTTGACTATAGCTCCCAATCCCAAGGTTATTGCTTGTATGATCCCATGAAGCAGGATGACTTCATGACCTAAGATGTATGGTTCATGGAAGTTCTGGCCAAAGAGGGGGGTGAGAAGCACCCCGTACTTGGAGATCCAGGGGAAAGTTGGGCTTCTGTGACAGTTCCTTTGAGCCAAAGCCTCTTGATGGAGATTCTTCTTTAGATTTCGAGTCTTCTCTTCCACTGGCCACCCTAGTGGAGATCTCGTCGGTGGATGTACCCGAGTCTTCAGTAGTAGATGGAGAGCATTGAGGAGAGATTCGGCCTCCTCCTCATTGTGGGCCCGTGACATCGTCTGAGATTTAGGGATCGAGGGGATCCCTGAGGAGTGGGAACCACAAGATGGACCGTGGAGGTCACGGAGGAACTAGGCACATACTACGGAGCTTGTTTGCTCTAAATCTATTTGATATCCCATGTTATGCAGGATAGAGATCCTACATCAATGAAGGAGGCTTTTCATCCTAATCATTGGTGGAAGGCGATGGAAGCCGAGTTGGAGGCTATTGAATGGAATGGCACTTGGTTCCTTGTGCCTCGTCCCTCTCATAAGAAAGTGATTGGTGTCAAATGGGTCTTCAAGACCAAGTACCATAGTGATGGCTCCTTGGACAAGCACAAGGCTCGCCTTGTTGCTAAAGGTTTTGCACATAGCTCAAATGTTGACTTCCATGATACTTTTGGCCCTATAGCTCGCATGGCGACTATTCATGTTGTTCTTGCCCTTGATTGGCATAGGGGATGGCCTGTTTTTCAGTTGGTTGGCCTTCTTGAATGGTGATTTGAAGGAGGAGATCTATGTAGAGTAGCCTCCTGGATTTGGTTCTTTAGATGGGCAGGTTTATGGGTTAAAGAAGGCCTTATATGGCCTGAAGCAAGCTTCGCATTCCTAGAATGAGAAGATTGACTTGTTTCTCTAGGCCCGGTTGGGATATCGACGTTCTAGGGTTGATCCACAGCTTTATGTGCACACTTCTGCGGGTGGTAGTGTGTTGTTTGTTTTGTATATTGATGACTTGATTATTGTAGGTGCTCATATCCAGAAGGTCAAAGAGACAAAGGTAGCCCTATACTAGAAGTTCGAGATGACAAATTTAGAACTTCTCCATTTCTTTTTGGGCCTTGAGATTTATCAGTCTCTCAGGAGGGGGATTTTCATATCTTAGCACATATATGTACACGAGCTCTTGGTGACTTTTGAGATGGAGAATTTTCAGTCCATTTCTACTCCTATGGATACAAACTGGAAGGCCATTTCACACGAGTTGATCTATGCTTTGTTGTAGGTCTCTTGGCTGGGTTCATGAGTTCGCCTCAACAGGTGCATTGGCAGGCTTCTCAGAGGATCCTATAGTATCTGAGGGGGACCTCCGACTTAGGGATTCATTATCCAGTAGGTACAGGTGCTTTTGATCTTGTTCTTGTAGGTTGGAGTGATTCAGATACGGCTGGCAATGTGGATCATAGGTGGTCTACTACAGGTTATTGTTTTACCTTGGGTGTTGGTGCTATCTCTTGGAGTAGCAAGAATAGTCCACGGTAGCCCTATCTTTGACTGAGGCAGAGTATTGAGCTGCATCTTCTACCACATGTAAGACTGTGTGGCTTGTTGGAGGAGCTTGGATGCCCCTAGACTCGTCCTACTATCTTGTGGTGCAAAAATGAGAGTTGCATTGCCTTGGCATCAACTCTGCTGCCTCGCAAAACCAGAGGCAATGCTTTGGGGTTTCGAAGCACTGCATTATGGACATCTCTTGGTTGTAGACTCCATCTCCTACTGCATTTGAGCCAACCAACTCCCAACTACCAAGCCTCCATGTGGCGGTAGCCATAGGAAATAAGACAGCCTCTTTGCAGGCTCCAATTGTTCTACAAGCATCACGAGAAGGTCTGATAGAAAGCCTCAATTGCCTCAACAATGTTGCGTTCTGCCAAATGCTTGCTGCGCGAGGGTGCCCAATCCATGTCCTCTTCCCTACCCTTGGAAACCACAATGGCTAGCCAAAGCTAGCCTTTGGGTCCACTCCACCTCATCAAGGGGTTGGCTCTCACAAATCCATAGGCACCATTGCTAGAACTCACTCCAAGGCACATAGGGGTCCAATAGCCAAGTCGCCCCCTAGAGTCCGATGACACGGATCCTCCTCCAAGGTAAAGCTAGTAGCTCCTCCTCTTAGTGCCCTCTGTCGAAGGCTTCTGTTGGTCTAGACCATGAAAAATACCTCATGGGGGGCACCGCCTGCTCAACTTGCAACTCATAAGGGGATGTCTGCTACTAAGAACCAAGCTGCCCACACCTCAAGCAGCACCAACTCCCAAATGGGAGGGTCCAACCAAGCTTGAGGGATCACTACTTTGGCAACCACATGCCTCTGTTGTAAGATCGTCCGATAAACCAACCTGTTAACCTCCCTCCACACTATAACAATACAAGCCCACTAGACATGAGGGTGCTCATGTATCTAGATCCTATCATGATCTCAAACCTAGGGGTTCCAAACCACAGACTGTTTGTCTATCTCCTCGTGACAAGTTAAAGGCCTCTAAATCAAGGCCTTACGCAAGCCCTATGCATTGTGTGGCTTAGCTTTGCCACCTCATGCCGAATTTGCTTTGGGATGGTTCGGATGGGTCTAAGGACTCCCTTGCCCAAGTGGCATGGGGAACTATTTTCGGGCATCGCTCTGAGAGGGGTTGGGGATCATTGACCCAGAGTATCAAAGTTTGGCCCTCTTGGGTGAGCTAGTGGCTCATGGGCTCATGCTAAGGGGGTAAACATGGAAGATCCTTCTACAAGAGGCAATGAAGAGTGCAAGCCACTCGACAAGGAGTCAAGGCCATTCTTGAGATGGAACTTCGCAAATGTTCACATCAACACAAATTACCCTACCCAAATCCTCCAAACACCAACAAAAAGCATTCCATGCTGGTTAGGAAGAGAGGTCATCCTCCAATAGGTCAACTTCCTTTTGATGGAGTCAAGTACTAGGAGAAACTACTAGGCTTGGGTAATGTCAATGAGACCCACCTCGAAAACAAGGTAATGAACCATCTATCCCCTACTCATCTATTTGAAACCCAAGTGGATGCTCCACTCATTGCTAGACTCTCGATCTATAAGAAACCCAATGGACTTTCACCAATTTATTCTCAACCCCACAACTGTGCAGAATACCTCCAGTGCTAGTCACCCTTTCCAGCGTCACCTCATCATTCTCCACATAAAGGATCGTGTCATTTGCATACTTAGGATCCCCCAGCTCAACCTTCTCTCTCATTGGAAGCTTGAGGCCATGCTCGCTGCTCACCCTCAAGAAGATAAAGTGGAACATTGCCTTAGCAAAGAGTAGAAAGATGTAGGGGACTAGAGGGTAGCCTTGCCAGACTAACCTCTCCAAGTGAAACTCCTCCCCCCTCTTGCATCCTATGAGTATTCGACTAGTGGCTAACCTCTACAGGGAAAATATCCCATTGGTCCACTCCTATGAGTACATGGCTAACCTCTTGCCTCCTATGAGTACCCGCCTAGTGGCTAACCTATATAGGGAAAATATCCCATTGGTCCACTCTAAGGGGAAGCCCAATCATGCCATGGTACCTTCCAAGAAGCCCTAGTTGCGACCCTATCATAGGTCTTCTCAAAATCAAGTAGAAGTACCACCACCTTTTGGCCGCTATCCTAAGCCCACTCAATGGCCTCAAAAAAGGTAAACATGTTGTCCAAGATGCTCCTACCTTGGACAAAACCTATCTATGTGTCATAGATGATGTCTAGGAGAATGTAGTAGAGTCTACTACCAATCATATTGGCCAAGGCCTTATAGGTCACTAACAACATGGTGATTGGCCAACCACTAGGACACCTCCAAGAAGTCTACCCCTTTAGGCCAGAGACTGACTAATCCTATTAACAAGCTGCCTGGAAACCTACCTAAGCTGAAAACATCCTAAAGAGCCTAGAGCAAGGGATCCCTCACCACCTCCCAAAAAGTGGTGAAGAAGACTCTAGACAAGTCGTCCTCTTCGGGGGGAATTTCTACTTGTTGGCGCAGGTATGAAGTAATTGTGTGATTAATTGATAGAGAAAGAAAGATAATGAAAATTAATAGATGTACACAAGTCAAATGCCTAGGGAGGCCAAATCATGAATCAAAGGGCATCAACATGTAGCTCATGAGATGGCCTACAAAGTCCCCTCCATGAAATGGAAATATAAGGTCATGGTTGAACAAGGTCATCCAAGTGGATAACCTATGACCATACAGAGTATGATAAATCATGGAACAAATGGAATCAAGTTCAAGACTTGCAGCATAGCCTGGAACTTTGGTTATAGGAAAGAGCCTTCATAAAAAGATATGCCAAGTTGTCTTTGGTGGGTATGTAAGACAACTCTATTTCTCCAACTACATCTACTCATGAAAATAATGATAATGAAATTCTATATGCTTTGTGCAAGCATGTAGCACTAGGTTCTCCAAAATGGCCAAAGCACTCTAGCTATCAGTGTAGATAAATGTCAGAGCCATTTGGTAGTCATGAAGAATTGCAAGTAACTTGTAAAGCCAAACACACTTCACTGTGGCTGTGAACACTTTTCTATACTGAGCTTCACAACTAAAGTAGAAACTATAGTTTGTTTCTTGCTAAGCCAAGAAACAAGAGATGTACCTAAGAAGAAGCAATTGTCACCATGAGAGACATGAGAATCTGAACATCCAGCCCAATCGCTATCTAAATATCCATGCAAAGAGAGTGAAAATTCAGCCTTGTAGAAAAGGCCAAGATCCTAGGTACCTTTGAGATACTGAAAGAAACATTTCATTGCCCATCAATGAAATAGGGCTCTACATAAATATGCTCAAATCAAAGGTAGCAAATTGAAGATCGAGCCTCATGTAACATAGATAAATCAAGCATCCAACAACCTATTACTATAAAGTAGTATCAAAGGATCCAGTACTATCATCAAAAGTGAATCTGAAAACCAAGCTCCAAGGGAGTAGACACGCACTTGCAATCCTCAAATTGAAAGCACTGAAGAAATTGTCCAATATACTTGGATTGTGCCAAGATGATGCTCCCCTCAATGGTAGCAAATTGGATACCCAAATAATAGTGAAGTAGATCAATAACTATCACAGCAAAGGTTTGCTGTAAATCAATGGGAATGGAGGGAAAATGCGCTGAATGACTTGATTTCTCAACACCCCCTCTCAAGCCCAAAAAAAAAGCATAAAAGAGAAGTGAGAGAGAGGAAAATCAATCCTGAAATCTTGCTAAAATTGAAATTCAACAAGAGCTTATGTATAGTCAAGAGGCAAGACAAATGCCTAGATGGTATTTACAGACTATGAAAGATAGTCATTTGGATGCACCCATGGTTGGTCATACTAGAAGGCAAGCTCGTATGCATGATACTGCACATACCATGGAGTTTGTTATGGCAACAAGCACACTTGATGATGATGAGCCTAAATGTTTTGAGAATGCACAACAGAGTGTGCATTGGATGGAAGCAATGCAAGCTGAATTGGATTCTATCACTAAGAATCAAACATGGGACTTAGTGTCTTTGCCCTTTGGGAAGAAAGCCATTGGAACAAAATGGGTCTACAAGCTAAAACGGAATGCAGATGGATCCATTGACAAATATGAGGCAAGGCTTGTAGCTAAAGGCTATGCATAGAAGAAAGACATTGACTATGAGGAGACATTTGCTCCTACTTTTAAGATGACGACCATCAGGTCTATGGTTGCTTTGGCTGCCCATTATGGATGGATTGTGCATCAATTGGATATTAAAATTGCATTTTTACATAGGGAACTTCATGAGAAAGTATATGTACATCAGCCCATTGGTTTTGCAATCGAGGGATCCGAACACTTGGTTTGCAAGCTGAAAAAAGGCTTTATATGGTTTGAAACAAGCTCCTAGAGCTTGGTATGCAAAGATATATGCTTTTTTACTTAGCCAACGGTTCATAAACAATTCATGAGAGTCTACCCTTTATGTATGTAAAGAGGGGGGATCCATGTTGATCATTTGTCTATATGTTGATGATCTCTTGCTTACAGGGACACATGCTAATCAGATTTCAGCATTCAAACAAAATTTGAAGCAAATTTTTGACATATCAAACTTTGGGGTCTTTGCATTATTACTTGGGCATTCAGTTCATACATGATGCTAGAGGTATCGGTTTATCACAGTCATGATACATTGGTAAACTTCTTGAGAAGTTTGGCTTATAGGATTGCAAGCTAGTATGTACACCAATGGAACCTGTACTAAAGCTGTCATTACATGATGACAATGATATGTTTGATATACACACATATGCTCCAGCAGTTGGATGTGTTATTTACCTATGCAACACTAGTCCGAACATACAGTTTGCAGTTTCAGCCCTGAGCAGATATATGCATCAGCCACACATGTCACATTGGCAAGTTGTTAAGCGTGTCTTTCGTTACTTGCAAGGTACTAGATCTCTTGGATTGCTTTATGCCAACGGGGGACCACTACAGTTACATGCTTACAGTGATTCTAATTGGGCTGCTGATTATGATTCACATCACTCCACTAGTGGCAATTATTTCTTTCTTGACTCATCTTGTATATCTTGGCTTAGCAAGAACCAATCCACTATTGCCACATCGTCATGTGAAGGTGAATACAAGGCAGCTTTCACTACCACAGTTGAATGTGTATGGATTAGAGCTTGTTAGCTAATCTGGACGTATCTATTACGGAGCCTATAACTCCTTTATTCACTGACAGTCAGAGTGCCATTGTAGTGGCACAGAACCCAATGTTTCATGCATGCACAAAACACATTGAGATACATTATCACTTTGTTAGAGAGCGACTAGATGCACGTGATATCAACCTTGTCTATTGTCCTACCACCAATAATGTGGTAGACATCTTCACTAAAGCTCTTCCTCATGACAAATTTGAAGCATTTCACAACGCTTTAAATTTGATCTCCATTGCTGGCGGATGATCCTTGTACTCTTGATCACTCTTCACTCCAGGGGGGTTTGTTGGGTTTTCTCACTAACGCCTACGTTCACATAGGAGTGTCGGTGATCAATAGGACACTGGGGCACTTTTTACTCTCAGTATGAGAGGTTTTTTCCCCCAAACTTATTGTCTTATTTCATATGTGTTTATGTCACACACTTATGGGCACTTATCATCTTCGGGTGTGAACACCCCGTCCAACCCTAAGGTTTAAGGGTTGTACTTTGTACTTTCAGATTACACTCTTTCAGTCTATTGCATTGTGTGTCGTGCTTCACTCTCACACTATCTACTGAACTCTGAGAGTTGAGCTTCGATCCTCTCTCCATCTCACAGATATGATATTAGTATGAAAAAAACCATGATTTAAAAAAATCATAAATTATTAAATAATAAAAAACTACATATTTTTAAAATGGAAATAGCCATTTCATTACAAAATAAGATGAATACATGAGGGTGGCCATTGTGGTCGCATGGGTTGCGCACAACATGCGATAAAACTATAGTCTAGTACATACATGCGCCATGGATGATGCATCATAGTGGCATATGGATACAATGATTGTAGATACAAAAAAGAGAGACCTATGAATCTATGATGAGGCATCACTATCATCATTATCAGAACCATTTGAGTGCTCATCAAGAGAATCTAAAGATGACTTCTTGGTATCGCATGATGAGACACTCTCATACTCATCCTCACTGATGAGGTTACCATTATCATCAAATGATGGCTTCCTAGGTGTTGGCTATGTAGGCAAGGGGGGAGTGTCATTATGGGGTATGGGATGTGAGTTACTAGAGCCGTGTCTTACATATGTCTACAAGCCGCTCAAACCACCCCTCCTCGTTGTCGGAGTGCGTCAAATGACCATGCCCTTGCTACCACCTACTTGAACTCCTCTCTTACGAGTATGCTGATTGCAAGTCTTGTGAGTATTTGCTGCTATAAGCTCTCTATAGAGCTCCACAAAAATCATCTCCTCCTTCTTGTCTACTTTTTGTAAATTGTAAAGTATAAACTTTAAAGTTTAAAACGAAAAATTTTAAATTTTATGGTTTAGTGTTTACTTGCTTTGGACTACCCATGCTTATCATAGCCCTCATCATGCGTAAGTTAGTGCGGCAATAGACTACATGCTCTAACTATCATGTGCTAAGCCAATTGCAAATCTTCATGTGAATGAAAAAATAGGCACTCCAATTTCTCTCACATGCATCCGAAGAGTAATTTTGAGCAAGGACTCTCATGGCTAAGGGTTGAAGGGTATCCAATGCATATCCAAATTTTTGCCGTCAAAATAAAGTGACTCTCTCCTCTAAGAAGTGGGAGAAGCAAAATCCACATCTCTTCTTTGATTCGCATAGGATCCTAGCTCCTCCAGCACTGCATTGTGGTCATCCATAGGAGGGATCACACAAGTCAAATAAGCAAGTTGGTCCAAACTGAGCTCTCTATTATTTATGACCGCCAGTGACTTGTAGGTCAGATGTACCAATGCAACAAAACCATAGATGGGCTTATGCATCCATGTCCATCTCCTCTCTGCTATCTCTAGAACATGTGCACGTTGTGTCTTTGTGATCAACATGCAATCATGTGCCTTCACCAATATTGCTCTAAAGAAGTGAATGAGAAGGCCCATGGTGGTGGACCCCTCGCAATCACTCATACGTAACACTCAAAAAAAGGGAGTCATGACAACGACAATGGCATGGAATTTTTGCCAAATTTGCTCATTAAGACACAAGAATTGCATGGCTTTGGTCTCCTTTCTCTCATGCTCATCCCACTCATTCCATAGAGTGGACACCACTATCATTTGGTGCAAGGCAAACCGCATCTCATAAAGGCGCTTGAGCAACAACCACATGTAAGCAAACCAAATTGAAGAAGGCCTCTTCAACTCGAGTGTGCTATACTTATGATACATTGCAAGCACCTTTATCTTTCCCTAAAGAAGGTGACAACTGATGTAGCTTTGCATACCACCCTCTTTATCCACTTGAGCTTCCCAATGTCCTCCATGAGTAGTAAGTCCAAACAATGACTTGCACATGGAGTCCACACAATTGTGGGAAACTCGGCCTCAAGCAAATGGCCCATGCACCAACAATTCAATGCATTGTCAACTTGCACCACATTTGAGGGACCCACCTACGACCACAACTTACAAGTAACAATACTTGGAGGTTAGAGAGTGAAAGAGAGATTTGAGCGTTTCAAGTTTCAACTTTCAAGATTTAAGAATGAAGAGAGATGGGGGTTGGGGGAAATAGAGAATCGAGATAGATATTAGAGAGAATAGTGAGATAGATAGTTATGCATAAATTATAATGGAAGAAAGTGAAACAAATTTAAAAGGCAATGTATATCTCAATGATAGCTTGCCAAATGTGGTGATAGATGAATGTGCCTATCGTTTTCCTCCTCCTCTTGCTAGTATCTACGGCTTGTAAAAAGTAAGTGTTGAGTGGACATGAGACAAGTATATTGATGATGTCCTGTTTCTTATGATCATTCCATCCGTCAATGAGGATGGAGCAATCATATTTTATCCATGCGGCCTGACTAGGATTAAGGGCTTTATCAATCCTCTCCTTCACTTCATCAATATTTTTCGTCCTCATGTCATTGTATGTGACATCGGTCCATCCTTCACATGGACCCACATTAGCAATGGCTTTTATGGTCTCCTTCCATTTCTCTTGCTTTAGGACATTGAATGCAAGATTGCACTGTCTCACTTCTCTTCTTTCCTCACAAACATAGATTGAGCTTTGGCATGTTTAGTCTAGCCACCTCAACTATGAATATCTTAGGAAGGTGGCTCATGGTTAGCTTGTTCATGGATTGCTAAAGATCGGGGTGAGCCACCTGCTTTGCATGTCTTGCATTCTTGGCAAGTAGAATAGATATGCAATTCCTAGCAAGGCTTCATGAATGGCAAAGGAGCCCTTGGAGCTTGTTTCGATGGACTTATGTGGCCTAATGAAGAGGGAGTCCCTTTTTAAGCTCATTGTTGATGATTTCAGTAGAAATACATGGGCATATTTCTTGGAGTTGAAGTCTAAAGCATTCTCAAGTTTCAAGAATTGGTTGATCTTTGAGGAGAAGTGGTCTAGTTGGAAACTAAAGACCTTGTGATTCGATAAAGGAGGAGAGTTTGTCTCCAATGAGCTTGCTAAGTTTTGTGCAGATTGTGGCATTCACATAAGTTTGCCAACATGAACACATCTTAGAATGGTCTATTCAAGCAGAAAAATCAGAGTGTGATCAAGATGGCAAGGGCTACAAAGAAGCATCAAAGATACCATAATGTCTATGGGCTACGGTAGTGGCCATTGTTGTCCATCTCAAATTGGATGTGTCTTATTTTAGGGTGTTTGGGTGTGATGCTCATGTTCACATCCCGATGACACAAAGAGAAGTTTGAGTTGACTTCCTAAAGACAAAAGTGTTCACAGGATATAGCTCGCAGTCATAGGGATACATGCTTTATGATTCTGTTTCATGGGAGGTCTACACGAGTCGAAATGTTTGATTCGTGGAGCTTCGAGTTGTAGGGAGGGGTGAGAAGCACCCCGTACTTAAAAATGTGGGTGATAGTCGGGCACTTGAGCTAGTGCCTTTGGAGGTCTATGCCTCTTGAGACTCCACCATTAGTGGAGGAGGAGATTGCTTCACCATTGGATTCGCCCATAGATTTCACACCTGTGGATCTTCAAGAGACTTTAGCATAGGTAGAGCGACGAGGAGAGTACTAGCCTCCTCTTTGTTGGCCATCTGAGACACTATGTGATGCAGGGATTGAGGGAGTTTTTGAGGAGGGGTAGCTGTAGGATGGCTGGTGCCGATCTCGGAGAAACCAAGAATATTTCATCGAGCTTGTTTTCAATACCTATTGTTTAATTACTAGTATCATACAAGATAGGAAAGTTTTCAAGAAATGATTGTTGTGGAAGGAAACTAGAGAGATAGTAGTGTTTGCCCAAGGGGGGGAATGCAGAGCATGTTTGGCAAACACTGAGAAGAGAAAATCAAGAAACATAGATGATGAAGCAACAAATCATGCTAAGTGACATGAATCTAACACAAGGGATCTGTAGGCTTAAAGATGCGCTAGAGCAGGGAGATTACCAAAGAAGCCTCTGAGTCAAAAAACGTAGCTTTGGGACTACACTAGTTGCCAAAGAGTGATGCCAACTACTGATGTAGATGGTGTTAGGCAGCCAAACACAAGGTCTAGTGGGCAGTGATATTGACGCAACTAGAGGTGGAACCAGATGTTGAAGGAGACACTTGGATGCCAAATGCAAGATGTAAGGCTTCATGATGATGTTGACGAATGTAAATGACCACCTTAATAGCCAAACACAAGAAGTTGGATGATGCCTGGAGTAGGTGCATTGTTTACTGATGATGAAAGGGGTAGAAATTGACAAACTCAAGGTCCACTAGCCTTTGGAGATGATGACGCAAGCTAAGGATGTGATGCTAGGTGGAGGAGTGGCCGCCTAGATAATCAAATACAAGTTGGTGATACTACTTGGAGGTGAAGGAGTTGATGCCATGGTGTGGACGTTGACGCCAATAGGTGGAGTGCTGTAACTAGGGTGTGGAAGATGACACTAGTTGGGAAGGAGGAGCTTGGCACCATAAATGCAGCCCTGTGGACGAATGAGATTGATGCTAGGTAGTAGGAAGGGTAGATGTTGGAAGGAGAGAGAAGAGACGGGTGTCTCATGAATGACCGAAATAAGTGTGTCATGTCATGGTGAATGAATGGGTGATGCCATATATATAAGCACAAATAGTCTAGAGTCTTTCCTATTGAAGTCTCTCAAGTGGCACTCAGACTCTCTTTGGAGACGCCTAAAATGCCTTTTTGGGGCTGGAAATGGAAACCAAAAATGGGAATGAAGAAAGGAATTGATTTGCATGATATGGTTTCTCAACACCCCCTCTCAGGCCCAAAAAGGAGCTCAAAAGAGGAGCACGAGAGAGAAGAAGGTCCACCCTATAATTCGAGAATTCCATGTGAAAGAAGACCATAGAGACAATAAAAACAAGAGTATTAAAAATAAGACTAAGAGACCGTAGAGACAATAGGGGTTGCGGGGAGAAACCCAGAGTGTGTACGGCAAGCACTGGGAGAGAAGAGAATCTCAAAAACACAAGAAGAACGTGGTCATGATACATTGACTCATGCTATGAGAAGAAAAGTTGATACAGTAGGGCGAAAGTTCAGAAGACAACTGCATTGTCTCATTTGAATCAAGTGGTAGCACTTGTGGGGAATCTGCTCAGTGAAGGGAGTGAAACGTAGTCCTTTAGGCAGTGGGCTATCAAAGTAATCATTGAAAGGTGAAGGACAATCGTTGAGGGAGTGAACCGTAGACCTTTGATGCCATCGAAGATGAGAAAGATAATCATTAGTTTTCAAGGGAGCAAAATGCAGTCCTTGGATGCCAAGAAGATGGCATGGGTGCAAAATGTAAATGCTAGAGTGAGTTGGAGCTATCAAATGTAGGGAGAGTAGCCGAAATGTTGATGCTAAGTATTGGATGATGATGTCAAATATGTAGGATGTCCCCGGGTTGCAAAATGAAAATCTAGGGGCTCAAGGAAATGACACCAGGTGCCTAAAGACTGATGAGGATGTTATCACTAGGTGGAGAATGCTGATGCTAGGTAGAGAAGATCCAAATGCAGGCAGTGTGATGGCTGCTAGGTGAGAGAGGATGTTGCTAGCTATGTAAGATTGACGCCAACAGGGTGCAGCCTCCAGACACAACCTAAAAGGTGATGGAAATAGGGTGCTTGAAGGAGAAGAGGAAGAGTGTCCACAAAGTGCAATGTCCTCCTATAGGGATATGGGTAGTAGTGGAGTGGAGAGGGAAGAGTGTCAAAATGACCAAGGAAGAGGGGTGAAGAATGATTGAAGTGGGTAAAAAATAAATGAAGTGTCAGCCTATTTATAGGTATAAGCTGTCTAGGGTGGTGCACCACCAAGTGAGGGTGCCCAAGTGATAAAATGACTAGAATGTGGATAGCAACCATTTTGGGGCTATCAGTGTGAAACCCTAATTGAAGTGTGTAAACTAAAGAAGTGGTTTCTAGACATCCCCTCTCAGGCCCAAAAAGGGATGAAGAAAGAGGAGCGAAGAGAGATACAAAGAAGATATAGAGGATATTGGAGATCCAAGATTTCCACTTGAAAGCTAACCTATAGAAAGGAACAATAGAGGGGATGAGTTGTAGAACCTAATTCCACCTCGAGAGAGAAGCCACTAGCTGCGTAACTCCATGTTGGAAGGAATTTGAAGGCCTTGTCACCAAGTTGCGGTTGAATCTCTAAGGCACCAATCTAAGTGGTTTTTGAATATCCTAGTATGAATAGGAGAAATGATTGCTCAAAGACAGCCATCCCCAAAGAGTAAATGGTGGGTGAAGAACTTCATGATGAGGAGGTGCCCCCTCGAAGGGTGGAAATGCACAGCCCCCCATCTGAAGCCAAAGAAGTAGGAGCCCCCTTTGAGGGAAAAGAGTGTGCATCCGCCTTTGAATCCCCCTCATTGAGAGAGAGGGAATCAAAAAACGCATGGATCATGAACTCTGAATCATTTGATGACAAAGAAATTTCTACTAGTTGTGCTGAAGAAGGCATCTGGGGTGTTGAAGATGCTGAAGAACTCCTAGAGGTGGCCTCTTGAACTTGAGTAGTCGAGGGTGGGGAAAGGTGAGGCTCATGCGGAGCAAGGGTGGGCAATAGTGTATTTCAATGGAGGGGATTGTGGAGCCAAGGTAATGGAAGGTATCGAACAGCCATTGTCTCTCGAAGTGGACTATTGAGGTATGGTATCCAACAATAAGTCTCTTGGTGGAGTGGATTGTAGAACCATGGGTTGTCAAGGTGGCATTCTTGAAACCCGAGAAGAAATAGAAGAAACCTTTGTAGTGTATTGTGGTGGTCTCAAGGAGGTCAAGATACCAAGTGATCCTGCTTTGGTTCAAAAGGACATAGTGCGCATTGGATGCGTCATATTCCCTTGAGTATAAAATTTGAAAGCTTGTGCAAAATAAAATTTGTGGCACAAAAGGGAGAGGTGGCACAATGAGTGGTTGGGGGTAGAAGCATAGACTTCAGTGGTGTAAGGAGCAAAGTTCCATGCTGGCAAGCATCGATGGAAGGTCGGGTGATGCCGAAAGAGGAGTACCCACCAGTGGTCTATCTATTTGCATGTGGAGAAGTCATAGCACGTGAGTGTTAACCTATAAAAGAAGGGTGGGTGGGAGAGGAAGAGAAGGGTATCTCTGTCTCTTGGTGATGCAGTGGAAATGAAGGGGAAAACCAAAAGATGATGCTGAATCCACAATCTGTCTTTGCCTTCTCTAATGTAGAGGATCTTTGTGGTTCACTGAGCGCCTCTAGCTCTGATACCATATCAAAAAAATGACCAAGAGAGCAAAGAGTTAGTAGGGTTTTCTTGGAGAAATATAGAGTGTATATGGCAAATAATTTTATTGAAAATGGATGGAGTACAGTGAGATCCTCCGACATCTCTACTAATTTAAGTGCTTCTTGCTATCAAAATTGACCAACAAGCCTCCAAACCAATTTTCCCCTTAGTCACCTTGCTCCTTGAAAGACAAATTCAGCCTTGAATTTGATATTGCTTGGTTGGTCTCTTATATCTTCTTAAAATTCCTCAATTTCCACCGATAGAATTCAAGTGTTAGGCCTCAATTTTGAGCACGCATCTCGAGGTGGTTGTCAAAATCTTGATTTCTGTTGTAAATTAGGGTTTACAATAGAGATTGATTAAAATCTCTTCCTTTGATGGCTCAAACTACTAGAAAATGTTGAGATAACTTGAGAGATGGATGGGAGATGAGAGAGAATGTTGTAGAGAGAGAAATTTTAGAGTTTCATTAGGAGAAACGTTGAAAAGCTACTGCTACCCTACTAAAACGACCATGGAAACTGTCATCTACAGCTTCGGACCAATAGACAAAATGTTGCCCCCTCTTGTATGTTGCCATCTACACCAAAATGACCTTGTGATGTTGTCACCTGCTGTTGGAGAGCTCCAAATTGCGAAGAGGGTGGGAAAAGGTGAGACTCGGGCTGAGCCAAGGATAGAACACAATATTAGTGAGTTTGGGAATCTCCCAATTCCCACTTTTTGAATACTAAAAAGGTGGCACCCAGATAACATGCCCATAAGTTTCTGAAAACCATATGATGTGACCTATCATTGGAAAGCGCTTGAAAAATGGAATCTATTGAGCTATAGAGTGCTCGATTTGGAGTTATACTGTTCAAGTTATGACAAATACAAAGATTTGGCCATGTGTCCCAAACTAATGGGAAATTCCCATATTCCCCAATATGGTGTTATAGGCAACAGTCACGGTCTTGCAATGGAGTGGACTGGGAAGTTGTGGGCCGTGGGAGCCATTGGACCCACAAATCAGTGGGAAAATGAGGGCTTAGTACGTGTTAGATGCAACTTATTGCCTTGAGTATAGAAATCTAAGAGCTAATGAAAAATGATCTCTGTGGCCTAGAAAAGTGAGGTGCCACAAGGAGTGCGTGGTGGAAGATGCATGTGCTTTGGAGGGGTAGGCAACAAAGGTGGAAGTCGATATCCTTTCAGTGGTATGATTGCTCTTGATGTAGTAAGAGCACCCAGTGGACTGGCCATCAGGAGAAGCCATTGCACTAGAGTGACAACTTAGAAAAAGGAGGGTGGGATGGAGAAGAAGGATATCTCCCAATGATGTAGCAAAAGTAGAAGGATAATTCAAAAGTTGATGTTTATCTCGCAAGTTGTCTCTAGCTTTGATACCATATCAAAAAATTGTGGAAGAAAACCAGAGAGATAGTAGGTTTTGCAAGGGGGGACATAGAGTGTGTATGACAAACATTGAGAAAAGAAACTCAAGAAACACAAATAATGAAGCAATGAATCATACTAAGTGAAGTGAATTTGATACAATGGAACTGTAGCTCAAAAGATGCCTAGAGCAAGGAGACTGTCGGGAGAAGCTCTAAGTCTACAAATGTAGGTTTGGCAGATTAACGCCAACTATTAGAGAGTGATGGTAGCTGATGTAGATGACGTCAGGTTTCCAAACACAAGGTTCAATGGCCACTAATGTTGATGCCGAATTGGAGGTGGTCTCCAAATGCTAAAGAAGCTGCCAAGATGCCAAATGCAAGACGTAGGGCTTGATGATGATATCGACAGATACAGATGATCGCCTTGACATCCAAACACAAGAAGTTGGATGACGCCTAGAGTAGGTGCATTGTCACCTGATGATAGAAGGGGCAGAAGCTGGCAAATGCAAGGTCCACTAACCTTTGGAGATGATGATGCCAATTGAGGATGTGATGCAAGATGGAGGAGCCACCGCCTAGACAGTCAAATGCAAGAAGGTGATGCTGCTTGGAGGTAGAGGAGCTGATGATAGGGTGTGGATGTTGATGTAAGGAGGTGGAGTGCTGTCGCTAAGGTGATGATGCCAGTTGGGAAGGAGGAGCTTGCTACTATAAACATAGTCATGTGGATGAAGGAGACTAGTGCTAGGTAGCAGGAGGGGGAGTAGATGATGGAAGGAGAGAGAAGAGATAAGCATATCATGAATGAATGAAAGAAGTGTATTATGGTGTAGTGAATGAATGGGTGATGCCGTATATATAGGCACAAATAGTCTCGAGTATGGCCCCCTAAAGTCTCTTGAGTGGTGCTTTGACTCTCTCAAGAGATGCCTAGAAAGCCCTTTTGGGGTTGGAAATGGAAACCAAAAATGGGAATGAAGAAGATAACTAATTTGAATGATGTGGTTTCTCAACAAAAGCTCACCTGTGTGAAGGAGGCTTTGTAGTCAGAGCAATGGCAAAAGGCTATGAAGTAGGAGTTGGAGATTGTACAACGGAATGGCACTTGGGATCTTGTACTATGGCCTATTTATAAGAAGGCAACTAGAGTCAAGTGGGTCTTTAAGACCAAATACCACAATGATGGCACTTTGGATAATCACAAGGCACAACTGGTTGCTAAGGATTCACGTAGCATCGAGGAGTGAATTTCCATGATACCTTTGCATATGCAATGCAAATGGCCACCATTAAAGTCATTCTTACCTTAACCAGCCATAGGAGATGTCGAGTTTATCAGCTAGATGTAAAGTGTGTCTCTGACGTAGCCATAGGATACGCAAGGAATGTGGGCCCGGGACACATGGGACTCGGCTTGGAATGCGGGACCCTCGACTTGAATACACCTCAAAACGTGGGCATTCCCGTAGGTCTTTGGGTCACCACGTGATGCGTCTCGGGATGAGAAGGGATAGATTGGGATGCTATACTAGTTGTGGGATGTGCCTAGAACACCATGTTGTAGGGGTGTGCTCGTCACTTTCAGTGTTTATGATGCGTACTGTTTGCATGTACCTATCACCTGCGAATTGACACTCAACCGCCATCCCAATGTGCCACTTCCCTCATCATCTTTGCTATAGTCCACCTACGCCAGCTCATGTCACCATACTTCTTACAGTGACCAATCCACTATGACATGTTAGTTGCAGTGACCAATCACACGTGTGAGTCATGACACAGCTACACAAGGGTGAGGCACACACTAAAGAGTCCTCTCACTCGTGACTCCAAAGTCCAATGGCCAAGCCTCCAAAACCAAGGTAACTTGTCTAGTCTTTAGAAGATGACATTATAAGTTATAAGTCTAGTCTTTGCTATTTGAACTTTGAATTGTGCAAAGTTCTAACTTCTGAGTCCCTCAGGAGTCAATCTTCAGACTTCAGTCTAGACTGTTGCCTATAGTGTGGCAGTGTTCTAGCGACCAAAGAACAATGACACAGCTAAGAGTGCGTACTTAGACTCTCAGACTTCAGTACAGACTGTAGTACAATGTGTACTCAGTGCAGTATAGAGTATAGAGTGTGTTTTCAGACTCTCAAGGGGCGAGTACAATAAAGTGTAGGCAACACGACACAAGTGCTTAGTAATCAATTGAAACTTGACAGTGAGTCATTGCAATGACCAATAACTTGGAAGCCATGGCATCATCTTCTTGATTCCCCTTGGCAACATCTTCTCGACCTCTTGCCCCTTGTATCGGTGGCAGGAGTAGGAGATTTGATGATTGGTGATGGTGGTGCAAGGTTGAGGCCGGAAGGCCAACATCAGGGATAGCACACTACATTGGAAATGTCTTTTTTGTGGCTATGAGAGAATAGGTGGGGCAAACAAATTCATGGCTCATTTTTTGAGATGGTTGCATATTCACATGGTGAGATATATTTCATAAACTCTCATGATGCCATTGAATTTGGTAAGTCTGCAGATGTACTAGCAATTGAGTGGATGAGCACAATTGAGATGGTTGGCTTTGATTTGGTCACAGGACTTGTTGTGGATAGAGAGCCCACAAATAGGGCTATAGGTGATATTGTTCAGCAGGCATCTCCACACATTACAGTGCCTTTTTGCATGGCACATTGCTTGAATAACCAGGTTGAAGACATTGGTAAGTTGGATTGGATTGAGACTGTGATTGAGAAAGCAAATGCTATGGTGATGTTTGTGTTGAACCACCAATTTACACATGTTGAGTTTCACAAGAGATCCAAAGGTTCTCTTGAAGTACTCAGAAATGAGGTTTGCTTATAAATTTTTTATGCTTGGTCGCTTAAGCACATGCACAGTAGCCTTGAGAAAAATCTTCATTAGTGATGAGTATCGTGCAAATGCATTGTACTCCACCGTTGCAGGAATAAAATGTGTTGAATGTGCAGAAGATGCCTCATTTTGAGGTAATGCACATCAGATTGATGCCATGGTGTAGCCAGTGATGCATTTGCTGAGACTTGTGGACAATATGTAGCCATGTATTGAAAAAGTCTACGAGGCTATGGACAGAATGATTGAGAAGTTGCATACTTTCTTTCCTTTTGATAATTATGATGAGGATTGTGAGATGACACAAGGGTATGAGGAGTTACGTACATATGTGTCACACGGTGGAACAACTATTATTCTCCTCTATATGTAGCTGCATTTTTGGATCTTGAGTTTCAAGAGAGCCGTCAAAATAGGGATAATGGTATTGTAGTTGGTTGGATGATAGTCTTAAGGAAGATGGTCCACAACTCTAACGACAAATGTAAAATTAGAGACAGTCTTGTAAGGTACATATCTCATTGTGGCATATATAGTAGTGAGGATGCACAGGATGACATGTGTAGAGTTGGGGCTGCCTTATGGTGGGAGGACTATGGAGCCAAGGGGCCTAAGTTGCAGGCATTGGCTATCCGTACTTTGGGGTTCTATTGTGAGCTCCTCTTGTTTGGAGTAGCTATGGAGCTCTTATTCACATATTGCTTCAGAGAAGCGAAATAGTTTAGGTGTGCAAAAGGAAAATGACTTGGTATTTGTGAGTGCCGATTTGCGCATGTTGGGAAAGAGTGTGATTGCACCTATAGACCCATTTGTGGTATGGGAGAAAGAACATGAAGACAAGCAGGTGCATCAAGTTGAGCATGCCTAACAAGGAGATCCCCATGAGGATGATTATGTTATACATGAGATGGAGCATTCTTCTTTTAATTGATGATTAGGATATAGATTTGTATTTCTTAGTTCCTAGTCATTTGAGTCTTGACATTACTTAGTTTGTGTTGTTTCCATTTCCTTATAGTCTTTAGCGACTACTTTGAGCAGCGCTACTTGAGTGTCACTTCTAGTCATTATTGTTTCTTGTATTTGTTTCAAGTTTCAACTTCTCATGCTAAAGTCACCATTTGGCATTGTCACTTTCACACTTCAATTTTATTGTGATTATTTGAGTATTCATTGTTTATTTAATAATTGTTAAGTTTCAGCTTTCAAATCCTTGGAATTTAATATTAGTCTTTTATGGGACATGTATGATTTTAAGAAGGTTATTAGTTAAGGTATCATATTTGTTTAGTTTCATGATAAAGTGTCTCAATCATATCTAGAAAATATATAATTATTAGGACTTTTTCCTAGTCCCTCAACCCTCGTCTCCTAGTTCCCTCATCCCCCCTCCTCTTCCCTGTCCTTGTCCCCTGTCCCCCATCCTTGGTGGCTATGGTAGTTGATCATTGTGGTTTATGTTGATGACATAGTCTTAATGAGACACATATTGCAAAATTTAAGGTTGAGTTGAATTCAACTCTTAACATGTCGGATTTGGGGATGTTGTATCAATATTTGGGCATTTGGTTTAAGTAGTGTGATAGAGTTTTGTGTCAAACAAAGTATGTTGAGATATTATTTCATAGATTTGGTCTTGAAGATTGCAAGCCTATTGCTACTCCTATGGAGAGAGGTTTGAAGTTGAGCCTTAATGATGCTAGAGATAGTTTTGCTTTCTCTATCAATAGATTGTTGGATGCTTACTTTATGTATGCATTATAAGGCTTGAAATTCAGTTTGTAGTATTATATATGAGCAAGTTTATCCATAGCCCAAGCACTAAGCATTGGTAGCAGGTATAGGGCACAACTCTATGATTGGCTCCTTTTAACTGTGCATATTGGTATTGCGTAGATTGGAGAGGGGATATTGATGGGTCAAGGTATTTTCATGTTATATCTCACTTTGGCGAAGGTACATTTGGAGCTTGTTGGTAGCTTCCCCCATATCTTCCACGAAGGGAGTCATCTACATGGTCCATGGTACAATAACTTCACTGTTGAGAGCTTTGAGCTTCACAACAGAATCCCTCGTTATTTGGTCACCTTGCTTTTTCTTAGACTTGCAGTCAAGTACCAAAGTTTCTCTTCTCTCTTAGTGTTTGGTATACACACTATGTGTTTCCTCGCAAAAACCCTACCATCTCTCTAGTTTGCTTTTGCAGTAGTCATTTCTTGACATGGTACCAGAGTGTATCTCATTTCTTGACGTGGTATAAGATCTAGAGGATTCTTAGGGAGCCACAAAGATTCTCTACATTAGGGAAGGCAAAGACAAGTTGCGAGAGCAACAACATCTTTTGATTACCCCCCATCTCCATTGCATCATTGAGAGTTATCTTCTTCTCCCTCCTATTTTCCCTTTTACAAGTTGACACTTTGGTGCTATGGCTTCTCTTGACAGATAGTCCACTGGGTGCTCCTATTGCAACAAGGATGGTCATACCACAGAAGACTATCGATTTCAATCTTTGCTTTCCACACCACCAAAGTGTGTGCATCTACCATTGGGAACTCTTTGTGCCATATCCCCCTTTTGGGCCATAGAGATTGTTTTGCATTGGCTATCAAAGTATTATGCTCCCCAGGCAATAAGATGCATCTTATGTGCACTAAGCCCTTATGAGTAAAAGGAGGACCATTAGGTGCCATGACCTCTTGGAGACCGCCGCAATGTGCTACAAAGGTTTTCCCTAGCTATTTTTAGGTCCAATGGCTTCTGTGACCATGGCCTACAATTCTTTCTTGACATAGTATAAGATCAAGAGGTGCTCAAAGAGACACAAAGATCCTCTGCATTCAAGAAGGCAAAGATAGGTTGCGGGAGTGGCAACATCTTCTAATTACCCCCTCAATTCGACTGCATCATATAGGTTGACACTCTGGTGTTATGGTTTCTCTTGACAGCGGACAATCCATTCAGTGCTCCTACTGCGGCAAGAATGGTCATACCATGAAAGATTGTCAATTTTGACCTATGCTCCCTACAATGATGCCAGGTGATGGAGGAGGAGCCAGGCTGCAAAAACACAAGTCCCAATAGTCCATATGATAGAGGAGTGATGAAATCATTGATGCTTAGTGATGTAGACTATTGCGAGAGGCTAGGATGCTCATGCCAAGTTGGAGATGATGATGTTAGGCAAGGAGAAGATCTCCACACTGAAAAATGCAAGTGATGGTGGAGCTTGATGAAAAAGGATGCTAATGCCAAATAGATGATGGTGATGTTTCCAAGTGGAAGATGCTCCAAATTCAAAGCTTTATGACGGAATAGGGCACCTAAAGCATAAGAGGAAGGGTGAAGGCAGCCACCATGAGCCACAAACCGCAATGTCCTCTCGAAGCGGTGTAAGGGCAGTGGAAGGGACTAGTGAAAGAAGGGAAGTGGTGGTGGTGATAGAAGAAGGGCAAGAATAACTAAAGAGAGAGCGGTAGTAATGAATGAAGTGATTGTCTATTTATAGATCAAGATATTATCAAGCTCGAACTTGATGACAGCCACATTCATCATGTTGATGATTGTGAAACCTCTCAAGCAGTAGGTGCCACTAAAAAAATGACCAAAATGGGGGCACATCCCTTTTTGGGGTTGTCAGTGCGAAACCCTAAATGAAGTGTATAAAATGAAAAAGTGGTTTCTCAACACCACTCCCTCCTCTACTTAGATTCGAGAGGCCACATCTGGGACTTGTCTAACCTCTATTCCATTGGAGCCCTAGACGCCAGTAGCGTTTCCTTCATCTCTCCATGTTTTGGAGGCCATGATCCATGAGCTTGTTCATTCCCTCTCTCTCTTTGAGGGGGGTTTCATGGAGGATTTGGAGGGGGACTCATATTTCTTCTTTAGAGGGGGATTCCATTCTTTTAGATTTAGAGGGGTCCCTATTCATCTTGTGGTTCTTCACACACCCTTTATGCTCTTGGAGTGGTTGACATCTCCATCCATCTCTATTATGGGCATGACAAGTGCTCTTCGAGAGTGAGGAGATTGCTCTCATAACTTACAAGAGAAGAACATGAAAGATAATTAAAGTAAAACTTGATTGTGAGATAACTCAATTACAAGAGAAGAACATGAAAGATAATTAAAGTAAAACTTGATTGTGAGATAACTCAATTACAAGAGAGTACTCGATTACAAGAGAATGCTCACAAGAGCATGGCTTGATTATGAGACAAGACTCCATACAAGAAAAGACTAGAACAAGACAAGAATTCGAAGAGGACTTGTCTGACAAGGGTCTCACAATTGGTATTAGCCATATTGAAGGGCTTATAGCCTATGAACCCTATTTACACTATAGCCTAGGGAGGTTAAGGGAAACACATGTCGTTACAAGAGGATGCTAAATGGCATATCGAAACTTCATGGAACTAGGGGTTCTCCCAGCTTGCATACGAAAGAAGGGTTGTCCTTGGTTGAGTGTCTGTTACATTACCCTCCTAACTTAGAGTTCCACGAGGGATGGTGGTGTGCTTTTAAATAGACTTTGGCTTGGTTGGGTGCTGAAGATGAACTTCGCGAACCTTAACAGGAGCTCTTTGAATATGTGAAGTTGGTTCCCATGTTCGTTCACTTGCATCATAGCCCTTCCAATGGATAAGATATTTTAATCTGTCTCTTGAAATTCTCGAATCTAAGATTTTGTCTACTTCATATTCTTGGTATCTTCAATTATGATTGGAGGCAATGGCTTTGGTATTCTTCTAGGGATACTGGATGTATGACATGGCTTCAAGATTGAAGTATGGAATATAGGATGGATTTTCATGGATGGGGGAATATGGAGACGATCAGTGATTGGATTTACTTGGCTGAGAATCTTAAAGGGCCCAAGTCATTGATAATCTAGTTTTTGGGAGGGGTGAGGAGTGTTAGCAGTCAGCTCCCCTCTCACGTCAGCAATGCTATGCGGCAGTTTTGCCACATGGCAGCAGTCGGGGTCTTCGTTGACTGTAGTCAGCTATTGACCTGCCTATTTTGGCATTTTTATGAGGCATTCTTTTCATCCTTTTAAAGGGTGAGTTTCCAATAGTTTTGATCACTTGTATCTGAAAAATTACAGCCTGCTGGTGATAGAGACAGCACTTGGGCTAAGAAAGATCGAGGTCCTCACTGTTGTTTGTTTTGTATGTTGATGGCTTGATTATTGTAGATGCTCATACCCACAAGGTTGAAGAGACGAAGGTAGCCCTACATTTCTTTTTGGTCCATGAGATTTATCAGTCTCAGAGGGGGATTTTCATCTCTTAGTAGAGATATGTACAGGAGCTCTTAGTGACTTTTGAGACGCTTGAGGATTGTTGGTCCATTTCTACTCCTATGGATCCGAGTTGGAAGGCCACTTCACATGCAGATTCTCCTTTGGCGAATGCTACTCCCTACCATTAGCTGATTGGCTCATTAATTTGGCTCCTCAACACATAGGTTGATCTATGCTTTGTTGTAGGTCTCTTGGCTGGGTTCATGAGTTTGCCTCAGCAGGTGCATTGGCAGGCTTCTCAGAGGATCCTACTGTATCTGAGGGGACCTTCGACTGAGGAATTCATTATCCTACAAGTAAAGGTGATTATGATCTTGTTCTTGCAGGTTGGAGTGAATTAGATATGGCTGGCAATGCGGATCATAGGCAGCCTGCTACATGTTATTGTTTTACCTTGGGTGATAGTGCTATCTCTTGGAGTAGTAAGAAGTAGTCCACGGTACCCCTATCTTCGATCAAGAGGCAGAGTATTAGGCTGTGTCTTCTACCACATGTAAGATTGTATGGCTTTGGCAATTGTTGGAGGAGCTTGGATGCCCCTAGACTCATCCTACTATCTTGCAGTGTGACAATGAGAGTTGCATTGCCTTGGCACGGAATCCCATATTTCATGCCCAGATGAAGCACATAGAGATCTAGTATCACTTCATCAGGGAGAAGCTTCTAGATGAGACCACTGATGTGGAGTAGTGTAAGACTGAAGGTAATCTTGCAGATTTGTTTATGAAGGCACTTCCCCAAGCTTTGCTTCATCAACATTCCAGATCCCTACATTTGCTACCTTGTTTAGGATTTGAGAGGGGATGTTAGCAGTCAACTCCCCTCCCACATCAACAGTGCCACATGGTAGTTTTGGCACATGACAACGGTCGAGGGACTATTCGTAGGTTGAACATCTGACTACAGTTCGAGTTCGATTGCATTTAATGCAGTCAGTTGCATTAAATGCAGTCGACCTACCTATTTTGACATTTTTATGAGGCATTCTTTTTAGCCTTTTGAAGGCTGAGTTTCGAGCAATTTTGATCACTTGTATATGACAGATTACAGCCACCTAGTGTGATAGAGACAACACTCGGGCTAACAGAGATCGAGGTCCTCAAGGTAGAGACATATGCAAATATTCTCTCTGCACCCGTGTCTAATTCTGCATTCTTATACAACATTCTTCACTGCAGATTTTCTGTGTTTCACTGTCTCTCTCTCTCTCTCTCTCTCTCTCTCTCTCTCTCTCTCTCTCTCTCTCTCTCTCTCTCTCTCTCTCTCTCTCTTCTCTCGCCATTCACTCTTTGTCATGGTCATTTGCTTCTGCATTGCTTCACTCTGACAAGGAGAACATAGATCATGTTAAAGAAGCCAAGATCTCCAATTTTGTATGATGGATGTTGCATGCAAACCTTATTTTCATTTCTCTTATATGTCTCTTAAGCTTGTTTGATATGTGTTTGCAACTCTTTATGAATATTAAAGAGGTGTTGAGCTAAGTTTGCAGTAGCTGGATTCTTTTCCTACGATCTTACATGATTGTCTGTCCTTGGGTGTTGGCCATAATTAGCAAAGAATGGTGTGAATTGATTAGAGG
Source organism: Lygodium microphyllum (assembly GCF_053477565.2). Taxonomy (NCBI): domain Eukaryota; kingdom Viridiplantae; phylum Streptophyta; class Polypodiopsida; order Schizaeales; family Lygodiaceae; genus Lygodium; species Lygodium microphyllum. The sequence continues at coordinate 13,260,146 of NW_028229514.1, forward strand.
CATGGGATGGATTATTGTGTGCAACCTTAGCAAGGAATAATAGATTGACCCAATTGTCTTGATCATAGTTGATTGTGCATCTAAGGTATTGCACCAAGACTTGATTCACTCTTTGTTTGTCTATCACTCTGTGGTTGGTTAGTTGATGAAAGATTCACTTGTACTCCCAAAATTTTAAAGAGACTTCTCCAAAACCCCCATATAAATTGGGGGCCGCAATCACAGACAATATCATCAGGTAACCCATGGTGCTGATATACCTATTCCAAGAAAAGCCTTGTTGTCCCTTCTCCATTGATGCTCTTGGTTGTTGGGATAAAGTGTGCCATTTTTTTGAATTGATCAACCACACCAAGATAGAATTATACCCTTTGGAAGAAGGTAGTTCAACAATGAAGTCTATGGATAAGGATGACCATGTCTTACTTGGAATAGGTAGTGGTTGAGAAAGGCCATGAGGTTGATGAAGAGGGACTTTAGCTCGATTGCATGTGTCACAAGAGTGCATAAAGTCCTTGACTAGTTTCCACATCTGTGGCCACCAAAAATCCCTTGAAACTAGCTCGATTATCTTGTTAATCCCAAAATGCCCTGTTGCGCGGAGATAATGTCTTCTCTTGAGTATATCCACTTGCAAGGTATCGGGAGGAATGTAGAACAATCCCTTATAATAGAGCATCCAATCAATGTCCTAAACATCCCTTTGAGTTTATTCTTGTCCTTGATGTAATTGCCTACTTATGTCCTTGACAAATGAGTCTTTTATAATTTTCTTTGTGACCTTTGATAAGAACCTAAAGTCTTATTCAACCTTGTTGATAACTGTCTTTAACTTCAATTGCTCAGGTTTCAAGATTATTAAATTTTGTTGGTCATGGGCTTCATCACCTTCTTTTGGTGATGGGTAGGATCTTTGAGATAAAGCATGTGGCTTTCCTTGTTGATGGCCAAGCCTGTAGGTAATGACAAAGTTAAATCTTGATAGGAAACAACTCTATCTTGCTTGATGATGATTCAAGACACGAGAAGTCATAAAATATTCCAGATTCTTGTGATCCATATAGATAGTGATCTTATGAGAGGTGCCTTCAAGTAGGAGTTGCGAGGTCTCCAAGGAGTCCACAATAGCTAGAAGTTCACCATGAATTTCATTGTTAATTTTTGCAGCAAAGAATTTTCTCGAGTGGAAAGCTATTGGATGAACTTGATTGTTATCACCGATTTGGGATAGAACAACTCAAAGTGCAAAATCTAAGGCATCTGCCTCCATGATAAAGGGCTTCAATGGATCTGCATGGATGAGAATGGGTGTTGAGATGAACGCTTGCTTTAATTTTTGAAAAGCTTGTTCAGTCTCATACAAACTTGTCTTTTTTGGTTAGTTGGTTTTAGAGGGATAGCAATATGAGAGTAATCCTTGACAAAGATTTAATAAAAATTTACAAATCCCAAAAAGCATTGAACATCTCGCATAAATGAAAGAGTCTCCCATTCTAAAATAGTTTGTACCTTCCTTGGGTCCATAGAAAATGAGAAATTCCCTTCTTAGAAATTACGTACTCTAAAAACTCAACTTTAGTTCGATGGAAAGAACACATTTTCAGCTTTTCATACAATTCTAATTCTTGCAATTTATTTAAGATTATTTTAATGTGATGTTTGTGCTCCTCTTGATTCTTGGAAAATATCAAGATGTCATCCAAATAGATCAGAATAAAGTTGTCCAAGTATTCTTGAAAGATATCATTCATCATATGCTGGAAAACTATTGAAGCATTCATAAGGCCAACTGACATGACAACATATTTAAAATGCCCCTACCTTGTGTGAAAAGTTGTCTTCCATTCATAACCTTTTTTAATCCTGACAAGATTGTAAGCACCACAAAGATCTAGCTTAGTGAAGGCTTTGAGTTTCCCAAGTTGTTCAAGGAATTTTGAAATCAAGGGAAGAGGGTAGTGATTCTTGATAGTAATTTTATTGAGCCCTCTATAATCCACACACATATGAAGGGATCCATCTTTTTTCTTGATGAATAGAATTAGAGCACCTACTAGAGATTTTAAATGACATATGAATTCCTTGGAAAGATTCTCATCAATATATTTCATGAGCTTTGGTAATTCATCTTAGGATAGCTTATGGATGGGGCCGAAAGGAGGTTGAGCTCTTTCTTGTAAATCTATTGCACAGTCATAAGGTGGGGGTTTTGGTAGCATATCCACATTCTTGTTTTCAAACACATCCTTGAACTCTCCATATTGAGCTATCTAGGTTTTCATCCTTTGGCTTCTCCATTTAAATTGCATAAATAAAAAAGGATGGATTTTTCTTTTCTTGACTCATGAATACCTTTGCTCCAAGGTATGGTTAAGAATTCTTCCTTCTATTATTTTGCATTGGCTTCAACCTTTCTAGACCTCCAAATGATGTTGAGTTATGTAATTCTAGCCAGGGTAGCCCAATAATAATGGGAGTATTTGGGCAATGGATGATGTTGAAGGCTATATTTGATACAAGACTCCTTAGAGTAACTTTTGTGGGTTGAGTCTCATACCCGATGTCTCTCGAAGCAAGAGATTGATCATCAATTACTTGCACGTAACAACTTTGCTTTCCTTAGAAGTTGTATGCCATGTTGCTTTGCATCTTTCTCATCCATGAAGCATGTTGTGGCTCTAGAGTCTAATAAAGCTTGTCTATCTATTTGTCTTTCCTCCACGTGAATCTTTATTGGTAACATAAAGATAAATGTTAGACCTGCACATAGAAAGAGACCTTCTTTTGGGTTTCTTGAAGCTTTGTCCATCCGTATGGTCTCTACTAAGGTTGGACGTCGACGTTTCTCGACAATGGAGTGTGGCACCTTGAATTATCCTTCTTCCTTTGTTAGGACAATATTTAGCTATGTGTCTAGCAATTGGCAGCAATACATGCATAGTCCATTAATGTGCTTCCTTTGTTTTTCTTGAGTTGTCGATGGCTTGAATTGCGTCATATCAATTTGCATAGGCTTTGCCTCAAATACTCTTGGTCTTCTCAGCTAGTTGGATCTTCAAAAGTCTTCATCTTGCTTGAATTCAAGGCAGCTCCTCGACATCTTTTTTATCTTCTCTCAAACAAGTGGTTGTCACATTTAATTGCTTGAGAGATAAATTTACTAAGTATATGCACCTTTGGCATAGTGAGCAAAAGACCTTTAACATTATCCTTCAATCCCCAATAGAATTGACTAATAAAATCGACCCTTGGTATAGATTTCTAATCTTTCTTTTAGCTATTATTACTCTATCTACTTCTCCAAACATGGCAAATATTCAAATCAGCAAATGGCTAATTTTTTGCATTTTCCAATGGAGTAGCTGGTTGAACATTGAGTTCACTTATTGTTACTCCAGCTGAATCACCAAATGTAATGGGCATCAGCCCTTCAAAAACATCATGGGTAGCCTAATATATGTCTAAACCAGCAAGGGACAATTCTGATTTTTCATCAAATAGTACATCCCTACTGACAAATACATTTTTAGAGACAAGATCATAGAGTCAGTAGCCTTTGCTCTCACTACTATATCCCACAAAAATACATGTGAGAGCCTTGTTATCCAACTTTTTCCCGAGTACCTGGGGTATGTGTGCATATGCAAGACACCCAAAGGTACAAAAATGTCCAACAGAAGGTTTCCGGCTGTTCCAAGTCTCAAAAGGTGTAATCTTCTTTAATGCTTTGGTGGGGCATCTATTCAAAACATGGCGAGCACACATGATCGCTTCCATCCAAAAACTATGTGGCAAGCTCTTTGCTTTCAGCATACATCTAGCCATCTCCATTAGTGACCGATTTTTCATCTCTACGACCCCATTCTACTATGGAGTATAAGCAGTAGTGAACTAATGGACAATGCCCTTTTGCTTCAAAAAAGAATTCAGCATAGAGGACATATATCCCCCCCCCCCCCCCCCCCGTCCGAATGGAGAGTCTTTATTGTGCAACCAAATTAATTTTCAACAAGTGCAACAAAAGCCAAGAACGCATCATACACTTTTGACTTTTTTACCAAAGAATAGACCTAGCAAAATCATGTAAAGTCATCAATAAAAGTCACAAAATAGTAACATCCTCCCAATGAATTTGTATGCATAGGCCCACATACATCTAAATGCACTAACTGTAACTTGGATGTGGCTCTAAAAGCAACATCACGGGGAAAAAAAAACCAATGCATTTTCCCAAAAATACATCCTTTGCACAAGTGCTCAGGGGGTCTCTCCAGAAGAGGTAATCCATCTAGCATCTGTGTATGTTGTAAGAGCATCAAGCTACCAAAGTTCACATGCCCCATCTGAGCATGCCATAACTCTCTTTGTATCATAGCAGAAGTAAGAGTGGATGCCAAGTACGTTGACTGATCCGCTAAAAGAGCATCCAACTCATATAACCCATGACATAAAGTGTCAGTTAAGACCAAAGTCATGTGTTTTTTGTCTCTCACCATGCATCTGTCATCATCAAATGTGACTTGCAATCCACAACATGCCAAAGAAGAAATAAAGAGTAGATTCTTCTTTATGCCTGGCACAAACAAAGCATCCTATAAGCGGAGATTAGAGCCATCAATGGTTGGCTACAAGCACAATCTCCCCAATACCTCTAATAGGGTATGATGCATGTCAAGAATCGCGTGGTGGAGGGGATTGCTCAAGATGCTGCGCTGAACACACACAGAATGCACAAGGAGAAGCTCACTCAAGAGACAAGAAGAGAGATGGAGGCCAAAACGTTTTCTTGCTGATTTCTTCTTCTTCTTCCACACACTTTACAATATACACAAAGTATAGATAAGATACTAGATAAAAGGAAAGTGGCCTACTAAGTCAAACAATGCATAACCGACTACACTAGTCGACTGGTGCTATAACTATGCCAGCTGTAAATAGGTGTAACAATCTGAATATAATAAGTAATGAGTCAGTGGCCATGTGAGAGTCATAATGACCACTGACGTGCTAAGTGTAGACGTGTGGACCCATCTAACCAGGCGGTCCATCATCAATGTCCACATGTGTTGAGCTTGTCATCTCAACACTCCCCCTCAAGCTCAACTGCATCTCTACAACTCCAAGTAAGCTTCGAAACTTTTGAAGCTTCTCTGTACCCAATGCCTTCGTGAAGATGTCAGCTATCTGATCCTGTGTGTTGACATACACCAAGTCAATCTCACCTGCTAGTACCTTCTCTCTCACAAAGTGGTAGTGTACCTCAATATGTTTTGTCCTGGCATGGAACACAGGGTTCCTAGCCAACTGTATACTGCTCATGTTGTCACAATAAATGACAACTGGACCTTCCACCTGCACATCCAAATCAGCCAATAACTTTTGCAGCCATACTACCTCACATGCTGCAACAGCAGCACCTCTATACTCAGCCTCTGTACTCGACAAAGCAACTGTAGATTGCTTTTTGCTGCTCCAAGCAACTGCTGCACTACCAAGAGAGAACATGTATCCGCTGGTAGATCTTCTATCCGACATACTACCAACCCAATCTGCATCTGTGTATCCAAACACATGTACGCCTGTACCTGCCTCATAGAAAAGTCCATAATGTATTGTGGACTTGACATATCTCAATATGCGTCTCACTGCATCCAAGTGTGGTTTTCTAGGTACTTGCATAAATTGACTCACAAGACCAACATCGTAGCTCAAGTCTGGCCTTGTAATAGTCATGTAAATCAAACTCCCCACTATCCTCCTGAACATAGTAGGGTCTTCTATCTCATCCCCAACATCAGCACTCAGCTTTACATTCTGCTCCAACGGGACTGAAAGTGGTTTGCATGCTGTCATACCATACTTGGACAACATGTCCAAGCCATACTGTCTTTGGGACAGCCATATACCATCATCACATCTGACCACCTCAATGCCAAGGAAGTACCTTAGCTCACCTAGATCCTTCATCTCAAACTTCATCTTCAAACAACCCTTGACTTCAGCAATCCCACTATCACTATCACCTGTAATAATCAAGTCATCCACATAGATGACTATGATGACCAAACCTGCATCTCCTTTTCTCACATAAAGTGAGTGATCAACATCAGAAACATAAAAACCAATATTGACAAGATACTCTCTAATCTTGTCAGACCATGCTCTAGGTGCTTGCTTGAGCCCATAGAGTGCCTTCTTCAATCTGCACACATACGTGGGATGCTCTAAATCTTCATAACCTGCTGGCTGATCCATATACACTTCTTCCTGCAAATCACCATGCAAGAAGGCATTCTTTACATCCATTTGCTGCAACCTCCAACCTTTGGCTGCTGCCAAAGCAATCACACATCTGACAGTTGCCATCCTAGCAACTGGACTGAAGGTTTCATCATAATCTATGCCATATGTCTGGGCATAGCCTTTTGCAACCAGCCTAGCTTTGTACTTGCTAATAGAACCATCTGCATTGTGCTTAATCTTATAAACCCACTTACATCCAATAGCTTTCTTTCCCTTTGGCAATGATACTAGATCCCAAGTCTTATTAGCCTCAAATGCAGCCATCTCCTCATCCATTGCTGCATCCCAATGAGCATGACCAACAGCCTCCTCAAAACATGTAGGCTCAACATCCTCAACTAGTTTCACCATATAAGCATAATGGTGAGCTGCATAACCTTCAAAACCAAATCTTTTAACAGGGTATCTCACCCTGCTAGACCTGCGTACCACTGGATCACTCAATGGAGTCTTTGCATCAGCCCGTGCTCTCTGCACACCTGGAGTTCTCACTGAAGGAATGCCAAGCTCATCATCTAAGCTCTCTGAGCCACTGGAGTCTCCATCAAGTACTGCATCAATGCCTTTTGACACTTTATTCTTTCCTTTGTCTTTACCTGTAGTGCTACTAGATGCACCTGAAGATGTAGAGGTACTCCTTAGTCTCCCAGACCAAGGACTACTAGATGATGTCTCTGGTCCACTAAGAGTCTGTGATTCTTGCTTTTCAGCCTGCACATGAGTGCCATGATCATCATCAACATCCAATGCATCACCACTAGATGCATACCAGATGCTCATTTCATCAAAGATGACATCCCTGCTCACTCTGAACTTACATGTGACAGGGTTGTAACAGCGATACCCTTTCTGCTCTAAAGAGTATCCAATAAAGACACACTTTTCAGCCTTTAGATCCAGTTTCTTCCGCAACTCATCTGGCACATGAACATACGCAATGCAGCCAAATACTTTCAAGTGTGAAACATCAGGCTTCTTACCTGTAAAACATTCTTCGGGGGTCATACCATGAACTGCAGCTGTGGGAGTTCTGTTCATAATATAAACAACAGTATGAATAGCCTCAGACCAATAATGCTTAGGCATATTCTTTTCAGCCATCAAGGTGCGTGCAACTTCTGCAATATTCCTGTTTTTCCTTTCTGCAACCCCATTTTGCTGTGGGGTATACCTGCATGTGAACTGTCTCTTTATCCCATGAGACTTCAGAAAATCACTGAACTCATTTGAGAGGTACTCTCCCCCTCCATCTGACCTCAGGCACTTTACTTTCAAGCCTGTTTCTCTTTCAACTGCAGCCTTGAAAGTTCTAAAGTGCTCAAACGCTTCACTCTTTTCCTTCATAAAATATACCCACAGCTTTCTAGAACAATCATCAATGAATGTGACAAAGTATGAACTGCCTCCAAGAGATACATTTTGTGTAGGCCCCCAAATGTCTGTATGTACAACATCAAGAATATTTCTGCTTACATCTCTATCATGTGAAAAAGGTTGCCTTGCCTACTTACCAAACTGACATGCTTCACATACCTTCTGAAATTCTGCAACTCTAAATGTAGGCAAACCTGTAACCAACCCTTTGGACTGCATTAGTTTCAGCCTTTGTACATTTGCATGTCCAATGCGTTTGTGCCAAATTTCAATGTCTGCAACAACACCTTTTCCTTTGGCATACATAGCAGCATTCATAGTAGGGATTCCGGCATCTAGAGTGAACATACGTCCAACTCTACTTCCCTTTGCTACCAACCTGAACTTGTCATTGAAGTCTTCTACAAAGCAGCCCTTTGCATTAAATTTGACTTGCAGCCCTTACTCTACCATTTGACCGACTGACACCAAATTCTTTGTAATAGATGGCACATGTAATACATCTGAAAGACTCTTTGTCTTACCATCATGCAAGGACAAGGGAACTTTTCCAATGTGTGAAATTGGGTGGCATGAGTCATCACCCGTCTGCACATAACCTACATTCTGCAAATCCTACATCTCTCCAAACCATTCTGCATGGCTGGTCATATGATTGGATGCACCTGAATCGACATACCAAACATCTTCATGTGTTCCCTTTCCTGTAACAGCATTCAGCATATGCTACATAACAAACAAACGTTCATTTTTGTCTTCATTCTGTCATGAAGACGATGCATAGTTTCCTTGCTGCAACTTACCACTCCGAATATCATCTTTCTTGGCATAACATTGGGCTGCAATATGACCTGTTTTGCCACAGTAGTGGCACATAATACCAGAGTTGTTAGAACCTCTGTTCTGCCATCCACCTCTTCCTCTAAAGCTCCCCCTGCCTCTAAAGTTACCACGACCTCCTGAAACCTGCATATCGCCAAATTGTTGATTCAATCTATTTTGCTGGTTATCACTACCACGTCCTGTACCACGGCCTCTTGAAGAGAACCTACCACGTCCCCTTCCTGAACTGGAGTAGAAAGCCTGGACCTGTTCACCACTTCTTTCAGATGTCTCACTCTGCATGTTGATTTCTTCAGTGATCATTAGAGAGACCAACTCATCAAAATCTGGAAATGGCTTTCTGACATATACGGAAGTTACAAAAAACTTCCAAGTCTTTTCATTGTTAAGTCCACCCAAGGTAGACGACACCAAATCATCATCATCGGGCATTGCATCAATCGCTGCCAATGCATCTGCAATGCTCCTTACCTTCAATGCATACTCATTGATAGACATCTTTCCTTTCTTCAATGTATTCAACTCTTGCTTGAGTTGAATCTTTCGTGCCTTTGTATTTACAGAAAACATACTTTCAAGTATGGTCCAAGCTGCATATGCATTCTCTGCATTTCTAATGTGTCCCAACATATTATTGTCAATTACTGCAGACAACCAATACATGACCTTCTTGCCTTTTGCATTCCATTCCTTTCGTGCCTTTATCTCTTCTGCAGTTGGAGGATCACTCACCTCCGGCTCCTTTTCTTCACCTGAAACAAACTCGTAGAGGCCTTTTCCAATAAGAAAGTTCGTGACATGGAACTTCCATGAAGGGTAGTTGTTCTTGTCAAGCTTCTCAATGATGGGGCTTCCACTGTTCTCTGCCATTATCACAAGAATAATACCAAACAGCAAGCAAATCTTTTGCAATCCTCGACCTGTAGTGCACAGTGTTAGAAATGCGGGATCTAGAGCATGACATAACCGGAAGCTATGGAGGATGGAAGGAGAAGTGTAGACTCATGTTAGAATGGACACTATTTGTTACACAAGTGAATTAGGTTCCAAGATTGAGACTTGGACTCATAAACACAATCTTGTGTATGTGGACAATGACATTGACACTTTACTAAAATGAAAAGAGTACTATCATTGCATTAAGAAAGGAAGCAAGTACAATGCTTTATAGGAAAGTAGGAAACTGCAGTAGGCACCATTGTGCATATGGGATAAGTTAGCCTGCATGTCCTTGACCCTGAGACTCCATACAAAGAGGCTGTTTGAGTGTGATTGCTGATTCTCAACACCCCTCCTCAATCACAACTAGGAAAGGCACAAAGTGTGTAGAGGCTGTAATGAGAACCACCTGCAAAGTGTGGGTATACCACAGACATGGCAAAATACCAGAGGCTGTCACAGAAAAAGCTAAGTGTGGGTACCATAAACATGGTGGACATCCAGAGGCTGTAACAGGGGCCTCACAAAGTGTACAGGGACTGTAATGCCAAGTTACATAAGGAGTTTACATAGCTTATGGCAGGAAGCATTAGGGCAAGGAAAAATACAAGGCTATTAAAACAGTCTATTAGAATTATGAGAGTACAAGGACTGATGAGTCTTGTCCTTCCGATCCTGGTGATCTTCATCTTCTTCTTCCTTTGCTTCATTTTCTTCTTCTTCTTTGACTGCGACTAGATAGTCCTTTTGGGATCTCTTTCTTGCGTGGCAGAACTTCTCGGTGTGTCCGGTCCTTTTGCAGAAGTCACAAAAGAGCTGATCTTTCTTGCCTTTGTACCTGTTGCCAACATATAATGCATGCTCATCTCTAGAGGTACTTGGTTCTTCTTTAGTTTTTAGCATCTTTTCTTCTTCTAACAGTGATGCCTGGATATCAACAAGTTCAGGATTTGGCATGTTGATTAAAGTTGTTGATACGTTATTATATTCAGGAGGCAAGCTCTTAAGTAGAACACCGATGCAAACATCTTCATCCATTTTAATGTTGATTCCTGCAAGTTGGGTTAGGAGTCCTTCCATCTAATTAAGATGTGTGGCAAGTGATGTGTTGGACTTCATTTCAAGCCTGAAGAATTCAATTAGGAGACCATACTTTGATGATTTAGAATGTGCACTGAACAGGGTGTCAAGTCTTTTCCATGTATCCTGTGAGGTCTCACAGTTATCCACGTGATGGATATAACTGTCATCTAGCTCCAATTTGATAATGGCCTGGGCTCTGTCATCATTCTTTTGCCAAGTAGTTGCAAGGTCCGCGTCCCGCGGTTTCTTCTCTTTGCCATTTGTGATGGCCCAGAGACCCTTCTTCATCAGGATGAGCTTGATGCGGGTTTGCCAAGTGTGGAATCCGACTCCTTTGAATCGAGCATTTGGCGCGTCTTTGCCCATGTTAGATTTACGGGAATAGTAGCAAATCAACTTCAGACTTTATTAGATTTGAGCAACAGAAGAATTGATTGAGAGACACAAGTGCTAAAAAGCACTAACTGAGTGTCAATGAATACCAAATCTGAAAAAGTCTTTTACTCCAAGTGATCTTCCCCTTCTTGATTTGATGCTGATGTCTTCAGATCTAAGTGACAGTACTTTAACAAACTTCAGAGAGTATTGCTCAGTGATTAAAATCACTGTTGATAACTTCAGTGAGAGAAACAGTGAAAAATGTCAAGATTTTGAAGCTTTTGGCTATGGTGGAATTAGGGTTTCTGAGATAGGGGCCTGGTTTTTTGCTGATTGCAGGAGCTACAGTGCATCATTTTCAAAACTTTTTACATATCTAGGAAGCTTATGTCATGGGCTACCAAAGCCCCATGGAGATTGTCAACATCGTGGTCAGTATACAGCGCGCAGGTGCCGCGAACAGAATCGGCGCAGATCTGGACAGCGAGGTCGAATTTGAGCAATGCTGGAGCTGTAGATCATCAATGTTGGTGTTTAAAGTGACAGGAAGCTGCGCCCTGAGCCAAGGAACATTTCTCCAGAAGAAATCATGTTGAAATTCTGCCTGGTTGAAGAGTTATGGAAGCTCCAAGCAAGGTAGGTCCTGTCTGGCTATGGCAGACACAGAACAGAGATTAGGGATTTTCACAATGCTGAGCTCCAGATGGTCCAATGTCCTGGATTGATGTGATACAGGGAAGCTTTATGAGTTGGGGAATACTTTTCCAGAAGGAAGCTCCAAGAGATTTGACCTGTGGAGTGAGATATAAGCAGTTCAATCTGACAGGGTGCTGCTGGCTATGGCTGCCATGGAAGCTTCAGTGAGAGTAGAGTTGAGAAAAGAAGTCATACACTGACACTGAGCTGGATGGAGGTTCAGAAGAATCAAGAGAGGCTGGAGAAGCAATTCCATGCCCAACTGGGCTCTGATACCATGTTAGAAATGCGGGATCTAGAGCATGACATAACCGGAAGCTATGGAGGATGTAAGGAGAAGTGTAGACTCATGTTAGAATGGACACTGTTTGTTACACAAGTGAATTAGGTTCCAAGATTGAGATTTGGACTCATAAACACAATCTTGTGTATGTGGACAATGATATTGACACTTTACTGAAATGAAAAGAGTACTATCATTGCATTAAGAAAGGAAGCAAGTACAACGCTTTATAGGAAAGTAGGAAACTGCAGTAGGCACCATTATGCATGTGGGATAAGTTAGCCTGCATGTCCTTGACCCTGAGACTCCATACAAAGAGGCTGTTTGAGTGTGATTGATGATTCTCAACACACAGCAATACACTAGACAGCCTTTTTCACTGTCTGCTCAACAATACATGCAATCTGCAACCTGTTTGCAGATAAACCTTGTGTTTACTCACTGGTAAACACCTTTAATCTTATAGATCTGAAATCTGTAACCTGCGCACCCACTGTCGGTCGATACAGTTGAAGTCACAGCGTACCATGAAACTGTTGTCCGCAACTTACGGCTCTAAAACGGGCCCTGAAACGGCCTCAAATGCCCAAAATAACTGCGGAACAGCCCTAAAGGGCTAATATGCAGAATATACAATGCTCTTCGCGCATACCAAATCTCACTGCAATCTGAGATTTTTGCTCTGCCCTGCTTTCGGTGCCTCCACAGGCACTATCCAAGAGAAAGAGTGGAAGGATGGGAGAGCTTCTTACCCGTGGCTTGCTTGCTCGAACCTTGCTTCTTCCCCTTTGCTTCAACCTTCGAAATCATCCTCTCTTAGTGGTGCGGCTCTGATACCATGTCAAGAATCGCGTGGTGGAGGGGATTGCTCAAGATGCTGTGCCGAACACACATAGAATGCACAAGGAGAAGCTCACTCAAGAGACAAGAAGAGAGATGGAGGCCAAAACGTTTTCTTGCTGATTTCTTCTTCTTCTTCCACACACTTCACAATATACACAAAGTATAGATAAGATACAAGATAAAAGGAAAGTGGCCTACTAAGTCAAACAATGCATAACCGACTACACTAGTCGACTGGCGCTATAACTATGCCAGTTGTAAATAGGTGTAACAATCTGAATATAATAAGTAATGAGTCAGTGGCCATGTGAGAGTCATAATGACCACCGACGTGCTAAGTGTAGACGTGTGGACCCATCTAACCAGGCGGTGCATCATCAATGTCCACATGTGTTGAGCTTGTCATCTCAACAATGCATTGTTGGCACATTGTATAGACTTGCCAACTGGAGTTGCACCAACATAAGCAAATAAATCTCTGCGAGATGTGATGTGCCTAGAAGCACCACGGTCAAAAAACTAAGTGCATGCATTCTCAGTAGAGCTAAAAGCTCCATCAGTCCAAGAAGTGACATAACTGCATGTGTAAAAGCAATAGTCCCTGTCTGTAACAAAGGACGCGGACTCACTAGCAGTGGAAGGAGCATTAGAAACTGACATTCTTGATTCCTTTTTCTTCTCCTTGGCGATGGCTTTCTACACTCAGTAATGTAGTGGCCTGACTTCTTGCAATAATGGCATTTGCGTTTTTTGGCTTGTATACCTCCTTGTTTTTTACTTCCTTGTGAGGTGCCCGAAGTCCCAAAACTCTGCGGAGCATTCTTTACTTGGCTGCCTTTGCCCTTTTGTCTAGCCATAAAAGCCTGCTCAGAGGCTATGACATCCACACCACTATTTCTTCTTATTTGCTCCTCTTCAAGAAGAGGACTGACTAACTGAAGAAAAGTGATCGACTGTGCAGTAATCCTCATGGTGAGGCTTAAGGCCATATGAAAAGGCAAGTACAAAGGAGGCAATGAGTTCAATGTAGTAGATATCTTTCATATGAATAGTACTCATAAACATTCATAAGTTGCTCACGCAAGTCTTGAATTTTGTTCAAGTGATCCTGAATAGAATCACCCTCATCCATTTTCAATGTCTCTTGCTCTTTCTTTAAGAAAGAGATACAAGTCTCATTTTTACTTGCAAACATCTGCTCCAAAGTTAGCCAAGTTTCTCATGAAGAAGTTGTTGAATGAATGTGGGGGATGGTGGACCATTGAACTGCCAATGCAATCAGAGACAAAGCATGTGCATCCCATGTATCCCATGCTTTTTGAGCTGTTGATCTTTGGGGAAGTGGCTGAAGTGGAGCAGGCTGAGGTGCCCATTGTCCACGTCTGCCTGGAGGAGGAGTAGTTTGAGCCACAACTCCGGGCCTAACTTCTTCTCCACTGACATAATCCCAAAGATTTTTTACCACAAGCACATTCTTCATCATGAAGGACCAAAGTGAGTAGTTGTTACCATTCAATTTTTCCTCCTTGGATACATAAGTAAAGACATCACCTCCCTGATTTGCCATGATAATCAATGTCAAAAGAAGAAAATGAGCAATGTCCAAGCTAGATCAAATTGGAAATCTCAAAATTTCTAGAAATTACATCAAATAGCTTGCTGCAATTAGTACATTCAGGTGCACTCTATCAAAACTGTATGTAATGCATGCAATCCAAGGTGCATTCAATGTTCAGCAACATTGTATGAGCAAAATCCCCAAAATTTATTGCCCGAAATTTGTCCAAAACAATCTATCACTAACTGAGATTGCAATACATGTGCTAATGTCCTAAAAAAACTCAAAAGACCAAAATTTTCTAATAAATTTTCCCATAAATTTGCATCAACCATGTCCCAGACACGTACTCACAATTCTGTGCCTGCTTGGGGAGAAACCCCCTTGTCCAGAAATGAATTCTAGAATAAAAAAGGTTAAAAAAATTTACCTCTGAAAGTAGTCGGCCAGACAAGCTCGTGGCCACAGGCGTAGGGTCAAAAGGGTGCCGGACTGTGTGTTAGAGACCAAGCGGGAGCTTGCTTAGGTGCTCCTGGTGCTAGAGGTAGCTAGCGGCATGGCACAGGGCAGGAAGCTACAGGGGTGTCGTAGCTGGCAAAGCACAGCGACAAGGCCAGGGGGCAGGTGTGGCCACAAGGGCGGTGCATTTCAGGTACAGGTAGGCTATCTAGCGGGTTCCTAGGCTGGCGCAGGGGCGCTACAAGTAGCGTTACTGTTGTTGGGTATTGTTGGCGAAGCAGGCTGTCTGGGTTGACGTAGTGGGCAATGGCTTGGCGGGTGCAGGACGACCTGGCTGACAAGCTCCCTTGTTGACTGGTGCTAGCTAGGAGACTGCAAAACAAGCACCACATGGCGGCACTCCATAGGTGCTGGAAGCAGAGCTGAACCTGAGCAGAAACTGAGTTGAGCTGAATAGAGTCAATGCTCTAATACCAAATGTGAGATGGAGAGAGGATCGAAGCTCAAAGTTCAGTAGATAATGTGAGAGTGAAGCACGACACCCAATGCAATAGACTAAAAGAGTGTAATCTGAAAGTAAAAAAGTACAACCCTTAAACCTTAGAGTTGTAGGGGGTGTTCACACTCGAACACGATAAGTGCCTGTAAGTGTGTGACATAAACACATATGAAATAAGACAATAAGTCTGGGGGAAAAAATCTCTCATACTCAGAGTAAAAAGTGCCCCAATGTCCTACTGATCATTGACACTCCTATCTGAGCGTAGGCCAAGTGTACAAATCTTGCTGATTGAAAGTAGATGATATCCCAAACCCAACACATAGAGAACCTCTGATGTGTGAGCACCACCATGCTCATTCAAAATTAGCTACATATCACCTTTGCCTTTGATAGGGACCAAAGAGCTATCACCAATGAGAATTCACCCATGGAAAGATTGCATATGGACAATGCCATCTAAAGAAGGAATTGCTTGACCAGATGCACCACTATCCATGATCCACTCACAAGGCTATGGAGCCATCGTCACTATATCAAAAGCTGTCAATGTTGAAGCCTCAATCGGCTCCAAATGTAGGAAGCTTGCTCATAAAGGAGCAACCACCGCTCCTAAGTACTTCATAGATTTGTCATTCTTGGTGTCCTTCTCGAGGTAATCCTTTTTCCAATTACCTATCTTGCCACAAATGTGGCAAGTAGACTTCTTTTCTTTGACTTTCTTGGTTTTCTGTCCCATATTCTTCTTCTTGTTCTTCTCCTTCTTTTGGGGAGATTGACCTTTTAAAACCTCCATCTTTGAAGCATTCTGACCTTTGAGTTGTTCCTCCCAATTCAAGTCCATCGGAACCAACTTCTCCTACTTAAGGATGTCTATCCACTTTGAAGCAATCAAGGAGGAGTAAAATACATTAAATTGGAACAATAATTGTGAAAGTAGAGTTAGCGCCATGTCCTTAGAGATGATCACCTTCCTAAAATTCTAGACCTACATCTGCAATCACCAAAGCTTATTGACACTCTCCCACATAGAAGTGAACTTGTTTGGGTTCGATGTCTACATCTATACCTCAAGAGACACCCGCTTTAGCATGGTCATTCAATTGTACAATTGATCCTATTCCAACCATATCTCTTGAGCAACGGTCAAATGCTCTATGTGGACTATCACAACTAGTGTGCATGAAAGAGCATTGAAAGATATACAAATCAAACATCTTAGTTTATGTTCTTTAGGCATCCTTCTATCAATGTAATATTGGTTAATCATTACATATATTCTCAAAAGTATCTATCCTTGGTATTCTCAACATCTGAAGACAATAAAGTACCTCATCTCTACTTTGTCATCATCTCCACATCTTCCTAACTATCATTTTCAAGCTTGTGCCTTTTATGGGATAAGACAACAAGTTTGCGCTTCTCCATATGTTACATATGTCAAGTGGCACATGGCAATCAACAAAGGTTTGCACATTCTTCACAACATGTACATAATTGCAAATGCTTTGTAAACCCATTGCAAATATTGAGAGAATCCTTCTTGTGAAGTTCATGCAAAGGCATTTGATGTACTTGCTTTGTGCATGCTTTGCATCCCCAAGACCGAACAAATTTATATTTCATTTGCATCATCCTGGCTTCTTCCATGTCATTTTTCACTCTCCAAGCTTCCATATTGTCTGCCTCCTCTTGCATACCAGCAACTGCATAAATGTTTTGCATACATATATATGCCGACTCATCAATTTTATCTAGTCTAATTGCATGTTCAAAGGCAAACCTCCCAAGCTTTACATTTCCCCACTTTAGACAAGCCCCTAACAAAGAATCCCAAGCTGGAAGATAATCAAGATATGGCATCCCCTTCAACATGCCTATTGCCTCGTCAAATTGTCCTGCACGACTGAATAGGTCAATCATGCAAGTATAGTGCTCTAAGTCTGGCATAATACCATAATTTGTGCTCATACTTTCATAATACTTCTGAGCCTGATCCACAAGACCTGAGTGACTGCAAGCACTAAGCACACAATTAATGGTAACTGCATTGGGGCAAAGGCAATCCCGTGTTGCATTCATTCGAAGCAGTAGAGTGTTTTCTCACTGTGTCTATGTTGGGCATATCCAATCATTAATACATTCAAAGTTGCTACATTCCGATTTGGAAGCTCATCAAACACTCGTGCTTTTGGAAGTTCACCACATTTGGCATACATGTCCATCAAAGCAGCGGCAAGCATGATGTTTGTTCCAAGCATTCCCTATCTGACAATTTGATCATGAATTTCTTTGCCTTTTCTAGCTGCTCTCCTGAGATAGCACAAGCTTTCAAGATGCTAATAAAGGTGACTGAATCTGGGAAAAGGCCCTCCTGTTGCATTCATTCAAAGCAGATGAGAGCTCCCTCACCATGCCTGTGTTGGGCATATCCAGCTATTAGTACATTCCAAGATACTACATCATGAATGGGAAGCTCGTCAAGCACTTCTTGTGCTTTTGGAAGTGCACCACATTTTGCATACATATCCACTAAAGCAGTGTCAAGCAAAAGATTCATACCCATCAATCGACATCTAACAATCTCATCATGAATTTGTTTGCCTTTGGTAACAGCTCCAACAATAGCACAAGCTCTCAAGCTGCAACTAAAGGTGACTACATTTGGAAAACATCCCTCATATTGCATTCATTCAAAGCATTTGAGTGCTTCTTCACCATGCCCATGTTGAGTATATCCAACAATTAATGCATACCAAGTCACCACATTCCGAACCGGAAGCTCATCGAGCACTTGTTATGCTTCTGAAAGCTCACCACATTTTGCATACATATCTATCAAAGTAGTGGCAAGCATGAGACTTGATCCCAACAACCCTTGGCTGGCAATCTACTCATGAATTTGTCTACCTTTGGTAGCTGCTCCAGCAAGGGCACATGCTTTCAAGATGTAAACAAATGTGGCTGCACTGGTAAAAAGCCCTTGCATTGCATCTATTTGAAGCAATTGAGCGCATCTACTATAGTTCATGCTAGACATATCTAGCAATGAGGGCAGACTAGGTCACAACATCACGAATAGAAAGCTCATCAAGCACTTGATGTGCTTTGTGGAGTGCACCACACTTTGCATACATACTGAGTAAGGCTTTCGCTACATAGAGGCTCCTTTCCTACAGGCCACTTCTCATAATGCGGGAATGTAGCCTAGTGCCTTTATGGAGGTCCTTGTGGTTGACACAGGCCTTAAGGAAGGACACAACCTTGATGATCACCTTGTCGATCCTGACTCCATTGTTCACTTCTGCTGATGTCACCACTCCTACTTGATGGAGCTCCTTTCTAACCCTAGGTTGTGGTTATGGAAGGACGATAGGCATGCATTAAGACAAGATCGTGACTGTAGTGAAAAGAAATGATGCCATTACCTTACCTGATTGTTCCTTTGTTGCTACACGAGATCGCTCGAATGCTTCTGCCGCTCATCAGGGGGGATCTATGATATGTGTAGGTAATGTGTCATATGTAATCAAGGGTATTGGAGGACTTTTCATTGTTGCAATAGATGGGGTTATCATCATGCTTTAGAAGGTCTTTTATGTGCCATGCATAAATAAAAATTGCTTTCATTTTCGGCCATTGTATATGTTGGTTTTATGGTTAAATTCCATATGGATCAATGTAGTGTCTACGATTGTAGTGATGGGGATGCTCTTGTTATCAACTTGATATGTATGAGAAAAAATTATCTTAGGATATACTATACATTGATAGCACTACCATGGATGACAAGGAGTAGTGTCATGCTCGGTTTGGTCATCCCAACTATGGTAGTTTGCTTTACTTGAGAAGAAAAAATATGGTGCTTATCTCCTTGCTTGAGTTGTCTTAGCCTAGCATTGCGTCGGCTTGAATAGCTTCCCTCCAGCCTGTCTGTGCTCCTACTGCATCGCTCATGCCCTATACTAGAGCCCCTTTGTAGCCTGCCTCTACGCCTTCTTGTACCCTAGCTCGCAATGCTCCGCATGTGCCCAATGCTATGCTCGTTTGTAGTTTGCCAGCGCTCTACCTCTCCGGATGCCCCTGGTCTCCATGACACCCTTGGTGCGCTTGCTGCTTCAAACTCACCCACATATGCCCTAACCACCAGTGGCCAGCACCAATAGCATGCGCCACCCTGTCTTCAATGACTGCCCCTTGCGCTCTTGTGCCCAACGCCGCTGGTATGCCACCAAATCGACTGGTTTCTAAGGTAAAAGTTAAAAAAATAGATTTTTTAAAAGCATTTTGGAAATGTTTTTTGGCGGGTTTTGCTTCTACAATGTTGCTAATTATTGAATGCACCTTGGGATGCGTGCATTACAGACAAATTTGACAGTGTACTTCAGTTTGCTAAGTGCAACAAGCTATTTACTGTAATTTCTAGAAATTTTGAGATTTCTTGGTTACTCCAACTTGGACATGGCTCTTTTGCTATTTTCTTGGCATTGATTATCATGGAAAATCAAGGAGGTGATGTATTTACATATGTATCCAAGGAGTTCAGGTTGGATGGTAACAACTATTCACTCTAGTCCTTCATGATGAAGAATGTGTTGATTGCAAAGAATCTTTGGGACTACGTAAGTGGAGAAGAAGTTAGGCTCTAAGTTATTGCTCATGCTACTCCTCCTCTAGCAGACGTGGATGACAAGCAACTCAGCTTGTTCAACCTACTCCACTTCAGCCACTTCCCCAATGATCAGCAGCTTAAAATGCATGGGATACATGGGATGCACAAGCTTTGTCATTGATTGCATTGGCAGTTCAACGGTCTATTATCTCTCACGTTCGGTCTGCAGCTTCTTCACGAGAAGCTTGATTGACTTTGGAGCAGATGTTTGCTGGTAAGAATGAGACCCACATCTCTTTATTAAAGAAAGAGCTTGAGACACTGAAGATGGATGAGGGTGATTCTATGCAGGATCACCTAAACAAAATTTAGGACTTATGTAAGCAGCTTATGAATGTCGATGAGTATTACTCAAACGCATAGCTGATATCTACTACATTGAATTCATTGCCACCCTCGTGCTTGGCCTTTCATACAACCTTGAACCTCACCATGAGGATTGCCCCACAACCGATTACTTTTTTTCAGCTGGTCAGTTTGCTCTTAGAGGAGAAGCAAACAAGAAAAAATAGTGGTGTGGATGTTATAGCCTCTGAGAGACTTTTATGGCACAACAAAAGGGCCAGGGCATCCAAGCAAAGAATGCTCCATAGAGCTTTGGAAGTTCAAGAACTTCACAGGGTAATAAGAAACAAGGAGGCATGCAAGCCAAAAAGGAAAAATGCCATTATTGCAAGAAGCCAGGCTACCACATCACTGAGTGTAGAAAGCGCATAGCCAAGGAGAAGAAGAAAGAGTCGAGGATGTCTGTTTCTGATGCTCCTTCCACTGTTACTAAGTAAGCGTCCTTTGTTGCAGACAGGGACTATTGTTTTTATACATACAGTTATGACTCTTCTTGGGCTGATAGAGCATATAGCTCTACTGAGGATGCAAGCACATGGCTTTTTTACAATGGTGCTTCTAAGCACATCACATCTTGCAAAGATTTGGAGATTGTGGTCACAATCATTGATGGCTCTATTCTCGGCCTACATGATGCTTTGTTTGTGCTCGACATAAAGAAGAATTTGTTATCTATTTCTTCTTTGGCACAGTGTGGTTTGCTAGTCACCTTTGATGATGACAGATGCATGGTGCGAGATAAGGAACACATGACTTTGGTGTTGACTGCACTCTATGTCATGGGTTATATGAGTTGGATGCTCTTTCAATTGATTAGTCGGCATATTTAGCATCCACTCTTACTCCTGCTATGTTACAGGCAAAGTTATAGTATGCTCGCATGGGGCATGTGAACTATGGTAGCTTGATGCTCTTACAGTGTATACATATGCTAGAATGGATTGCCTCTTTTGGAGAAACCTCTTGAGCACTTATGCAAGGGATGTATTTTGGGAAAAATGCATCGATTTTCATTTTTCGTGATGTTGATTTTAGAGCCACAGCTAGGTTACAGTTAGTACACTCAAATGAATGTGGCCCTATGCAGACAAAGTCATTGGGTGGATGTTACTATTTTGTGACTTTTATTTATGACTTTACTCGCTTCTACTGGGTCTATTCTTTAGTGAAAAAGTCAGACGTGTATGATGCATTTTTTGCTTTTGTAGCACTTGTTGAGAACCAATCTGGCTGTAGGGTGAAGACTCTTCGTTTGGACCAAGGGGGGGAAATATATGTCTTCTATGTTGAATTATTTTTTGAAGTAGAAGGGCATCGTTTATTAGTTCACTACTACTTATACTCCACAGCAGAATGGGGTTGTAGAGAGGAAGAATCGATCACTCATGGAGATGGCTAGATGTATGCTGAAAGCGAAGAGCTTGCCTCATAGTTTTTGGGTTGAAGCTATTATGTGTGCTTGCCATGTTTTGAACAGATGCTCGACCAAAGCATTAAAGAATGTCATGCCTTTTGAGGTTTGAAACAACCAAAATCTTCTATTGGGAACTTATGTACTTTTGGGTGTCTTGCATATGCACACATCCCCAAGATACTTAGAAAAAAGTTGGATAACAAGGCTATCAAACGCATTTTTATGGGGTGCAACAGTGAGAGCAAAGGATACAGACTTTATGATCTTATCTCTAAAAAGGTATTTGTTAGTAGGGATGTACTTTTTGATGAAAAGTCAGAATTATCCCTTGCTGCTTTTGACACATATCAGGCTGCCAATGATGTATTTGAAGGGTTGCTGCCCATTTCATTTGGTGATTCAACTGGATTTTTAGCAAGTGAACTTAATGTTCAGCCAATTGCTCCATTGGGAAATGCAAAAAATCAGCCAATGGCTGATCTGAATATTCATCAAAGTGCTGAATCTGAAATTTAGCAAGAGCTTGTGCATAGTTAGGAGGCAAGACAAATGCCTAGATGGTATTTACAGACTATGAAAGATAGTCATTTGGATGCTTCCATGGCTGGTCGTACTAGAAGGAAAACGCGTGTGAATGATATTGCACATACCATAGAGTTTGTTATGGGAGCAAACACAGTTTATGATGAGGAGCCTGAATATTTTGAGGATGCAAAACATAATGTGGCATTGGATGGCAACAATGCAAGCTGAGTTTGATTCCATCATTAAGAATCAAACATGGGATTTAGTGTCTTCGCCTATTGGAAAGAAAGCCATTGGAACAAAATGGGTCTATGAGCTGAAAAGGAATGTAGATGGATCAATTATAAAGCCAGGCTTGTAGCCAAAGGCTATGCACAGAAGAAAGGCATTGACTATGAGGAGACCTGGATGGACTGTGCATCAGTTAGATATAAATATTGCATTTTTACATGGGGAATTTCATGAAGAAGTATATGTACAATAGCCCACTGGTTTTGCAGTTGAGGGATCCAAACACTTGGTTTGCAAGCTAAAAAAGGCTTTATATAGCCTGAAATAAGCTCCTAGAGCTAAATTGATGCCTTTTTACTCAACCAAAGGTTTATAAACAGCTCATCTGGAAAACTCTTAAGGCTCAAAGTCAAGATTGATACATCGAGTGCGATCTTGCACCACATAGTGGTCAATGAGATGACTCCAACTCTCAAATGTGAGGGAAAAACACTGTAATTGAGAATGAAACTTGGGAAGCAATCCTTGCATTAACTCAACATTGGTTGTGGCATTGAGGGCTCTCTAGTGATGGATGTGATCCGAGTGAGTTTTTAAGCATAGGCTTTAGACCAATGACTAGGTCCCAAAGACCTTGAGATTCAAGCACTTGTTGCATGAAGTTTGACAAAGTGGTAAAATTTGACATGTTAAAACAATTCTTATCCATGAAGACAATGTTGGTTGTGGCAACAGGAGTGGTAGTGTTGTAGTGATAAAGGTGGGTAGGGTGGGGGAATGGAGTACACTTGGGAATGAATCCCAAAGTGCCCACCATGCATGTGTGAAGTTGCACAGTGGATCCAAAAGTGGGAATGGACTGACTAGGCATAGGCATGGTGATTGCATGAGTGGCTTGTGGAGGAGGGATAGGGACACGTAGAGTGGAGGATGAAAGTCCTTGCATGGGAGTGACCCATTGAGTGTGTGACAGTGCACCATAAGTAGAGGGTGGAAATCCTTGTGTGTGAGAGGCCAGTAGATGAGGAGGTGAGTGTCTTAGGGAAGTGAGGGGGATACCCATCACTGCCGTCCTAGGGTAAACAAATGTGCTTACTTGTGGGTGTGGGTAAGGTATAGTGTTAAAGGATGCCATTCTTCTTAATGTTGTACCAAGGTGCAAAGTGGCATTCACCTGAGGATAGGTGGCATGGGGTGTAGAGAAAGAGAAGAAATTAGGAGGAGGGATGGAAGACCCAACTCCTAGTGTGCTGGATGTAGAAGTGGAGTGCAATTCTAAAGTGGAGTGCAGTTCCATGTATACTTATAGATGTATATTTGCGTCTAGAGACTCCTTGATTAAAATTGACATACTGAAAATTATCTGGATATTGGACACCAAAAGGAGTAACAGGGGAGGGTTTTGTCATGTGACTCAAAGGGGCTATACAAACCTAACACTAGGCCTAACTGAGATGATGAAGATTGTTTGCTAGTTGTCCCAAATGTTGTATGTCCTCCTCAATTGGAGAGGTGGCTAGCCTCACCAACCAATTTGGATGTCGTAGGAAAGCCAGTAGGAGGGAGGTAAGTTGGACCATACTTGTTCTGCATGAATTCTTCAAACTCCTCATCTGTAATGAAGTCAAGAAAAGGAGAGGAAAGTGAAGGTGAAGGTGAAGGTGAAGTGTTGTCTTCGTCATTGAGTCCATAATGCCTTCTCAAGGCTTCCAGTGATGGAGAAGCTTGATAACACATAGTAGGATCCCAAGTAGGAGTTTGAGACATTGTGAAATAGTTACATGTCATCCGTGTATCTCACACAAAACCAAGCCTCCAAAATACCATACGATACTCTCTAAAAGACATTGGCTTTGATACCCTGTGAAGATATACTAGGGTTTGCATAGAGAAAACACAATGTACGAACACAGCCGAAACACAATAAATGCAAACCCTAAATGCAAAATGCAAAAAAAAAAGCACAAATAGAGAAGAAAGAGAACTCTGAAGTGAATGAATCAATGTTGTAAATGAATGAGAGAATGTATAGAATGCTCAAGGGCAAAGCTATCTAACAATTAGTTGCTCTCATGAGAGTGGGCTGAGGGAAGTATTGATGTGTGTCGTCCACCACAAGTGGATTCTGAGTGCAATAACCACTAGTCAAAGTAGAAGCTGATGAAAAAAAGTGCTGAAAACACAAAATGACTTGCTTTAGATGCAAATGCAAATTTGGCCAATGCTCAAAATGGAAGGGTAGCAAGCTGGAAACTAGAGATTAGGAATCTTTGGGGTTGAGATTGGTAAATGCAACAATGTAATCGCCTAAAGACGATGGAAGCTAATTACTGGTAGGAGTGGGAAGTTGGGTGACAATTCTAGACCATGTAGTAGTAGTTGCTCAAGGCTGATCAGCTAGTGGAAGAGGCTTGTGAAACCTACAAGACATGTGGAACATAGAAACTCTCTAGAACAGCTTCCCATTTAATGAACTTTTTGGTAATTTACATGTTTTGGGGCTGTTTTAAGAGCTAATCAGTATGTCATGAATTTGTAGCTCAATAGTGCGTATAACTTGCATTGTATCTTAATGTCCCCCCACACCCCACTTTACATTGCAACTCAACCCCCCCCCCCCCCCAAAAAAAAACAAAAAAGAAAAGAAAAAAAGAAAAGAAAAGAAGTTTCACAAGTAGATCCTAGCCATTGCCTAGAGCCCACCCTTATGAGAGATAATGATGGATTCACCTTATTCCAATATCATTAGGATATGGGCAAAGGCAAAGGGAAGGCCCTCCATAGAATGGATCTCCTACAAGTAGTACATGTACTACACCTTGATGTCCTCTCACAACCCACTCTGCACTGCATGTCCATGTCATCTCCACATCATGTAGGCAGATTCCTAGCTCTTTAGCGCTACCTTGATGTCCCCCTATAACCCACCCCATATTGCATCTCAATGTTAACCCACATCCTGTAGGTATCCTAGTTCTCTAGCATCATCTGCCCCCTTGATACCCCACATCCCTTGTCTACACACCACACCACACCCACCATTTACAACCCCACATGGCATTGGATCTTGTTGTCCCCCCCTTAGCAGGATGGGCCTCCTATGAGTCAATCTAAAATTTACTATTTGCGACATTGGAGAGAGATTTGAGTCAATCTAAAATTTGCATTGAAAAATGAGGGATTTTTAGCATTAAATTGTTGCATTTAATGTTGGGCACACATATTGAGGCCTATGCAATTGTACATCATTGAATTATTGTAAGTTGCAATGTGGCACGTTTTTCGAGAAGAGAGAGTTTTGACAATTTTGCACTTGATTTAATATTTTGTGTTGGCATTGATTGTCTTGTCAGTGAAAAGAGCCATTAAACCTTATATACGGTCTTGCAAGACCTCTAAAGCAACTTGGGATATTTTGGAGCACATGTTTGCAGCTGATAATGAAGCTAGAATCTCCTACTTATGGAGAGAATTGGTTAATGCACATATGGATGAGAGTAACAACATGATTGATCACCTCACACACTTGTAGGATATCCATTAGCAGTTGTTGAACATTGATGAGGTTCTTTTGGATGCTGAAATGGTGAATGTCACTTTGAACTCACTCCTCGACCTTATCTTGGTTTCCACACCTCACTGAATTTATCATTTGGGGGGGAAGAGTGTCAGCAACCTCTTACTTTTGTCAAGTTGGAAGGCCTCTTGCTCTACAAGAGAAACAAACTCGACAAAATGTTGCTATGAGGTCAGGGGACCTCTCTAAATATAAGGGCAAGGGTAAAGTGAAGGATAAGTACAGGGCAACCTTTACCGCAATAGTGGAATGTGTATGGATGCATAGGTTGTTGCTTGATCTACAGATTTCTATGGAGGGTCTTACACCCATTCTTTCTGATAGTCAGAGTGCTATTGCAATGGCACGGAATCTTGTGTTTCATGCTTGCACAAAACACATTGAGGTATATTACCATTACGTGAGTGAGAGAGGCTATGCAAGAGAGTTAGTTTGATGTATGCCCCTACACAGGAGAATGTTGTAGACATTTTTACCAAAGCACTTCCTCGTGAGAAGTTTGAGGCTTTTCAAAAGTCCTTGAACTCGCTACCCTTTGGTAATTGATCATCTTGTACTTTTACATTGGCAATACATGGGGGTATTAGAATTTACCAATTCTATGGGCAGTGCCCAATGCTTTAGTTAGTTGGTTTGCACTATGAACACAACTATGTTAATAAGTTGTGTTACCACTTCTAGAGTTAGCTAACTTGAGTCACGTTTTGGTTTGGTCTACCTTAGACCTAAGGTTCCTTTCAATTTAGCAAGTACAATCTATCGTTTTTAGCTCACACTATCTACTCATTGCTTACTTTCACTCTTTCGTTTCTCTCTTCTCCATTGTTGGTTAAATCCCACAATTGTATAATAGGAATTAGGGACATGTTGCAAGCATTGCAAAGGAGGATGGCATGGACAATCGGCAAGGCTAGGAGTCATCAAAAGGTAGTCTTGAGGTGAGAAGAGAAGAGAAGTGGATTGAGATTATGAGAATTTATGGAAAGACAAGCTGTCAATGGTAAGTGAGAAATAATTGAATGATTAAGAATCTATGAATAGTTTCACAATACAAGTTCTTATCATATGTGAGCAAATCCCCAATCAATATCTTTATACAAAAGTTCTCCTTAATTTCATCTACCAAGCTTCTCAAAAGTGAGGTGTGTATGTCTTTAGCAAGAGTCACATTTGTGCTTGGTTTTTCAAAGTTTTCATTTGTGACATAACTTTTTGTACATACCATTGATTATTGCTTTGCCCTTCACACAAGCACATGAGTTTCCATTAGCATAGCATTTTTGTTTCCATTCATACTTCCATTTATCATGTCATTGTGATTTATTGCTCTTGTTATGTATTTGTTATGTTGTGTATATTGTCAACCAAGCTTTCTTGCAAGCTAATAACGAATTTATGATGTGATACTTTTGGATGCCAATGCTTATAAATGATGTATAAATTGCATTTAAAAACTCCATAATGATATTGCCATTATTTTCAACAAACCATATGCTTTCTTCAATTGAGTATAGTGCAATAAGATACATGTGATCAAAGGTTTCACAACCTATCTTATTGGCAATGTATTCTTTGGTCTCTCTTTAGAGCAATGAACTATATATAGGTTGCATGCTTCCAACTTGTTATGTACAAGCCCCATTACTTGCAACAAACACTAGTTAGACGTCTTGCCAACAAGCAAACAACCTAGTCTTTTTGCAAATTTAATGCATAGCATGCTAAATCATAGACTTGTTTAGACATACATGATCTTAAGGCTGCACTTTTGAGTTTTTTGCAACAACTATGGTTCTCATCTCTCCAAATTGATTATTTGTCAAATTTAATTATACAAGCTTAAATTATGTAAATTCTTCATCAAACCATACACGATGTCCCTTAGTTGGCAATATTTTTACAAATTGAGCGACCATTATGAAGTTAAGATCTTTACTATGATGGAGCTTGTAATAGACATGAAAATGCTAATTATATGCATTTTTTGCAACATACAAATTGCACATGTCAACTTCAAATGTATGTTAAGTACATCTTGATTAGAGTGTGTTTATTAGATTAGATGTTGAAGTCTTTCTTTAAATAAAATGTTGTTATATTCAAGTCTTCTTATCAATTGGCCTTTGTGCATTGTGCCTTAGATGCCACAATCTCTTGATTTGTTAAAACGTTGTGCAACTCAATTTTGTTCCAAAGTCAAGAAATTGAAGTGCACTCTTGGTTCTTTTCAATGAGTCTTAATGTTTACATACTTTTGAAGTGGCAAGAACTAAACCTAGAAATCTAGCGAGGATGTGTGCATCAATATCCTCCCATATCCTCATTGTAGATTCTTTTGTCTATGTTGTGGCTCATGCTTCATGAGCATATCAACTAACTCAATACTTGTTTGAGATTGTAACAAAGGTTTTGGTTCTACCTCACAAAAAGGAGAGGGATAAATGCATTTTTTAGCTTAGACACTTATCTCTTGACTTTCCCATTCTATTGTCTCAAAAGATTTCTCCTCAAAATCTCTTTCATTTGAAAGTATTCTTGGTTCTATAGCCTCATCATTAATTTGTTCAAGCTCCATACATGGGTCTCCTTTTATCCTACTCATACAAGGGCATTTCTTCAAAAGCATGATTATGATTATTTAAACACTAGTTTCATTGCAATATATGAGAGGTTGCACTAAATTTGTATGGCTTCAACATTTCGCGTAGGAGTCCCATCTACATTCTCAATTGTATCTATGGACAAGGTGGTTTGATGACTGAGTGTATTTAAGGCTTCGTCCACTTATGCATCTTGAGGAGTTACAATTTTTGCTTGTTTTTCTCTTTCACGCCTAATACTTTGCATTTAGTTCAATAAAGCAAATATTTTCTCATTTTGTAGCATTCTTTTCTTAAACTTGACAATACCATGTGATCATTATCATTAATCAATGCACTGTTCTCATTCGGCATGGTTTCATTTATTAAAAACTCTATTAGAGCTTTCAAAGAAAGTGAAAATGAATTGGATCATTTTCAAAAGTCGCCTGCCAAAAGCTTTTGAATGCATCATACTCAATTATATTTCCAATGTAAAACTTGTAATGTCACTTTTTCCAAATTGTTGATATGCCTAAGCCTTCTCTTATCAAGATGGTTAGACCATTCGTGCTCTAGTAACACAAGGATATGAGGCTCATAAAGTAGCAATATTAGTTATCTACATAACCATTATTTTGTGATGTCAATTTTAAGAGCAATTGGAAGGTTGAATTATTTTATCTTTCTTTCTTGTATATCTCATTTCCTTTCATCTCTTCTAATGCTTGTATTGTCATGTATACTTCATTAAGCAAAAAATGCTAGTGAATTCTTTCATAATTGTAGCCCATTTTGATATAGCACATGGCTTTTGATGATGGATAACTACAATTTAGTTGTCACAGGGATAATTAAAGACATTTTTTCACCATCTATTAAAAGAATAGTAAGAAGCTCCAACATGATGCTCATACCATGCAATATACTCTATGCTTGGTATATTGGCATAGTGCATTAATGCTATAATTGTAGTTATTTTGTCAAGTAGAGAATGGTATGAAAATATTTTGTAGGAAAAAGATAAAAGATCCATGAGTAATACCAAAATATTATTTAGTGTTGGATTATGTGAATCATTTTCTTTGTGCTTGCAAATGAACGCACTATAAAATAAACATTTAAGTATTCTTTCATGTGATATGGCATGCATTTATCAAGACCAAAGGTGCATATATGATACATATACATCTTTAGTGTAAAATATGTGAGTCATTAATCACATGAAGAATCACACGATACAAAGACATTACACTATAATGTCCATACTGCCCATAATATGGGCCGACTACCTATACCGAGGAGCTGACCGACTGGCCCAGGACAGGCTAACATGATCATCTATTTCTTGTGAAATACACTTTTTTGGAAAATGTTATCAAAGTGAATAAGTAGGTTATACATGGAACATCAATGTCTCCTAAAATGCAAAAGGTTTTTAACCAATACACAGTAGACTAGTCTAGTTGTAAGTTTAGCTTACATTTTTGAAATAGATTGAGAGAGTTCTTTATAGTGAGTCATGACATATTGATGTCTTACAAGTCCATGTGGAACGTGCATTCCAAGAAGGTAAGTGATGGTGTAGTTGTAGAGAGTGCTCAATTATCAATGCATAAAAATTTAAGCCAAGGTGATCATTAGTGCTCCAACCAAGCTTCAATATATTCACTGCTACAACATCAACAAACATATTTGCCAGAACCAAATATACTCATTCTATGAAAATGTGAGATGGTAATACTCCCATATCATGGCATTGCAATGTGGTCAAATGGACTACAAGGTTATGCGACAAGTCCATTATATACATGATATGATGGCATAATCAAGAATGATCTATCATGTATCATATGCATTAATTGATTTATGAATGCTTTAGATATTGCATCTATTATTTTTAATTTCTTTAGACATTGCAATAAGTCAATGAAGAAAAATTGAGAATTACTATGCAAAATGAGAAGATAGGTTCCTAAGATATGGTGCTTGACTCATTGATGGTGCCTCATGGAGTGATAGGGTCTGAGGTCAACGGGGCTCTCACCCTCTTTGACACACCTTTCATGGAGACTTGGGCTCAATCCATCATAGGTAATGCCTCTCCAGACTATGATTTACATCGCAAAGTTGCACAATTTCCAAGTTGGGTGCTTTTGAGTTCACTTGGCATTGCTAGGAAAATCTTGGCTAGGTTATATGATAAGCCACCCAGCTTACCATCTTGAAATAAAGGCATCTAATGCCTCTATACCTTGCTACATGTATCTCAAACATGGCTTGATGTTTGTGATATACAAAATGAGTATAGAATATGAAGGTATCTCAAATAGTGCATACCATTTGTGTGATTCCTAGCAACCTCACTTCCTAGTGTTGTATAACTTGGGGTACCATTTGTGACAGAATCACAAGTCACCTTGATGTATGGATAATCTTGAATGTTTTTTCTTCTATTACTAGAGTTTTCTACCTACCTCAAACCTCTACTTGTGTAGGCTCTCGTTGAAACGTGGTGACCAAAAAAAGATTTTTGATGATACATGAAGTTCTATTGAAGTTTGATTTATGAACTGATTTGGAAGTGGGATAAGAAATAATTGAATGTTTC